>NC_044021.1:18060000-19293000 GCF_900496995.4 Aquila chrysaetos chrysaetos
ATCACTGCATTCTTGAATACCATAAAATTTTAATTGAGTCAGTTTTAAAGATTCCAGCAGTATTTGTAACACTGCTGTGTGATAATTATTCTTATTATGCTGCGTATAATCACCACACAAAACCTTAAACTTCATGTTAACAGCTAAAGAAAACGACATCTAGACAAAAATTCTGGGACAAACTTTCAACTGGTGCAAATCACTACACATCTGTAACTTTGATGGAATTAAGATGACCTGCATTACATTTTATATATTCCTTCTGCATGTCAGATTTCCCTAGCAAAACCAGTTGCAGGCTATATTGGCCATAGTCAAATTTAAATTGTTACAGTCTGTAAAACGCCTAAGCTCCTTTCACAGCAAGAAGAAAAAAGAAAGTATTCCTTCTTCCCCATATCTAATAGAGATGCATAGTGGGGTTTGATGTTTTGGGGTGGGATTTTTTGTTTGGGGTTTTTTTTGTTGGTTTTGGTTTTTAAGCGTTCAGTATAGTCAGCACTAAATTTTATTTTTTCAGGGACACAATAGACTACATTCTTTGGCACTTCACTCACTCAAATTAGTATTTTTAAGTAGCTGATGTAACAGCCTTGTGACTCCTACTTACTTACAAAGAACTGCAAAAGAAATTATGCCCTTGTCCCTTAATGTGATCAGGTTTTGAAAAGGTGCTTTTCATGAGTTCTTATTTTTAGAATGAAAGCAACACCTGATTTTCAACAGCAGAGGGGAATTCTTCCACGGTTACTTCTCAACATAACTGAATAACAGAGTATTTGGGTGGTTGGTGGCCTTTGTGTAATCAACACATGTTCTTGTCACTTTGTGCTTCAGAGGAAATTAGAAGACGTTTTCCTTCCATACCTATCTCCAGCCAATTTCCTTATCCTTCTCTCTTTTACACATGAGCACTTTTAAGTAGTGTAAATTACACTTCCCCCCTCTTCATTTTAGGTCTCTTTCCCCAGCCCCCCTACCCTTATGATACTTTGCCTTCTCATCAGAGAATAGGCAGGAAATTATCCAGTGGCATTTTATATTCATTTTATCATTAGTCACTACTAGTTAATTTATGTATTTATGCAAATTTATGTCTAAAGCAATTGTTCTTTAATCAGTTCACAGGTACCTGCAAGACTTCGGTTTCCAATAGCAAATTAAATAAAACTCTTTCAGTGACCACTTGCCATATTTGCAGGCAAAGCCCAGTTGTGTGAACATACCTAGATGAATGCACATGAACGCACACCCATACAGAAAACCACCATTCTAATTATAGAACATTATCCAAAAATAAACATGAAGCATTCCTACAAAAAAGCAAAGTTACAGTGATACAAAGTCCGTGCTGGTTTACACCTGCGGTGAAGGTGGTCCAACTTGCATCCACAAACAATACACAGACCTGTCCATCCACAACCAGTACATAAAAAGGGGATGTCCTTTGCTTGCAAAGTCAAGTTTAAAGGGTGATGCTGCTGCTGATAGCAATTCATCCTATGTCAAAGCTCCACCACAGTTGGTGAAAAACAAAAAGTCTTGACTTTTAACTTTTTTTTTTCTAAAAAAATGCCTTTTTACCTTGAGTATGCTGCATTACAGCAAAGACAAGGGGAGTTAGAAGTGTCTAAGCACAGCACAGACTAACCACCATTTCATTCAAAAAGTGACCTAAACCTTTAAATGCCTTTTTGCATTCCGTCGTCATTAAAACGCACCGCCTGCTTTCCGATACCAAGCGAAACAAAGGAAAACCGGGAGTACCAGAACCCACCGTACTCGGGTCTGCGGGAGAACAGCAACCGCCGCAACAACAGTGGCGGCAGCAGCAACGGCGAGGGAAAAAACCCTCATTTATAACCAGTGACAACTAAAACCTATGAAGTTTTTAAAAGAATGTGATTGTTGTCAAAAGGAATTGGGTACAACAATGCTGCGTTCAGCTCTGGTTCCACTCAAAGCCGTGGCTGAGGGGCTCTGGGAAAGCTGCTGGAAGGCTGGTGGGCACAGACCAGCAAGAAAGTGAATTTTGCATACTGTACGGATCATCGCTCAGTTCAGGGCAGTCATATTGAATCTGTGATCAACCAATTGTGCTTCATGAAACCGTCAGCCCTCATTTATGTCTAGCTGTTTTCTTCTGTCCTGCTGTAAACAAGCTCTGCTCTGAGCTGTCTCCCTACCCTTATCTGCTTACGAAGATCACACAGACAGACCTCATCAGCAGCCTTAGAGTTAAAGTTAAAGTTACTGCTTCCAGACAGCAGTCCCCATGCAAGCTGGAAGTCAAAAAGAAGAGCAACTTTGGAATGACAGAGTTTTAGTTCCTTTTAGGAAATGCATACCTTAGATTCATACACATACTGGCATGTTATGTCTCTTTCATGAAATTAAATTAGGTGTTCCTAATATGAACAACTGTTTCTAACATCAGCAAACTAGCTCAGCAGATTCATCTATGGTTTTGTTTGTGGGTTGGTTGTTTTGGTTTTTTGGTTTTTGTTGATTATTTTTTTTTTTTTTTTTTTTTTCCCTTTGGGCCCTTGTTTGAACACAGCCAAAAGAGAAGTAGCTGGAAATACTGTCAATCTGGTAGGGCTCCAAGAACCTAATAATGCCTGAAATGCTCTGAGGAGTGTAATGATGGTAAACAGGAACAGGTATGTTGGCTTCTGTTCTCATTCACTTCAGTGAGAGCATTAGCCTTTCAACATAAAGCAGAGCACAGTTTTCGAAGAATGATCCTCTTGCATAAAAAGGGATGGAGCCTTACTAAAAACATATTCCTCTGTGAATGCACACACACAAATGCATTAGTTGGTATTTACAGCATTTAATACTTGCAACCAGCTGCTAAGTCCCTGTTAAGGCTTTCCTTTATGCAGCTGGAGCTGGAACCTTTTCCCTTCTCCTAGCCTATTACTTTGCCTATTTAAGGGATGGCAGCCAAAGAGAAACAGCTTGTAATTTGCACCTGTCTGCTTTAAGCACTCCATGTTAGATTTTGCAGAGAGCAAACTCTTCATTGCTAATGAGAATGACACTTAGTAGGGTCAAACATATTTTTTAGCTGACTCCACAGCAATTAAAAAATAAATAAACAAATACCCACTTCATTTAAGCCTATTCTAGCTAGAGAATGACGCTAAAGGAGAAGCCTTGTCAAAAAAGAGCAACTCAGTGTGTAGGTGGAAGATGTAATCCCATGTGTCTAGTCTAATATAATACTGGGCACAGCCAGGCACAACTGAACCTGTACACTGCCCATGCAGAAGCACGCTGGAGAGCTTTTGCCTCTTCCCCCGTAAAGTTCAGAATTGTTTCAGAAAACAACCACATGCAAAGAATCCTTCTGAATTTCTATGTACTGGGCTACCTTTTGAGAACTCACAGTACGCTTTGCTACCTACAGGGTCAGGCCTATGAGAAAATTGTTCTTTCAGAATTAAAAAGAAATGCATGCTTCACTCCTGATCCAGAGGTGTGCAAGCATGGCCATGCAGAGACGTACTAGTTGGAGTGTAAAGCAGTGAAGGTGTACATCAAGCAAATAACCCACGTGTGATCTTCCAGCCTTACATAAACTACCTTAACTTGTTTGCTTCTTGCTAGAAAACAAGCATGGAGCTTTCAGTCAACTGTGGTATCACTTACGATTGCATTGAAAGAAACAAAAATTTCACTAGCATATTAGTTTAGTTACTAAGAAGTAGTCTTTTTCTTGCTTGCTCTTAAAATAGGAAAGCCCCCAAAAATCTCAAGCTACAGAGATGATAACAAGAACAAGAATGCTGGGGAAAAAACCAGAAGGGAAATAAAGTAAAACATACAATTTATTAAAGAAAATATTGGTGCTGCATTTTGATTTCATAAATTGTCCCCATTTGTACTTCCTGTTTAAACAATAACTAACATGATGATGGGTTAAATGAAGTTGAGATTGTCACAAACATGGCTTCGCTAGTAATTAATGTAGTTTAATATGGTTGTTGGCACACATCTCACATGACAGATAATGTTCCAACATGTCACTGATAGGACCTTTCAGCACAGCTTTAGGAGATCTACCAGGCATTGCCGAGGTTGGTTAGGTCAAAGGGTTGAACCATGTGTAATTCAGAACAGAGGAGGTCCCACGGTCACTCCACAAAAACAATTACACTACTTATTTCACTCCATCCCTTGCCCGAAATTCACAAGCCTCACAGTTTCAGTGCAGTCAATCTCGCTCTGCCCTAGGGCTATGAGCCACATGAAAATATGTGGTGCTGTGTTTATAAATCTAATCAAAAATAGAAACAGTAGACAAGCACAATGAGGTCCTACTATGGATCATGGGAATTCTCTAAATTCTGAAGGCACTTTTGTTTAACTTCTGTGGGCCTTCTCCTACCATTACATTGTCTGGTACTCTCGTTAATCATCCCCTTGACTTGTCAATGATATAAAGGAGCCTACGCGTCTGCTGACTTCCCTCTCATCACACTACAAATAATATTATGAAATAGCAATGCTAGGAATAGCCCCTTTAATTTTTCTGTTTTAAAGCGTGGTTTTTCTTCACTTACCTCTTTCTCCATGCCAGCCTGCCCTTTCTCAGACCTGCAGCAAAAACCACTTCCTCCTGCAACAAAGGAGAGGGAGCACATCTGAATTTTCAGTCTGCACACAGTCATTAATACCCTTAGGTTTAACACACAGACTTGCAGAGCATCAGCCTAGAAACCTGCCCGGATGGGGCAGGAGGGGGCAGGGGGGGGTGTCCTGCTCCAGTCTCTGCTCCTGCTTTGCCAAAGAGCAAAGGGAGGATACAGTGCTGTTCCTTCACTTCATCTTTTCAAAAACAACTTTGCACCAGATCACATAAAAAAAAAAACAAAACAAAAAAAAACAGCTAACAAAGATAAACAAGAAAAACATAGTTTAAGCTCAGATGAAGTAACACCAACAAAGATGTGGGTTTGAGTGGAAGTTGCCCAGAAGTAGATAAGTCCTACCCCCAGACAGTAACTACTAAAATGATGCGGAGTCTGCTGTGGAATACGTTTAACCTGAAGATTACAATATCAAAGCTGCCAGACCCAGGAATGCTTCTGTGATCTGGCATTTAGGTGGGTCCCGCTTGTGTCTCACTCTCTGTGCTGGGATTTCCATTAGAAGGATGGAAATTATCCTCTACCACCAGGTTATAACCATTAAGCAAACATACAATAACTTTACAAGTTATACATCACATCAGCAAAAATGCCTCGATTTTATACCAGCCACTTTTGTCCCTATGTGGGAAAAAAAAATTATTCATTCAAAACGGCTAGACGGGTTGCCCTCTCACTCACTGAAATCAATGGCAAAACTCAGTCTGACTCCACAGTTGCAGGACCTGAACTACAATGAATAGCAAGCTTCTTCCTTTGCCAGCTTTTCTCTTATGCATTTATACAAACACACATTCAGATTATTTTGCAGAGCCTGAAAACAAAACAAGACTTTGAACAATTAAAAATATCCCCTCAGAGTCCCTCAGAAGCTTTAATTGACCTTCTGGGTCAGAAGATACCCCATACAAAGTACATGTTTGGCCCCAGTTGAGGAAACTCTCTCTCCTGAGGGCACCAGGCAAAGAAGTGCTTAATTCTAAGTACGTGCTTAAGTTTCATTGAAATCAATACAATGGACAGTGGACGGGGCCACGAATTCTCCACCAAAAAAGGCTGCATTGTCACTCGGGTTGCTCAGTAATGAATGAAGGGCTGAGCTTTTGCCCAGGCTTTGCTGACGCTGAGAGTCTGCTGACCTTTGCCATCGCTCCTCGACGTCGGTGCCCTCCTTAGGGTGCCAAGGCCACTGCAGCAATGCTGGGACTGCGATTCCGGCAACTCCCACTCCTCCTGCCACCAGCCCTGCCCAAGCAGTCCCTGCAACGTAGTCCATGGCTGTCATAGAAACTGTGCCCAAACTCCTCTGCTCCATAGCACTCTGCGATATTGAAAATAAACCCCCGCCGAGATCGCACAGGTAGGCTCATGTCATGTATCTAGTCATCGTACGTCTCAGAAAACCACCCCAGAGACTCATTTCCAAAATCTGGGTTGGGCTTTCAGGCCAAGGTAGTATCTGCATCGCTTTTCCAGCTGCTGCTCTAATTTGATTGCACATCCACTGAGTGCAACAGGTAACTAGTTTTGAGCCCGATGGCATGGCACATTGCTTGTTATGACTCAAACAGAAGCAGCAAAAAAGAAGAACCTGTATGAACCAAAGGCATTAAAAGCTTGGAATGGCTCCTTTCCTTTTCAAAGTAGAATCGCAAGAAGCTGCCAACAGAAAGAACTGTTAAAGATGTAAGCTGTAAATTCAACATTTTCATCCATGGTCAACATCTGCTCATTGAAGAGGAGCCAAAGATGCATCAACAAGGACTTTCAAAGCCACAATAGCCTCAGGAAGCCAAACATTAATGGGAAGACTTGGAGCCTCATCTTAAAGAATGTGATTGACCAAATTAGGAAAGCAAAGGCAAAGATATATAAACAGTGAGTTCAGAGGAGACATTAATAACATTAGTGCTTTAACAGTGATTTTCTTAGAGTTCAGGAACTTCCTTTTATTTGTGTTTTCTGGGGAATTTTTTTGTTTGTTTGTTTCAGTGGGAAACACTTTGGTGTTTTTTTTAAATGAAGGTGCTAGACATTGCTTTTCCTTTTTCCTTTTTCATACCAATCAGGCAACACAGTCAACACTGCATTAACTGATGTTGACTGTGGCCTTACTTAACCTCATCAGCCTATTTTGTTTAGCTGGATAACAGCTGAATCATTAGCATTCAACTAGCTTGCAGTCCTGAAAGAGTACAGCAAAAACAAAGTGCCTGATTTTTCCGTCAATCAAAAAACAACATAAAACCTATTTCAGATCCCACCAGGTATTTTATTTCATACCCAGCTGATGTAATGTTTTGCATGATTGAGGGGTGGACTTGAGTTATTTTTAAGTACCTTTGTAGTAAAGTGACAAAGCAAAACAACCACTTAGAAATTCTTAAACTGGATACTTTTACTTTTTTTTTTTTCATTTTTCCCCCAATTATGTTTTTTTCCCCACAAGAGAAATAATCAAGGAAGCTACATTAAATATGCAAAATATCTGAATGGCTTTCTGTAATGAAAATAATCTAATTTTAGTCCAAAGATAGAGGAATTAAATACAGAGAGATGCAACAAACATAACTCTTATAGCATCACAACTGTATTGCTGGGGTCCTGTCACCAGTCACAGATCTGGAAGAGATCAAAACAACACACCTTTACACTGGAGCAGGCTGAGGTACATCTTTCTCCCACTAGTTGATATTTTGTGCTGTATCAGCTACTGGAAATCACTTGGGCTGCATGAAGAGCTGGTATACAATAAGGGTCTTGCAAATGTAGCCATAAAATATCCTGTACCTGCCATGCTGGCATGCAGAAGAAAAACTGTCCTGTTTGTAGCCGTCTACCCAGCATCTCCTTAAAGCACTCCCAAATGCACAGGCACGTTATCACGGGCCAAGGAGAGCAATGCTGGGCACAGCTAAGGTGCTGGTTATTGCTAGCGGAGAAATAGCAGGTTCATAGTAGGAGTAGCAAAGCAACAGTCTGTCATCACAGTGGCTGCCCTTCCTCCTTTCTCACCTTCACCTGGTACACAATTTATCACATGCTAAGAAGAAGTGCTGTGGGATCTCTGTGCTACAATATTGGCAGAAACCACTGAGTAAACGATAACCCTAACAACCTACTTGTAATTCCCTTTGGACTCTCTCATAAATACCAGCTAGCCAGCACTGGTCTTTAAGAAGTATTTCTTCAGGGGAAAATTGCACCTCTGGTGAAGAGAATCCATCAGTCACTTAAATTCAGCAGGACTGACCTTTGAAGCCAGAAGCGCTGTGCTTATCCTTCTTTAATCACCAATTTTGGGAGCAGGTCCTTCAAAGTAATCTCAGATCCTTTCTATCCTTTCTCTTTTTTTTTTTTTAATTTAAAAAGTAAGGCGTTTACTGCAAATATGCTTTTATAAAGACCATTAACACACTTAAAATTAAGCTCACATTCAATTACTTTGCTTGAGAGGTTGCAATGTTCCTAGCCTTCTTCTGTGGTCTTGAAAAAGTAGATAGATAAATGATTTTTCTATTGATAAACCTCAGTAGGTAGCTAAGCATCACTCAGCCACTCACTCACCTCCCCCCTCCAGTGGAACGGGGGAGAGAATCAGAAGAGTAAAAGTGCAAAAACTCTTGGGTTGAGATAAAGACAGTTTAATAATTTTTTTTAAAAGGAAGAAAAAAACAACAAGGGGAGGGGAGGGGGGAATGACACCAAGAGAAACAGGTGATGCAAAAGAAAAATTGCTCACCAATAACCAACTGATGCCGAGCCAGTCCCCAAGAAACAGCAGCCCCAGCCAACCTTCACCCACACCCCTCACCCCCAGTTTTATCACTAAGCATGACATCATGAGGTCTGGGATACCCCTTTTGTCACTTGGGGTCAGCTGTCCCAGCTGTGTCCCCTCCCAACTTCTTGTGCACCCCCAGCCTCCTCGCTGGTGGGGTGAGAAGCAGAAAAGGCCTTGGCTCTGTGTAAGCACTGCTCAGCAGTAACAAAAACATCCCTGTGTTATCAACACTTCTATCACAAATCGAAAACACAGCCCCATACAAGTTACTATGAAGAAATTTAATTCTATCTCAGCCAAAACCAGTACACTATATCATGCCAGCAATTCCTGTGGAAGTCACAAATACCAAATTTTAGTTTCTGTGCCACCATTCCAATATTGCCATTTCCCACCAAATGGAAAGTGCCATACACAAACAGTCATCACGCTGCTTCAGAGCCTGGTTTATGGGCAATCACCTCCTGATGAAGTCCCAGGGCTCATGTTTGAGAGTGCTGAAATTTGTAGTGGTCATCACCTGACAGCACTGGGGGAAGAGCAAAGCCGGCCCCAGCCTGGACAAAAGGCTTCCAGATTGGGATGACAAGCTCCCAGTTTTGCTTACCAGGCTTTTCTTTGACACAGCTGCCCACCACAAGGCTTAGAAACCGCTCAGATCAAGGTGGTAGCAAGCAGCAGGATTGGGGGACTGAGCCCAGTAAGGAAATCCTGTTCTTTATGGTCACAGTCAAGCCTAAATTTCTTTTTCCTCCAGTTTTTTATTTGTAAAACAGTCACAATAATACTCTGCATTACCTCCATGACTCTACCAGTCATGGTGGATTTCTGTTGACCCTTCTGGATGCAACACCATAGCACCAGGCACCTCAGCACTGTCACTATCCTAACTTCTCCCTTCCCATTCACATCCCAGTCCTTATCCAGAAAAAAAGAAAAAAAATTAAAAAAGGGGGGGGGTCCTTTTCATTACAAAAAGCTTTTGTGACTTGTAATTCTTAAATAACATAGCCTCCACATTACAGCAGCATGTCAGTTAGAAGTACTGAGCTGTGCATGAAATCCTAAAAAATATATATGCTTTAGAGATAAAAAACAGTCAATGATTTTTCTTGTGCAAAAACAATACTGTAAAATCTAAGAGAACACCATGTGCAAAAGTAAATAAAAAACTTGTCAGGTAGAAATATTTACCATCAGTAAACATGTTAGCAAGTATAATATATTTTGACCATGCACAATGTTAGTGACAACAGCTCCAACTTCTTTTAAAAAGCGTGTCAGAGTTTCCTCCCTAATTTATTTTCAGGCAGTAAGTAGTTCATTTTGTGACTGTCTGTATTAGCCATAGATTTTAGCACTTCCTCATGAACTTCTGCTATTCCTTCTCTGGTTTCCACTACTACTACAAAGAAAAGCCAAACAATCAGAAATAGTTTAGTACACTCTGCAGTTTAGAGAAACAGCCTATGATTATTGGAGCATGGTTTTCCAGGGAAGTTTCCCTACAAATAGCACATGGATCTGCACTAGGAAAGTCACTTTTGCTGCTTATCAGTTACAGATTAAAATTTCAAATATATGTATAAAAATATAACGTTAAAGGGTATTCTCTCTGAATTAAGCAAGAATGTAAGCAAGGATACACCGGGAAATACAAGAAAATGCATCTTTTAAAAATAACACTTTTTACACATATACCACATCAGATATCAATACCGTTGTTAATAAATCAGTAGAGTTTTCTTTCAGTCAGAGACAGAAATCATACCATATGAGCAATCCCAGAAGGAATACCTCTAGTGGTTCAAAACATATTTCACTTGCCTCTGGCATGAGTTTCTGGATTAGTGTCATATACGTGTCAACATGAAACAACATAGGCTATTTGTTTATACATTCACATTACTCCTCCTTATGTTGTTCTGTATGCCAGCTGACACTGACTATACATATATATCAATATATTCAACCCAGTGAGTACATTCCTCTGTCAGGTACTTGTTAACAAGACATAGTCACCGAATACAAATGAAGGGAAACTGAGGTAATTATGTCTATAACTGAGAAAGTGACACAAAACAGACAGGGACTTAACAGTGCTGTTTGCATACTACTAATTAGAAATAACATTGTGTAAAGACATATTTTGACTAATAAGCAAGCAGAGCTGCAGCTTTGGTTTTTAAGATCCAGTTAGCTGATAAGAGCCAGGCACACACAACCCGAGTCTGTAGTGGCTGCCATTAGTTTTCAACCAATAATAGCAGGAAAATCATGGCCGGCACGTTTTAAACTGGGTATCCTTGGCCAGCACGGCTAGGTGCAAAGTTTCTTTGTTCCAGCTAGAAAACCAGCAATTGGAATTCTGACTCTGGGATTTGAATTCTTGAACCAAATCTCCCTTTGAAATAAATGCTAGCGATATGTCATTTATTACATGTAAAAAACAGCCACCTCGAGACCTTGAGAAGGCAAAGAAAAGTCAAACATCACTTCAGCCAAATTCCTGCATTTTGGGATAGCCGGCACATCTAAAAGGCCCAAAGCTGGTTTCTAACCAATGGAGCAGCTGTAAAAATGAGACGTCCTCTGCATGACTTCCATATCCTCTGATAGAGTAGAAGAGTCGGCAGCAATCCTATGACATGTTCTCCTCGGTGACGAAGCAGCTTAATAAGTTTCTGCTCTCTGCCCCCTTCCTCTCTCCAGCCATTCATTCCTGTCCCTGGGCTGCAGCTCACTGCAGTCTCATTGGGCTGATATTACTTTAGATCTAAGCCGGGTTAAAAATACCTGTCCCCAAAACACTTTCCTTTTTTATTATTTAACTTGAACCACTTCACTGGTCCTGCACATGGCTGTACCATCACAACCAGGGCACAAGGAACTCCAGCAAGGAAAAGATGATCCTGAAGTGAGCTTTCCCATCAGAGAAAACATATCCTGAAACTAGACCCTATAATGACATTAGAGTTTACTGCTAGCCCCATAAACTAAGGATCTGAAAATAAGTATGTTCCTCCATCAACAGAACAAAGCAGAAAATTGCACTGATTGATGTCATGAGAGCTAGAACAGAATCTACTAACACTTCCCTATTACAATAGGTGTTGCTAATTTTAACAACAACGAAAAAAAAAAAAAGAGAGAGAGAAAAGAAAAAAGGGGAGGGGAAAAACAAAACAAAACAAAAAAAATCCCCAACTTCACCAAGTTAACATGCAGCAATGACTTGAGGATTTAGAACCAGGGAGGAGACACACTACCATGCCCAGCAGTGCAGCTGCAGCCCGCCTGTCTCCAGAGAGGATGCCTGTACAAAGCACGTCTTCTCACCTGTCCACTGCCGGGGCAAGAGCAGAGCAGCCCCGCTCCCTTCTCACCCACTTGGGTATCACTTGCTGCCCCACAGCTGGCTGTTCAGTTTTGGATTGGGGCAGCTTGGAAGTAAAAAGGCAGAAAATTTGCCTTTCTGTAAAGGGTAAGCAAAAGGTTTACAGATCAGTGAAGCCTTTTGAGGTTTTAATGATGTACTGGCATTTTGATAGCCTCTCTCAAAAGAGCCAGTTTCACTTGAGAAGCAGGTAAGCTCAGCCAGAAGAAGCTCTTTTCCCAGCATCACTTGCTTTGTTAGAGAATAAGTGAGCTTTGGCTTTTTTGGCTTTTGCTAGCTTGGGTCACACCCATAGTTGAATCTAAAAATAGCTTTTAATACTGCATTTTTCATTACTACAGAAAAAGGGCTTGAAGACCAACTCTACAAAGCATGTAATTTACTCATTTAAGATACTAGTCTACAAGCTGATTGCCTATTTAGGATTTGATCTGGATGATTATTACAATTGAAGAACGTATTACATAATAAGTGGAAGAGAATAACTGAAAAGGAAGTCTGTAATTTGTAGGTCTCAATCCTAAAACACACTTACACACATACTTCTCTATGACTGCGTGAACTAATTCATTGCATATAGCAGACTAACGTATAAACCCATTCCCAACTGAGAACATTTGTAGTAAGAGAACACGTGAAGATTTCCACAGAACTAAAAAGGCATGATTGCACTTCATTTTTACTGATCCCTCATCCTTCCTTCCTTCCTCCCTCCTTCCCCCCAAACACCAAATTAAGGATTTAGAGAAGCTTATTCTAATATAATTTTCAGCAGTTTCAGGTCAGTATAATTTCACTGACAAAAGAATTATTTCTCATTTGGTGAAGGTGAAAGCAGTTTCAGATACATACTGCTGATCAGTGGCACTAAAAAACTAAAAGCATTAAAGTGGACATAAGACAGCTCGATACTGAGCTCTTTTCCATCTGAAATTTCAACGATTCTTTCCTACCCTAACAAGCAGAGGGTTTCCTTGTGTAAATGTTAACAGCAGACAACACAGAGTTAAATAGGGTGCTGCTATAACATGAGATTATATATACTTTCTTGTTACTATAGTACATTCATGTTCATCTTTTAACAAGAGGGTTAGCTGTTTAACTGAATCCAAAAATTGTAATTGACAGATTAAAAATTCTTAACAGTGGCCATTTGCTACTGCTTATCAAGTAAACCTTATGCTGGCCTGGTTTGCTACATACCCACAACAGGAGCCGCAGATTAGTCCCTGTTAGTTACGACAATTCAGCGGAGCAGTAGTAACTTCCAGCTATTGATGAGCAGCAGCTTTTTAGATCAGACTGATTTTGCCACTACAGACCATCCCACTGCAGCCCATACATGGTGCTGTGCAGAAGTCAAATACTGCTCGGAGCCTGCTGGAATCAATGAGAAGACTACCATTGGTTTCGAAAAATTTTAGAGCGTGCTGTCAATACTACACAAGCCCTGTCCAAAATGCAGGGACAACTACAAACCTCAGGAAATCCAGAGAAGGTGGTAGAAACCAGCAGAAGTGACTTTTGTAAAGTATTAACACTCACACGGGGGTGTGTCTCAGGTTGGACAGGCAATTAACAAGCATCACTTATACTGCATGCTTATTTTAGGTGACATTTTCTTGTGGGTTTTTCTCATGATAGCTGAAAATATTAAAACACAGTCATCTCTGTTTTACTTCCTTCTCTGTAAGAGTCAATTCACCTCTGAAACTGCTAACACCAAAACTAAACAAAAATTTGCATAAAGTAATGCTAAACTCTTGCAGATTCAATCTCTCCCTCAGATTTCAGAAACTTGTTGAAAGGGTAGACACAGCCCTGATCCACATGCAAGTGAGGGCAGGAGTCTGCACAGTGCCACCGTGCCTCATCACATCAGGACTTGGAAGAAACCTTCAGTGCATCATCAGTTCCATCTGACCCACCCCCACAGTTTTTTCTCTGTACTTGAGCCCTCACAGAAAGGAGGTAGTAGTAAAATGCAAAATATATTGCCTACAATGCCCCTTCCAGGCCCTGGCTCACTGATGTGCTGCTCTTCCTAGCTAAGACTTAGCATATTGCAAGTGGAAAATGTATTGCAAGTGGCTGTTTGTCTCAGAATGGGTGGATTAATTCTTCTCCATTTTTCACTTCACTCTCATGAAACACGAAGGGATGACATTTCAGTTTGAAGTTACTGATATGCCCACAGGTTAAGTTTAAGCTTTTGGTTAGTTATTTTTAACACTTCACACTTCCCTGAAGGTGATCTTTAAGGTGAAGAAGAAAGGTGTCCATGCTCCTCTTCTTTTGTAAGATCCATAAAAGATGCTTAAAAAATTTCCCTTCTTCCCTCCCCCCCACCTTCTTTGGCCCTTTTTTTTTTCCTAAATATCTGAATTAAGGATGTCAAATCTTGTCTTTCAAGCATTTTTTGAGATGCTTCCAGAGCACTGGAGAGCTGGATTAGGAAATATCTTCATCTGTTGAATGAATGAAGCTGATGGATCTCTCACGTGTTTTCTTGCAACTGGTTGTCAGGCATTTCAGTTAATTAAGACCAAAGAAAGCAGAACAAAACATGACCCATCACAGGAGTTTATGCTGCACTGAGCTGTGTGTGGGCAAGCCACTCCTCAAGCAAAATCCAGCAGGACTCCATGAGATCCCAAAGGACCTCCACAATGACATGACTGCAGGACTACGGGCTGAGACTAACAGGGAGCCCATCCTCTAACTGCCTGGTCATACACAGTTCCTTCAGCCACTTACTTGCATCAGATTAACAGATTTTGGATGTTCAGCTTATTGTGAATAAGAGGGAAGACTGAGCATTATAAAGCTTGCCTTTAACTTTGAGGGCTTTTTTCTTTCCCTTGTACTAAACAAAGCCAATGTATATGAGATGGCAATAAATATCATGTGAGTACTGACCCTCAGTACCATGCTATAAGCTTCCTATCACTTTGTTCCTCCCCTGAATACATTGTTTAATGCCAATAAACCAGACCTATCTACAGTATTTGACTAGAGATTCTGAAGTCCATACTTTTAGATGGAAAGAAAGTATGCCAAGTCTTTAAGGTGGTGTGTTTGTGATGCTAACAACAACGCTCCACTGTACTGACTCCTTCTTTCCATCAGCCATTTACAACAACAGTACAGAAAAACAACAGGACAGATCAGAACCAAGAGTCTTCTTGATCATCCCATCTGCAAGAACAACAGGCATAATATTTTTCAAGAGACTAGTTTTGTCCTCTTATGAGAGTTAAAACCACTTTGTAGTCTTTAATATTGAGTTCAAAGATGGGTTCACCTTAACAAAAAGATGGATCCAGATTCACTACACCACGTAACCCACAACAAAGCATATGCAGACATTCAGTGTGTTAAAAGCACTAACTTTTCTTTTTTCCTCCCCTCCCTCCGCTCCCCCCCAGGAGAAAAATCACAGGAAGGAAGTAGGTTTCAGGAACCAAGATATTCTACTTGGACCCCCCAAAAATTAAGACTCAGTTCTTGGGTTTGCTTCAGGTTTAACGTGTAATCTCGGACAAGTGTCCAAGCTAAACTGCAAAGATTGCTGGACAGCACGGGCATACAAGTTGGGAAAGGCTGGGTCAAGCTGGCCAGACCAGGGGACCTGTTTCAAACCCTTAGGGTCCACCCTGCCTGAATGAGAGACTGGATTTTGGAATAGCCACTGGGGAAGCATCCTTGCACCAAAGCCGTTCCCTGGAGGGGAAGCTGCTTTGTCAGAGCAGGAAAGGATGCAGTGCTCTGCCCCGGCACGGTCGGCCTGGCACAGGACCTGAGCTGTCCCGTGCACAGCCATCACTGCGCCCGGGCGCAGCTATGGGGGTCATGGGTTTGCTGTGCTGGGGGGAAAGGCATTTTTAGAAATGAAGTTTGGGGTGAGAAGGGAAATAACCTAAAGAGTTTCAGCAAGATGCAACCCTTGCTTCAGTTTCAACCAAGAGCGAGCCTGTACGGCATTCTTCAGAAAGAAATCTCAACCTATATCCTGACATCTGGGTGCAAGCTGACCAGGAACACACAATTCCCCTTCTCCTGAAAACATGCAAGGTAATTGCATGAGTCTCAATATGAAGTTTACACTTCATACCCTATTCATCAACTAAGAAACAGCTTCCTTTGGCACACAGACAACAGGAACAGGCTGGCTTCATATCAGGGTGTCAAAGAATTTGCTTCAGCTTGGACCATGAATGTTCAGCCTTGACACTGACAAGATGCCTCGAGAGCAGCTTCCTTCACACCATCTGCAAATGGTGCTACTGAATATACCAAATACTTTCCAGCACTCAGCCCAGGGGCACAGTTTGTATCTTAACATGCCCGAGTGAGGAAAATCTACTGCAGTGTCCTAAACCAATAGCACTACAGGTGCAGAAAGTTACTAAACACTAGCAGCTGCTTCATATAGCACAAGGATACTTGAATGGGGCAGTGGAGGAAATTGAGAAATCAAGTGTGGGTGTGAAACAGGTTGCCACGATCGTGGATACAGAAGAAGGAGGCCACATGAAACCCAATCAGATAGGGCTTTGTATCAGCAGTAAATTTGCCTGTTCTTACAGGAAGCAGTTGTGGGTGACAGGACAAAAAACAGTGGATGGTAACAGGGATCTTGTGCCAGGTCTTCAGCCTCTATAAGCTGTTACCCACATTTTTTAGTAGAGCTATATTGTCCTATACCCACAGTCAAGTCTCTGTTTTGTGAGGGAAACCTTTTGACTTTTTTTTAAAATGCAGTTTCTCCCAGCAATTGTTACCCAAGGAGAGAGTGTACTTCAAAGCCCAAACATTGCAGGCTGCTGGTAGTGGTGGTCCCACATTCAAACCTGCCAGCCAACGCTGCATGCTATGTTGAGCTAAACCTCTGCTTGCATTTCATAGAATCATAGAATGGTTTGGGTTGGAAGCAACCTTAAAGATCATCTAGTTCCAACCCCCCTGCCATGGCCAGGGACACCTTCTGCTAGACCAGATTGCTCAAAGCCCCATCCAACCCGGCCTTGAACACTTCCAGGGATTGAGGCATCCACAACTTCTCTGGGCAACCTGTTCCAGTGTCTCACCACTCTTAAACTGAAGAATTCCTTCCTTATACCTAATCTAAATCTACCTTCTTTCAGTTGAAAGCCATTACCCCTTGTCCTATCACTACACTCTTTTGTAAAAAGTCCCTCTCCAGCTTTTCTGTAGGCCCCCTTTAGGTACTGGAAGGCTGCTCTAAGGCGTCCCCAGAGCCTTCTCTTCTCCAGGCTGAACAACCTCAACGCTCTCAACCTCTCCTCACAGGAGAGGTGCTCCAGCCTCTGATCATCTTTGTGACCCTCCTCTGGACCCGCCCGAGCAGATCCACGTCCTTCTTATGCTGGGGGCCCCAGAGCTGAACACAGTACTCCAGGTGGGGTCTCATGAGAGCAGAGTAGAGGAGAGAATCACCTCCTTCGACCTGCTGGTCATGCCTCTTGATGTGGCCCAGTATGCAGTTGTTTTTTGGGCTGCAAGTGCACATTTCCGGGTCATGTTGAGCTTCTCATCAACCAACAACCCCAAGTCCTTCTCCTCAGAGCTGGTCTCAATCCATTCTCCACCCAGCCTGTTGTTGTGCTTGGGATTGCCCCAACCTTGCACTTGGCCTTGTTGAACTTCATGAGGTTTGCGTGGGCCCACCTCTCAAGGTCCCTCTGGATGGCATCCTTTCCCTCCAGGGCATCGACCGCACCACGCAGCTTGGTGTCGTCGGCAAACTTGCTGAGGGTGCACTCAATCCCACTGTCCGTGTTGCTGACAAAGATGTTAAACAGCACCGGTCCCAATACCGACCCCTGAGGAACACCACTCATCACTTGCAGACGTTGTGTAACTAAATGCTTCACTGCTACTTGTTCCTGTTCCCATGTAACAGTATCTTAACTCAGATACTGACAACACAGCATGATGTATGCTTACACAGTTATATTTAAATATTTTTATATATAAAAGTTAAATAAAACCAAAGTAA
The DNA here is from genome assembly GCF_900496995.4 of Aquila chrysaetos chrysaetos. Taxonomy (NCBI): domain Eukaryota; kingdom Metazoa; phylum Chordata; class Aves; order Accipitriformes; family Accipitridae; genus Aquila; species Aquila chrysaetos. The sequence continues at coordinate 18,077,862 of NC_044021.1, forward strand.
AAATGACTGATAAAGATCTTCCTCTTTTCCTTTGCATTGCTGCCATTAATACTGTAAGTTGCTTCTTAAATACTAGCCAAATAATTCAGACTCATTTGGGAACTAGTCAAACTTGTGTTCCTGGCTTTCCAGTAAAAATTGTCACAAGTTACAAGACTCAGATCTTCTCAGCTCCTCCTGCCACCTCTTGTCCATCATTATCCCAGATTAATGCCTGTGCCTCCTTTGTTCTGCACCAGCCTTTGCTGACAGTTCTGCAGAAAAGTATTTTGCTGTACCACATGTTGAGAAATGCATGCCAGCAACCATCCTTCTCATTTAAATTACCATAGAGGAGTCACATCACACCATTTTCTCTGGATCATTTGTGCAATGTCAGGTAAGGCAGGATGTGACTCATCCCGTGACTCGGTTAAGAAGTAGGACTCTGTGAAATCTTCTGGTTTCAGTTCACATTGGGAATTCTTGGGACTGATGGTCAACGGAAAGTGAACCAAGAGATATTTCATCATAGAAGACCAAGGTTTAGAGCAGCTACTATGCCTCCATGTATCCCTTCCTCAGAAGACATTAATCCCCCAGTCCTCTGAGGGGGAAAGGAGAATAAGGAAACTGATTTTTTCCTCTGTTTCTAGTCCCTTCTTTCCCCAGATCCACAGGAGAAATTTCTCTTTTCTCCAGCTCCAGGTTGTTTACCATTAGGAGGCAATTGGTCTGTCAGCAGCACTTAGAGCAACTCTTCCCAGCCAGGAGATCGTGACTCCTCTTTCCCTTCTGGTGAGGGTGACTTAGAACACACCTTCTCATGAACCATGCCTTAGCTTCCACCTTTGCTTTGAGACAAACTGTCATTATACTTTACCTAAAGAAACTCTGGATTTTCTGTGCTCTGAAAGATGGTTTGAGACCTTACACTCTCAAAAAAAACCCTAAAGAAACCACAGAGAACCTTGCTTAGAGTTCCTAATCTTAGAGACAGACACAAGCACATACTCAAGTCCTGACCAAGGCCCTGGAAGGCTACATCTCTAATACATCTGAAATTTTAATATAAAACCATAAGATGCATGTGTTCACACACCTTTAGATTGGAATTCGCTTTTTCCTAGTAGCTGAATGAATTCACAGTCTCTTTTACACAGTGTGGTGAAGGCGAATGAATTTCATAGTGCTAAGTTTCATAGAAGTAAACTGATTCTAGCATGACTTGCATATGGATGACATGCCAGATAAGGCCACATTTTAATCCTCTGCTATTTGTGGAAATAAAGAGCATATACCTTTATCGCTTCCACTAATCCAAACTAATCTTTGAATGGAATACTTGGCATTAAGAGACAATATTTTTATCCAAAATAAGCAAGGTGATCGATTTCTATTCCATGCATTGTTTTAGCTCAGTGAGTCCCTCCCACTAGTTTTCCTTAGACTGACATGACTCACAAATGGCTCTGCAAATACGGGTCTCCCATACAGACCTACATGCACAGGCAGGCCCCCCTAGAAGATAACAGATCCAGAGAGGGGACAGAATGATCAGAGAGGAGAAAAACACTTGAAAAGTTGGAAGAAGATAACCTTTCAGGACAGTTCCCAGAATTTTGGCAGGTAAACGTGTCTGATATGAACACTTCAGTCATGCGCAGGTAGATGACACATTTGTGTGTGGGCAGAGGATGAAATTGGGTGTGGACTGCGTGCCTCTGCAATGGGTACAGCGATAGGTCTAACTCAGCACCAACGGCACTGAGTCATCTGTTCAGAGCTTAGAGTTCCTCATCATTCCCTCTATGACATGGAAAAATCCTGGCTGGATTGCCTGCAAATTTATGCTCACTGACTGAGGCCCAATCTGAGAGAAAGGTCAACAGCACAGTGGGGTTTCCATGCACTCAACTCTGAAACCCTCCCCAAAGTCCACTGGTTCATGCAAAAAGGGATTGTGTACCCCCACTACAACACTGAGCACTCAGAACAGTTATTTTGTCTCATTCATCCTCTTACAGAATGAACATAGGCGAAAATAAACAGGCTTTGTAAGTACCTGAAGGGTCACTTGAAAGATTGAACTCATGAGATAATTGGAAAAACTCAAGCATCTAACCTAGCATATGAAAGTATGTAGAAAGAAAGCAGTATCTAACTTTGGGCAGCGATCGCTACAATCAACAAAGATGCTTACAGTGAGTAAACAGTTCTATATTCTGAAATCATGCCCAGCGTCAGTTTCACATTGTCTTTTGCCTATCTTTTCAACACAAATTGGTAAATTATCTACATGCCAACAAACACGATGGCATGATTTCAGACAGGTACTCTCTTATCCTCCAAACAAAAACACAGCTGTGGCCAATCTTAACAGCCTGAGCCAAAGAAAACCTCAGAAAATCTTATGAAGAAGTGACAATATCACAGAATAACACTATAAGGAAGATGGCTGAAGTTGCTTTACTTCTTGTACCATCTGGTAGACTATGGCATAAACCTGGTACAAATAAATATTCCTGCTGTAGCAAGGAAGAGAAAAAAAAAAAAGTTGTTACTGCATAATTTCCAGATGCAGGTCTTGACCACTTCACACAGGCAGTCAAGTGTGAAGCATTATAGGAGAGGCATTATATATAACAGAGGCATTATATTACCCACACCACTAATAAACAACAGTGGGAAAAAAAAGGTGGTGCTTGTTAGAATAGGTGTTGTTTCCCATTCTCCCCCCAGCAGATAAAGCATGTACATTCTATGGCAAGAGCAGACTGTAGGGAGTGAGCAACCAGAGCAATGGCTAAGGAGCCCCTCTAGTTGAAGAGCAACTGATTGAATGTGCCAAGAGCAGGGCTCCAGCCTAGACTTCAAGCACATCTTTCTGTCCACTTCTGCTTCTGTGTCCCTCAGAGGTGGCTTCTGCATCAGTAAAATCTTTCAGACCAGATCCCCTAGATAATGTTGCTATCTAACCCCTCTCTTGACACCTGGCTTTGTAATAATCTCAATTGGTAATCAAGTTCTCAGAGAATGGTTTGTCTGTTGAAGAAAACATGAAGCAAGTGTGCAAAATGCTGGATGACCCAGAGCTACACATGAACAAGATCTGTGTTTGCTTGTCTTGTACTTCAAGAGACAGATGGCATTCAACAATGTGGAGGGGGACAAGTCGAAAGTTAAGAAGAAATACTTTCAGGGAGAAGTAAAGTTGAAAACCACTTGCCAAAGGATGTCATGAAAACAAAAAATTTAACAGGATTCCAAAAAGGATAGAATAATTGCATGGCTAGGAATATCCTCATGTGTTACATTAATTAAAATATTTTTTAAAATTATTAAAGAAATACTGAAACAAAGTTTCTTTTAGAGCTTAGAGAGAATGACAGATTATCTCCTTCCCACCTAATATAGGATTTTTTCTTTTCTCTGAAGCAGCTGGACACCACTACCACGGGAGACAGGGAACTGAACTGGATGAACTCTGAATCTAATGTAATCACAGTTTCTATTCTCCCTAAAAAGCATGATCAGATGATTAACGAAGACAGTGTGCCATAACTGAGACATAGGCTGATCCCAGAAAGTGAGTCAAACCTGAAAGTTCACCAGCACAGATTTTCATATCGATACCAAAGATCAATTTGGTCAGAAGGTTCCTGAAACAGAAGTCAAGGTGAATGACTAAAATCTGGGTAGACAAGATCCTGCAGCAGTCATCAGATAAAATCAGTTAAAAATGCAGTTTGTTACGGAAGTCAGCCAGCTAGCTGCGTGTTCCAACAATGGTACCCCCAAAAATGCAAACCCCAGCTGCATGTAAATAGAGAATTCAGTTCTCCACATACACCCTGGCTGCCTCTCTTATTAGCATCAAGCATGCACGTATTATCATGGTTTGTAGAGGTCTGACAACAGCAGTCCAAGCAATGTTATCGCAGGGTTTCCTTGTGCCCCCCAGGCACTCTTAGTGTCCTCTGCTGTCTTCACGAAGCAGTTGGACCATAAGCTTACTGCAAAGGGAGCTGCCTTTTGTTCTGTGTTTGCAGAAAACGTGCGAGTGACGACAGCAGTAGGAATAATAAATACAAATGGTATTACGCACACAAGCAAACATCCCCACGGAAAATTCAGCCATAGGGTAAATACCAAAATTTTACTTGTCACTTAGTTATTTATAAAATCAAAGAGACCTAGAAATAGCAAAAACACACTTATCCTTGCCAAAACCCTCTCCCTGAGTGGACAGCCCCAGGGGCTGAAATCTGAGCTCTGCTCCAAACAGCAGTGGTACCTCCCCGGTGGGGAATTCCCAAAACAGGAAAGATACCCCAGAGCTGACACAAAGCCAATAGATTTGGCTCCCATGCCAGACTTCCTCCAGCTGTCAAGGCAAGAAGTGTGTCATGGTTAAAAAACCTGCTGTGCTCTGGCTACTCCCCGCTGGAGCCACAGCGGGCTGGGCAGAGACAAGAGGAGCTCGAGGGCTCTGCTGAGCATCCCTGGCCTGAGATCAGAAACACACATTCAGCCCCATCCACTCCAGTGGCAGCCAGCACCGCATGGCATGGCAGACAAGGTCTTTTATCAGCCTCTATAAGCCTTCTACCACCCCTTCTGCAGTAATGCTTATATGGCGTTACTCATTAATAGTTCATCTGTTGCTTTGCTGGATGGACTCCTCCTTGCCACCACTTCCCTCCCCTCAGAGCCATACCCATGAAGTTATCATTTGGTTTCAAAGTACGAGAAACATCCTTTTGGGGTCAGCATCTTGCTGGGGATTATAAGTGCGCAAACTGAAGCTTTAAACAGGTCCATGCATCGCTGAGGTTATATTTGCAAGTGATGGGGTAAGCCATCAGGAGGGGCAGTTTTATCTGCTGATATAAGTGGGCAGAGAGGCATTATTTGCAAGCTGTTCTGGACCAGTATAAACCCAAGCTTTAAAAGTCCCGTGTGGTTAAACAATGACTCATGGCTGATCCCTATCTTGCCTGTCAACACTCACCCATTGCTTTACATCCATATCATTGCTAAAGCACAGCAGAAGACCATGAAAAGGGGCAGAAATGAACATTAATTCACAACGCATCACACCTTACTCAGCTTCTGTGCAAAACATAAAATCTTGACATAGTGAATATATTATGACGTCTTAAAATAAAATTTAAATGGAACTCAAGTTTTGTTTTACGCCACCTGTAAAAGAAAAATTAATTGTAGGACTGCAAAGCAGAACACTAGCAAAGTCTTTTAAAAACCTCCCTTGAGTTCTTTTGCATCCAAGTCTATTCAAAACAGTTCATGTAGATATGCATGTATGTAGACATATTTATATGCACGTATCTACACAGGTGTATAAACATACAGTAGAGCATCCCTCTACTGTGGTAACCTTTCGAATATAGCATCATTTTAAAATTCTTCATGAGAGTTGAGAGACAGACCCAGCCGCCTTACCTTCCTAATCCCCAGCTTCTCTTCACCTTTTGAAACCGAATCCTCGTTACTGTCTCTATGGTGACAGTGACGTCCAGGTCCCCCCCCGATGAGATGGCTGCTGGCACATGTGTCAGGTGCCAGAGTGAATCCGTCAGCACCAGAAACCTCTCCAGTCTCCAGCTCCTTGGTGGGACAGGACGCTCTTCTCCCGAACTAAGCCTGACAAACAACCTGGTAAAGAAAATAGCATTAAACCACCATCCCATGCCCAAAAGAGGGGGAAACCTGGTCTAAATATGGGCTCTAAAAGCTTTTTTATTTTTCTCTTCAATAATAATTATTGCTACTTGGGAAATAAATGTGATATCCAGATACACTCTTTGATAGCAGTGCTAACCTATGCAGAATGAACTAATTACAGGTAATTTCTCCCAGAAGGTTTGACAGTGAGAAGATATTTGCATCATGAAGTTGAAGTAGCTGATAAGCAGCATGATGAAAACCTCCTGCAATGTCCATCCACAGACCCAACAGTGACAGAAGGATGCTTCTTGGCTCCTGGTTAGTGGAGAGAGGAGCAAGAGGGGAGATTTTTATCGAGTGCTAAGTGAGGAGCAGCAGGTGGGACCTGCAAAGGTGTGCCTTTCAGGCAGCCATGGGAGGTGGCTCCAGTGACTTTCTCTCCTTAGAAAAGACACAGTGAGTCACTGGGGTTACAAAACACCAGCTATTATATATAGTCCTGGTTATATTTTATGATGTATATACCTAGCTGTCATATAATGCTGAAACACACCTCCAGTGTAATATGCCTTCTTGTAGCATCTTACAGGCACAGCGAAGGATGTTCAGTCCCCACTAGCACCTTCCCTCTGGGTTCCCAAATCGGGGCAGACGTGCCAGGGAAACAGCCTTGACTTTCTGCCGCAGTCCACTGCCAGCACCTGCTGATATTACACACCCTGTAGATGCTCTAGATTGTCTTTATATTTCACTGACCTTTTGTAAGTTTGCAGCTGAAGGTGTCTGGCACAACTCTGTGTCATTGCAACCTTGCTCCACACTGCAGGGGAGGAGACAAAGTCCAGCGGTGTTTGTGGCAGCAGGTCTTGCCCGGAGGATTTAACTGTGTGTGATACACTGCTGCAATCATCTCACTTGCAATTCCCCTCTGATAAAGTCATCCACTTAAAATTGAAGGGTCCTATCTGATACAGATAAATATTTGGAAAATGAAATAAATGTACAGATTAGTCCTGTATTTCCCTAAGTTTCCACATCCTTTTTCACCAGTTGGCCAAAAAATGTATAGCTCGTCATCTTAAAGATTAAGATTTTAATAGCCCAGCAGACATTAAGTACAATCCAGAAAAGACATAATAGCAATAGTATGTTACTAAAACTTGCATTGCTGTAATACATGTTAAAAATCTAGTCCCAGACTGGGTTACTGATGTGCCATACCTACTGTGCAGAGATTTTTTTCCCCCATGTTCTTTTCTTGATCCTTATTCGTGTATCACCTCTTTTCTAACACTCAGACTGTAAATGCTTGGGATTAAGGATGCTTGTTGCCCAGTGTTCGGCCCTTCTCGTGCTGGGTTGCTGGCCCGTGCCTGAGGCTTTAGGTGCTACAATAATATAAAAACAAAGCAGTTTAAGAGGAAACACAAGAAAGTCCAAAAGGAGACAGTATTATAGGACTTAGTCATGTATATAACTCCTGAGAAGTGAGGATTGCACCCCAATGATGCAATGCCCCAGTCTGCATAGTTGGTAAGCACAGAGATCATCCTTTCATCCAAAGTGATGGACTTTTCTCTGTATTTTCCTCCTCACAGGAGCACCAGCTACAGATGCACTGCAGAAACCAATAGATTTGCCTTTAAACAACTGCAACAGAAGCGCAGATAAAGACCTGTGGTTAATTTCTATTTCACGGCAAAGACGTACAAAAAGCATCTCTCAGTCAAACCACAGGATGCAGAGGTCACTGCACTGAGAAAGGTTGCATGTCCTGATGTCAGCAGAGTTGCACAGGTGCCTGCAAGTCCCTTTCCATCAAGGACCTACATCCAGCCCCAGCAGTGCATCAGGGAGAAGCAGACAAGCAAAGGTGATGGTGGCAAGCCCATCAGCCAAGGAGCATCAGGGAGACCCCGAAAACCAAGGTATAATTTAAAGCATTCCTTCTCCAGTCTCCACAGATATCTAACAGCAAAAGGTGACCACGGGGCACAGCAGCATCAAGGTGACAACACACGTAGTAACTCCACAGCAGGAATGGGTTACACTGAAGGTCAGAGTATCACAGAGCACTGCAGAACAGAGATCAATCTCCAGGGTCTAACCCACAGCTCACATGAGAGTTTAGCAGGAAAAGCACCACCAGAAGAGGAGCAAGCTTTAAAGCAACTGACATGAAAGATAAACAGAAGTTTTCCTTACAGCATCCAAAAAAAAGCCTTTGATTACAATCATTTTAGATCCGAAAACAACAACTGATACCTGTGCAGGCACACAAAAAAACGAAAAGGAAATTGCAAGGGGTCTTATATCTAGGCTTATTAAGGCTACAAAGTGATCTTTCAGAGACTTTTTTCTTCCCACCCCACACTTTACAGAATCCCATCAGCTCCTTAAGAACAGCGTATACTCCCTTCTCAATCTATATCCAGCTATTATATTTCACAGGTATTTAACATTACATTAGCTTAATTTCATACATCCAAGGAATATTCATCTCATAACATCAATAATGCACATGGCTAGACATTGCATATTTTGTACTACAACCAATTACAGTTTCAAGAGTTACTTTTTTATTTTGTGGCTATATCTGTTGTGACGAAGAGTGTGACGTTTAAGATTTTCTCACCTAGGGAAAAAAAAAAAAAAAAAAACCAACACCAGCCTCCCTTCCCCTCCACCACCCCCTTTCCAAAGGAAAAAAAAAAAAAAAAAAAAAAGGTTGGGGGAGGAGGTAGGAATCCCTGTTGCTCTGTTGCTACTGAGCCAAATCAGGATAAGTTCTTTACAGAACAAATTATCTGGCATTTTGCTGTTTTCATGCTTTTAAACTTCTAATGGCAACTGTTTAACACATTTCTAATTGGAAATGCACAATAATAATTAAAATAGGTTTTTTAATATAAAAAGGCTATAATTATGTCTTTTGCTTTGTTTGACAAAACTATGATTTCTACCAAAACACATGACCAGCCCTCGGGTGGTCTATTCACAGCAAACAATGTATTGTCCTGGGCACACAAGAAGAAAGACAAGATGTTGTTTAATTGAGCCTCAGACTTCATTTACTTAACTTTTATGGAAACTACCAGTAATAGCTAGTAGAGGGCACACCATTATTTCTTCTTTCATCAACTCTACATGATCGAACGTTGCCATTATCGGCTTCTTCTGTCTCATGCACTCAGTTACATTCACCGCTGGGACGCTACCGTCCTCTTTCTGTAAGGGTTAAAAAGCTGGAGAGAGGAAGCTGTTTCCTCACTACATCAGACATACAGAACTACCCAAAATCCATTACCAAGTTTTCTAAGAGATTTCTTTTTTGAAGTTTAATTTTAGTTCTTAAGCCACAGATAGCTTGGTTGCTTTGCTCCTTAGACCCTGAATGCAGATAAGCGACCAAAAGATGACCAGCTCCTTTCATAAGGCCGAGTAAAAAACGCCATCTCTACTATCAAAAAAACAGTACTTCATCATTTCTGTATAGCTTTGATATCAGACATAATATTGTAAAGCTTATGAATGATTTTCACCATTCTCAGGGAGTCAGAAATCTTTGGAAGTTCCCATCCAAAGCTGCTCAGACCAGCCTGGCACAAAGTCACTTCAAAGCAGTTAACTCTGAAAACAGCGTTTTCATAAGTGGAGTATCTGAAGGCATCTGTTGTTGAGGTTACCTGTTTGAGGAAGTCCTGTTAGTTTATGCTGGATTGGTTACACTTACTGCACAGAAAACTGGTCAAGAGAGACAAAGAGGAGCTCTCTGGGCATGGGGCGCTTCAGTGAATAGTCCATTTCCACGTTGCTTAAGAGCCAAGGGAGGTGGGGTGAGTGGTGAGGAGATGAGTTGGCATGCCAAAGGGAGCAGCTCTCCAAGCAGGCCAACATAAACTGTTTGCTCTTCTTCCCTGAAGACTCCACCAGCTCCTGGGATCACTCTAAAACTATTCCCACATCCTCCAGGTGTCCCCCATCCTTGCACTTGTAAACCTTATTCTGCAACTGTTGTGCCACCTACCTGGACAGAACAATTGCATGTCACGTCTCCCTTGCGCAGAAGACAACTTGGCTGTGTCCATCTTGGCCAACAGCCATGCTCTCTTCAGTTTTAGTCTGTGAAGCCAGGACACCCCAGCCAGCCTGTGTTTATCCTACCTGCAGCAGCACAAGTCCACTTTGAAGCGCTCTCTCCAGCAATGCCTGTGTTGTCCTGCCTGAAAATAAGTTTGCTCACTCTATACAGGAGCCAGCATGAAAGCCAACATGTAACCACTGTGAACATTCAGAGACTTCGGGACTCAAGCCTGAGCTCCAATTCTGAGTCAATACGACAGCACGGATAGTCCACAGCTTCTAGCATCATGATCACTGTAGTTGATCACCAATGGTTTGATACCTGCTAAGTGTGCCTGTATTTCACAGAACAGACTCAGAACAAGCACGTGTAGCCACACAATTACGTCTGCCCATAAGGACTCAGATGTAACGCATTTTCCCATTTACATTTTCCCATTCCACTAACATTATTGAAGAAACATTTCATTTTCAGTTGTGTTTTCAGAAGGCTAACAAGGGGCTCATGAATACATCAAAGCAAAGTCATATTATTCATTTACACAAATGTTTCTGATTACTTTTCCTCCGACCACTCAGACAACACTTTATTAAAAAGCTAGAAGAAAAATAGTGTTTTTCAGGACCACATCTCATAAGCCTAAGTCTTTATCTATTCCCACGTTTGGGGAACATCCACAGGACATGAAATGAAACACAGGTACCAGCTCTCTGCAAACCTGGGCTCTACCAGAAAACCATCTTCCAGCTGAGAGGGAGCCATCTCCAGCAAATACAATCAGCTATGAAAACAGTGGGAAGTACACTGCTCTACATGCATTGAAAATATGTTCCCTTAAGGGTCTCTCACAAACTACACCTTTGGTTGACTTCTGAATGGAGTCTCCAGGTGGTTAAAGTGCTGATATTGCATTATTTATGGTGATTGAAATGCATCTAAGTAGTGCTTAGCAATAGAATTTACACAAAGTCACTTGATGGAAAAAATACAGGGTGGGGGGAGGAGGTTGTTTACAAAACAAGTTACAGTAATAAAGCTGCTAGGCTGAGCCAAGAGACCTCTTAGTAAATCATTTATTCCACAGTTTGACAATATTTACAAAGGTTTTTACATGAATTATTTACTCAAGCTTTTATAACTTGTAACGTACTGTACACAAAACAGCAAAAACACATTAGTGCTACAAACCTGGGAACATACAGTTATGCAATGACAGATGGTGGAAACGGCTCTGACAAAGGGAAGTTTACAACTAACACAAGCAACAGCCTTTTCTATCTGTCATCAATAAAGGGATGAGGACTAGGAGGAAAATGTGATTCAAGGAAACAAGACAATTTTTCTAAAGCTACATTCTTTGTGATTGCTGGATTTGGTTATTTAAAAATGAGTCTTTGTTTTGAGAGTCTAATTCTAAGAATTGCCATTTCAGTGAGTTACCACCCACCAATGAAAGGCTGTATGGCACAAAAGCCAGCATTTAGATGAAGGAAACTCCAAAATTCTGCTGCTTACCCTATTAGCTTTAGGTCAACTGAATTGTTATTACATATGTGTCTAACAAGCCTGCCCAGAGATGCCGTGTGCGTTAGTGCCTATGCCACAAAGTTTTATGTGCAACACTCTGGAAGAGAGATTCATTGCTCAAAATATTTCTAACTGAAATAAAAAAAAGAAAGGGGGGAGGGTTAGTTTCCTGATCCCATATTACAGATGGGGAACAGAGACAAGCACAATACCTGCAGCGCAGCAAAGACCCTTCAGTGCTGGTTCACGGAGCTCTATACATAGAATTGACTCTTCCATCCCCACCTCTTACTGTCCAGCATCAGTGAGCAAAACAATGGCTGTCAATATCAATCACTTTTCACATTGTGAAAAGGTATCCCGTGTGATTTCAGCCTGTTCTCCTTCTGCCAAAAAACAAAAAGCAAGGGAACCCTGCTCTAAGTGAGGGGCAAGATTCACTGGTACCACCACAGCACATGCAGTCTTTCTTCCACAACCTTCAACGCCACGTGACACACCACCGCCTTCATACTACTCCCTGATGGAAGGCAAAGGGCATCCCACACGTGGTCTAACAGCACAGGAGGATGTGGAGCTGTAATGGAGAACTGTCCCTAGAGAAGACTTTGAAGCCTGTAGGGACAGAGCATCATCACACATCCTCTTCCCATCTGTCATTCAGGTTGGGATGTGACATACAAGAGATCTTTTCCTTCTTGTTGACTTGAGAGCTAGCAGGTGTTTAAGATGACAGGCAGCCCGTGAGGATGAGCTCTGTACAGCCGGGATTGCTAAGACCCTGGCATGAAGCCTAAAAGCTGGGACTTGAACAAGACCCAAAGGAAGCCTTTGCCCATGCAGACAGTATAGCTGAAGCTACAGTTATTACCAGTAAGGAACCGGAGAGTTGTCTGTGCTCAGAATTCTGGAAATGCCTAAAAGTGCCATTCAGAAGGAGGAAGTAGGAGTGCCATGCGCCCAGCACCCTGATGGCCCGTACAGAAGTCAGCAAGGTCCTTCTGCCTGTTTCTGCATGCAGCAAAGGCCTGGGCACATCACCACAGGGGACTGAGCCCATCAGTTACCATCTACCAACTCTAAGCCCTCTTACAGAAGCTCCAAGCCCTCTATTTTTAAACAAGATGTAGAAAAAGAATACAATCATCTACATTCAACTGGTGAGGAAACCTCTCAAATTTTTTCTTGAAGGTGCTTGATTTTTCATCTCAGAACAAATTTTAAGATCTTTTTCTCTCCCTTTGGAGCAAGAAAAGGACAAATAATTATTAACGTTAACTCACTTCTAGAAAAGTCTTTTCCCAAAAGGATAGCATCTTAGGAATTTTTTTTTTTTTTAAACCAAATTACTGCCCTCAAAATTAGGTCTGAACTAGTGAGCTAAGGTTTCAAAGAATAAAACAGAATTCACCAGGACCATCCAACCTCAAGCAAATCCAACAGATCCAGGTGAAAATTTAGGATGATAAAAAACATCAAACTGAAGTTATAACTGTAGTAGAAATGCAAAGGACTCTTTGCCTAGAAGAACCAAAACCAGGATGGACATAGCATAGGTGAGTCACTGTGCCACAGACTGTATAGCAGAGATTGTGATTAAGCAGTCTAATAAGCTATTGCCAATGACCACAGAGAGAATAGCCACTGTCTCATTCTGCAACGTCAAATCAACCTTTGATGCAAGGCTAGAAGAGCAAACATGAGCACAGATACAGGAACAATAAAACTAGAAAAAGGTACCTAAGAAGGCGAGAAAGAAGATCAAAGGTATTGAATGGTTTCTGTCTAAGAAACAATTAAATAGTCTGGAATTCTTTGCCTGCAAAACAGATCTGAGGAGGCATCTGACAGATCTATAAAGCAACAAGTGGCATGGAGAAAAAGGCTCACTGTTTCTTCTGATGCAAGAACTACCAGTCATCCACTGAAGTTAACAGGTAGTAGGTTTGAAATAGATGAGTTTCCTGCACATTGCACAGTTAAGTACTCTGTAACAAGATGTTGTGGATTATACAAGTTTACATGGGCTTAAAAACAGGCAGAATCCTTCCCAGAAGAGAAGTCCAGCAAAGCCTTTGAACATACAGATATCACTACTTGCTCCAGGAGTCCCTAAGATTGGGAAAACACAGTGAAGAAAAATTTTGGAGATGCCAGTTACTCTTAGCACTTTTGCATGATGAAAAAGCAACAAGCAGTGCTGAGAGTGGGGCTAATTTGATCTTCCTGAATGTTCACCTCAGTTATTACTTTTTAAAGTGAAGATGGAGTGAGTAGGAGGAGCTGGATGGTCCAAGTGAGTCCAGATCAAAGAAGGGGAGAGAGCACACTTCTCCAACCTGGGTGCCTGAATCAGGAAAATTAAGAGGATTTCTAGAAACATGCCTGGGTTTGGAGAAAGACTATAAAGCCATTCAAAAACACTGTAACCAGAGCAGGTAAGAAAAGAAATGAGGAATTGCACAAGAAAACATCTGCTAGTTCCCCATTTTTCTTACAAGATGAGCTTCATCGAGACTCTGTCAGGTAAATGACAGAAAGCTCCAGTCACTAGCTAAAGTTCACAAGCTTTACTTAGTTTTCCTTCAGGTCTTAGCATGCTGAAGGTCTAATAGCAATGGATTTTTTTTTTTCCTCTCTCTTTTTTTGACACTTCCAATTAGGTTTTCCTCCTGCAGGTTTCTGAGGATCATTCCCTGGAGGCAGATGTGTATCCTTGCTCTTGTTAACTGCTTTTGAAATATTGCTGCTCTTGTCAGGAGCTGTGCTATTGACTGAACTGCTCTGGAGTCCATTCATGGTATCTGGTGGACATGTGCCCCTTAGACAAGTTACTATTCCTGGGTACTGCTCATCTACACGATGGAGAGAGATATTACTGTGATTTGTATCTAGTCAAAGCATGCAAAGCATCCACATCATGAGACAGCAGAAGGACCTGAAACTTTAAATTACTTCAGTGGAAGCTGCAGATGGTCTCCACTGATTTCTCCTAAGTAAGGTAGGACAGGTAGTTGCATACATTCACATATCACACGGCAATGAGTGACACAACATCAGAGAGCTCTCTGAATGCTCCTTCAGCCTGAAGGTGTCAAGACAAACCTCAGATCACTGTTTTTTAGTTCATAAGTGCCTCAGAAAACTGAGGATATCTGTGGAAATAGGGTATTTTGGGGTTCAGTTTTAAAACAGTGGGTATACAAGAAACATGATGCAAGTTTAGCTAATATCATACTAACTGGTGCCAAAAATCTTCTCGTCTGAAACTGAATTTGCACCAAATGAAATTCTTACCCAGTGACTCTGCCACAGGCTGTAAACGCAGCCAGAGACCCAATAAGAAATTCATTTGTTTTCTCCTATATGTAAACATCTATTCATATATGCATTTCAGATAATGCCCTTAGTGCTCCTGGTAGTGTAATCTAACACTCCCACAAGATTGGTTACAAGGACATCCTTCATGACGGGGACTATCTTTTACTATTATAAAAGTGCAGAGGCCAACATCCCTGTTTTGGCAGGAGAACCCAAGTACTTCTATATTCAAATAATTAGTTATTACAAGGACAGGCCCTAAGACAACATAGAATCAAATCAAATAATAATAGTTTGCAGTAGCAGGCTATCCTAAATTGACCTACGGTAGGAGTTGGTAAACTGCATTTTTGGTTGTTGACATTTTAGAGATAATGCATTTAAAGAAACCAGAGTTACACCTCACATAAAGCCCTTTTTCTTCCCAAGTTGGACTGCGAGCATGTTTTAATCTCAGTGCAGTCAAAGAAAGGAATTTGCCAAGAGATTTTAATCCTGTAAATAATGGTTTCATTAAGAACCATACACGACTCCACAGGGAACTCTAAATATTAAGATTGGTAATAAAATCATTAGTTGTTCCAAGTTATTCAGCATATCGTGGAGCCCTAAAAAGTTAATGACAGTTAGTTAAAAGCCAGCTACAGATGGACCAAACGTTAGCCGCTTCATTTAAAATTGGGTTGGAAATAGTACTTCACACTGTGGAGGAACAACCCTCAACAACAGGACAATGAGCTTGAATACTTAAAAGAGCCTTTTTGATCACTAATTTCTAGTCACAGTCATAAAATTTTTTTGTGAGGTCTAAGAGTTAAGGTTTTTTGAATGCATAACAATGACTCATAAAAGCCTTATGAGAGCACTGTAATTATGAAAAATAAAACAAATGGTTTTGCCTCCAGATCTCAAACCCTCCAAATTCCCTAGAACATGGTCCAGATAACTTGAAAGTTTAAAGCGATCACTTTTTTCTCCTGATGAGTCTGAGACAAGATTTTACAGAGATATATATATATATATATATATGCATACATATATGTAGGTAAATCAAAATCACCTGGACCCCAGAACTTCCAGATACCGTAACTGCTGTCCGAAGTGTTATCTCAGCACGTGTTCAGATGCACACAGGCGTCTAAATTGCCCACTAAACTCAGCCCTTAACAGCAAAACCATCCTGGTTCCGGCGCCTGGGCGCAGACGTACCCACGGTCCATGCACACCACAGCTCTGCCACCAGGCACGGGTGGCGATTCGGTACCAGGCAGGGGAGAGATCCTCTCCCCAGCCCGACCCCGCACCCGGCTCCGGGGGGCCGGGGCACCGCACCAGCAGTCTGGGGTCCCGGCAGCCGCTTCCCACCAAGCCTCTCGTGTCACTGGGGTGGGTGGGTGGGAAGCGAGGCAGAGCAGCTGCCGCCGTGCATCTCGCCGCCCCCGGGCACCGCGGGTCCCCCTCGCACCTGCCACCCACCCACCCACCCTGCCGCCGGCGGGGGACCTGGCAGGTCGCCCTAGGTTGTTACAGCCTCGCGGGGCTCGGTGGGACGACAGCAAGGAGTGCCGGTGGGATCCTGCAAACAACAGAGCGGCTAGAGCTATCTGGAACGCGGCTGGTTTGCTGTAGAACGCGGGTTCGCCGAGGGAGCAAGAGATGGTGTGGCTGGGGGATGAGGGAGGGGAAGGTCACCTGACAGGCTTTCCTCACCTGGTTGGAAGGGTTCTGCAGTTAAAAAAAAAAAAACACACAACACCATCAACCAAAAAGAAACCCAAACCACTGCTCCTACCAGTGAGCTGAATTGCAGCTCACAGATAAGAGCATCCCCTTCCACAAAACCGCGAGAAGGGCTTTTTCCTATTGCTGTGCAGAACAAAACCATGTCCAGACCCTGATGGCTGTAGTGGCTCCTCTGCCCCTCTAAGAAACACTTTGCTGAAGTATTAACACAGTTAGTACAAGCTGCTACTGCAGTAGCCCTGTTATGGCATTTGCTCAAATACCATAAGAAACCAATGAGGTAGTATTAGTTTCATAGCAAAAACCACGCTGTCAGTGTTTTACACTGCTGGAGTTTTACGTAGCTTTGAATACTTTTGACAGTTTAATAAGACAAGTAAATAGCACGTTTCGTCTGCAGACATTTTTCACATTTCTATGAAGAACTTCCTTTGTAGGAGCAGACTGGGTGTCTCAATGCATAGGAGGGTAAGCAGGACTCCTTTACTTCCACACCTGCGTTCTCCATCAATTTTTCTGAATTTTCCTCATCAAAAAAAATCACAATTTTTTAAATCTGGTCTCCACAAGGCAAAATACTGATACCACTTCTACTTAAATGAATGGGAAAAGAAATCCCAGCAACAAGCAAAATTTGTACTCTGGACACTAGTCTTAGACACTAATATGTTATCATATTTAATAAAAAATGCCCATTAAAACTCCAGTCCCAACATTATACAAAAGGTTCATGTCACTTCTGCCAAAATGCATTTATCTAAGAACCCTGTTCCAAACAAACAGATAACATCTCCATTTTTACTTTTGTATGCATCCATGTATTAATGTATCCATTCTAACAGTAAGGCTATTAAAAAAAAAAAAATCTTCCACACTATTGTGCTAACAAGCTTCATAAGTGCAGTGACAGTGCTGCTAAATTAAGTATACTTTGGGCTAATTTTGTGTTTTTATCACAATACTGGAGAAGTATTAGGAAGCTATTATTTTGTCAGCTTTCTCATTTAGCAAAGCAGCTTCAATTTATTAACAGTGTGGAGTGTGAATGAATCAATATGTTTCATTGGGCAATGTGTCATTTGTTAATCGGATATTGATGAGATTATTGACGCGCAGCTAATTAATCTCAAACCCTGCGCTAGCCTTCATATGTTTCCTTAATTATGTTCTTCATCTTAGTCTTCCAACTTTGGCATGCAGACGCCGGCTTGTAGACAGTGAGTGAAGTAAGCTGTCAGAGGGTCTTTTCACACATTTACAATCCCTTGGCAGCAAAATTATTTTCCTACTTGTAAATAGGTATCAGGCAAATATTTAATAATACTTGCCAGAAGATTGATATTGATTTGGCAGGGAGTCACTCCAAATTAGCTCAGCAAGAGATCTTGCATCAGAAGAAGCGTACTTAAACAGATATATCTAACAAGCATTAAATAATTATGGAACCATAAACCTGTAAGCATCGGGAAGTACTAAAAATTGCTTCTCTACAGTCGTTATCATTGGACTCCTGGCTACAGAGACCTACTATAACAGGGTTTAGTTTTTCTCTCCCGCTGCAAAATGACAAATATTTTTGCTCTATTACTTTCTTTTACCAGCCGGCCAAGCTTACCAAAAGGAAAACTGCCTCTGTAATGAGATTAAAAGACAGGAATAATTTCACAGGGTGTGACAGGGGTCACACACCCTAATTTCATAGGGTGCCAAGAGACGCCTGGCCGAGGCGGGGGGCAGGGTGGGTTAGTTCATTTTTGAGCATCCCCTTCTGGCTGAGGGCACGGCCCTGCAGTGGGACGCCGAGGGCTGCCAAGAGCTGTTTTGCCCGTTTCAGCTGGAGTCAGCTGAGGACACCGGCATCCCAGGCGCCGTGGACAAAGGGAGCTGCGACAACACAGCTCAGTGGGGTGGCACCCGGCTGGAAACCCTTTGTGCTACCTACTCGGGCACAATGGCTTTCATGGAGATACAGTTTGCATCAGGCTTATTATTTTTGTAGTTTTTAACCCGCAGAAACACATCCAATGGGACTAAGAAGTAAAGTAAAGCCTGGTAAGACCTCTGCTGAGTAAAACACAACAAATCTGCTCTACCCAGGCAAGGGTCCTCTCTGAAGGGCAGGAAGGTAGATGCCAAATACATTTTGGTTTATGAAAAATGTTACTTGAAGGGTCTACTTCACCTCTACAATGTCTTCCTTAAGCTTCCTAATAATTTTTTTAATTTTTTTTTTTAATAAGCAATCTGGAGCACTCTAGAGTAAAATGATCAGTTGCCAGCTGCAAACAAATGGGAGGGCAAAGAGTTTTTATTCCCCCTCCTCTCTTTCATATCTAGCTTGATTTCCAGGGAGGAAGAAGAAAAGAGATTTCACAGCTGGAGACAAGGTGGACTGGTGCTCCCAGTGCTATTAAAATCTCCAGGGTGACTGCCTGGTATATCCTGCTCACACAGGACTAAATTTATCACCAAATTTAAAGTCAGGTAAGAAATTCCCTCACGGTCCATTTGATGATGACTGGTGAGGTATTTTTTGTCCCTGCCTACAACCACCAGGATAACCTACCTTAGAAAGTCCCCTGCTATTGCAGAGACCCAGGACACTGATGAGAAGCCGGCCATAATAATGCATCTTACTGGTCTTTATAGCCTTAAGATGGGTATGGCACAGAATCTCCGGACTCCATACTTACAGGCACTTGGAAAAGGCATTTTTCTCTGGATTAGTCATGTGCTGTCTGTGATTACCACGGTCTCACTTGATAACTCAGACAGCCCTTTCCAGGTAACCCTGAGCTTTAGGCTTCCTACTGGCTGTTTGCATGACAGCCACAGGAAGGTTAAGAGAGGGCAGCACATCTGGTACCCTGGGCCACTAGATATATGAAATAGGATTTGGGGTTAAAAGGGAAGGTCAGGTTAATTAACAGACAGTGGAGAGAGAGTGGGTTGTCTTCAAAGCCAGTTCTGAATCGGGCCTTCCTGATAGGAAAGGTAATCAGAAATAAATCGCGAGGTGAAAATGGTCTGTAAAGAACCATGGGGTCATTGTGGTCCCTCTCCAAAAATTCGGGCAACAGAACTATAAATGGTCCTTAGCTTTCAAAACCAAATCATTCCACTAGCAAGTCATGCTGCTGGGGAATCCATGTTACCTGTGCATGCATCATGGGTGAGGACAAGACTACCACGTTTCAGCTAGCAATGTTTCAACTTCTTTTAGAAAAGCAGCCTATAAAAATGCTATCACAGAGCTCTTATTTTGTAAATATTGAAAGAAAGCCAAGAATACATATACAACCGCACAGCTCACTACATCTTGCAAGCTAAATCAAATACACTTGAATATATCTCTTATCTTAAAGTAAAGGGTTCCTCCCAAAAAAAGGAAATCAATGCCAATTTTATTCCATATTTATAGAGAACCTTCTAAAGGGAATCAATGGGCTTCTAAATCTTAGATAACCAGTACTGACTTTGTCGGTAACCTTCAACATCATACCAATATTCACAGCTATTCAGTTCATTTTTTTTAAAATGTTGACCAACAGGTTTATGTTGTGATTTATTCCAGAGAAAGCAAGAATGACAAAAACTTCACTTGATATGACACTACAGCAGTAATCATCCTAATTGGCCTTTGTTTCTGTTTGTCATCTATAATTATTATTTGCATAAATTATCACATTTGACTACAGCATTTATGATCAGTAAGTTCCTTAATATGCGATTATCAAAGTCTTTACAGCAATATATTTACTCAGTAAGTTGAAAATCCAGCCTGAAAAGTAACACAAAGTATATTTTCTTAAAAACTTCTAGAACTGATGAAAAGAATAAAAAACTATGTTATTCCTGAGCATCATATCTTAGCCAATTATCATCTGTACAAAATTCTATTCACAAGAGAATTCACAGAATCCTAAAACAACACAGTTAACCATTCCATGCTAAATTAACCAGCCCATGCCAAATCTGGTCAGCCCCTGTCCCCTCACTTCGAAATGAGCTAAAAAAAAAAAAATTCAAAATCACAATGAGAAAGTAAAACAAAACTTTTGCCAATAAACTTTCTAATTTTTTTTTTATTTTTTTCAAAACACAGGTTCTGTTCTTGATATTTACTTCTCAGCCAAACCAAAACCATAGCATTATTTGCATTGCTATATGAGAAAACACTTTTCTCTAAATAGAGGTGAGGTTATTGATGTGGTGGTGGTGTTTCCTGTGGACATACCAGCCCTGGGAGAGAGACATCGCACCCCACTGCCCTTCCCAACTAATTGAGCTGTGTCAAAAACAACATGACTTTTTCAGTGTATTGTCTACTCTGCTCCATCAGAAGTCTGGCATGGGGTTTTATTCTATTTATAAGCCTTAAGATATTTCTGCTATCTCTGAATATTGTTACACTTCAAAAAAACTGCTTGTAATTTTACACAAATATCTCACACAGTTTTTACTTCAGGGGTCTAGTGTCAGTTTTCCACGTATTTCCCCCCAAATACTAGTGCTTGCCTGAATCTGACTGTGTATGTCTCCAGTGCTTTAAGACAGTTGAGTGCAATTACTTACTTTATTCTTACAACACTGTATATACACAGCAATTCTGTATCTAGTCTAAGGAGTCATTCCCTTCCTAATTCCTCATTAATGGCAAACTTATTTCAGGTTTACATCAGGAAGAAAACAGAGGTTCTGCATTTGAATGGTGTGACTTAACACTGAAATAGGAAGCCAATCATACACATTGCCTTCTAAATAAATATCATATTGCATTTGACCAGAGGATTTAAAATTCAGAGTCAGAACTTAAGGCCAGGCTGTGTTTTCATTTTTACACCTGCATCAGTGCATTGTTTATTTTGCAATAGAGCTGCTCCATAAGCAGGGGTAAGTGACAGAAGAATCATGCCCCCTCGGCATGGTTTTTCTACAAACAAAGCTCTTTAATACCCATTCTCTGAATTTCCCTACATGCTGCAGATTCTACCCAGTAAACCCTACATTTTCAAAGTCTATTCTACATTTTCTTAATTCTAATTAAACAAATCTTAATCTTGACTTTAATGGCTGCAATTATGATACTTCATTATGTTAAATGTTAGTTGCAACATAAGAATAAATTGTATAAACAGTTTAGCTGCAATTGCATGGAGTCTAACTGTACATTACTCATTAACAAGATGTGGGTAGCAGCAATTATAACATTTCCTCCTAATGTCCCTATTTATTGAGTCTCAGCAGCAAGCCCCCTTTTCACAACACACACTGATTGACGATAGCAGCTTTTGTACTTGTGAAGAACAGGCACAGTAACCTGCTGTGTGCCTGTAACTCAGATCGATGGAAGTACACATTAGCTCTTAGCCTCACAGGCCGGAGTTCCTGAAGGTCAAAATAGCCATCAGCATCACTGTAGGGTACAGAAATCATTTCACAAATTGTGAACAAAAACAACACAACTTGCTTTGCAGTTTGATTATTGTTTATAGATACAGCAAGCCAAGAATTAAAGCATAGCCTTGAGGCAGCGTAATTATTTACAGCTGAAGACTCATATCATTATTAGCGTGCTCCTAATTGCTTGAAGTTATATCAATGTTAGCTGATTTAACACATTTTTGATAAGAGGCATGGAAATTGTTTTCTCTCCTCTGCATATGGAATGTTGGATCGTTTCTTTTTTTTTTTTTTTTTTAAGGTCTTCCCTCCTCCCCTTTCTTTCAAACTGTCCCTTGTTTGCCATTGAAAAAAGCCCCACATCCATAAATTCTCCTTTATTCTGGACGTCTGTAACTATCACTGCAGTGCTTTGTTGTGTTTCTGTGGAACCATATATTCGAATTTAGCTGGACTAAAACCATGCCAGGTTTTGGCTTTCACTAACAACGGACTTGATAATTTCACATCAATATCAACTAACTAGAGAATAAATCACACTTTGCTTTGGGTGGCACATCCTAATCTTTCACTTTTCCCTACAGTACTTGAGCCAAAAGCCAGCTGAAGGAAAGCAGTGCTAGTCTCCTCACGAAAGGCAACAGGGAAAATCTCATGGAATGAAGTGGCATCTGCATCGGGCCTCACACATACCTTTTTGAAGACAGACAAGGGTTATCTACTGTAGTGTCACTGTATCCAGTTCCCCTGATCTACGGAAAAGACAAATTACGTTTGCTATGAATAAAGCAGAGCAACAAATGATTTGGGAGCTTTTCATTTCCCCTGACCTGTACTTTATCACTCAATTTGTTCCTCTTATTCAAACCAGGAGAGCAGTCAAGCACTGACACAGGCAAAGCCTGGAGCCGCTGCTGGCCGAGCACCAGGAGAGGTGAGTTAATGCTGGTGAAGACGGGAAACAGGGACTCTCTGGGATGCAGGCTGGGGATGCTGCTGATAAAAATCACAGCATATGGGGAAAGGTCACCTCAAAAGCACTGAGCGAAGAGTGCACGGGTAACTATAAATTTAACATTTCTGAAGTCGGGCGCACTTGGCTTTGCAATCTTAAAAATGTTATTTCAACAGCATACATAATGCAGTACAGACTTCTCAAGGCAAATCAAATACAAGTAAGATCTTATTTTCCTTCTATAACTTCCTTCCCATCCTCTAAATTAGAGGACTTAAGTTTTAATCTCCACGTCAGGTATTTCTACTTCTCGAGTCACGCCGGCTGGCAGCGGAAAGAGGCTGTTATTTTACAATGGGAGCCAGGGAAAAGCAGTGGGTATTGCCATGGGACCTACACTGGTTTTCATCTCGCTCTGCACAGCAGTGTGGAGACCTTGCCTGAAAGACCACCTTCCCTAGCAGGGCGAGCTCAACCCAGAACGGAGAAGCAGCAGCAGACAGCAAGAGGACTGGTAGTTTTGCTTTCCTTAGCAAAGCGAAGGCTGGCAGGGACAGGACTGGCATCGGGGGTGAACAGAAAGGTAGGAAATAGGGTCACTTTATTTCTACTTGCGTTACGTACAGACCTTAGTCAGCTCACAGAAGTGATCCCGTGATGTGACTGGTAGGGATGCTGAGGATCCCAAACATTTCTCTACTTCTCACCTAAGCACAAGCTTAATTTTATGTGCAGAATTCAAAATAGCTAATCACATCCTTTGCTGAATTTTGGCTCAGCTACCTAAAGATTCATTTAATTGAGCTAATTCTTTTATAGAAGTGTAACAAAGCACAGGTCAAATAATTACACACTGGTCTATTTTAAAATAATGGTCCAACTGCTGGAAGTTACAGCATCTGGCTACTGAGAGGGGTGATGTTAGCTGAATTATATATTACAGTTTCCAGCGAGGAAAATCTTCCATTTTTGTCGTGAATGGGGAAATAAAAAATTGCAATAGCGTGTGAAACTGTCATAACAGCTTTTCACAGTTGAGACACATTAAATTACCAGCAATCAATATCCTGAGAAAAACTTAAAAGAAATAGATTTGCTAGGAAGGAATAAAGAAGTGCACCCAGTTTTAACTTGGAGCTTTAGTTTGCCCAGCACTAAAGAAGTCATAACAGCTGCGTAGATTGAAGCTGAGCGAAACAGGGAAAAAGCCCAAACCTACCGAATTCACAGGGGACTTTGCCTGGGAACAAAGGGACACAGCTTTTAGGAATTAACTTTTGTACACACGGCATGGCATTCAGAGAAACAAAAACTGAGGGAGAAGCTTATGCAGGCCAAGTAAGAACACGTCTGGAGGCTGCAGAAGACCAACTTTGCTATTCCTCTCCCATATGATTAAAAACTAAATGACTGCCTGTTGTTCCTCACTAGGTGCTTGATACTCTTGGCATCTTATAAATGGGGCTTCTGCAACCTGGCCTGATTTCCTGAGCTGACAAATCATGGATCCTGCAGTGACACATGGGTTTTCTGCTGCGTGACTCATGTGCCTAGTACTTCTTAACAGTTTTTGTTTTCTGAGTCTAGCTGGAGTCGCATGGCACTAACAGTCAAAGAGAGCTAATACAGTAAATGGAAACTGCTGTCAGTATGAACCAGATTAGTCAATCCCTATAGCACAAGTGAATTTCAGATAGCAGCTCAAGCATGACCACTATGATCACAGCCTAGTGTTTATGTATACACAGAAACAATGAAGTGGCCTGGCAATTACTGGAAATACATTCCTCAAGCTTTCAGGCTATGCCAAGCTTAAAATTGTGGTCAGCTCATGTGGGAGAAACTAGATCAACTTGGATTGCGTTGCAGCAGTTGTAATTGAATTGTATATTTTGCTTTTCTATAAAACTTTCAGTGCTAAGTGCACAGCAGCTTAAATGACCGTGACATATAGCGCTTTCTGTGCCTTCAAATCTCGCAGGTATACAGCCGTGCCGCCTCTTCCCATCTCGCACATGTCCCGCTGGCAGAGCCAACGCCACGCACCACCCTGCCTCTCCAAAGCTGCAAGGGAGCCAGACCCAAGCCCGCAGCAGTCAGTGGTGGAGCCCCTGGGATTTGCTGTGACTAGTGATGGAAAAAACGCAGGTTTGGACCAGAGTCTGGCCCTGCCCCAGTCAACAGGAGCTCTGCTTTTTTCCTTCAGTTGGGCTAGGGTCACAGCCTGCAAGTTCGCACAAGCAGCTGAGAGTTTGGTGCTTAGAACAGCTACCTACCACAGTGAAGTTTGCAAAATAAGGCAAGAAATGCCAGCTTTTTTCCTTTTTTTTTTTTTTTCCCCTCCCCTAACTAGCCTAACTACTTTTTCATTAATTTGTTTTTTTTTGTTGGAAGTTCAGCTCCCTTTCTCTTTGTTTTCGTATTGCAAATAATTCAACCAAATTTTAAATATACATATGTACATATTTTTATATATGATTTATATACATATATAAAATCATCTCTCTGTCTCATGTATTGCACTGACCCGTGGTCACTCTGGCTCCTGGCAAAGCTTGGCCACCCCTATCCTGTCCTCGGTGCCTGGCTGGAGCCCCAAAACACTGCACTCTGCTCCCCGCACCACTCACTCAACGCAGTCTTCCTCAATATGCTCCCCTACAGCCTGGCAGACAATGATCTCGTGTCCACCTTCAGAATATTTTATAATTATCAACTTCTTCTAAAAATACTGACTTTTCCTTAATTTTCCTCCTCATTTGATATGTCAAAAGACTTCTGCAAAAAGTAATTTGGCTACGGTTCGGTTCAAAAGCAAGTTTTCTATACAAAGCAGTTTTGAACTGAATTTTTAACTTGGCACCAGTTTAGTTGGTTAAAACACATATCTCTGCAACTTCCCCACCTGCTATAGCAAAGGAATGAAAAAGCAGAACCAAACACTCTCTCACCTCTCCCTGACAGAGCCAAGACAAAATGCATGTACCAGTGTTCTGGGGGTGCTTGCAGTACAGGAATGAGCAGATTATATGATTTATTTTTAAATAGAATTACACAACTCTGGACTTATGTTTCTGTGAGAGACGAAGAGAACTCCTACCTCTTCCATGCCCATTTCCCAAAATTTCTAAGCTGTAGCATCTATTATGTCTAGCAGTTTACCCAGTTTTGCCTATCAAAGCAGTCTACCTCTTTCTTATTTCAAATTCAGTTTTGCTTCCCAGTATGCAAGCAGCAGCAGCAGACAGCAATAGCGGGGCTGAAAAAAAAAAAAAAAAAAGGAAAGGTATAATTTAAACAAAAACCTGCATTGATTTAAATCTACTGTATAAAACTAGTATTCCACTTAATACTTGGCTAGGCTTCTTAAATACTGAAATTCATGTGGAGAGGTGGAAGGGAACAATATACAAATCCTACTTGCTCAAGAGAACAGGGCAATATTTACCCAGACATTTTAGGACATTCCAGTATGCTTTAGCTGGTGTAAAGTTTTCAGTTAAACAGTTCTCTGAAAAGACATCAATATTTTTAATTACAAAGCTATGCAGGGAAGAACATTTACATTATATAGCAAAGTTGAGGTGACTTTTACTGGGTGAAGGGAAATGATATTTCAGAAGTTGACTTTTTTTGTACTCTATCATTTGGCCCCCAGATCAGAACAAATAAAACATTTTCACTGAAGCTTCTTCCTCCGGCCACTTTTTCTTGCAGAAATTTGTTCTAAGGCGTTTCCTGTCAGTGCTTCCCATCGTTCTCCAAAGTTTGCATTTTTTTAATATATATAAATTTTACTGTCCATGGCAATAAATATCATTTCTGTCATCTGCAGCTATCAATATGTCGCAGAGACTGCTTTTCCATCTCATGTGGTTGTGACGAGCTTTCAAATTTGGCTCCCAGCATTTCATCCCTTCTTGGCTCAAGAGCAAAGTAAATCTGCAATAGCCATTAACTATTACTTTAACCAGACCTGAGGCTCCGAGCACCCTACTGCAGCCTCTTAGCTCATTGTTGCTCAAAGAACTACAAATGCCAAAACGATGATAACATCAAATAAAAATGAAATTTCCCGAAAGGTCCAGGTGTAATTGTCAAAATCCTTTCTGTGGCACTGAACATTAATCTCACAGGTATAAGAACAATGCTGAAATTATGGAAAGCAACCCAGAGAGGGAACCGTATATAATACTACAGTGTATGTCTGATGGGACGCAGACACATTTCCCAGCCCCCTGTTGTAGGGAGATGCCCAGCTGCAGCCAGGACCCACAGCAGGATGGGACTCCAGGCAACCAGAAGACGAGTATACACCCAAGGCGTACACCACACGGCTAGAGCAGAAATGCAGGCAGGCCATAGCACGTATCTTTATTTGGGCATCAGGGTGGAGGGGCATGTGATTTCTATGAAACTCTTACCTCTAAATAGTAACAAAAAACATTGCTATGTAGACATTACTATAGTTACTCAATTAAGAGAAACCTTGGGTTTATATGATTAAGCAAGTGAAAGCCGGAGGAAAAATACCCCACAGTTTAAACCTCCTCTTGCACGTATCCAGTAAGGCTTCATATATCTATATAATATAGACTTCTTACATTATTCAGCCAATAGTCTGTAATTAAAGATCAAAAAGCATTCCCACAGCTCAAGATACACACAGGCATGGTATTCTGTGTGCTGCTATGCCCAGAGATCAGTTTCTCAGTCATATTGCAGCAGAACAGTGCACATTTGCTAGAAATATACTATAAGCAGCCCAAAGTTTCCAGCTAGAAAACTAGCTCATCTTTACCCTGTCTAAGTAAAATAAGCTTTTATACCTACGACAAGCCTTAACTCCAGTTTCACTCTGAGTTCCGGTAGAGAAGCCAGCTAGTCAAAATAGTGCCCCTCTGGTGACATCTATGCCTTAAGACAGCCAGTTTGAAACAGAATCAAAACTCTCCTTTTTTTTCCCTGACTAAATTTTTACCTTCCCCCATATTTTCCTGCTGACTTCACTTTGAAAAAGTATACAGCCACGTTATTTTTATCATGGGACACAGCTTTCCCATTTCCAGAATACCATTTTTAGGAGGACACCTAGGCAGAGTCAAGCCTGCCCGCTTGCGCTGCCCAGCCTGCCGCAGCAGCCGCTCTGCTTAACAGCTGAAAACTGCGTTTCCAACTGCTCTCCTTGCAACTTTTCAGAGCTCTTGCGTCAGCTACTACAGCCCTTGGAAACTGGTTCCTCGGAAATCTGTGCAAGGGCTGAGAAATGGAAAGGGAAAACTCTAAGCGACGTTGTAAAACACACAGCTGAGCCCGCAGCTTGTCATTGTGGACGTGGATGCGTCTCAAAACGGGCTCAGCATCTGCCTTCATCAGCTCAAGGACCATAGGTAACCTCTCCCCTACGGAGCCTATTCCAACCAGGTGCTTGAGTAGAAAGTAGGTAGAACGAACATCAGCGTCACTTAAGCAATGCCCAAAATGTGTTTATTCACACTGCAGACGTCTCGCCACTGCAGCGCTGTGCCTGTCCCTGACGCTTCAAAGAGGCCCTCAGAAGCCAGCGCTTTGTGTGGTGTGGTGGTGGAGGCAGCATTGTTCTCATTACCACTCACAGAACTCGTATCCAACCATTAAATTATATAGCTTTCATCTGTTTCTTAAGGAGAGAAGGCTAATGCAATCATGCTGAGTGCATGCATGCGTGTGTCCATCCATATATCACCCAGCAACTGTTGAGCATCTGCCTGACTTTGATCACAGCTGGCAGAAGGTCAGAGACCTTGACAACACCAAGTTCCTGCAAGTCGTCAGGAAAATGGGCACCTGGTCTGAGCGGAGGGAGACCTAATTACTGTCCCCAAGCAGAAAAAGCTTCCTGGCTCACCCTTGGGCTCCAAAGGATCCAGCATGAGTCATGGCACCAAAAGAAACCAGGCTCTGCCAGTCCTGCAGCTTGCTGAAGCATCACAGCACAGCAGCGAGAGCCACCGCGAGCTGTGGCCTCCCACGAAGTGCCCCGCTTCCCCGGGTCCCACAGCTCTGCCTTCAGGAAAGGGCTTAGACAGCCTTTGGTCAACGCAGTTGCCTCGCATAGTTTCATAAAAGAGTAATTACTCCAGCCAGAGAGCAACGCCACAGTGTTTCCCACCTGTAATCATCTCTGCAAGGGAGGACTTCTCTGCCAACCTCAACATGCAAGGCGAAGCGTTGAGGGTTCACACCGTACCTCTCATGGACTGCAAGGAAACCCTGACCTTACAGAAGTCAACGGGAGCTTCTGTTTCAGCAGAAAACAGAGCTGTAAAAGGCACATGTGCTGGGGAGGAACTAATACCAAAAAAATGTGGGGAGGGAAATTGTAACAGGATGCTTTCTTACAGACATCACTTAAAGGAAGAAAGGAAAAGGAATACCTTTCCTTGAAATCAACTACAAAGTTAACTTAAAAAAATAACATCGCGGCTCCTCTGGATTCAAACTTCTAAATTCACACTGTAAATAGATTTAAATTAGGTTTTTTATCCTCACCCCTGACTGGAGGCATGTTGAGTTGGAAGGTCATCCCATACACACACCGTGATCCCACAAACACCGCAGAGTCTCTTCAAGCCCTCTTCCCGGCCTTAGAGTTGCATCCTGCTTCTATACAAATCACGAGCATCATAGCCAGCAGAAGACAAACAAGTGTGGAAGTCGCCTTCCTTCAAATATTTTCTTGTTATTCAGCATCAGAGGACCTATGCATCAGAATTAACCTTACTGAATAAAACATCCCTCTGGAAGTGCTTTGTTTATAAATATAAATGTGTGTACATGCATACGTATGTGTGTACATACAGACACTACACACAGTGTCCCAATGCAATAAAAATGGCCAGTTTTTACACCTTTGTATGCCATGTGTAGTGGCATTCTCACAGTTGCCAGAAGAGTACCCTTTTGATCTACAAATTACAGAGGTAAACTTCAGCCATTTTTAATAAATACAGTGAATGCTGCTTCTGGCAAGTGCGCTATAAAAGCTAATATTTAAACAACAGTAGCAATAAAAGGTATTAGTTCTATGCTGTGGAAAAGATTTACATTAAGATAAAGAAAGTTTTGGGGGTTGTTTTTTTTCCTTCTAGGAAAACCTGTGGGTTAAGGGTAATCACTCACACCGGTAGTAGCTATGTTCTGTTTGGTGGTCTGCATAGCTGCTGCTTGGGTACATGAATAAGTCCTAGCACAAATCAGATTTTAATCCCCCCAGGCTGCTCTAGCTCTTTCCCCCACCCCCTTTTTTTTTTTAATCTTCTTATTAATGCACCATAAAACCAAGTGAAGTATCATGGCACCCCATCCCTCCATCACTCCATCTGTAAGCTCTGTTTTATTCAGACATTGAACTGAAAGTTTTCTTGACTGGTTTAAAAGCTAATTTTAAAAACGTTTTACCTACACATTTCTTTTTTTTTAACTTTATACATAAAATATTTAAAATTATTTAATTTGTTCAATGAAATACTAAAAGTTAAAAAAATATTTTTGCTCGCTATCTATATAAGTCCTCACAAAACTGTTTCAAAGAAAAATTGCACAGAAGGATGTTTAAGTCCCAGCAAAATCCATCCATACCTTCGTTTCTTGACAAGCCAGAGCACCCTAGAGAACAGTTCCCAGTTAGTCCCCAAATCCAGATGCCTGCCACACTCCCCACTAGTGTACTGTTGAGGTGCTGGTATTCCCGTGTGCAACTAGTACATCTTTTTATGTAATTTTAGCATCTCAAGGCCTAATCCAAGGTATTTCAAGGCAATGGTGTTCACTCCACTGGTTCCAAAAAGTGCTGTTCAAATCTTTAGTGGAAGCCAAGGTATATCTCAAATATCACACACATACCAAAGACCACCACTTTTGAAACTATCTCCATAGTATATCCCCGATATATCAGCAAGGTTAAGACCTTTAGTATAAACTCATTTGTGAATAACATTTTGAGATGTTTTGCAAAGGGCCGGGCTTGAATTTCAATTTAAATTATTCTATATTATTTTTTATAGCAACCCATTCTTTAAAAGCACTCATCAGCAATCTCTTTAGGTCGCCTCTACGCAACTTATATAGGAAATTATTAATGCTCCTGAAACACTGCACAGTAACTAATAACCGAAAGGTCCTTTCCAAGCACAGGTATGATGACAGGGCAGCATGGATGTGGACTCTGTGTGAAGCAGATAAAGATCCATTCTTTGCACTGCACCCAGCAACAGCGTACGCAGGTCTCAGTCCACCTGGCACAGTGCTTTCCTCAACATGCATCATGTGCAGCTATGCAATATTTGGCATGGGCTTGTGCATTGTCCAGACCCTGTCCTGTTTTTCCTTGTTTGGTTTCCCCTATTTGATTATCAGGTTACCACAGTTATGGTCTTGCTCGGATTAAGTGCTGTATTACCATTAAAAACAAGAGAATAGTCATTAAAAAAAGCTTACTTCTTTGGAGCTGATCATGTGAGAGAATAAATGGAGGGAAATATCCACCTGGCTTAAAATGAAGAAAAATAAAGGTGAAGGCATCAGATAGCTTTCAATGGGCATTTTATGTCAGAAATCTGTTCAATATTATATCAGCAAAAGCAGTGCTTTTTTGGAATTTTTTCTCTGCTTTTATTTGTAGGTTGCTAAATAAGTAGGAAGCACCTATATGTGTGCATGTGGTTTTATTCATCAATGTGATGTGCCATAAACTGAGGAAAACAAAATCTTCACTTCCCTTCTGTTCTAGTGAACCCACAGTATACAAGTTGTAGCCAGCATGCCTGACCTCCCAGGTAAAATTACATTGACTGAAGGCAGACTGAAATTCCCTTATCACACTATTATCTCTCTATTTAAGTTCATATGAAGCCATGTAATTAAAAGCAGCTTTTAAATTCCAGTGAAAAGCAAAAGGTTTTAGATTGTCTGGTAGAAGTGAAATAACAAACAAACAAGAAAGTAATTCTTGGAAGATGCAAGCATTAAAGTGCTCTTCAAAAAAAAAAAAAAAAAAAGTGGTAAGATTTGCCAAGACAGACCAGGCTGGTCTGTCATCAGAAGGCTTCCAGTGATACGGGCTACAGAGCAAGCGAGGCAGATGAAGACAAACATGACAGCTTCGAGAATACTTTCACTTTGCGAGCAGCCTCCTTTAAGAGATTCACAGTTGCTATCTTTTAATTTATCTGACTCGTGGGAAAGCACGCAGGAGGGGAAAGCTGCGCAGGCTCCCGTATTTGGGCGAGCGGTGGGCACGTCTCCCCTACCTACACCAGAACTGGACCCACACGAGGTGTCCTCACTTCACCCGCAGCTGAGAACACAAGCCCTTTCATTGCAACACTCCCCCAAAGCCTAATTCACACCAAGCACGGGTGAACAGCAAGGGTGAATTTATCTTCTGGATGCTATTTTGTTGCCCTATTCCTCTGTTTCCAAGCAGAGCAAAAGCCGCTACACCGACACATGACTTCTATTACTTTCAGGGGATTGCTGCCACAGCTACATTAACCGTGGGGTAAGATAAAACAGCATATTCCCCTTCTGGTGAATATTTCCAGCTTAACATTAATGGAAGCTCCGGCCAAAAATGAGAGATGCATCCTTGCAACTACTGGGACTACTGGATTTTTCTCTTCCATGTTCGCTTGGTGGTTTTGAATTAAATCGAATCGGAGGGCTGAGAACAAGCGCTCTCCCAAAATAGCGCAGTTCAGTCTCGTTGCAGGGAAATCGTGGGTCTCCAATTTCTGCTGCGGACACGGCCTCTGACTCGGGGGTGCCAGGCTGAAGTCTCCCAGCACAATTTCGTCAAAACCTCTTCAAGTCAAGACAAAAGTAAAGCCATGAATACTCCTCATTGCATGTGTCTCTGCTGAATAGCTTGGTATTGCCCTATTCCCTATGACAATGGAGTTAAGGGAATGAAACATGTTGTTTGGAAACAGTAAAAAGCTGTCAGCAGTAACCACTGTCAATACTCATGCTGGGCTAAGCTTGGTACTCCTGCTTGTCATTTATTTATTTACTTATAAAAAAACATGTTTGATATAAAGCACTTCTGTATGCAAGAAACAATGCCAAACTAATAAGCCAGTGATTAATTTTGTTCTTGTCCTAGGTTTGTTTTCTTCTTAATAATCTACATAAATACATTAGAGAAAACATTCATTTGCCTAGACTTTATGTGGTATGAGACAAACCCAGAAGCATTTTGCAAAGGCAGCTAGTTGTCACAGAAGAACTGGGTGGGTGAGCAAAAAAGACAGACATGAAAACATATTTAGAGAGCTGCATGCAAGCTGTAGAAAGGCACAAGAGACATTACGTTAAAAAAAAAAAAAGTTGCTCAGCACTTTTAAAGATGTTGCCAATCTAAGAAATGGCCTTGTAGAGTTCAGTCATGATTACCACACATGGCAAGAAATAGCCAGATGGGAAAAAGTAAAAAGAAAACCCAGTAATAATTTCAGAGAGAAGAATAAACAAAAAGGTTTTAAATAGAGGTCTTCACTGGTCACTCTGTTTAGGCAGTGGTATTTAAGTTTTTAAGTACATTACTAACTGTATGTTTTTCCTTCAATGGCCAGCAAAAGGCCTAACTTGTATAGAGAAATCTGATACTTGTGACAGAGACTTTGTTTTTCTTTGCTGGGCTGTACCAGAACAGTGCTGGTAGCCAGTTTTCTAAGACTGTTTTTGGTCCCACCAACTGCCTTGTTCCAAAACAGTAAGGGGCACGGAGAAAAGCCATTCATAGAGTACAACAGGGCTGTTAATGCTGTATGACTCGTCAGGTCACTCCAGATCTCAGAATATTCTGCATATTTCTCATGGTAACTGTTTTACATAAAAATTCTTCAAGCTACAGCAAAGCTTGAGAAACAGAGAACAACATCACGTTCTATCTCCCTTCGGGGCAGTAGCAGCAGAGGACCCACTCCCGCTTTCTTTGCATGCCCTCAGTTATTGCCAACTCGAGTGGCAGTTTGGATCATGGAAAGAATATAGAAATAGAAAGAGAAAATGGGCATGTTCACCATGCTGGATGGTGGGAGATAAACAGTCCTGTAGCAAGAATTGGGAGCGATAGCATCACTTGCAAGAGGTGCAACCCCAACACGTTAGGAGGTCATTTTAAAAAAAAAGTCTATAAAACATTTATATTCTATTATACTTGTGTGTATTCCATTGTACAATAGAAAAAATATTGTGTATTTCATTTCTTGCCACATAGTATTGGAAAACTATTTTAAAAATGCTTTGAAGAACACTCCAAAATGTTGCTGGTATTGTTTTCATAATTCCAACTTAGCAGGCTACAGAGAAGAAAATGTTAATGAATAAATTAGAGAAACTTCTAAAAAAATGCCCTACAAGTAATTTTTCTGAAAATTATATAAACAATGCCAGCCCATCCACCCAGATATTTGTATGGCCACCTAGGCTATACTATGGAAAACCTTCCCATTTAAGAAAATAGATCCACAAAAGCAAGGTGTCTTAAATCTTTCTAGCCTTTAAGAAAAATACCATGGTTAGTGACAGGCAAACTTATTTATTCTATTTTACACTGTGCACGTGAATTAACGTGTGAGATGCTGGCAAGAGAGAGAGCCAAATTCAAAGCCAATACCTTCGCATGTAGTTCTAGATAAGGCGTGAGGATATACTATCCTTTGAGAAAGATGGTTTAATAGCCCAGCACCATCTCCCGTCCTAGGAGTGTCTCTTTACTGTTTCAGAGTTTCTGGTTCCAGTGAAGCATAACCAGTGCTGGTAGGAAGTCGTTGCCAAGGTTATGTCTGATAACTAAATCCAGGCTTTACGCGGTTTTTTTAACAGACAATTTGAGATGGAGACAGAATTTCTTCAAGGGAGAGCCAAATAGCTGACTTCCAGGGTGATGTAATCCTGGAAGGTCATTGCAAAGTAAATGCATAACTGCCACAGTCTTTATTGTTGGTTTGGGGTTGGTTTTTTTTTTTTTTTTTTCCTTCTTTCTAGAACATGGGAAATAGGAGTGGAAGTCTTTAAGCACACAAAGACCAAAGTGAAGCCTGATACCTCCAGGTATACTGATACCCAAAACAAACAACAGGGGAGGGCTAAGAATCTTCCCTTCCAAATAACATGACATTTGCAGCTCTCACTCATTACTGACACAGGGATGACTCCTGCTGTCACAGTCCTGATTCATCGCCCTAAAGACCATGTCATTTGGACAAGGCAATTCCAGATATGGAAGAAAGGACCTGCCATCTCTTGGTTGCAGTTTGGTTTCTTAAGATCCTCTTAACAGCCCTAGAAACTGATTGATAAGCAGAATTCAAGTGAGTTGGTCCAGTGTAGATTACAAATGTAAATTATTACTGGGATAAGTACACTATGAGCATGCCTATCCCTTGGGATGACTAATATTTTCAACTTCTCCTCGTTAAATTTAAACACAAGAGGCATGCATGGTAGTTACATTCACTCTCTTTAAGCTGAGCAAAGGGTCCTCTAATTACCTAGAAACAGCAGCCTGCAAAAACGCAGGGTCAGTTTGCCAAGTAGCTACAACTGTGAGTCTGTGGTGCTCATGGCAAGCGCAGCAGAAAAAGCGTGAGAAGGGTCTCGACTCAGGCCACCAGTGGCCATCCTGGTTACCCAGAGCAGGTCAGAGCTACAGAAAGCCCACCAGCAGGCAGCAGTCAAAAAGAGGGTGATGGGAATTGAGATGTCCTAACTCATCCACAGTTGAACATGAAGTGCTGCACTGTAGAAATACAGATAAAGTGAGGTTTTCAAGGCAGAATGGCAAACCAAGTACCAATGCCTGCTCTTTCCATGGGTTTGTATCGAAAACATTTCTACCATAATTTGGGTAAATAAATCCAATATACACCTTAACAATTAAAGGAGTTCTATGAATTGATGTTATTTAAATTTTCACCAGTTCCCCCGAAATCTTCAAGAATCTATAAAAAAAAAATTTAAATCTTTCTTTGGCTTTCTTCTTTCCTATTTTAACTTATGATCTTTACAATCTGTACTAAATAATCAGTATTAGTTAAAATCTTCAATTCTCTCTAGAGGACAGTGCCCTCCAAGTTCTATAATAAAATACCGTGATGTTCAACCAAACTTGTCTATCAGAGAGAGAGAGAGAGACACACATTTGAGGGCAGCCACAATTGAATCTCAACTCCATAGAGCCAAGAATTTTCCACTGCCTTTTAGAAAGCAGACGATATTTACGTCTTCCTAAAGTTTGTGCTTTCTGAATAACATTTCTTTCACATGTCCTTCGAGGATT
The DNA here is from genome assembly GCF_900496995.4 of Aquila chrysaetos chrysaetos. Taxonomy (NCBI): domain Eukaryota; kingdom Metazoa; phylum Chordata; class Aves; order Accipitriformes; family Accipitridae; genus Aquila; species Aquila chrysaetos. The sequence goes on from NC_044021.1 coordinate 18,113,889, forward strand.
ACACTGCATTCTTTGGTAGCCCTCCATGCTTCCTTATCTCAGTTTGCATGAAATGCAATCATTCAAAATAACAAACTTAACTTAATTGCCATAGACAAGTGTTAATAGATTTTAATAATGCTTTATTAGAATTTATGCAAATTGGACTGCACTGAAAATCTGAATAAAATCCTAGCTTTACTAGCCATTTTTCCCCCCTATGTTGTCTCTAAACACAGAGTGAGAAGAGGAAGCTTTAATTAGTAATTTCTAATGGAATCAGCTGATGAAAATGCTCTTCTTATGAATAGATATAGGTGTCAAAGATTATCTTTAAAACTGTGAGTTTCACAATTCATTAATTAGCACTGAGGGCTTTTCCCAGGGGGTTATTTAATACTAATACCAGCCAACAGTTTTTTTTTACATTAGGATTTTTATCTTGATATAAGTGTAGATGATGTCGCAGAACAGTATTATGTTGATGCCACTTTAGAGTATTCAGTTGACCCACATTTTAGTACATAACCAGCTAAAATCACACAATTAGATAGAAGGAGAAAAGTAATGTATGAATGGAGATTTTTTAACAACTAATACAGAAATAATCTGAAATAATATATTCTAGTAAGTAAATCAGAGTTAAAGTTATAATACAAAAGGTATTCAAGACTGATAACTATTGCTTTATTCTTTGATTCCTTTTGTTGTTGCTTTCCCTTCAGGACAAAATCTTACAACGTATGGAATGCTTCTGTCTGCAGGATAACTTGTTGATGTCAGTGGGAGAGGCACACAAATCAAAACCTGGAAATGACCTACATATATGTATTTTTCTTTTAACTCATGAAAGAATATTTACTATAACTACATAATAGAGAGGAGCACAATGGTGGAACTATTTTTAGTTTTGCCATTGTTAATTAATACCAGTGGGCAAATATTTCAAAACTATTCTTCATTTTATGCCTACCCATCTTCATAGCTGCTGTAATTTACACACCAAGCAGCATATAAGTGAACCATAGTTAGGGAATCCTGACAGGGTAGAGTTCCTTTGGAAACATTGCTTCTTCACGTTACTGACAAAGCTATCCTACTTATTTCCTCCTGAATCTATAAAGAAACACGAGAAAACCCTAATGCCATAATGAGCCAGAGTGATACAGTATTACTTCAGGTCTTAGAAACAGCCAACCAAAATATTTTCTGTTCACAAGCTCCACTGAACAGCGCAAGAGCCAAGCATTGCATCACATACACCAGATAACACTTCCTCTTATGCTATACAGGGTTAGGAAAATCTGCCAGCAGAGTATTAATAGTTGCTCCATTTAAAGATAAGGAGATCAAATTACCGAAATCTTACAGTGACTTACTCAAAAGGAGCGAGAGCCTGGCTGTGTTTAAGTTGGTGGCAAAACTTCAACAGAAGTAGGATTCTACCCACATATTTACTAAACCAGCTCAAATCCTTCCTCTTCCAGTCCTTATTGCTCACCATAAAGCAATTACTAGGCATAAAACCAGCCTTTCCCTATGAACACAGTACAAATCAATAGAACTTTAAAATTCACATACAAGATAAACAAAGATTATTTGTAGCAGATGTACAGTGCTCTGACATGCAGCAGCTGTAATTCAGAATGTAAGAGACTATTTAAAATAAAAACAAACAGAAATCCATCCTACCACAAGCAAAACTGAAGAGCAAACCTGGAGTTTGATTTTGAATTAAAACGGAGTGAGCCCATTTTTGAGAGAACGCTAATTTTAATCATTTTTAAAGGAGGTATGAAAGAGCACAAAGGAGTATGAGTTTTACCACTGAAACTATGCAGATACCTAGCATTTCTCTCTGCTTTTGAAAGTCTCCACCCACATACCTCACCTAAGATTTACAGGCTCTTGCTGAGCCATCTGAAGTAGTCCTGCCACTGCAGCCAGACCGTCTGCAGGGCGTGAGCGAGGTGCACAGCTTGGAAGGAGAGCTGAGCTCTTTTATTAGTGCAAACCGATAGGCTGTCACTGAAGTTACGTCCCATAGAGCCAGGGACACCGGGGGTCTGGGACAAGGGGAGGCTGCTGTCTTGGAGCCAGTAAAGTTGTACCAGTGACACATGCGATTCCGTTGCTTTGAGGGTTCTTTAATTGCATGTAAGCTGACAACACGTAAAGCTAAAAATAAAAAATATAGGTTTTTCAAATGGAAATGATGACTAACCCTTAATGATAATTAATACCAGACATTCTCAAAGACCTTTTTTCACCTACAAATGAAACTAATTACTAGGATTTCTAGCTCATAGTTTGCTGTGGTGCAGAACAGCAGCAGCTGGACTGTCTTTTTTTATTTGCTCTTGAAGGGCTTTCAATAAATCTGTTTCAAATTTTGTTAACCCTACTCAACCTCCACACCCTCCCTTTTCTACTCCCCCACACACCCCCAATACTCATTCATGAGTTACAGCTGAGTAGAGTGATTTATAATAGTGCAATGAAGTGCAAAACATGCTCTGGCAAAGGAGCAAATTCCTCCGCCTTTCCTAAGATACCATCAGGTGTAACTGCAAATCCTGCCATACCCTTAGTGCTGAGAGAGGAGATAAAGCAAGACAGTGACTTTTCCTCCACAAACTTGCCTGCTGGAGTAGGACGCGATGGAATTACACCCTCTTCCCCCAGTACTAGCCCCATCATGCCCAACCATAATGCATAAAAGGGAGGAGGTCAGCTAATCCCTGGGCTTCTTTGAAATCCTCTTGGATACAGGCGAAGGGATAGGGAGAAAGCCTCTTACCCTAAGTTCAGGTTACGTTTTACCACCAAGAAAGGCCGAGCAGCAAGTGGTCCATAGGGTTCTCCAAATCTGAATGTGCATACCGAATAGGAGCGGTGAGCTATGGTAGCCTCAAACTACCCAACAGAGATGCATCTGGTTTATTGTCTAAAGCTTCCCCCCCACCTCGCAATATTATCGTGCAGTAACTATCTGGACTGAAATAAAGGCATCACACAGGACTACAAACACATCTCTGCAGGGTGTATGAATTTATTGCATGACCGATATTTCATTTCATTTTGTGTCTTGACTCCTGAAGCTAGGTCAAATTCCCAGCTTTCCTCAAATGGAAATAAGCTTTGAATTCAACTAGTTTTGAAGAACATTTTATAAATGGGAACCACGAATACAAAAAAATGACAACTAATTGCTGTTAACCTCTGTCACAGCAGTACTGAAATACACAGCTGTTCCCACAGTGGACAGCACAGTTTGACTATTTTAGCCACACAAGGTCTTAAAGGAAATATTAGATTGTAAAGGAAATTGGCCAGCCTTTCTAGCTGGGAAAAAATAAGTCAGAGATGATGTTGGTATAGTTAGTGTTATGTTACACAAAAGTGGGCTGTGTTAAGTTGTATGGGTTTACTATTGGAAATAATTTGGTTTTCTTTTTGTTTGCCTTTTTATACAAGGCCACAAGTCTCATTTTCTGTTAGGTCTCTGTGGAGCAGCGAAGGGCAGTTTTGAACGTAAGTTTTGAAAAGCAGTTTGAAGGTAAGCGTCAGCAGCAATTTGGAAATTCTCCTGAAGAAGGATCCAGAGCATAGACAGGTTGCACCAGACCTAAAGATGTCAACCCTAGCTTTTATCAACATTTGAAAAAAATGCAGAGTTTGCCTACTATTGGCAATGAGGGAAGAGGCAGAAACTGCTTCCATCAGCATATCTGAACACAAATTGTCATGTTCACTTGAAATGAAGCTGAACACATTTTTCTTTTAACTGAGTGGTCAGTCATTTGTGTATTTTATTTTATTTATCATTAACTTGTTAAATAAAAGGGAATGGAGAAAACCTTGCCTTGGTTCTTGATGAGGCATTTCATCAACTCATAGCAAAATAGAGCAAAGTCTTCCAGAAATGTTCAGTAAAAACTCAGAATACTCAGGTGACTGGAAAATGGGGAAAATTATTTAAGTGACACACAAAACCACAAAAGGACTTCTTTAATCTTGCAGACTTTTTTAAACCCTTTTTGATGACCTCTTCTAGGGGTATTTGCTGTTCAAAAAGTCACTTTTCAGTCATCAGTGTCTCCCTTATGGTAACTTCAGTCAAAACCAGGAAAACCAATACACAATCAGGACACCCTGGCAGGGCTGCCTGAGCCTTTATCGTGAGTTTTCACTTCTATTTTCATAGTACCTGCTGTCACGGCATATTTGCAGTAGAGCTCAGCAATGACCCTTCGAGGACAACAGAGCCCTGCTGAAAACTCTAGTATTACTGCACGCACCCATTCTTGTGGAGCAAGCTTTAGCCCTTGTGTATTTAAAGTTGTCTTACAGCTCTATCAGCTCAGTAAAACACACCAAGAGAAATGTCATTGTAAAGCAGATCTTTCAACATGTCCCTGAAATGCCACCCATGTTCTCACTATTAGGATGGGATTTTTACAGCATGGTCTTCAGCCAGGATGATGCTAGAGCCCTTCATCAACTCAAGCCCGGACCTAACAAATGGCTCAGAAGGACCTAGGCTCGTCTTGGAGACAGAAGCGCTTGGGGGTCCACACATGCAGAAGAGTCTGTGTCCACATGCAGCAGTCCAAGTCAGAGACCTGCACCTATCAAGAGTGGTACCAAGAGTTCACCTCTGCATCACCCAAATGCACAGCAACACAGTTCAGCAGCATCTCAGTAAAACCCAGGTAGCACATTTGCACCAAGATTAAAAGGGTAGTTTTTCCTCTGGGAAGTAACTCCATTAAAAAAAAAAAAACATGCTACCACCGCCCCCCCCCCAAAAAAAAAAAAAAAAAAAAAAAACAAACAAACAAACAAGCCTACTCTGCATAGGTCTGCTTTGTGGGTCAGGCATTACAGTTTTTCCTTCACCTCTGCAGAGCCAGCACAAATCAGAGGGGACAAGCTGGAATGCAACCCCGTTGTGCACTGCCAACACAAGCTCTTCCTGACTTGCAGCCCCTTGCCCCCACGCGAGCACACTTGAGGACAGGGCAACAGCAGCACCACCAGAAAAAAGGCCGGCCTTATGGAAAGCAAAGCTCTGAAAGATGGTGTGAAACTTGCCTGACACTTGGAAGTACAGCTGCATTTCCACAGTAGGCAACAGCAGCTTGGTGGCTCCTCTGCCCAGTCACAAGAGGTGCAAAGCAGTTGTTCTGTTAATGTGAGCAATGTTCCTTGTGATTTTCACTGGCTTAGGTGAGAGGCACTCAGATCGAAGGTCTCTTCATTAAAAAGCATGAGCACAAGCTGCAAGTGAGGCACACTCAGTAACCAGGAGTGTTTATCATTCTTACCTTAAGGCTTACGAAAGTCTACGTGAAAAATGCCTAGAAGATACCAGTTGCTCAGCATGAATGGGCAGTCAGAAATAAGCTTTTCTGGTTTTTCTCCTCCTTTGCATCCGAGCAAAGCACTGGTGCACTGACACATGACCAATATCTACACCCTGTTAAGACAAACTATAAAATGCTCTGTGATCCATAATGAGTACTGAGGCTCTTGCCCCTTCTCCCTCCCTGCAATATATACCCACGCAAACTAAAACAATAGGACCCCTGGAGATAAAGTAAAGTTTCTCAGCTTTGTAAATGAGCAAGAAAAAGAAGTTCGCTGCCACGTGCAAAGAGCCGGTTGCAACCACCAGCCTGAATCGTTTCTCCACTTGTTTACGGAGTGATATTTTACTCATGTGAGACGCAGAATTCCTTATGAAAAATAATTTAAATACCACACCCTGAAATGCAGTTTGAGTGTTTTATCCTGTCTTTATCTGTGAAGAAAGAAGAAACTGCAAGGAAATGCTTATTTCCCTCCCAACCACCACGTCTACCTTGTTGTCAAACAACAGCCCCCAACTGACAACCTCAGGACCAAATATGTTTCCTGTACCAACACTTTGATCTCCAATTGCAACTAACCTAGAAGGGTAATAGTTACATTCGAGGTCACTAGGAGGTCTCGACCTCAGTTATATCACCCTTCTCCAAAGAAACTTCCACTTTAATCATCAACTTCCGGGTAATCTATTAGTAACTGGCATAAATCATACATTAAAATGGGCTGAAGCATTGTGACAAGAGCTAGAAAATGATCCATTAAGCTCTTCCTCCCCTCCCCAAACAAGCACTAACTTTTAAAAGGATTCTAACTTTTAAAAAATAAAAACAATCTAAAGATTTAATCAAGGATGTGTCTTATACTTTCAATTCATGTTACATATTTATCCTTCTTGAAAATAGGCAGGAGACAGGAAGGAGGGCAAGAATAACCAAAGACAGCACTGTCCTGTGATGTTATGAATGCTGTTCAGTGTGATAAGTCAACATGTCAAAAAGCACATTTGTGCCCTCTTTCCCCCATGCTTTCTCCTGACCGCCATCCCAAAGATGCACAAAACTGAAAATTGAAATGGTTCAGGAAAAAAAAAAAAAAAAAAAAAAAAATTGTGAGACTTGGCACACGTAAATTTTGCTGCCTGACTTCACCATCACTGATTACAGCTGACGGAGAGTTAATAAAAGAGCAAAGCTGGCTGTCAGAGCAGATTAGTGTGCGCAAAGGACAAGACAAAAGAATAATGCCGTCATTATTATTTATGGTCATTAACTGGGTTGAGTTCACTTCTACAGTACCCTACCTGAGCAGTAAAAATTATCATCTAAACATGAAATACAACATTTAGAGTTAAAACACTATAATTTTGTCTGCGTGTTGGTTTGATCTCTTTTATAAGAGGTATTTGATCCTGGAATTAACCAGAGTGGGTAACAGATTTAGCTAATGCGAGTAAGAAACCCATCAGATTTTCAACCTTACAAAGAACAGTGCTTTTCTAACGAGGGAGAAGATAAAAGCTGGCTGCCTCCTTGTCAAGAGCTACTGAAAGAGAGGCACTGTGGGAGGGACAGGGGAAGCTGTGGTGGAGTGCAATGGAGGTGGAAAAATCTAATCCAAGAGAGGAAAGAGCACCCAAGTGACAGTAAAAATGGGAGCGCCCAGGGAACAGGATTCCTGGTGGGAGAATCCAGCGGCAGGGACCTGAGAAAGGGTGAGGCGATAGAGATAACTCAAGCTACTGCTTTGAGCAACAGATGAACTCCAAGTGCAGAACAGAGATGGTGGAGGTGGCAATCTGGCTGGAAGATGGGACGAGGGAGACTGGGGGACAGGAGGGAGATCAGAAGAGCAGAAGCGTAATAAAGCCCGGGGGAGAGCACAGTGGCACATCTCACAGAAAGCACCGTTGAGAGGCGTCGTGAGAAAACGCACACTTCTGGAGCCTGTGCCCAGAGGAAAGTGAGACAGTGTCAAATGCTACTAGCTTAGCAGCTGTTCTGTGTATAGATGGTCAGAGTAACTGTGGGAAGTCCTAACTGCAGGTCAGAAAGCACAGTTTGCCTGACCTGGCTCTCCAGGAGCACTCAAAATCCCTGAGAGGGCTGAAAACTGCATCAGCCCTTGCTGTCTCTGCTGCTGCCACTCCTTCTCTCACCTGTTCCTTTCTATTTCTTTCAAATAAGGTCCCAGGGCTTTTCTTCTACAAGACCTGAGCCGAAAACACCAACAAACTTTTTTGTCCTTGTCTGGCAGGGTGATTCATTTGGCCATGGCTTACTGTCAGCAAGAATGCCCATAAGACATATGCAGACTATGGGCCATGGGATAGGACGTCCTCTTGTACACACCTTGAAGCCCCTTCTCATCACAGGGCAGACTAGTGTCTACCATGTAACTGCAGTCACTATTACGTGATTTTAGCCATGCAAGATACACTTCATGGGGCAGAGATTGGGCAGGGTACAAGTCATCCACTGGTGACCCCTAATTTTTAGACTACATTTAAGTATAGTTATCAAATAAAAGACCAAGGGAGGGAGAAAAGTTCTTTAAGGAGTCCTGATGTGCAGTCTATCCCTATTACACATACCACTACACCCTAATTCAGAGACTGCCTACTTTCTGTTATCCCTGAAGAAAATTATTTTTGTCTGTTTTTTAAGTAGAGAAAAAGCATTTTTTGACACTCATTGCAAAGCTGCAATTTGTTATACCTGAACTACAGGTTTAAACAGAGAAACTGAAGTTGTTGATAAACGCAGTAGCACCTCGACTGGAGTTCTCAGTACCAGACCCCTGTGTTGGTCTGCTCATTTATTCATTTCCAACAGAATGAACTGTTGGTTTAGACCTAGAAAGACTACATGGCTCTGCCTGTGTGAAATTGTCTTTACCCTGTGCAGCTACAGTTGCTGTGGGAGAGCAGTCAGATTCACACTACGCTCTCCTCAATGCCAGAGAGGGAGATGCCATCTTATCTTCAGCAGTAAGCTCTAGATTGTGAGATTGCATCCTTCTAAGTGGATTCTGGGTAGAAGAATGAAGAGACAACTTCATTTTTCATGTAAGCAGACTTATTCACCACATTTTTCTTACACCCTTGGCCTTTGGGATGAAGAAATTATTTGCTTCGGCAGATTTAGTTTAGATAATATTTCTATGCTGGTGTCTAAGCAGGTTATAATCATAACGTATTTTACATTCTTAGCTATTTTCTTCCTGCATACTTCTAAATAACAATGACACCATGAATTATCAACCTTCATATTACAGTCTGAAATGTGATGCAGTTACAGAAGCTTAGCCAGTGACAGAGAAAGCTCAGCAGTGGCATTCATCGCCACACCAGGAGCAACACAGGGAGACACCAAGGCACTGTAAAATACTGGTGTCTACAAATACTCATTCCCACACACTGCCTCCTCACTGAATAGGTAAGATGACAAGAGGGCTGTGGAGCACCATAAACACTTCACAAAAGACGGGGCAATATCATTCTTTGTGGCAAAAGCACCTTAGAAGACTAGAATAGGTGGCTCTGAGTAGTGCAGAGATATTCTTATGAAAGATGCTCAAATTGAAACGTGGATTCTTAAATCCATTTTCATAAGATTAGAACAAGTGTAAGCATCTTTACCTACTTTGGCAGTTTTGATTCAGAATAACATCTAAAACCTGAAAAACAATCCACCATACTTAAAATTCAATTTTCTAGATCCAAAAGGGTTACAAGAGCAAACCTTAGTATATTGCTGATATCAAGTACCAAACCTAATTCTGGTCCAGTCCTATAGTCCCCTACAGCATTGGCCATACTTCCTGTGCTGAGCCCCAGAGGTCACCACAAGGTTTCCTCAGGTAATCTGAGGATGATGCCAATGAAGAAAATATTCAGATATGTCTTTAGATACATTGGACAAGCCACCTAAACAATTTCTTCCTGCCCCTGGAAACTGAGGGAAGTTGTTTTACAGTTTCATGTATCTAAATAACTTTGCAAATCTGACAATAGAAGATGATGGCACACACAAACCTGTGAGCAGGAATTTCATGTTTTCTTGATGTCTTACAACTGTAATTTAGCAAGCCAAACAAAAGACTGAACGTATTAAGAATTAGTTTTTCATAATCTTCCTGCAACTTTTGCTGAGTTTTTGTGAAATTTGCCTGTTTCCAATGCATATCTACTGCCACAGAAAGAAAGTGGAAGGGCCAAGAGACAATCCCTTTTCTAGATAAAACGTGTCCTTATAAAGTGTGACTGTACCTTATAAAAAAACCTCAGCAACACATTATTCAAAGGCAGTAAAAGGCCATTGAACACGATTTGTGCAGACCGGCGATGGCATTCTAAGATCTTTCAGAAAGAGAAGATATGCCCAGGGGACGTAAACATACATATGGCCAAGCACATATTATAAGACACCTTTGCAGAAATGGTATGCTAGAAAGTGTGAATTCAGTGCTAGTATTATGTAGGCACAATTCAATACGCACAGGCACTAAACCTTCATAGGTCCTATGAGTAAAAGCAAATCCAGCATTCTTTCATCCTATGGCAATAACACACCGCTGTCTTTTCAAAGGAAAACTTTCATAACCCAACAGCTACCAGACTGAATGGACATCAGCTGAGTCACCGTGGCATTCCTCTCTTGGTCACTTACATTCTTCAGCCATATTTTGCAAAGTAGTTCAAACTGGTTTTTTTTAAACTATGACAGAGGGAAATGTAATCAACTCATAGTTTTACAAACGGATCTCAAGGCTTTTCAGTAAAATTTGGCTTCTGTGCAAGCTCGCAGAACAATGACTAGATGGAGTTCTTCTTTTGAAGTTTTGTTTAAGAAAATTCTCCCAGGCTAAGACCCAGTAAGTTACAGTTTAGCCTGGAGCAAATTTTTACAACCAAGTTATAAACCCCTGAAATAGGAGTTCATAATGGAAACAGCTGCTCAACCCTAACTATAGCGGGTGCAAGTATAATAAAAACTGCAGGAGTTCACATTAACAATGGCGTCCCCTTACACTCTTTCCTGTTACCCATCCATTAAACGAGCAACACTACTTAATAGAAGCAAAGGCAACAAGCTTTTCTCTTTTCCCTACACCCCTGCTTCTTCCCCTCAATAACAAGCTAAGCAATTTATAGGTGGTAAAGAGCACACTCCCCAACATCCAGATCTCTTTCAGCAGGGCGCACTCAGGGTAGGCTCTCCAACACCAGTGTTACACACCAGTGAGACACCACGGCGGTTCATTCCGGGCAAGTACTTCACATTATATGATGCACAAATACTGCGTGTGACACACATCTGACAGCCTGATACTTGTGCTAGGGAATTCCCACTGAATCTCACCACCAGCACAGCTCTTCTTCCCCCCCCACACCCCAGATGATACTTGTAGCATTTTCATACACAATTTTACATGTTGCTTAGGAGATTTAAAAATGCCAAAGAAATGCAGTGCAGCCTATGTCTATAGGTATGTAATGTGAGCTCTGCACTATCATCAGGTTGCTTCCTTTCCCTAAGCTGGCCCTTGGTTTTCCATATGTTGCTTTCTCTACCCTGATAATCCCATCTCTTATTTTCAGCAGGTTATGAAAGGACATATTCTCAAGTTCCCATACTCTTCAGGGGCACTGGTTACCCAACCTGCAGGTTCTGGGTGTGAAATATGGTAAGAGTCAAGGGCCAGCTCCTGCCTCTACTAGCTAGGGTGGCATAAGGTTACACGGCTACACAACCAGGTATTAAAATAAAAAATAAAACAAAAAAACCACACCCACACAACACCCACACCAGGAGTTCACAATGACAGCAGTGTCCCTTTAGACGTCTTTTCTTTCCTTTCCATTAACTAACAGGACGTTTTCACATAATAGTTACCAAGAAGCAGTATATGAAACATATTATGGCTCACAGTGACACAGTGGGACTGTCCCCCACCCATCCAAGCAGTTCACACCACAGTCAGAGCATCTGTGCAGTCAGGTATGGGAATCTGTGCAAAGGACATAAAACCAAACTTTCTATAGAAGTTTACTTTTTAATGCAACTAGGCTCAGGAGAGAGCTATCAATAATATTGATTTGCAACAGAAAGGTTGTTCAAAACTGAACAACTTGAAAGAAAGGAAAGGCACTCCCTCCAGAAGAAAGTAAAAGGGAGGGATCGAAGCTTGGGATGCTAGCAGAACTTGGAAAAAAACACGACATTTTTGCTCTTATTTCCTTTATCTCTATGGGTTTATATTGGGACTGCGACAGAAAAGGATGCGAATCTCATCTCCGTAGCCACAGTCCATCTGCAAATAGGCACTTTACGCCGCCTAGTTATAGGCAAGAACTAAGTGGCTACAGGTTTGTTAAAATATTTCTTCCCATCAAAAAGAAACCTCATCTTCTGTGACTCACAAGCAAGTAGCCTTCCAGACTCACATTTGCTATCTGCAGAAGGAGTTACATGTAGGATCTGCTTGAACAATATTTTTTCTATAAACAAGAACACCATAAATTCTCAATCTTGACACTGGTAATAGTGCCTTGTTTACATACCACATCACCACAGCTAAAGCATTCTCTTCTCTGCACATAATCAAGCAAGAAATGAAGTCTAGTTCTTAAAAATATTGGCTACTTGGTTAAGAAACCAGTCCAGCTTCACTGTCAAGTAAATGTAGGAAAGAGTTATTACGGAAAGTGGTTTTGGTACTGTGTACTCTTGCAACAAGGGACTGTAACAGAGTCTTAAATGCAACCAGGGGAAGATCACTCAGGAAGGAATTCTCAGAATTATAAAGCTAAATGATTCACCTCCCTAAACGGTAGCAAGCCACAGTGTTTATGATGATCTAAATTACAGTGGAGCCAGGAGTCTCTGGCAGAGACCAGAGCAGCTCTTGCCCTGAAGAGTTAACAACCCCAGCCAGCAACGCTCCTTCCCATTGCATAATGCAACAATTTTGCTTCTCATACTAGACTTCGTCAACATATTATACAATCTAATAATACATCAGATGCCAGCAGATAATACTGTTATTATATGCTAAGTACTAACACTGCTGGTTTTGGTAACTAGCGTTGGCAGTGCAGCTGGCTGCGACACACCCGCTTATTTCCTCCTAATGACCCCGAGCACCCATATCTGGGCGCCATCTTCAAAATTAAGGTGAAACAAAGACCATATTGTCCATAGGGGATGGAGGCCTGCCCTTCCCAGCAGAAACATGGAGGCTGGAGCTCCTCCAGCTCTTCCTGGGGCAGGCAAGGTCAGGTTGTGGTCCTGATGCTCTGCCCTGGGCTCGCAAGTCCAGGACTCACCTGCACTGCTGGAAGCGTGGATCTTCCGTAGCTTTTCATGAACGTCAAGGTTATTTGTCCTATTTCTTCTTTTTGATCAGCCTGGCTTTCTCCTCCATATAAGTGGTGGTGCATACTAGTAGGAAAACACAAGACTTCTCACAGCTCTTCAGTCAGTCTCACAACAGAGAAAATGCTGCCTTTTCCAAGCTAGTATAGAAAATGGTGGCTTTCTATAGATGGTTGATGGGTCTCTGTGTAAATTACACTGAAATCTACCAGAAGAAATTACTGACTGTCATCATTAATGGTAAAGTATTCATCAGCAAAAGACTTTATCACCTTGGATTAACACTAGGAGTCAATATTTTTAAATGTAGTATATTTCATAGGTAGATGTGATCATTTTCCCTAGATGGACATCTAGGAAGGAGGTGCTTGGATCCTTCTACAGCTAAAAAGAGTCCCTATTATAAAGCTTGATACAAGTCCTATTTTTGAGCCTGCATCTACTCAGGAAGTCTCACAGGAACCTCTTTTTGACAGGGATGATGGTTTCTAGGGAAGGGGCCCTGGGGCCCAGAAAGAAAAGCTAAAATTCTCTCAAGCTGGGATTTTACAGGATGTACAAGCAAGCTGGTTGTATCAGCTTCCTGCAAATCTGCCAATAGAAGTAGACGTTCCTGACTTTAAAAGACAATTTTCTCAACAGTAAACTTTTTTCCTACTAATTTAAGTAGCAATAAACATAAAATACAAAAAGACTCACTCACCCTTCAAACTAGCCACATCATTTATAAGAAACAAAGGCTCTTGCATTTCCAACTGATAAAAGAAACAACAACAACAAACAAAAAAAAAATCTAAGGAAATTGATAAAATCTGCCAGCTAGGTGGCAAATTAGGCTTAAAATGCCCCCAAATCCTGCCAGATATGTGACTTCTGCAACTACTCAAAAAGAGCAGAAGGCTCCTGTTTATCTCCATCCCCCCTCTGAGACCGCCAAACCCTGATGATCCCATCAGCCATCTCACTGGTTAATAACAGTTGCTTTCTGCCCATCAGGAGAAACGTTGTGCAATTTGTCTGATCAGACCCCATGCAGCCGCACAACCTAACTGTCAAAGACTGAGCACTTACAGTAAACCATTGGTAATTAACTCACAGAGTAAAGGAGAAATTAAACCACTGTAAATTCCAACAATACAAATGCAGGAGAAATTCATAACCTCATCACAGATGCTCTATTAGCCAGTGAAGACCCTGCATTTGCCTGAGTGTGTTATTCAATCAGCCTACTGCTTTAAATAATAATGAGCTATTTTCTATTATAATGTAATAAATCTCAGGAGGACTTGATCTGGAGTGATGCTGAGGACTTGGTTCCCAACTACTCTCAATGGAAGCTGAATGAACGCAGTATCTCTGGGTTTGGCCAGTGATACAGACCTGCAGAGACATACAGTACGAGACAAGAAACTGATTCATTTTCTAAAGCACAGGAAGGGGAACCAAAGAGGGAAAAAAAATGGGGTATTTTTTTGGTAAACCGATAGCTAACAGGACTTCAGTTGGACCCATTCTTTAAATGCTGCCATAGGTGTTTTGATGCACTGTTCAGTGTACAATAGCACTCTGAACCCTATATAACCATCATCTTCATACTGTTATTTAAAGCGCAAGTAAATATGGGCATACACCTACACTTTCTCAAGACAAATACTTATTGCAGAATCTTTCTACCTACTAGACCAAATGTAAAGATTCATTCCAGGAGTTAGAAGTTTATCCACATTTTACTACTTAATCTGAAACGCTTGCAGCCTGATATTTAAAAAGAGAGTAAATTTCCTCTGAAAGTCTGAATGAGACAGCACAAGACTGCAAACATACAACTGCAACCTTTTCTTTTCTATAATACAGGAATTTCCTATATAGTCTCAGATATAGAATTGATTTTCAGGGTTTGTTTGTTTAAGGAAAATCTTCAGAGGAAAATATTCATTTGTTTGACAGTATGGCAAACTACAACCACACTTTTTGCAAATTATTTTGAAAACCTGAATTAGTAGCTTGCATATGACCAAATCCAGATAATTAGAAACAACGTCTAGTAGTTTAGATGATCCCCCTCACTGGTTTAAAACAAAATGACCCAATTGGTATGATTTGCTGTTTGATATTTTGTTTTCAAACCTAGGGTGCTCCACAGAAAACTGAGAAGACATGAAAACCCCTAGGAAGACTGTCAGATGGCAATTCAAAGTCAGAATATCTACAGTTAGCCTAAACCTGTGAAATCATAATGCTTCCCTGTAGCACACAAAATACAGCCATACACACACATGTTTAAAGATACCATCTTTCCAAAGCATTATTTCAAAAACCTGCTGTCCACAAGCCATCACTGATGATGCTTTGGCAGCTTGTGTCTCACTAACAGCAGCATTTAAGTTCTGCACATACTTTATTTTTAAGTGTTTGTTTAAAGTTATGTGAAAACTTTCTTTGTGGTATTTTATTCCGTACCCTTTCCTGCCAAATGCCGTTTGTTTCTCAGGCAATATTTTATTCTGGTAAGAAGCACAGCCAGCTGTCCGATGTCAGTGGGCTTCTGCTACGGGTAAAGCAAGCAGGTACAACCCTTAGCAGCAGTTTTGTTGGTATGTAAGATCTCTAAATGCATGTAAATTACATGTTATGGGTGCTCAACTTAAAGCATTACTTAAATTCACAGTGCTAGCAGGGCGCTCTTTGGAGTAAAACTCTCTGAATTTCTCCTTACCAATCACATCATTACCATAATTATTTCATGTCCTAAAGACATCGCATTAAAAGTAGCGGCTCGCGCTGAATTCACCAGTTTTACACAATACTAATCCACTCGTAAGTCTCAGCCTTATGTTCAAAATATTCATTTTAAATGAAGCCTCAGGGAGAGGTGTTGTTCCTGGGCTCAAACCACTGCTTCTCCCATCTCGTCCCTCTCCTTAGGACATCTGGGATGTCCTGCGTTTCAGGCTTGCCTGCTCAGTTTCATCTTACTGAAGGTCACAAGTCATCCCAGGTACATTTCCATTCTCTGAAATGTAACTCTTTAGCCCTTCCCAGGCACAGTTTGATAGAAGTAACAGCTAAAACAGCACACAAGCAATGCCTTAAGGTACAAGCATTGCAAAGTCCTAGAAGAGAAACACAAACTCACAGGGCCACACGTTAAAGTAGATACAGCCACACACCTGCTGAACCTATAGCACAAAACCATGCATTTGCATACCTAAATCTCTTCCTTACTAAATATACTTCATGGTCTGAAATTATGTCTGACATACACCTGACATGTGCTTGAAAAAGGCTGCTGAAACTGGGGGTGTTTCAGAGAGCAGGTTGCCATCCTTTACATTCTGCTGCCTGAGCAACACCAGTGTCGCTCACAACCCAGGCCACAGGGATTTACACTGGCTGAGTGAAAACACTGCCCAGAACAACCTGCTCACTATGAGATTTACACACTAATGAACACAAAAATCCATAGGGAGAAATTCCAGACATTCCCCCCCTCCATGTGAAATGATATGCTCTTTCAAATCTTTTGCTGGGCGACTGCGCATCCTCAGATTTTCCTACTGGGTTCACTTCCATCCACCTCTCTGGTTCATCAGCTGCTTCAGGGCATCTACAAAGCGGTACGCGGTGCACTACCACCAGTGCGCCGATGACACCCAGCTCTGTCTCCTTCTTTCCTGACCCAGACACGGCTGCTGCCAACCGCAAACAATGTCTGGCAGAAATTGGTTTCTGGAAGAAGGCCAGCTGGCTACTGCTCAACCTGGACAAGGCAGAAATGATGCTAATCAGCAGGGGGAAATGCTTTGAGGACCTGGTGAAATTTGTAACTGCTCCATCAGCTGGGGGCATTTGTCTGGCCAGCATCCTAAGAGGTGTGCAATGCAAGCGCCAGGTCAGGATTCAACTTCCTCCCAAACTTGAAGCTTTCAAACTCAAAGAAAACTCAGTCACTTTTTGTTAGATGCCTGCCTTATTTTGAAAGACGTCATCACCTTTCCTTTGAGTTCAACTGTGAAAACTGCACCAGGAGCCTAGATAGATGGCCGAGAGTGCCACTTCTGTCCCTCTCCTGAATGGCAAACCAAAACGACTGCAAGCCCATTCTCTGGTTCCTGGAACATCCACTATTGTATGGCATATGATCATCTGGAAAAATAGTAGTCACTTCTAAAAGTGACAGTCACTGATGCTTTAGACAAAACTTCACAGAAAAGCAATTCACATCCTGCCTGTGAAAAGTAGCAACTTGGCTACCTTAAAAAAAAAAAAAAAAAAAAAGCAGCAATGTGACAAGATTTATTTTCCTGGGTCAAGTCCTAGGATTTTAGGTAAAGGGCAGGTTGCATGCACTGGGACAGATGATCTTTTATCTACTAAGACGTTTCATGCTTCTCAGTTCTATCCTTATAAGAGACAAATAAGTCCACATTAAAATTCTCAGCACTTTGCAAGGGGTAATAACTCAGTAACTTAATTTATTCATTCAGTAGCAAGACATGAAAATTTTGGAGCCCAAGAAGCAAGAACAGATGCAACAACTGTGTCTGTTACCAAAAGTGAAGACCAAAACTGGCAGTATTGTATTTTATCTTTGAATTGCACTTGTGAAGCAGGCTTTTGGGGCATCTTCCAAAGCCATAGCTCAAGTACTACTAGAAACTGTTCTTTCTCTTTATCCTTTTATAGCTTTAAATGCCAGCCTTCATGCTCTTTTGCCACCTAATGCTGGGCTTGAATTCCACAGCACTATGTACTATTCCTGGCCTGGCCACTAACTTTAAGAGTATGATAGGTCTTTTCACTGTGCCTCAATTTTGCACCAATAAAATGGGAATCATGATTATGATTTCCTTTTTGAAGAACTTACCAATGGGAAGTGCTAAGAAAACACAGGAGACATAAGAACAGCTGTAGCAACCTCTCCACACCTCTCTAACATCAGCAGGTCAAGCTTTATGGCCAGTTTGACACCTTGAGCTCACCTGATCTCAAAACAGCCAGGAACACCGGCAGCATAAAGTGGGCTCATTGCTATGCAGATGGTGTTCGCAAACTGGGTGGTTTTTTTTTTTTTGCAATGATACAAGCTAAACTCATGGTTTACAGCAGCGGGTAATGCAAATGAAGTACGCTCCATTCAAGCAGGAAGCAGTTTGCACAACTTGCAGAAACTCATCATCTTCAACGTTCAAAAAGAGAGTTTGGAAACATCCAAGACATCCAGTACTTTGGGTGAAATGTTACCATGGATTAACTGAAATGTTTTGTGAAAACAGGCTTCTGTATGCCTTTTGCAAGGATAACCCAGTGGTCTGGAGTCAAACAAGATCTGTGGGTAGGAGCACGTATTTCTCAATAGTCCTTTGTCTACTGGCTCATCTGCCCCTTAATCAGGAGTCACAACATGTGGCTGATAAAAACGGTGATGTGGGTAAAAAACAAACTAGACTGGGACTAGGGCTTGAGTTTACACTAGAGGTACCCAACTCAACATCTTCATCTAATCCAACTACACATTGTACCCGTCTTGCTTAATCCATTTCCAGACAACAGTAAAGGCAGTAAAACCGCAATAGAAGGATCTTTCCTAATAAGCAGTATCAATAGATGATGCAGCTGCTTAGGGCAACATATTTTCGTCAGTGCGGGGGAAGAGAGCGTAGTTTTATGAGCATGGTTTGTTTCTTTTCTATAGGTATCTTCTGTTAAACAATCAGACTAATCAGTTTTACTTGTGTTTGTCATCTTCAAATAGATATTTGACAGCACAGTAGGCCAATGTTAAAGGCGGAATTTCTATTTGTTGCCTGTATTTGTTCAAAACATCTATTTGAAATGACATACGTTGTTTCTACCAGATTACATTAAAAAAAAAAAAAAAAAACAACAACAACAACAACAACAACAAACTCTGCAACTCCTAGGTCTCACAGAAACTTGGTGGCTGGTTTTTGGCCAAATTTGATCTGACCATATCCTTTTAACACTAAGCAGAGCCAATGACGTTGGTAAAAGCAGGCAGATTATGTGAGGCTGAGCAGATATCTTCAGCACAGTGTGTATGGGACAGCAGTTTTCCAGGGTAACAGACAATAGCTTCATTTAAAAAAAAAAAAAAAAAAAAAACACAACAACAACAACAACAAACACCATACATACAAAGGAGAAAAGCTGTGGAAACAAATTAATTTGGAATACGTAAAGAGGATTATGAAAGAAAGCACAAACTTTCCTCCTCTGCCAAAAGAAGCGATTTACTGTGTGTACATCTTTGCCTCGTTACAGTTTATTATGGAGTTGGGTAGCTAAAAGAGAAAGAATTCAAATAAGGAGAGGCTAAAAAAAGGCTGGCTCCTACTGTGAGCACAGGGGTGAGGAGAACATGGAATAATACATGAAAAAAGCAGCTCATTGCAACAAAGTGACTTGTTAAGCCTTCAAAGTCTGTCACCAGTGCTCCTCCAAGCAGTGTAACTGATTGCATAGCACATGGTGGGGTTCAATGGTATACAGTTGTGACCTCCCTTTTCTAAAAAGAAACACTATACAGCCAAAATACAACAACCTTCCACATGCACCTACACGCTGTGAACACCAAAAAGCAAATCAAGTTGCCGAGTGTGGTACATGGCAGTATAACAAGGGGTCATGGGATGAAAGCAAGAAAGAGAACATTTTAGGCTGAACATCAGGGGGAAAAAAAGATTTGTGTTCAACTGTGAAAACACTACATGCCCACGTTAGAAATTAGCTAGACAAAGCACTAGAAATTACTTTGTATACTACAATTCTGCACTGGCAGAGAGATGGAGCAGAACTAATTGGCCTCTGCAAACCCTAACTTCTTATGATCCTTCATAAAAATAGTCTACACAGTTCCTAGATTTAACAAAGGCTTGCACTTAGAAGAGAAAATGAAACTGGGAAAGCAGAACATCTCCTGCAAGTCTATTTCTACTCAGAGCAGCACAGCATGGGTGGTGCAGTCTTTTAAGCGCATTATGTTCTGACTTCAATAGAGAGAATCATTTACAGTGAATAAACAGCAGTGGCAACTTTTTAGCATTTTTATCATCGTGACTTCCTTAGCACACTGCAGTTTTTTGGGGGGGGGGGGGGGGGGGGGGGAATAATCAGCCCATGAGTAAATTGGTCACTTTGCCTGTCTACTAAACATTTTCTCATTCTCCTACCAGTTTCACCAAATCCGAAAGAGGAGCTGATGTCTCAGGGATCATTACATGCCTACACTTTTCATAAAATGTAACAAGCTGGGCAGGAGGGAAAGACTCAGATGTTTCCATTGAGTCCAAATTCAGCCATAATCCACTCTTTCCGACAGCAACCGGCAAACCAGTAAGCTGGTGCATCCTGGCCAGTAGGTCAGCGGTTTTGTAGCTCTGGGCTAGCACCCACACCTCTTACCCAGTGGGACTGATCTGGGATGGTGCAAGAGGGACTTTGGAGAGAAAAAGACCTGCCACATCCACAACTCCCAGAACACATAGTGCAAATATGTATACATGCTCTTCATATTGCCAGAGTTTACTCCATGGTTGTTCCCTGTAATAATCAGGGAACGAATTCTTGAATTCTATTGATGGCAATTTGTAACAAATATGGCAAGTGAATGTCATTGGTATGCAATTGAAGCCACATATTACATTAGGAAAAAGGGTCTGAATATCTATAACAGAGGTCATAAATAAAACGAACTAGAACATGTGAGATGAAATACCTTTCCCTGCTTTTGGTATAGGCATATGATTTCCATTAGTAAAAGGACCACTGTAAAATTTACTGCAGAAGAGCTGATTTTCCCTTGGTAGCCTTCTTTGCTATAGATCTTCAGTATTTGTTTGCATTTTGGTTTATGTTTTCACAAAAAAAAAAAAAAAAAAAATTGAGTGGCTTCAACTGTGCAGAATTGTTTCCTTTAGCTCCTTATATGCAACAACTAGGAAGATGTGCTCCATCTTGAAAAAATATTGAAGCATGTCAGCCTGAAATTCAATTTTTCAGAATTATCCAGGACAACAAAACTCAGCCTGCCTAATTCTCACACACACAGATGCAAGCACCTGCAAGGAAGTTTTACTCTTAATCCGAGCAGATATTCTGCTCATCTCTGTTCTTGTCAGTAGTACATGCCATGTAATTACCCTAGCGAATTAAGCTTCTAGCTGGTGCACTTTGCAAGTGTTTAAGTAATACAGGAGATGAAAGCAATATGGATTATGCCCTAATAACTACTGTTTGTAAATGATAAAAAAAACCCATACTGCTGGCACCATTCCCCTGAAATCTTAAGCCCAAGCCCAGGAAAGCAGTAGAGAAAAAGTTGGGCTTCAAGTACTTAGGCACCCATGTGAAATTTAAGAATTGGTTTAAGTACCTTCTGTAGACCAAGGCCCTGAGCAAATGAAATATGATTTTCTATTTAAAATATTAAAAAGATACAGGCTGCCCAAGTGTTTTACATTTCTTTTTCTTTCTTGACTTCTAATTCATTTCTGACATACTGTTTCCTTTCAGTCTCTTGTCTGTATCATAAATCTATCTGTAATAATTTGGCACAAGTCGTGCACTTTGCATGGAAATGGATCTTGCACCCTCCCAGTCACAGGCTGCGAAGGACAATGTCCGTAATAAGTCATGTACAAAGTAGTTTCAGTAACCAAAAATCTCTCATTCAGGCATTTGTGACTTTACATCCCATTGTGTATCCCGATGTATTGCATAGACAGCTGGAATTAATTCTGCTACTATTTACGCCAGAGTAAATCAGCGACCTCCACAGAACTTCAGCAGCCTAACATCAGGAGTAAATGAGATCAAAATCAGGCCATATTATATGAACCTTCCCTTGCAGAAACATTAGTTGTATTTACTGTCTTGGCATCCCCATTATTAACAGGGCTGAGACACCACAAACTGTAATCACACGTACACATCTTACAAACAGGGAAAAAAAGCATTTGAAATTTATTGTCAGAAAAAATACCTTCCAGTTTAACTTCCTTTTTCTCTCAAAGCTTGCAGAGAAGTATCTGGCCTCTGTGCAAACGTGACCCAAAGTCAGCTGGGGAAAGCAAGAAGATGCTAACTAGGCACTGGATCGGGCAATAACCCAGCAGTTGACACGCAGTTTCACAGCACTATCTTGGTTCTGCCTGATGGCACATTATGTCTCTCATCAGGCACCCTGACACACAAGGGTAAACATCTCCATTAAATTATTCAGGAGTCACAGCTCAAGAGGATGGGACAGACATCTTTCAAGACTCTTCAGGTGCAGAAAATGTATAGAGTTACACCCGGAATAGAGTTAGTCCCTTATTTTCTCTAATGGAGACAAAAAGAAATGAAGACTGGAACAGTAGCTCACTGTATCTGTTCTCCAGCTGTTGATCTTAAGGTCTTGGGGTATATAAGGCATGTTCACTGCATGCTGCTGTACGGGGCCCTTCATATTTTGTGAAGTAGGACATCAAGCTTTGACAATTCATAAGGCACTGATGAGCAGATATCTTGACCTGTCAAAAATCAGTTTTACATATCTAAGATCACAATCCTTTCTTCACATGATTAGGAATTTGCAGGGAACATTAAAGCCCTGATTTCTGACAATGCCTTCCTTTTCTTAACTCATTTATTATGTTTTTAATGACGCCTTTTTTTTGTTTACAGCTCTGCTTGTCAAATTTGCACAATGGTAAAAATATGAAAAAAGCCAGAGAAGAAAACCCTGACTAATTGATAGCATGAGCATGTTTCACATAAACGTTCATTATACATAGTATTACTTCTAAAGCTACTGCACTGGCCACAGACCCTGCAGTTTAGTACCACTGACCTTAATAGCAGGCAGATGAATAGCAAAACTGACATGTCAAGCACAAAGCTAGAGTAATTGCACTCTTATGACCAGATCCTGAGCTGGCACACAGTGACCATAGCTTCCCCAAGACCAACGGCGTGAGGTCAATTTTTTTTCTAGCTCAGTCAACAATTTTTAATCTAAGCACTGCCAGGAAGTCAGAGAGAACATTGGGTATTTGTTAAACTGCTGAATTAAAACTTCTGAATCATAGTTTGTTTCATCTTGATACCCATGTTTAAATACACATTTCATATTACTAGAGCTGTGAGAAATTCAATTATTTCAGATAACAGTTATTTGAAGAATCTTTCCCCCTCCCTGTTACCGATTTAGAAGGACTTGAACATCTCCTGACACTTCCCTTGTGGAGTATGCATGCAGGGTTCAAATAAACCCATATATTCAAAGCCTGTTTTACTCATATAGAATTTTTCTGAATGAAGAGATGGTGAAAATCAATTTCTTTTCTTGTGGACTTTCTGGAAAGGAAACTGGGATACCTCGTACCCCATAGTACCCTTGTCTTCCCCATAGAAGAGAGGTTCTGCTATGGAAAGCAAGGTAAAGTCTAGTTGAGACAGAAGCCAGCTAAATCAGTATAACCACATCAAGAAGATGGGCATTTGCCCCCCATTAAAAGCACAACCTGCCTTGTCTTCACCTTGAGGCAGGGACCATGTCAGTGAACACTGATTTAAGAACACACAACAGATAAGAGGACTTCTCCATTTACCTAAAAATTCCCTCCATCATTGTGAGCTGCTTCATGCTTCCCTGTCTTTCTGTAAGCATTCCAGTTTGTCTTTCAGAATCTCGTTGTAGTTTCTTGCCAGACCACTGGATTTCTGTCCCACAGCAGTTCTCCAGCATGCTGCTGCCCTGTTCATCACCTCCTCTTTCACAGTGCTACAGGTGATCTCATCCATTCAAGGGGATTCAATTATCACACAAACAATGAGTCTCAAAGTCACCTTTCCATAAGTAACCTGTCACTCAGCTTCCTTTTATCAGCACGTACTAACTATACTAATGACATATGTATGTAATAGATGCAAACAAGAAGTCTGCAACAAAATAACATATGTAGGTGTCCTGGTTTCTGCTGGGATAGAGTTAATTTTCTTCCTAGTAGCTGGTACAGTGCTGTATTTTGGATTTAGTGTGAGAATAACATGGATAACACACTGACGTTTTAGTAGTTGCTCAGTAGCACTTATCCCAAGTTAAGAATTTTCCAGTTTCCCATGCTCGGCCAGCAAGAAGGTGCACAAGAAGCTGGAAGGGAGCACAGCCAGGACAGCTGACCTGAACTAGCCAAAGGGATATTCCATACCATAGAACGTCATGCTCAGTATATAAACCAGGGGGAGATGGCCAGGAGGGGCAGATCACTGCTCAGGCATTGGTCAGCAGGTGGTGAGCAATTGCATTGTGCATCACTTCTCTTTTCTTGGGTTTTACTTCCCTCTCTTTTTGTTATATTCCTTTTCATTACAAATATATTTTTTTATTATTGCTGTTCTTTTGAGGTTTTTTGATTGGTTTGGGGTTGGTTTTTTTTAGTTATCAAACTGCTCTTAACTCACAAGAGTTTGGGTTTGGTTTTTTTCCAATTCTCCTCCCCATCCCATTGGGAGCAGGGAAGAGTGAGCAAGCGGCTGCATGGTGCTTACTTGCTAGCCTGGGTTAAACCATGATAGCAAGTCAGTGAAATCTCTCTTTTCTTCTACATGGAATCACGTTAAAAGGTTGCAATTCCTTTGAATTAAATTTACAGAAACTACAAAACCCACAAGAGTCAGAAAACTAGTAAGGACAGAGAGACAGCTGAGATGTGGAGAGACTGAACCTACAAGCAGAAAAATTGTGAGATGAAACTCAACTTGGAAAAAATATAATACAGTTTTAGGTTTTTTTAATGAAAAGAAAAAGCCTCCAGACCACACAAACCTAGAAAGCAGCAATGGGTAGGAGAGACTGAGGGTCAGTAGCAGATAGTAAATTAGACATGAGTCCACAATGCAGTCTGACAGCAAAAAAGGTCACCACAATTTTAGGCTGCATATGCAGAGACAGCAAGTAACAAGGAAGTAATGGTTTTTATCTATATTGATTGGGTGCAGTCTACTATGGAAAAAACATGCTCAATTCTGTGTTTTGTGTAAACAAAAACTAATGGCAGTTTGGATGGAGTTCACACAAAACAGCCACAGAATAGCTTGGAGGGCTAGCAGAACTAACCAGGGAAGATGAAAAGCTGACAAAAAGCAAAAAAACCAGACATTCTCTTGCAAAGTAGTTAGCACAATTTAAGAAGCTGAGACAAAACAATTGATCGTCGAGGGTAGGCTAGGCAAACCTGCTCGCTTTTGCACCGAAAGCAGTCAGGACTTACTTTAAGAATTACCAAGTCTGATTTGGAAGGGTGTTAACATTGATGGGGCAATTATTTCCAGAACTGCTGTCGTGTGCAAGTGTCCAGCTGCACCCTGGGAATTGTTTCTGGCTAACACAATAGCTAAGAAAAGCACAACAACATGAAAATCTCTGAAGAGCAGATGCATCAAAGAGGAAGAAAACTTATTTAGCATGGCAAAAGGGGACTTTAGTAGAACTTGTGGAAGAAAAATTAAGAGGTAGGCCTGGGCTAAACTGTTGGGCAACATTTCTCAAGGCTGATGACCTTGTATCACCTTACTGCCAAAATGCAACCTGACACAGTGGGGTTTAAAGACTTGAAGCTGCATGAGAGGGCATATTATTGAGTCAAGGTGGACAACCAAGGCCAGCATATTTTGAATGAGTGCCTCAAGTTGACTGGTGTAAGCTCCTCCTCAGAACGTCCTTAGAAGTAGGTTAGTCCTAACATTAAAACCCACAGAAAAGATTCCTGGCAGTATTAAGGGGCTTACAGTACTGTTTCTGCTTCCCAGGTTTCTGAGGACAACTTGACCAGTTCATAGTCTCTGCTGACCAAAAAACAGTAAAAGTCATTAGAGCACCCAGGCCAAGCTAATAAGCTCCTGCAGGAATCAAAGCCTATGAGCCTGGGCTCTGCATGGCACTGTCCTCACATGGCTCCCGGCTGGGCTCAGGCGATGGGCTGAGCCTGCTCCTGTCTGCAAATCCAGCTCCTGATGAAGCAGTAAAGAAGTCAGTGAGGGTTCACACAAAGCTTCTGCGTGAAGGAGCGCAAGACAGAAAAAAGAAAAAAACCAAACCAGCAAGAAAGCACTGGCATCTCAATGTGCCATTCACAAGCAAACCTATCTTGAAGTCGTGTGAGATAGCTAATGGAAGCAAAAGGACTGCTCTTTTTCAATATCCTATGCCATTGACAATTCATTTAGGCAGTCAGTGTATTTCAACACTCCTTTTAAACCCAAGCTGGAAGTGCTTAGCATTAAATTGGCACGAGTTTAAAACAGGGAAAGAGGCAGCATGATAACAAAAGAAATCCCAATCCGTCTTTTCACTGAGGTTCATTGCCTTGCTAATTTTGCTGTATATAAAAAAAGCAGTTCTGGACAGCTGGTTAAAAGAAGCTGTTAATTTAAAGTAACCTGTTTGTTAATTGCTTTCAACCTTGGTCAGTTGGTTTCTGCACTCTGAACCCTAAAGGTAGCTTGAAATGAATGCATCTAGGGAGCGAGGAGTAATTAATGCAAGCAGGCAGTCATGGCTGGAAGACAGAGGTTACAGCAAAGGGAGGAAAGGTCTGAACCGGTGCGTGCGCTCCTAGGAATTGGCCCTGACGCTCTTTCCCCCCCTCCCCTCCTTTTCCCTTCTGCTGCAGAGCTGCAGCTGGAGCCCTCTGCCAAAGCAGGGGTGTCCCACTGCCCCTCAGGCACACCGCTGCCATCCGCAGAAAAAAAAAAACTTTGCAGCAATGGCAGAAGCAGCAAAGCGAGCGAGCTCCCCGCGTGCGGCCACGCTGACCGCTCTCCCTCCCCACCTCGGCCCCTCTCCTCGCTGAGAGCCACAGTGGCCACCTTACCCAGCGCTACGGCACCCGGCCACCCTTCCAGAAACCTGCCCTGGCCAAAAGATGCACAAGGCTCCCGCCAGCTTGCAGGCACTGGGGGAAATACCCTCCTGCCCCCCAGAACCCCGAAACACAACCCATGCAGAAACACAGCCTCCACCAGGCCTGCACAGGCAGAAACAATGATTTTCTGCTTCTGTTTTCTCAGCTTGCCGGTCCCCAGTCGCCAGGGTAAGGCTGCCCTGCGACCACCTTCAGGGAGAGCGGCAGCGGGAGGAGGGGAAAGGAAAAAAACCTGGAAATTAGTCACTCGTTTTACAAGCTGCCTCAGCCTGGTTTGCCGCGCGCTCAAAATAGAAAAACAACTGACCTGTGAGATATTTAAACATGAGCGTAACATTTAGAGGCACAAGGCAGGGCGCACAGATTTTATCTGATTGATGCCTGCCTGACCCCTGCGAGTCCTCAGGTGACCCGGGCACGCGTGGCCACTGTGGCCAGCAGTTCCCCTCCGCTCTCCCCACTGCCTCCCTGGTGCCAAGCGAGGATTTGGTGCTTGTTCACGCTGTCCGAGGGAAAAAATCTCACCCAGAAGAGCAAGCAAGGCTAACAGGAGTCAGGCTCATTTCCTTATAACGAACATGGCATCGTCCTCAATAGATTTTTGTTCTGGCAGCAGCCTGGTGTGTTTTCCTGTGACAGTGAAGCAATCGCACAATGTTTAGGGGGAGCTGGGAGCCACATCCCTGAAACAGCCCTTCCAGCAAGCTGTATATGCTGGGACCCGCTGTGCTTCCAACTTGCGAGGGACACTAAAGCAAGCTGCGTTCGGGGAGGAGGTTGGCAACACAGTCTCTCCCTCTCCCAACTTCATGCCTTTAATGGTTACCAACCGATTCTGACTTTTAATCCTCATTAGACTAGGGGATATTTACCCAACAAGCCTTGATTTTTTTTATTTTTATCACAACAACCTATGCCAAAAACTACATTTGGAAAGAAAGAAAAGCCTTGATAAAAGCTGGTCTCAAGCTTCTACCATAACCTAAGTATATAAAATGATCCCAATGGACAGAGATGGATGCTTAATGTGCTTAGGGAAAGCTACATGCCTCTACTGCTCACAAAAGAGGATTTAAGCATGATTTAATTTAGGGCTTAAGTTGCCCCAATGACTCCATGTACAACACTGAGCTTTACAGCACGTACATATCTTATTCTCTTGAACATTCCCACAAGTTTAGGAGCTACATAGGTCCTTACTTGTACCTGGGACCACCAAGCCAGACACGATCTTGACAGCAGATTGCATGATGCTGCCCGACCAGTTCCTATTTAAACACTTCACCAAAGAACTTATGGTATCAGAGCTATGGTTTTAAATACAGTAATGATTCCCACCACATTCCTAGAGAGAATAATATGAAGGCTGAAAAGCCAAGCATTCAAAGTACAGGAGAGATCATGAAGATTGGTTGCAGCTCTGTCCCAGTAGGCCACTACTCTGAAATATGATGTCTTCATGAGATTACAGCTTGTCAGCTGAGCAATACAGCACACAACACCGACAGGGAGATACTATAATGTACGTATATGCACACATATATATTCTTTGGTCAGCATCATACCCAGTTCCTCAGCAGCAGGAGTACAAACTTTTTGCTTTTTTTCCTAAACACACATAGCTCCAGGTTATCATTCCTCCAGGGACAAGTATGTTCCCATTCTCCCTGCACTGCCAAATCCACTACTGCCTTAAGAGGCTTTGTCTGAATAATTTTCATCACCATTATTGATAGCTGTATTGATACAGGAGGTGGCCTGGTCAGGTTGTAATGACTCTTTGAACTCATGAGTTATTTATGAGCAGCTGCTAATCTGCATCATGTGGGTACTCTAGGTTAGGCTACGCACACCATCACGTAACCTCCATATTATCTCATGAAGGGTGCAGACTACCCCGTTCAAAAGGAACCTGATACACACATTGCCTGCAGTGAAATCCCATCTGGACCACAACAGAGCCCGACCACAAGCCAGCACTTCATGTTTGCTCCTTCACTGCTAACACCCAAGAGCACCCTTTGCAAGGTGTTCTCCAGGCATTTTTTGGTCACAACACCACCATATGGAAAAGCTGGGCTAGGTGCAGGGAAGGTTTATTTTTCCAATGCTGAAAATATTTTCCTAGAGAAAAATGTTTCTGGAAACCTTATACATAAGCCTAAAAGGAGCTTGCCATATCTTCAAATCCATGTTGTCAGAGAGGAGCTCTCTCACCTAGTCCTTTTTGTTAGCTTCCAGGCTGAAGGGAGCAAGCGTGGACTTCCATTTCACAGGAGAGGTAAGCACTCTGATTTCCATGATTTCCACCGTGGCCCCTGATTTCCATGACAACTGCAAACTCTCAACACATCTTCAGATTTGGTTGCTGGTGTTTCTTTCTCTTGAACTAGCGCCAAGCTAACTCTAGCAGCAAAATTATCATGCAAAGGCATGTGGTCCATTAAAAATACGAGTCATGTAGAGTTACAGGGTGATGTCACATCAGCTGCCCCCAATGATAACTATCAAAAGTTAGCACAAGCCTCCAAATCACAAACGCCTTGGCTCTGATCCCATTTTAATGAATCTGCTTTTACGATTAAACCATCACTATAATTGGCACTGGAAGAGCGTTGGCAGTCTGCTGTGGTCGCCTTCCCTGCAAAGCGTGTTTGTGATGCTCATCTCTGAATGATGCATAGTGTCTGCCTGTCTCCTATTAAAAAAAAAAAAAAATGGTATGAACAGCGGCTGGCAGGCAGACTGGTCAGCAGTGATTCATTCCCTGGCAGCCATGATGAGCAGCAAGGGCTAAATTCAGCCTTGGTGGAGGTGGGTATTTCTCCATTTCCTTTCACAGCATCGCATCTATGTTACATCAGGTATGAAGTTTGGCCTTGTATATTTAATTAAGTATAGTAACTGCCTTCTACTTACTGCCGGCTTTTTACAAGCATTACGCTCTAGTTTGGGGAACAGCTTGTTAGTGCAGCTGGAATTGCACTGCACTCCGTAGGAAGGTAGTGGGGAGCAGGCAGGGAAGGGGAAGAGACAGAGGGAGCAATGCGTCTTGTGTACTTAAATAGCTGGGTTGTCGGAGAAAACAAACAAACAAACAAACAAAAAAACCCCACAGGCAGTGGCAAAAACACACCAATGCCTAGGAGCAGGGGAGAGGAATTTACACACTTTACATTTTCTAATTTCCCCCTGGATAAGAATCGTATAGTTTATCTAGCCTTTTAGGCTGCAGAAAAGAGGGGATATGAGTTTTTGACGGCACTACCATGCATGTGCCTGCATTACAAAACCTGTCCTATTTTTCTTCCCCCAAACACAAATGGTAGATAAAATTTAAAAAATTAAGCTGGCATTGAGTATTGTGGCACACAGGGTGCTAAACGTTTGGGAATTTGGTGAATTTCTCAAATACATTAGAAGTTAGCATGAGGCAAATGAAAATAACATTTCCCCCCCCCCCCCCCCGCCAGATAGAGAGCAGAAGGGAGAAGGGGGGGGGCAATCTTAGAGGTTTCTCCTCCCCTTTTGTTGTCCCCCTCCCCTTTCCCGATATTGATATTGCTGTGCTTTTTGATCTCTGCACTTCTTTGTTTTGGCTTCACAGGTATCAAGGGAAAATGGCTAGCAGTGAGTTCTGTAGCTTTTCCTGCTCTGCAGCCCCTCTGGCTTAGCCAGCTGGATCACACTGAATTAGTCAAGTACTTCATTATCTCCCTTCTCTGCACATTTTGCTCCAGGTAATAAAATGCCCAAACAAGAGAGCCAATGCCTTCTGCTGCACTGTCTGTGAAGTTTCGTTGTTTTGGCCAATTCTGCATATCAGCATTGTGCTATGGGAGGGCATCACTTTTCATCCCTTGCCTGCAGTGCTTCCCAATCTCCATTTAGTCACAGCAGTTAGCTAACCATGTAGCTGTTGATAACATAGCACGGTTTTGGAGCCCCTCAGCCCTCAGGAGGTCTGGGATTTCTCTTCACAGTGTGGGCCTACAGGAGGAGCGGCAGCTAGCTGGGAGAGCCAGACCAATTACATTGTGGGGATGGATGGAGTGCTACGTGAAAATTGCTCTTATTAGCAGCCAGTGGGACAGGAGTTTTGCAGTAGGGCATTTTCTGCAGTGGTGAACTGCTAGCCAGATATCTAGGTCAGGTAAAGCAAGCCGCAGACCGAAATCCAGGCAATTGCTTTGCACACCTTTCTTTTGCGAGGCATTGTGCTGTGCAGAAGGAGGAAGAGAGTTTATTGTTATTGGTGGTGGTGCTTTTATTTCTTTCCCCTGACTTATTCCAATATAATGTCAGCTTCTCTTTTTCATTTGTATTCTTCAGAACAAATGCTTAATAGCTACTTTTTAATGTATTTTTTTAAATACATTTGTCTCCTCCCCCTGCTCCATGGAATTTTTTTTCCCCCCTAAGATGACCTTTAGTTAAAGCCATAAACTAGCTTGAGGCAATCTCTGGCAGCTCTGTCATGTGATGGGCAAAATGGGCCGTATTTAAATCACATGGAAGAGAACAGGAAGAAAGAATCTAGTTCACCTCTTCAGTATTTAACCTTATTCACAATGGCCAGTGCTGAAAATCTTTAAAATGTTATCTATTTGGGGGTAGGCATGTGAAAAATACATGCTGGAAAAAAAGTCTGGCTTGCATTGAAACCTAAGTTGCAACAAATCAGTTTTCCCTATGTGAACAGAAACAAAACTCTCTGAAAAATTAGAGTAGATATGTATTTCTTTCGGCAGCCACCTTTCCTCCATCCTTGTTCCATTAAGTTCTCCAAATTTCTTGCCTGGGACGTTCAGCCCGCAGGGACATGGGGAGGGAGGCAACATCTGAACTGAATTCCATGCTCAGACACACAGTGTTAAAGGAATTCAAATACAGAACACTGAAAGCAGAAAAAGAGAGCTATACATGTATATTATAAATTTGATTCACAGCCTGCTGAAGTAAACAGCTGACTCCTATCGATTTCAGTGATCTGTGGATCAGTCCTTAGTGACAGAGAGAAGGATCTCACAACGACAAAGGTCCAGACTGCAGCATTTAGATAAAAATATTAACTGCAAAATACTGCTAAATTAATCCAACTTCTTTTGATTATTGATGTCCTACTGTTTTCCGCCTGAAACAACATACACGATGCATCAGTCATTTATAAATTATTCATTCACAGTTATTTTGGCAGCAGCTTCTTTCCATTTATCAACTGATAAACGTACAGGAGATAAGAAGGGTAATTTTATAGCCCCTTGACATTTACCTTTGACATGATTTCCATATTTAATAAGGTAAAATACAAATGGCATTTGGGGGATTCCAAAGTCCATATAATAAAGCTTCACAATAACTTCTGTATCCACGTCGCGTGAGATGGGTGAGCAGAGTATGTACAAACCTCATGTGCGCACAAGTCCCTCCGAACTCGCTTCCCAAGACTGATTTCAACAGCCTTGAAATGTGCCCTTTGTGGCACCAAATAGCAGAGCCTTTTCACGTCTGCAGTGGGAAAGATTATGGCTGACTTCAGAGGCTTGGATAAAGTCCAAAGAGCCACAGCTCTGGGGACTGCTGAAACCATGAGACATAGCCAGGTCAAGAATTTACTGTTGCCTGGCCTCGTTTCTGGAGATCTCATCCATATTTCCACCCGCACAGCTCTTGAACATTTCAGATCTTTGCCCAATATGACCACAATAATAATTCCATAAACTCAGTGAAATTTTATCTTATGCACCCTGGGGTTAAAGGTAGGGAAAAATCAGTTACCAGATATTCAAAGACCACATCTGTCTCTCTGTACATATTCATCTGTACCCTTGTTAGGTCTGCAACCCACCAGGCTATGGTACCGTAACACACTACGTACAGCTGCCACACACTGCCAGAAGTGCAAGCCACTCCAAGCAAACAAAAAGCAAGTGGAATGACTTCCACCCTAGCAAAGAATGACAGAGCCTTTGAACAGCATCTGTCCTATTTTTTCCTCTAGCCTATGAGACAATTAAAGACAGACTTCATTTTCAAAAAAAAAGAAGAAAATAAAAAACCACACACTATTTTAAAATAGCAGAGCAGGAATAAATTATAACAGTACCATTAATCCCAAAAATCTACAGAGACTACCAAAATCCTCCACACATGATAAAGTACCAGGAGACCACTGTGAAATTTGTATGCCACTTCTACAAGTCCTATAAGTATTGCACATTATGCATCTAGAAGTAATTACAGCACAGCCAATTAACTGTTGACTTGCTCTTGCCCTGTAATTCTAGGCAGTATTCTTTGTGGAGTTGTACTTTCAGGAGTAATATTATACAAGAGACATTAGCCACTGGTTCATACCTGCACATACTTCAATAAATCCCGCTACTGTTCATTTGCAAGACACTAAGTGCTGCATAATATCTATAAGGACACAAGTACTCCATACCGACAAGTCTACCACTACATTAAGGTGACTCTTTCCTAACTCTTTTTGATACTCCTCCAGGAAGAAGAAAAAAAAAAATAAACCTCAGTTCTTTCCAGTTTTCCAAGATGGGAAAGCTTAAAGTGAGAGATTAAATTGGCTGGAACAAATTTCAGAAATAAAGAGAAATTTTTAGCTTCTGGGATCACAGCATAGCCCACCCACTCTATCTGTGCTTATTTTAAACGTTAAGTATCAAGGAGACGAACACAGTTTGATCACCAACAGCATCTGAGAGCGGCATCAAGGGGTAGTTATTAAGGGGTCACATACGCCCCAGCCCACTTCCCCCCCCACCATGTGGTTTTCTCCACCCTGTCCTTGAAAAGCCAAGCTAAACAGTCTCGTGTTACTTGATGGATGTTAGAGTAGGAGAGGTCAATTAGAAGCTGAGTTATGATACAACTATTTTTTTGATAAGTGCCAACAGATTAATGTATTCCTTCACTTCAGAAAACAGTTCAACAAAAACACCCCACTCCCAGAGATGCATACAGCTTTCACATTCACAGCTAGGATGGAGGCAACAGGGGAGTAAAGGCGGCAAGATGTGTTTTCTGTCATCAAGCTATTATACATATAATTAATTCAGGTGTTATTGCTATTACTTCTTCTGAAGAAAAACTAACATAAGGCAAAACTCTAGAGGTTTAGGTTAAGCATTAAGGGTTATCCAAACTCAAATTCGTACCCACAGCTTTACGTTTGGGGAGATTTCTTATCACAATTTCTGTGCTGGTGAAAGCTGCTGGACTGACAAGTCTGGAGGCAAAGGCCTCCTGTTTCCCTAAGGAAAAGGGAAGTACAGGAAGAGCCGTACACCTCTTCTGCAGCAGGGGAGCGAGAAACTCAGGTCTATGCATACAGATTCCTTTGCAGGACTGGAAGCAGTAACCTAGGGCTGGAAGATACCACCTGGGTCATCAGGCCCAGAGATGTAAAAGTTAGAAGGATCCCCTATAAGAACCACAATTTCCCATGCACACCACACGCTATAAGACACCTGCAACGTCTCTCCTCCCTGTATCCTGTAATAAACTTTGGAGATAACTACAAAAGACCAGGTGCCTCGAAACAAAACTATGATTTGCTAAAGTCCTTTTCAGGACTTCAACTTTAGGCAGGACTTTGCCTGCAGAGAGGTGATTTTCGATCTTAGTACACTGTGGCTGCTCCTTTTGGATATGGTTCGTGCTTCCATATTTGTTGGTTTCTTAAGTAAGACTTAAGTTTTATTCCAATTATATGGCAAGCCCCAGGGCTCAATTCAGATAAGCATGCTTCTGTTCCGGTGCCAAAAAAAACATCCTCTTTTTTTTTTTCTTGCAGCCATCATAAACCAGTCACCCTAGAAAAACCAGCTCTTTGTTCTTGGGGAAACAACTATTGTCAGAATATTTTACATGTAAATGAAACATGGGAGCTCATCTTCCTCTTTTATTTGTCATTGCAAGCTTTCCCCATTTACCATTCTGCTCCGATTTTCCCATTTAGCAGTGTATGGAATCTGCAATAGTGCATATTGTAATATGCAAATTGTATATAGCATTTTGGTGTCAGACACACTGAAATTAAATCAAATGGAAGAAAAAAAAGGAAAGAGTGTAATAAAGGTACCTTTATGGCCTCAAGCTGTAGATAAATTGTGGTCTGTGGTAGTTAAACAACAGCTGTTCAGATTTAAAACAAAATTATGATAAGGATCCCCAGAAGATAACACCTCTTGAGGTAACAGCATTTACCTAAATGCATCTGTTAGCAGCAAACACCATGACTTAAGACTGTTTATGTGATAGTTTATTCCCATTTGTTTTCCTTCTCCTCCCCCCGCTCGCGTTCATTAGCGAGAACGAACTCTTCCATGGCAATCAGAACCTCGGGGGTCCCCACACAACCTCTCCACCTGCATCGGAAGGACAGACGGCCTCTCCCAGCCGCCCACAGGTGGGAGCAGACTGCGAGCCCTCCACACTGGTGAGTGCAAGGATTAAAGAACAGCAAGAAAGCAAATTGCTACAGTTAAAGAAAGAAAACAGCAGGACTAACACGTTTTAGTAGGGGTACGTACGCTGAGACTCAGCAATCTTTATACTCTTTGTGAACAGCAGTTCTTTAAGAGCTTTACACCCAATAAAATTTAAACTTTTATATATTTTTTTTTTTCTTCGTTTATTGCACCGGGGGTTTTTATTGCAGACATGTAGCAAGCCACCCATATGGAATTTCAGAAAGTGGCAACCGCACGCGGCCTGAGCGACTCAGACCTGCCCAAACCGAGCCTCCGGTCGGTGGCTTCAGAAAGGGATTTTTTGCTCCGGTTCATTTTATTCCTTCTGCCCCTTTCTGCCCTCTCACAGCTATAGCGTATTGGCTATCATTTTAATAATTAAAAAAAGGGAACCCCAACAAGAGGGAAACAGCATCAGTATTTTAGCTTCAGTCCCACGGTGGGAAAAATACCTGCTGGGGAGAATGGGGAGGGTCAAGTCCCCAAGTTTCCCCCTTCTCCCTCCTCGGCTCCCCCGTTGCTCTTTCTCCGAGGGACGCGTGGAGCGTGCTGGCAGCGACAGCCCTCCATCCCGGCTGCTGCCCACGGGAACACCTACACACCCCTCCACCTCCTCAGCAAGCACGAGTTTAGCAACAGCAATTCATCATTGGGAGAAACATTAATATTTTACCTTAGTTACCAAGTGCACCCGTTCAAACTTTTATCTAAAACATTCTTTATCATCTTTTCATTAAGTTCTCAAGAGCTAATGGTTTCTGAGTTCCCGGGGTAAGGATGATGTTCTGAATAATGAAAGCTCATTATTTCTCCACAGAATGCTTGTTAATTCAAATGATGATATTAAAACTATAGTAGCCTTTAGCGCTGGGGTGATTTCTAGCATACTTTATCATGTATCAATATATACTCTGTTTGTCAAAACTGCCCAGGGCTGGGGCTGACATTCTCTCTGGAGGAGTCTAGTGCTTCAAGAGGCACTGAATACACCAAGGTGACAACTTGCAGAGTTTGCGCCTCTAGGAAATGGAAAGATGAAACTTGAAGTGCCATTGTCCCCCTTGATTTCCTTATTAGTATTCATAAAGAGACAGTATCCTCCTCTTTTTCTAGTCCTCACAGGCCTTCCTTTTGAATGAAATAAAAGGCGCACGCACACACACAAAAAAAACCATGCAGAAGTTTTACATATAAAACATACCCCTTTGTTGTAATTTAAGTAATCCAAAATGTGTTTCTGTAGTTACAGGTAAGCATGCCTATTGCTTAGCCACAACAAACTCTTTAAAAAAAAAAAAAAAAAAAAAAAACAAAAACCACCACAGAACCCCCCCATTTAAAGACGAGGCAAAGACATTTTTTGTACCTTATTGTTTTTTACAACTTCTTTTCTGCATCTCCCCTTTTTCGCCTCACCCCTCTTCATATAGCCAGGCTATATTCCCCAGCAGCTTAGCTAGGAGCTCCCTGACATTACTGCCCTCCTTTCAGCTTTGATCACGAGTACTGCAAATGTTGCCAAGGCCTCGCTCTCCTCAGCTCTCCCATCATCTACCCTCTCCAAGGAAAACAAAAAAAAGAAAAAAGAAAAAAAGAAAAAAACCTCAAGAAATCTCCATCCAGATGGAATCCCTTGGTGAATGCTAAAAATAGATCTGCAATGAAAAGGCCAATTAAAGTGGCCAAGAAGCGTGTTTCTTCAAATAACATTATATTTCCTGCACAAGGGCTCCTTCTCCCACCTCCCACAGCCTGCATAAATATGCACGTCCTTGTCTGACTGCAAATTATATCATCACCTCCCATCAGGTGTTTTGTGATAGCGAGCTCTAGCATGGCGGGGGAGAGAAGATGCTCAGAAACTCCAGACTGGTCACAGACTGCCCTGATCCCTCATCGGCATCGGTTATTTCCCTTAATGGTCGACAACGTAAAACTTGAGGGTTTGTAATTGAGCAAGCCCCTCCTGCCTCCACCCCAATTCCTCAGCCCTTCCTCCTCCAGCCTCCCAGAAGGAAAAGTAATTCTGAGCATCACACCAGCCCCACCGGGTGCCAGGAGCAGCCAGGTCAGCATTCACGTGTGCTACACCACACATCTCCGTACCGTCCTTGCATAATTATCTCTCTCGTGAAAGATTTGCTGGACCCACAGGCAAAAATAATAAGAATATGGTAAACTTTTTCCATCTTCCCCTACTGGTCTATCCTTAGAGTAGAAATTAAATATTTATGTGTTTTAAAACACCTAACTGGCTGATATTTCTTCAGTTTCACACAGATGTAAGACTCAACTGCAAGTTTATTTATGCTGCCTCCCATTCCTAAGCAGAAAATAAGTTTTTACAAAAACTGCTTTTTCAGCCCTGTTCCACAGGCTTACGGGGACAGAAGGACAACCGCGTGACTTCCACATCCCTGTTCACCCGGGGGCACGCTGGCACCTCAGACGTGTCCCAGCAGCGCCAGTCTCCTTTGGAGAGCCCCACGGCCGCTCGGCTCGGGACGCTGCTCCCGCCTTCAGGAGGCGGCTCTCCGGGAACCCCACGCCGACCAAAGGGGCCGGCTAGTAACGCGGAGTTTTCACCGTGCTTAAGGCCCCGTTTACTCCCGGGTGTAAAACCACGTTAGCAAGAGCAGGAGGCAGAAGCGGCTCTCGCCGCAGAAGTGCTAACGCAGGTCCCTCGGCCACAGCAGGGAGGTTTGCCCACGATGCCGGGGTAGCGGTCGCGGGGGAGTCGTGCTGTGGAAGCGACTGCAGCAGGGGTACGGGCAATGGCACGGGGCCGCTGGCCAAAACCAGGAGCACGGCCAGGAGGCTCTGGGGACGGGCTGCAAACTGTGGTGAAACGCGCTCATCTGGAGGAAATGAATCGTGATAGAAAAACAATTGTGTTCCGTGCATTCTGATGGTTTAAAACAACGCGTCAGTACAGGGCAAGATTCGTTCCATAATTGTAGTGTGGACACCAACAGATTTCCAGTGCAGTGTTTGCATGGTAAAAAAAAAACCTTGGTTCTTTCGTTGATTTTAGTCTACTTTATGCCATCCTTACCACGCAAAGTCCAATTGACTGGTAGAAATATGTCTGATGAGAATGGAGGTAGCGACAGGGAATAAACCCACATATGCCTCTCAAGCTGTTCCTATACTACTTTCCAGTTTTATATACAGAGCTGCACAAAAGTGGTGAAACAAGCAGGCTAAACTATTAATTACTTAGTTCTGTGATAAAGGATGTAAACCTGCAGACATGCATTTGTGTAATAGTATGTGCATGTGCAGGGCGCTCCACACGCTCTTCACACACACAAACATTCACAAAACCCTGTTGTCAGACAGTCCGGTTTTTAGCAAATATCAATGAAACAGCCATTTTCTCTGCAGGGCTGGGAAATACATGGCTCTGTTTTCAACACAGATTTATTCCATTTCATGAGAATTTTAGAATTAAACATTTTGACATGCTCAAATTTTCCAGCCAAAAGATAGTGAATTTAAGTGGAAAGCAGCATTCCAGCTTTTGTCCTGAAGCTGGACTGCTTCCAGCAGCTCCAAACATACCTCCATTTCTTTTCTTAAAAAAAAACAAAAAAAACCAAACAAAAAAAAAAAAACCACCACCACCACACAAACTTTCATTGCTCAAAGTTTTCACACATTTTTAATTGTCAAAAAAATCCTGAATTTTTTTTTAGGTTTTTCTTTTTAAACAGGACAAGTGCTGTTGACAGAGTGCAACACTGAAAACACTCTGCTTATGAATCAAATCTAAGGTGGTTCCTACCACCCCTTCAGTTTCGGGGTTGAGTCTATATCCATTAATTCCTCCTGGCAAACCTGGCATGCTAGTGATACCAGAAGGGAGTGAAAAGAGGACATGGATAGTAGCATGGTGAAGAAACTGTTTCCCATAAGTTGCGTGGCCAGCAATCTTGCTAAACCAAACCTGTGATCTAGACTGGCTTCACTTGACTACACTGAAGTCCAGAGCTTTCAAAACATTTTTTTTTTTTTAATTTTTTTTTTTTTTTTTTTTTAGGAAGATTAGCTAAGTAAAAACCATTTGCAAACAATGGTTTGGCAACATCAAGGCCCTAAGTAGTTCAGTGCTTAGTTCCAAGGGTGACTTTGTGTAGAAGCTTAATTTGCGGGACAGAATCCTGCAAAAACTTGTGCAGGTTTTCTTTGTGCACTGGCATGCACAGAACTGTCACAAAGGAAACGTCTGCAGAAACAGAGCCCAGAGAAGCCACCATCATTGCCCACACAGCGTCACAGCAAGGAGGCGATTACCCAACTTGACTTAGTTTCTGATCTAGCCATTTTAAAAGCACTGCTTGCAGTGGCTACTGCAGCACTTCCAATGCCAATTATTTAAAATAACTCTGAGTCACTCATTCAAAGAAAACATTTAGGGAAAACAAGTGTGGAAACTGGAATTTCTTTTATCTTTAATTTTTTTTTTTGCACCAGTAAACTTAAGATTTTCTTCATCCCTAGAATTAGAACCATATTTTGTGCAATCCAAGATTCCCACATTCAGAAGATCCTAAGACACTGCACTTCAAGATAAAAAAAAAGGAAAAAAAAAAAAAAAACACTAAATGCCATAGGACAATAAAAATCAGGAAAGTTGTCCATACCACCCTGAGAAATTTGCTGGAGAAACAGGGGCATTAGAAGTCCCAAATATGACAATGTAAATGAAAAAAAAAAAAAATAGCAGTGAAATAAAGTCTTCCTTTAGGAAGCTGTGCTTGACTAACAGCTCCATAACCACCCTTTGAAACGGTGCTTAGCAAGCGGCCGATAACCCTGCAACGCCATATGGTGACGGCCCGTTGAGAAAAATAGATGTTTCTGCAGACGGCCAAGACAGCACACGCAGCCTCTGAGCTCCCCATCCGCACCCTTCCCGCAAATCGAGAGTGCCAACAGGCCGACGCATCACGGCCCCTTTCACCACAGACCTTGGCTCGGCAGCACGCCGGACCAGCAAAACTGGTTCTACACGCCCTGGGAAAAAATGACAGCTTCTCCTTGCAAGCCGCACGGATCGTAAAAGGTAGAAGAGGCTTCCATGCACGCCCAAACCTGCCTCTTCCAAAATGCCTGCGCGCCCAGCACGGCACGGGAGAAGCTTCAAGGAGCGCTCCCGGCTGCTCTCCGGGTCGCGCTCGGGCTCGGCGCGGCGCGCAGCCGGTGGCCCCCTTGTCGCGCAGCTGCCTGCCCTGCCTTCTGTGCTGCTTCTTCCCCCGGCCCCCTCACCCTCCTCCTCTCGAAGCATCGGCCTCGCTCTGCAAACAGGAACAAAAGTGTCCAAAACGTGGCAAGGGGCCAGCCTCGCGTTGCCTTGAGGTAAAAGGAGCCAACTGTTTTTCCTGGAACGTGCTCCAAATTTCACACCCTTTCCCCCCCCCCCCCCCCTCCACAAATGTGGGAAACAAGGAGGGACCACAGGTACAAAAGGGTATTTTCACATATGCAGACAGGGCATGGTAACGCACTCTGCACTGCTCAGCATGTCCTCCCCAAACCTGAGCATTACTCGCCTTTGAGAGCCCAATTACAAAAAAAAAAAAAAAAAAAAAAATCTTAAATTGCTGAAAACCCCATTCCAGCACATTCAGCCCTACGCAAAGGCTACCCAAGCTCTTGAAACTCCTTTTGAGCCTCCGCAAACCACAGCAGCCAGAGTTACACAAGCACCAGACCGAGCATGCTGGCAGTGAGAGCAGAGGCAGCAAGTGGGCTGCGATCTCCGTCGGCATCGCTGAACACCGGGACACGCGGCGGTGAAGCCCCTGAACAGCCCGGCAGCCAGGTCACCCACTTCCATTCCCACCTCACATCCAAGTCCAGACACAAAAAAAAAAAAAAACACATCAGCGCTATTGCGCTTTCAGAGGATCCAGAAATTTAAGTCCTGCCCT
Organism: Aquila chrysaetos chrysaetos; assembly: GCF_900496995.4. Classification (NCBI taxonomy): domain Eukaryota; kingdom Metazoa; phylum Chordata; class Aves; order Accipitriformes; family Accipitridae; genus Aquila; species Aquila chrysaetos. The sequence continues at coordinate 18,154,976 of NC_044021.1, forward strand.
CAAGCTCTGCCAGATTTCACACCCGACCTCTTCCTCCTCTGTCCGCAGTGTGGAACAACACTCAGGTCTTTTGCGAGCACATGAGGCTGAAAGGGTGCTTTGGGCTGGGCAGCACAGAAGAAAGGGAGAAAGAGTTCATATATATGATGAGGATGACTAGACAAAGATACAACATCACTTCACCAAAAGAAAAAAAAAAAAAAAAAGCCAAGCTAGCAAGCCACCCCAAGCTGAACAAACCTTATGGCTGAGTTAACCTTTCCAGAAGTACTGGTCTCAAGTCAGAACTTTACTTGAAAGAGTTTCTTAAAAAACAAAATAAAGACAAACAAGCAGTATAAGACAGAAAGAAGCAAACCTTGAAAGCCACAAGGTTTGGGGCCTTAGGCTATTCCTCAATATCCCTCAAAAGTTCCAGGCATTTTGCCAGCACAAGAATCTACCTTCTGGTGCATCTTCGTTTAACTTTGTTCACATTCAACCCCATACTTTTACAGTCCTCTGGCTGCTATCGTGATTCATTTAAACATCAGTGGGAGCCTCCTCCCTAACTTTTGATAGCCATGTTTAATATGAGATTTTTCTTTCCATTTAATTATCAATATTAATATGGAAAAAATCAAATCATTTTTACACTTTATGGAGAAATTCTTTTTAAAAGTCTTCTAAACGCAGAACGAACAGGAGTGGAAATAGCAGCCCCCTGCAAGGGTAATCAGGCTGCTTTGAGATTTTTAAATGAAAATGGAAAGCTGTAACTACAACAGGAAAAAAAAAAACCAAACAAAAACTTGTACGTGGATTTCCCCACCCCTGCCCTGCAATCCGCAGCACATGAGTCTGTATAATCCATTGACGTGAAACATCAGCAAGGCCAGACTGCTGAGGGATTTACATAGGTGTGGCCAAGGTATAAGGGATAATGAGAATATCTAGAGCCAATAAAAGCCGAGGGGTAAAATAGCAGGGAGTGAGAAGGCACCCAAAGCGGCAGGTCCCTCCTCACCCCGCTCCCCGCGTGGGGAAAGGGCCAGCGGGTTGTCCTTCGAGATCCACCAGGAGACACGAGCACCAACCCCTGTGTCTTACCATTGAGGAAAAGAGGGAACAAGCCAGCTTGGCTCCCTGTCCCACCTGCAGCCGCATCGCTGCCAGATGACCCCCTCCCTTCTCCTGAACCCTCCCCAGAGATAAAGGTGACCCCGCAGGGTCCCCGCTAAAGGCCGAGGGAGGTCGCGCCCATCTGCCATCCCAGGCCCTGAGAAAGCCAAAGATGAAGCATTTGGAAAGGGTGTTTGCAATCACCTTCAGGAGGGAGCTGTAAGCACCCAGGGACACGCAACTCGGGCTGGGTGGTGAATTTGTGCTTCAGGTTTGAGGAGAGACAAAGAGGAAGCAGCAGGGAGCAACAGTAAAAGCATATTTTCTGTAATATTTCCACAGATATTTCCAATAATCACCTGGGGGGTGGTCTTTAAATAAGAAACAAAGATGTTTGGCCAAAAGTAAAGATCTCCATTTGAAAAACTTAGCACAAAATTTTCCCCAGAAAGCTTGGGTTTGTTGGGGGGTTTTTTAATACCTAGGATTAAATACATTCTTGATATGTAAAGACTGAAAATTTTGTTTTCCTTCTAAAACAAATTGACAGTTTTCAGCTTTAGAATATACTGAAGTAATATCTTTGAAAGAAGAGCAAGTGTGGAGTGACGTTCAAAGGAATAAAAAGCAGTCACAAACATCAAGAAAAGTCCATCCCACTTCCAGAAAATTATGTTCATGAGTTGAAATCAAGAGGCAGCAACTGGGAAGCCAAACATGATCAAATGGACTGCTGAAAGAGATCCAGTTAAGAAAATTCTTGGAAGATGGTAACAGAAGTAGAAGACCAAAGGTGAACAAGTGAGATGAGAAGAGCAGAAGGAAGCTGGACCCAAAGCACAGGGAATGGGTAGTTCTAGAGTCAGAGACTCTACAATAGCAAACAAAACCAATTGCAAAATGGAGATTGCAGCCCCAGGGGCAATCTTAAAGCTGATGGGACTGAGGTGATATCATTCATTTACATTGATGCATTTTCTACAGTTTATGGAAGAGATGGGAACTGCAGAAGATATCTAGGACTCTTACAGAAATTCTCTGTGTTCATGCAGCTGGGGTTAAACCACAACATTATGGTTTATGATAAAGAGAGTGATGGCACAATCTTTTATATGGACATGTGTATAACCAGCACAAGAAGAGCTACTGTGTGTTTAACAAGCCTGGAGTATATTCAGAACAATTAGAATTGCCAGACTGTTGAAACACTTAGAAGCTAAAGATTAAAAGAGGAAGATCAGGATTTTCAAAGCTGCTTAGACATTCAGAAATGTTAGATGTCTCCTTCAAAGCACCTAAGCAGGTAAGGTATCTAATCCTCACTGAAGTCAACGGAGCAGGGTGCCTGACTCCAAGGCAGTTTTGCAATACTCTCAGGCACCTACATAGGCTGGAAGAAGCTAGATCACCTTGCAGATCTGGCCCTGGGTGCTGCAGTCGGGAATTAGAGGACACTCTTATGCGCTCACCTTCAGCCTAGACAGCATTTGGACAAAAAAAAAAGCCCAACAGACCTGATAAGCAGCAGCTATATAAGCAGTGCCAAGTGATGTGGTCAGTTTAAAAAAAAAAAAAAAAAAAAAAAACACCACCCCCCAACACACAAAACTCTAGGAGACCCCAAGACAGACCTAGTCTTTCCCCCCCAGGAGCTCTACCAGGCTGGAAGGGACGACGAGCCCCCTTCTGCCCCAGGCAGCCTCACCCCACGGAGGGAGCGGGGCAGCAGCCCTCGCCTGCTGCCTGCCCTTCCTGACTGCTCACGTAATTGCCCTGCAAGAGGTGCCAGCTTGCAGATAATAGCTCGTCTGAATTCAGGTGGCATACGTGCAGTCCGACGAGCCAAGTTTCTGCGGAGCTGTCAGGGCCTGATTTTTTGGGAAGGTTACGTAAGTACACGCTCAAGGAGCACCTACGCAGCACACGAGCCGGCCAACCCCCCTCTCCTCCGTCTGCCTGCTGCAAAGGATCAGGCCCGTCTGTGGCCGGGAAAGCACGTTGCCCATCTTGCACAAAGCTCGGCTTGCTTTCCACACTGCTTTAAGTCTCACTTGGAATTGGGGAGGGGGAAAAAAAAAAAAAAAAAATTAAAGCAGCAAGTAAATTTGCAAGTGCTGCAGAATGACCAAACCGTATATAGCATTATCAGTTTTTCTTATGTGCAAATTCTCTTCGTCGAAGCATATTAATTCAGCTATGATACTCTTTATATTAAATATTTACAGGATATAAATATACCCTTTAATATCATTGCTCTTAATTTTTACATTGTTTCCTGTCTTCTCTACATCAGTCTGCTGTCCAACCTGTAACAGCTGTGAATATCTGCAGAATCCTGTTTTTTCCCCCCATTCTCCATATCTAGCATAGTTGTTTGTGCGCTGCCATGAATGCAGCAATTCAGAAGTTCCACTGCTAAGGTCTAATCGTGGTTCCTTAGATAAGGTCTGAACAAATTCCAGCGTGATACATAACCAAAACTAAATGAAACAGTCATATCCCCCACATTTTTCACGTGCTATGATGCAGTTTGGATCACAGCCCGATTCAGAGGTAGAGAGAAGCTGATCCAATACAACTGACTGGAAAGATAGCAAGCATATGGTGTATATCAAGTAATTAATTTTCAACATTAATTTTTAAACATTAATTTCAGCTAGTTTGGAAGGAAGAAGAAAGCAACTGCCAAGTTTAGTTAATTTCTGTTTTTAATAACTACATTTTTTTCTTAAACTGCTTCTCCTGTAGTAAGTAAACCACTTTGTAATCTCAATTAAAAAAATGTATTCTCATCTAAAATTTGGTTAGAAACTACGCAAGCCATAAAGCCCCCAAGTAAAAGATTTAAATTGAAGTGGAACCAATACCTAAACAATAAAGTGACAGCAATACAGAAGTTGCAGAGATAAAGTTGAAATTCTTAGTACATATCTAAACAACAGTTGTAGTTTCTAAGCCCCAGCCATAATTCCTCACAGCAAGAGGGAAAAAGGCAAGTTGAAAAATAGCAAAATGCAGCTTGTCAAATGCAAAATAAAAACTTCCCCTAGCTGCTGTTTCTGTATGCTGGGAGCATAAAAATAATATATGAACAGGGAATGTGACAGGCAAAGATGGCCTCAATGATTGTTAGAGCTAAGAAAACATTTACTTCTGCGTTTTGCTCAGAAGTGCTGCTGAGTTTACAACGTGTGTCGGTGCAACCTTAGCCAAAGCGTAACGGTGTTTTCTTAAAGAATCCAATTAATTTGTTTTTCAAGCCAGTCCATTACATGAAGCTGATTCAATCATGCTTTGCTCCAGCCAGTCCTCCCAAAGTGCAACAATTACATTAAAAAACCAGTCTCATTTTTTTAAAAAACTTATTTAATACCAGGTCAAATTAGACTTTCGTAACTCCATTGTAATTCCAGTGGAAACCCAGAAATTCCAGTGTAATAGTTTTACTCAGGATCTATATGGCACAAAGAAGGAATAACTAGACCTATTAAACTGGATGGCAGATCTCGGAGTGTGATGCAGTGTCATGCAACTAGGTACCCCATGCATGCCTTTTTTTTTTTTTTCCTTTCTAAGAAAAATTTGAAGAATTTATGTTTAGCAATATTTTTCTTTAGTCTACCTCCCTTATGCCACTTGATCCCCATTTTCCAATGCTCTTGGCGTCAGTGTTCCCACCCCAGTTTTGTACATCCTTCCCCCAACCCTTCCGCATTTCTTCATTCACAGCCCTTCGTTATTCCTGCCAGTGCTTTTAATGTAGAAATGGAAATGTTTGGTTCAGCCTCAGATTTCCTCAGACTCCAGAGAAAAAGCTCAAAAAGCCAGGCACCCCAATCTCCAGACCTGGCCAATCAATCTCACTCAAAACAACATCCCTCTGCCACTTTCACCATCATAACCTTCCCAAGGCACACAACGACACAGGACGAGGGACTGAAAACCTAACCTCTGCCAGCAGCTCCTTGCACAGTTCCCCACCGCTGTCTCCCAACAAGGAGAAACCTACCATGAGGGACAAGCCTGCGTGTTGCCTCAGTTGCAGGAGAACAGCAAACTACAAGTGATAAGCAATCCTGAGCTAATTGCTTTGGAGGAAGACTCCTTCCAGGATCTGAACCAATTTTTATTCTTTTTGTTTGCAGGACAAGGGGTGTCACATGTGCTAGGTCATCTCCCTCTTCTCACTGTCTTATTTAAGTTTCCTACTCCTATCCTGCATACCAGTGCCATTGGACCCCACTGTTCCCTGCCCTGGACCAGCATTAGCTCGTGCTGGTATTGGATTGCTCTAACCTACCTTCCTGGTGTAAAACTCTAGGGGAATTTTACCTCCAACCCCAGGCAAGGCCAAATGGACTAACCAGCCCCAGGTAACGAAACAGTGCAACACTGCCTTTTGTACATCTCAGGGGTTCATACCTCTGCACAGTAGCAATGTTCAATATTTACTTTACAAAGCCTTTTTGCCTATCATCTTGTTTTTACTGTATACAGTTAATCAAGAGTGAAATTAGCCTAGATCTAATCAAGAATAGTTTGAAGTCCTGTAACTGGATCCATTCACATGCTTGAAGCTGTGCAAGTCTATAGTCAGTTTACTAGGTCTGGATCAGAGGACAAGCCCAGGGTAAATGTGTCTTAAAATACCCTGAATTAATAAACACACAATGAAATCAATAAGATGTCAAGTGGCACTGATGTGGTACTGCACGAAGAGTTATGGGAAAATTCATTATAGAAAAGAAACTGCATGGTAGAAGACAGAACTTTTCAAACTTGGCCGGCACCAGTCTGGTGAACATAGTATGGATTTTCCTCCCACTTAGCCAACATTTAGATAGTGCTTCTGTTGCATTTGCAGTACCCAGTACTACTACTTCAAGAGGCACCCAGTTCACTGAGGTCTTCCTTGGTGTTTCAAACAGCAAAGGTCCATTTTGACTACACTTTTAATAGAAATTAATTTTCTGGCTTGACAAATCGCTACATGCAACATGGTTATAAAGAACCTGACTACCTCTTGTTGCTACTGTTGGAGTCCAGAAGAGAACACGTGAGGAAGGACTTCACGACCAAGCAGTTAACTCATTAACAGTCTCGTGGACTAATATTTAGTAAGTCAGCATTCATTGCTACCTAAAAGTTACTCTTAAAAAATGCATTTCCTTTAGAAGTTGTATGATAATATAAAAAATCATTATCATATCTTAGAGAACCAAAAGTTGATTATCATAAGTCATCCTTAGAGACAGAGTATAAAATAATCTACCCTCAGAATCTTCCAACCCAAAAGATTTGGCAGAACACTTACTCACAGATCAGCTACAAAGCCTCTGACATTTTTCAGACAGCTTGTCTGTAGATAAAATCTAAAGGCAAACTCACAGCACCCCATCCTGACCTCACCTTTTAATCAGAAACCATGACACTCCTAAACATACAGTTGGCACATGAATTTTCATGCACTGCATTCAGTTGGCTTATCCTTTACATTTATGCATTTTCACCCCATGCCTGCTACATACTGGTGGGACCGAGGGTAGGCAGGTAACAGCAGGGTCACCGACTTCAGCCCGTGCAGCAGAAGGCTTACCTGCTCTCCTGCTAAACCTCTCCAACCTGAGCCTACGCATACTGCAGCCTGACCTCCATCCTGAGCCTGTATGTACTGCAAAGGTCCGAGAAATTAGCTTTTGCCAGCTTTATTTAAAAGCTCATACCGAGGGGTTGGTCTTGCAAGGTCAAAAGAGGGCTCGAGGGCAAACCCAGCCCCTGGCCTTAGCTACACGTTCAGATGCTGAAAGTTACTCAAATGCCACGGGTTGCCAGAAACACACCCTAGTGTTGAAGAGAAGAGAGAAATCAATAGTACTGCTTTGCTTTACCAGTCAGGCCATACCCGAGTCCTGCTTTCAAGATCTTATCAGACATGACAAAAGGGCATCAGAAAATTAAAGCCTTACTGGGGAGAGATAGACAAAGGAGCTAAATTCCAGTGGCCTTATATCTACGAGATCTTCAGCTAACTGATCGTAACAAATTGCATTCACTTTCTTGTTCACCACTCTACTATTGTTGATCAACCTCCATTTCAATACTTTCAGGTGACTACCGCTTAATTCATTAAATAACTACAGCTAATAACCAACCACTTTGGGACTACAAATAGCATCGCATATCTCAATGAATCTCAGCATTTGTGAAATGACATGTAAACCCTATATCTCTGATCATTTGCTGAGGTGCAACCGTTTAATAAAGTAAAGAATGCCTTAACCAGCAGACATTATCATAAAAATACAGGTAGATCCCACACTGGCATCACAGGAAAAGCCCAAGCAGTATTACTACTACTCACAACTTAAGTTTTACATCCTCTCCAAATAGACAAACCTGCTTCAGGAAAGTGAACTGTTGCACACAGTAAATTTACTGTCCTTTAAATTGTAATTGTATACAAATTAATTGTATATTGCTAAATGCCACTCAAGCTTTGCTGACATTCTTTATCCACTCAAGCCACAGCTTTCTGAGGTTTATAAAGTTAACAGAATTTGATTGACTTCCTGCCTATTAATTTAGAGGGCTGTGCATTATTCAGATTACTTGAACAGATGAAAACATTTACTTTATTCTAAACTTCACTCCCATTGCACTGATGAGACAAGCTCCCTCCATATAACATTTTAATTTAGTTTTCTGTTGCCACTAAAAGACACTTCCAGAGGTACTGCACTATTTCAAATTCACAGAAAACTCAGAAGACAAAGCAGGGTTAGGGGGCTTTTGCTTTTTCGGTCTGAAGCTCAATAAATGCTGAACAATGCTTTAGTTCAATTATTTTTAAGCATTTCAAAACTTCTCCTTTGTGATTTTATGTTCCTTCCCTGCAGAGCAGTAAAAGCCCATTAGAGTCCTCCCTATTGAATGTTTTGTGAGTGCTCTTTTTATGAAACTATAGGACAACTGTACCTTGGCTTACAAAAAAAAAAATATGTTGACACCTATATATTATTCATGTTTTGCTAAGACATACATAGCAGGCTTCAAGCTCTTCCCACTGGAAGTCAGCTCCCATCGCACAGCTGTCCCACGCACCCAAGCACTTATAAAGTGTTCAAACACAAACAACCTAAACTGCATTTCAAAGAGCCCGTCAGGTTCTTCGGTGCAGGGTTTGAAAGCAGGTGGGGCATGTTAGTTATTGGAAGAGGGGGAAAATACGAAGAACAGATGATCGCAGTGCTCAGCCAAGCCCAGACCAAGACCCCTGACACAGGTACCTCTTAGGATTGGAGAGCAACATTTTTCAAAGCTTCCAAGTCACCTCAAAAACAATTCTCAGAAGGTACACAGGCACAATAAGATTAATTTGTTTAGGCATGAAACACCCCTAAATGTTAGGTTCTTAAATACCCGGTCCTTTGGCATTTAAGCTCTATTGTGAATTACTTGGGGATGAAGCCGTTGCAATACTTGGAGAGCTCTGTGCTTTTCAGCGCACTTTCAGATAAATTCAATCCCTTGGTATCCATCACTGCCGCATCCAGAGGAAATTCCAGTCCAGAACAGATCTTTGTAACTGAAGTCTCTGGGCATTATGGTCAACAGGCTGCTACAAGTTACAATTATCTTTGTTTCTCTGGGCCTGAGAATCAAAATGAACTTCACTTAACTGAGTGTAGTCTCACAGATATGTAATTGAGTAAGTGATAACCATCAGGTCCTTTGCCTGGAGAAGCGAGTGGTTAGCTTGCGCACATCAAGAGACTGATTTAAAAATCAATTAAAACTCTGACATGGGGCAATTTTCTCTCTTAAGGGATTTCAAACCTGCAAAGCCAGTGACAGGGATCCCGCAGAACAAAGAACACACCGTAGGATGGTAGGTCTGTGACAGGCACGCATCAAATCATGCGCACAGCATTTTGAACAGCTCATGTATTAAATTTAATGTTGTTAGGCTTCAGTGGCTGAACTGGACACAAACAAGTTATCCTTAATACAGGCTTCCTCACTATGGATGACTTTATATAAGGATAATGGATGCAGTACTCTAAAGCTTAGAAAACATCATGTCCATTTTAAAAATTTATTTAAAAAATTAAATAAAAAATGTTTTAAAAAAATAAAAACACACCATGCTGATAATGAGTTAATAAACAGTTGTCCATAAAAAGCCAGGCACTTGCAGATACTTGTGGTTCGAAAAGGAGTATCATGGTATTTCTGCAATTCATCTCCTTCACCAGTGACATCTAGCAAACAAAACATAACTTATGCGGGACATAAACTACACCAAAAAAACCAAGTTATGCAGGACATCAGTTATAAGACCGATACAAATAACAGGAGATGCTTGTACACTCTGCAATGCAATCAAACAAAAAGAGATAACCTGAAGAGAAGCATGGGAAAGCAGAAGGATGGGCAAGGAAAAGAATAACCACAAACAGTAAAACCATCCGTAAAGTGTAGTCAGGGAGGGAGGAGACACTTAGCACCAAGAACATAAATTCTTGTTGCAGTCCTGGAAGGAGACTTCTTCAGCCTTAATGTCCCAGCATTATAACACACACTTAATCTGCTCAGACCTGAAGCCGACAGCATGATAAATGGTACTAGCTCAAATACCAGACTCTAGAAATATCTCATACCTGCATGTTGAGAGCATGATTTGTATTCTTCAAACTACAAAAACTCCGTGACCAAGCTTGCTCTAAAGAAATTACTGCTTTTCATGACCGAAATCATCTTACCCACCAGGCTTTTCTACCAACTTTCAGATAATATTACATTGAAAAGTATAGCTGATTCCAATATCTAGTTGACTTCAGAATTTAGATCATGCTACTTGAAATGAAAAAACCTGATTAGGAAAAAAATGCTTAAAAATAAATGCTTAGATTAACCTAACAGCCTTAGAGGCAGTCAGAAGTGGTCAAGGTAGCCACATTTAATTTTTTACACATGCAAGTTTCTGTACATAAGGACACCCTGGGGCATGCCTACACATGCATGCTTTTGAGGCATGGTGGATGGCACAGAAGACCCAAAATTAGTGAGACCAAGTTACCTCTTCCTCGCATCTTTTGTCCCCTAAATAACACCTTCCAAAATATTCCCTTTCAGCACCTCCGCTGGGCAAAATGCGGCCTGCAGCGTGCCTTGTCTGGAGCTACACCGGCACAGCTCAGCCTCACGCTGTGCGTGGCACTTGGTACAGAAATTGGCTGCAGCTCCTAAAGGAAGAGCAGCCCTGATCTCCTCCACCTCTCCTGGCAGGGAAGGATAACTGCCCCATCCAGCCTCCTATCCCGAGACTGATTGCACCACATCCTTGCACCCGTCTTATCACCGAATCCCTCTTGCCACAGGGAAGATGGGAAGAGACCAGAAGAGAGAGACCTTAGAAGTGAGGAGGGTTCCCAGCCGCTTGCATTTCTCTTCTGTCGCTGGTGTTACTTCGGGCTTTATGTAAGCGCTACTTCCAGTTAGATTAGATTATTTCCCTTCCCCCATCCCTTCCTTGGTTTGGCCATGAGACTAAAAATCCATTATTAACACAGCTTTACTCATTAATCAAGGTAACCTTTTTTTGCTTTCCAAAGTTTCTCATGTTCTTATCTTTGCATAATTGAGCATTTACACTTCAGAAGAGCATCACCTGAGGGAGTGGGGGCACATGTGGAAAGGTTTGGGCTTATTTTTTTTCCCCTTAAGTTTCAAGTTTAAAAAACAAGAAGAAAAAAAAAAACTTTGAAAGGGGATGAAGTTAAATTATCAAAGCCTTAGGGCATAGTAACTTTAAGACTGATAATGTGTAAGAGTTTCTCTCATTCACCACAGAAACTAACATTTCACATGACAGGAAATCAACAAGCAATAGAGTTATAACATTTTGTCCTTATATAGCAGCATCTTATCAAAAGATACCCAACAGCCTCCCAAGCCTTTGTTTTGCAGTTATCCCCCCAAGGCAGACACAACAGTGGATTTTCCGAACACATGTCGGAAAACTCCGCCTCATCAGATCCAGCCATTTTCGTGAGAAGTCACAGGTTTGAGCAAACTCTGCCCAGTCACAGGCACCATCCTAGCAGAGCCCTCTTTTCTTGGGCAGGATGCTCTGCAAGCAGGTTTCTGGGCTGCCAGAGCCTCAGGCAACCTTACAGCAAGGTCTTGCTTTAACCAGGGATTATTTCACAACCCAAAGGCTCTAAAAGCCCCCAAAGCGGTGCAGGCATGCCCTGCGTGCCGCTAAAGTCAGGAACAACCCTGAGCTTTTGGCAGTGCCCAAATCCTGACCAGAACAAGCCAGCACAAGCAGCCCAGCAAGCCAAATGCCTTGTCTCTATGTGTTGCACGTGTGTCACAAGCACGTTGTTTCTGAAAATAGTCTGCTGCTTAAGGCTGCGCCCGTTTCTTCCCATAGGTGAATTGTTCTTTGTATAACATTAGTTTCTTCTACAATAGCCCTTTTATACTCCCTCTTTCCATAGACCAGTAACAGGTTTTTTTAACTATAGAAAGAAGAGGAATTAGAGGAGGACAGTTATGAAATACCTGCAACAGTTGTCTAACAGTCCCATTTTATCACTATCCCTAAAAAAAAAAAGTCATAAAAGCAAACATACTGCTTCCAAACAACAGCCACATAAATCCACTCTCAATGATGCAGCTAATTTGTTACAGGATATTTGTTATTTTAGGCTTGATTTTCATGGAGGAAAGTAATGCATTTCCTGCTGTTGTTACTGGTGGTGGGAACATAATTCATCGTAAACATCAACAGAATCCAGAAAACAATTCACCTGTAAAAAGCTGACTGCTGTGACCAAGAAAATATCTGAGGCATTGAAGAGAATCAAAAGTAGTAAGAGAAGGAACCCTCTTTTTTTTCTCCCACAAGTTGCAGAATATTTGAAAAACATTACGGCAACGATTTCAGCTCACTGGTTAATCCGAGGCAGCCCAGAATAGAGGTCATGTGGGTGAAACCTTGTCCCCAGCACTGCTGAGAAGATTTCTCTCTACAAAAGTGAGTGCAGAGACATGCTACAGCCCAGATTCGGGCTCTCGGGCAGTAAGCCAAGCATTTTACAGATCACGAAGACATACAACAGCTAAATCCTACTTCGGCACGATGCGAGCTACAACCCTTTGCATTCCCAGCTCCACACAAGCATTACGTGTTTTCCTGCAACATAAAAGCCCACAGAGGCAGAAGAATCAAACCCTTCTGATGGGTCTAAACCTATCTAATAATCTCAATTTTGCATGAAGAGTCATTATTGGAGACTGCATGCCTTTCCTAGAGATAGACATGGCACACGCTAGTTCTCAGTCTCTCTTTCCCTGATCTTTTCCTGTTTGCCTGTCTGATATCAATGGATATCCAGCCTCACATCTAGACACAAAACATTGCTATTTGGGAGGGGCTTCTGGCTGGGAGATATTTTAAGGCTGGCCAGTCCTGGAGTCACAGTTAAGAACTTCTGTCCTCATAACAAATCCCAAACAACTCTCCAGACTACCACAGACTACTGAAACCCTAGATCAAACCCAACATCAACCTTTCTTAATGTACAAATCGGTTTGCGTCCCAGTCCCCCAAGTCAGAGGGCTGGAATGTTGCTTCTATAAACTGGGGATAACCCAGTTCCAAGCAATGCTTCTCATCCGGGTCAGACATTCGTGGATCCAAGTAATGCAAACAAGCAATAAGAAACTTCACAACCCTGAACTGTCTATGTATTGACTCCACCAGAAATTGTTCCGATTTAAACCCCAAAACTCTGGCATTGCCCATGCCAGCCCCTTCTTAAAAGAAACCATGGGTAGAAATCATTTTCCTTCTGTATGACACAAATTTACTCCTTGTTGCATTTTGCAACTTTTTATAGGGCTACTTACTGGGACTTTGTTTCCTAGCACACCTTGTTTCAGAAAGTTCAGGAAACGGAAAAAATGACGTTCAGAAGCCACAATACGAAGCCTGGACTGGTTTTCACTTGTTTTGAAGACAATTTAAAAAAAAATAAAAAAAAATTCAGAACATCCCAAGCACTGCTACTGCCACTATTGCCTCTAATGCATACAAGAACTGATTCAAATTGGTTTTCATTCTACATCTTGCAACACTTGGGCTATGCTTTTATTCACAAATAAAATTTACTGAGCATTGGAAGATTAGGAAAAAGCAAGATGTGCTTAACACTTGATGCACTTTATTGAAAATTTAGAACAAGCAAGGCTTAACTTAGCTCTAAAACTAATAAATACTGTAGTTGTTTTGTGTTATAGGTAGTGTTCAGCAGCTTGCATGACTAATTAAACAATCTTGAGTTTGCTTTGAAGGCTAAGCCATCCTAAATGGCTTTAAATTACATTCTATCAAGCTAAGCTTAGAATTAAAATCCTCATTTGTAATAACGAATTTTACTGTGTATAAATGCTATTAGAGGGGCTGTATTGGAAAGTTTAGTAATCTGGATGGTTTCTGGCCCTTGCAGGAAATGTACAGAAATCCTAGCTTCCTCGCAGCTGAAGTCTCCACCAGTGTTAGGAGCTCCTCAGGGGAGGTACGGGAAGAAAAGTGCTTCTGGGGGAGTTTTGCATAGGGTGGCAACTCAAGGAAGAGATGGGCATGCAAGTCAGGTTGGAGAGCAAAGGCAGCCGGTCAGGGAGGATAGCGGTGAGAAAGGACACACCACATAACAAGAACCACCCCAATATTTTATCTGCTCCGTGTGGCTCACAGCCAGCACTGGGGAGGCTCAACTATAATCCATGACTACTAGGACTGTAGAAAGACATTACCAGCACATCCTATATCCATTCTGGTTTATGGAGTCATAAACAAATTACGTGAGATCACAACTCCTCCGTTGCATACAACACTCAGGTGTTCATTCCCTCTAAACCTAGTGCACCAACAGCAGTATTTTTCCATCTGCAAACATACAAGAGTCACTCCCTGGCAGGCGGGGAGCCACTACCCAGGTTGCAGAGCAGAGCTGGGCACACAAGCATTGCTTGGAGCAAAGACGGCGTTTTGCTGTGAAGGTTTTGTGCCACTATCACTGACTACCCCTGCAACCCCTTTTTGTGGGAGTAGGAAGAAATAGCTGCGTGCAGTAAAAACACATCCCGCAGCTCTGGGTCTGATCCATGGCAGGAGCAGACAGCAGCCCCTCACATCAGGCTGTCTCCCATGCCACCTCTCCAAGATGAAACAGATAACCCACACCTGCTGCAACGAGCACGCCCAGGACTTTTTCTAAGCACAGCAGTTTTGATCCCCAAACCATGTGAAGTCAGTGGAGGCATTCCAAAAATATAAATGCTTTCAGAGGAGGATGGGTTTTTTCCCCCTTCAAATAATTAACTCATCTTTTTCATTCATCCAGCAGGGCTGGAGCTCAGCCTGCCATAGGAGAGGCATAACAAGACCACCGTCCTTTTGGCTGCCGCCTGCAACGCATGTGGTGTGCTTAGGCAATTTGAGTCACTGCCCATTAAACAATAGTTCCTCCTTCTCTTTCATTAAAACCATCCTCAAAATCCTGCCTGGCATCTCCCTGCAGTTAAGTGGATTTTTCTGTGCCTGTGTGCATGGAGGGGAGGAGGGGAATCTTTTTTTCCATGATTACTTTCCCCACTGACCTGGTGGTTGAGAAATACCATATGTTTTCACTGTTTGTCTTTACTTTCAGCTCTTCCACAAACCAAAATGTGAAGCGATCCGTGCTTTCACTGGCACGGCTCTGCCTTGTTTTCTTTCCCCCTTAACGGACTCATTCATGTGTAGGAGGCTTTTGATCCCGGGTTTAGATATTCATCCCTACTTTACATAACCATAAGCAATGACAGGTACTTATGTAAACTACAGTTGGGTCCTTGCGCCCTGTGCACAACAAGCAGAAGTCTTAAGCCATCAACAACCGCCCTCTGCTTTGAGCTGCCCCTTTGCAAAAAATAAGCCACTGGCAGAGAGAGAGAAATAAGACGTGTCAATGTACGGTGAGCAAAGGCAAGAAACTTTGTCTGGAACCTCCTGTCCCCCCAGTTTGCTTCTTGTGCCGACACGCAGCCTGCTGCCCAGGGACCGAGGCCACCCGCTACCTCCGACCCACCACCCTGCTGCTGGAAGCTGCTGTAGGGTTGGGAGGGGGCCTCTTCACTTAAACTCTGGTGAAAAGGGGGGCATGGGGGGATGGGGTTTTTTTAAAGCTGCTATTTATTAGCTTGGTGGTTACCTAAAAGTGGAAGCTGGGTTCAGTGCCTTTCAGACTTGAAGAAATTAAATCCCACAGCTCCTACCTCTGTGGCAGAGTGCCCATTACCCCCACAGTGGCAAGAGTCAGGTCCCAGGGAATGAGGGATCCCTGAAGGGACAACCTGTATTGCTGGGCCACAGAAACACCTTTAAAAGCAGTTCCAGAGTTTTCCACTTCACGACATAAAATTTGGTTAAGGGGGAATGGAGATTACCAGAAATAAAAACATTTGACAGTGAATATGTTAAGCAAGTGACTTATTTTAGTTACTGCAACCACTAAATACATTTTTAGGTCTCAAACAAGTTCATCCTTTCCAGAGCTCCACTCCGGGGAAGGCAGGAGGTTCCCTGCGCACACATTTTATATTTCCCCCAGTTCATCCCCGCAGGAGGAAACACACAGCCTTCACACGCTATCTGTGCGGGAACACCCAATACAGTCACCCCAATACAAGAAATTAAAGTTACTCACCCCTAATGGCTTCAAAGCTCCAGCAAGCTCACCTCCGAAGGACATCCCTGCGCTCCACCACAGCATCTTCTAACACACAGCTGTGGGACAGGAAGGAGCCCCTGAGACTTTAAGGGCTCTGAACAGTTTATGGACTCCTGTCCTCTCCAGTAACTGCAAGAGTCTCTCCAGACAGACACGTCTACATGGACCACATTTGTTTCCAGAAATGATGCATTCAGGTTATAAGCGCGCACCCTAAAGCCACCGCAGAGCTCTGCTGCAGAGTTCAGCTCGGTTCTGCTGCAAGCCACCAAAGCAAAGGCAGCCCAGGCAAGCAGGGGCACCACCGAGGAGAAGGAAGCAACAGTCCTGCACTAAGGCACAAACCAACTGACAAACAGACCTGAGCAAAGGGAAAGGGAAATAAAAGGAAAGGGAGAGAAGGGAAAGAAAGAAGAAAAAGAAGAAGGGGGGGGGGGGGGAAGCCACTAATTAGCCACAGGTTGTGCATTAATTACAGCAGCTGATTGCCCTAGATGGGAGGCAGCTGTGCCTGTCACCTGGGCAGCCTCCACACCTCACCTGGGCAGGATCTCAGCTCCAAGCCACTGACCCCCCATCTATTCTTTACTGTCAAATTCACATTTAATCCCCTTGACACCAGGGTACAGAGCTAAAGCTTTTCTAACCCCTGAGCAGCACTGCACCTTGGCCTCTTTTATTTTCTGATGTATCTTCTTTAATATCTGTTGATGACATCTTTGAGCACCTGTAAAACCAATATGAGATCTAAGAGAAATCAGTGCATTACCTCCCACTACACAGCAAGAAAGAAAGAGAAAATAATGCTGTTATTAGATATGGATTTACTTAACGAAAATATTGTTAGAATATGAACAAACCCCTACAGTTCTGTGCTGTCGATGGTGCAATAATGAAAAATATTATTGGATATAAAGGAAAGTTATGACACTATAATGTAACACAGACAAGTGAGAAGACGTATCAGTCATTATCTAGAATACAGTGGACTCCTGTGGTTTCATTTTTCATTGCTAATTTAATGTACTTACAATGCTACATGATAAAAAGTGAAAAAGAACAATAAGAAGTGAGCATCATGAGAACAAAACAGGATCTCCAGAATTCAGAGATTTTGATAAGTTACTTGAGAAAATGTCCAAGATCCCTTGAAAGCTGAATAACATCCATTAATATCTAATAAAAGATCTAATAACAGAAACATAAAAGAATGTGAAAATAACATTTTAATAAACTCAAATTATGAAATATGTTTCTTTACATATCACAGTTCTGCTATAGGAAATTATTTCATAGGGAAAAAAAATCAGTTTTGCTAAGAAAGGATGCTTTGCAAACATTAGCTCAGCAATCACACTCCTGTGATTCAGTGTAAGCAGTTTATTCTGTGTTCTCTCGTGAACCCTTAACCCTTAGGGTCTTGCAGTATACTTTCTTGTAGCCATATAAATGACAAATAATCCCATGCAAGTAAACAGACCTACACCACAGTAAAGCCAGCATGAGAGGATAATCACAGCTTGCATTGTTTGCTGGGAAAATGCTTACAAACGTACTCTGTATGTCTTCTGGGACAGATTCGTAATGCAGCAAAAACAAGCCAATGCCACCTCGAGCTCGGGGATTTTGCTCAGGTCAGACAGGTTTCCAAGGCTAACTAGAATGAACTGTCGTAAGAGCCCATTTAGCCACAAGTCAGCTAGTAGCAATACTTTAAAAAAATGGTGTCAGGGATAGGTCGGGAGACATGACCAAGACCATGGTGAAATGCGGCCATAGGTTGCCTTGCAAGTGCGTAGGACTCTTGGTATTTTCTTTGCCCCAAGTGAGAGTCACTGGGTGTCGTAAGTTTTTGAAAAGTCTAAATTAAGATCTGTGAACTTCTGGTTTTGTGAGTGCTTTGCCCTGTATCCCATAGAAGAATATATATTAGTAAATTTAAGTGACTTCACAGAGACCTTTCAGTGATATTTGGGTACCGAACATCCCACTATGATCTTCAAAATAGTAGCAATAAACATCCACATTTGAACATTGGCTCACAAAATTGTAAATGCAGAAAGCCACAGCAGAAACTACTATGTGACCAGGAAGAAATGCTGCCTCCTTGTACATATGGAAACTGGCTGGGAGGAGATAGAAGATACTGCGTTAATACAAATGAAGGAAAACTCCATTTGGCCACAAAATTATCCTCACCAGTAATATTTCCTTCAAAGCACAAACTTTCCCACAGCTGTTTTGACCAGCTTGTGCTGCATTGCTGTGTCTGTAAAATGTAATTAAGGACTGCCTGCTTGGGGGAAATGAAGGATCTGATTAAAAGTTATAGAAAGGAATGGAGGGGGGCAGGTTTGGGGCATGATCCAGCAATATTGAAAATAAACAGTAAAAATACTTTTAGAACATGTAGCATTTTATAATGGAACCAGCTTGTCTTTATGCTCCTCATACTCGGCAAAGAGGGTTTTTTTAAAAAAAAGGAAGTCTGGGAAGGTTTCCCCAAATTACCTGTAGCAGAGGAAAAAGCCATTGTTTTCCTGGATACCTTTGGACATATTATTTGCCACTAATTCCTAGTTGCTTTTCACAGCATTTTGGGACACCTGAAGCTTGTAACATTCATGCCAGTAGATGCAAACCATCTGTCTCCTTTTCAAAGAGTCAAGATTTCACTCTCAAACTCTCCCCCTCCTCTCTTTCTCACGCACTGAGGTGAATTTTCACCACCTGAGTTTTGCTTCTTTTTTCAGCTTTATGAGCTGTGTCATCTGTGACTGAATGCCATCAAGTATCACTTAAGCCTATTTCCACAGTAAGGAAATATTGGAAGTAAAAACTGTTCAAGAAATGCTCTCTGGTCCCCTTAGCAATGCAGAGCTTGATTTGCAACAGCGGAGAACAGGAAAAATTCTGGCTGGAGTCCGTAGGAGTTATGTTTGCTCAGCATCCCTGAAAAATCATACTTTGGGTATCTGGGGTTGAAATCCAGAAATGGAGGCGGCAGCATATGCTTTTAAAAATCTAGCCTTACGTGTGTTTCAGACTGAAAATTTTCACACCGGTCTCTACCTAAAAGAAAAATCTCTCCAGAGAGTTTTACAGTATCCTGTCAGATGTTTGGTGCTTAGGGAAGTTGAAAAAAATAATAAAAATCCACTGACTATAACAGAGTATTTGGTTTATTTCTCTTGCAACAGCATGTTGAAAAGATAACGTTAAATGAATCTCAATGGGCAGTACATATGTTTAGTGAAATCTATTTTAAAGATGGATTTAATTGACAAGCCTATCACTATTTTAAAAAGAATGAAAAACATATGAAGCCAGACATCTTTGTTAAACTATTAAGTGTGAATTCATAGCTGGACATAGTGCCTGTATATGCACAGTTCATTAACAGCACAGCTATTTGGTCCAAAGCATTTACAAGCTCTTCTGTAGAAACTTGAGGAGAAGGAACCTATGAAATCTTCTGGATTTACAGAGCAGTGAGCAGAGCTTTTAAATACAGCCAACCGCTCAGCCTCAGACTAAACTGCTTAAAGTGTGTTTGTAAATCCACATCCCCACTAGGTATGGAGAGAGAAGCTATTGAGGTTCCTCTGGCAACATCTGTGGGACTTTCTAAGTCACACAGGCCTTTCGATTGTGGGTCAAGGACTAAACAGCTAATTGGCAGTAAGCTGAGGTTCTTCTTTGCCACCCTAAAAAAAAAAAAAAAAAGTGCAAAAATAACACCAGTGAAAAGCAAAGGCTGCAAAAAATCACATGCTTGTAATTCAGGAACGTGTAAGTAATTAGCAAGTCCTGCAACATTAACGGTACCACGGTGCGTGTTTGTAGGATCTTTTATTTTCTGTTCTAAAAGTAAAATGCTGCGCTTTGCTTGCTGCTCCAACTTCACCTCCCGTCAGCTGTGCCGAAGACGCTAGCCCCCGGGATTTCAAGGTGCTGGCAGTGCATTTTGCGGGGCAGGGGGATGCCCCGGCCCCTCCGCAGGACGCAGAGGGCAGGTGAGCAGCGGTTACACCTGGACTGCCACCCTCGCTCCGGGAGCAAACTTCGGAGCAAACGCTGACCTCGGCATGAAAAACGGTGCAGAAGGAGCGGGCTGGACGAGGGACTGTCCCACTCTCCCGCCCTCCCCTTCCTCACGTGGTGCTTCACTGCAGAGTACAAACTTGGGCGCAGCTGGGAAAAGCAGATTAAACTTCGCCACGACCGCGGGTTTGAGCCCATGCCCGAGGGAGCTGGCGACAGAGGAAACGGCACGAAACTCGGGTACCGTCGATGGTAGCACTGGGTTCGGCTCAACCCATGCGAAGGGCAGCTTTCCAGCAAAACCTGAAAAGGGATAGCCTGGGGGGCAGGAGAGCCAGGCCACCCTACCAAGCTCTTCTGTAATGCAGATTGTCCTTTTGAGGCAGGGTGTCGTAAGGAAAAGGGCCAGGTGCTAAAAAATGTGAAACCACATCTGAACCGCATTGAATGCATAGGCTTTTCATTTTTAAGGCATGCAGCTGATTCCTACTTTTGAACACATTCCCATTGGTATGGCTGGAAATTGCTAAAAGCAGGTGTCTAACCCCCGACTTTGGAGCATGCGGGGCTGACGTGTTCTCCGTGAGCTGCAAACCCATCCCCGTACCCACCGAACGCAAGCACTGGACAGGTGTAACATCAGAAATCCCATGCTTAGTCCTCCTCTCATGAAATATTCAGCGTCCTTCTCGCTCAGCTATTGACAACATGTTTGCTTGTTTACTACATCCATTGTTTCCTTTCATAGACAGATCACATTCATTTAAACTCTTTCAGAAATACTACATTCATTTGAAGCTGAAACAGCTTCCATAAAAATTGCAGCTAGACCACACATTTACACACAGAAACCAGATTTGTACTTGGTGTGGATTGTCTGCATATTTACTACAATGCTCATTTTCTTCTTTGAATAAAAGTGCAGATTTTTTTCCTCCGTTATTTGCCAGCGCTATTAACCAGCCGCATTCTTCCTTTTGGTTGTATAATCTGTGTCCTTCTCTGATCCTCTCCAAAGAAAACAAGTAATTTTTGATTCCAGGATGCTGTGCCATCGCCGCCGCAGCCTTCCCTTTGCAATATCTGTGCTGTAAGTAAAGGCACTGTCGAGTGTCCGAGAAGAGACCCTTTTCAGCTGGGGGAGGTCAGCGTCGCTCCTGGGGAGTCACGGCGCTGCTGCTGACCTTGGCTAAGCTCCTACCCTGGCTCCTTAAGCACACGGTGGAGGTCTTCAGTGCCCAGGATGACCACGTCCCCACCGGAGGATGCATTGCACTGTCATCCAGGGCAACGCCGGCGGAGCCGGGGCAGGCGATACCACGGCCCTCCTTCCCTCCCTGCCTTCGGTTTGGCAGCCCGGGAGAGGGGAAGGGCTCTCCTCCCCACCCAGGGACCCTGGGGCTGGGGGCTCGCGCCCGGAGGGTGCCGGCGCTCGCGGAGGTGGGGAGCGTGCCGTCGGGCTGGCCCCCTGAGCGCGGTCAGGCAAGCGAGCGAGGAGGCTTTGCAGGGGGATGCGCAAGCTGGTTTTAATGGACTCTGCGGAGTCTGAGAGCTGGCTCGGCTGCCTGTGTAAACACAGCCAGTAATACCGCTGATGTAAAACTCGTGTTGTGAGACAAGAATCAAACTCCTTTTATTCCCCCCGTACCTTGTTCAAAGCTTTATCAGGCAGATGAATCAGATCTCGGTCTCCTAATGTCACAAGCATAACGTTTCACCAAATCGCCCACTGTTCCCCAGCACGGGCGGAGCACGAAAGCAGCGTATCAGCTCCTGGCCGCCCTTCCTTACGCTTTTGTTGGGCTTGGAGGAGCCACCCAAATGCTGTTTATTCCCACTGCAGCCACCGCGTGCCATGAACGGGCTTATAGTTGGAAGAGGAGACCTACCTAGGGGAAGAGTGTGCAGCTTCTTGGGGCCGATGTGGGTAGTGCTGACGGTCTTCCATCTGCACTGCATCACTGACTGGATATTGGAGTCACCCTGATCAGGTGCCGAGTGACCCCTTCGCACTGCTGATAGCCCTCAGACTCCTGAAATCTGAGGAATTCGGGAACTCTCTGGGGCAGTTTTGGTGGAGTGTGCTTCTGGATCTAAGAGAGGACACTCTGCTAAGAGGTACCATGATGTTGCTAGAGCAGATGAAATAAAGAGAAATGTTTGTTCCTGAGCCCTTTTCATGAATGAATGCATTTAAGGACACCTTTTTAACTATGAGAAACTTCTGCTTTGGGTTGTGCCAGGCTGCCTGCTTTTGTAATCCTCCAGGTGTCCTGTTCATTGGTGGTTTTCTTCAGGAATGGGGTAACTCCCTTGCCCCACAGGGACTCAGCACCTTGCCCCCCATCAGCCTCCCACCAGGCAAAAGCCCCCACTGAAACTACATCCCAGGAGAGCTTGAACATCTCAACAAGGCCTACGAGGGCATATTTTCTGGAAGAACAATTTAGTTGTTATTTCTGAGGCACCAAGTGCAGTAGCAAAATTTTTCTACTTTGACACCTTTCGTGAATACTGTTATGGCTTGGTAACGCTACTTGAGGTGAGGAAACCTCATCCTAAACCTGGTGGGCGTGCTGCGGTGACCTGGGTTTATGGCTCACAGCTTAATTCATTGCAAGTCGATTACAATTATGGATCTTAAAAAGGGAAACTGAGAGAGCACTGTTGATATAGATCTTTTTTCGAGGACAGGAATAAAAAGAAAGAAATTTAAAGTGTCATACAGGTGGGTCTTAAAACAAAAGACACCATTGCCATTAGTAAAATACTCCATTTCAATACTCCATTTCCACTCTGAAGATTGATACTACAATTTGTGTAGCTCAAAGCTACTTGTGCCTTTCTCACTCTTTAGATAGACAGATAAAATTCCAATTCATTTCAATTGAAGGGTTTCTATTTAAGTGCTGTTGGTATAATCGGTCTATTAAAATGGGAGGTGTTAATTTTCCAGTAATCGCTACACTTTCTTTCTCTTCCTATCTCCCAATTGAAAGGACAGCCTCATCCTGCATGGTTAAAACGTAGTAATGCATTTAATGCCAGGCCATGATTTTAGACCTCCAGCTGTTTTACTGGTTGTGTAAGTAAAAATAAGATAATGTTATGCTTGGTAACCATGGTTTTTGTAGGCATTCACATTTTACAAATCACTGCACAGTATGCAAACCATTATATATATTTAAAATGTTTAAAATCAAGCCTACCAGGAGTCTACCACTTTCATTATTTAAGGAGGGGGACTGCTAGACTGTGAAGAGTGATATATTCTATCAAGCTACACAGTGGAGTTATATTATCAGTGCAAATCATGTGAAAATATGTGCTTCAGCAAGACGAGAAAGGAGTATTCTCTGCTATAAAAAGTGTGCTGTGGGAAGCTAGATGGAGTCATTGGTTTGGCGTAATATATGAGTAAAATCTTATTTGTTCAAATAATAAAAAGGGAAAAAACAGAGCTCAGAGAGAAAGCAACCATGAAGTACTTGTTTATTCTCTCCCTGTACAAAAACCTGCTTCTACTTCAAACAAAGGAATCGAGTCTCATCTCCTGCAATTTTAGCCAGGTGTAACTACTCATCTGAGCAGAGATCTTCCTGATTTATACAGGCAGGAGCAAAAGCAAAACCAGGGTCATGAAGAAGCAGCTTATTGATTTGTTCCATGCGCGCAGCCAAAAATATTATACCTAGCCAGCATGATCATAAGCATGTAGTTAAATCCAAGTAAACCTTAACTGGAATATTTCTTTGTAAGAAAACACTGGTATGTGGAGCTATTGACAGCTACATTTTCAAGAGCATCTGCTTTCAGACACAGCAGCTATTCAGAACAAATGTTTTTGGAGGCAGATTGTGCTGCTCTGATTAGGAGTACAGGCAAAGATAATGGATAGTATTCAGCTGCACCTGAAATTGCCTTTAAAGTTCAGTATGAAATTTGTAGCAGGAGTAGGAAAAAAATGGCCTCTGCTTGTGCTGTAATTTTTCAGAGAGCACACATGTAGCACTCTGGACAGTTAGAGCTCTCAATTTTAATTAAAAAATGGTAAGTATTACACGGTACAGTCAGACCTGATTAATCGGGGTGGAGCTGGTTTATATGTCTGTCTAGGAATACAAATGCTTTGGGTATTAATCAGGCTTGCTGTATTTATTTATTTTAGATATTTATCCAGATTGACCCCTGTTTGCCAACCTACAGCACTCAAAAGCATTAATCAGGGCAAAATCAGAGCACTGGCATACAAAAAAAAAAGAGAGAGGAAAGAAAGTTCTTTTTCAAATCATGGTCTTTGTGTTCTTTGTTCTTTCCATCTTTAGGATGCATTTGGGTTAACTTCAGAGCTCTTTCTTCACCACTGAAAGGAATAGAAACCAACGTGTCCCCCTCCACCCCCCAATAAAAAAAAAAAACTGACTCTGAAGTTTAAGCCAATAGCCCATCTTCATGAACAGGAGTGGTAATGAAAACTTTGACTACAGCAAGAAGAGCATATGAGAGTGGTGGCAACGCTAGCTTTAATAGGCATCTCCTGATCCTTGCCCAGAAGGTCCCCCAAAGGTTATTGTAGCCCAAGAGCTCAAAGCATGTATTCTGCCAACAGTGCTCTGCATTACCTGTTTGAAGGTAGATTTCAGCAACGTAAAGAGCCCATTTGCTTAGCTTTAAACCAGGAAAATCCCCAACTGCTGCTCTTCAGAGGAAGAAGAGTTTCATCCCTGTGTCCCATTCATCTTCCCATTTCCTTGGGAAACAAAAGATGGGCAGTATACAGAGAGCTCCCCTGAACTGCTCCTGCCTCTGGTGTGGTCTGTAGGCTGTCTCCTTCCCCCAGCAAAAAGTATCTGACATAGAAAAGAAGTATTTCAGCAGCCTGAGCCAAGTGGGAGAAGGAGTGGGTTTAGCCTGACACAGCAAAGTGGAAACAGACAGAACCAATTTCCATCAGGAGTGACCACAATGGTCCCATATCACTGGGAGGGGGGTTGTTATTTACTTCCCTGGATTAGTGCATTCAACTATCAAGACAAACATCTTGAAATATTTTTCTTCACAGTAGACAATCTAGAAGTCTCACAAAGGGAAAACCACATATATGGCTGAATTCAAATTCCAACTTTCTCTGTGTTTTGGCCACAAAATAAAAATTTCACAAATCACACCCTATTCATTCTGCTGGAAATATCTTAGAAATGTTTTAATAATAATTTTCACACACTACATCTGTGAAAACCTGCTATACAAGTGTTATTTCCTTTTAACAGACATCTGACAACTTTGCTCAACAAATGCACCCACACAGAGTGGGATTTTATCTATATGCTTTGCATTCATGAATTCCCTAGAATACTGAGAAACAGCTACTTAGATAAACAGGTTCCCACTACCACCTTGCCCCCACACACTTTTGTGGGCAAACCTATCTGCAAAGTAAAAATAACGATTTGTCTTTATACAGTATTTTCAACTAGAAAACAATTTGCTGCTTGTAGAGTAGTAGCTGTGTCTTTATGTTTGTTCAGTGTCTTGCAAATAAAAAAAAATAGAAGTACCATCTTTAGAATAAGTTCAACCTGTCAGACAAATAACATCTGCTAACAAGATGTCCCTACTCTGCAGATGGGCACCCGCTTCCAAACTCAAACTACCATTGTAAAATATGTGTATATTCACAAGTTAATGAAAATGTGGTCTTCTGTGTCTGTTTTAACATCAGCGAGGATTACTTGAGATTACACAGGTTTCCATCTGATGAAACAATGTGGTCTCATCACGTTGTACTTGCTGTGTTCCAGAGTGAAGTGCTTTTATGTGCCTGAAGAAAGTGAGAAATAAAAATGCACGCGCCATTTCAGAGACCAGAAAGATAGGTCTGAGCTATAAAGGGCTCAAATTTGAATCCAATCTTTTACTAGCCCACAACTCATCACCTACAATCAGAATAGCTTATATCATCAACCTCTTTAATTAAAAAAATAAGATTAAAAGGCCGGTTTATCTTCCTGAGTTCCCACCCTGGGAAATCTAGGCAACCTTCAGAGCTCCCAGAGGATCTCTCAGGGTTCCTCCGGGGCTGCTGCAGATGAAGAACCTCTGTAGCTCAGCAGCCTCCTGCATTTGGAGGAGTACCTGCGGACAGCTTGCAAAATGGATTTCATAGAATCATAGAATACTAGGTTGGAAAGGACCTCAAGGATCACCAGGTCCAACCTTTCTTGGTGTCCTGGGTTTAGCTGGGATAGAGTTAATTTTCTTCCTAGTAGCTGGTACAGTGCTGTATTTTGGATTTAGTGTGAGAATAACGTGGATAACACACTGACGTTTTAGTTGTTGCTCAGTAGCACTTATCCTAAGTTAAGAATTTTCCAGTTTCCCATGCTCGGCCAGCAAGAAGGTGCACAAGAAGCTGGGAGGGAGCACAGCCAGGACAGCTGACCTGAACTAGCCAAAGGGATATTCCATACCATAGAACGTCATGCTCAGTATATAAACCAGGGGGAGATGGCCAGGAGGGGCAGATCACTGCTCAGGCATTGGTCAGCAGGTGGTGAGCAATTGCATTGTGCATCACTTCTCTTTTCTTGGGTTTTACTTCCCTCTCTTTTTGTTATATTCTTTTTTGTTACAATTATTGTTATTTTATTATTGCTGTTGTTATTATTATATTTTATTTTAATTATTAAACTGCTCTTATCTCAACCCACAAGTTTTACTTCTTTTTTCCAATTGTCCTCCCCATCCCACTGGGAGGGGAGAGGAGTGAGCAAGCGGCTGCATGGCATTTAGTTGCTGGCTGGGGTTAAACCACAACACCTGGCAAAAGCAGGGTCAAGACAAGATGGCCCAGCACGCTATCCAGCTGAATCTTAAGAGTGTCCAATGTTGGGGAATCCACCACTTCCCTGGGGAAATTATTCCAAAAGCTAATTGTTCTCAATGTGAAAAATTTTCCTCATGTGTCCAATTGGAATGTCCCCAGGAGTAACTTGTGCCCATTACCCCTTGTCTTTTCCATGTGACTCCTTGTAAAAAGGGAGTCTCCATCTTCTTTGTAGCCACCCTTTAAATGCTGGAACATGGTGATAACATTTCCCTGATTTGTCCTCTGATGTAGGCATGCCCCTCCTATTGGCTTCAAGAAACAAAGGAAACCTACTTCTTTCTCCTCTGCTGGAGCGTGATGTGAATTTGTTACGGAAAGGTTCTTCCGCGCAGGGTCCTGCAGACAAAAGGGCAGCCAGGCTGAATCCCCTGGGGGTTCACCGTGCTCCGTTCACCGGCAGCACCGTGGCTTTTAGTCAGTGGGAGTTGAGGGGGTGGAAATATCCCCTGATGGTCCTGAAAAATTGACCTAAAAGGTTACCTATCTCCAGGCTAGCCTCCACACTGAGGACTATTCTAAACATCTCAGAAAAGTTGACAGTATGAACGCCATTGTATGAAGACAGGTTCACTTTACTTGCAACAACAGGACAGGGGCATGTTGTAAGCTTTCCTAGCCACTGAACACCCCGTTTGCTCTGGGATGGCACAGGAGGTTGCAGAGCCACGGCACGGTGCAGCAACAATAAAGTCTGGTAAGGGCATCCCCAGCAATGGTCAGTCCACAGCTCTGATCTCCTATGGACACATGGGGACAGCCCGCGGTTAGACCCACCTGTCCCCTCATATTGCCCAGCCGCCTGGGTTCAAGCAAGCCAAGAGGTAGAATAAAAGTGTCCCTATAAATTTTATGAAAAGAGGTGCATGGGAAGATGCAAGAACTTACTATTGCCAACTGAAGGAAAAGCTAATGAGATCTGTCTCAGCCAGCAGAGGATCCACGCAGGAAGGAACTATTGGAAACCAGGCTCCATTATTTCTGGTGTTCATGGAACTATTTGTTTAATCATGTTTTGTATTCATTAAGGATTTCTATGCAAAAGACAAACACCAAAACAACCCTTCTTTTGCAACATGCCCATCTTTATGAAATCCTCACAACGGCTGATTGTATTATTTAGTGCACTCATACTCAACAGTTTTGGATCCTCCATGTAATATCTTCCCATCAGTCTGGCGACTTGCAGCTTTTTAACTTTGGCCGTTGCTGATTCATCAGCTCTCTAAAGCAGTCAGCTCTGCTTTGGTTTTTATGACTTCAGCACTAAAAACTGGATCCATTCTAAATACTGAGATTTACCAAACAGCAATGCCACCCACAAACAGGGATGCCGGCAGGAACAGAGGACATTTTTAAACCTTTTTATTATTATTATTATTATTATTATTATTATCATCATCATCATCATCAAGATCATAAAGAAAATCCAACACCACCAAACCCATGTTACGTATAAGTACAGGAAATGATCATACCACAAAATCCTAATACCCTAACAGCCTAGGTGGCCTGTGTAGTAGCCTCCTCCTCTTCTCTCTAGAAGGGAGAAATGCTCTAACACAGACAGGGAAAAGGCAGTGGAGGGCTTTCCCCTGCCTGTTAGGTCCTGGTATCCCACAATGCTTGAAAGGATTCATCTGGGTGAGAGGGATGGGGCTGAAGATCAGCCGGTCTATATGAGAGAATTCCCAGGCAGTTTGGGAACGTCTTCACCCAAAGTACTCAGTAAAATGTGCATGGCCAGAACCTGTGACATTTTCGTCCTCTATAACCATTGTGGGGTTGGTTTTTACAAAAGACAGGGAAGAGGTAGAAATGTGTCCTGAATAAATCATAGTATGGGTCTTGAAATATAAAATATAACGAGCTCCACACCCTTTTCAGATATACCCACTTTCTTCTTCATAGGTCACCGAACCCACAAGAGGAGTTAGTCTTAACCCTCTGCCAGCGCTCAACTGGCATGCCCAGCAGAACGCTATGCAGTGCCTCGGGCGCAGGAGTCCCCTGGGGTAAGGTAATTTTTAGCCAGGGAAATCTCAGCAAAAGTATTCAAATAGCACAGACCTGCTCAGTGGAGAACCTCGCTCTTTGCCTGGAAGGCTCTTGGAAGACACGGCTAACTGGAGGAGTGAGAGTTACCTCATTCCTGATATGGGAAAGATTTGCTAATAAGTGGGAACCGACGTGAGTTATGTGGTGGTAGCAACAAGATCTCTTGGTAGGCTTGAGCAGGTCCCTTGCTTGCACGCATGCCCTGGTCAGTAGGGAACGGCTTACTCACCACAGCCTCCAGCAGCACACAAACCATGGGTTTCCACCTCCCTGCTCTCCCGCCTGGACCCTGAAACAGGAAGAACTATTACCTGCTCTGACCTCAGGAGCATCCCAAAGGTGAGGTTTGTGAGGAAACCAACCAAGACAGCAATACAGCGTGGTGGCACCTGCCCAAAGAGCTAAGTGGCCTTGTACGGAGCTGCAGAGGTCTCACCTTTCAGCGTCACGCTTTTGGCATGAGACCAGACCTGGTGACGTTGCTGCAGCAGACCAGCAGCATTTGGGCACCAGGGCTGGCCTGTGCTGCACCACCCTCCACCTAGCAAGGCTGCATGGTGGGACTGCGGGGACACTGCTCACCCCTCAGCCATTGCCATCTTCAGACTGCAAGGCATTGGAAAATACTCTCTCAGATGACTCCTTGCTGAAGATACTGTCATTCTCTGAAGATGTTTTAATGACAGATTTTCCCTGTGACATTCTGCTATATTATAGTTTTTGTTAGTTTTACAGTTCTGGGTATTTTGTAAGGCTTTCTGTAAAAGTCACCACCAGGTAAAATTTCAAGCAAAGGCTTCAGTAGACCACACCGCCCCATCTTTCAGACAGACCTTCCTCTCGGGCACTGCAGGCAGCTGAGGGGGGGCACTGGGGGAGGCCATCAGCACCCACCGACAGGCTGCTGAACCAGAGCTCTGCGAGACGGTGCCTGTCTGTAAGGTGCTGCTGTGGGTTTCTCACCAGATAAGTGGATTATTACCCTGGCTTGCAGCTGCTCCACAGAAATAGGTCAGCCTCCGGAATAAGCTTTGCCTTCCCCTATTTGGCATCAGAACCACCCAAGAGGAAAAGGGGCTGCTTGCAGGGCCCTTGTCCAGGGACCATTAAACTCCTGAACAACGGGTTGCCTCTGTCAGGGTCTCCTAAAGAGGGAAACATCCTTAAAGTCAGCACCTGTGGTTTTCATTGTATTAGATTTAGGTACGTGTCCCATAGAGGTGAAATATTTTCTGCATTTATACGTGCTCAGCCCCTGTTGAATTCATTCTGCTCTGAGCAAGGGAGACATTTGTTGGTCATTCATGGGGAGTACTTTGCTCAAGGGACACCTGGACCCCCCCACGCCTCTGCCTCCCATTCGCTTTTTGGATGGAAACTCCCATGCTGAGGAAGCATGAGGGCAGCACTGGTGCCAGACGTGCCAAAATGGGAGCGAGAGGGGTAAAGCCTGCGCACGGCCTTACCTTCCCCACATCCAGCAAAGGTGACTGAAGCGAAGGAAGAACCCCAAGCAGGCTTGGAGGAGGCCGTTTTGGCCCAGGCTGTGCGGGCTGCAGCACGACGTGCCTGCTCCACGCAGGAGCCAGCACGCTGAAAAAGCTGTTGCCCTCTGCGGTATTCCTCCAGCTTCCCAAGTGAGTCCTGCAGCGAGCTGCTGTCTCATTTTCTTCTAGTTTTCTCAGTCCACCAGCTCAGTAACTGCAGCTTACACCCCAATGCCGACCACCTCCCCTCTCTCCTTACCCACCACATATTTGCGCCTTGAAAGTGTGCTTAGCCCAGATTTCAAAGTGGGGTTGCAGGATGAAGTAAAAGGGAGCTACAGTGTAACACCAGCAATGCAAACCTTAGACCTAAGTCTCATGTCAGCAATGCCTACCATCAGCAAAAAAAAAAAAAAAAATAATAACCCATAGAACTGGCAAGAAGAGCAAAACAAAACACCGAAATCAAGGATATGCAACTTAGCTTGGATATAAAGATTTCTCCATCTCTCACACCCTTTCCATGCCATTGTACCTCAGCTGATGACTTTGCAGCACAGAAAGCTTGTAAAGTTTTCATTATTGCCTTTATTTTTCTTCCCTCATTCCTCTGCCCATCTGCATTGTGGTTAAAATCACTAAAAAAAAAATTAGGATAAAAGCCTTTTCCCATTATATCTAGTATGGCTGGAGAAAAACACAGGGAAAGTCTTAGAGGAAATGTTCTTGTAAGAATTCCAGACCGAGAAATTAGGGTAATTTCCCATTTTTGGAGAGTTTATCTAAACAAACCCTTTTTGCACATTTAGCTCCCGCAGGCACTTAGGCAGTGAGGGCCTGATAGTCAGCTGGTGTAAACTGGCTTAACTTCATGAATTTTTAAGGAGCTAATCCAGTTCCCCTCGGCTGAGGATCCATCCCTTGGATGCTCGCCCCGCGTACCTGAGCTGCTCTGTGTGAACAGGGAGGCTCTGCGCACCGTTTTCCCCAGTGAAACCATACAGGAGGCGGACGCCAGGAAGCGCATCCCTCCTCCCCTGTCGCACAGCAGCAGGTCTGGGGATATCTATCATTCAGGTCTGCAAATTAATTTGCCTCTTGCAAACGGACGCGTGCTGTTGAGGCTGCCGCACCCGGCGGTTTCTGGAGCGGCACGGCAGATTTAGAGCAGGCTTCGCCGAGCCCCCGTTTCCACGTCCCAGTAACCACATGCTGGGGAGTGTGGGAGAGCCGCAGGTGACTGACCCCGAAGAGCGCGGCAGAAATTCGCCCCGAAAGGCTGGCAGCTGAGCGGGGCCCGAGTCCAGCTGGAGCAAGCAGCCGAAGGAGGGAGGACGAGCCGCAGCAGCCCCGGGAACCACGCCACGGCCGGCAGCCTGCCGAACAGGTTGCTCCCAATAAAAGCGCTTCGCCACTGGATTGAGGCAGCAGATGAATTAATTGTGCCATTTCCATGACATTCTGCTGCAGCTTAAACGTATTAATAACTGTTCATCCCCGAAACAGCTTTTTCCTCCCACACGAGGGGGGAAAAATATCCATCTGAATTTTTTAGATTATGTGACAGGCTTGCAAACTGTTGTTAACTTTATCATTTGGGATATGGATTAGACTGCAGCACATTAATTTATCGGGAAGTAAGAGCTGCCTGTTCATCTCTTTTCTGTTATGACATCTGCAGTGAAAGCACGATGGGGGCCAGACAGACAGTGAGTAATAGACTAGAATATGAAGTTTGGTGGGGGAAAAAATGGCAAGGTTTGCTACGGATATAATTGAACCCATTAAGCAAAAAATAAAAAAAACAGTCAGTGGTCCTTTAGCAGATATCGCTCTTAATGAAATTGCAGATAATGAAACCTGCCAGTTAAAAGCGATATCAATTCACATCTATTAAAGTTGGCACAGAGAAGTCAAGCAAAAAATGATCCTGCGATTGAAGAAGTTTTGCTGGAGTCCCCAAGGCTTTGCAGCCACCCCCCCCCCCTTGCTGCCCACTTCTGCAGCCCCCGCGGGAGGACACACGCGCTGCCTCCCCCAGGGCAGGGCTCGGGCACGCAGGGTTTTCCTCCGCTGCTCGCCTTTTGCTCCTGCGCGACGGACCTGCCTGCAGGGCCACATGGCCAAAATGGTGGGAAAGGTGAAGGCCTGTGATTTGTGGGCCAGAAGAACTCATGAAACATTAAAGAGAGCCTCGCCGGCATCCTAAATTGTTAATGCAAACTCTCCAGCTTTGCAGAAAACATATTCCCGTTGTCATTTTCATTCCCCCTTGGCCTGTTAGTCCTCCAATTATGTGAACAGCGACACGTGAACAATTACATGGCACAAAAAGTGTGAGGCTTAGGTACTTAAGTTTGGCCCCTTAATGCCAACGGGCAAATCTATTTACATTATCTATATTTAATATGTAAAGGTCAGTGTCCATGAACTTCTAGACTGAACTTGCCAAGTCATGACAGTATGGTAAGGCTATCACCTCACAGCAATTTATAAGCCCACATTTTATTTTAACACTTAATGCTAAAGACAAATCAGCCACAGGGCACAGGGCGCTCTGCCACGGCGGGTGCCACCCCTTAGTCTTATTTCCCAGCTCCCCAGGGACCAGACTTGCTGTCCCAAATCCTTCAGGATTTCATTCCTCGTCAAGGTATGCTTGTGTGTGCCTGGACGCGGTAAAATTCAACACATGTGGCTAAAAGCAGTTCACAAACATTTAGTCAAAATAAATTCAGTTAATTCATGCTGAAGGTGTTCCCAGGCGCTTTTTAATTCATATTATGTAAACAATCCCAGCAGCGACTTTTTCCTTTGTTCCTGTTAATTCACTGGGTACGTGCGTGCACGAGAGGCAAAGATTTGTGTCAGGAGTATTCATGTAGTCTCCTTGTAATCTCTTTGGTTTCCCCCTTTCTGTTTGTAAAAGGTATCCCTGGCCTAGCCCGGATGCGGAACAATGCCGCACGGGAACAAAGGAATGGCCGGGTGCCGGATCAGGCCATTGTTCTGCCGCGTTCGGTGCCCATCCCTGCCAGAAACCGAGACCAGCTGCCTCGCAGGACAGCACAAGAAACCCCCTGATGAACCATCATGGGATGATCTGCCCATAGGGGAAGTTTTTTCTTACTCCTCATCAGTTAGCTGTTTCCCAATGCCGTGAAGCATGAGAGTTTGCATCTCTTATAATTTTTTTAATCTAGTCTAATGTAGTTCTCGTTATCCATACAAATGTCTAGTCCAGTTTGGATCCTGCTAATCTCTTGGGCTCAGTGGTATTTTGTGGCAATAAGTTCCCAGGGTTAATTAAGTGTTGTCTAAAAATATTTCCTTATCAGTCTCAAATCTTCTTTTTTCCTTTTGTGCTTCCTTATTGAGTGACTCTTGCTCATGAATTTTAAAAAACTGGCTAAATGAGATCATCTTTTCTAACCTTTTCAGTATTTCTCATTGTCCACCCAGTCAGTTTCCCTCCTTATATCATCCCTAAACAGAAACAGTAGGCACCTTCAGGCCTCTTCTTGTGAGGAGCCCTTTCCAGGACTAGATCACATCCCTTTTTTATGTATAATACTAGCAACTATCCAGTCCATTCATACAGCCTGACCCCAAGAGCCTCCAAAAAGTTTCCGTTGCCGTAACAAATAGACCAGACAGTCTCCAAAGGCAAAGGCCTGCAGGGCCAAGCAACTCAAAAGCAATCGACCAGGCTGGACAACATCCACCGAGGATAGATCGTCATTCATTTGGGATTGATGAGCTCAAACCCATCAGAATCAACAAGTTTGCAGGGAACTTGCAAAGGAAGCGGCCAGAAAGGTAAAGCCATCTATGCCCATCAATAAATCCAACAGGCTGGTTCATCCAGCTTTCCTTTGGTCATGCAGCCTCGCTGGGCCGTGTAATTGCCGCCTTATCAGAGAGATACGAGCCTGCCCGTCGAACAGATGCAAGTTTCCCCTGCTCTCGTTCAGCTGGGAACCCGCTCGGCAAAGCAGAAATAAATCACGGGGAACTTGCTGTCATTTCTCCACCTTCCCGCACACCCTCCGCCGCTGCCGCCTGACTGGCTCGAGCTGGCGTAGTTTTTAAATGAAATCTGGGAGACTGGCATCAACAGCCTTGCCTAATTTTTAGCTAATACCTTGGTGGGTTCTGCGTTCGCATCTGGCCGGCGCTGTCATGCTGAGCCTGATGATAACAGGCTGCTGCTCTTTCCGAGCAGGAAGCCGGGGTAGTGCTACCGACAGCCTAAACAGAGGCTTGTTCCAAGCACAACAGCACATAGCAGCCAGCGAAGGGTCTGCGGCGCGGGACTTCTCCCAAGGCATAAAAAAAAAAGAGGGGGGGAAAGGGGGGGGAGGGAGAGAGAGAGAGAAATGTGTTAACTGTGCTAACAGTGCCAAGTAATATGCTTCGTTAAAAATTTAATCACCTGCAAGTGCAAAACAAGTGCAAAGCAATCATGTTGTAATTAGCACAGCAATTAACACCTCCCTTTTCGATAGCACATGCATCCTAGGAAGTGCATGATTGCAAGTGTTTATGCTGCTGACAGACTAAGTTCCTATAGAGAGGAAAAAATTGCTTAAATAGATTTTTTTTTTTTCCCCTCGTCTTTTTGGCATTTGGGCTGTTATGTGTCCATGAAACCCCAGCACCAGCTGCCATGTTGGTTTTGTGTGAGTGCTGCTCCATTGCATAGCGTAACTAACAACCACAACTTGATCTGGAGCCTTCTGAAAGATGGCTGCAAACCTCTAGAGCCCCGCTGTGAAACAAAGATGTAAGTATTAAAATTACGAGATGATTTTTTGCAGACTACCACTTGTCAAAGAGCAAGCACCGAGCCTGCACTGAGATCGTAGGCTCTGGGATGATACAGCAAAGGGGACAGGACAAACCAGAGCTGTGACTTCCAGATGGGTCTATAGCTAAAATATGCTCAGCTCCATAGTACCAAGGTCCCTCTTCGACGTGTGCCCCCATTCAAACAACCACTTCTCCCCAAAGGCTGTGCTGGAAGCAATTTGATTCAGTTTGATAAACTGGCTGATACAGAGCTGGCTTGGGAAAATGCCCTCCCGCCAGCCATGCCCACGCGACTGCTACTCCTTTACCCACGCACTAGGGTGTCCATGCTTGTCTGCTTGTCCTTGCTCTCCTGCTCCTCGTCAACCTGAGAAAACCTGGGGTTCGACTGGCCCACTCCCAGTCCTGTCCCTCTCCCAGGACTGGCTGCCAGTTCCTTGTGAGACCATGTTAGGAAGGAAAACTGACTCTCAACATTAGCTTGGAGAAGTTACATAGACGTAAATATTCAAATATATCCCATAAAATACCCTTATTTAGAGGCTGTTCAACTTTAATAAATGGGCTGTGTTTGTAATGGGATACCACACTCGGCATCCAGGCAGAAACTCAGTGGCTCTCGTGGTTGCTCAGTACAGCCAAAGAGCTGGCCTGCGAGCTTGGCATCCAAAAGCTGAGCACCAAAAAGTAAAAGCTACCTTTGAAAACATAAACCGTGAGGCCAGTCTTGATGTTCCTCCCCTCCCAAACACTGAGATTGCTGAAAGGTATTTCCATCACTTGGTTCAGTATTGGGATTCCTACTTGCAAAGTACTTTGAAGATGTTAAAGCCACAAACAACGTTACTATCAGGTCTGAGCCAAAGCAAAAAATAACCCTGCAGTAACTGCAACTCCTGAAAAAGTTACTTCCTACGTAAGTTTGCTGCATATCCTCAGAAATTCACATTTTCCACACCATTAATTCCACAAATTAAGACAAAATTGGAGCACAAATTCAGCAATTACCATAGAGCCAAGTAGAAGGCAAGTGAAACCGAAGCTGGAAAAGAGCAGCGGTACCTTTGCTATCCCAATATATTTTCCTATTTCTTGTGCCG
Source organism: Aquila chrysaetos chrysaetos (assembly GCF_900496995.4). Classification (NCBI taxonomy): domain Eukaryota; kingdom Metazoa; phylum Chordata; class Aves; order Accipitriformes; family Accipitridae; genus Aquila; species Aquila chrysaetos. The sequence goes on from NC_044021.1 coordinate 18,191,247, forward strand.
CTTCTGAACTGAGACAGAAGCCAAGTCTGACATGGTACCAGTTTAACTATAATTTCAGCACAGTTTCTGACAACACTGGTGCCCTACGTTCACTCCCCTCCCTCCAGCCAATTGACCTTTGTTTCGCTACAGACCTTTGGGTATCCCAATTGTATTTTATTTGAGGTTTTGTTTCCCGTTCTCACTGACCTGCTGGCACCATTTTCTGCCTCCAGTGAGCACATCCTGGGAGCCAAAGGTCTTTGAGATGGTTTCATCCCCCTCTCTGTTAGAATATGAGCACATATTTGTGGTTTTTTAGCACGGTCTCCCCCATTGCCTTCCTGTGGTTCAGGCTAAACATGAGCCTGCCCCATCCTCCTGAATGCAATTCAAGCATCCAGGTTTTGACGTTTTCAGTTGGCAGTGATGGGCACTTAACCTCTAGCACACAACACATTTTATATTCCTTTTACATGTCTCCGGTACAATGTGGGCTATAGAGACCTGAAGTGCATCCCCTAGTTCTGCCTGGGGCAGTGCTGGAGAGGGGCGAGAAGGGGCTCTTGGGATCTGTGTTAAAAGGTCTGCCACCACCTTCCTGAGAGGTTTGGGGTGATTTCCCTGCCGCTGCTGGAGTTCGCCTTCTCAAAGGCATACTGCTAAATCATCCCTGCCAGAGATGACTTAACCCGAGGCTCATAAAAGTATTTCTGAAGAGCAGTCATGTTTGTACTTGAAATGCACTGAAATAAGTCATGTGTGAGGGTTGGGGGGTAGGATCCCGAGGAGAATACCCCTGAAACACCGACCCAGGGTCCTCATCTCAGCTGAGAGAACATTTCCAATGACACAAGTACAACACCATGCTGTACTATACATACACACAGCATGTTTTTCCAGAAGAAGATCTCGTACAACGTGCAGTTGACACCTACACTAATAAGGCATGGTTGGATTCCCTGGTGCCAAGTCCCCTTCTGAACACCAAAACACTGTCCATCAAGTAAGGGAAAAAAGTTTGTGCGAGTTGCTTGTTAAAAGGTTTGCAGCACAGCAGAAAGTTTAAGTAATGGGAGCCCCTGTTCTCTTGAAACCACAAAAAGCTGATAGTTATCACCAATAAAAGGCTAGGAAAAGCACTGGGGGTAAGGAGAACCTCGCACGCATAGGAAACCACAAGTTAGTGTAACTGTACAAAAGCTCATGGTTCAAAATATATGCAAAATACATCAGAAACTTCTCATCCTGGGAACAAGCAAAAGAGTTTACGCCCATGGGAGGCGAGCACAGGGGGGAAAATCTTCTTGTGGACAAGAGCCACAGCAGAGAAAAATGTCTGGGAAAGGCTAGTGGGCCCATCACTAGTGGGCCAGCAGCTGTCAGCAGAGGTTGTTACAGGATCCCATGGCAGCCGCATACATTTGGCTCTGAACGGAGAGGATGGTGGGGCAGTTAGAGGGGCAGACTGGGACCTGTGATCTGCTCAAGGACATGATCAGCAGGAAATTGCCTGGTCTGGGAATTACTCCACGGAGAATGGAATCACATGTCTCTCAAAGGCTTTGGCTGAGTCTAAAAAAAAAAAAACCCAAAAGAGAAGTGTGGCTTTATCAAGTATGAGCAACACAGCCTACAGCCCTGGACTAACCTCCTGTGACTACTTCCTCACAAGATGGGTCTTTATAAGATAAAAGGAGTTCTCAAACAAATCCTTACGGGTGGAAAACCACCACGGCCAAGCTTCACCAGCAGGATTCAGCTGTGTCCAGTGCCCTTGCTCCCTGAACTGTCCGGCCAAGACAAGAGCACCACTGTGTCCCTTGAGGATGTCGTGGACGTAGTTCTCAGAATCACATCATAGATGTTGTACTCATGGCAGTCAAAGGGGTGAATGTGTGTGGTGAAAAATCACAGGGAGTTCTATAGCTTTTTCACTTAGCAAGGCATACGCCTTAAAAATAAAAGATGAGATGAGAAGGAAAGGAAAGTACCAAAGAGGTGAAAGGAGATAGGAAAACCAAGAGTACCCAAACTGCAGGTACAAAATGCTTGGGAGGTATTTAGTCTTGGGAGGTATTTAGGAAAGCTAAAGTCCTGCTCCATTGACCTATACAGCAAATTTTACAGATTTTGTGTGCGCTAGGACCATGAATAAGATCTCAAAGTCTGTGGCTTGGCTCCCTCTTAGTGGGAACCATCGAGTTTGGGAGGGTAAGACCCCCACCCCCTCACTAATAACCCACCTAAACTTGACAGACACTGCTCTCCCACAACCGGGGAAGATAACCCTTCTCACTGATACTTCTGAGACTGGAAAGAAAGAGGGTGAAAAACCCAGAGAAAAAAGAAAATCTAAATTCCCACTCATTTTGCATATCCAGGTTCCCAGGCACCCATCCCTTTTTTACTAAAGGGGGGGGGGGGGGGGGAAGAAATATATTTAATAAAGATCTGGCAGGAGTATGATGAAATAATGAGTAGGATGAGACCATGTTACATAAATTGGCAAGGCTCCAGCTTGTAAATGATTAAAACAAAAGAAAAAGGGAGTTTCCATGAAGACTAACGTAAAAAGCATTTTATAATCAAAAGGCCTGAAACTATGGGGGCTGATGGGAATGTCTAGCAAAACAAGCCTGTTCTGAAGCTTCCAGATGATACATGGAAACTTAATCAGCTCATCTCAGTCAACCTTAAATCAAAGAAAAGACTGATTGGAGTTCAAAGGGAAGAGTGGTTTTGTGGCTCAGGAACAAGAGCGGGACGCTTTCCCGATTCTGCCACAGATTTCCTTTGAGATCTTGGGTAAGTCACTTACTTGTGTGATATTAAATTTCACAGCTATTGGGTACAATAGTTTGCCTTACATGCATATTCCAATTTGTCCCTGGAAGTGGACTATTACATTTATATGCCTGGCTCTTTACACCCACACAAACCATTCACACAGCACTGCTGCTAACAAGCAGGCCTTCAAATTTCCTTCTATAATTTTTTTCTCTGTAAAATGTGGAGAAGCCCCATATACCTTTATAGCAGTGCTGTCATACTGAATTAGTGCATAATATTCCTAAAGATCTTTGAGTAGATAATGTTACGGAAGTGAGAGAATTCTCTGTAATTTACTGCTATGAGATTAATAGTGAGTGCTTCTCTCTCAGGTAGACACCAAAAAAAAGAAGCAGCTTAAACAGTTGCAATCTCTCTGCTGTTAAGAAAAGCATCCCTTTGCAGCTCACCACTAACTCTTGCTGCTTCTTTACCCAAAGCCAAAACCCAGTGACTTTAAAACTGAGAATTATAACATCAAGAGAGACACAGATCTAATTTCTGTTGGAACAGAAAATTTGTTACTCAAAATCAAATGCTAATTGGCTTCAGCCTTTTAAGCTAAGTAAGCTAAGAGGCCATGGAGAACATACAGATCTTCAAGGGGAGTTTGCTAACCATATGCAGTTAGAGCCCAACCTTAATGTCTTTTTATCTTCCAGGTTTACAAGCGTATGTGTACGTGTGTGCACATTTCTGAAAGTCTGTTCTTCTGTACACTGAAAATTCAGATGAAAGTCAAGAAGAGGAAGGTTAGATCAGGGAATGAGGACTCCTTTATACTGCTTCCAAGCTCTGCCCTGATGCATTGTGTAACCTTGGGCAAGTCATTTAACTTGTCTTGCTCATCCATCAGATAGAAAGATGATGCTTATCTATTGCATGAAAATGAGTTAATTGCTGTTTGCCAACTGCTTTCATCTCTTTGGATGAATCAGATTGAGTCCATATATGTGAGTGTATATAATTTTGCATGTGTATTTTTATTTGGAGCTCGCTTATGTCTTGGAGCATAGCTTCTTCAGGTCAACACTGGTTATCTGCTTGGCAGGGAGCCCCTATTGTACATTTCTGATGTAATGCAAATCATAGCAATGAGAAACACATAAGTGAAAGGTATTACTCTTATCATCATCATTAGTTGTTGTTGTTGTTGTTATTATTATTATTATAGTTTCACACTTGGATGTGAAGATAGGACCACTTTAAAAAATATGGCCCCAAGAAAGAAGTCTGCTGTTCTTGGGAATAAGTCTCTAAAAATAAAAGGAATGGGAGAGGCATAGGCCTGGAGCTGCCTCTACACAGATGTGTTGATATAAAGTTTCCCAAGGGCATCACCAAATCTCTAAACAAACTTATTTATAGGCTTTACCACTCAGGAACTGACCTATGCAAGTGCTTGGCCAGTGGGTGGTTCTCGCCAAAACAATAAATCTCCTCCCTCGGGGAGGAGTCATAGCACTCAGGACTTGTTTGGGTTTTGGAAACAGAAGGAAATTGGAGTGAGAGGCTCAGAGAGAAATAATAAGGAGACATTCTCTAAACCATAGACACAGCTCTGGAAAGAAGTCCAAGGGCTGCATAACCCTTGGGAGCAAAGGCCTTTTGTTAACCATCAGTGGATGCGCTATGGACTGTGCCTTGTCTATGGAGCTGACACTGCTGTTGAAGGATGTGGAGTTGCCTGCAGAGGCCAAAGGGGTCACCACTGCTTTGGGAAGCAGGGCCGGAGTGAGCAGCAGACAACACCAATCTGGTGTGTTTGAAAGGTATGATCTTTAAATATACGTAAGCGTTAACTATAAACTCTTGTCGTTCTTTCACGCAAGGCGCTCCACCGTCAGAGAGTTTCTTCAAACGAGGCCAGGTTCTCCAGTCCTATCTGACCCATGCCCTCGCTACTGACGCTGCTGCCTTTGTTGTGCAGTAACAGTCACCTTTGCCTCTCTGGAGTGGTAGCACCAAAACCACTAGCTCTGCAACTAAGTTTAGGCTCTAGAAAAAACTTTAGCCTAGTGACGTTTCTCACCAGAAAGAGACTCGACGAGTAAAAGGACCGAAGCCCAGATCTCCTAATAGCTCATCCTCTGCGACAAGTACCAGGTTGCCCTTTCTCTGGGGTGAAATCTCCTCGTTTATGTATGCATTTGAAAGCACTGCAGCGAAGACGTTGCTCCCCACAGGCGGGCTGCAAAGCTTTGAAACAACTGCTCTTCCAGTCTCATGGACCACAACAGCAACACAGCATCCTCCATATCAAGGTGTTGACACATCATGTCTGGACTCGTTCGCAGGCCCCGTGGTTCTGCCATCCCTCTTTGCCTCAGAGAAACACACATTTTCTACTCAGTGGCTCTTCTAGTTCCTTCTTCCATAGGACTGAAAGAATGGGGAAGATTTTATCCAGCCTTTCCATGCATGGTTGAATTTTGCCCCTAAGGACTTGTTTTTATTCATCCCACACTTTTGTCACACCAAGTATGAAAGACCTAATAGACTGGGATGCACTGTATGTTTATTGGATGAAATGGTAAATGCTGTTGAAGTGTTAACTTGCGTGATTTTTTGTTATAGATTGCAGTGCTTGTCATTATTTAAGTTAGATTGGTTAGCTCATTTTGTTGTTTCACTCTGCTTGCTTTACTTGCTATTTATTGGTTGACTTACGTAATGAGTATGATTAAATTAATAGATTTTAGAATGTAAATTAGTTTCCACTAGTGTTTATTAGACACATCTATGGATAGGGTTTAAATAAAAACCCAGCCTGAACTCAGAATTACAGTGCATTCTAGTCTTAATGGATGGCACGGACCTAACTTGCTCTTTGTTACCTTTGGATATCTGGAACAACTCTCTTTAGTCCACTCTCTTTAGTCCACATCTGAAAATCACTAAGGGCAGATGCTGGCACAAAGTAATTTCATTTTTTTTACAGGGGCCTAACTTTGCTCAGAGACATGCAGCGCTCAGTGAAATGATCAACTTTTGTGGGCTAAAGAGGACTTACTCACTGTTTTAAAGGCTCCACAGAAACAGTAATTAAAGACAAGCTTTCAGCACAGGTTAGGAAGTCCAAAGGACAGTAGCAGAAGATACTGGTTGCAATGGTATAAAATAATTCAAAAGATGCCCTTCCCCATGCTTCCTGTGCCTCCAAATGCCTTTTTTCTTGCTAGTACATTTTGGTCCTGCTCATTTTTTGTGAAAGATCCTTATTAACTGGCTGTCACACATGCATTTCAGTCTAAATTATTTTGTGGCAGCAAAAAGGTCAGTAATATTAAAAGGTGTGACTGCCACAGGTGAGGGGCACCTGCATGTTTCCATGTTTGCATGTAGTCGTCCATTATTAGCGGTGATGATTCTTGACTCCATGGAGCTCTTGAGAGTCACGCTCATCTGGCTCTTCATGCTGGAAGGCATCGGGAAGAAGCAGTCTTCCCAAAGCATCTTCGCAGTTATTCTCAGTCATTGGTATGATACCAGGTCTATCGGGATTTCGAGGAGGATAATCCTGGCTTGTCATACCAAACCAGACCCCATCCTCCACAGAATCAGCTCCCCAGTTCACAGCGCAACCACCGACGTTGAACCAAAAACCATGAAGTCTCCGTTGTGCAGCCCTGCTCACGAGGAACTGAGCCCTTGCTCCTGGTTTTTCCTACCCCTACCACCCTTGCCCTGTCGCACAGCCACATCTGCCCGGATGGTTTTTGACTCTCAGCAGTGTTCTGCTCCTTTTAAAAGCAATTACCAGGGGAATGTTAGTGATGCAAACTTGTTTAAACCTGAGCACCAGTTAAGTCAGCTTTGTAATTAATTGCCTCATCACTGCAGTCATCCTTCAGGAATGCTGCACTGCTGGTTCACGATCAAGTAAGAAAGGGCCAGATCTGCAGCAGAGATCCCCCCAAGTGAATGAAATCACAAAGCTCGGCAGCAGGTTGGGTCTGACCCCCAGAGAGGACGAAGAGGGAGAGGCGTCGTCGGCCCCCCACCACCCCGGCATGCGGAGGTGGGCAGGCGTGTGCCGTGGGAGCCCCCAGTGCACCGCTGGTTTTGTCCTGGGGAAAGGATTAGTTTCCCCGAGGCATGGGCTCTGCAGACATCCCCCCGGGCGCTGCATCATGGCAGGACCGCTTTCCACAGGGTCAGGTGCCGCTGAGCCCTCCAGGGCTCACACTCATCCCTGCCGTGGGAAGAAGAGACCATAAGCAACAAACCCACTAGCAGCATGCGAGAGCTAATGGAAACAGCACGGGACTGAAAAACATGTCATCGGAGGCCTGTCTAGAGACACAGACAGATGATGTGGAGGGGTGGTGGCACTGCCTTCTCCCTCACGTACCTGCGGTAAGAACTAACGAAGGCGAAGCTGGCCGAAGCCATAAAACTCCGATTACAATTATCTTCTTTCTACTCGCATCTAAATGCGCCGTGGGTGAGTGTGTTCAGAAGGTGAATTCTTGTTGAGGCTGGGCTCTCCTGTGCATAAGAAAGGGAGGAAGAGGCAAGAAAAAGGAGAACCAGCTTCTCTAAGAGTGACAAGAAAGTGAAGGAAGAAGAAAAACAGTGAGAAAGCAGGACGGAGGGAGCTGTGCCTACAAGGAGAGAGCAGAGAGTGATGACAAGGGGTACCAAACTGAGAAGCAACCTGGACAAATTCTGGATCAGTTCATGGCCCTCTCTCCAGTCTTTGTACCTCTTAGAAGGCTGCTGTCCATTATGGAGGAAAAATGGGCTGAAGGGGAGATAGCTGTTTCGGATAAGAGCTGCTGTTAATATTTGTGGCTACTTTATAATTGCTAGTTACACTCTAATTAAATAACTACATAGAGGAAAATACCAGGGTCTAAATTAAAGGCAAGCTGAATGATGTGGCCAGCATAAACCTCGGCACAGGTCCTACGCAGAGAGTAGCCCAGGACATGTAACAGCCCTCATCCCTACATCTGCCAGTGAGCAATGCGGCCCCTAGATTTGATGCCTCTGGTGAAGAGAAGACACCTTTGCATGGATTTCTGAGCAGACTTTCCACCGCCGGGGGAAACTGGAGTGCTTTTGCCAGTTCTCCTGCGTAGCTGTCAGCCAGTGCAGAAACACCAGTTCGCAGTCCCTCTCCCACGCCGGCAAGCAGCTCTTCCGCAGGGATCTGGAGGAATTCTAGCACAAGGAGGTAGAAAGGGCAATCAATGCCTATGATAAGATACACTCCAGCAAACTGTTTATAATTTTTCTCACTGGGTTGCAGATGACCTAATAGGCTCTTTTCCCATCTCTAATTTCTATGAATCTGCAATCCTATTATTTATATTATATCTTGAGGGTTTCTTCAAGAGTAAATGATGTAATTATACCCTGCACCATAACATTTCAGGATCTAGTGTAATAGGACTAAATATGCAATTATGTGGTTAGTAAATGTAACAGTACAAAACTCAAAATCTATATCCATGGACTGTAGCTTCATAAGAAGAATTAGTTTCCTGTTATGTACACAGCAGATGTAATCTAATTATTGCTAAGTGAAAAGTATCACCAGACATTCATATGATACCAACAAAAAATGGCCCTCCAGCCAATTCTTCATTCAAACATATGAAAATGAGAGAATTCCCACAATTCTATCTTATCAGTGAACTCTAGGCACATACATTTGATCCTCTGCATATCAAATCAATACTTCCCAGGCTTACAGATACACAGAACCCACAAAGAATATACATGCACACGCAAAGGGAAGGATCAGATTCACCTCTGGTGTTATTCCAGCAACTTCAGCTGAATTACGGGATGGCAGAAGGCAGTCCATTACGCAACCTGTGTGGATTATGGTTGGAAGAAATAAAACTGGCCTCTGACATTTATACAACACTGTGTGACAAAAAGAAAACAACATGAAAGGAACCACAGCCCTGTGGTTAAGGAGCTAATCCTGGACTTGGGAGATACAGTTTCTACTCAGAGGTTTGCCAGAAGATTCACATATGAAAAAAAAAGAAACAGGAAAAGAAACAGAAAAAGAAAAAGAGAAAAAGAAAGAAAAAGAAAAAGAAAAAGAGAAAAACAAAAGGAGGAGAAGGAGAAAAGGGAAAGGGGAAGGGAAAGGGAAAGGAAAAGGGAAAGGAAAAAGGGGGAGAAGAGAAGAGAAGAGAAGAGAAGAGAAGAGAAGAGAAGAGAAGAGAAGAGACGAGACCTTTATCATGGGCCTTGTCTGCAAGAGGACACCTTACCAGTAAAAAGTGTGATTTTACACAGGCTGCATTCACCTAGGATAAATGCCCTTTAACTTCCACTTAAACCCAAATGTGAAATGGGCCTAGCTGTACCAGAGGAAAGCGCCTTCACTAAATGATTAATAACACTAGTTTAAAAAATGATTTGAAGGGTTGTGACAGCTCTACCTTTAGAAACCACACCTGGCTTGGGATTCCCGTTCCCTTAAGTAAGGCAGCTACCCGCTGGTTGAGTGGGTATGGAGGGAACCCTCTAGTTCGGGGCTTCAGCTGCAAAACCAGGCAGTGAAGAGGGGGTCCACTGAGACACAGGTCCCCTTGTACCAGCCCCGCTGCCTCTTGGTGAAGGGGTGACATCTCACAAGGTTCGTCAGGACCAACATGACAGAACCTAAAGAAACATGAATGTTGTTTTCCTGTAGAAACTGTACTTCAGTTATCCAAGTGTAAAAACAGACGATGCTTCAAAGGAGTGTTTTATTGCTAAGTAAACATCCATCAGGTTTTTAGCTGCTACTGATACCAGGCTAAATACATCCCTCAGCAAATATATGCTTACATCCCTACATGTATGTTAAACCTATACCTATCCAGGAATAAAAGCCTGGTAAATGTTCCCCACCACACACTACACATTGTCCCAGCAAGCCACATTTTCTGTACGCTGGTCCATGTTTACAGCAATGTCATAACATTTAGCTGTAGGCATGAGAGAAGACAGTCACAGTGGAATTGTCAGTCGTGTTGGATGCACAGGGAGGATATTAAACCTGTGTGAATCTCCTATGTCACACATAAACACTGAATGGCCCTTTTTCAGACTTCATCCCTGGCAATTAAATCTACCACGGCCTTACTCAAAATGTCTCTTTTGATGAAAGCAAACTCCCAGGGGCATGGGACCCCTTCATTTCACATTCAGATCATGGTCACAAGAAAGTGTGTGCTCTTATTAAGAGGTGTTTAGGAGCCTCAGCATTGCCTAAGAATACTATCTTGCTCCTTAGAAGCAACACGAACCAGTCACCACAGGTGCCCAGATACTATACTCCCTAAGCTTGAAGATCATAACAGAGCTCTGAACTCTGTTGCATTCTACTTTCCTCTACACTTCTTTGCAAACTTTCCATTTACCACAGGAGAATAAATAACATACCATCCCCACTGTGGAGGGACAGTTTGGTGCCCGGATGCCTTAAAGAACCGTACTGTCCTTTCTTGCCTTCTCTACAGTTAGTCATGGCTTCTACTTCATATGGCTGAACCATTAAGATAAAGGTTAATATGATGCGCTGTAACAATGTGTAGTTGCTCCACTTTAAGCCAAAATAGTTGGTCATATTCGCCCACCCCATATTTCTGTCATGCTATTGGCACTGGAAGCATTAGCTTTGTAGTCACAATTACATGAGAACCAAGTAAACTGCAGAAATTTGTAAACTGTTGCATTGCTAAATTAAATGCTGTTTTAACTAACAGTTAATAGTGTTTACTGCTGTGTAATAGTAATTTTCATTTTTTACTGTATCTAATGACTTTCTGATGACTCAAATTCTCTGTAGGGATACCAAATCATTACATTAAGGATGAGTGATTTTAGTATGCAATGACTGATCAGTACAATAATATGTAGACTCATGCTTCAGCTAGTAAATTAAATCATTTACACCAGAGCGTTTGTCAACCAGAAGAGTTCTATTACACTGCTGCATTATAATGTAGAGTCTGTTCAAAGTAAAACACATGCTATATTAAATCTGTGCTACTTTACATAAAAAAACCCTAAGGAGCAAGGGTTTATCATATAGTAAGGCCATGGAGAAGGACTGGTTTTCACATAGAGTGGATAAATCCAGAAATTTTGTCATTAATTTGGAAAAGCACCACAGTAACATACAGGTATGAGCCTACTAAGTTGCATTAGGCATCCAAATATCACTTGAACACTTCATTTGGTACTAACAGGACCTATGGGAGTGAAAACAGCCACAGACAGTTTGTGAACTTTCCAATAAACATACAGGCAAGCCAGCATCAGAACTTGATGTGATCACTGCATCGTCCCCAGCCGTAGAGAGCAAAAGGGCAGTTTACTTTGGGATAGAAACACTTGACAGGTCTGCTGAAACTGAGTGGTAGAATGTCTCTTTGGTGAATAGCTCATCATGATCTTATTTTAAGAGACTAGATCAATTCCTTGCTTGAACAGAACTTAAAATTCAACCTTTCCCAGCATTTAGCACAGTTTCCTAGTGTAGGTTTTGGTTTGGGCCCAATAATTATTTTGATGTCAAAATGTTCAGAAGAACTGAGAACATGCTTTAGTGTTTTAGGAACTTGTTTTAGTGTTTTGCATGAGACATCAAGGGGCCTAATTTCCAGTAACATGAAAGCATCAGAGTTTCCATTCACCATAATTTGAACGGAAATTCTACTATTTGGAAAAAATCAGACCCCAAAGTCTCAAGGTTATCTCCCAAAGGCCATGCACCAATGTTAAACCATTGACTCCATTGACTTTGACCCAGTCATACTCATGTAAATATATGCAATGAATCAGAACCCCAGTTTCTATCAATATACAATTATGCCAGCCAGAAAATACCTGTAGGGACATAATGTTTCCTTGGATGAATTTTCCCTGTTATCTTGTGACACATCCAGTGACACACTCAGGAGAAAGCCTTGGACGACAGTAGGAGATGCTGCATCACGTTTGCTGAGTTCATCTCCCAGATGTGGCAGCTCTACTGTCAGCAGAGGACTCTGAACTTCTCATAATGGGAGAGAGTCGTGACAGAGGGAAAGGCTTGCTTTGTGAACATATTTAAACACAGATGAATATATTGTTTTTCAGGAATTTAATGATTCATTTGATTTGTACCCTTGGGATATCCAGAGTCACAAAAACAGTGGTATTTTGACTTGTGAAGCCTTCATCATAAAAATGCTTTCTGTGCTACTGCATAAGAATTAGGTTTCTCTGGCAAGACCTAAAAAGTCAAGTTATCATGACTGGTTTACTACTTGGCATGCTTCACTGAAAGGCACTTAATGGACGAGATTGCTAGCAAGTCAACAGTCTTCAGTGATGCCTTGACACCTAATTCAGTGGGCATCTCTTGCGCAGAGCATGAGCCCACATCCATAGCACTACATGACACATCTGAGTATAACATACACATTCTCCTCAGCAAGACCTTTCACATGAGCCAACTCGGGCGAGATTGGCCCCTTGAATTTTTTGTTGTTGTTTGCCTAAGCATCCTTAAAAAAAAAGGCACAGCAAATGCTTTTGAGCTTTTTGTTTAAAATATAAGAGTGTTAAAATGTCCTAATAATCTGGAGGCTTGCCAGCTTCTAGGCAGGCACTAAGCGAAGTTTAATTTTTGCACAGAAATCAAATATTAGCAAGGGGAACATGAACACATACAAAAAGACTGCTCATCTGGCCAACATCTGGTTTGATGGGGCCATTATTTCAACAAGTACTTACAAGCAGTTTTTTGTTGTTGTTGCTTCCTCCCAGAGCAGCAACAAACTAGTAGTAGAGATTAAAATTTCCATATCATTCCCACACACAGTCATGCTGTACAAGTTGCCCAGAACTCCTAATACTTCCCCTTCTATTTTTTCTTTTTTTTTTTTTTTTTTTTTTTTGTTTAAAAACCACTATTACATTTAAATAGATGGGAGGGAAAAGTGACAATCGCAGTTAAAATTGTTACTTTCCAGTACATTCGTGAATTACAAGTTAAGACAGTGTTTATTACATGTGTTTAGCAAAAGAGCTAGAATGCAAACCTGAAAACTCTTCCTCCAGGTGTAGGCTGGGAGGCGAAATCAGCCATCTTAAGACTCGATAGCTCTCAGTTTCACAGATGCACACATATTTGGAAGTTCAGGGTGTCCCGTTGCTCTTGCTGAGCCTATTGATCCCTGTCTGGAAAGGTGTGTCCTTTTCTTCCCCACCAGAAGAAAGGTATTCTTCCTGGAATCATTTATGGCGATGGGCAGATTTAAATGTGCAGATGTATCTGTGCTTGTTTCCAGAACCTCTCTTCTCTCTCTCAAGACAGTGGTAGGTGTGTACCTTTCTAGGTAAAGTGAGAGCCATTACCAGTCCTGTGGCTAAACCGAGCCTGTGATAGCCACATGTGCTCTGCTGGATGGTCTGTATCTACCAGGTCTTCCAGTGATGCAAAACTTTCAACAGCTTCAAACAACAGCCATGCTTTCAAAGTCAGTCAACTATGGGGAAGCAACCAACCACCCTCCACATAAAGAAAAAACATAAAACCCAAGAATAAACCTGGGTTATAGATTGTAGACTAGTGACAGAAAGAAGAGCAGTGCTGGAGCCCATCTGCATGCAAAAATGGAAATGAGAGATTTATCTCCATCACTGCCTTGATTAATCTGGTTTTCATGGTAAAGTCATTTATTCTTTTCCTCTCTGGTGTGGATGTGACCACTTCTGATGTTTCCCTAACACATAAGTCAAAGTTTTGGTTCGACTGCCCCAAAAGCAGTTGCATGGTAAGTATGGGCATCCATTTACTACAAGCCAGCCATTCCACACAACTTACAGACACAAAGGGCAATGAAAGCTGGTCTGTCTTGCCACGAAAGCTCAGGACTCTAGTTTAGATTCGAACTGAAGCTCTCACCTTCTGTCTCAAACTCTCATCTCACCCAGAGCAAACCTCTCAGCTCACCACGGAGTGATGCAGACCATGTCACACTCCCTGCACGTGATGCAGACCCTGTCAGATGTCTGAGGCAGAGGGTCTCCTCGCCCCCGGGCTCAATTCTGCTGGCTTTCTCCAAAACAGGCCAGATTATGGTTCTAACACTTTTTTTTGGGTGGGGAGAAAGGAGACAAAATGAAACTGCATAGTTATTCTTGTTCATTGGTTTGAGACCATACAGAGCTTGCCTTCTGAAGGTGTTGCTACATCTCTAACTGGTAATAGTCTCAGGTTTGGGGGAGAGCTGGCAGGTGCATGTTTGTATGGAAAGGCTTGCATGGGGCAGAAGGTGGGAAGGAGACGACGTGCTGCTGCCAAAGAACATGAGAAAATAGACGGTATGTTCTTCCCACCCCAGCCAGAGCAGCCATGGAGTCAGCTGGGAACACAAAACCTAGGCAATACGTGGCAGGCCGTTTCGGCAGCAGGAAGGGGATAGTGCAGCAGCAGGGCTGAAGCTTAGAAAAGAGCTTAGTGGCTGTCTCTGCAGGCCTGGGTAAGGCTCTTTGCTGCAGGGAAGTCTTCTTTCAGCCTTTCCTTGCATAAATAAACTGCTAACACAAGAGGCCCAGAACACGCCTGGGGATCAGCTTTTCTTCAACTGCCTTCGTACAACTTTCTACCCTTCACTCGCTCTCTGTGCTTTCAGCAGGCCGCCTCTCTGCTTACAGCAACTTTGGCAGCTCCGTCAGCGGCCAGCTCTGTTTTCTGTATGTCCCAGGAGATAATTAGTTGGTTATTTCTCGTCTCTGATTGACATAGCTCCTATTCCAGCGCAACACAGAACTTGTTTTTGTCACTTTGCGACTTTCTCAAGATGCCATTAGTGGGCAACGTGACACTATGTGAGGTAAATCACACAACAATGCCATAAACACAAGGGCAGGGCTGGATTCACAGCTCCACTGTTGCAGGAATTCTGTTGAAATGAATCTTGTCACACATAAGACCAGAGTTGCATATTCAGCCCACAGCGTGGTCATGAGACAACACAATGGAAGAGCACTCATTTCTATTACTAGAGAGCACTTGTGCCATACAACTGTATTTATGTTCTATGAACAAGTAAAGATAAGGTAGAAATACATGCACAAAGAGGAACAGAGTTGGGGTTTCTATGGAAACTCAGAGTTTCCTGACTTGTATAATTAAAATTAACCATATTCCTTGTTAATGGAGCTGTGGAGACAAAGAAATTTTGATTTTATTTTTTTTTTACTTTATTATGTGTGAACATTTTCAGTTATCTTTCTCCTCATCTCTCACCCTTACGTGTCCATGCACAGTTTTTTACATTATATATATTTTATATACACTGTGCACTGTGTAGCTTTCCTAACTCCCAATAATATTAACAAGAGTTACTCATGTAAATCTCCCATTCATTGTTGGGACAATAAACCTCAGAGAGTGTGAAAGCACCACATTAAACTCATTTTTCTCAGTACTGATACGAATATAGGATACTAACATCCAGATGAAATGGCACACATAAACCTAAGGACCCACTATTGCTGGGTATCATGCATCATGCACTTATCCTTCTGTCTTACGCAGTGCTGAGAGAGAATGTTCTTAACAAAATACATCTGTATTTCCCACAGCAACATCCCTTGCTAGGAAGATGGAAGCAGCATCAGCACCAGTACTTAAAAGCTTTCCACACTAAACCACCCAGTGACTGCCTGTCTTACAACCTTTGGCTCCGAGTGTGCCGTATATCACATGCTAAGTAGAAGTGGGACTGATCAGAGCTTGGAGAGAGGACCTCCAAGGAAAGCTTCAATACGGCAGAACATGGGTTTAGCGGCTCACTATGCGGTGCATATCCTTAACACTTAATATTAAACCAGTACTCCAGCTGTGAGCCACTAGTGCTAGTGAAGGTGCTAGTTTTTAAAATAAAATCACAGCTCCAACCTTTTTTGAGGAAAAAATAATAATATATTGCCTCCATTTTTGCACAGAGTTTGGCCTCAATTGCATTGCCATGTATAAGTCACAGAATCAGTGCACACAAAGTCCATTAGTAGCTGTAAAGTACTGTCAGATAAGGAGTAAACTTCGGGACACCATTGTTTCCACCCATAAATGACTACAGATAAAACAAGAAAAAATCAAGAAATGGAAGGATTTTGATGCCCTGGAGTTGGGAAAGAGAAAATTCTTCCCGATAAAGTCACAGACATGGTCCTATTATCATAGTAAGGCAGGATGATAGCCTTATTCCAACCTCAAATGGTTTATTTCAGCAGTGGGCATAAAGTGAGCCCTCGTCGTACCATCTGCCAAGTACCTTAGGGATCTGACAGCATGGAATGATCATTAAAAATGTAAGAAGTTGCTGTTTACATTAATAAAAACACAGGTTCAAAAATTGGGTTGAAAAAGCAACAACATTGTAAACATGCCTTTAAAATGAAAGCCATTTCCTCTTGTAGTGTAAAGGCATGGTTTATTTTCATCTTTTAGGATGTGACTACGCCGAATCCGGCTTCTGCTTCCTCGCTGTGCCACTCTCTAATGGAGTTTGCACTTACAGAAATGAAGTGTGCATTGTACATGGGACTGTCTCTGCTCTTTCACCTGGACAGAAATAAAAATAAAGCTCTCCTGTTAACTGTATTTCAACCCCTGTACCATTACTTCCAGCATTCTTATAATGAGGGTTGGGTAAAATTGAAGCCTATAACAAGAGTATACTATTCCTTTTTTAAAGGCTGACCTGCAGTTCTGGTTTACAAACCAAATGACTGTAGTCAGGCATATTAGTGCTTTAACCTTTTTATTACATTACATACATGAAAACAATTAAGGCTGGGATTCTTTCCAATGTATTATCATTTTCTGTTCCCTCTGGCCTTTTTCCATCCATTTCAAAGAGTGTACATAGCATCAACTGAACATTCTCTCATGTTTTATTATTTTGTTTCTTTTCTTCTTAACAACTGTCATGCTTTCAAGATCAGCCAACTATAGAGTATCGTGCAACAGCAGCAGCCGACAGCAGTGGCGGCAAAAAACAACAAAAAGTTTGGGGGTTTAAAACTCCTCATAAAATTAAATCTGAGATTTAAATTCTCCCTCATATTTTATTGTCTTTTCTTTTCTTTTTCCTGTGGTAAATGGTAATTAGAGTCAATAATCTTTTGCTGAGAGAGCACCTTGTCCTCACAGTGTTTATATCATCATCATCAAAGATCTGCCTTAAGGCCCTGGCGTGTTAATAATTTAAGGTGTGCACAGCCTAGTTATAGCAGGAAGCCTAGTTATTGAGTTTGTAAACCAGCTGATGATTTATGGGAACACCTTGCATGAGTCATGCTCATTAAATAAAATACTTCAGTTTAATAAGGAACATGGGGTAAACAGTTCTTCCCGTTACAGGGTGACTGTGCAATTGGAAATTGCTGAGTTTTGTCACCAGCTTCGCCACTGCTATTTTGTCTTAATTGTAATGTCAGGGTCAGCTTGTCTGTATGCGTGTGCATGCGCGTGCATGGGCACACACGTTTCCCCTTGAAATACAGATAGAAAGTCTCTCACCGATGCTCTTTTTTTCTCCCTCCCTCTCTGTCTGTCTCTCTCTCTCTCTCTCTCCCCCCATACAGCTGTTTCATAAGTTACCCTCTGATAATGAAAATGTTAAATCTCTCTTTAAAAGGCTACTAATTAAGAAAACAGAAATGTTCACGGAAATAAAATTACAAGGGAAAAAAAATCAATATATGGTTGTTAAATGTAGCTTGCATTTGAGAGCCATAACCATATTTTACTTTTAAACACTAGAGTTAACTCTGACTCATTAGAAATTCCTTGGGAAATTGAGGCAGTAAAAGCCCTACACATTGGCCTCTTCTGTTTTAGCAGAAGCAAGCGCGCTCTGCCCACCGCTTTAGAAATCCACTGTATCTCTAAGAGATTTCAGTGGGATAAGGTAAAGTGTCAGCATCTACCCTCTCATGGTAAACATGCAGACAATAACATCCTCTGCATCATCTACTTCTTATGGTCTGCATTTTTCAGCTTTTCGGAAACCAGGAGGCAGTTCCTTAGAGGCACTGGAATCCCCCCGTTCCCACCGAAGCTGGTGGCATTTGAGCACTGGGAGCGGAAGGAGCCGGTGCAGCCAGGGCTGGAGGCTTCACCAGGCTGGAGGCTGCTCTGGGGCAAAAATAGCATTGTCTTCACTGGGGGGAAGGTGGGACCCTTGGATTTACAATATTTCTATGGAATAAGGGGAGAAACAAACGGAGGAATAACAAAAACAGTACATACACTTTTCTTGATTAATTTTAGTCTTATCACCCCAAACCAAAGGCAACTCAACTGGTTTAGTTAAACTGATAAACAAACAATAAGAAATTCGTTTTCAAAAAAGCAGTCAACTTTTGCCAGCAACCAAGTATTAGCAAACATGCCATTACCCCTGCAATATTGATTTTTGTGTTCTTTATGGTTCCTTTTAGATGTACTTTTCTGTATTCTTTTCACATGGGTGACACAGCTGTAAGTTTAATTTTCTGACTAATAACTGAACATCCTTGAATATAGACAGCCTGTCAGGCATCATTAACAAATTTATTAGAGAATACTGGGCCAGACCCACTTGTGGTATAACTTTTTGATTTAGCAGCACTACACAAGCAAGTGATCTGACTGCCACTTGTAAACAATGGTTTGAGTCCTCCCTTTTTTCTGGGGAAAAAAAGCATGATATAACAGGGTATATACACCACTCAGGTCACCTCTTTGAGGTATGTAAATGCTTTCCATCACTCTAATATTTGCATTTCGCAATCTTTTGTTTGTTTTCACAACACTCATGCCAGCGTAGGGGAGTACCATGATCTCATTTCGCAGTGAAAGAACAGGACACGGCGAACTGCTGGCGAGACCCACAAATGAAATTAGGCACCCCAGCGGTGAGGGTTTCAGGACTTCCCACTGACCAATGCAAGGCAGATGTAGATGCAGAGGCAGAGCCCCTCGGAGATGGCACGAGCACCGGCCGAATCACGCAAACGATCAGACCAGCTGGCAGAAAGACTCGGCAGCCACCACACTGCAAGGGATGCAGCCCCGTGGTCCTGCTCTGAGGCGCCCACCCAAAGCCTTAAAGGACAGGAACAGCAACATTTACAGGAGAGCAGAGCAGGCAAATGCTCACTCTGGATTCACCTCTTTTCCTATACTCTGCCCCAAAACAGCCACTGCCGGTCGGTTGTTCTTAATAAGAGCACACCGAGCTGGTCAGACCTTCAGGGATTCGAGTTGTTCCTCCAGGCGTACGCGTTGGAGGGACAGCCAGAGGCTGACTTCTTGGTGCAATAGGGCCTTAACCACCAAAACCAAAGGGTTTTTTTCCGCACAGCAGGCTCACGTAGGATTACTCAGCCCTCCCTGCAGAGGCTGCTGGTTGCACAGCTGCAGCAGCCCCAAGCGGGTTGCGCAGCCCCTCAGCCAAGTGCAAGGGCTGCTCTGAGCCCCGTGCTCCTGCAGCGCCTACCTTGCATGCACTGAGGGGTCCGACCTGCAGCAGCTGTACTAAATTGGGTGCTTTCAGGTTTCAGTTGTCTCCGAGTCAGGTGGCAGCTCAGTGAGGTGCTTGAGAATGTAAATTTTGCAAGTAGTAGGCATGTCCTCCTCACCAAAAATGTCCAAGTCACTGACTCAGAGGCATACGAGGAGCCTGGGGCAGAACAGAGAGAAAAAATCAGCTTCTTCAAGGCCCAGAATAAGTGCCCTAATTCATAAACTTGTCTTCTAAAGGGAAAAAATCTTTACAATCTCTCAACCATGACACTCCTTACTCCTGGAGGCTATAGCAAAGGTGATGTGGGAAGGAAAGACACTGGACTGGGGAAGGAGTATCCTTTTTACAATTCAGTCATTGTATATGACTGCTTTGGACTTTTTTTTTTTTGCTTTTCAACTTTATACAGTGTGGGTTGTGGTTGCTTCTTCATAACCACACAAAAAACAAAATATGTTTCCTTCTTATCTTTATGCTGTGCTTAGTTGATGCAAGAATTGCATCAGCTTCACCTCCACTGGAGTGACCACCTCCTTTCCCAGCAAGCTCCCACAGATTGTATTCAATTGCCCTCTGCACTGTGAAGGTGCTTGCAAAACACGTTCCTGATGCTACCTGTGAGTGGTATAGAAACTACCACCAAATTCAGAAAAGCAGTTTTATGGAGCTATTTCTATTAGCACACTGGTCCGAGGACATAACAGGTCAAGGGAGTTCACTTGGACAAGGGACTGGGAAATGCTCCCAAACCTGGTAATACAGACCCAGACTGAAGTATGATGCTCTCGACTCCATGTGTACTTCTGCCCATCTTGATTTCTGATTATATACAAATAGTTTAGATCCTATTGAAGTCAATGAGATCTTAAGCTCAAGCTTAACCTTAGGGTGAGCTGAACCGAGGCCATACAGCATCTCTAACTTCCAGCTCCCTACCACTCTTCACTTTTTCTTTCCTAACACTAAGGCTCAACACCAAACCTTAGCCATTAATATTTTGAACACCAGCAGATACTAAAATTTTCCATTGCAAACATCAGGGCTCCACTTCCCTCTTTTTGGCTGGAGTCAATGGCAAGAATTTTGGATGACCTGATTACCGACATCAACCAGAAAGAGCGATAATCTGAACTAACTGTCTCCCTCCCATAACATTAATACTGACTGCTGTGGGTTCCTGACCCCTGTCATGTAATAAAACGTAATCTCCAACCCTGCCCCATACCAGAAGATTGGAGGCATGATTAGTTCCTGGTATCTCTCCAAAGTGACACTTTCTTATTGCCTTGTCCCCAGAATAAACTAATTGTTGGTAAAAGAGGACCAAATTAAACCATTTGCATCCTTCTACTTAGAAGTCGTAAAAACTAGCAGAGGAACCCATGCCCAAGCTGCACTAAAGAGGAGTACTTCCACTACTGGACGCCAGTAAATGCCTTTAGCCAATCTGATTTGCTACATGAAAAACATACCATTGCTTCTTCCCCTAATGGTAGGTATGGTATGTGGGCAAGTGGCTTCCTCTGGAGATGGGCAAACCAGTAATTATGATTATTTGCACTGGAGTAATACCTACAGACTAGATCCCTACTGTTCTAATCTATATAGCAAACGATCTGTACTGCCAATGTAAAGGATTTTCAGCCAAAGTATAGAAACACCATGTTTCAGGTCTTGGAGGTTTCAGATGAGCTGACACAATTTTGGATGATCCTTTGCATTGAGGTCAAAAATAGTCACAAGATGTAGAAAAAGGAACAAGCATGAGTATGGAGCTGAAAACATAAGAAGAGGAAAAGCTAAATTAGGCCACTAATTCATAAAGCAGGTATTGAGTGGAAAAGGAATTTGGCAGGATCTGAGCAAAGTGTGGATTATATAATGGAAAGAGACCAAAATAAGGCAGTCTCCTATACATTCACAGGCAAGTTAACATACCTAAGCAAATTCATCCTCTAATTGGCTTCAGTTAAGTGCTCTATTCAGAGGCCTTGGGGATAATTCAGAGTGCCACTAGGATGCCTGGCAAGTGAAAAGCTTCTGGGAATTAAGCAAGAGTCACAGAAACTTCCCTAATGAAACATCTCAAGAGTAACAAAGAACATGATACAACCTCACCTGGTTTTGAAGGCTGTTTGTCAGCAAGGCACAGCTGAAACACAATAGGATTGCACTCCAATGGAAAATTGAGAAGAAAAGAAAAAAAGGAAAAAAAAAAAAAGAACCTGCTGATGAAACTCTTGGATTCATGAATATGGGCAGAAATAAACCATGGTAAAAATAAGTAAGTCCATAAAACACTGGAAATCATATTAAGGACACCATTTATCATATTCTGCCCGAAATGCACAAATCTGTCCAGAAAATTGCAAAATGAGCTCATGCTCAATATAAAGGGAGGAAGGAATTTCAAAAGACTAATATGAAGCAAATGTTAGCCCTGCATTTCCTCATGTCCTGTTTGAATCAAAGTCAACTTACATCTCTGCTGGGGCAAACTCAGAACTTGACCCAACCTGACTGGATTTTGAAAGCATGGCTGCAGATGAGCAGCCAGCAGACAGGGTCTAGGTACCTCCAGATAAAAATCTTTCCCTTGGTTAACAGAAGATAAAGGCACCAAATAGCATGTCATCCTAAAACAGTCAGAAACCTTAGTCATAGCCTTCAGTGTTCAGCTGAGGCATAAAAACAGAGCTGGAGATGTTCCTTTGTAGATAGCAGTGCACCCATCGGAGATAAGATAACCGAGTGAGTGACTCTGTAATAAATAGCGGGAGCAACATACAACAGAATCGGTGAAACAAGATATTCCTGAAAATTTTTGGTACATGACTGGTGGATACCTATGTGAGTTAAACCAGAAATGTCACCGAGTAAGCTGTCTTCTTGCTGTCTTCTTCTGGCTCAGTTTTGGGTGTTTTGATAAGGTGTTGCACAGCACACAGCAACGGATTAACAAATTATAAATCCTAGTTTGCTTCACACGCATTTCCAGTTAAGTTAGAAACAACTAGCATAGATTATAAGCGGTTCATCTGACCAATTCTTTTTAATTTATCAGTCAGGAACACCATGCCAAGCCTACTCTGTGCAACGTCAAACAGCATGGCAGATGGCAAATGATAAAGAACTTGATAACAAAAAGTCTTGGTTGATTAAAAAGGTTGATATGTGTCGTTGTTAAAATATCATAACACACCTCACAGCACTTTATTAGGCTCACCAGTTTGGGGCAAGTAGGCAGAAAGCAAACCACAATCCCGCCAACTTCTTGAGCAAATACAATTAATCCTGAGGTGTAGTTACAGAAGAAGGTTATGCCAGGACAAGAGCAACGTCCAAAGTTGCCAATTAGCTGCTATCTAAATAGGAGAGATTTCAGCAAGCAAGTATTTGGGAACCTGACATACTTACGACTGTTGTGGCCGTGCCAAAGTCAAGTGTGAGAAGCCTGCATTACAGGAAGGCCTGCAGGAGGACCTGGAGCTGCCGGCTGTACCTTGAGGACATCCAAACGCAGTTGGCATGGCTCCTGTGCTGGCAGAAGCGCCACATGCCCACCCCGCTACTGACGACAAAAAAACAAACTGTGAAGGCGACACAGATGCCAGGTGCTGCTGAACAGATGCTGGAGATGAGGAACGGAGCGCATGACAGGAAAGTCCCGGAGGTGCTCAGGATGTGGTTGCTAACCCAAGCCCTGTGAAGCTGAACAGCCTCTCGGCGTCAAGGGGTTTCTGATCTTCTCCCCCGCTCCGTCCCCACACGCCGAATATGTGCATTCATTTGAGCACGTGCTTTGGGGGCAGCAGGAGGAGGTTGCTGCTATTTTGTCACATTTGCTTTCAATTTTTTTTTCCTCTTTTCAGAGGTGTGCTTTAACAGCAGTCACGGGAGTGAACAGACATGGACCCTGCCGTGCGGCAAGGACATAGTCCTCCTCGCCCTGGCCCAGTGCAGGAGCTCAGGGCACAAGCTTAGCAGAGTTCCTCTCTGTCAAAGATATAAAGAGTGGCATCCTCCAAAGGCTGGTGAAAGGCATCAGCTTACATGGCAGAAGCGGCAGTGTGATGGTTCAAGGCCTGAAAAAGAACTTACTTCATTCCCAGACAAAAGGGACAGCACTAGTGATCAGCTATTGCTACCAGGGGGGAAAAACAGCCAGAGAGTTTAGCTCTCAATTATTATTTTAAAGGACTTCCTTATAATCTGACATATGATAGAATGAAAAGCAAAATGTAAGTTTTTTTAGAAGAAGGACCCTGAGAAGGAAACACAATGGCAGCCAGTTGGATCTGGCCCACCGTTGGGCAAGCACGGCCCAGGCACAGAACAGGGACAGTGCTCTTACTATTGGCCATGTCATGGACATGAGACACACAGGCTGAAGCGAGGTCTGCACAGCTGCACCCACAAAAATACCAAGTGCATTGTAAATCACTTTGAATTATCTTCCTGGAGATTTCTGAAGGATTGAGTTGCTCAGGGAAGGAAGAGCAGACAGGGACACGATTAGCCCAGAGTCCTGCGGGAAGAGCAGCCGCAGAGCATCACGGGGCGGGGATGGGGGGCAGCTTTTTTGAGGCATCCAGCCAGGGAAACACACCAGAAACCTGACACATCGTGCAGAGTGAACTGCATGGGGGTTGCCCATGCTGTGATCAGAATACAGTGTGCAAAGAGAAATTAAAAACCCAGTAGGTGCAGGGCACGTGGTTGGGAGGTTGATGCCCTTGCCGTTGCCATGCCTTAGCAGTTAGGGACACTCCAGCTCACTAGATTAAAAACTAATGCAGTACTCGTGCTGAGGTCAGACTCCTAGTTGCAATGCAGATATACTCTGACTCAGACTGGGGAAATAACTGACATGGGAACAATAATGAGAAAATCAATTGCTAAGTCAGATATCATTGACTGCAATGAAAATTTTGTGCATGGAGGATTTGCAGGATAAAGACCCAGGCTTTCTTTTAGGCTAGATGAGTTGGTAGAGATGCAAGAAAAGATAATGTGGTTAATATTGCTGTCTTTGTTCCCCTGTACTTCCAGCTGGAATTCAAAAGGAGCATGGCCTGACACCTTCCCAGGATGACTCTTCAGCCAAAGTTTTAGGCTGCGATTCTCAAAACGTTCAAAGATGTGCACGATTAAGACCTTGTGAGACTGGAACGTTACACTAATGGTCTGGGCCACTGCACGGTTTCATTAAATTTAACATTAGAGCTAATGTATCGGCAAAAAATACAGCTGAGTGTCGCCCTGCATATCTCCGCATGCATGTGGGACACTTCACCGGGTAAGGCCCACAGTTCTTGTGCTATTATTTGCAGCAGTTTGCAGCTGTACTCAAAGCCTTTAATCAGGGCTCCATTAATGCAGGCAGGGTCCAAAGTGTAAAAAACCCACCCTTTCCCCAAAATGAATACTATCTGAGAACACTTAATACCATCATGAGCCATTCACTCTGTTTTGCACGATGTTATCTTCATCTTCTGTCAACAGTATCTACTGAAAGATCGATAGCCATCTTAAAGAAATGTTTATTATTGTCTTGCCTCTCACACCTGCCCCATCTTACCTTTGCTCTTTGTCTCAGAGGCAGTAAAAGTGCAGCAAACTACAGCAGAGACATGCCTTCCTCTAACAGCGTTGTATTTTTTGTTGCAGGATTACAGTGCTAATTAAAGGCCGTGTGTAGATCACCCCCACTACTTCTCGACTCGGAAGAGCGGAGTGTTTCTCCTCCAGGAGCTCTCTCTACAAATACATCCATAGGTACTTGCGCACGCTTGACAGAGGCGTCACACAAAAGACACCAGGCACGCTTTTAGCCTGGGTATATTTGCGAGTACGAAGCACTACGATTAAAACCTTAAAATCTTAAGGCGCGCCCGCCAACACGCCGCCTTTCGCGGGTTGCTCCCTGCGCCCACGCTGCGCGGGGCTGCGCGGGGCTGCGCGGGTGGGCCGGGCCGGGCCGGGCCGTGCTGAGCGGCAACGGCCCCCAACGCCGCGGGGGACCGGGGGGGGGGGTCGCCACCGGGACCGGTGTGTCCGTCCCCCCCCGCCCCGGGGGCGGGCGGCGGCGCTGGCGGCCCCCGCCGGTGGCAGCGGAGAACAAAGCGGGGCCGGGCGGGAGGGCGACGGGAGCGGGCAGCGGCCCCTCCTGCCACCAAAAAGCCCGTATTCAGGCGAGGCGTGCCGCTCCCCGAAATGGGAGGCAAATTCTGGGACTGACGTCATCTTATCGCCGGTATCTTTTTTTAATTAGGTGGCAGCTAAATGAAGAGTGATGTAGAACATTGTGAATATAATTATCCATTGTGCTGCGGAGAGCCGCCTATAGATCTTTTTTTTTTTTTTTCCCCCCCTTCCTTCTCTGAAAACTCCCAAGAACCTGGGGAATTCAAATAATCTTCCGATCCCTGTGCGTGGATGGAGCCTGTCAGACCCTGTGCACGGGCTGCTGACAAACACAAAGGAGCAACAATAACTGCACACCACTTACAGCACTGCGAGACTTATTCATTCATCGTAACATAATAATTTTAGATGGTCGTTGAAGAGAAGCATATGTTTCAGGCGGACATCAAAAGAACAACCAGGCGTTTAGATAAGACAACTAAAACTCAGTTTTAAAGTTTCAGATCTAATCCTGGGTAAAGACTGAACAAAGAGTCAGAGAGCAGAAATTACGTTATTTAAACTGACACCACCTAAATCGGATCCTTTCTTCCGCGATCTCACACAAACACAGCGTGTTCATCGCATCCAGCCAGCTTCATTACTATTTATATTACCGTACACTGGCTGTGTGCAGTCAATTCATAATTGTCCAGTTTTTCTAATTAATCACAAAAGATTTTTGTTTTGCCTACAGCTAGTTCTGGGGTGACTCACAATGGCAAGCCAAAGCTCATACATCAAACACAGACCTTCTTTACTCCAGCCTTCTGCTGGAGGAGGCTGCCGGGCTCCCCTCGCCACCGCGCTGCTCAGGGGGCATGCGCGGCCCCGGGCGAGAGAGAGGAGCCCTGCGCTCTGTCCTCCACCGTGTGACTTGTTATTTTTATCTGATGCTTGCATTCTCAGCCCAAACCCGACCCGGAGATTTTTGGCAAGGTTGCTTAATTCAGAGCGTTTGATTTCCCTCTGTCTCTAATAGGCACGCGCATGCTCCCCTCTCCTGCTCTAGCAAGCTGTTCGAGACCTGTGCAGCTTCAAAAGAAGCAAGCTGGATCAAATATTGCATAAACTTCTGCATTATCCATATTTTCTTAATGAGCTCAACGTAACCAGTGGATGCTAGCAGAGGGGCTGAGCCAGCTGCTGGATCTCTCCAACTCCGAGAGCGACAAGGCTGGTTGGTGACATTTGCAGTAGGCCAGGTCGCTCGTGCCTCCTCCGCCCGCATCACGAAGAGCAGCTACTCAGATGAGTAAATCCTTTTGGCTGCGAGGCGGCTACTTGCGTAAGTCGCAGCTTGCCAACCTGAGCCAGAGGACAGTGATTTGACCTCTATGTCTTGTGCTGCTAGAGGTTTAGGCGCGCAGAAGCTATTCCATGAACAAAGGAAATGGGGCAATTTGGCTGATAACGGCACAACAGTATGTTCTTTCTCCACACACGTTAAAAAAAATGTGATTCTTATTTAAAAAAAACTATCACTACTTTTTTTCTTTTTTATCAGTGATGAAGTTTGTAGTACCGAAAGTCAGCCCAGTTAAGATCAGCTGGATTTGTGTGAAGAGCAGAAAGCAATAGACCCACACTGCCTCTAAAGCGCGCTCCAACTTAAGGCTACAAATGTTGTTCATTATGTGGAAGCTTTCTGGTAAGATGCATCTATCAATGCGATCTTCCTTGATCACATTCTGCCCACTGCTGGGTTTGCAAGGAGTCAGCACAGTGGTGGGAGAGGCGCATTTTATTAATAAACCCTGCACAGAACCCTGCGCTCAGCCTGGGCATTTTGGAGTGAAAATGGCTGGGAAGCCAAAGCTGGTTTCTGTGCGAGGAAGCATGGGCAAGCAAATAGCTACCGAGCACAAAATAGGTAGGTTTTTAACAGCATGGAAGAGAAAAATGTGGTTTCGTATCTGATGGCATAGAAGAAAGGGTATCTCTGATTTATTACAGGAGATTTCAAGTGGAGTTGTTTGGGCAAAAAATGTTACATTTAGAAAGGCTGAAAAAATATGAATTAGCAAAAATCAATGTTTTCATAAACTTGTGTTGTAGATTATTTACCTGGTAGCAGACCCCTTTCTCTGCAGACTACGGAGTTCAAAAAAATGGGGGGGGGGGGGGGAGAGAAGGCTCCTTTTCTCAGGTCACCTGGGGGATAAATTGTAATGTAAGATTTCCGAATGTAGTCACGCCTCCCAGTGTGGCCCAGCTGAAGATACCCTGGTCTCCTTGCTTGGGAACTTAGAGCACCCCCAGTAACCTGCTGTCAGGGCAGATTCAAAGGACAACCCATGAGAAATATTTGGAGGGAGCAAGCCAAACTGTTTTATTCCCAGTGCCAAACCCTAGTTTTCCACCACAGTGTCTGCTGTTTCACGTGAATGTGCCCAGGGACTGCATGTGACGGGAACACGTCCATCAGCGGCCTCTCAGATACGCTGCTCCGATGCCAGGGACAGCCTTTCAGGAGCCACCGCAAGCCCTGACAGTGCGCTTTGCTTTCTCCCCTTTCCCGCCCGCCATCCCACGAATTAACGATAGCAAAGTCTCCCCTCGTTCTTGTCAGCCCCTTGCAAGGACCCCCCTTTGCTGTGGCATGTCGGCCACGATCACAGGTGACACCAGCAGCCCCAGGTGGGGCTGCTGAAACCCTGGTGATACCCTGGTGATAGCAAGGCTGGAGATCCTGTGCTCCATCCTGGCTCTTTTCAGTCACGGGGAGCCAGATCCAAAGCTCACTGAGCCCAGGGGAATATTTTTCAATTGGCTTCGGCAAGCAGGCGAGGCTCCCGTGGTCTATTGCCACCTCGCTGTAAAGACCGTAATTTTGCTGGGACAAACTGCTTATTACCCAGTTGCAAGCTTAATAATAACCATGGGCTGTGATTCCTCCTAAGGAACTGAGGACCTGAATTAAGTATTATTAATACCAACAATATTGCGCTAACACAGGAAAAATAACGGTATTAATAATAATGTTATCTTAATGGCAGTGTAAATATAAGGTAAGTAGTGTACCTGGCTTCTGAGGAGTGTGAAGCCAAATGATGATTTCCTCTCAGGGCAGTGATAAACAACTCAGTCATACTGAGTTTACAGTTTTAGTAATAATTGGCTTGAAGGGAAAAAAAATACATAAAGCACAGTCACAGGTTAACTACATTATAATTACAGGGTGTAATTTCAGCCCCTGCTCCTTGAGTGGAAGGCACAGTTTTTATCTGATCAGCCTCCATGTGTAATTCCCTACTAGGTTTGGGGCTAAGCATTGCTGTGCTGGTTTTAAAAATGACTAAGCGGATATACAGAGATTGCAACCCGCCCCGGGTCACGGCGAGCTGGCAACAGGCTCGGGAGCGGAACCGTGGGCACATGGTCACCAGAGAAAAAATTGGTGGTGGTGGCCACCAGCACGCGTGGGTCCCCAGCCCGCCTAGGCAGGGGTTTGGAGCTAAGGCTGGTGGTGTTGCCCAGGATTCCTCCGGGAGTGCCCAGGCTCTGCGGATATGGTGGCCCCAACCAGCAGCAATAACGGGTCCTGTCGCCCTGCCAGAGCTGGGACAGGGTGTCTCCAGACAGCTTAGGAAATTCTGATGCCTGGTCACCTTCCCAAAACACTCTGCCTAATTTCTCCCAAAACCAGCAAATAATTGGTCACACCACGTGATTGAAAAAAGGGGCCTTCCAAAAGGCTCGCTTACGAGTAGCTGCAACGGGCAAAACTGAAAGCTGAGAGCAGCATCAGGCACCAGTCGTGACTTGGGCGATGTCTTCTGGAGAAAGGGTAGAAAACCGTCTTCTGTTGTTGTTGCTTCTTGAATTTTCACACGGGCACTTTTCTTTTTGCACTGGAAAGCTGATTGTGAAACCCAGCTCCAGACAGAGGAGGAGGGATGGATGCTATTTGCGTTTTTCAGCTCACCAGCCCCTCCCCGACAGAAATCTGTTCAGCTTCCACAAGGGTCAGCCTAAAGCAGGGGGAAAGGTTAGCTCTTTTGCCTTTTACTTTTTCAACCGTGTCAGCCCACACGTTTTAGTTAGGACAGGTCAGACCCCTTTTAACGTGTTATCGGGCGCAGGGACACCTGGAAGCATCGGATGGCTTTTCCTACTGTGCTCTCTACAAAGTCTCAGCTAACTTCCCCAGCCTCTCATGGCCTGCTGTATGCGACAGTAGATACCGAGCCCAGGAAACTGAAATATCTGATTGTGCTCCAATTTCATGAGTTTGTCCCACGAGCTGACTCAAGGCATTGAGCAAGAAAGCCGAACATTTTCCTGTTACACAACTAATGCTTCTGTGTCTCCTTGGGGAAAACAGAAATGTTAGAGAGGTGTGCGGTACCACTCCTGTCAAGCCCAAAACCTCTGGGTCAGGCAAGGTCCCTCTGTCCCTCACCACTGGTGCTTCACACAGACTGCAAGGCAGGTGGGAATAACTCTCAGCTTCGCTTTCCAAGGGGCCGAAAGGCATGAGCCTCTCCCTAATGAGCAGAAACGTGGGTCCCGCGTTGCTCGCTGTGCAATACTAGAAACACGAGAAAGGTCGAGGGGAAAAGGGAAGCCCAAAATGGTGGAGGTGTCTGTTGGCCCTGTGGGGCAGGGTTATCGTTATTAAAGCAAAAGCAACCTCTCTATCCTTAAATGAACTGCACTGCAGATGGAAAGCTTACTTGGGAACCACTATAACTGCTTCCCAGGGGCATCATATCAGCTGCAGCGTTAAGCTATTCCCTCCCAGCCTCCGTGACTTGGCTCAGCGCTCTCCTTCGGGATGCCCCGGGTCCCTTCTTGCTTGGTCAAGGCAGGTCGAGACCCGGAGGAACTATTCTGGCAGTGTCAAAAGGTCCTGCGTGCTGCATGGGTTTGAGATTGCTGTATTGGGTTTGCGTGGCAAGGTTTTGATAGTGGGGGGGCTACAAGGGTGGCTTCTGTGAGAAGCTGCTAGAAGCTTCCCCCGTGTCTGATAGAGCCAATGCCAGCCGGCTCCAAGACGGACCCGCCGCTGGCCAAGGCCGAGCCCATCAGTGACGGTGGTAGTGCCTCTGGGGTAATGTATTTAAGAAGGAGGGGGAAAAACTGCGCAACAGCAACTGCAGCCAGAGAGAGGAGTGAGAAGGTGTGAGAGAAACAGCCCTGCAGACACCCAGGTCAGAGCAGAAGGAGGGGAGGAGGGGCAGAGATTCCCCTGCAGCCCCTGGGGAAGACCACGGTGAGGCAGGCTGTCCCCCTGCAGCCCATGGAGGTCCACGGGGGAGCAGATCTCCACCTGCAGCCCGGGGAGGACCCCACGCTGGAGCAAGCAGATGCCCGATGGAGGCTGTGACCCCGTGGGAAGCCCGCGCTGGAGCAGGTTTGCTGGCAGGACCTGTGGCCCCGCGGGGGACCCACGCTGGAGCAGTCTGTGCCTGAAGGACTGCAGCCCACGGGAGAGACCCACACTGGAGCAGTTCATGAAGGACTGCAGCCTGTGGGAAGGAGTCACATTGGAGAAGTTTCTGGTGGACTGTTTCCCATGGGAGGGTCCCCACGCTGGAGCAGGGGAAGAGTGTGAGGAGTCCTGCCCCTGAAGAGGATGGAGCGGCAGAGACAACGTGTGATGAATCGACCGCAATCCCCATTCCCAATCCCCCTGTGCTGCTGGGGGCGAGGAGGTAGAGAAAACCGGGAGTAAAGTTAAGCCTGGGAAGAAGGGAGGGGGGGGGGGGAAGGTGTTTTAAGATTTGGGTTTATTTCTCATTATCCTACTCTGATTTGATTGTCAATAAATTAAATTAATTTTCCCCAAGTCTGGTCTGTTTTGCCCGTGATAGTAATTGGTGAGTGATCTCTCCCTGTCCTTATCTCGACCCAGGAGCCTTTCGTTTTATTTTCTCTCCCCTGTCCAGCTGAGGTGGGGGGTGATAGAGCGGCTTTGGTGGGCACCTGGTGTCCAGGTCAACCCACCACAATTGCGATGAAGGAAAATGTTTCTCCAAGAGGCACGAAAGCAACTCTCCACATCCAGGCTAGCTCTGGTGATGGACAGCCCACAGGGAATGGGAGCAGGGACAGGAGCGGGGCACAAGCAGCGGCAGGAGAGACCCCACAGCAGAACAGAGCTGCCCTCCAGGAAGGGGGAAGAAAGCACAGAATTTGCAGAAGGACCTTTTTGTAAAATTTGGGAATGTCTACTGCAGAGCCACGTGAAGCCGGCTTCCATATTTTCTTGACTAAAGCATCTTCTGCTTGCGCTGTTTTATAGGGAGCAACCCAACATGTTGTAGAAGCTGGTAATAGGTGCGCTTAGTCCCTAGCATCTGTGCCTGTAGATTTTTTACCTCCTTCTTGTACATGGGCAAGTCTCTGGGCATTTCCTCACCTCCTCTTGTCTTTTAAATCACTTTTCTCTCAATCTTCATTTCTGCTACAGACAATCTCCATGAAAGGGGTATCCTTGCCCCATTTATCATTACCCTTGTTAGCCAGTTTATTTTGTAAAAGGACTTCAAAGGTTGACATAAAGACGGCATTATTTTGAACAAGCCATAGCTGGGTGAGAACGAGGAAGTCTACTCAAAATATTGTTATTTACCCCCTTGCAAAAGGCACTCAGGCAGCAGTGGAGCCCACTCTGTCGTAACGCTGCCAGAACTGTGGGTTTCCTCTTATTTCTGTGAAAACCTTTCACAGGAACCCAGGTAGTACAAGCAGCAGGGGAAGTGGCTGGAAGTGACTTTCTGTCACTCGTGTATTAATGGAGTGGTAAGACAAATGTAACGTCTTGACATGCTGAACATTTTTGCCTGCTGGTGCTAAGCTGGCTGCTCTTCGACAGGGCTCAACTTGTGTAGGGATGCCTGCTGTGCTGTGTTTCTGCCTCCGCGCCCTCGCCCCCTCCCTAGTTAGTCGTCCAGTCCCCTTAACAGATTCTTTAAAATCCGGCATTTTAGTAAGACCCTTGGTCACACCTGGAGTGTATTTATATTGCCAAACACAAATAATTTCAAATAGATGGGGTGACTAGGGGAAAAAGCCGGGAAGAACTTCAAATGGACTCCAAAATAGCAGTATGGAGCTGTGGGGCAGGGAAGCCGCTTTCCCCAGGATGCTCAAGAACAGACCAAGACTGAAGCACTGCCCAGAGAGAGCTGATTTGTGCCCTAGATGCACCCCATGAAGGATGGGGTGTAATTCTAGTCAACCCTTACATCGCTTGCAGTGCACACAGGACACTCCCCGCTACACTTGGTGTCCTTCCTTGGAGAGTATGCCCTACGCTGTGATTTTTTTTTTTTTTTTTTTTTATCAGGCTAAAGAGGATATATTTTATCATAATGGTTTCAAATCCAATGTGTACAGGCCAACACAAATAGGGTATTACAAGTTGAAGAACTGTACCTCAGGCACCATTTTATTAGAACTAGTGTTTACATCAAACAATACATCCTAAGTACTTCATATTAAGCTTGGACAAATCATTTGCCTGAGGATTAGGGTGTTGTGCCATTGAAATGTAATCCTTCTGTTGATTTTTTTTTTTAAACTGCCAAACCAAACATGGTAAAATCAGTAACTGTTAAAAAAACAGAAGGGTGAAAACCTTAGCCTCAATTTGACATGTTAAATAAAACAAAGGAAAAATCACCAAGGTGGGTTTGCAGACAAGTATCAGAACAGTAGGTCAGATTTTCCCCTGCGCAGATCAGCAAAACTCCGTGGGGAAACAAAAAAACATAATGGTGGGTTTCATTGTTCCACCATGGGGGGTGAGGAGGGAAGAGAGGGCTGGTCCAGCTGCTCCCCATAATGCATAAGTGACCCTAGCATGGGGGCGTTTGTGCTGAGCAGAAAATTCAGGGAGCAGAGCCAGGAGCAGGAGCGGTGGCCACAGCAGGCTGTGTCCCACGAGGCGATGCCTCGTGCCCCGGCACAGCCCGGGCAGCCCAGGAGAAGGGCAGGATGGCACGAGGGAGAGCCTCACTCTTCAGGGGAAGGGGATGGCCTCTGCTCCCCAAAATGGAGGAGCGGGTGTTGAGACATGACTCGCAGATGTGTAACACCGGCTGCGAGGAGGGACCCAGCCTAGCCAAAATTTGCGTGAATTGGAACCAAGCTCATCGCTGCTGGCTTCGCAAAAGCAGTATGTGCCCCACATACACACCTCATCCCTTTCCACTACCCAGGAAAGCACATTTCTCCCCGTGTCTTACACACACACGGTTTTGGTTTTTACAGGCGTGCACTGCTTGGGCCCCTTTTAACAGAAGGCACCCCCAACGGATGAGTCCTCAGGCACACAGGACACCCCTGGTGGGAGCTGCCATCGTGTACTGGAAGGCCAAGCTTGACATCAAGTTGATCAAAAACACCTTCCTTCTCCTCACAGGGATTTAAGCTCAAGTCAGAGGCAATGGGACTATTACAGAGACGCAGTCCCTGAACCAAAAGCCATAGTAATGCCGTGGAGACTCTTCTCAATAGAAGTCCCGTAGCGATGGCCAAGGAGGATGCACTTCCATCCCAGGTAAGAAAAATATACAGCACGATTCAGATGTAAATGTCTGGTTGTGTTGAGAGCAAGGACTGGGACCCTGGCTCCAGTGAAGGGAAAGAGAAAACTTCCCTGGACTTCTGCAGGACTGGCATTTCACCTGGGTAGTTTCTCTCACCTCCAGCAATGTGGTAGCTTTTACGCTCACGTGCACCTCGGGCACCTCTTCCCTGCTGTCTGTCCCTTCCCTCCTTCCAGAGCCAAGTCTCGCTTTCCCTGTGGGTGCCCTCCCTCCACCCCCACACTCTTTCCCTGGCCGGGCACCCCCAGACCTCGCTACCGAGCTGCCAGCTGTTGGAAGCTTCATGAATCAAGAGGGAGCAAGGGGGGCAGCAATTCGCTGTCCCAGCCTCTGCTACTCCTTTGCCAAGCAGCTTCGGGCA
This sequence comes from Aquila chrysaetos chrysaetos, assembly GCF_900496995.4. Lineage (NCBI taxonomy): Eukaryota > Metazoa > Chordata > Aves > Accipitriformes > Accipitridae > Aquila > Aquila chrysaetos. Next base: position 18,225,695 of record NC_044021.1, read on the forward strand.
ATTCAATCCCCCAGTTGCTCTAGAGAATCAAGAAGGCGGGATAGTTGCAATGTCAGAAATCAACATCTTGGTTTGGGTACAAGTGTGCCACTAATGACTTTTGTTAATAATTCCAGAGGAGTCTGTATTTGGGAAATCTAGCACCCGATACCTTTCAGGAGTACGAGATAACGAGAGGTGAACTGGGTTGTGCAGCCACCAGTGAATGCCAATACCAGTGCACAGTGCACCGGTCACTGGCCTTCATGACTACAGCTACAGCAAAGACCTGCTCAGAAGGAACGGAGACCAGTGAAACTGGTCTAAAGGCATCACTACTAAAGGCATCTGCACTGCACAGCGGTCAGATACAATGACATGGATTGCTCACAGAGTATACCTTGGGAGATACTGATACTTGGTATCTAAGTATATTTAGGTTTCTCTAAGACTTTACAGCCAGAATTCTCCAACAAATTACATTTTAATCCTTTGGTTTTAATTACGTGCGTCTGTGTCTATTCGTTTATCTGTTTGTGCGTAATACTGCATATTTGGGAATGACACACTGAATAGATCTAGATCTTGAGAGAGATGTAGATACAGATATAGATATGAGACATCTATGAAGAGGTTACCCAGCACTGTGACAAGCGATGGCATGTGTGCACATGCAGAATCTATGGGGCCAACCTGACTGACAGGTAACTCCCAAGTTTTAAGCTAAGGACAAGTTTAAGTGTTTCTCGCATAAAGAATTTAGCCATCTCTGAGGCAACCACCTCCATCCCTTTGGAAATAGAGTCACTGAGGATGACAAGAAAAAAAACTACACAAAGGCTTGCACTCTTGCATCATTGGGAAGAAAACCAAGGGTTATATCTAAGAAACTAACTAGTAATTTGCTAACATGCTCCCATACATGCGTGCGCGCACACCAAACTTATCGTTTGTTTTACCACCGTTTAAAAAAAAAAAAATTTAATTGATGTTCTTCTACCAGCCGTGAGTTACAGGCATTGCTAACTAAACCCAGCAGCAGCTCTTTGCCTGCTGAACTTTGTGGCTGCTGAGACGTGTCACAGACCTGTGAGGGCTCAGCAGCTCAAGCCAGGTGTGAGAGCACAGAGGTCTATCACACCCTGCAATGCACCCACCCTCTCACCAGCCTCGTGGGCAGCTCGTGCCTTGCCAGAAGTGGGATTGAACAGAGCGGGCTGCAGAGTGCCCACCACCACGTACCACATTCCCATGCTTCTGTCTAGAACTTCTGGATTCACCAGATTTTGTGTAGGGGCACAAAGCTGCCAGTTTCATTGAAAATCCAAAAAGTTCTGCTCAGGCAACACTCGCATGGGGCATCTAGATGCCCAAGCATTTGAAAGTCTTATGGCTGGGATCATGCTTGCAGGATCTCCATCAATGCATCTGGTTTGACGGGGCTTCACAAGATGCAGCGAAAATGCTGCCCAGTCCCTGCCCATAAAGAAAAATACATTGATGAGTATCAGGGCATAAGAGAACAGCAGCAGTGGCAAGTACCACAGTTTTCTTGCAAACAGCGCAGTTAATATTTTCGAAAACAAATTTCAGGCTCAAAATTACGCTGTCAGACTCCAAGCATTTTTCTGTCGCGTCAGTGCTGCTGTGCACAGCTCAGCATTTTGTTAAACCAAGCCACGTACTGAGAGGTGTCTTGATATTTCCTCTCCTTACGGGCCCATTCAAGAAAGCCATGGCTCCCGAAACAGCAGAGGAGAAGGGGAGCGCTGACTCGTCGAAGCAGGGCTCGTACTAATTGGATCTCCCAGTAGGTCCCATCCCATCCACAGTCTCAGCGTAGTACCTCTGAACAAGGCACTGCTTTAAGAGCCCCACTTTGCCGAGGCTCCAAGTAGCACTGGTGACTGCTGCTAACTTTGCTTTAAGCAGAAATTTCACAGAGATCACACATGGGTGAGCAGGTTCAAAAAAAACCCAAACCAACCAAAACAAAAACAGGAGGTAGAACCTGAAAAATTAGGAAATTATAAGCAAATAGGGAACACAGGCAGGAGTATTGCACACAAAGGGCAATAAACATATGGAATAAATTAGGGGAGCAGGCAATGGAAGCAAAGCATGTAAATGAGTTCCACAGACACCTAGGCTTGTTGCTGGAGAAGGAGGGGATGGGGGAGGAGGATGGAAAAGCAGGAAGGTGGAATTAAAAGGGCTTTTTCCTGTTCCCATGGCCTTTTCTCCCGGTTCTTATACTCTTCGTGTACTTAGGTATTGCCGAGACCCCAGATCAATAGGTGTGTGATATTTGTAGGTACCATATGTACAAGCATACCTAGGCACACACTTTCTCTTGGTTTACATCAAACGCCCAGCCCACCTTCGAAGAATAGTATTAGGGTCTCTATCGGAAATTAAAATGTAAGTGTCTTAATTTCCCTGAAACCTCGAACTCTCAATTTTACTGTCCTCCTGAGAGGACATGGGAGAGTATTGAGATATCTAAGAAAAGAGAAAGCAGAAGAGAAAGTAACTCACAAAAGCATGTTCTGACTTGAAAGAGCAAAATACAGTATGCCTATTCATGGGAGGGGAGCAACAGATTTTATAATAATAAAAATAGCTTGGTCACAAGATGGAGCTGCCAGAGGTAATCTTATAGCACTGGTTTTACTGGCACTTTGATGTCTTACCCAGAATTTAACACTACATTATTCACTAAGAGGTTTGTTCCCACCGCGGGACATACAAACATCACTGCTATTAGCACGAACAGGAGAGCCACATAAACGCAGTGCAGAGAATAGCCCCTTGTGCACATATACTTTTTACGATAATGCTGTGGAGTTAAATCTCGGGGGCTTTTTTTCCCCTTGAGCCCCCCCAGGTTCACTCGCGGTGATGGGGTCGTAGCTGCGGCCGGGTTTGGCTCCTGGCCCCGGGCTCCTGCGCCAGGACGGAGGGGACGTCGTCCCGTCGGCAGGGCAGAGTGGAGGCGAGACAGAGCTGCCCGCTGCAGCGGAGGAGACGCTAAATATAGGCGGGCTTTCTCCTGGGTTGTGCAGGCATTTTAATTTATCCTGGTGCTAATAAAGCATTTACTGTAGCCCAGGCAGCAGGCGGGGCTGGGGAACGGCGGTGGCGGCTGCTGCAGACAGAAAGAGCCGGCCCGGGCTGTGTAAATGGAAGGTTTCACGTGCTCTGCAAAGAGTTTCATTTGAGCGATATAGAGAGGTAGGAGACCACCACAGACAACCTAATCCGCGGCTTGCTGGAATGCCACGCCAGCCCTTTGCAAAGGGAGCAGCACTTTGGCGTGCAGGAGGCTCCTCAGCGCTGGCACTGACCGCAAGGCTGGACCCGTGCCTTCTGCAACGCAGGTGACCAGCGCTTCACACGCTTCAGTTAATGCAAGCCTCGCAGGTGGTACCTGTTTCTGTGCATATTCTTACTTTCTTTTGCTACTAGGTGAATTCGGGATCAAATACAGGAGATTTTGCAATCCCATTTGAATTGCATCTTTAAAAAGCAAACAGTGCAAAAGAAACATCCACCACCAGCAGCACCATTTAGGCACTGCAAATTCACACATGAAGCAGGGATTAAAGTGGAATGTGAAACCTCTGTTCTCAGCTTTTGCATTTGCAATACCCTTATATGTAACTTATGCATGTCCTGAGCAGTCAATTTATAACTATAGTCTACCTCCTGATATCAGCAATACAAGCACACAAGACTGGCACATTAGTGGGATTTAGTTAAAGCAAATGTTATTCATGAGTCCATCCATGGGTACAGGCCAAATTCTTCTTTGCACCCAATAATCTAAAAAAACGATTACAAGGCGCTGATATTTTGCTTCCTGAAAATTCACGCCCTAGTGCAAACTCCTTCATACCTTCCTTTTTTTCTGTATGTCTATAACACGCTTATTTCCCCCAGTGCACTGGAAATCCTATACCACTCTACAGGGGGAAGCAAAGAAAAGTGTTTTACACCAGAGTTTGAAAGGCAAGAGGCTTGCATTTCTTTGCAGCTCTGTGTGGGGCTGGATGTTTGGCCTTAAACAACTCCTTTAACAACTCCGTGCTTTGATTCCCATCTCACTGAAGGACTAACATCGGCACTGTCCTACAAGCCTGAGACGGAGGTGTCGTGCGCTGTAAATGCACTCATACGGCTTTCATTCCTGCTGGAACTGCTCTACTGATGAGCAAAACAGCAAAAGCTCCCTCTTCCTCCCTTCAAGGCTGCTCCTCGCCCCAGATCCCAGACGGCCTGATCCCAAGGCCTTTTCCTGCTAACAAGAACTGCCCAAAGAGAGGCTAATTTAGCGGTAAGCCACCTGAGTGGGATCTGCGGGCCATACATTTCCCAGGGAAATTGCTTCTGTCTTCGTAAGCCCCAGCACTGGTGAAGTTTATCAGCTGTTCTGTCTAAGATGTGTTATTGCAGTGGGAGGAGGAGTAGCATGCTCAGCTGTGGTTGGGGTTAATCAAGTATCTCGGTGGACACTTCCCCTAAAACCTCTGCCCAATCACTGTGCAAAATGCCAAGCTAGAGGAACTATTTTTTAGGAGAGCATAGGATATGTGTGCTTTCTGCTGCCTCAAAGATAAATAATCATGAAAAACGCCATCCTTTTTTCCCTGTCTTCATTTCATACAATATCCTGTCCTGTGCTTAACAGTGGGTAAAATAAAGCCCAATCTTAACAGGATTCGTGTTGAAAAATGAATGGATTGACTGAAACACCAAGTAGCAATGGAAAGAGAAATTACTTCTTTAGAATAAAAACTCCTTCCTACCTTGGTGGCCACTTCATGGTAACTGGCAGAGGAGTCACTTCTGGATTTTGTCATACTGTTACTAACATATCCTGTATCTCCAGGTATCGACACTGTTGCAGAAGGTACAGCTAGATGCAACAACAGCTCTACTTTTACAGTCAAGGGACCCATGGAAAATTACTAAATTCAGAGCCTGCCAATCTCCTAGCCCCAAGATATCAAAAGTCCTAGGGCTAGGGACACCAGAATATAACCCTAGACCAACACAGAGAGATACAGATAGACACGTTTAAAAGAGAACAGATATTTGTATCACCCACTCTACAATCAGTTTTAGGTAAAACCAAAAAGAAGCAAAGTCTCCTGGTAGCGAGACCCCCTGACATCAGCAGGGCCGTCTAGCTGATTTCATGGGAGACACACTGGAAAAAAACCAGGAGCAATTACGGAGCTTGGCCACCTTATGCTGCACAGGTTACGAGCTCAGGTGCCGGAGTGCTGGCAGTGCCCCCCTGCGCCCCAGCAGCACGGAGGCTCTCGGGTGCATGGCTCCAGAAGCAATTTTCTCTCTCCAAGCAGGGCTGTGAGGGACATGTAAACACTGCAAGCCACCGCTCTCCTCTGACTTGCAGAACCTCTCCTTGCCTAGCTGACTTATCTGACTCACTCAGAACAAAATTTGGAGACGAAGGGCTGATCATGCCCTCACTTGCCTGGGAGGCATTGCTGAACCATCATCGGAAATGGCATGATTGCTATGAACAAGGGGAAGCACATTTTGAAGAGGCCTAGGCAGGGATGCCAAGACATATCACGCTGCTCAGCTATGTCCAGAGTCCTTTTGTGGAAGTTCACAGGAGGCGCTTAGGGACAGGACGAAGGGCAACCGTTGAGGAACCACAGGTCTGTCCATCACTCAGAGGACCCCACGGAAAAGGCCACCAGGATGCGTTCTGCCAGCAAGATTCATACCGAATACCAGAGACTGGTCTGAGGGAGGCCATTGAGTTTAGGGACAAACAACCTCTTTGAGGAGCAGCCAGAAAAATGTGACACAGCCACAGAAGAAACGCAGCAGTAGATGCATGCAACCATTCCCACCCTGGACACTGCCAGGGCGGCAGCGAGGAGGGAATCTGAAGTGACAGTACTGCTTTCTCGCTCAACGGGGTGAATCCAGGACACAGGCACAGCTTAAAATGTGACTTCCCCGTCACTTTGGGTTCAAACCTTGGTGTTATTTATAAGCAAGGTCGGGACGGTTGCTTCCTTTCCTTGAGAATTTTTCCTTCTCGTGAATTTTAACGGTAAAACCAGAAGAGAAGGGTCTGTTGGTAAGGGTGTGAGGGATGACACGATGCCTCAGCAGCTCAACCTCTTTGTGCAGATCTCCAAATGCTGAGGCCTGGGAACAGCATTCCTAAAGTGAGGAGTCCCCCCAAATTCAGCGGGTGCAGACTGTCCCATGTATCATTCTCTGCAGGATCCAGCTCTCCATCTGGCATTATTAGATGCTCCCCTGACAAGTGTAAGCTTGAATAGCATAGACTCAGAGTACTCATTTTGTCTTTATTTTCTAACTTATACTTAGAAACAGGCCAGCGAGTATTTTTGGTAAAATTTTCACCTGCTTCCAAGTCAGTTAGGCTGATCTTAAGATAAGGACATAGACACACAGGGAGCAGATTTTTAAAGCACTGAAATACCTGAAAGTGCAGAGAGACACCTAGCTGTTTCCCATTGCTCTCAGTGCAAAAGAACTGGGTGCAGACTAGTGAAATTAATCCAGTACCTCTATACTTGAAAAATGTGAAGAACAAACCGTAGATTACAGAAGGGACACGGTGCCTTTCGTTTCTCCAAAGTGTCAACAGCTTACAAGTCATGTTTTGCAACTTAATCCACACTAGACAGCCACATGTGTTGGGGACAATCCTAGTACAGGAGCCTGTGCTAATCAGTTATAATCAATTATATTCCTCAAACAGACAATAAAAGCGCAGTACCTGTGTACCTTGTTATGATGCCATCTCCTACCTATTCCCTATGACAGAAGTAACAGACAAGAGTGTAGGTCTCAGGTCCCAGTCTGGTTCCCAGTCTCCCCACCACCATCACCTCCATCCCCATCCCAGCACATGTACCAAGCCATCAAGCTAGCCAAGAGGTGAATGAGCAGCCCCACTAAAAATATGCCCATGCAGAACATGTCCTGAGTGTTTGCACTGAAGTGAAATGTTGACAAGTTTGGGCCCTAAATATGTCAGCATTTATTCTTATGGCTTAACTGATCATTGTGTATAATGTTGGTTAAGAAAATTTACACTTCCCAGTGAGTCAGATATAAACCAAGACTCACATGAGGGCAAATTTTTACCAAAAAAACCCAGTAAAATGCTTCAAAATTTTACTGGCAACAGAACTGCATCCAGCACAGCAATTAGACACAATGTTAATCAGATATGAGCAAAATGAACCAGAAGATTATTTTATTAGCCTGGGAAAGGTGGTCAAGCTCCCTCCTTCTGGCTCTCATTTACCATTTCCTTTAAAGTGATGATGACGATAATTTTATTATTAGATTCAAATTCCTCTTGTTTTTACCTCAAGAGTCCAACTGTCTTTACAATAGTACAATTACTTAAGTCACTTTCTCAAGGAATTGTGTACAAAGCTGCTGCTGCACTGAATCGCTTTTATTTTCAAATCTATCTGTTCGTTGCTATTTTTAATGCGCATAACTTGATGAGAACTGCACCCACACCTCCACACCATGCCTCACGCAAAGGAGACTAAGGAAACACTTCACAACACTTCTCCAAAATCAGTGTTCTAGGCTGTGAGCTTCACTTAAAGCCTGGTTTTAGGAGAGAGGCACAGCACTGCGGGCACCCTCCTAGCTTCCCACTCAGCTCCTAAATCTCTTGGGCACCCTACCACAAAGAAAGCCATCACGGTGTCGGGACTGCCTCGCAGCACACAGGATGCTCGAAGCCCTGTCTGAAGTAGGGCTTCTCCCCTTTCCAGACCTGAGACCTGATAGCATATCTTCAATCAGCGCAGGAGCCTGCACGCCCTGGAGGGACGCAGAGCAGCGTCCATTCCAGGGAGTGTGTGGGGAGCACCCCGGTGATGCCAAATATCGGGGTTCAGCTCCCCCAGCTGCACTAGCCAAAAACCACTGCGGGATTAAGTAGCACGAACCTACACCTGCAAGCAGGAGCACAAGCTACGGCATCCCTCCCTCTCCGGTCCAGCCAACGCTCCCTGCAAAGGGCAGTGGGATCGCTCTGCAGGCGTTTGCTGAAAACAGCACATAAATGTTTCAAACGCTGCTGCATAGGTGTCACTCCAAAGCCATAAAGAAAACAGAAGGTGGAGAGCCCCAGCTCAAGCCCTCAAATATCAGATATTCTTCTCCTCCCTATACGATTTTACAGGCTGAGGAGTGATGTTAGCTGAAACCTCCGTTTGACAGATTTTCTCGAAAACTCAGCATAAAACCAGCCTTAGAAGTGTTAGCGATGTTGCCTGGAGAAGACCTCTTGGATTTACAGGCAGTAATTCATACTTAACCTTTAGCTCCAGTGAGGCAGCTGTGCTGCGGGGTTAGTAGGAGTCACCGTGTTGGTAAACGATAATTGGACTGCACGTACGGCCCTGAGCTGAGCACCCTACAATTATGGGGGGAGGTTTCCTGGGCCTCTTGCAAAGGCCCTCAGGTGAGGAAGGTCTCACCAGGCAAGCTGGAAAGACCTTTTTTCTCCCTGCGAGACAGACTCTAAGGCCAGGGTGGCCTGGGCAGCTGAAGCCTCTGAGGGTAAGGCACAGGCAGCATCTAAGAAAGAAGGATCCATCAGGCCTCCCATGTCCTGCTGGTAGCGCGAGCCAGGGGTGCTCTCTGCTATGTCTTTATACACTGAAGCATATATTCAATACCTTGAGGCACTCCGAGGTGGTCCATCAGACCAGCTGAGGGGGGGATAAATGGGACACTGAGCTCAGGTATACTTTGCTCCCTGTGATTGCCATGGGATTAGAGAAGCACTGCTCCCCTCCCTCTCTGTTTTGACTTCCACCCCAATTATGTCCCTTCTCTGGGGTGGGAGTACCATCTGTAGGTGTCCTCAGCTGCTTTGGCCAAAGGAACCCCTCCTCATCGCTTGCCACACTGGTGGATGGGAATACCTTGGCTGCAGCCCGAGATGCCTGCTGGCCCTGAGAAAAGTCTCCTGTGAAGATGGAACAGGGTCTATGGAGAGCAGCGACGCTGGTGACTCTTCACCGAAGACCCGTCTTCTTGACACCTGTCCAAGTCTGGCTCCTCTGGAAATAAAATAAACAAGCATTAAAAGAGGCTGTCTTCCATATGAGCCAAGGAAAAGACAGTTTGCCTACTGTTAAACATCAGTAATACCAGCCAAACGCCAATACCAGCAAAACACCACTATGGATATTTGTAAGAGGCCAAATCACAAAGTCTTGAATTCATTCACGAGTTATGGCTGCGAGGGCTTCATCTGACCTCTCTCCTACTGCAGGCTGTCATGTTTTACCACGTCACCTCTATATTGAGCCCAGTCACTTGGATTAGACTCAGTCATATCTTCTGTGCGGACATCCACTCCTCTGCCAAAATACAGCGAGGAACAGGACCCACTGCTGCCCTCAGTAGTTTATTCAAGTGGTTAATCACCTGCATGTGCCTTATCTCGCATTTGAATTTGTCTGGCTCCAGCTTCTGGCCTCCAGTTTTGGAGACGGTCCCTTCTGTGCGAGGTATTTTCTCCCCGGGGAGGTATTGTCATGCAGGGCACTTGTTGCTCACCGCAGGCTTCCCCTCCCAGCCAGCGGCACCAGCCCCAAAGGCAGAAGCCGAGTCACAACCTGACACTAAGTAAACACCCCAGCTCCATTTGAATGGAAGGGCTGTGCAAGTGGCCTCAAAAAAATAAAAAGAAAAAAAAAAAAAGAAAAATTAAAAAAGACTTGCGGGGCTCTGCCGTATTTGTTTCAGTCCCCCCTTTGCTGTCTGGGGGAAGGGGAAAGGAGAGGACAAGGGCCCTTCAGCCCCCTTCTGCCAGCCCTTCCAGCCCTGGCCGGGCACGCATCCATCCCACCCTCGTCCCTGCGCCGGCTTTCGGCTCCCCTGGGGCTGAAGAGCGAGTAAGACCTCTCGGATCTGGCCTCTAAGCTGATAATTGCAGCCCCTTCACTGGCACAGGGCGGCTCTCATGCCATTTTGACCCAAACTATGTCTTCTTTCTGTATATTTTTAATTAGACTCAAGAATGCAGAAAAACCAGCGTGAGATCCTTTCATTCCCCTTTGTTTAATATCTGTTATTATGACATTAAGTGTAGGGTTTTGTTGTGGTGGAGAGTTCAAAATCCCCCTCGGTTCTGTTGCTGTAGCCATGGGTTCGTGTACATTAAAGTGGTCATTTTCGGATTAGCTCTTGCTTTCCCTTTGATGCATATGAAACGCTGAGCCAGTTAGTTGGAGAAGGCATTTTACCTCTTTTGTTGCCCTTCCTCGCAACCAACGGCAGGGAGAGGACGAAAGCCCCCTGGCTCTCTTAAATCAGAAAGGAATTTCCAAAGGGTTTAAAGCTTTAGTTGCCACTTCTGTCTGGGGTTGCCTGACCAAAAATAGAGCGGGTTGGTTTTCAAAGGAGCAGGCGACGAGGAGCCTCCGTTTGCTGCTGCTGTTGTTGTCATCGTCCTCGCTCGTGTGCCTGTTCCCTGGGAATTCAGGAGTCCCGAGAGCAGAACTGGGGCTGAGCAGCGGCACAGCGCAAAACTTTTCTCTGAGATACGCATGTATTAGTGGTGGGAATCAGAATTTTGGGGCAATCAAAGTGGGTTTTTTTCTCTTGTCTCTTCCTTTTTTGTCTTTTTTTTTTCCTTTTCTTTTTGATTTGGCAGTTAATGGGAAGCAGAACGAAGGTTTGATTGAACAAATGCTAGATTTCACGTACGCTTCACATGACACCGACAGCCCCATGATTTCTTTCCATCTACATAAGACCTACACTCTGCATGGTTATTTCTGTGGGACATCTGATATTTTCTTCCAAGGAGAGAGCATTTTCCAGCCTTCAGCCCTTCCCACCTTAACCATTCGTATCATTACAACTAATCCTAAGGGCTCCCGACTAAGATAAAATTGAGTCAACTGGGGAAAAAAAAAAAGGAAAAAAAACGGTTAACTAGAAAAAAAAATAAATGCACGCGCACAACTTTTCTGCCACCCTAGAGATCATCCCAAATATTCCCGTGAAAGTCGGGCAAACGGGGGGAGGGAGGGGGGCGTAGAAGGTCAGGGGGGAGGGGGTGTTTATGTCAACACCGCTCGGAGATGGAATAATGCGCCCCAACGTGAAGTCACAGCCGCGGGGCATGTGAAGTCACAACTTCTCCAGGTGACAGGTGCTGCAGCAATTCAGATGCGAGGGAGCCGCTCCCGCTCCCCTCCCGCCCCCGCCGAAGGCATCAATAACCGGGGAGCGGGGGCTGCCCCTGCAAACGCCTCTCCTCTGCTTTACATACAAATAGGGAAGCAGGGCTCATGAAATATTTCTGATCCACCAGAATTATTTTTACCTTGGGAAACCTGCTTCCTTCTCTCCTCTTTTTTTCTTTTTTTCTCTTTTTTCAGGCGCTAATACGTGCCTAATCAGCGAGATATGTTTTAATTTAAAAGCCAATAGGCTGCAGCTGAACTACGCTACAGAAATCCGATGTAAGGATAATTTGGAGTATTCAAAACCGCTGAGTCAGCGGCGGAGCCCATCTCCATGGCTAGAATATTGTTTCTAACTCCCGCTGCTGTGTTTCGCTTACTGTTATACCGATTGTATCGTGTAATTATTGTTTGTTTTCCAAAAATGTAATTACTTTTTTTTTCTTTGTTTTCTTTGCAACGTTAAATCTGCCAAATGCCTGACTAAAGCAGCTCCAGAAAAATAAAAAGAAAAAAAAAATTAAAAAGCTAATGAAAGGGGAGGAGGTCTCTTTCTCTCTCCTTAGCCAAAGATTTTCTCTCTCTCAGGCACCTTCTTGCATCGACGGCTTAATAAAAATACCGGCACGTGTAGAACAAAACCTTTGGAAACGCCCAGCCCGATTAGAGGAAGGCATCGGCTCCGGGCAGCCCCACGCGTTTCTCGGGTGGCTTTCCCTCCCCGCCGCGGGCACGGCCGGGGGGGCGGCGATTCCGCACAGAGCAATCTGCGAGGGGGTTAATAGTAATAATACCAATAATAGCCATAATAACAATAAAGCTGTTGAGCTGTTTCCAGCCTGGCGCTGGGACCAGGCTGCACGGCGGCACCGGGGCCGGGTGGGGGGGGGTCCCCGTGCCCCCGCCTCCCCTCGCCTCAGGCACACGGCGGGGCGCGGAGCGGCTGCCCGCCGTCCCCAGGCGGGAGGCGACGGGGATGGGCGGAGATGCCGCCCGGCAGCCGGGAAAGCGGGTCCCTCGCCCGGGCACCGGCAGCTCGGCTTCAAGTTTGGCTCCCGGGCCGAGGAGAAAGGAGGATGGAGGATGCCGAGCTCCCGCCGAAACGTCGCGTTGCTCTTCTCGGAGCAACTTTAAAGGGTCGGGACGGCCCGGCGGAGTGGGGCGGGGGGGGCGGCCCGGGCGCAGAGAGGGAAGGGGCCGGCGTGCCGAAACGCCGGGGGTCCCGCGGCTCTCACAACGCCCGAGGTGTCCCGGCGAGAGTCGGAGGAGTAAAACGCCCGGACTGGCGTTCAGCACAGCGCCGGGAGAGGTTAATCGCCTTTCCCTCTTCTTTAAATGTAGGATTCGGGAAGGCTGAAACCGTGTAAGATCAGCTCTCCCCATAAATGATACCTGCTTTAGTCAAAACGGTGCAGGAGGGCCAAATCCCCCACACGCCAGCAAACCTCCCCTTGACTTCCCCGGAGCAAGGGCTTGCGGGAAGCACCGGGGCACCGGGAGGCTGAAGGCTCTTCTCCCCGCACCAGCGGCAGGTCCTGCTGCCGGGCTGGCTTTGAAAAGGGGGGGGGGGGGGGTGGAAAGGGGGGGAAACCTCGCCCTCGCCTTGCCTGGGTAGGAGGATCAGCCGCGGTAACTCCTGTCCTCAGGAGCGTGGGTCGGGGGTTCCTCAGCACGGAGAAACAGATAGTCCCTGAAACCGCAGATTTTATTTCTGGCAAACAATGCTCCCCCAGCCAGCGTTTGTGTGCGAGACAAGTAATTGTGCTCCCTTGCTTAAATAAATCATTGATGGGTGAAATTACACATGCTCACTTAAAATGTAATGTGATTAAGAGATTATGGGATCGCAGTTAATATGTTGCCTCACAGCTTCTGGACCCAATTCCTGACACCAGAAATCTATCAGCCACAACTGTCCCTCCGTGCGGGGAGGCGGCTCCTCCTGCCACCGGCAGCCGTGAGGTCTGGCCGGGGGGGGGGCGGGGGGGGGGTCCTCCCGCCTCTGCTCCCCGCGGGGACCAGAGAAGGTGAGCGGGAGCGTCGGCTTTGCCTTCAAATAAATAAATAACTTGTTGTTGTTTGGGGGGAGGAGGGGGGGAAAAAAGTTAAATGGAAAGGCAGGAGACCGGGGGGGGGGGGGGGGGGGGGGGGGGAAGCGAGGGGCTGGGGCTGCGCCTGCAAGCTGATTACCTCTCATCTGAAAGCTGCTCCATTTCCTCACACATCGGGTAAGTCCTTTATCATGAGGTGGCACAAGCCCTGCCGGGGGCTATTGGTCGCCCCGAGGAAGGAGCCGGGATGGCAAGCGGGATCCTATCATCAGGCTGCATAATAACCCCGGGCTCGCCACAGCTGCGCTGTGACCCTTTGTGATGGAGCCGATAGCTCTCCCGTGAAATAATGTCCTCCTTTTGGGTGTGAAATCACCATGTTTATTAATTGAGCTAGACACGAGGGTTACCTTTTTCTTTCCAAGCCATGAAAATTTGCGATTCAGGGCAAATGGTTCCCCCTTCCCCCCCCAAACTGTGTTGCCAAGGGGTTGAGAGAGCAGGACCAGCTGGGGAGAGGAGCTATTTTGGAGGCTCGAGCGGGACCGAGCTCCACGGCAACTTCAGAGCAGATTCACGCACAGACACCCCCCACCTCGCTCAGCCCCAAAAGCAGCCCCTCACCCCGGGCAAGCACCGCGGGGAAATACAAAACGCACCCCAAAAGGATACGGAGGCCGGGGTGGGGAGCGATGCGCGCCGCGCAGCCTGCCCGGGCCGCCCTGCCTGGGGATGCGCGGCCACGCCGCGGGCTGCCGCGTAACCCCACGCACGCACTGCGGGAGGTGGGTCGTGCCGAAAGAGTACGGCTCTTCTTCTCTCTCCCCACGCACTTTTTTTGTTCTTTTTTTTTTTTTTTTTTTTTGCGTTGCAATTAGGCTTGTAACGAGCTTATTGCAGTATGTGTTTCTGGGCCAATAATACTTGTATTTAACCTAATTAAAGCCGACCTTTTAAAAGATCTGAAATATAAACACGCCTTTTTTTTTTTTTTTTCCCCTCTTCCCCCCCCCCCTTTTCCTACTCTGGTTTAGCGATTTAACGTTTGAATCTCTGGGCTGGAACATGCAACCTTTCACCAGAGCACGGAGGGAGGGAGGGAGGGGGGAAAGTAGCAAAAACCTGCGGATGAGGCGGAGGGACTGGCTTTGCCCGAGCATCCGCGACAGGCTTCCAGGTAGGCAGCTACCCCCACCCTCCCCCGCCTCCTGGGACCATATCCCACCCACACCCCCCCTTCCTCATCCTCCTCCCCTGGGCAGGAGGCGGCAGGCAGGGAGCAAGCCGGGTGCCCCCCCTCTTCCCCCAGAAGTCGGGGTGGGCACCGCTGCCCTGCCGGGGGCCGGGACCCACGCGGGGACACCCAGTTCTCGGGGCGGGGAGGGCGGGGGGGGGAGAAGCGCTTCTCCCTGCGCGCCGAGAACCGCGCGATTTTCAGCCGAGCGCTGCCTGCCGGGGGGCGGGCGCAGCTGCGTGGGGGCAGCGGCACCCCCGCCTGCCTGCCGAGGTGAGGCTGGGGCAAAGCCCCTGAAATAAGTCAGTAAGGAGAGTGTGCATTTATGCCTCCGACGCCCGTCACACAGGAACTGAAGGAGCCTATTTCCCGTGAAAGCCCACCCTCGCAAAATTTCAGCGAGTTTTTTTCCGATCTATGGGAAATCTAAACTTTTTTTTTTTTTCCAGGGCAAAGCCGAATATGCTAATTTTTAAAATTTTTTTATTTTACTTTTTTTTTAACTGGGTAATCAAAATTATCCTGGGATTTTTTTTTTTTCCCGCTGAACGACATTACAAAGAATTTTGTTAAAGAAAGCCAGACTAATTGCTGCCAGAAGAGTCTTTTCATAGAAAAGTCTGGTTTTCATAAGGCAGTTTCTGTGGGTGTTGCGGTTAAATCCAAACGTAGTGGAAAGGGGATTCTTTTTTTTCTTTTTTTTTTTAAGGCGATTTTTCTCAGCAGCAGGAAAGACCCACGCTTTAGTTAAAAACTATTCAGGGACTCACGGGGCAAACATTGCCAGGAGAAAACGCCGGCGCACTCTGAGCCGTCGCATGTTTGCCGGGCGGCTCTCCCCCCGCAGCAGCTTCCCCGGTGCTCTCGGGCCCCCCCTCCGGCCCCGGCCCGGCCGGTGTATCCCGGCAAAGCCCCTCGCAGCTCCCGCGGCCGTTTCGCCCGGGTCGGGGCTTTGCGGGCTCCACTCGGAGCCTGGGGCGGGGAGGATGGAGGGGCGGCGGGGTGCGAAGTGCGGGCATCCCGGCGGTGCCCCGACACCCCGCTCTCCTGGGAAAGCTTCGCTCCTCACCTACGGTGACCCCAAAGAGCTGATGAGGGAGGCAGGAGCCCCCCCGGAGCCCCCCACCCAGGACGCCTGGCAGCCCGGCAGCAGCGAGGCGGGCAGGTTAGCAGGCAGCCCCCCCCCCCGCCTTAGGGAGCGCAGCGGCCTTCCCGGGAAAGGTGGGCCCGGGGTCGGCAGCAGGGCCAGCCCCCACGCCCGGCTAGCACCCATCAGCCATCCCAGGCAGCTGCGCAAAAACAAGAAGTGAGAAAGAGCTAAACAGTCCCGCAAGGATGTAAAGATCGCGCACAGCTTTCTTCTCCCCCCCCCCCCCCCCCCCCCCCCGTAATTTTAAATCTCCCTCAGTTAACCATCCTGCCTTCCTCTCCTTTCGCTCCCTCAGCTCGGGGTTCCTAGGAGGAATTTTTAACCCCCTTTTAACTCCAAGGGTCCCGAGCCGGCCGGGGAGGGTGGGAGCATCCCTGCCCCTCTGCCGTGCCCAGCGGCTCTGTCCCGCCGGGTTAGGGCCGTCTCTGCCGGGCGAGGGGGGAAAGCCAGGGTGAGGGCAGATTCCTGCAGCCCACCCCCCGTCCCCCGGCCACGGAGAGTCGCGGGAGCTTTCCAGCCGCTAATTCCCAGCCCTTGCCCTCTCACCAGCAGCACAACTAAGCGAGAGGTGGAGGTTTCACACCCGGTTCGGCTGCCCGGGCTGGCTACCGGAGCTGCCCCCTTCACCGCATCGGGGAGAAGAGCTCAACCACCCGGCGGGATGGCTTTTCTTTCTTTCTTTTTTTCTAGCAACAACAACAACAACAACATACTCAAACGCCTTTGCAGGCAGAGCAAAGTCAGGCCGGTGCTGCTCGGTGGCCCTTTTGTTCCCGGTGGGGGAACGGGGGGAACCCGGCCCGGCCCCGCCGGGGCTGCGGGGAGCCCGGTCCTCCCCTCCCTCCTCTCGCCGGAGCGGGGACGTGATAAAAGGAGACAGGGCTCTGAAAGGATTTGATTGAAATGGCGTGTGCCAAGCTGATGGGAGCCAGCGAGGGACAAAGCGCCGAGGAGCCATGGACACTCGAGCAATTATTCCTCCACGCTGAAGGTGGATTAGTGCAATGGAAAGAAGCATATGTTCGGCCTGGGGCGACACTCCCCCTGGCTGGGTTTAGAGAATGAGAGCGGAGAAAGAGGCTGAACCTGGAATATCAACTATCCGGGAGACAGCCCACCCCACCCCCTCTTCTCCCAGCCTCTCCAAAAGTCTCGGGGATGGAGAGATAAATACACACGCCCATAAAGATAAATAGATAGATACGCACATACGCATGAACACCCATCGAGATAGATGCACGCACACCTCTACAGACAGCCACATCTCTACACACCGGCACACAGACAGGGAGAAAGGCGCCCTAGGTGAAAAACCTCCCCGGGTACAACAATGCGAACAAATAAACAGCCGGCCTCCGAGAGGGTCGTAGCAGCAGCCAGTTCTGCTGGAGGCTCCAGTTTCCCCAGCCCTTTCCCAGGAAACTTTCCAAAAGCAGCTGCAGCGAGGGACGGGGTGATCTCCATCCCCCCTACCAGGGCCCTGTCCAGGCTCTTCTGGAGACAGAAGGCAAAAACCTCAATCGCCCCTTTTCCATCTGATTTTCTTCCAAGCCACATCCACCTCCGGCTTTCTCTCCCTTTCCCCAGCTCCCTGCAAAACCCCATCCCTTCCAGCAGGATAGCTGCAAGCTCTCACAAGGGCACGGGGATGGGAAGAAGCCCCAGCAGCCAGCTTGCCAGCCCCCACCCCAAACACCAGCACCCCAGGAACAGCCCGCACCCAGGCCCTGTGGCAACGAGACACCCATCAGCTTCTGACCCGGGTCATCGACACCCATACTAAGAGCCACAGGCTCCAAAACCTGAGCATGGGTTGCAGGAGCTCCTTTTTAGCACTATGATAGTGTAGCTCGTTAGGCCTAATGAGGAAAGGAGCGCTGAGGCCAGGTGCAGACCCTGCCTTCCCCCCAGTGCTGCCCCACTGCCCTTCCCCTGCCTGGACGCAGCAGCCTGTGCCACAGCGTGGGGTGCCTGGGGGTGCCTCCCCCAGCTATCGTCCAAGCCGCCCTGTTTGCAGGGCAGGGAGATAATCTCTGTCACAGGAGAGGAATGGCCACAGCATCAGAGAGACAGGACAAGCACAGGGAGCAGCATCCAGCAGCAAGGGAGAGGGCAAGGAGGGCATGCTGGAGGGAGGGGAGGCTGCCTGCAGGCTTGAAAGGAGGGAGAAAGAGAGAAGGAAAGGAGGAAAGGGAACGCAGCTCTCCCTTTCTCCTGGCAGCTCCAAAAAATGTTCTGTTCTACAACCAGAAATGTGCCCCAAATATTTCACACCTCTGCTTCTTTATCCTCAGCTTTGGGGATCCGGGTGGATCGCACACAGAGAAGAGGGGGGCAACTGTGCCCAAAGCAGCGCCGAGGCATGAAGTTTTGCAGGATGAACAAGCGGGTAAGAACATAACCAAAAACATCGTGTAGAAGAAATATACATCCCTCAGCCTGTGAGTGTAACTGCACAGCCCACACTCCTGCTAGAAAACAACTCTCTATTCAGAGCCCCTGCATCTGCTTTCAATAGAGTATTACAAAGGGAATTAACTATACTACAGGCAACAACAGCAATGGGGCTTGAGAGCATCTCTGGATGGCGAAGGTCTTCGTGTAGATGCTGCAGATCTCCTATAGAAACTAGGATGTGTGTTTGTGCGTGCGCGCAGCACGCTCGAGCAACGACACGGTGAAATAGCTCGCACTTCGCACCCGGCACTCCTCCACCTTCCTGCCCCAAACACCAGATAAATTTCTTCCTCACCTAGGCTATGCTCTTCCAGTTTACCCTCCTTACCCTGGTTTGAAGGTGTCTGTGCAAACGAGCTCCGTGACTACAAACAGGACAATAACCATGGAGCTTAGAGTAACCTCAGGGCCCTGGTTTCGAGAGGGAGGGACTCACATACTTGCACGGGGAAACCACAGGCTTTGGGTGCTGGCACCTGCCTTGCAAAATCAGGGCCTAAAAGAAAAGTGCCACTGGGAACCAACGGGTCGCTCCCACCCTACCAGAAAGCTCTCGCCTGTCTGATTTCCACACTGTGAAAGTGTGGTGCTCAGTGAAGGTGCTCTAAACACTTCGTTGGCTAGATAAGAAATTTTGGCCCTCTGAGCCACCAAAGTTGAACTCGGCATCAGAGAGACATGACTACAGTGATTGTAAGAGGGAATAAAAGACCACAGATCTGTCACCTTTGTATCTACAGCACCAGGCACCAGACAGAGAGTTGCAGTTCAAGGACACAAACCTTTACCACCATCATAAGCTATATTTCTATTTACCCTGCCCGAAATATCAGCTGTTTCAGCCACCCAAGAAAGCCTAGAAACTTCAACTAGAAAGAAGAGAAACAAGCCTATTTTGCTATTCGGAAGCCAGTAAGGCTCCGCTAGTAATGGGTCATGACAGACTTTTACTTTTCCTCTGTTTCCAATCGCTTGCTTTAAACTACTTGTTTCGGGGAGTTTGGGGTTACTAAGCTAAATATTGCAAACAGAGAGGCTGCAACCTATGCAGAATAAATGATTTAGGAACTGGTCTTGGCTGATTTCTTTTTTCCTCCGTATTGGAGATAAAAAGAAGGAACACGTTCTAGTAATCCCTGCTCATTTTCACGGCCATTCTTGCACCTGTAACTCAAATAATGAAGCCATTTGTTATTTATATTGCACTTTCCCCTCTATTCTAGATTTCTAATGATCTGACCCTATTTTATGGCCCTGACAAAGCCTGAAACCAGTGTGGACTTCCAATAATTGAACGATATAGGGAAAAATCTTTAGCTGGAATGAAGCAGATGTTAGCTTCATGCAGTCCCCTAACTTGATTATTCTTTGGACACGTTAGACAAGCATTAGTGATTGATAATGACGCTAATTAACCCCTTTCCTTTCCAAAACAGCAAACCAATGCCAGCAGGATTCTGCAAACACCACACACAAAGTACAGTGTATATCAATATCCGTTCAAAGTGGATCGGTGACACAACTTCATTGCCCAGCGCTCAACAAAAATCTTCTGCCGCCGACGCCGAACCGGCTCCAAATCCAATCTAAGAGTTAACTGCTCCCACTGCTTGCAGGGCAGGGAGCAGAGACAGAGCCCTTCGATTCAGAAAAGGTGCACGGGACAGAATCAGAGGCACCATTTATTTTTTACACTCCCGACCTTTCGTGTTTGATTATAGAGCCGATTTAAATCACTCTGCCCTCACTAGCTGGGACGGGCGTCGCGTTGCTCCCCGTCGGAAGGGCGCTTGTTATTTTAGCCACACTTTGCGAACGCGAGGGCTGATGCTCTGGGAATCTGGTCTGGGCTGAGACATGCACGTACCGAGGAGGGAAAGGGAAGTGCACATTCTGGAATTTAAATGCGAGGCAGAAGACGAGTAAACAAACAAGGAGCTGATCTGATTACGCAGTCGAATTTATCATGGACAATAAAGAAATCGCCTTTAAATGTAAGGGTTTGGATAAATGAATACTCCTAGCAAGTGAATAAAATGTATTCAATTAACTAAAAACCTCGTGCACTTCTGAACTGAAGTGGAATCGACTGTAATTGATTTATTTGAAACCAGAGGTTAAGGACTGAATTAGCTAAGTACAACTGGGTATTTCAAGCCACTGACTTCTCAAATGTCAAATCCCTTCTATTTTAAATATTATTTCAGCTGCGGGGCATTGCTGTCCTGATGGCTGTTCCACCAGTTAAATCTCAAATTATATTAATATTCGATTTTTGGAGGGTGGGGTGAATTACGGTACAAAGAGGAGGGCTGTCCTTGTTCATGGTGAAAGAGCACCGAGCTGTTTTTTGGTTCACATGTAGGAATTAGCTTAGCATGGCAGCAATGGTCTAACATTCAGCCACCGCTCACCCTCATTTCAGCCAATCTGGGGGAAAAAAATAACAGATTTTTGTTTAGTGTATAAAAGCATGACCTAGAATTTCACTGCTGCGCCTTGATCACAACGTTAAAAATGCATCCAAAGAACGCTAAAGTAATTAGCACGTTTTAGTAACTGCATATTGGTCACAGCAGAAGAGGCTGAACCGAAGCTAGTCTGATTTCCATTATCGCCTGTAAAATCCTTCCTTAGAAATAATAGTAATAAAGAAATCTATGCAAGGTCATTTCATTTCTGTTTTCTGGTGGCTTGCTAATGCAGCAGCAGGATACTTAAAATGCACTCTCCTAGCATAAAGTAGCTAATTATATCTTTAAAACATTATTTATTATGACCTTATAATGTTCTAGCATAAGACTGCTTTATACATTGCCCAGTACAAAACGATTATATGGAGTACAGGTTTCAAAAAGTAACAAGCATCTGTAAATCCAGATATGAATGAATGGTATTTAATAAGATTGTTTTCGTTTAAAAATGAGTATTTATGTGTTGCTGTAGAAAGAGCAGCAATGTATTGCTGTTTATGAATGCTATTGTGCCTGAGGTTAGGATCCCACACACAATCTGAGATGCAGCCAAGAAAAACAGCCCTGATAGACAATGCTTCACTTCACCTGCTACAATACTGTGCATTTCATTTATGTCAAGAATATGTACAGTTAGGGTTCATTCACCTCATTATTTTGTTACATCTACTTTACAGTTAACCAGTCTCTCTTGGAAATAATAAATAACTGTTTTTAAAACAATTGCAGCTTTGCATTCAAAAGATCCACTTTCAATTTATAGGAAAAAAATATTCACCATTTTTATAAACTGGCTGGCTCTCGAAAATAGAATTTAGACTCCACCAACTCTCTTTCTGCTTGGCAAGATTGATTTTACACTGCCTTCCATAAGTAGATTACCAAAGCAAAATGAAACATCTTGGGCTTTATCTAATGCTTTGCTTCACCAGCCCTACCAAACGTCAAAATATATGAGCAAATGTTAATTCTCTTTGCAGCTTTATTGTAAACACCTCCCTCTTAACCTCCTCAATTTCTGCCTGAACAAAAAGGGGAAAAAAGGAGAGGGAGAGAGAGGGGGGGGGAGAGAGAGACTCAGGGAGGGAAGGAAAGAGAGAAAAATCAGCCACCAACACCAAAATATCATCAGCACTTAAAGGAGACCATCTCTTTAAAATGCCTTTACATTCTAAACTGCATTAGCCTCCCTTCCTATGATATAATATAATCCAGCCTGATCCTGACTTCACCTACCCCCTGGGCCAAAGAAAACAGATTCAAAGTCTGAATTCTCACGTTTTTACAGCCCATCTTCAAGACATACACTCCATTATTTTTTTTTTAAGCAAACTGCCCTGTTTTACAACTGGTTTCCACAAGAAGCAACTCAAGATAAAAATTTCAGTCCCTTATAAACTGACACAACCGTCTCAAAATGTCAATCTGTGCATTCCACTAAAACACGAACCATCAATCAGAAATAATCTGTCTCCTGCAAGATTTCACTAAAGTTCACAACCGTGAGATGATTTTGCTGGCATCGACTATGGAGCTTTTCTTTTTTCTTGAGGGGGAGGGAGCGCCCGGCTCTGATTCACCAGTATATAATTTTTTTCATAGCACCTAATTTTCAGTATTTGCTCGGTAATGATTCTTTTTAAAACATCGTTCTCAAGATAATGTTTTTTTTTAATCTCCGCTCTCCGTTAGGACAACTACAGGTACAAAATTTTATAGGCTTATAATTCTGCGTGCTATATATAAACATAAATAAAAACCTAGAGGTCAACATAAATAAAATAAAACTTTATTTTTTAAATAAAATTATGTTTTGGTTAAAGAAAAGATAGTGTGTCATTTTGTTAGTAGTACAGACAATTTTTTATCCAAAAGAATACATTGTGCTTTATTGTGTCATTTGTCTGAATACAGACTCAGTGGAATATCTAAATGATACCCTGCTCTGAACTCCAAGTTGAAAGTAAGTTTTTATTATACTTGAGGGAAACAATGGGTTCAGCTGCTTATTGCAAGGAGCAATTGTCAAGGGAGAGTTAAACTCAATTACTGTAACCATACTGAATAAAAAATACTGCCAAGAACAAAAATACGCCTGGGTAAAGACAGCCACTGAATAAAAAAATCGACATAAAGCGTATCAAATATTTATTTATCTGGGCAACAAAGGACTATGATACATTGATAGGCATGGAAACTACTGCCGGCACAACTCAATACAATACAACTATAACTGCTTCCAATATGGCCAGTGGAAATACAGGATACCAGGTGGTCCCGAATGTTTGAAGTTCTTTGGAAAAAAAAAAAAAAAAAAAGAAAAAAAGGAGAAAAAGAAAAACAAAAGAAAGGGAGAAAGAAAAAAAAAAGAGGGGGGGAGGAAAGAAAAGCTGAATCTTGTTTTAAAAGACAATATTAATTTATTGCTCTGATGGTGCTTTCGGGAGAAGGACAGTGGATGAAAATATTTTCTTCTTTCATTTTCCACAACACATAAGGGTTGTAAAACCACTAACATGTTTAAAAACCTTGCCAGGGTCCAACATCACTTTATTTTATCTTCAATGAGAAACTAAATGTCATACTAATTATATATAAAAATTCATGGTTTTTTATTTGTTCAGCTGCTTCATTGTCGCCTTTAACATGCTACAACAGGGCTAAAAATGATGAATCCCAGAGAAAAACCCCCAAAAAACCTCTGATATCTAAATAAGTACCATGAACCACATGATGAACTAAGAGGGGAAGATTTAAAACCCACTAAACAAGAGGTAAACGAGATCACCAGATAAATAAAAAAAGGCTTAAAACAGACTCACCATATTTACAATTCCCATTAAATTACACATAAATAAATATATACATACATGAACACTGATTCCCTTATATAATAACCGTGAATCGTGTTGCAATAGAAAGTTCAAGTTGGTCGCTTTACCTTGGACAGGAAAAAGTTCTACAACTGAAGATATGACATGGAACTGCTTGTGTTTTGTGTTCAAGTTTATTCACAATACTGATAAAATGTCATCAGTCCTTTTTGCCTTTTGTTTGTTTGCTGTTGCTGTTGTAATTTTTTCGCTTTTTTTTTCATTTTTAATATGGCTACAATCTTAACTGAAGTTTATGTAAGGGAAGGTGGTGATTCAGTCCGGTGAAGCTCATAGAATTTTTTAAGTATTATTTATTTCTTTTTGGTTTTTTTTTATTTTTTTTATATATTTTTAGAAAAAAAGTCCTTTTCTTTTTTTGTTTTGTTTTTGTTTTTTTTTTCCTCCTTTTGTTTTATTTAAAAAAAAGTTCACAAACTCAAGACAGAACTTTTTTTCTTTGCTGGCTCCGTCCCCCTGTTCTGTTCTCTTAGGCTCCAAACTGGGGTAAAACGATGGTGGCAGAGGGGAGAGGGGGGGAAGTTAAGAGGGAGCAAATGGAAATGTGGATGCTGGGAAGGGGTGTGGGGAGAGGGCAGAGCTGTCCCGCAGAGTCAGAGAACAGGATTGGCAGAAGGACGCTCATTCGGTTGCTGTAGCCTGGGGTGCTGGGTGCAGGGGAGAGGGAGGAGGGAGATGAATGGATCGATGGGCCACGAGGGGGAAGGGAGAGGAGTTGGGGGGGGGGGATCCTCACTTTCGGTGCTTCTCCTCTTTGTCGCCGCTTTTGGTGCTGTTGTCTGTGTGGCTGTTGGGATTGTTGCTGAGGTACATTTTGTCCATGGCCTTGAGCGCCTCGGTGAGATAGTTCTGCAGGGCGGTGACGGCAGCGCACACTGCCGGGCTCCCGAAGCCGTGCGAGATGAGGTTGAAGTGGGTCAGGCAGCTCTGGATGCCCGGCTCCAAAATGGGGTTGGGCCGCGAGTTCCCCAGGGGAGATCGGTCCTGAGCCAGCAGGTCGGTGAACTCTTTACAGATCTGTCTGTAGCACAAATGGAGCAGAGAGACAGAGGGAGGGAGGCAGGGAGGGAGGGGAAGAGAGAGGGGGAGAAATGAACCATCACTGGCGGCGGCAAAGCCTGTGCATGCTCCCTGCTAGATTACACAAGCCCCTGGATCAAGGGGGCTGCTGCCCCCGAGCGCACACGCGCTCTCCCGCCTCCCCCTCTCCTCTCGACACGTCCTTCCCCCTAATTCTCAACACTTCCCCGGCACGCACAAACCTCTTCCCTCCGCCTCGCGTGCACACACGACTGCGCGCACGCATCACGCCCCGGCCAACACGCAGACAAATAACAGGCACGCAGATACACACGCCTCCCGCCTAACCCCGCCGACCTCCGTGTCGCAGCCCCCCACACCCTCCCCACAAACACACGTCCCTGCCCAGCTGGGTTTTGGAGCAGACACGCAGTTTAAAGTTCCCCAGCAGGGCGGAAGGGAATAGATGGGGTGCGATATCCAAAGGGAGGTTCGGGGATTTATCCGCGTCTTGGAAGACGCTTTGTTGTGGAACCGGAGAGAGGCACAGGCCTCTTCCTTCACAAGGCTAAAATACGCCTGTGTGTCGGGAAGAAAGAGCGAGGGCAGAGAGGGGAATCGAGGCTTTAAATTAGGGTATTCGGAAACATTTATGTATGTACATCTATATCTCCAAATCCAAAGGGACCTTCCCACAGAGGGGAAGGCTGACGCTAACTGGGGTCTGGAAATTTCCTTCCAAGGAGGTGGGAAGAGAGGATACGAGGGCACGGTGCAGAAGTTAGGTTATATCATCCACTCACTGCACAAATGGTTGGGGAAATAACACACCTTATAGCAAGAGAGCTCAGAGGCGTGTTGAAACAGTTTGTATTCTAAAACCCACGTTAATGTCTTCCAGCCATAAAGCGGCTCCCATCTTCTGCCTGCGCCCTCTGGCACTGTGCCCTTTGGTGACACCTCCATTGGTAATTAAGGGCTACTAAACAGCCCTTTTAATTTCCACCAAACATATCAAAAAATTCATTTTCTTTTCACGCACCACCTGGAAGTCTAGGCAGCCCCACCAATGATAAACTCCGCTAGCATTTTAACTGCGTACAGATTGTCATTTAAAATATATTTTTAATATCCCTATATTCACTAAGTAACAGAGCTGCTTAGGCAGAAAGAACCATTGCCGATTTTAATGAACTGAAATCAGTTTAATGTGCCAGTTTTATTTTACTGTCAATGGGAAGCCTTCCCCTTCTACCTAAATTGATAAGCTAAGTGAAAAGGCCGGGAAAATGTTTTGCTCTAAAGAATCACTGCTTTTTCTTTAACTAAACATACACCCACAATTTTCACAACTCGCTCTCAAGGTAATCCGCACAAACTGACTTGATGGAAACCAAGCTGGGTTACAGAGGTCTCCTATAGCAGGAGGGCAAATACACCCCCTCACAATTTGCAAAACCATCAACCACTGGCTATGTGGCAAACGCTCACAAATAAAAGCCCCAAACCCGGGTTTGTCGCCCTCCCCTCACTTCTGAGCAACATGCCAGAAAGGTAAATATCTTACTTTGTAGCTAGAAGCATGTTTTTTCTTGTGACTTGCTCGTTTGGATCGGAATGTTGTCGGTTGAGAAATTCAGCTACTGCTTTGGCAGGAAATTCTGTCTCACAAACGTACCCAAAATCTCTAGCGAGATGTACTGCTTCTCCTGAAAAGGGAGGCAGAGGTGGGGATGGGGGGGGGGGGGGGAAACACACAGCTCATCAGTACACATCGCACAGAGGCAAAAATCCATTAGAAAAAAAAGCACTACATTCTACTTGGGCTTTTCTTCTAAAAGGCTTGGACTTATTTTCTTTGAAAAAGGTAGGGTAAGAAATGCTAATCACATCTTATCTTGCAGGAGTTTTCTTTGCTTCAGTTGAGGGCAATGCAAATGTGTATTTTCATGACAATCGTTACAAGTGAAATCTCGCATAAGAATTTTTTAAAGTTTACACTGACTAACAGATACTTCTAGACAGGCAGGCTCCATCCACCTATAATGTGTGCTTAGATTTACATATCCATACCTATACACAGCCATTTACGTACATTTCATTCACAGCTATTTACTCTGGAAATGTTTGTTTGCCTCAGCCACGTCTCTATATTCTTTTGCAATGCATCAATGATTAATATTGATCATAATTACTCCTAGAGCTCTTCTAAATAAAATGCATTAAACAGCTAAGTGTTTAAAATTTAACTTGATCGCATATAATTATATGTTCACCCCCAAACGATTAACCATGAGAATTTTAGGGTCATTCCACCGAGTCTGTCTGTTTTGTTGATTTTCAAATCTTTGGTTTTAATTTCCTGAACCAGTTGGTTTTTACTGCAGGGCTTCCTGCCATTAGCTCTAGCTCCGGAAGAACGCATGCGCCAATTAGAGCTTCAAAGCCTCAGTCCAGTGAGCTTGTTTCCATAAAATGGAGCGGATCATAAACAATAACAGTACTCTAGAAACTGCCTCATCGCTACAGGACTCAAAGACCCAGCAATGTTTATACTATCATCCCCCCAAAATTAGCCACCATCGCCGAGTTATCTGGAGATCCGGCCTCCGGTTTTGTTTTTTTTTTTTAAAAATCATTCTTTTAAAGCCATTGTATGTGAAAGCCAAACAGAACAATAGATTACCATAAAACCTTCTCCATATTCATTAACATCACAAATAATGTTAAGCGTCTACCAAATCTAGACTTTTTACAAGTTTTCCCCTCGTGATTTTTTACTACAGCGTGTCGATGCAATTGCAAAGCCTTTTCAAAAACACGAAGACGCAGTAATTTTCATGCAGTATAAATATAGTGCGGCCACTAATCCTGATGTTTAAAAAAAATGACGCTTGGCATTGCACAGCGCTTCTTTCCCCGACCCTTTGAACATGAAACATTTCTCGCAGAATGCGAAGCAACGACAAAACAAAGCAACAAATTCCCTCCTACACAACCAAACTTAAGCTAAACCTGTGCCGTCCGGGCTGAGCTTAAAAGCGCTTTGCAGACTGAACCGGTCTAAAATGCAGTCAAACCCGTAAGTGAGGGGAAAGGAGGAGGATCTATTTACTGGCCTTGGGCTTACTTTGTGCCAGTGTGACACGGCAACTGCTTCAAAACTAAATGACTGCAAACTCTTGAGCTTCCCGCCTCCCGGTTCTGACAACACAGGGCGTCCCAAGGTGTTAAAAGTAAGTCGCACCTTTTCTGGCCAGAGCAAAATAGAGGAGAACGATATAGACAAGGGAACACGTGTTCTGAAAATGAGAACCAAAAGGGAGTGGGGGGTGGTGGTGGTGCAACTTTGAGGCTTTCAGGACACCATTAATTCATGGCTGAGGTCAAGGATTCCCAAATTAATTCAGGAAGTAATGGTCACGCATTTCTCAAATGCAGATGTCAGAAAACTTAAATGATTTACTGTTATGTGGCTGCGGGCTGGGCGGGAGAACAAACTTAAAGTAGCTGCAGTTTCTGACAATTAAAATTGCTTGGTTGTCCACCTGTGGCAGGACGGCAGTGAAGCATTAGAGGCTCTGCTCCCCGTACCTTCCAGCTTGACACTCAGGGGTCTCTTAGGGGCTGAGCCCCCGTTCGCAGGGATCCTTCCCATGCTGCTCCCAATGAGATCCGCTTACTTTGGGGAGGGATTACTCACTTGAACGAGGGAGCAAGATGGGGCCCTGAAAACATCTAGCTCAGAGACTTAAAAGCAAATGAATGGTAGAATGCAATCCTGAGTCTGCAGGACTCACAGGAGCCAGTTTCAGGTCAAAAAAAAAAAGCAAAGGCACACAATTAACATTTTTTTTTCTGAGGCACAGAAAATAACACCCTTCCAATTTCCAACAAGCGGCACTGACTTGGCGGGGGGGGGGGAACCCAAACAACCCAACACCAAGTCTTCACCCGTTAGGCAAAACCAACAGGCACATTTTCCAAACGAGCCCTCGCGGCTCTTTGAGTCACTTACCCTCCACGAGCGACGTGAGCAAAGTAACGTTAGCAGCTTTACGCCTCCCGGCTGGCAGGTTTAATCCTATTTTGTCCAGTTTCTCCCTCAGAGATCTCCCTCCGTTTTTCGACTTCGCCCTGCTCCGCACAGAAAGGCATTGAGAAACGGGGCTGGCTGGGGGCACCCGCTCCCACCCCCACGGATCACCCCCCCCGTGGAGGGGAGTAAAGGGCTTGGGGTGAGTGGGACGTGGCTGGCGGGGGGCTGAAGAGGCAGTGTTGCTGAAAGCTGAGTCTCGGGCCTAGGGATGGGGCTTTGGATGGCTCCATGCCTGGGGAACGGGGGCCCTCACTAAGGCCCGGATCAGCCCCCGGGGCCGGCGGGGGGCTCTGGGCCCGTCTGGACCCCCGAGGCCGCCACCTGAGCTCCCACGGTGCCACGGACCCCGGGGGCAGCTTCTCCCCACAGCCCCCCCCCCGGGGGCAGCGGCACAGGCCGATGTGCAAGGTCGGCAGCCCCCGTTACCGCCACGGAGCATCGCTGCCCTCACGCTAATCCCCCCCCCTGCGGCCCATCCGCGCCTTTTCGGCAGGGCCGGACCGAGCCGGGCCGTGGAGGTGGGAGCTGGCTTAATTAATCCTGGATGTTATTCCCCCGCCCGGGCGCTGCGTAATTGCCTGGGTGAGGTCACGGGCCGCGGGCGGCAGGGTGGGTGCCCGCGGCGAGGCGCCTGACGGTCACCTCCCCGCTCCGGTGTGCGTGTGTGTGTGGTGGTGGTGGTGGGGGGGGGTTCACCGCCGTGACGGGACAGCGTGGCCGTGACACGCACACGCTGCGCCGTGCCGAGCCCCCTGCCCTCGGCCCAGGCACGGAGGGGGGGGGGGGGGGGGCGCACAAGGCAGCGCGTTGCCATGGCTACAAGCGCGCGCGCCCCCCCCCCCCCCCGCCACCACAGCCTCGCAGCGCTGCCCCGGCGGCCGCGCGTGCCCCGACCCCTAGCGGCGGGCGCCGCGCGCGCCCCCCCCCCCCCCACCCCGCGTGGGCTCCCGTCCTCCTCCTCCTCCTCCTCCTCCTTCCCTCCCGCCCGGCCCGGCCCGGCGGCAGCGGGCGTTATCGGGCTCCAGCCCGCCTCCCGCGTTCCCCCCGCCCCTCACCTCCGGAGCACTCCGCCCAGCAGGGAGGCGTTGAGGCACTCGGGCGGCGAGAGGCGTCTCTGCACTTCCGCCACCGTGACCTTGTACTTGGAGGTGGAGCTGAGCAGCGAGAGGCGGCCCGGCACCGAGCAGAAGACCTCGTTGGGGTTCACCACCCCGCCGAAGAGCGTGTCCTTGTTGATGGGGATGGAGGAGACGGCGTTGTTGTTAGACTTGGAGAGGGACACGGGGCCTGCAGGGAGGGAGGAGCAGGGAGGTGAGGGTGAGGAGCCGGGCGGGGAGGTGGGGGGGGGGGGGGGGGGAAAGGCCGCCGGCGGGCAACCCCAGCCGCTCGCCGCGGCCGGCCCCGGCCCCGCACCGCCTACGGGGCAGGAGGGGGGCAGCGGGGGGTTGGGGGGGGGGGGGCTTGCGGGGGGGTGGGCAGGCGAGGGTAGGGCGGCCGGCGGGGGCAGCCCTCCGCTCGCCGGTGGGGGAGCGGGGAGAGAGCGGGACAACCCTCGACCCGCAGCAACGGCATTAAAACAGAACCCGGCGGCCACCCGCCCTGCCCTGCCCGTCGAGGGGGGGGGGGGGGGGGGGCAGCTGGCTGTCGGTTAAAGCACGTCAGTACCGGCCGTGTTGGACGTCACGGGCAAGGCCGGCCCGCAACGGGTGTCGCGGAGGGCAGGCGGTGCCCGGGGGAGCGACAGCACCGGCGGGCCGGGCCTCAGCGCCGCGCTCGGGTACCGGTACCGGCGCCGGCTCCCCCCCCCTCTCCCTCCGGGGACGGCGACGGTCCGCCCCCCCCCCCCCGCCGCCTCTCCAGCGCACAACTTTTGACGTGGGAAAACGGTAACGCGGCGAGGAGCCGGCAGGCGTGCGCACCGCCGGTACCCGGCGCCGGTCGCTCCCCAAAATACAGCCCGGTCCCTCCCCCGGGCGGCTTTCCCCCCCCCCAGCCCCGCCCGGCGGAGAGGGGCCGGGCCGTGCCGCCGGTCGGCTCCCGGTGGCCGGGT
Source organism: Aquila chrysaetos chrysaetos (assembly GCF_900496995.4). Taxonomy (NCBI): domain Eukaryota; kingdom Metazoa; phylum Chordata; class Aves; order Accipitriformes; family Accipitridae; genus Aquila; species Aquila chrysaetos. The sequence continues at coordinate 18,256,358 of NC_044021.1, forward strand.
CCGCCGCAGGGCGGGCGGTCGCCTTCCCTTCCTTCGTCCTCCGCCCCGAGCCCGCCGGTCTTCGCGGGCGCAGCCCAGCCGAGCGGGGGGCTCCCTCCGTTTTGGATAGATCGCTTGTGACATTAATAGCTCTGGGAAGGCTAATAGATACAACAGGAGTTAAACGAACTCTTGAGATTACTAATAAAAGAGCCAATTATCATGTCGACTTGGAAAGAGCATCTCTTAAGATTTATCCCTTGCACATCTAATTTGACGTGACAAAGGCTTTACAGACGGGGGGGGGGGGGTGAAACTTGGAGCTCGCTGGCCGTGCAGCCGTTAGGGTTAGAGAGGAGAGCGGCTCTGCTCGGCACCTTGCGCCGGTGGCGGCCGGGGTACCCAAATTCCCGGCGGCTGCACAGCAGTGGCACCCCTCGGAGCAGGCAGGAGCTAGCTACGCCTTCAGCCCCCAACAGCAGGCGTTCCTCCCAACAGCAGCTCCCTACAGGGGATCCGAACGCAAACCAGTCGCTTTCCACCGCGAACCTCCTTTGCAAACTGCCCCGTGCCACCTTTCCCAATCCTTCGGTCGTCCGAAGGAAGACGGGAAAAGAAAATTGAGCGTAAACGCGCCATAAATATTTTGCACCGTTTGGGACCAGCTTCCAAGCAATTCAATTCCAAGTGGAGCAAGCACACAAAGCCAACGAAAACCAAACCGCCCTGACCGACAGACATCAGTTTCCAGAAACTCGCCCTTTGCTCTCCAACAGCCCACCTCATCACCACCGTCATTTCAATAAGAAAACCCGAAGAAGGAGGAACAACGTTTTCTCTTTCACAGCCCAGTTTACCAACAACGATTAAACCCCGCCGCTCAGCCAGATGCATGGGGCAAACCATGAAACCGAATTGTTCGCTAATGCACTAAATTACCGGCTCGGATTTTCTAGATCATCTGCTAACATTTTTCCTCGTTAACGACAACAATAATTAAAATACCCGGCAAACGTGGCCATTTAAGAGGGCGGATTTCAACCCGCATCGCCCGTTTTCTTTCTCAGCCTCCAACCTTTTGGCCAACAGTACGTGCCAGAGGAAGGAGCCCGGGGCCGGGGGGGTGGGGGTGGGGGGGGGGGAGGCCGGGTAAGTCGTCCCTGCGAGCAGTCCCCAGCCTGTGACGACATGTTTGGTATGCGCAAGGAAACGGCTTACCTTTCTTAATTACAGTTTGGTCTGGGATGTTAATACCGGGGTCTTCTACGTGCTGCAACAAAAGGAACAGGCAGGGATGTAAATGTACAACCACAACAAAAGGCAGGGAGGGCCGGGGTGGGATGGGGTGCGGGAGAAGTTGTGTCCCCCCCCTCCCTGGGCACGGTGCGGGGAGGGAAACAAGAGATCCGGCGGTGGAGACGGGCTTTGGGGGGGGATTTCCTTTATCGGGAGGAATCCTGCTTCCCTCCCCGCTCTTCCCCCGTTCCCCAAGAAATAGAAAAAAAAAAAACAAAACACCCCCCCACGCCCAGGGCTTGCCCGGCTGAGCCCGGCACCTGAGCGGCCCCCAGCTTCTCTGTGGGCTCCCTCCCCTTCCCTCCCTTCCCTTCCCGGGAAACAGCCCCTGCCCGGCCCGGCCCTTCCCCGCCGCTGCTCCCGCTCCCGCGCCCGCGGGAGGGAAAGCACAAAGGAGCGGGGACCGGTGCGGTGCCGGGGGGGGGGGGGGGTGGCCCACGCACCCCACGCGGCCCCGGGCTCCCCCACTATTGTCCCCTCGCAGGTTCCGCGGTGGCGGCTACAGCTGGGGTTCGCGCGGCGGAGTCACGACGTGATTAGAAAGTCAAATGAAATCATGTTTTCTAATTCCAAAAACTGACAGGCAATATAATGTCTGGCTGTGTTTACAAATTAACACCAGTGCTGCTGAGATAGAAGATTTCGCAATCGTTACAAAACCCAGGCATTACCATTTAAAAAACTATTACTTCCTTCTCTAGTCTTTGTCCAACAATAATACTGATTCTAACATTTTCCATTCTGTCTTGGATTTATGCTCCTGTTAATTGTGCCTGATCTCAATGATTCCGGGTGGATGGTACTAAGTTGCTTTATTACAGGTTTTATTATACTCAATGCTCTCATTTGTAACTTGCCTAAAGTGCTTCTGGATTTAAGTATAATTAAATTGAGAAATGTTCAGAAATGACTACTGCTGCAGTTCTTGTGTTTTAACTATATGGGGAAATATGATCCCTTTATGCATGCACCCTAAACCCATAAAGTAAATGTAGTGTGGCATAATACTTTTATTTGTGTTATTTCTACACATATTCCATACAGGGAGGACTGTTAAGTTTAAAATCCCACAGAGATATTTATGATTAAATAATTTTCACCGTCTACTTGATTTTCTTAAATATTCAGCGGTCGTTTTTATTAAAGGTTAACTGTTGCAGCAACGGAAAAATTCAAAAACGACCTTTTCCCGACCCAGATTTCTGCAAAGGATTTTTTTTTTTTTTTTTGCATAACTAGATAAAATACTCTTAAAAGATACATCCTCTTATTTTTATGCTTTCCTTCATGCAGCCTGCTGATTCAGTTTTACAGAGAGAAGAAAAAAAAAAATTGGCTGGGCTGGTTTAAGGATTTAAACCAGATGGCATTTGGTTTTCACGAAGTATAGCAATGCTATTAATTCATAGATCTGCAGAGGAGGCTTCCCGAATCAGCCCACTGCCACGGAGCACAATTGAGGAGAGGGAGAATTCAAGAGAACATTTCAGGTCATGTTCCTCCTACAGCAATCAGGGGCTTGCAGTCAACAAATTAGTTTATTCTTACTATTGCCTCCATGTTATTTTATATCAAGATTAAAGAATCGACCTGCTTTTAACGGATCCAAATTGCTTACTAAATCCTCCACTTTGGGAAACGTATGCGTTTATTGCAAAACTGCTAAACATAACCAGCAATTTTCTGTGGCTAATTTAGCCAGATGAGGGCTGTAATAAATTCACTATTTTCCCCGAGTATAATTTACAAAAGATTTCAAAATGACCCCCAAAAATAGGTAAGTTCATCTGAACATTATCCTTGCAACACGAAACTGTACTCATTAAACTGTCAGCGAATATATTGTTGTAATATTTGATCCTGTAATTTGGGATGGCATTTCAGCAAAAATCACATCCAGATACCACAGTTCCCTCCTCCTCTTTCCTCCTGCAAGTCGAGCAGCTTCAGTCCCCCAGCATGAGCTCTGTGGGCTTTAATAAATTTATTGCCATGTTCTAATTCCATTTTCGGGGAGAAACTCAGAAAGATGAACTTTGATCACAACCTATCACATTGCATAAGGCCACTTTCCTAACCGAACAATAGCCCCGGCTTGCTTTGTAAATAGCCCGTGCGCTAATGTCATGCTTAATTAGGAATCATTTTTTAATCCGTATTTATCGATAACAGAATTAGGTTCCCCAAATAATGCACCCTCCAATAGGCTCCCAACATTTAATTTAATAGAGGGTGTAGCAGGTCTGCCTCGAATTTGATAACCTATAGCTAATGATTTATGAGGTCATCCCTTTGCAACGAAAAGAAGGCGGCAGCGTTTTAGTATACCTCTTTGCTGATTTGTCAATTAATTCCTTTAGAGAAGAGGATCTGCCCGTACCCTCTTACAACTTTGGATGTCGTTATCCCGTATGCCAATTCTGTAATCACGGGAAACCGATTTTTCCTTCTTAGGCCACTTTCACCCACTTTTTTTTTTTTTTTTTTTCCTTCCCCCTTTACGTTTGCCTGGGAGGACATTTAATGAGATCTCGCGTTTCAGACTCGTGTTTTTCCCAAGGCAGCGAGAAATCCCCAAATGCACGGCCCTGTGGTGATATTATATATTCTTCCAATCGTAACAGCTTATTGTCATTGAGGAGGAAAGATATTGTTAACGATGACAGTAATTTGATTTATTTATATTTTAGCGGGCACGTTAGCGGGGAGGCGTCGCGCAGGGATGAGCCGAGAGAACCTATTGTTCTAGGTGGGGGCTTCGCCTTTCTCGGGGGGGGGTGTCTCATCTTCCCTCCCCCTTTTTTGGGGGGGGGGGGGGGGGGGGGTGGGGGTGTCCCCCTCCCTCCCCCCGAAGTTCAGCTCCCGCGGGGAGGGGGAAAGAGGGGCAAGCGGGCCCCGGGAGGGGTGAGGGTGGGGGGGGCCCTTTGCTTACCGGCACGTCCTCGATGGCGTGGGGGATGGAGTGGAGGGGCAGGTCGGCCAGCCCCGAGCCCAGCCCGTGCGGGGCGTGCAGCAGGTCGTCGTGCCGCCGGTAGTCCCTGCGTGGGTCGAGCCCCGAAAGCTGGTGGGGCAAACCCCGGTGCGTGTGGAGCAACCCCGTCTCCTGGCTCTGCCTCTGTCCCGGCCATCCTGGGTGCTGGGGCTGCGGCTGGGCATGGAGGGGGTTGAGGCTGTAGGGGTCGTTCACGTGGGAGTAGGGGTCCTGAGACTGGGGGTAGATGGGTTGGTAAGGGGGGGGGAAGTAGGGGGGCTGGAAGTCGGCGTTGGGGGTGTGGGAGAGCGGCGGGGCGCTGGTGTAGGGAGACTGACCCACGGTCCCCAACTGGGGTAGCCGGGCTGTCCCGTTGCTGGTACTGTCGTGGCGCTCCTGAGGGGGGGGGGGCGAGAGGAGGGGAGGGAGGGAGGAGGGGGAGGGGGAAGGAGGGGGAGAAAAGAAAAACAAAGATAAAATCAAACTGTTTCTCCTCAAAATCGGCTTGCGAATTTCACCTATCGGGCAAAGATGGGCAATTCGTCCGCTCCGAGGCGGAGAAGAGCAGATGTGGGGGTTTCTCTGCCTCCGATTTCCCTTCGCACACAATTAAGAGGCAGTCTCGCTTTTTAAACAATAATAATAATAATAACGGCAATAATGATAACAGCAACAACGGCAATAATTATAACAGGACTGCTTATAATAATTAATAAAACATTGCGGCGATACAGCGTGGATTCCCAACAGATCGCGCCCCGGCATTTCAGGAGCGGGTATTTCCCGCAAATAAAAAGAATAATTCATAAGCGGGCATTATTAAAATAATAATTCTACCGCGACCCCAAATCCTCCCACCGGCCCTGGGCAGAACCGAGCCAAATACTGTCGCCGGGATTACCGATAACGCATCCCAAGAAAACCCTGGAAAATCCAAGCCCACTGCCATTTTGTTACCAGAAGACGCCGAAATAGGCTCAAAACAAACCGCTCCGTTCCCCCCGCGAGTTTTACAAATGTTTCGGGGAGAAGGCACTGCCACCGTCCCCCACCTACGGGGAGAGCCGACCCGGTGCCCGGCCGAGCTCCCCGCTCGCCAGCGGGCGATTTCCGAGCGGAGGGCGCGGCGGCGGCCCGGGCACCGGGGAAGCGGAGGAATTCGCCGGGCATCCGGGGGGAGAGCCGGACAACCGACGGGCGAGAGGCACCGAAATGCTCCCGGGCGTTTCGGTACGGCTCTGCCGGCTTCCCGCAGCCGGGCAGAAGAGCTCACAGGTATGTCCGGGGAAAAAGGCATGGCCTCCACGCAGGAGGAGGATTTAAGGGAAAGAGCCACGATCCCGAAAAAGGGAAACGAGAAAGCTGAAAATATCCCGTTTGCAGGTGGCAAAGGGAAGAAATCGAAGCGGTAAGGTCCAAGCAAAGCCTTTTGCCGTTCGCTCGAAGCAGACAAAAAAAAAGGGGGGGGGGGGCAGAAAAAAGAAAGAGAAGGGGGGGGGGGGGAGGTAACCCACCGAATTTATAAAAATGAAGGAAAGGAAAAAAGCCCTCTCCGGAAAGCTGGGTGCGAAACCCCGACCGCCACCGCCACCGCCGACAACAATAGCAACACCCAGCACACACCAGACCCCCTCCGAGAGAAACGGGAAGCAACTCACCATAGCCGAAAAACTGTGTACTAACATCTGCGAAGAGTCGGGGGTTACAAGTCAAGGTAGAAAAAAAAAAAAAAAAAAAAAAAAAAAAAAAGAAGGCAGAGGAAAGGGACCGGCGGAGCGCGCAGCCCCCGGCGGAGCCCCGCGGGTGCGGGCGCGGCGCGGGCGCGGAGGGAGCGCGGCCGGAGCCCGGCGCTAGGCGCGGGCGGCGGGACCGGGGCGCCGGGGCTGCTCCTGCACCGCGGGCGCGCCACTATAATCCATCAGAACTTGCACCGATCTCTGCTGCCCTTCATCGGGTGTTGCCAAGGCGAGCTCTCTATCCTGGCGTGGTGTGAGGAGTCAAAGTTGGTTGCTTTTTTTTTTTTTTTTTGCCTTTTTTTTTTTGTTTTGAGCTTTTTTTTTTTTGCCTTTTTTTGGTTTTGTTTTTAGCGTGTGTATGTTTGTTTCTTAATCCTTTTTTTTTTTTTCCTCTGTCTCTTTCTTTCTTTTTCTCCTTTGACTTAGCTGCTGCTTCACTTGAGCTCCTAATAACAGATCTGCTGCCTTCCTGGAGACTCCTAATAGCAGATATTCATGACTATTAATATTACACGAACACTTAATAAGGGAAGAATGGCTGGAAATCGAGCGTGAAGCGAGAAGGCAACTCAAGGCAGAGCCTGTTCTAAATGACGTCCATTGAATGAAGAATCAGTGTATCTAATCAGAGATGGGGGAGAGGGAGAGAGAGACAAAAAGGGAGAGAGAGGGAGCGGGAGAGAGAGAGAGGGGGGACATGCTGCTGCGTCTGACGAATCACAGGAAAGGGGCAACATTTTAAAAGGTTGCAGGGCATGCAAAAGTGAAAGAGAAAGAGATCCGGAGAGAGGGAGAGGGTGGGAGCCGGGAGGGGGGGTGCGGAGGGAGGCGGGGGGGGGGGGAAGTGGGGGGGGGGGGGGGAGACGGGCAGAAGGAGAGAGGGGAGGGGGCGCGGGATCCCCCCTTCCTCCCCTTCCCTTCCCCTCCCTTCCCCCCCCTGCCGCCGCCTCCCCCTGCCCCCAGCCCCGCGGTCCTTCGCGGGCGCACCTCGGGCTGCGGCTGCTGCGCGTAGCCGGCCTCAAAGCCCAGGGAGAAGAGCGGCTGCTGGCTCCCCGCTTGGCTCTTGCCGCCCTCGGCCCCGCCGCCGCCGCCTTTGCGCGGGGTGGGCTCCGCGGGGCCGCCCGCCGCCGCCGCCCCGTCCATGCCTCGACGGCGCCCCGCCGAGGGGCTCCCCGCGCCGCTGCCCCCGCGGCGGCCGCCCCGCGCCGCCGAGCCGGCTCGCCTCCGTGCCCCGCGTCCCGGAAACCGGCTGGGAAAGTTTTTTTTGGGTGTCTCCCCTTCTGGGTGTCAGCCCTCCTCCTCCTCCTCCTCCTCCTCCTCCTCCGGTTCGAGCCCAGCGCCGAGGTCGGCGGGCGCCCGGGGCGGCGGCGGCGGCGGCGGGGCGGGGGGTTGGTGGTGGGGGGCTGGGGAGCCCAAGGAGCATCCGCCGGGCTCCCCTCGGCCCCCCTCTCGGAGGATCCGGGAAAAGACGGGGGGAAAAGGCAGGAGGCGGCGAGGCGGGGAAGGAAGGAGGGCGGGAGGGACGCGGGGGGGGGAGAGGGAGCCGGGAAAAGAGGCAAGGCGAGCGCTTCTCCCGGCCCAGACAAGCCGGGGCTCCGGCGCAACCCGTCGGACTGGCTGTGCAACTCCCAAACAACTCCCTCAGACAGGCACGGCACGGCTCGGCTCGGCTCGGCTCCGCTCGCCGCCGCTGCCCCGCCGCAGCCTCCGCGCCGCCGGTGCCCGGCCCCGCGCTCCGCCCGCCTGCTCCCGGCCCCCCGGGCGCTGAGCGCGGCTTGCCGGGCTTTTATTCCGCTTGGGTTTTTTTTTTTCCTTTTTCTTTTAAAGGCAGGTCCTATCCCCGTCAGGGTACAGCCACCCTCTTTTCCATCCTCTCTACGAGTCACCTCGCATCCGCTCCCGAGGAAAACACGGAGAGCCAACCGCACGGGCACGCAGGAAAGCCGGCGGGCTCCGGCGGAGCGGCCGCTGCCTCCCTCCGTGTTTGGTAGCACCTCGGTGCAAAGTCCCATTAGCGTAAGGCAACAAAAGCCATTTGCGATGAAATCCACACGCTCGCACGTGTGCGCACTTGGAACACCGATCCCGGGGGGAGGGAGGGGGAGAGACACGCTTTCCTCCCGAAATCCAGCCGAGGAATATATATATTATTTTTTTCCGGCTTAAAAAAAAATTAATCGCCCCGACACCTCATTCCTAGAAATCAAGCATCCGCCAGCGAGTGGATCTAAGAGCTCAGCTCCCGCACAGGGAGACAGCTTTATCCCAAACTCCTCCATCCGGGACTAAACCACCAAATCGTTTAGTCGGCGGTGAGTCTGGCGAGTCCTCGGTCCCTTTCCCAAGCATCGCCCAAAGCAGCGGCAGGGTCGGCTGGGAGCGTGCCCCCCACCCCCCCACCGCCCCAGACATGCATGTCGGCAAGGCTCCGCCGAGGCTGGGGGGACCTTCCCGCGTGGGTCACGACCAAATAACTGCGTTCATTTGCGAAGTGGAGTCCTTTATTGCGCGGTTGAAACGCACTGCACAGGCAACTTTTGCGAAACGGGACAATAGTATTCGTTGGTTTGAGACTAGGCATGGGTCCTGGGCATCGCTCTTCTTTTTCCTCTTCTCCTCCTTTTTGTCAGATTAAAAGACACTCGCCTCTTTCTAAAAATATGGATGCACACGCAGACACCGAGAGAGATGCACGCATACGATCTGTGCTGAACGGCTCCAAAACCAAATTAGGCGGATTTTGATTTTTTTTCAAGCGGTTAAAATGTTATTGCTCAAAGCCGTGGGAGTGTGGCCCTGAAAATTAGGAGGCTGGTGGAACACCGCTCCCAAACCCGTGATTTCAGTTCGGCAGCTGACCCCTGCAAATTTGTGCAGCGCGGTATAATCAACCCGCAGCTACACCGAAAAGGTTGAATTTAAGCGTCGGTCCTGAGCCAATTTATTGGGATGCCTCGGGTACCTGGCGTGTAAGAATAATTCTCTTCCCTTTGTCTCTTTGCCCTTTCATTCATTCATTCATTCAGCCGTCCATTCATTCAGCCATCCATCCATCCAGCCAGCCAGCCATATGGATGAGTGTAGCATCCTACAGAGCCTTATCTACGGAGGATCTACCTATAGACCAGACTGCTGCTGGATCCTGTTTGCCTTTCCTCACACACTTCCGACAAAGCCGGCTTTCCACAAGCCCCGAAGTTCCTGGGGAAGGACCCCAGCCCCTCTCCAGCTGCAGGACCGCAAGGAAGCCTGGAAGGAGCAGAAGTTTTCCTAAACGAAATTGAGAGACGGAGGGATGCTGCAGGCTCCCGCTCGCAGCTGCGGGGCCGGGGCTCTGCCCCGGCCGGGGGAAGCGCTTACCTCACATTCCTCATACTTGATATTATCCGTCAGTTTCCAAAGCATTTTCATGGATTGGCGTGAGAGAAAGAGAGAGAGAGAGAGGATTTGGTTCTCCCTGCCTTTCCCTACGGCGGCGGCGGCGCCGGGCGGCGTGGGGAGCGGGGCTGGCGGAGGCTGTGCAGCGCTCCCGTCCGCGCTCGGAGATCTCCCTCTAATGGTGGAAACTTTTCCCTTTTCCAGCTCTTTACCCACCGCCTAATCGCCTCATTAGCATATCAACAACAGCCCAATTGCTCGCCAGCACAACAACCTGCAGCGATGGACACAGGTAGAAAGGACCCACGAGCAAAAAGAACAAAAAAAAAAGAAGAAGAAGAGGGAAAAAAAAAAAAAAAGGCTTTCTCTAACCCGCCGAGCCCCGGCGCGGGGGGGGGGACGGGGGGGCGGGGGGCAGCGGGCCCTGCCTGCCTGCCTGCCTGCGGGCGGGCGAGCGGGGCTCGCCGGCAGCCTCTCCCCCCGCGCCTCTGCCTGCCAGCGGGGAGGAAAGTGGCCAGCGAAATCAAAGAGGCGACTGTCCCTTCACCAGCAGAGTTTGGGGCTAGCCATGAAGCCACCCCCTATTTTTGGGTTGGGTTTTTTTTTTCCCCCCTTTTTAATTTTTTTCCACGGGGTTTAAAGAAACCAAAGCGAGGAGAAACGAGACTCGGGTCTTGCTCTAACGAGGTTATTGTCTGCGGAGGCTTCTGTTGCCCTCTGGATTTGATTTGATCTTTCTGGTGGATATTTGAAAAGATGCTTTCTTTTGCAAACTATTTTGTTCCTCTCGGCTCTGTTGGCTATTGGTCTTCAAAAAAAAAAAAATACCAACACAAAAAAACAACCCAAACAAACCCAACATAACCTCCCAGATAGAAGTGGGCGAGCGGTAATGTGAATGCAGCAGGAGCCAAAAAGTCTTTTGCAAGCACTTGAGCGAAGGGACAAAACAATGACCATAATAAAACTTTGGTACTTTCTTAGGTGGAGCGCTTCGTTTGCTTAACAATGTGCCGCTGAGCGAGCGCTCAGCCCGCCCTCCTGGGGGGCTGCTTTTCCACCCTTCCCTTCTTTTATTCCCCCGGGTGCCCAGGCACCGAAAGGCTTCCTTTTTCCCCGATTTTTTTCTTTTTTTCTCCCACTGATCCCGCGCCGCTCCTAACGGCGAGGCACCCTCCTCTCCGTGGGGCCGGCGTGTCGGGCCTGGCGCGGGTCCCCACGCCTGCCGGCCCGCCAGAGCCGGGCATCCCCGCGGGGGGAGGGCTGCCCTGCCGCTCCCCAAAACTTCCCTCTGCCAACCGCAAAACCTGCCCTGTCGGCCCGGGAGACCCTCCCGAGGGCAACTCTCGACGTCGGGGGAAAATTTACTGCCTCCAGGAGCAAACGGTCCCTCCACTCGGCGGGGGACACGCAGTGGGCTCTCGGGGGGTGGGGGGGAGCCGGCACACGCGTCCCCACGCCGGGAAGGGCGGCAAAGCCTCCAGGCTCCCGGGCCTGCTCCTTCACACACACACACATCTATATCCCCAAAACGGATTTTTTTTTTTTTTCTTTCCCCTTCCCCCCTCCTCCACCCCCCGATGCTCTTTTTCACCAGCGCTTTTGTCTGCAAGTGGCAGGAGAGTAAATTGTTGTTTTTACTCCCATTGAGGTTCAAATGGAGCTGGCAGATTAAGCCTAGTTAATGCCCCCGGGGGGGGGGACGAGATGAGAAAAAGAGGAGGGGAGGAGGGTAACAAAGGGGCCCACCGTCCCTTAGAGCCGTCCTGGCGGAGCCGGGCCGGCCGGGAGAGTCTCCCACCCGGGACAGCCTCCCACCCGCGGCCGCCCAGGACTCCCGTGGGCCAAAGGCCCGGCCCTCGTCCCTCCTCTCCCCCGGGCCCGGGCCGGCTGGGGTTGCAGGGACAAGAGAGGAGGGGGTGGCTTTCCCCAGGAGACCCTCAGGGGCAGCAGGAGGAGGCTCTTGCGCGTCCGCGGAGGGTCCGCCCGGCCCGGCCCCTCCGGCCAGGCACGGCGGGGGGGGGGGGGGGAAGGGGGCGCAGCGCCAGGGAGCCGGAGCAAGGAGGACCGGGGTGTAAGGAAAAGTCGGGAATAGATTTCAAGGCAGATAGCCCGTAAGTGCGATTACATAACAGTTGACTTCAGTGCAAAAAAAAAATTTTTAAAAATCCTCTTTTGATCGCTTCTCCGCACCGACCTGATAAAAAGACGCCAGTTCTAACCGTAAAAATAATTAAAAAGATACTTTTGTTTACTGCATTTTCTTCCCTTTTTTTTTTTTCCAGACGACTTACTACTACAAAAAAAAAAAAAAAAAAAAATTGAATAAGGCAGTCCGGAGAAAGACTTAGTCGAAAGATTTGAAAAGTTGGGAGCAGAAAAAGAAGCTAGGCTCCCGTCTTGAACTGGACTGTCCTGGGGAAAAAAAACAACAACAACAACAAAAAAAAAAACAACAACAAAAAAAAAAACCCCAAAAAACCAACAAAAAAACAAAACACCAAACAAATAAAAAACCCAACTCGTTCTCGGTAATAAAAGCCCGGGTGTTTGAACAGGACGGTTCGTCTTCCCTTTCATTAGCCGGCAAACCGCGGCGATCCGGCCCGAGCGGGCGGACATCAGGGCGCTGCAGGGATTTCCAAGTGTCTCCCGGTTTGGGAGCCGCCGTAACTCCACACGTGTCGGCTCGCCCGTGGCGCGGGTGGGTCCCCCCGGGTCCGCGGGGCTGGGCGAGGCCCCGGCCGGCCGCGTTTTTTCCCCGCCTGGCCGCTTTCGCTGGTGGGTGCCGCTTCTCCCTTCAGCTCATCCCCGCGGGAGGGCTTTCCACGGGCGCTCCCGGCGCGTCTGCTGCCGGCTGGGACCCGGCAGCGTTATTTTTCCACGGGACGGCCTCGGGTGGGAGCTCACAGCCGCCTTTCAGCCCCCCGCGGCCCGTCCCCGAAGCGCGGAGGGCCCACGCCGCGCGGTCCCGGGCCCTGCCCCGCGTGGGGGCCCGGCGCCCTCCGGGGGCAGCCCCGGGGCTCCGCGGCGGGACGGCCTCCGCCAGCCCCGGGCTGATGGACGGCAGGCGGACACAGGCCGCCCTTCTCCGGCCCACGCTGCCGGGCGGCTCACCCCCGGGCCGGGACACCCCCGGCGGCGGCGGCGGAGCAGCCCTCGCCCCTCCCGGCCCCGACCCCGGCCCGCCGCTCTCTACCTGTTGCGGCCGGGGGCAGCTCCCAGCACGGGGAGCCGCAAAATCTCCAACCCCAGCGCCAGGTTTGCCCCCGCTCCCCCCCGGCCCGTCACCTTTCCCGCTCCAGCCCTACCTCCCGTCCCAAAATAACAATACCCCCTTCCCCCCCCCCCCCCCCCAGGGCAGGAGGGTCGCCTTACCTGCCAGTCCCCCATTTTGGCAAGGATAGACATCCTGGCTGCGGGCTCCGGATCCCCGGGTCCCTGCTGGTCATGGACTGCGAGGGCAAAGCCACCCGCCCGGGATGCCTGTGGGTAAATCCTCCCCTTACCTGCGCCGGGACTCTCTCACCTGGCCATAAAGAGCTGGGTGCTCCCTGCCCGCGCCTGCGCGCTGCCTCCGCGCTGCCTGCGCGCTGCCCCCCGCCACCGCACTCCCACGGCGCCCCAGCCCGGCCCCGCCGTGTCCCGTCCCCCCCCTCCCCGGGGCTGCACCGCCGCCGGCCCCCGGGGAGCCTCCCGGGCATGCCCCCGGGCGCGATGCGGCCGCCAGCTTCGCTGCCCCGCTGCTCCCCCCAACGCCGAGCGGGGGGCAGCTCTGCCCGCCCGGGTGCCTGCGGCCGGGGTGGGGACGGGCGACCCCCCCCCCATCCTCACCTCCCGCGGGGCGGGGGGCCCGTAGGTTTCCTCGGGGGCGAGTTGCCAGCGAGTGCGTGCTCGTAGCGGCGATAATAATAGTAGTAGCAATAATAATTGCTAATAATAGCAGCAGCAGCCCAAAAAGACAAAGCACCGGGGGGGGGGGGGGGGCTGACCTAGCCCAAGTGGGTATCGGAGGCGCTGCAAGTGGCCGGGGGAGTCCAGGGGGAAACAAAGGTCCCCTCCCCAAGTGCAGACGGTCTTCCCAGCCCGTGGTACGTGGGGCGGGCGGCAGCGGCCGGGGGGATGCGGCACCCGGGGTGGCAGCACCCGGCGGGCCGGGGTCTGGGCTGCGCGGGGCGAGGGATGCTGCGGTCCCCCGGGGGAAGCCGGCCAGCGACAGTCCGTGGCCCTTGGACCTCTCGGTGTCCGCCCCCTTTGTCCCCCCAGCGTGGGTTTTTTTTCCCCTCGGGGATTCAAGTGCCGAAGTGCCCTGGAAAGTTGCCAGGGCGCAGCGCAGCTCTGATTTCACACCCCGAAAGAGAGGGAGCACGGCCCCTGCTGAGAGCACAGCCCGGGAGCTGGGCACGGGGGGAGTGGGGGGAAGCAGCGCTCCAGCTACAGGATTTTGGGGGAGGGATGCAATGAATTTCCACTTTGCGGTTGCACAGCAAGCCCTTTGCATTTCAGAGATGGGGGAACGCGGCATCGTGTCCCAGCTGTGGGTCACTTTGAGGCTCTCTAAAAGCCGGGGTGTGTTACCCCCCACTTACGATGCTGTGCTGGGTCGGGTCCTGGGGTCCCGGGCTGGTCTCAGCCTCCAGCAAAGGGAAGGGCAACACCCCCCCTTGCCCCACGCTAAGAGCCTGGGGACAAGGACCTCGCAGAAGGGAGGTCAGGCCCTGTCTCCAGGCAGGTGGGAAGGGGGAGGCGAGAACGGCCACCCGCAGCCGTTCGGCCCCGGGGGAGCGCCGGGGCCGCGGGCACTTGAAGCTCCGGCTCCTGCGGTGCCGCGGGGCTCCGCTTCCCACCTCCACCCCCCCCCAAAACGAGCCGATGTCGGCGGCGACGGGGCCCCCTCCGCGGGCACCGGCGGCTCCTGCGCGGCGGCGGGGCGGGACGCGGTCAATGGGCCGTGCGAGGCGCGCTTCACACCGCCGCTCCCAGCGCCTGCCCGCGGTGTACAGTTAGCGTCAAATTACGGTAATTAGCCGGGCACCGGAATTTAATTACCCAGCCCTGCCCCTTTCCCACCCCCCCCCCCCCGGTCCCAGGGAGGGTCCCGCTCGGGGAAGACGCGGAGCAAAGACGGCCCCGTGCAAAATGGGAAAGGGATGGGGAAGACGCGCGAAGATTTCGTGGCTCCGGGACTCTGCCGCCTCTCCTTTCCCCGCTTCCCGGCCGCCCTGCCCCTCCGGGAGACGGCAATTTTGGCCCCGTAACGACTATTTAAAATGTTCCTTTTTATTATTATTATTTTGCGGGGAGGGGCGGGGAATTAATCCGATTTGAAGTTGGCCTTCGGCGAAACGTTCCCGGTAAACTTGGGTGCCACGTTTCTGTTGTCCTCCCGGTGGGATCTTTCCCCTCTCCCTGCCTCCACCGCTCCCCACGCAGGGTTAAATCTCCCCGGTCAGGACCCGGCTCCCGCAGCCCGGCTCTGCCCCGCGGTACTTGGCAGAGAGGCGGACCCAGCACAGCCCGCCTGCGGGGAGGGAGCCGGGATTTTGGGGCTACGGGGCAGCCCTGGCTCGCATCGCGCTCATCCCTGCGCTTTTTTTTTAGCCCAGGGGAGGAGGGCATGGGCTGGGCGTGCTGCAGAGCCCGGGGTTGTGGGGCGCTCCTTTTCCCCTCCCTGGGGCGTTTGGTGACCGCACTTCGGGGGTTAATTCGGCTTCCCTGGCCCGGGCGTTTAGAGGACTCCTTTGCCTCGCAGCCTTGAGGGCTAATCCGGCACGGAAAGGTGTAGTGGCTGAAGCCACCGCACCCTGGACTACTGTCATCCCTGCGGTGCCAGCCCTGCGTGACTCCCTCTCCCTGCCTGCCCTGCCGCCTGCCTCCTCCTCGTGCGAAGGGAAGATGAGGCTGAGGAAACTTCTCTCCGCTGAAGAAACAGTCTCTTTTAAAGCAAAGACACATGTAGCCATTTTTTTCCTTTTTTTTTTTCCCTCACCCCTCTTTGTCACACCGGCTGGTTCGCAGCTCGGCAGTGATTTTGGCAGGTGGAACGGAGAGAGTCACGGCAGAGCTCCATCCCCTCTGATTTATTTCTGACGGACGCGCCGGGTCCCTCCCCGTGTGTCACAGCGCGGGCAGCAGACGGGGCAAAGCCCTGCCCGCTCCCCTTCCCCTCCACCGGCAGCACCTTTTGCCTCAACCCCGCCGCGCATCTCTTCCCAGCCAGGAAGGGGGGAAGAGATGCTCTTGGGGGGGGGGGGGGGGCTTTCCCTTGCCCGGCGTCGAGTTTCCCCAGCCGGTCGGAGTTACCGACAGGTCCTTGCACGGTGGGATAAACCCGGCTCCCGACGCTCTGCGGGGAGTTTAGGGTGGGTAATTCCTCGCACTGCTGCTTTTCCCTTCTCTCTGTCCCAGTGCCGTCCGGCTGGGGGGAGGCTTGGCGCGGCTGATTTGCACCGGCTCGCTGCCACATAAATCGCTTTTTCTTTT
Source organism: Aquila chrysaetos chrysaetos (assembly GCF_900496995.4). NCBI lineage: Eukaryota > Metazoa > Chordata > Aves > Accipitriformes > Accipitridae > Aquila > Aquila chrysaetos. The sequence continues at coordinate 18,272,201 of NC_044021.1, forward strand.
TTTTTTTCTTTTTTTTTTTTTCCTTTTAATTAATTTTTGGCAGTGGCCGGCCTGAGCCCGTGGGGCCTCTTGGAGCCCCGCACCCTCCCGGGGCTGTGGGGTGGGTTTGCTCCCCGGAGGGGTCGGGGGCAGCCTCCCCCCTCCTCCGCCCAGGCTGAACTCCTGGCGTCGGTGTTTTCGGAGGGAGAAAGGAGAGGTTCAGGTTGGTGTGGGTCTGCCTCGGCTTTACGGGGGTTGGGGGGAAGGGGGGCAGCGGCTGCCCCCGGGATGAGGGTCGCCTCCGGCCCGGGGACGAGGCGTCTTCCCGGGCGCACCTTTGAGCGGAGGGGGGAGCAGCAGGGAAGAGGCAAAAACCGGCAGGACAAAAAACCCCTCCACAACCCCAAAACCCAACACCCCAAATCCTCCAAAACAAAGACAAAAAGGAAAAAAAGAAGAAAACAGACACTCCCCACCCTTCTTTGCCTCGCACTTTGCGGTCCAGTATGATTAAATTAGTTTGGGGAGGCCGGTGCCGGGGAAGGGGAGGTGCTGCATCTCGGGTGTTAGCGGAGAGGTTTGTCCTCGGATGATTTGGGGGTTCGTGTCTGGTTTTTATGCCCTGCTGCGGGGGAGCCGGCTCCCGGGGTGGAGCAGCCTCAACCCTCTCGCCGGCAGATCCGGGGAAGCCCTTCCCACGCTCGACTTGGGATGGGGTGAAGGACAGGAAAGAAAAGGATAAGAGAAGAAATCCACCCGCGTCCACCCGCGACTGGCCTGTCCGCGGTGCTGTCTCCCGGCTCCTCATTCGAGCAGAGTTTGTTTTCCTTCAAGCCTGTTTCCCACGGGAGAGAAGCTCACCGAGCGCAACAGGTCGCTTCAGCCGCTCCTGTGGACCTCAGGAAACCGATGTCCCTTCCCTCCCCTTCCCCCTCCCGCTCCCCCCGTCGCGACATTCCTCCGGGACACGCTTTGGAGGGGGATGCGGGGCGTCACGCGTGGAGCAGGCGCCAGGACACGGCGTGGCCGGCGCCCCTGAGCAGCCCCCACGGAGGAGCGGGAGGATGAGGATGAGGATGCTGTGCCCTAGTACGGCACTGCGGTACCTCTTCCACGCGTCCTCTGCTGCCCACCGCTGCCCAGAGACCCCCGAGGCCCCCTGCCCGGCGTTTGAAGCCCCAGAGCGGGGGGCTGATCAGCTTGGGAACCAGCTCTGCATATAAATAGCTGTTTTTTTTTTTCTTTCCAATGCCAAATGAAGGAGCAGGAGGTGTGCCTGAGTGCAACTTTTTGGAAGCGAGATGAAAACTTTTTCGGGAGGGGTGGAGGGGAAGCAAAGTTTTTCCAAGGAGCCCTCTAATATTTATTTGCTAAACTAACTACACTAAAGCAACTAAACAAGCAAAACTGGGAAGTAATTGAGAGTTAAAACTGAGCGCATACTGCAGCACCAATGCAATCCAGCTACTGAGGACTGGCGGTGTTTGCATGAGCAGCCACATGATACAAATTCCCATGCCGTAGACGTCCTAGGGAAATGTAACAGGTACATTCTGCTTCACCAGATACCTCTTTCTCAACCTAGGCCCTTTAGGACTGGGTACTGTCATTGCCGCCTCCAGAAAACGAGCTCCTAAAAAGATCATCCCTATGAATAAAAGCATCGGTGGGGTAAAACTGCACTTCAGCTTTTTCGGATTACTCAGGGAGCAGTTGTATGGTCTCAAATACAAATGTTTGTGAGGAATTTCTCTTTTTTGTAAGGCACAATAAATCCACACTAAAGCCACCAAGCGCTTTTGTCTTTAGAAAAAGAAATCTGTCCACTACAAGCATGTCAAGATCTGATTGTTTACTCCAACTTTTTCTGTTGTACATTTCATTTCCTAAACAGAAAAAACCCACCCAGTTTTAAGAAAATAGTTGCATTTGCAGCTCGGACATAAAATTGGAGTATTTTCTGGGCAACTCTGACTGCTCACATGTCCTCCAAAAAAGCTTTTGCATTTGAAACACAGGCAACTATTTTGCCAACAATCTCATAGCTGCAGTAGACTGCAGTTTTACTGACCATGCCACCCCAAAATAGTTACAAATAAGTTTTATTTGAGATTTATTTTTAATTTTTCATCAATAAAATTGTCAGATGAAATCCAGAAAACAGTGTGCTGCCTAAGGTCCTTCAACATGACCTGCCTGATCAAAGCGTTATTGCTAATACAAATGTTCTAGGAAGGGCTGCTTTTCTTTACGCGAAGCTTCACTGCCTTCACTCCCCCCACTGCCCTAAAATCCACTGATGCAACCGCACATATCCACCCAACTGCACATATCCTGAGTATGAAACACAAAGTTACGCTCTAGCGTTAAGTCTCTACACGGGGAGTTTTGCTTGGATTAAGATTTCGAAACTGAGCCCATAATAAGATATGCCATAAAACCTCAAACAACCCTCCTCCCCCAGGGTTATTTATCTTACACATTTAATTGCCCAGTAAAATAAATTCTATATGTGTACACTTATATGGGAAGGATTTTGATCTGGTAATTTCGGTGTATCTTCTGATCTGTAGCAGCTTAGAATGAGTCTGTACTAACATCCTTAGAAACTGTGGAGAAGCAGAAACTGTGCCCTGCTAAATAACACCTATTCAGCTGCTAAATATTTACACATAGGCAGGAATGAGCTTTCCTTGTAATGCTATCTCTTAACTATATATTAGCATTCAAGAAGAAAAACAAATGAAAGTCATTTAAGCATAGGCCAAATCCCTGCTTCTGCTAAAGCAAATAACTGACTTGCATGGAGCAGAATGGGGCTCCTTCATGTTACCTTCATGTCATATTAACATGCCGTTTTTATAATGACTTCCCTCTCAAAGCACTCGCTACTGTATAATAAGCTTCGACAAACCCTCGAGAGGTGCAGTGTTATTAGTTTATCTGCTTTACAGATAAGTAAACTGATGTAAGGGGAAGATAAGGAATTTCCCCAAGGTCTCACAGCTGGTTTGCTGGAGATCAAGGGAAGGAAAGGAAAGGAAACCAAGAATTGGGACTGAACTAACCACCAGACCAGTATCTACTCTTCCTACTGCTGGTGACAACATGTCCCATAGCCGGGAGAGCAATATTAAGAGGAGCAGCAGGTGATCAGGATCTCTATAAACCAGGTCATTTCCAGTCAGGTGCCTAGTTGTGCTCTTTGATAGCTAAACTTGGGCACCCGTGTTTGAGACTCTCAGCTTCTCTAATGATACTTTGGTGTTGCATCCATCCTGGCATATTATGATACATTGGAAGTGGAATTTAATTCTTTAGTGCATTGAATAAAACACCCTAATAATTCCAAGGCATGTTTTAAAAAACAAAGCCTGGTATTACCCACAGCAGAGTTTAAATAAAATCTACTTTGATATGTCTATGCTAACATTAGAACTGCTGTCTGCAAGGCATATATTTTAAAGTGTTGAATAATTACAAAAAGCCGTATTACTGGAAAATGACTGTTGGAGGCTCTGATGTCCAAAACAATATTAATCTGCACAAAAAAACTCTTAGTGATTTTTTTTAACAAGAAACTTCCAAAGCTGTAGTCTTTAATCTAGCCCAGCTTGCAGGCAGCTGCAATACATTTAGCCTTTAACATTAGCTCTAGCCATTGTCCTAGCACATGCCTACACCCCATGACACTTTATGGTATTAAAAGCAATGCTCTATAGCTAGAGCAACTTGTCACTAAGATATATCACTCGGTGGAGAGCAAAGCAAAACAAAACAGTGAACAGCATGGCTTTTTTTCCATAGCAGCCTATACTACGGGTCTAGTTTGCCCGGCTCGGTTGTGTTTATGTGGTGTTTTATACCAACATCTCCTGCCTGCCTCCCGGACAACTATGGAGTAAAACCTCTGGAAGTGAGTGAAAGAGCAGGCCATGCACTAGATAATCTGGTATAATCGTTCCATATAGCCATTGAAGGAATACCAACCCGCTATATGTATCACCTAATGGCAGTCAAGAGCTGATGTAATCGCTTTTACGCTAGTCTCCTCCCTATGTCAAAGGGAACCGAGGGTGCGGTTGGAGGATGGAGGTTACGGCTGACGTGCACCCGCATTACAGCCGTCCTGGGGATTTTCACCTTGGCGTCCATTACAGCAGCTGCGGACACCGCCACTCCAGATTCAGCTCATGAGGACAAACCGACCAGACAGAGATTCAGACCGTCATCCTCACACCCAAGAAAGCAAACAGTTACTCGGACACTAGACAGCAAACTTTTTATTTTCCCAAGGGTGGTACTACCGTGCTGATACAACGGAGCGTTTCCAGATTTAGCAGGGAAATTTGTTCAGAGCAAGTTTGGGACCGTGCTTGCGAGTCCGTGCAAGAAGGGCAAAGCGGTGCATCGGCCTCCCACGGGAGTTCGGCCCCCCGCACCGGAGCACGCACCATCCCTCCTTCTGCGGCAGCTCCTTGGGACTGCCCTTGGGAGAGGCGCAGGGTTGTTAGCAGCCAGCAGCCACCTAGCCTGTTTACACCTGGCAAGTTTAAGCGATTGCGAAGCCCCAGCGCGTTTCCAAATGAAATCAGGCCCGGGCTGATAAGCTGCTCCCTTAACACCACCCGCTCCGGAGCAGAGCCCTCTGATTTCCCGGGGTGGGTGAGGAGCTTGCCCAGAAAGGAGCTGTGCAGGAAAAGGCTCAGGCTCAGGTTCCTTTTCCTAAGTCTTTGGCGCCCCTGTGTGTCTTCTTTCTGGGAAATTCCGTGGCAGAACAACCCCAGACTTTTCTTCCTCTAACCTAGCACCAGAAACGCCGGGCTCACACCTGGGAGAGCTCTGCAAGGGCAGCCTGGACAACGCTACCCAGCAGCCTGACCCTAATTTGAGCTGTGCAATTTCCCTTCTTTACCCATCCTCCTTTAGGTGCCAGAATTGCCCTCTTTGGTAACTTTATCCAAAGTGACTAATGTTTTTAAAGCTTCCTGAAGTCATGACACTTATCATCATCATTTCTACATCCCTCTATCTCCCAGTATGCATGAGGTGCAGACTGGAAAGAGCCTTAAAGACAACCAGTAAAGATAAAGCATTTGAAGTATCTTAGGCTCTCAAGGGGTCAGATTTACAAATTGGACAGGCAATACGGTACTTGCGGGGAATACATGTCTGCATTAGGATTGCAATATAAGTCCCTGTGTTCTTCAAAGGTGAAGGCAGAAGCAGAGGAAATTCAGCATAAAAGCTTAGGAAAAATCCTAAGAGGAACTGTAAATATTTTTCTGTGAGGTAGGTGGCATTATTTATCCCATATCTTCAAGATAACTGGGACACAAAGGAATGAAGTGAGTTGCCTAAGGGTACAGGGATGTAGTGAGACAGCTGGACAAAGAGGAAGGAATCTCAGCCAGCCTGAGTTCTGGCAAGATTTACTCTGTTGGATGTCCTGGCATAAATGAGCACTGCAGAAGCGGTTCTCCTAAGGCTTTGCCCCCTTTCCTGTCTTCCAGCTGTCAGTACTTATTTCAAAACACGTAAGAGACGTGCACGTCTGAGGGGTGCAGTGTTTATTTGGGGCTATTCCGAAAACACACACGCGCTCTGCAGAGTGTCACTGGAAAAATATGGCATGCAAATGCAGACAGGCTATCACTTGCCCCAGAGTCAGCATCACCTGCTTTGCACTTAACCTCACTAACCTGGAACAAGCCCTCATCTCCTGACACCCTTCCCTGCCTTTATAGACAGATGGCCCCAGCTGTAGGCAATGTAGTTGTAGGCCTGTCCTGCCTATATTTATGGGTGGGTGGTTGCTCTGCCTTTGTTTTCCACCTGGAGTGCTTACTACTCCTTTCACCAGCTCTTCTGTGACAGCCTCCCTTGTTGCAGGTAAATCTGGCCCCTAAGGCCACAGCTCCCCACACCAGGAGAAGCTGTCCCGAAAGGCATCTCTCACCTCTCTACCTCTCATTTCTTGTTCTGTTTCCATCCTTCCCCTTTCCTCACTCAGTCTCAGGTTGCCCCACCAAAGCTCTTGGGGCAGCTTGGACACTGCTGAAGTCAGGCAGCTGGCTTAAAAATAACCCTAGAGAAAAAAGGAAGGGGGTGCTTAAATCAGGGGACTTGTCTTCAGTCCTTACACAGGACATCTGCCTTGTAGCCTGCTTCCCTGCTGGATATGGGCATGTCTTAACCCCTGCCTGGTCTTGCATGCTGTGGGTTGTGTTTCAAAACTTGAGAATGAGCTACTTGTTAATCTTCTTTTACACCCATTAAGGAACCTGCGCTTTGTTAATAGTCCAGTGCTCGTGTGGAGCCTCCCCAGGAGGAAAGCCTTTCCCTGTGTTCCTGGGAATCCTGCTCCTGGCAGCATAAATGGTGGGAGGATGGTCTTCATCTCAGTGGGGTGAAGCTCCTTTTCTTACCTCCATTTTGTGCTCTTCCTGCACGGAGGGAAAGTGGTGCTGCTGCGTTTTGGAAGGCCAGCATTGGTTGCAAAAGCTGGTGGCTAATCGAGTGGGTGAGTGTGGGGTCAAACTCAACCTTGTGATCGTATGAAATTGATTTACAGAGCAGGAAAAGGGTTTCTGTATTTTTCCCCTGCAACAGGGCCCATTAGCTAAATAGGGGATATATCCTGCTTGTGAGGGAACACAGCAAAAATACAGCTCCTAAGGGCTGTAAGCCCCAACTGCCTACACTAATGGGTCATGTGTTGGCTTGACCCGGTTTACAGGCTGTTGATTGAGCATAAGAATTTAGAGCAGGAACAAAAAATTGTCCCATAAATAGGCTGTCTGCATTTTAAACTAAATTAGCCCCACAGTGAATGGCCTCCTCTACTGAATTACAGCATGACTGAGCCTGCGTTGGGGATTGAAAGGGATTCATGTGGCTGGTTAAGAGCAGCATTATTAAGATTATTATTGGGGGCTGGATCAGGCCCAATATGAACGCAATTATTCAGGACCTTTGAGCTACAATTATGTGTGACAGAAGAAGCCTACGTAGCTGATGGCAGAGAGTATTTGGCCTTTACGGCCATGTAACTCATATACAAGCAGACAGGGCTTAGGGCACTGACAGACGGGTTGTGGTGAAGCTTGCTGTGCTGGTTGAAGATGTTTCCATCTCCAGCCGCTCGCTCCAATAAAAGAGCTGGCAGAAGGGAATTGGTTCCTGAGCCTCAGTTGCTCTGGGGAGAAGCTCAGCACCTCAGGCTGTGGTTTCACACCACAGAGTTCAATGACAATAGCAGCCTTAAGGGATTCACACCCTCTTCCTCAGCCTCCTGTCAACTTTTTGCAGACCTGCTGGACTGATTTGGTTCATTAAAGACCATAAATAAAGAGGGAGTGGGGGGAATTATCCTCCCCTCCAAGTGTAAGCAGATCAATTCCTGAATCTGAGTATAGTCTGGCCCAAGCTCTCCAGCCCATGGAGCTGAAGGTGTAGAATGGGGACAGCTACCAATTTGGAAACCAGGGCCTTACCTTAGTCTGCTGCTGACTCTGTTTTTTTTCCTGCCTCCCTTCCATTCCTGTGCCTGGAAGGCAGCTTGGCTCCTGCCGGAGAGGCTGCCTGCAGCCCTCCTTGGAGGATGGGAGCACTCGCCCATGCAGGCAATCTCTTCTGGCTGGACTGTGCCCTGCAAGCAAGGAGACAGAAAACAGGTATGAAATCAGAGTGGAAGCAACGTGGAAAAGAGTGTTTGGAACAGCATGAAATTTCGCATGCGTTTTCATCTCCAAGTTCTTCCCAGCCAGTTTACACGCAGCAGAAAACACTACCTCTTTATAATGGGTGACTACCTACAATTTATTGGAACTGAGCTGTTGCTAAACACATGGAGTAGCGATGTATTAACACATTGTAAAAGGCTGTTTGATCACCATGGGATTCCAGATGAGCTAACAACAGAAAATAAGCCGTGATTCACAAATGACTCATTTCAGCATTTCTCTTTGATGCAGCAGTTCAAGCAAGCCCTGTCTATGCACATTCAAATGAGTTCACTGAATAGTCATTGAGCCCAGCAATGCCATGCTTACAAAGTCGTTTTTACAAAGTGTAAGTACAGTTTTTAAGTATAAAAATTGGGCAATTTCTAGCAAGCCGTGCCAATGCGTGACTCTTAGTCACTCCTGCCGGCAACCCCTTCCTACGCTTGAAAAACCTCGACACCAGATATTAGTTTTCCGTGATTCAAGTCCTCCAAAAGTGGGGGTCCTGAGAAATGACCCCCTCGTGAATGGTGCATCTCCTGTCAGCCTGGAAGTAACAGCAAAGGGTGCCATGTCCCAACGGGACGCGGTTTCCCACGGACCCTGCCTGGCTGCCGGCGCTGCGAACCTTCCTCCTCCTCCTCCTCCTCCCCCAGTCTCCGCTACCGGCCGCGAAACCTCGGCGATGCTTTAGTCAGCATTGCCATCCAGTGGTGCAGGGGACAAATGACAGCGGAGAGGCTTGCGGATTGGAGGGGGGGACCTTCTTCTGTAGTTTAATCGCTATACCTGGCGATGATGTGGCTCGACAGGTTGGCCCAAACTTGGGCAGCAACCTAATGGTTGGCTGTAATATATCATTTATTGATAGCTTGCAACATCGCTGTTTAGTACCAGTTTCCAGCTTGCTGTTAACCGGGATGTTGCAGAGAAGGTGGTGAACATTTAACCGAACCAGGGGATGGTGTGCTAACGGAAGGGTACCTGGCCCGTTTCAGAGAATGGCTCCCAGTGGATCCTAAATCCTGCCTGTATTTGGAGTTTTGGTTTGGTTTGTTGTTCCTTTTTTTTTTTTTCTCCTTTTTCCTGGTGTAAGCTCCTGGTGCTTTAGTAGGCAGAACTTTGCTTTGTTATTGCTCTATATAGATTGCAGAGCTGAGTAAATTACAAACTGTCTCTCTAATGCACTCATCTGGCCATAGAATTTTTTTCTGCGATGCTGCTAGGCAGGATGCTCCCCAAAACTTCAAGCATTAAGTAACCAGTGCAGAACAATATTGGTAAAAATAATCTGCAAAAATATAGGGTCATTCTTTTGCCAAGAAAACTTGCAATATTTACATTGATCTGGTCTGGACTTTGGAACATATCTGTCATCCACCTGCTCTTCATGGCTTGGCCATGCTGTCATCTCTTGTTGCTCAGAGGGAAATCCTCTGAATCAGCTGGGTCACAAAAGACAAAGCTCAACCCAAAGAAGACAATGACAGTCATTTTCCACTACTAACTGGATAAAAAACCAACCAAACCCTACTGCTTGGGTTTAAGTAGTTGCATAAGAAGAGTCAAAAGGTCCGTTTTCTTTTTGCAAAAGCCAGGGAGATGGGACAGCACAGAGGTCACTCTGCAAGTCCCGGTAGAGCTGCTGGCCCCATGTTGTGAAGCAGGTTCTGCTGCCACAGCAGAGGTTATCACCACAGGACAGAAGGTGCTGGCTGGTGAATGCCAAGGACAGACTGCTTGGGGACAGTATGGTGGCCTGCAACAGTTTTGCCACAGAGAGCTGATATACAACCCCAGCATCCATGCAACTGAAACCAGGGTGGAATACGTGATACTTAAGACCGGGCAGCCAACAGGAAGAGGACCACTCTCCTGGTGGCCCCGTGGAAGCGGACAGGTCCCAGCAGAAAGTGAGAATCTGCAGAGGCGTCAGCCGTAGCTCCCCAACTGGCTATGCAGTTTTCCACATTGGTGTGGCAACAGCAGGACTGGCTGAAGGAAGAGAGAGCAAGAACCCACCTTTGCAAGAGAAAGGTAAAGCAGGGGGACATCGACAGACATGCTGTGCTTTTAGACCCAATCAAAGAGGATGTGAGACACGGCGGATTTCATGCTGTACACACAGCGGCATCACTAGAGCTCAGTCCCCGAGCAGGCTGGATATTAAATTGATCAAACTGGTAATGAAAGTGGGAATTACTCCATCTCAGCCGACACAAGGCAGGTGACCTTATTAAAAAATATGCCAGTGTATTTAATGGGGTAGGGCAGTTTCTTGGGGAATTCATGATTAATGTGGCTATAACTCTGGAGATCCCACAGCTAATGCCCCTGGAAAAAGTCTTACTTCCACAATGAGATGGCCTGGCTGAAATGTTTGAGATAGGACTGTCTGCATACAGGTGCATGAATTCAGCCACTATTTTCTGACAGAGAAGCCAAGTCACTCAAGAACTGCTGCATTGATTAGAGGACAAGGTGGCCTCATGCTGGATGCAGCAAGCTGGGTGTGTAGGAAACCTCAGAGCCTGCTGAGGGATGCAATGTGCCTCTCCATGGTCTGTTCAGGCTAACCACTAGGAGCAACTCCTGTACTGTTAGTCATCACCGAAACAACAGAAGCCACTGTCTGAGACACTGACTGCATGTAATGCCCTGAGCAAGATCTGACTTGGAGAAACCTCGGTATCCACTGACAACCAACGGCCTGGAGCAGGGTAGCGTTTGCAGCTGTCTTGAGCTATATGCATGTATATGAAAAGGATCTGAGAGTAGAAAAACAACTGTCTGTGCACTCTGAGAGGGAGCAGGAACTTAGGAGGGTCATAACATCCCAGCCCAGTACTTTGTCCCCAGCAGGTGCTGAGGCCTATGGAAGAGCAAAAGAGCAGGGCAAGTAATGTGGCATTTTTCCTGACACCCTTCCAGCCTCCAACTGTTTGCAGACCAGGGTCTTGTGAAATGCACATAGTTGCTGCGTATCCAAGAACGGTCCTCTCTCATGAACTTGCCCAGTCACTTGAACACAGCCCACACAGGGATGGAGTAAGCAGAGGCTTAGGAGTAAAGCTGCCTGTTTTCTTCTGCTTGCTGTAGGTGCAGGGAAAAGAGGCCTTTGTGTATGTTCTTTGCAAATAAAAAGGAGTATAGCAAAAACTAACCTAAATATAGGCTTGGGGTTCAGGCTAAGGAGTGTTATCAGTGTGAGGAGCAGGCAAGAAGCTGTAAATAGTTCCCAAGCAGAGAAATTGAGCCAAACTGGAAGAAAAGAAACAGACACTTGCAGAATTTTGAGGCTGCGGAGTGGAACTGCAGTTCAAGGCAGGATCCAGGCACACTGCAAAAGGAAGGTCCCAGAAAGCACCATGAAATAACCTGTCATGGGACAGAAAACCCATGCCAGGGTACCAGCTGCCAGTATGTATGGTAACTGGGGAACCCAATAAGAAAACCCTGGCCTCGGAGAGGCAGTTCAGCAGGAAGAGACCAGACAAGACTAGGCTGGCTGCAGGAGCTGAGGAATGCGATGTTGTGCAAGGCAGGAGATTTCCAGTAGTTTTCTAGCCTCTTTACAACCTTCCAGCGACTCGATATGGGGCGACTAGATTGTCCCAGCTTTGGTAATGCCATCAGGGTCTGTCTTCGACCCCATGGTGACTGGTGATTGCAGCCACTGCCCTTCCCGTAAGAGAGCCATAAAAAGTTTTTGTGTAAGCAGTAGAACAAGGGACCAAAATGTAAGCATGAGCCTCCGCCCAAAGCAAAAGCAAACAGGAAGGTGCTTGGCAATTTGAAACACCCGGGAGTGGAGTTTGAGGCTTTTGCTGAGCACTGTTTTGGGTGTGCATACATCAGCAGCTCTAGAAGATAATCAGGAAAAAGACATGGAGATGGATATGAAAACTTGATAGAGCCTGAAGCAGGGGTCCCTCTGAAAAGGGTGATACTGGTTATTTGGTGTGGATGGCAAGAACAGGGGCAAAAAAAAAAAACCAAACAAGGCTGTCTTCACAGTAGGACAGTGGCAATTTTAAGCATAAGTTTGGGGCTTATGCGATGTGAGGCAGGTATCTCACCAACACAGATTGCTTTGCCCAGACTGTTGGTTACACAAAGAGGAGACCTTGGCATACAGTAAAGCCTCCGAAGGGAAAAAGAAGCAACAGAAGTTGAAAATCTTAGGCCAAACCTTAAGAAAAACATGGTACTTTGGGCTACAAAAGGCAGCATTTCTGCTGGTGGGAAGAAAACTGCAGCTGTGCAGCACTGGCCAACTTCTTCCCCAGTCTGGCAGCCAGCATTTGTCACTTGTCACAAGTTACTTCTGCCAGTGGCTTGTTGTTACTCACGAAGAAGCTGGAAGGCTCTAATGGTCATGGATGTCTAACCTTATCTCCTGAGCAGACGGGGAGCGCAGCATGATGGGGAGACTTTCAATCCTAAAGACCTTCGGGAGACTCTGGAGCCCTACAAGCCAGGTGGCACCTCGCTGCTGCTCACAGCCTGGGGGGGGGTGGGAAAGGGACTTTTTCAAGGCAAGTCCTGGCTTGGTTCTGCCTAAATCCAATAAAAATGTGTCCCAGCCAGGAAGACTTTAAGAACAACAGAAACCTTCCACAGCCCTCTGAAAGAGGATCCTGATAATTCACTGAAAGAAAACTAATTTGTGTTCTGATAAGAAAAGACGTGAGAGGTGAAATACCTGTCAATAGGTAACCAGTTACAGATTTATCATTTATTAAATGATTTTCCTTTATGCTTAGGATGAATCACAAATGTATCATACAAATGCTTTTCCTTCTAGAGCGGTCCCAGACTATCCTGAGCTTACCAAAATTACAAAGCTAATGGTAACTAACAGAGATGACAAGCATCTTTCTAAGTGATGACAAAATCCTTTTGTTAACAGTTCCTAGAGGTAACAGGATCCCCAGCCCAGCTACAGCCAAGCTAAGAGATACTGTAATACAGACAATCATAGGCAAGTGAGCTGGAAAAGACCTAGAAAATTACCAGGTCTGGACCAGTATGACCTGCAAAACTGCTCAAAAAGCTATGTCTAACCTGCTCCTGAAAACCATCAGTGGGGAAAATTCCAGCCTCTCCAGACAATCTAATCCACATTTAACTGTTTATCACTACAAAGCTTCCCTAACGTCTGATCTTCACCTCTCCTGATGCTATCTAAGATGATTAGTTCTTGTCCTGTGCACAGAGAAAGTGGAGAATCAGCTGCTCCCTTTCTATTTGCATCAGGATTTGCTTCTGGTTTTGCCTTTTTACATATTTGAAAACTTTCTGTCTATTCCTTTATTTTAAATGGCAAAATAACCATATATTTTTCTGTCATTCCTGACAGGTGATGTTTTCTAGATCCCTATGGACTCTCTGCTCATTTCATACCTGGCAACAAATTATATTGCCGGAATAAAGAGCACAATAATGCTAAACGTTTAGTGGAGCCATCACAAGTAAAAGGAGCGATCCGTGTAGCTGCTCGCTCTCTGGCGTAGCCAGACACCCAGTAGCAGCAGGCAAGGCTGTGGTCAGCCTTGCTTGGCAGAGCAGGTCACTCCCAACCTGCAGATGGAGTTGCTTTACTCCTCTAGCTGCTAAGGCACCTGCAGGTGGGAAGGGGCCCTTGGCCCCGCAGAGACCAGGCTGCAGGCACGCTGCCCTGACCTGGCACCTCCCGAAGGGTCTGGCACCAGCTGCAGCGCTTCACCCGCTGAGGGGAACACCTTGGGTTCATGTTCATACAGTTAGCAAGTGCCCCGATGTTTGCAGAATCCAGTGTAAGCTACCTTTGGACCCTCCTCCAGTGCAAATAACAGCTGCACGTGTACATTTGTACTTTACTGTACACTAATGCATACATTAAGCTGCAGTAAGAAAGCAGGTCTCTCTCCATGCCTCGACTACACCAGTGTCACCTATACAATCCAGTCATATTTAACAGAAGAAAAACAGCTTCACCACCACAGCCTGCCTGTCCCCTATTAGGACATGTTTAATTACGTCTTGCTTTCTCTGTGCAGGAGGATAAAGGAGCAGGGAAGAGAATGCCGTGCTGTTGCTCCTGAGCAGCTGATGAGAAGTAGTTTGCACAGAGGTGAGTACGTGTCCCTGTTGGAAATTAATTGGAGAAGGGAGCAGTAGAGTGCTCTGCTTTGGCCCAGCAGCAAGTCTGACTTGCAAAATAGGCTCTGCTAGAGACTAGGCAGCTTACCTATTCCTGAACGTTTTCTATCTAAAAGTTTACTGCAAATTCAGACAAGCAGTGAAGTTCCTGCAGGGTAAGAGGCTCTGCATCTGGAGCTTGAGAGCACCACAACACAAAAGTGGATGCAATGGTATATTGTCTGGCCCCTGCTGTTTGTGCAGACAGATGTGCTCACTGACTGCGTACGATTAGATTACTCAATGATTTTACTGGACCATGTGAGCTGAGCTAGCGTTTGCCTTGATGTGTCATTTCATCTCTCCTCCCATTTGCTGCCAGTGCTGCTGCATTGTGACTGTCCGGTGTCAGTGTGTCTGCCTGGGAGCTCCCGTTTCAGGTAGGTTTGTATTTTCTTCTCTTTTCTCAGATTATGCCTGGCTGGGAAGTGCAGGAATGCCAGTGACTGCTCTGAGCAGGAAAAAAGGGAAGGCAGAGCTGAAGAGATAGGAATAATCTTTAACTGCTCCTGTGCTTAGACTCTGCTTTCTCCTTCCCTGTGTTACACAGTGCATGTATACCTCTTTCACGACCCGACCAGCATGCTACCCTGGGTAGTAGAGGAGGTCGTGGAAAGCTCAAAATCCCTTCGGAGTAGATTAAGGTGAAACGACGCCAAACGACCAATAAAATTGTTTATTGAGCACAAACATAAACAAAACTGAAACAATCGTGCAATAACTCAAGAAATTGCTGTCTGCCAAGTGAGTCACAAAATCAAAGGGAAAGGGGAGGGGAGAAGTTTACCTGATTTTACCAAAATGATTCAACATGAAACTTTTGCGTGTGAGAGAGAGAGAAAAGGTATCACCACCCTAGGATCCAGTGACATTCCTGTTGATTGCCAGAGTCCTGGTCTTCTTGGCTGGGTGGTGGTGGTGTCTCCCTGCGTGTTGACCTGGTGATGGAGGTCTCCCCACTTCTGTTCTCGATGGTGTCCTTTTATGCAGTCCAAGTCCCCAAAATCTCCACCCGGTTCTAACTTGAGTAGTCAAGGTAACGGAGACCCACGCGACGATCGTGCGGTGTCTCCAGTGCAATGCGCGTGTCTCCGCGACTACCCGCCGAACCTTTGCTGCGCCTGCGCCGTCGAGATTGTGACAGATTGTGCCAGGCTCTGGGTATCGTTGTTGGGGTACAGGTAGACTGCAGGGCTCTGCTCTGCCCTTGTGGCTTCCTTCGTGCCAGGAAATGTTTATACAGTCTCGTGGTTTCCTCAGTACTAAGAAATGTTTGAGATAAATGTCTGACACCTGTCCCTTACAACCTTCCAGCTCAGGCGGGGCACGTGTTAGAGAAGATCGCTGCCAGGCAGGGTTGTTCCAAGAGGAGAGTTTTGGGGAGACTGTGCACATTGCACAACATCCCAGAGCAGTGCAAGACCAAAGAAGTTTCATCTTGGTGTGAGAAGGTGTGGGGGATGAGGACATCCTTGGGCACAAAACAGTGGACTGTTGCTACCTGTGCTTCCTAACCAGAAAAACCACACTTAGGAGAAATTGTTTGCTTGCAACAGCCTCGCTGTGATTTTAATGACAGTGCCAATTCAAACCAACAGCTTTGCACGCGAGGGTCACGAAAAGGAATGTCATGATACAGATGGTTTTGTCCTAACAACAGAAATGCCAAGTGACTCCAAATGGACATGAAATGCATAACGTTTGTCACTACTGAGCGAGGCCAAAAAGGAACTCAAAACTGATGTGCATCTTGCTTTTTAATTAGCTAACAAATTAGCTGAAATCAATTACCTATATTTATTAAGGCCAGGAGCAGTTTACTGAGTACTAACTACATTCCTAAGATAATCTCGTTGACTGGAAAGACCTGTTGCCATTCATCCATAGGGAAGACATTTCAATCACTAATCCTACTGGGGAGTGTGTTTCCACTACAGGAGCCACACCAAAAGCTCCTCTTATGCTAAAATGAGAATTGCTACAACGCAGGTCCAGGGAACAATAGCAAGGAGTGGCACTGCAAGTCTCAGCCAGCAACAGTTTTAATTCTACCAGCACAGACCACTTTTACACAGCCTCTGTCGAACAGCATCGTAAATTTGGTCTTCTGTTATCTTTTTGTCCAGGTACTCTGTTTTTGCACCCAAAATATGCTGAGGTCCAATACAATCCACAACAGGAGAAGCTAAAGGGATCATGAGGTCTCCTGCCACTTTGCTGCTTTTTCACTGACATTTGCCATAATATGGTTCAGATTTATATCTAGATTTGGCTGCTCCTTGCATCTGAACTTCAGATGAGTCTGTAAAATCAACAACTCACCAATACCTGAGAAAAAGTTTTTCCATTGAGGTGGCTCATGTGACTTGTACACTCTATTTCTTTGTTTCACTGCTCTATTTTTTTTTTTTTTTTTTTTTTTTTTTTTTTTGAGATTCCTGCCTTTAATCCAAGGCATGGATCTTATTTCACAAAGATCAGCACAAGGCAGAACTAGTCAAAAAACCCCAAAACACAAAACCCCAAAGGTTTTGAGAGCTTGCAATCCTTTGCATATATGTTCTCAGGTTTTTAAATACTAACTGTGCCAGAGAATTGAGGCACCAGGATTAAGAAGTAGCACCAGGCATGCAACCTTCTTTCCCTGAAGGCTAGTAGTACCAAACGATCATGGTTAGTCTGGATTGCTGCAAGAATGTTACAGCAATGTCTGTGCAAGAAAGAAAAAACAACAAAACACACTGAGGAAAAGTTAAATTTTGCATTTCCCTCCTATGATGAGCAGGCCTATCTCTTATTTTCTGCATGTAGCTTACTTGTCTGCTACGGACCATGCTAGTAATGCAAACTTCAACACATAAGAGAAAACAGTCTCCTTAGAGATACATATGTCTTTTAAGAACTCTCTCTCTCTCTCTCCCCCCCCCCTCTCTCTCTCCATATAAGTTTTCTTAGCTGTGTAGCAGGTTACACAGTGCCTAAAACAGTTTCAAAAGCATCTTAGCAGGCAGTTTCAAAGTCATCTAAATGCCTTGGGGGATCTCAGCCTTTGGTACTTCAGAAAAGCTACCTGTGCTCTCTGCCCCCAGCTGAGACTCCCCCAAGGAAATCCTGGCTCCTGCAGGAATGCTGGCACCTACCCCCGGTTTTCCTCCTTCCGCATTTTCCTAACTCTAGCTGGATGGAGGTCTCATGTTAAGACCATGGCGCAGGGGAAGGAAATGGTCTTGGAGCCAGCTGGCCCAGTGCGCAGGTGGGAAGATGTTGAGCTCAATGCTCTACGGAGCACGCAGAGGAGAGCAAGAGGCTGCTGGCCTTATGGTCACCTCTGGTCACGGCAGTTTGCGTTACTGAGGTGTCAGGTGGGTAAGTGTTGTTCGCTCCTGGATATAATCCACTGTAACAATCAAATTAGGAAGGAGCAGTGGTTTGAAGCACTCCGGGCAGGTCTGTGCTCCCTAGGACAGCATTCACCGGTAACTGAGCTGGGGCATGTTTTCTCCTCATGGCAGTGTTTGCTGTGCGTTTCTTTGCTAGACTTGGGTAGTGGTCTCAGCTCATCTCTCTGAATCCTTTTAACAAGCTGTACTGTTAGGCTGTGGCAGCGTTTTCCAGATGACTTCTCAGCAGTGTCAGGTGAGTCTCCGTTACTCCCTGGGACTTTGCACACCTCCTTTCCAGCCCCTCAGCTCCACTGGAGCCATCCTCCTTCTGAAGGCGCTGGTGTCCGCGAAGAAGGCTGCACTGGATCTCCAGCATGACCACAGCTATCCCTGCCTGTCCCTGCTGACTCCCTAGGGAGGAGCGGCTCTGCTGCTTGCCATCACTGGGTAAGCTTGACTGCCAGGTCTGTCCTGCACCGGTGCCCCTCTTGGGGGACATTCTGGCCACAAGTCCTTACAAAGCTTCTCCAGTGCTCCTCTCCTCATTACAGCTTGTGACTGTACCTGAGCCAGCAGTGTGCCCAGGTGGCCAAGAAGGCCAACGGCATCCTGGCCCGTATCAGAAATGGTGTGGCCAGCAGGAGCAGGGAGGTGATCGTCCCCCTGTACTCGGCACTGGTGAGGCCGCACCTCGAGTCCTGTGTTCAGTTTTGGGCCCCTCATTGCAGGAAAGACATTGAGGTGCTGGAGCGTGTCCAGAGAAGGGAACCGAGCTGGTGAAGGATCTAGAGAACAAGTCTTATGAGGAGCGGCTGAGGGAGCTGAGGCTGTTTAGCCTGGAGAAAAGGAGGCCGAGGGGAGACCTTATCGCTCTCTGCAACTACCTGAAGGGGGGTTGTAGTGAGGTGGGTGCTGGTCTCTTCTGTTGGGTCCTGGAGATAGGACGAGAGGAAATGGCCTCAAGTTGCGGCAAGGGAGGTTTAGGTTGGATATTAGGAAAAAATTTCTTTACTGAAAAGGTTGTCAGGCGTTGGAACAGGCTGCCCAGGGAAGTGGTTGAGTCACCATCCCTGGAGGTATTCAAAAAGCAAGTAGACGTGGTACTCCATAACATGGTCTAGTGGGCATGGATGATGGTTGGACTCGATGATCTTGAAGGTCTTTTCCAACCTAAATGATTCTATGATGGGCTGAAGCCACTGCCTGCAGCCTTCAATCTGTTTGAACAGAGAATCCCGGAGACTATTTGGGGCCAGGACAGGAGGAAAGCACAGCTTCTGGGAGGGACCTGCCAGCACCTGAGGTGACTTGTCTGCATGAGTCGGAAGGTAGGTGATGGTATTTCTGCCTCTGTAGCATGCTGGACTGCCCAGTCAAAACATTTATTGGCATAATCTCAGATCATCTGATATTGCCTCAGCATTAATTTGCATTGGAGCAAAAGGACATGATGTTGGAAAAAGTTTGTATGCCCCAAATGTGCTGTCTCATGGCAGGAGATCCACATGAACAGACTCCCAGTTGAAAGAGAGAGAGTTACCAAGTATTTCACTTTAGTCAGAGCCATGCCACAAGCTCTCATTGCATAAGCATGTTGTTATACCAAATGCATGCACGGCTCTTAGAAACAAGAATGTCTCATCAGAAAGCCTAAGGTTAGCTTAAGTAGTTTAAATAGCAGGTTTCGCTAACCCAGTTCCTTGTGACGGATGTAAGCCCGGAGCTCATCACAACTCATCCATGACACTTAGCAGAAACTATTTGGCAGATTTCAAATTTACAAATGAAGAAAGCATTGCTGCAAAACCCTGATGGCTCTGATATAACTCTACACAGAGGCAAAAAAGATTCTCCTGCTTCTTATACATGAGTGTTGGTGGCCATACACGGTAGCACGGTGTGCTGAACAAGCCTTTCATAATTCTGAAGCAGTGATGAATGATACACTTGAGTGGTTCAAAAAAAAGTTCCTGTAAGTCAAAAAATAGAATTATACAAGAGGTAAATATGAGATTTTTCTGTCACATAGTGTACACACAGGAAGTTTTACAGCTATATGATACATGCAGGGTGAGGGGGGAGGGAGCAGTTAAGAACATACCCATAAATTGAATTCAGGGACATTGTGAAATATATAGTGCCGGCTGTTCGTTGCCAAGCCAGTAATTATGCAATATGTCTGTTTAATCTTCAGGGTGCTGTGCAGCAGCTTCCACCTGCAAGTTGTTCGCTACTTATGCTTCTTCCACATCAACAATGACTATGAAAATATTAATACTGAAAGTAAGGACTGCAGCTGCGTACTATGCATCAGGCGGACGTGTGTGTTCTCCAGCAGGAAGCAAGTGCAGCCAGCAAAACAAGCTGTTCGTGGTGTCTGATCTGACCTCTTCGCAATATTTCGAGTGAGACTCTTTTTCTGAGCAGCAATGAATACACTCAGATATTGCTTCTTTGCTGTCCTGATTCTCAGTGTTTCACTTCCATTTGTTTTCTATGCTGTCAATTTGCATGCACAAATACCTCTTAGGAGGCTGAACTTCTCGGTGAGCTCAACGTTAGCAGAAGCCTGTAAAGCACTAGTTGAAGATAAGACGCCCTTCCTGAAGGAAAACGCTTTAACAACATCATTCAGAGAATCCAGCTGCACGGAGTACATCACGCAGAACCACTACATCACCCGCGCCCTCTCGGCCGAGGAGGCCGCCTTCCCCATCGCCTACGTCATGACCCTGCACAAGGAGTTCGAGACCTTCGAGCGGCTCTTCCGGGCGGTGTACATGCCCCAAAACGTCTACTGCGTCCACGTGGACGCCAAGGCGCCGGCCCCCTTCCAGCAGGCGGTCCGGCGCCTGGTGGGCTGCTTCCCCAACGCCTTCCTCGCCTCCCGGGCGGAGCGGGTGGTCTACGGCGGCGCGTCCCGCCTGCGGGCCGACCTCCGCTGCATGGGAGACCTGCTGGCCTCGGCCGTGCCCTGGCGCTACCTGCTCAACACCTGCGGCCAGGACTTCCCCTTGAAGACCAACCGGGAGATCGTCCGGCTGCTGAAGGGCCTCGGGGGGAAGAACGTCACCCCCGGGGTGCTGCCGCCCCCCCACATCACCGCCCGCACCAAATACGTGCACAGGGAGCAACTGTACTCTTTCTTTTCTTTCATGCTGTGGACGTTCGTGCGCAAGGCGCCCCCGCCGCACAACATCACCCTCTACTTCGGCTCCGCGTACGTGGCCGTCACCCGGCCCTTCGTGGAGTTCGTGCTGCGGGACCAGCGTGCCATCGACCTGCTGGCCTGGTCCGAGGACACCTACAGCCCCGACGAGCACTTCTGGGTGACGCTCAACAGGATCCCGGGTAGGACATCAGGTCCGGGGAGGGCATGGGGGTCCCCACCCTGGCACCTGCCACCACTTGGCCGTCGCGTGGTGCCGGCTCTTTGTGGTGGCCGCCACGGCTCACCGGTCCACGGAGGTGTTTCCAGCTGTGGGTCTTGGTGGTGCTCACCGGTGGGTTGTCGCCACTTCCATTGTTTCACGTGGAGAAATATCCAGGCAGGTGACAGCCCATGTTGGCGGCACTAGCGGCAAGTGAGGAAGGCGTACTGAGCCTCCTTGAGTTTGATGTCCTGGAGATTTATCCACTCGGCTGAGTTGTCTTCTGGTAGGAACAGCACCCATGACTGGGTAAGGGAGGTCCCCAGGGGCAGTGGGCTTTGCAGTGTGATGGGTTCAGGGACGCCGCATGCCTTCCCGCTTAGCAGCAGCTGCCCTGCCCCATGAAGACCCAGGGACGCAGCTTGGCATCCACTTGTCTTCCACCCTCTTCGGCCATACTGTCTCACTAGTCCCACGTGTACGTCCTTGTACAATCTTGCTTCTCCAAAAGCCACCAAAGGGGTTTGCGAATTTCCAAGTCTCTCGCACACACTGGTGGGCTGCGCACCTTCACTTGTAGGGGAGAGGCTATGCATTTGCCCGCCTATACGTGGCCCACCCCAAGCCCTGCATGTTTCCCAAACGCAAGTACATGGCCCCAAAGTCCAGCAAATTATTGTTGATTTCAACCAGGTCTTGCAGAATAATATTTCCAAGGGCGATATACACACCATTTCAGGGAGATTTCTGAAGTACAAACTCCTGGGCACCAGCTTATAAAGTGCAGGAGAAAAGCTCAGATCGGTTGGTGGCACAGAAGTGTAAAGAAGTTGTCCCCTTCCCTCGCGAGAGATGCTGACGAGGAAGCACGGGCTGCTTCGGGGGACTGGTGAAGGCTAGCCTGTTGGCAGCTAGGTTTTAACCGATGTGTTGGTTTGATCCTGGAATCACAGGTATGGGACTTGGAAGGTTGAGGGAAATCAGGCAGCCTTCTATGCTGCGAGATTTCCAGCCCAGTGTTGGTTTATGTGCACATGACAGAAATGCCAACGCAGTGGCTCATTTTGTGTAAGCTGTGGATGTTTGTCTTCATAATATACGGTAGTGATGCAAGGAGGAAAGGGAGTAGGCTGCCTCTAGGAGCCAATGCACGCAGATCAACGCTCACTGGAATTACAACGGCAAGAAAACAGGAAGGGCTGAGCAGAGAAGGAGGTTGTGTTGCCTTTATCCAGTGGATGAGGTCCAGGCTCTGAAGCAGTGTTTTTCCTGCCTCCAAACCTCTGCCACCAAGGGAAGACGTGAAATTAAAGGCATTGTAAGGGCTGGCCTGTCTTTCCAGTCACTTATGACTGTCTTCACACCCGAGCGGTGCAGTTCTGGTGGTGGGAAATTCGTTTCCAGGGCAGTGCTCAGTACTGCTGCCCAAGAGGCGGCTCTTCCCCCCTCCTTGTTTTCGGGGACAAAACTCTGCTAACCTCGATGGCGTGGGAGACAAGAGCTGGACAAAAGTAGAGTGAGCAACTCGTGTCGAAGTTTATATTAACTTTCTCCATCAGCACCACTTTTCAGACAAACTGCATTTATAAGAACAGGACCCCAGAACAGCTTCTGAATCTGAAATCAGTTGTGCAAACAAATATTTAAAGGAAAAAGTCATAAATCCATTTTTTTTTTCCCCAGTGCTGAGCTACACTTTACCCACTCTTTAATTAACTTACAAAAATGCCTAATTTACTCAATTTGGGAGATGGCAAATAATGTGAAGTCAGTAGCTTTGTATTCCTTGAAGGCAGTGCCTTCCAGTGTTTTTGTGGATGTCCTGCGGTCATTCCTGTTTTGTCAGTCATCTTTCTGCTTTCCCACTGTGTCAGCACTTTGCAAGTCTTTCTGCACACCACACTTACTGCCATCTGTTATGAACAGGTTTTTAATTTGGGATGGTAATGCACGTCCCAGGCCATTTAAAGTGTTTATCCCCTGCCATCACTGCCTCTTTTTGTCTTTTATAAAGTGTTATCTTTAGCTTAACGCTTTCTGCAGAAAAGTAAAATTTTCTGAATTTTCCCCAGGACAAAACCACACTTTTTGGCACGTTATTTTATTTGATAACAGCCTAATATACAGAGGGGGAGAAATAAAGCCATGAAGTTCTGGTTATAGCTGCCACATATCTCTGTTTATGGGAAAGTGCTATGGTGGTTCTGCTGTTGGATCATATGGTCTTTTTGCATCTGATATAGAAGTCATGACTTGGTATTCGCAAACAACCATCCTTACTTATCAGGAGCAAGCTATCCTTAAAAACACAGAGCAAAGCAAGCAAACAGAAAAAAAACCTGACGTTTAACTTTTCTGCCATCCAATTTCTCAACCCCCCCTGACATTATACAGTGCCTTTAGAGTCTTGTTTGTCCTTCACTGTGCTTCTCTTCAAGCTCACAAGCAAAATAGTTGTTGGGTTATGATAACTGTAGAGGTACTGTACTTGTTGCCATCTTGGAACAGAAAAAAACAAAATAGGAACAAAACCTCACCTTGCTTTCACCTTTATTTTTCAGAAAACACCAAGGTTAGGATGATGACACTCTTGCAGCTACCGTTTTGGCACCGAGGGCTTCTTATGTGTGCTGCAGTCACCACCTGCAATTGTGCTTTACAGAACTGCTGGCAAATCACCGCATTTAGGATTGTGGTTAACCAGCAAAATAAATAGCCTATATTTATACACATTTTAAATGAAGTTATGAAAGTCAGGAAGATGGGCTAATTAGCCTTAAAAAAAGAGAGAGGTCAGAACTGGAGATTAAAATGTCAATTTTATTTTAGATAAAATCATATTTGAAGGGCTTAGGTTCCCTGTCTGCACAGGTCCTACAACTCCAAACCAGTGCTATCGTGCATTTTGTACAAGCTCTAAAAGGCTTCATTCTCATCTCATTGTAATTTGAGCAAAATGGCTGTCTCTTCAGTATACAGAGTTAGTACAAATGACAGATAATACAAACATTATGAAAAAGTTTTCATAAAAAGCTGCGTGGTTCCCTTCCTGCACTCATACAAGTGTTTCCTTTAAAAGGAAAATAGCAGGAAGTAGAAATAACAGGCTTTAAATATCCCTATTAAAAATCTGGAAGAAAGCCACTTGAACTTGTTTAGCTGTTAAACAGCTTAACTTTTGCATCAGCTATGATTAGGCTATTACCAGGGGTTATTAGTACTTATTAATAGTAATAATACTTAACACTGTTATCACTATCGGACTCCCCACCTGCTGCGTGTACAACAGCGACTGACAAAAGTCGCAGAGGCGTGCTAGCGAGGAGGGCTATCCGCTGCGAGGGGCTCTGGGGTTAGGGCTGAGCTTCAGCTGTGCGCGAGCAGCACGGAGCAGCGATGCCCCAGCTTGCCTCGTCACCCCCTCGGCTCCAGCCTCCCGCTGCGTCGGGGTGCGCAGGGGGCAGCCGCGTTGGTACAAAGCCTCCCCTCCCCGGTCACCGGTACCAGTCAGTGCTGGTGCTTCTGCTGCGTTTGTTAAAAAGCTTGAGTCCCAGGTGCTCCTCAGCAGTAACACTGCCGTAATTCTTTGCATTTGAGGCGGTCAGTCTTTTCCTTCGCTTTCAGCTTGGTTAGGAGAAAGCAGAAGTAACGTCTGCGCTTTTGTACCTGCTGGGGTGCACGTTGGCTCCCCACATGTTGCCTGTTCTGCCATTTGATAGCTCAGGGGCAGCACTACGGTCATTGCTTGCTGGGCAGGAAAGAATAAAAGACGGTTAGTTTCTTCCAAGCAAGCAAATAAGTTACATACAAGTGTTTGTGCTACAGTGAGAAATCGGGGCTTTTCCAGCTTTTCTTAGAGAAGTGGTTTGTATATCAGGTGGTGGTTACACAGTCTGTATCACTGTTTTGTTCTCCAACAACTGATTGAGCCAATAAGAAAGAAAATTTGCTGAAAGGGATGAGTTCATAGAAAGCTTTTATTATTTTATACCTTTGCTTTTTTTTTTTTCCTATATTCTGAAGAGCATTTAAAGAAATACTTCAATAAACTTCTTTCACTGAATTGAATATGATACTGCAGTACAGATCAGGCACGGAGGTTTCCCTAGGTGTACCCACCTGATCAGCTCTTGCTTTCAAAGGCAAAGACTTCATCCCACGGTGATGGTCTGTTATGGTTACTGCCTTGCGCTGAAGATATGGAAATTCCCTTGACTCACAGCAGTTGCCTGTTTACTCTTCAGCAAATACCAAACCCTGTGTGTTCAGCATCTCCCCCTTAATTATTTAAAATGGATGTTTGCCAGGTTATAGCAGGACTTGATCATTTACTGATGAGGAGAGGTCCTTTTACCAGTTTATCTCCTAGATAGGTCCTGTGATCTGCCTAGACTTATATCTATTATTATATAACATTATAGGCTATAATTGAGTTTCAACAACTCTGTCCAGTTATATCATGCTTGAATTTGTTCTGTTAGCCTCTTTTGTTAAAAAAAAAGAAAAAAAAAGGAAACTATTTATCAGTAAATTCATGTGAAGGTACTAGGTGTCAGTGGCCCCGTGTTCAAATAGCCCTTGGAGGGCACCGCTAGCTGGGAAGGTGACATGAGTGATTGTGCATGCATGCGGTATCATACTGAGGCCGTTGCAAGAGAGGGATTTTATTTCTAAAGTGAAATGTTTGGGTCTGTTGGGCTGACATCTTGGTTATGTCATGAAAGCTGCTTTCAATGAAGAAACTTGACAACAAGGTTGGCAGCCAGGCATCTGTTGGTGTATATTCCTGAGTATTTCATCCCAGTTCTGTGGAGAAAGGTCCCAGAGAGTGAACATAAACCTGAACACATAGCTGTTAAAAGAACTAATTATTTGATTTTCTGTTATCTAATTGCAGGTGTCCCAGGCTCCATGCCCAACGCAGCATGGGAAGGTGACCTGAAAGCAGTGAAGTGGATTGATATGGAAGAGAGCCATGGAGGTTGTCATGGTAATGTGTACATTTTTCTCCATTTCTTCTCCTGTTCATATAGTGAAAAACACAGCCTCTAATCATAATGTGAGACAGTCTTTAGACAGCACTTCATCAGAGAGAGAAGACGTTAAAAAGGGGTCATCTCCTTCATAGTCCATATGTGAATGGTAGTAGCCACACGAACAGTGAGAAAGCTGGAACAGCTCCTTCTTCATCAGGAATTTTATAGGCTATATCAGTGTTGGAAAGGGGGATATTTGGCAGCGCCTAGGGCTCACATGAGTTAGCTATTTTCTTGAAGGCCTTGGGGGAATTTTCTTGCAGGTGGGTGGGAAGTGTATGTCCCACACTGGGATGCAGATGTGCTAGAGCCAGAAGCAGTGTGCAGGGCAGGTGTCCTGTGTGAACTCAGACAAATCCCAGCTCTCAGCTGGGCACCGATGCCTGCCAGAGCCACAGCTGACGACCAGCCTAAGGAACTGCAGGCTGACGATGATGGTTGAGCTTTGAGTTTTCCTACGTCACGTTACTTCGTGACATGACATTAGCAGTAGATAATCTTCTGTATGGCACACTTAATTTTTCAGTCACTGGTTTGTACATTGCGTACTTGTCCAAGTGGGACAAGAAAGGGAATACCAAAATGCTAATGATACAAATTTTATTTCAAGAATTTTTAATCCATAGCGTAGTTGTTTGTGTTGAGGAGAAAAATTTTGAGAACTTCAGTCAGCTTCAATTACAGTAGTTTCACCTTGGCATAACTACATTGAAATCAGTGAAATTATAGCAATATCATCCAGAATTAGTTAGTGGAAAATCTAGTATGAGTAAAAGTATCGGTTTCTCTTCACTGACAGAGGAAATTCCCCTTTGCTGTGTTTCAGCCTTGGCTGAGAAAGAGTCTCAAGTAATAACATTTCCTTTTCTGAGCTATCTCCTTATTTTGTTCATTATTTATTCTGAAGTAACTTTGTTCGTTTCAACCCATTGTTCATACTTATTCCCATTGCATGTGCAGTAGGCCTTTCAGCATGTTTGTTGTGTAGCAGATTATTTATAGTGGCTTTGCAGATAAAATTTCTCAAAAAGAATCACTTTGATCTTTGATTCTGACATCGCTTTTTTCCTTTTTCTTTTGGCAGGCCATTATGTCAGAGGCATTTGTGTATATGGAACAGGTGACCTCAAGTGGCTTTTTAACTCCACCTGTATGTTTGCAAATAA
Organism: Aquila chrysaetos chrysaetos; assembly: GCF_900496995.4. Lineage (NCBI taxonomy): Eukaryota > Metazoa > Chordata > Aves > Accipitriformes > Accipitridae > Aquila > Aquila chrysaetos. The sequence goes on from NC_044021.1 coordinate 18,299,046, forward strand.
GTTTGAGCTTAAAACATATCCCCTGACTGTGGAGTGCCTGGAGCTGAGACATCGGCAGAGAACCTTGTCCCAGAGTGAGGTTCAGGTGGAACCCAACTGGTATTTTTAGCTAGCAAAATCCCAGGCTACAGCATCAATAAAAACGGTCAAGAGAATAGCAGCACCAATCTTAATTTCTGCTGTGCCAGAAGCATGAACTCATGAGATGGGTTTCTTTAGGATGTTCTGTAGATGCAGCTTGGGTCGGCTTGTCTTACACTGCTTGCAAACCTCACCTTCCACTTAACACCTGGAGGCCAAAGCGCAAGAGATCCAAAAAGAGACACCAGGGCAAAGCTCTTCATGCAGCTGTAGGAGCTTTGCACTTTTGCCATTTTTAATGGGCTGTTTTCCAGCCCCAACTTTTGTCTTGCTACGCTGTCATTGCTATCTTTTTCTATAAAAATATAAACTGAGTCATGCATTCCTGGCACTTCTCGTGTCTAAAAGACAAGTGTGCACATTTGGTAAGCAAAAAGGTAATGAGTCACAGTCAGCAAGATCTCAAAAGCAGGAACACAGCTGCTGGCTATAGATACAGATACTGTTTTGTCAAAGATACTAATAGTTACTGCAGAGAACTGATGGAAAAGTACTGGAAATGGAATAAAGATGCCGCACTTCCCAGATCTTACCTGTTCTTTAAATATTTGTCGGGACAAGGTTTGTAAGAGAAAACAGCATCTTTTACGAGATCAATGGGTATGGTTAGAAAAATCAGACAGGCTTTCAGGCACAGGAGCCCTTCTCCATGTCTGAAAAACAGGGGCTTGCATATTTGTCTTACTTGGCCAACTAACAGAACTGGAAAAAAATAAAAAAAAAAACCTCTCTACATGCAGATTTTGGCCCACCAGCGTCCTTAGATCATCATGTGTAAGGACACAGAGGGAGAAATGGAAAGCGGGGAAGGAAGTAGCAAGATAAATGTGTTCAGGATTGAAAGAGCAGTAACTGAGCTTTGCCAATAACTCAGTAATTCTGTGTCACAGTTTGATATGGCATAAGCCTTCTTCCCAACTTTACTTCCTTTCGTCTTAATATCATGGTTAATGCACATACTTAACCTTGGGGTTCACTTCATCACAGCCCTATTTTTATTCCCCAATAACAGCCACTAGAGGGAGGCCATCAAATATCTGAGCAGATTTTCCTTTCCAAGTCTACATAACCCTTTAAAGCACACAAAATCTCAACAGACTAGGCATGCCGCAGGGAAAAAATCAGTGCTTGGGAATGTTTTAGTATGGCAAACAGAAGGTAGAAGTTACAGGTATTGGTCATCGTGTCCTAAAACACAAAGCAAGAAAGCAAAACTATGAATGGTTCTTGCTGTAGCTATGACGGTCGTATTTACGTGGCATTTTAGCAGCACTGAGTGACCTAGTCACCAGCGTAGAGGCAGTATAAATAGGGATGCCTGAATCTAAGGAGAGTGTGTGCTGCTCTCCTGTCTCTCTTCTGAACAAGTGATGATGGCTCAAAGAGTACCTCTTGAATTACAGCACTTTACCACCAACTTTATTAAAACATTGCTAATTTCAGGGTCTTTTAACAAACTGGATTGCAAACTGCAGCAGTTCAGAAACAACAACACATCATATTTAGATGTCCTGAAGCATGGCTGGTAAGCCTCAGGGAAGGTTCTGAACAGGCAGGATCTGCCTCAGTCAGCTTATTCTGCATTAATAGCTGCCAACACCTAATAACGCAGATCCCTGCAGAAAGGCACCAAGAATTTACCTCCAGAGCAGAACTTTGGTGAAAAACCTGTTCAGTTTTTTGGGGAGGGGAGAAGAAGAGGGCTTTGCTAACTTGCTGCCATGGTGGCAGCTGAAGAGAAGTATTTCAGAGAGAGTCATCCTTTGAAAGAGGGAGTTTTAGGGTGGCCAACTTGAGAGCCCTGGAATCAGCCCCCCCCCTTTGCTCTAACAAGCTGAATATCCCCCAAATTGAAACATCCCAAATAAAATAGAGGCATTCTCACCATTTTATGTGAATATCTAAAGTAGGCCAGAGTAAACAAGATTATATTTCATTGTTCAGACTCCACAGGCAAATGGCAAAATATCACCCAACAGCAGAAGCAATAAGGTTGGCTGTTTGAAACTACGGACATAAATGGGTGTTGTACTCTGAGCCTGAACAAATATAGATATTTTAAGACTGGATTATATTACTCGTTTAAGTAAGAACCCAGAAAAACATCACAGATTTCTCTCCAGCTGTGATTTAGGGTTTTTTTTTCTTGAATGCTACTCCAGGTTATGTTTTCTGTAAGTAAATTAATATGTTTTCACTGTGTGACTGATTTTTGGGTGCAACACCTGCCTCATCAGTCTCTTTTTTTTTTTTTTTAAAGAAACAACATTACAGTTAATCACTGTAGAAGAGAGAAAAGAACAATTTCTGGCAACTGAGCTTAAGAAATGCATCTAAACCAATAAGACTTCACAGTATTAGTGGTACTTTGGGATAGCAGCGACAGACTGGAGGAGGGGGCTGGTAAGAAGGATGTTAAGCAGGGTTAGATTCCTGTGCGCAACAGTAACAACAGTGATTCAGTTCAGCAACGGTGGTGCACCTCCACGGAGGAAGCTTGTGCTCCGAGTAACCCTTATCTGTACCTCCTCATTTTCTACAATTAGGGCAAGGCAAAAAAAGGTAAACTCTCCCAGTGCTACTTGTAGCTGCCTTTCTGAATGAGTACAAAGAGAGGAGGAAAGTTTTCGGTTCTGTTCAGTTGCTTACTGAGACGCTGACTGGGACAGGGCACACAAAGGACATGCTCTCCCTAATGGGATTTCCAAGCAAGTCAGACTTTCCACTGAAGTCAGCTTGACTTGCTTAGACAACCCACTGGATGCCTTTCTGCTTATTGAGCTCAAAAAAGACTTTTATACGCCTTGCCCGAAAGGAGCCAAAAATCTCACTGTAAGGCAAGGCACGTGCGACCGCTGCCTTTTGACCCTGAGGACAGTGAAACAAGGACAGGAACAGGCTGCGCAGAGAGGCCATGCAGTCGCCATCCTCAGAAGAGCTCAGGACCCCACTGGACAAAGCCCTGAAGTCATGACAAGTACATCTGCACAGGCTGTCACCGCTTTGGGATTAGGATTCATGCTTATGAATGAAAATTATCAGTCTCCTTTCCTCAACCTTTGTGCAGTCCTAACATTAAGGATGTTTTTACATACTGTATCATGCTGTACCAGCACCTTCATGACCCCGCAAACTTCTGTGCCTGTTCTAGATACTGCAATGCTTTACCTCCATTCCCTAGCATCTCAGATGTTCAATATATTAAAAATGAAAGGGAGAAGCAGCATGCATTCCTCTTTTGTCACTCCATATGTGAAGCAGGGAGGAGAGGACGTTTGGAGGAGCTAGCATTGCACCTTCTGTTAGCGGTAGGGAAGGGATGTCACCATTGCTTCACCCCTTGCTTGCTATCATCTTAGCCTAGGACAAATCTTGAACTCATCATCAGGGTTTGTTTAACTGGTCTATTAATGCAAGCAGGTAGTCGTGCAAGACGTGGAGTACTCTGCTCTGTGGCTCTGCAGCATAGCAGTTGGGCTTGCAATGGGACGTATGAGCTGACAGGGCTGGTGCTTGCCAAGTCTCAAATTAAGCGGAACTTTCTCCTACGGGGTTTTAAAGTATCTGTCGGATGCGGGAGTTGAGAGTTTCTTCCCGAGCTTTTATCTTCCTAAGGCACGCTATTTCGTCAGGTCCAGCAGGCACTGCCGGGTGCTCGTTTTCCACCCCACGGTACGGTTAATAGGAGAGCTGAGACGCTAGCTGGCTCCCCGGCCCTGACCCAGCTCAGCAGAAAGGGCCGCGGGTCCGGCTGAGCTGGTGCAGCCCGCGCTCAGCGCGGGGCGACGAGCGGAGCTGCCGCAGACGGAGAGCCCGCGGCCACGCGTTCCCCAGAGCCAGCCGACATCAGCGGGAGCTGCGGTTTCGGCCTTACGCGACGCGCGCGGCCGCAGGCCTGCCGTTCCCCGCTGCGGATAACTCTTCCCTTGCGGCTGAGCACACCCATAGACTTCCAAAAAATCCCCCCGCCCCTAGGAAGATGCGTGTTCTGTGCGTGCCCGCAACACCGGAGGTACCCCAGCAGCCGGGCAGCAGGTGTGGAAGAGTCCCCGGGAGCGCAGCTGCGGGAGCAGGCCCGAGAAAAGCAGGAGACAGCGCTGTGCCTCCTCGCCTTCGCTGCGGGGCTTCAGCCTGCGGCCGCAAACCAGGCACCGGTGACTCTCCTTCCGTGTTATCAAGTGGCAACAGACCAAATTAATCTCCGGTGATTAAAGCACCACAGGACCGGGACGCGCCTCGCAGCTTCCCTCGCCCGCCTCGCAGCTTCCCTCGCCCGCCTCAGCGCGGGCCCCGGCCAGGCCTCGCCTCGGCCTCGGCCACGGCGCGCTGCCGCCGAACGCGCAGGGCCCGTCCCCGGCTGCCCGTCACCGCCGCCGGGCGGGACCTCCGGGGGAGGCGGTGCCGCCGCGGGGAGGGCGGCCCAAGGTCGGAGCGGGGGGCGGCGGGCGAGGCCGGGCGCTGACCGCGGCCTCCGCTGCCCGCAGATGGAGTACGACTGGCTGGGCTTCGGCTACGCGGCGCTGGTGGCGGCGGGCGGCGTCGTCGGCTACGCCAAGGCAGGTAGGTGCCGGCGGCGGCGAGCCCGGCCCTGCCCGCCGGCGGCCCTCCTCCGCTCCGCCCGGCCCCGGCCCGCTCGGCGGGTGTTCGGGCGGGAGGGCTGCGCCGCTGCCCGGGCCGGCCTCGGGGGAGCCCGGCGAGGTGTCGGGGTTGTCTGTCGGGGTGTCCGCCGGCGCCCTGGGCGCCCCGCGGGAGGCGGCGGCCGCCTCTGCTCGGGCGCGGGGGGCCTGGTCCGCTGCCGGGGAGCGACCGCGGCAAACGGGGCTGAATCCTTGTGGCATGGGGAACGGCGCTCGGCTGAGCTCGGCGAAGTTCCTCGCTAATAAAAAAACCTCCTCTCCGTTATCTTTTGTTTAGGTGGGTTTTGTGGATTTTTTTGGAAACTTGCAAGTGCTTTTGTTTGGTTTGCAGACTAGCTTTATATGTGTTCTTTTACTAACTGCTTTATCTCTCATTTTCTCCAAGGCAGCGTCCCTTCTCTAGCTGCCGGGCTTCTCTTTGGTGGCTTAGCAGGACTAGGCGCTTACCAGCAGTCCAAAGATCCAAAGAATGTGTGGCTTTCCCTCGGTAAGTTTGCTCGGCACCCGAGTACTAAGCCTTACTGGTAGCAGTGGGAATAGTAACCTTTTTTCTAGCGTATTTCAGCTGACCTGTGCCCTTTTTCTTTGTACAAATGTTGTAAGCGGTGGCAGGACCTCCTGCCCACAGCCAGGAGGTATTTGTGTAAGAGCACGGTGCCTGGTTCTAAAAGCTAGGTTGTGCGTCTTGAAGCCGGAGTTGGTGAGAAATATCCATCTCCTCTGCCAGGTTAGATACCGTGTTAAACTAACGTAGGCACAGGAAACATACGTGAAAAATGTTTGGTTGTGAAGCAGCGTTTTTAGCATATTGTCGTGGAATAAGCATTTTTGCAATAGTGACAGCACTGTGACAAGCAGTATGTGGCTTTGGTTTGCACAAGCATCTCAGAAGAGCAGTGTATGTTTTAATGCATCATATGCTGTGGAAGAAACAGTCTGAAGTATGTAAAAGAAAGGAGGCAATGATCTATTACACTTCCTTGCAGTAGGTGGGACAAGAAGTTATAGGTTTAGCTTGCAGTTAACCCTTCAGGTAAAGGAGAAGGATAAAATGACAGTGGAAAGTATTATAAAGCACTGGAAGAGACCAGGTGAACCTCAGGGACTTGCATCATGGCAGGACTTAAATAACTGGTTAAACCAGTATCTGGCAGGAATTGATCTTGCCTTTGGGCACTAGGTGAGCCTAGATGACCTCTTGAGGTTCCTTCTAGTTCTGTAACTACGCCATAGTATTATTAGTGTTATGATACTATAGCATTACAGTGCTTTAAGACTATTTGAAACCCATAGGACTTTATCATGTAATGTGCGGAAAGGCTTTATGAAGCCCCTGGTAGATACTGCAGAGGACCAAACTGCTTTGTCAGTAAGGAATGAAATGTAAAACACAGCTCCCATGTGAGCAAAGCTTTCATTTGTGGACTGTTTCTTCCACTCCGGCATGCCGTGGGAGTGGCTGTGCATCTCCAGCACGAGTGTTTAGGCAGCGTCATGACAGAAAGATGGGCAGCTTCCGTGTATCCTGATGTGGTGCATGTAGTGCTTTCAAGTGGACCTCTTGAAAGCGGTGTTGTGTCCCAGTCTAGTACAACTCTTTATTCATCCATTCCTCCTCAGCCCTGCCGCGATACGCACTTGTGGCTCCCGCTGAGCTTTAGGTTGGTGACAGTACATCACGGGTAGAAATCCAGAAAAAGAACCTTGACAGAATATCTTTAGAGTATCTTTTGCCCTATCTGATGCAAATGAACTTGAAGCTTTGGAGAAAGGTATACAACACCTCCACCTGCCTTTTTTCTTTGAAGAAACAATGGCCCTGTAATTTTTATGTTAATATTGATGGGATTTTTTTTTTTCCAGATTTGGAGATTAAATAATTTGGAGTGATGTTTAAAATGTTAGTTGCTTTTTCAGTTTGATCCCTTAGATTGCTTTCTGCTTGCTAATTCATATTTTCAAGTGGGCTTGTTTCATTTCTGGTTGTAGTATTTAGTGCCACCCTCCATTCAGTTCAGAATGTCACAGGGAAATGGGAACTGTAATTATATTTGCTTCCCACACATAGTGAACTCTGTCACCATCCTAGCTTTCTGGCAGTTTTGAACCTATCTGTATTTGAGAAAATAATCATTCTTCTGCAAATAAGGAGAAACTGAGGGAGAGTTAGTGATGTGCGCAGAGGATTGGAGGTTGTGGGCAATTAGACAGTAGTCTCAACCCTGATGAGATCTACTCAAGTCTACTGAGCAGTGGAGCATGCTTACCAAAGCTGCTGAAAAGCTTGCAACAGCTCTACTATTTAACGAAAACAAGTAAAATGTTTGCATGTGCTTCCTTCCAGAGAGGAGGGAGGTGTTCCTGTGGGTGGGTGGGCCTGTTTAGTTGGCACTGCTGAATGTCCAAGCGTCGCAGTGCTGCGCTGGTATTTCTGTTTCAAATAGTTCTGACTGGGCTTCTTTTCAACAGTGGCGTCTGGAACCTTGTCTGCTGTTATGGGAATGAGATTTTACAACTCCAGGAAAGCAATGCCTGGGATAATTGCTGGTGCCAGGTAGTCACCTGTCTTTTGTTCCTGTCTGTATTTTTGAATAGGCATTTTATTTAACTTATTTGTGGATTGTATTGTTTTAAAAATGTTATGTGGTAAGTTCTGTGAAAAAAGAAATCTTCTGGTGGAGTTCAGCTAAATGAAATCATGTCAATGTTCTTATTCTTTATGGGATTTTTGCCTCCACTTTTTTTTTATAACAACTATTCTGTTCAACAGTTTACTGATGGTTGGACGGCTTGGATTGCAGATCATGGAAAAGCCTATTAAGCCATAAGTCTGCATCAAGTCACTTGAAGATATGTGATTGAGAAGCCTGAAAATGCAACTTCCTAAATGTGCTACACAAAAGTGGAAAAGGCACTGCTGTCTATGCATTGTATTTTTCATATCCTAATGCATGTGGGTTGTGTTTTTAAAGGACCGACATTGAGAGCCCTTGTTATGTCTTCCAAAATGGTATTTGTCTTAACATTTTCTGCACAGTGAAGCAAGAAAATATGAGTATAGCATTAGTTTAGCTTCTGGTCCTGCAGCTTCCTGTAGGCAAAGAACTCTTGGCACTTGCATACACAGTTGCAGGATTGAAGCTTAAATGTATGTCTGGACTTAGCATTCTAAAATCATCTATACCTCTAAAACAAGGGGAGAGGAATTGCCAATTTGTCACTAGTAATTAATATAACAAATGTGCTTATTAGTTACTTCTCTCTTTCCTTGCCAGTTTATCCAGTCATGATGTTTGTCAATCAGGGACTTTGTTCTCCCAGCACTGTCTGTTAGAACCTGGTCCCACAAAACACAATCACAGAGCAGGCTGTCAAGGTTCTGCTGTGATGCAATGAATGCAAACCTGTTACTTGCAATTACTTGTAAAGAAAAGTGCCCAGCTAATTGTCATTCATTTCACTTTTACAGATGATTATTCATAAATCAAAAATACGATTTATTAGATAATGCTGAATTGTAGGCATAGCTCTTGCATTTCATGAGAATTAAAATGCTATTCTAAATAAACCAACAAATTATTATTACAAACTTTCGTGTTCGACACAAATATTTTTTTCTTTAATTGTTCATCTGGATTGATACAGTTTGGTGCCTTTCCTGCAGGGTGTCTGGATATATTTGCAAACACGAATTGTATAAATAATCACTATTCCATTCCCTGAATCTAGTGAATTGTAAATGTAAAAATCCCATGAACTAGGGAGAGGTGTAAAGAAAAAAGCTTACAGACCACATATTCAGACAAGTGTTATATTAGTAAGTTTTGTGTTGGTTTTTTGGGGGTTTGTTTTTTTTTTTTTTCTGAGAGGAATCTTCTATTTTAGATTTGAAAAATGCTCTATGAAAGTTTAAAGACCAAAGGGCTCAGTTGATCAGTCTTTGTCCTCAGTTGATTCCCTTGATGCCTGAAATCATTCTAAATATAAACCTGCTGTGCAGAAATAATCCTGGGAGCTATGCATTGATGGTAATGTATCCCTTTTCTGGTCTTATTTAACTTATGTCCCTTTCTGCACAGGTCCTGAGCTTCGATTTCCTCAACCTTTCTTCTTTGGTGGCTGGTACTGGGAGAGATGGAAACAGTGGGGTTGATCCACTAGATTGGTGAGACTCTGCAGTTGCTCAGAGTTCTCTAAATAGCAGGCTAGTACCTTAGCAGGAGGATGACATTTTGTGATCTTTCTTCCTTCCCTCCTTCCTTGTTGCAGCAAAATAGGCAGGGCAGTGACCTCGCGTTGCCTGAGCAGGAGGTGCAGAGCTAGTCCGATAGCGGTAGCCAGGCTCTGCCAGCAGTGCAGTGGGTTGCCAGGCAAGTCACAGGGATGAGGTCAAGCCAAGATGCCAAGTCAGGCAGGCTGGATTCCAGATCGGCAGGGACAAGGCCAGGCATGGACACAGCTGCAGCACAGCTCTGGCAAGGGCAAGGGTCTCAGCAGCCTGGTCCCAGGCCATGCAAGTTGAGTCAGAGCTGGCTTGAGCACAGGCAGTGAGATCTCTTGAGGGGCAACTGTACTTGGGGCACCTTCCTAGAGCCCTTATTCATCATCCTGCAGAGTTCAGCTTCAGGTGCTCACCCATATTTGCTTTTCCCTCTTACCTCCCTGTGTAGAAACAAGGGGTGTGCAGGACAGCAGATGGTCCTTTTAAGTATCTAATCCCAGGCTGTGGAGCCAGTGTTGGCGGACAGGTGTCTGAATGCCTTTGCTCTAGCTTGAAAAGGTTAATAAGCCAGACATTAGCATTTAAGACACTTCTCTTTAAACTACCATGTGGGTTATTTACCTCTTCACATTGCTTTTGAAGCAGTTATCTTCTGTGGAAGTAAGCTGCAAACATAAATGCATCTCTTGCAATAAACTGAGAACAGCCACAATCCAGCAGTTTTCTAATTGTATAATGCTGGTCTCAAATCAGGTAACTCGTGGATTTGGGCTGCAATTGTCTTTTAATGGAATAAAGACAATAGAAAGCAAAGGGAATTGGACTGATAAGCTTTTAAACTCTTAGACCAAAGTGTTAAGCCTTGCTGCTGTTTCATGAGCTTTGGAAAGCAGTAGCTTGAATTGAGAACTGCTGGTAGAACTCCTGATACCATTTCTCATGTTCAGGAGAAACAACAGTAATCCAGACAAAAGGCAGAGAGAAAAGCTTTAGCCTTATATACTTTTTACTCCCTTGGAACTTTATTAGCATATACTAAATTTCTTAAGCATTAGATGGCATTTCTGTACTAACAGCTCAATGTGTATCAATGAATCAGTTAAAATGACTGTACAAAGCCTGTTAGTCTCATTACTTTTTTTTTCTTGCTGTTTGCAAGAAGAATATCTTAACACTTGTCATGCTTTGATTATGGACAAGTAAAGGCTGTTATGGTTACATCAAAGCCATTTCAATGTTCATTAGCATGTGGTAAGGACAGCATGTTTCTTCTAGCCCTATTTAGTGCCATAAATAGTACCTATTTATTTTTCTGCTCTAGGTGACTTACGGACACGTGAGCTATGGACACATTATTAGTTAATTCCTTGACCAGACTGTGATTTTAACTAAGTCACTGGCATCTTGTACTATAGATGAATGATTCATTTCTCATGTTTTTTAATTAGAAAACCAGTGCATTTATGCCTGTTATAGAAAGTCTGAGGTTGTCCTTCATTGCCCTAGCCAGTTACAGATATATTCTCTGGATAAATTAAGATGCATTTAAATAGCATAGGTACATCTGTTAGTACTAAGGGAATGACAAATACTTAAGCCTAGACCAATGGCAATTGAATTAAACTCTCTAGTGCATTACTAACCAGATATCCCTAGCCCTGTATAGCTCTTCCAGTATTAAAATAGTGTTTTCTTTGGGTGCAATTGTCATAACAGAATACTTGACTTTTTGGTACAACTGTTGTAGATTAAATTGATTTCCAGTAAGTTAACATAACCCATATATTACAGCACATTAGGTCAACAACAGGAATTTAAATTTTTATATGCAGTTATAAAAGCCATACAAATACATTTCTTTTTTACAATGCTTAAAGTAATTATTAACAGCTTTACATCTTTAAAGAACATAGTAATTTTGTACTTTAAAATGGCAGGTTTAATGTAACTACTAAGTCTAAAGCATCTATTCTATATGCAGTTGTTAACAGAAGTAGCCTAGCTCAACATCCTAAAACCAATTTATTGTACATTGCAAGGTCATTTGCGGAATATTACTATAAAACTTGGCATAAAAGCCAGGGAAAGTACTGAATGAGCATATAGACAGTGAGGTATTAAAGTTTGTGTGTGTTTTCAGGTACCTAACTTGGCCTTTAAGATCTAAACCAGAAAGCAATGTATTTGAGGAACAGCCCAATATCCTCCCTCATGTAGCTTATTCAACTTCTGTAGTTAAGTTTGATCACCCAATAAAGGCATGTAAAACCAGAAGTTTACTGATAATTTATGCCTTTCTGGCTAATTCACCCTTAAAATGACTGACAAGACTGCAGTAATTCAGGCTCCTTAAAATGTCACTGTGACATTCCCTTGACAGGACAGATATAAATCTCCACAGATCTTCAACCAAAAATGGTCATAAGTTAATTATAACAGTAGAATCTAATTTTTTAGGTTCTCTACAGCTTGATGAGGTAGGTCTAGCATTCAGTACTTGTTTAGGTATTATCCAATATTGCTTTATCATTCTATAGCCATATATGGGCCAAGTCTTTAGACCTTCCTTGTGTAGTATTTATCAGTGGATTGCTTATATCCTACTACCAGGAGTTAAGTTCTCATTGCTGTTATAAATATTTGCACATTACAGACCCTAGGTAACTCTTAGGTAGAAGTGAGTTCTGAAGTCCTTGTAGGAGAGCGTGGTGGTCTTCACAAAGCCTGATCTGTGCTTTCACTCTCATCTGTCTGGTAAGGAACCAGCCTAATAACCTGAAAGCCTGGTGCTGCTCTGCTTTAGGCCTGCTTCTAGCTGCTTGTGTGCTTCAAGCATATGCCAACAGTGGACGTTGCATTGGGCAAACAACTGTAACGGTTGTTTTAAGAGTATGAGGCTAGGAGATCCATCTAGAGAAAAATGTCGAGTGAAATCTACTTCTCGGTAGTTTTGGCAATGTGTGTTACTCAATACTTCAATAAATCCTACTTTATAGCCAGTATTTTATGTGGTATTACATGTATTATACAGGTAATAGAACACAAGGTCTTCTTTTCTTCTTTACTATTGCATAGTCTTAGGCAAAGTTAGAGCAAATAGGCATTTCAGGTTTCCAGTGCAGGAGAATTGAACACAGCTCATCTAGTATCTATAAAGGATGGTGTTTTCTACCTGTTTCCTCCATATTTGGCCACCCAGTCTGTTCTTCCATGTACTGGCTGAATTGTTGGTGGGCGAGTTAAAATACTCATGTTTTTTGCTGCTGAGTTGAAAGTAGGACCTGGTAACTGAGCACGAGCAGCTTTGGTTTTCCAGGAATAATCTGAAAGTAACAAGAACTCATAATTAGTTATGTCTCAAAAGGTATTTCACTCCTTTATGGATAAAAGAATGAGAGCTTAAAGGTGACTTGTGGTACTCAAGGATGCTAACACAGCAGGATGCTTTGGTCTCTGATATGCTGTCCATGCTTGTTTTCAGATAAAGTTAATGTTTCCTATAGTTTGTATATCTTATTAGTAATTCTCATCTACTGGATACTTGTTTTGCAGCAATCCCTTGAGAAAACATTGAGGCTGAAATTCAGAAAAACTGATGTGTATGTCTACAACTCTATCACCTATTACAGAACTGCTACAGATGGAAGTGTTCTTTCCTCTATCTCAAATATTTAAAAAAGCATGTAATTATAACATTGATAAACTTATTAAGACCCCAAACAGCCTAGACTGAAGGACAGCTTCTGGAGATCATCTTGTTCCTTTTGAGATTTTATGCCTTTTATTCCCTTCCTGCTTAGCTGAGAACTCCTGGTATACCTGGTGGTGAGTCCTCTTCATTTCATGTTTCTCTATTGATTTCATGAGATCTGTTCCAAGTCTGCAGGTTTTTTTTTATCCCTTAATATTGGCATTCACCTGGTCTCAGGCACTGGGTGTAGTGCACTACTGTCTTCCTGGCCTTCCTATGCAGATTTCCCCTTTCTGCATTTCAGATGATAGTTGCTATTTCCTCAAGCTTCATGTGATTAACGTAATTGCCCTGCTGCAGGGGCTGACAGCTCATGGGTTTTCTTCATGTTCATCACCAATTCAGCCATCTTCCCAATCCTTATCCAGACTCCTGCTATACCTTACCATTGTTTCCTTAGCATTCCTAAAGTATATTCTGCCCCTTCCATTCCTACTTCTGTAGTTTAGTCTTCTTTTTATAGGTATTACTGATACCTTCTTTTAATTTAAGATGTTATGGATAAAATAATTTTTTGTGTGTGTGTGGCTATGTATCATTCTGTTTCTTATGGAAAATCACCTATTTTTGGTGGTATTTTTCAACAGTGGGTTGAACCCGTTAAGGAACAAGTGAGAATCAAGACATTTAAAAAGGGAGGAATCTCAAGGAACTGAAACTGGGGGTCAAGTCTCCACCTCTTTGAAAACTAATACTGTTCCTTTTTATTGTAGGCTGACATTCCCTATCTTTTACCAGCAAGTACCATTCCAGCCTACCCTCTCTTGGCAATGAAGGTCACTTTTCTCAGGTCTTGGCATTTTCCTCAGAGAAACTGATCTTTTATACTACATTAAATTATTTAAATTATGGCATTAACAAATGAAGAGAGCAAAAACAATTGAGAGCATAACTTATTTCAGTTTGGATAATACAAAGCAAAGGGTCACCAAAAATGTTAATTTCAAATATTGACAGATAGGAGATAAAACCTGCCATTTGCTTCATCCTTATCTCTCTTCCCATGCAAGTCTGCAGAGTTTAGGCTAAATATGAGGGATTTAAGCAATAGGATTCTTGCTTTTCTACAGGACATGGAAGAGTCTCTTAATTGACCTCCATCTGCCAGCCTTTCTGACTTTCACTACACATTTTCCATTTCTAATTACAGATTAACAGTGGAATTTATTTCCCTTTGGATCACCATATGTAATTCCTTTTCATTCTCACTATTCACAGCAGTCTAGAGATAGCTGCAGATTTTGTCCTCCTGTGAACTTCTTGATCCATGCACTGTGACAAATCAAAACTCTCGCTGTTGTGTTGCAGCAGTGAGTTGGTAAGATAATGAAGTGCAGCACCAGCATTCCCTGGTGGGCTTGTGATCAACTCAGACTATGTGTACATTTAAGCGTATTTTATATATGCGTGCCATATCCTTCCTTCCCTCCCTCTCTCCTTCTCAGAAGTCACTTGCAAGTTCCTAAGGGGAACAGGTAACTCAAAAGAGCAAGTCAGCAAAAAGACATCATTGTTAAGCAGGACCATATCAGATTGGTCTGCCATAGGCCTTTTAGTTAAACAGTTCACAATTAGTTTAGGGTCCTGCTATTTCCTCTGAAGTAACTAGAGAAGTGTGCTGTTGGGTTTGGACAACGGCTCTAAATCTTCACGTACAGACCAGTTTCTCCTGCATCCTGAGCACTTCTGTTCATCTTCTCTGAATTGGAAACTTATCAATGAAGAAGGTGCTCAGAATGTCATCCATACCATAGAGGATCCAAGGTACATTCAGAACAGAGTTCACATTGTTTTTAACTGATGAATGGAACAGTCTTTTAATGTGTTTGTTAATATAATGTACAGCTATGTCATTACTGTATCATAGCTATTAAGAACTGGTCATTTGTATTCTCATTTGGCTTTTACCTTCTACAGTGTAGCAACATTGAAAGTTTCACTTCACAAAGTGCTCATGGGTACAAGACTGGTATCATCTCAGTATCCACAGACTTACATAGCTGACACAGTAAGGTGAAGACACAGTGAAAAACTGCCTTACATGACCACTGCAGAAACCACAGGGCCAGTAAATAAGAGAAAATAATTTTGATTTACTGCTTATACCATATCTGTAACATTATTTGTGAATTTTCTAAGTTGCTTAATGAAGGTCTTTGCCTTTTTTGAAATTGAGGCCACTGTAAGCATGGATCAGCATCATTCAATTGCATTAAGTGACATTAAACTGATTAAAGACCCCCACAAGACAGCCCCAAGCTACACAAAAGTCACTGTCAAGAAAATTCTTCCAAATCCACTCAAATAAGACTTTTTTTAGAACTTGAATTTACCTATTTTGCATACTTACTAGTTGGTGACTGTATCAGTTCCTGCTAGCTACGTAAATCATGGATTTTTATTTGTGTCCAGTCTATATGACCATTTACAGTTGTGGGGTTACGAATTTTTACAATTCTGCTTAGCCCTTCACCACTAATGAACAGTAGTTTAGCAAATGGTCCAAACCTTCTAGAATTACAAAAGGTTTGCACCTTTATCTTCTCTTTTACCTAACAAATAATAGTAGCAATAGTTTCTCTAGCTATCAGGACTGCCTCTAGATACCTACATTCATTTCACTTATGTCAAGAACAATTTATGCTCAAGAATTTTATTTATAAAACTTGAGGAAAACCTTACTAAGGGCTAATAAGTCTTTTAGGAAGCATGGGAAATGAACATTTCTCTTTGTCTCATATGTATGGTAAAAGTATGTTTCTTACCTGATACAGGTGCACCAAGAGGAGCTAGCTGTATCCGTTGTCCAGCTGATCCAACTTCTTTTTTGTGAAAGGAAGGGATATATACTCCTGATGGGTTGTAAGTAGCACCACTTACAAAGCCAGGATTTCCTGTTGACATTACAGAGTTTTAGTATTTTCAGTTAGATTCAAAAAACCTTGCCTACTTTTTATAGTCACTTTAAAATATATTTGCAGTACCACAAGAGTACTAAGTAGGAGTGTTCTTTAAAAACTCCCTAGTGCTTGTCTGTTGGAAGAAAATACATATTCATTGTTTGCTTTGTATATTAGCCGGACCCTTTACAGCACTTAACAGACTTGCTAAATTGCAGATCCAGTACATCTGATCTGCAGTTCAGCAGGAATAAAGACAACAGAGCAGGATGAACATTTCATTAGTACTTTCATTAAACTTAGACCATATAGAAAGGTTTACACTGAGTTTGAGAGAAAGGTAGGATCTTAGCTTTTGCTTACAGCTACTTGCTTTACTGGAAGCTCATTTAAGTGCTTCAGTATATGAAAACCAGTACTCAACAGTACTCTTGTTCAACATGTTCAGCCTAAATCTATCTGAAGTAATGGAACCAGACTTCTCTTGTGGGAAGTGGTGCACCACTTGAAGTTGACTCGGCTGGTTCCACAGTTAAAGGCCTGCTATGAAAGTCAGACCTAATTACCCTCTTTCTTCAACCCCAGTTATAATTCTATTATGCCTAGTTTTGGTCCAGATCTTTCTTTAAAGCAGTGCTACCTTGGGAAGTTTGACATAACCATCCTCATTTGGAAGCTGAGAAACATTGTGCATTTACAGACAAAATTAGTACTGAAATTATTGTCCAATGCCAGAGGGATTTGTTACAATACTTAGGCTCCCTGCTCCAAGGAAATTTCTTACCTTCTCTGTGTCTGTCATCACTTGGGACAGTGTTAAGACCATGCTGGCACAATGTCCAGAGAGAAATGCTTTTCTCTAGTGATTTGGTTCTATATTCAGTAGTATTAAATTTGTGAACTACAAGGCCATACACAGTAGTTTTAATGTGACCTTTATCAAGTGTGAGTATTTTTATATTAATATTCAGCATAGTTTCAATGGTAGTTGCAGTAAAACACGCAATATCTGATTTGACAGTTTTTCTGTCTCCTAAACACCTGGCCTCAGTACAATCCCAAAACATTCCTCTTCACACAAACACTCCCAGTCCTCTGTGGTAATTTCAGAGCAGAGGATCTATAAGCTGCAAAACTGGTCATGTACAAACTCCAAAAGGTATCCTCAGCTAGTTACAGCTGTGTTGGGTCATTGCATATGTCCCTGTTCAGGAACATTAACAAAAAGCATTCAGCTAACTCAGTTTTGCCGGTCTCCCCAAACTGTCACTTCTGTCAGTTCTGCAAATAGTTAAATCTCCTTGTGGCTTCCCTGTGTCCAGTTGATGCCAGTCTCCAGTACAGTAAAGAATGACACAAGAGTCCTGGTGAAAAATACAACTTTTAATAAAGTATTCTAATTAAAATTTAACTTTCTTGTAGTCTTTAAGTTGTTCTTCCTTTTCAGGAATTTGCCTGAAAAACAAAACAACACAGTTTTAGTGGTTTGTTCACCTGCCTGTGCACATACACACACACATTCTATTACTCCCCTAGTTCCTAATTATTTCACTGGGAGTGGTTCATACCTCTGACAGTTCAGTAATATTCCTTAAAATTCTGAGGTCTGAAAATAAGAACATGACAGGCCTCAACTAATATAACCTCAAAAAGACTACTTCTGTCTGCTTCTTAGCTACAGCTCAGCAAAGCTGCCTATCTGTCAAAAATTGCTCACCATTTTTTGGTTCTCCTTACCTCTCAGTGTCCAATGTCCTTTATGAACCCTTTCGCAGGAAATGGAAGAGTGCAGCCAGGAGGAACAGTCTAGGTGAAACAGAGGGGTCTGGAGGGTTGATCTTCTGTTGGATGAGAACAAGGGAAGGAGGAAAGAAAAAATTCAATATAACAGAATAACTACAAATAAATAAAAAAAAAAATCCTATTGAAAAGCACAGTTCCTTACCTCTGACCACTGCTGTACAAAAGAAGGGGTTCTTGCTATAGAAGTATTCATCCATCAGGCATCCAGGAGGTCTGGCAGCAGGTGTGTAGGCAAGCACTTATGGCCATGATGTCAGCAAGTGCAAGCATGGCCCAGGCTGTATCCCCTACCTCAAACACCACACACCTGATTCTTCATAAAGGATAAAGTCCTTGAGTTGTTTGAGCTGGGTAGCGAGTTCAAAAAACCCTATGAATAGTTGCAATGAGACATACCACACAGGCAGGACACACCAGAGGGGCCAGAAACTCAGAGGGAGGTGAAACATTCCAGCAGCTTTACAATGCTCCCAGCGAGCAGTGTGTTTAGACACTAACTAGGCTGCCTGGAAACCTGAGTTTCCACCCTCTTACGCTAAGGTAACTCCACCAAAATCAATGCAACCACAGTGCTGTAAAATCAGTGTAACAGATAGAGAATCAAGAATGTAGCCAATGGTGCAAGTCCCAAGTGCTGTTATGAACAAGCAGTCCTTCAGGAGAGATGCATATGCTGCTTCAGAATTGCTTCTTCACCGTAATCCAGCAACACTGCAGTGACATGCTGTGGATTATAATTAGGGTAATAAAATATTCTCTGTTTTTTAAAGCACAGTAAGTGCTAAGAGTCCAGCAAGGTTTGACAAAACAGATTACAACTGAAAATGAAGTATATTATCATCTGGAATCTGCATAAGTGCAATTTTTACAAGAAAATGTAAAACAAATAGGAAATGCGCAAAGAACCAGGCTATAATTGCTATAAATTACCTTTTGGATCCTCTAATTTTTCATTCAACCTTTCTTTGCATGATAGCTTTTCAATAGGTATAATTAAGTTCTCATCTGTAGACAAGGAAAATGAAAGGAAGAAAAAGATGGAAAGACAGAACTTTAGAAAAAGTGTATGAAGAACATGGCTAGGTGATGTAAAAGAAGTGAGGGAAAACAAAGCAAGAAAGAATAAATACCTGACATTTTCGTAACTATAATGTCTCATTCCTATGTTTTCTCAAGCAGGAAATGTTACTCTAACAAGTTACTTTACAAGGTCCTTTCTAATAATGGAATAAAAATGTGATTTACCAACAATGCAATCACATTCCAGTCACACAAATACATAGATCACAAGTTTAAGCACTCAGGCGTATCTGCAAAGTTGACTGATCATAACCTTACAATTCTTCATAAGTAAAGCATTTATAACTATTTGCTCTTATCTTGTTTCACCTTAGAGCAATGTTGTGAATGAGATTAAAAAAAACCCCAACACTTAAATAAAGTAAACATAGTTACTTAAACAGTAAACAGCACAGTGTCAAATTTCAGTTGTGTCAATATGAAAACACATAATTTACAGGTGTTGTGTTTTTGTGATCAGTGCACCAGCCATCCTGGTTTCATGTGTGTCTGTCTTAAATGTTGTTGCCTCCCCAGTATATGAAACATCACATGCAATTTAAGATACTGATGGAAATAATACCAAGTATTTTCCAACATACAAAAATGATCAGGTTTAGAGTTTTTTTTCTTTAAACTTTTGGTAGATATCTAAAGTAAGCCAGTAAGACAACAACAGGATTTTTACCATTAGCATTCATCTTAATTTTATTTTCAGTGCAATTCTGTAGGTAGATGCCTAGCTTATTGATGTATACTTTTGGAAACAGCTCTTTGCTTTTTTGTGCCTAATTCCCTTGCAAGACTATCTTATGAATATATGAATTAATTCTGAGGCACCCAGATACTGTATTTCAGAAAACAAAAAGGTACATATGATGATTGCTTAAAAAAGTCTGTTCTATTCCATCAAAATTCTGGTAGGTGCTGTTATTTTTCCACTTCCTAAAATCTTTCGTATAATTTCAGATGAACAACTTGCAGCTCACCTGACTTTCAGAGGGGAAATCAGGTTTGTTGACACTGCAGAATGGCTACTAAAGTTCTATTAAAAAGGGGTGCAGCATCTGTATGTAAACAAACCTTCTGAAGTTCTTTCTGTACAAGCATGTAAGGCTTGGCAGTTTATTGGCATTAAAGTATTTGGGAGTGACTCATGCTAGCTGGACAATGACTGCAAAGTTGTTAACGAGGTAACCTCCCGTAACAGGGTGATGGGACTGTGTACTTAAAGTGTAGGGCTTGGTGGTCAGAAGACAGATTTTAGTCTTGAGTCTGATGCTTTCCTCAGTGAAATCTTAGATAAGCTGTTTAGCTAGTCTTAGTCTTCACTCTATAAAACGCTGATAATAATGTTCTTCACAAAACGTATTACCAAAAGGCACCTTACTGCAGGTTCCTTGCTGAAAATAAGGGGACTTTTCATGCAGCAAAGTATTTAGGACAAGGCTAGCAGATTGTTAAAAGACATGTTTAGAATATTAGGCAGAACTTTTATTACATGAGCACACCACCCACCATCTTGTTTTCATATGTGAGACTGCTGTTTGATAGTGTTCCACAGCACGCTGACCAGGCAGTAATGAGGTCAAAGTATTTGCTTAAATTAACACGGTAAAATAATGGTCTAAGAGGTTTATGGACAAAGTTTATCTTGACAGAACTTTATAAAAGGGGCTGCTCTATCTTCCTTTATGCTCTGAAAGCAAAATACATAGTTTACATATGAAGAAGTTGTTATTTTAAGAGTCTGTCATTGAAACAAACAAAAAAAAAAGCCTAGAAGCTAAGCCTGACAACAAGTTAAACCAGATGGTCTTAACTAAATTAGTTAAATAAAGTATGATGAGATACAATGTGACCACTTTTAATTACACTTTTACCTGTAGTATTTCTGTTGAAAGTTACTCCTCCTCCAGTATGTGCCAGCGGTTTAGAAAAGAAGTGGTTGTTCCACGTTCCATGCGATGCTTCTTTATTGACTGCTGCTAAAGAGACGCTCTTAGGGTTTACACCTTAGAAAACAAATTATGGAAAATGTTATAAATATCAATTTTCAAACATAATTCAACCAATGAAAAATTGACATTTCTAGAACAGTAAAACAACACTGAATTCTTTGTGGTATAATGTAAACACCATTAATGTAAAAGAACAATGTCCATTGATTAGGTTAGATTTTTCAGCCAAACCATGAAAACTAGACACACTGATTTAAGAACAATTCTCTTGCTTTCAAGAGAACTTTTAAAAGCCTTTTTAGTACAGTTACTTGGTTTCTATAAAACCGTAATCTCATTATTGATATTTTTGACTCTCAGACAATTAACACAAATTAACAATACCTATCAAAAACTAGGGTTCTCAAGACTGAAAATAAACTCTTTCTTCAAGGGATAAGTTAAAAAGCAGGACAAAGAGGTTCTTGTTACTTCAGCATGTTACGAGCATTACAAGAGTTAATGGGATTACACAGCATGAAAGCAGCTCCCAGATCTGGTGATAACAGAAATAAAGTAATATGGATAAATAACAAATATGCTTCTTGGAGCTATTATTCTCTTAAGTGCTGAAATTAATTATTTTTTACACCTATGCCTTTCTCATTGAAAACTCTACTAAAACCAGAGAGACATTAGAAGCATGCTTAAAAAAAGATAAGAAATACAGATGAACTTCCCATTTGTGTTACCTTTAGATAGGGACACCCCCCCCCCCCCCTTTTTTTTTTTTCCTGTTTTTCTTTTGGACTTAAACTGTTGAGTCTCTGGGCATCCTATTTAACGTTCAAGAAGTGATTTCATGTTCAGAAGTCATCACTGGCCTAATGAATTCCTGAGAAATTAGTGTCACGTTGTAACAAAACAACTTGCCTGACAATCGGGAATTCCTCTGTGAGGCACCTAAATTCTCATACGTGGATTACAGTAGAAGTCACAATACACTTACTGTAATTGTGCAAACCATCATGGTAATAAAGAAAAGATACTGAGACACCAAGGAAATAATTTGATTATAGACTATATTCAGAATACTAACTGAAGGAAACATTCCCTTTTCTTTCTCTTCCTTCCCATTCTTATTCCTAGCAATTACATCATTTAATGTTATTTTCCTGATAAAATCACCAGATTTAGACTAAGCTATCTATTTATTTTTAAGGAGGATGACTGCCTTGGGAAGGGAAGCGAGTGTGTGAATTCCCACCAGTGTGAGTGGCTAATAATTCTAAACACTTCCTACCAAGAAGGCTAACTGTGCTTATCAGAACTTTAAGTTAAAAAAACCCCAAACCTCCTGACTCTGCAAAACTGAGAACTATGCACTATATGTAGTTTCTCTAGTCCTCAGATACACTTGCTTATGGGTCAATTAGGATATATTCCTAGGAATCTAAGAGATGTTGCATTCATATTACTAAGGGTTTTACATGTTACTGGTCACAAGAAGGCCTGTGAACTTTTATGGTGTACAAGCAGTGTTGAGCTCCCTTCCACATTTACATAGCC
This sequence comes from Aquila chrysaetos chrysaetos, assembly GCF_900496995.4. Taxonomy (NCBI): domain Eukaryota; kingdom Metazoa; phylum Chordata; class Aves; order Accipitriformes; family Accipitridae; genus Aquila; species Aquila chrysaetos. The sequence continues at coordinate 18,321,068 of NC_044021.1, forward strand.
AGGAACTTCTATAATCAGTTGTGATATGTTCCGGGAAAGGCATTTAGTCCAAAACTTGAAAATTTAGCCTGGTTATGAAAAACAAAATTATCCAGTGTGAAATCTAAAGTTTAAATGTACTGTACTTAGATTGTTCACAGCTTGTATTTTGCATATGTATTGACTTTTACCCTTACCAGGTAGATATCTTGATTGTCTTAGATAGTATTGTTTTGCTGATGTATTTGATCTTCCAGAATCACTTGTCATCAGAACCTTATTTTCCTCTCCTGGCTGGATATAGCATGAAGCTTTTGGTTCTGGCACACTGAAAAATCAAAATGTGCAAACAATGTGACCAACAACTCCAGCTCAGAATACCACAAGCTGACCCTAGCCTGAAGAGTACAGTCTTCTTCTCTTATCCTACTTTTATCAGTAGAATTTATTCCCACAAAGTAACAGCCGAATCTCATACCTCATGAGAGTTTGACCTGGGACTTGGAAGAAAAACATGTATCCAACACTACGGAATAAAAGCAAATATGGATAACTGTGGCAGAACTTAGTACCAAACTTAACCAACAAAGGAAATGAAGTTGGTATGTCTGATTTCAGTAAAACACATCGTTTCTTAATAACACAACAAACACCTAAACTGTACAGTGCCTGAAAACAAATTTGATTCAGCTTGGATATTACTGGTACTGTATCAACACCACACCCAAAGCTGGTCTGCTCGTACAGCTCTTTGCATTCTTGCAGAATTCTGGTGACTTAAAATTTAGCAGATTAGTCTTAATCAATCTATGAAGCTACTAGACGTTATTTACTAAAAAAATTGTGATTTTATAATTATAGGACTTACCTGAAAAGACATTCCTTGTTTTTCTTTTCTTTTAACAGTGCAATGCTAGCCTTCTTTGAACATGACATTCCAAATTCAGTGTCATCCAAGTCATCCCAGCTATCCATAGCCTTTACCAAAGTCTGACCCCATCGTCTTCTGCAGCTTTTGGGACCTACAGCACCATTCTGAGGGCCACTAGCTGCTTGCTTCTATTTTAAATAGGGGAAAAAAGCTTCAATTAAATTCTAAAATTTTATATGTTGTATCTAGTTCGCTTCCTGACTACCGCTTAAGAACTTTGAGGGAATTTTTCCCATTGTGTTGTGCCTATTTTGGTCATAGTCTCAGAATGATTTTAAGCACAAAACATAACAGTAATGCCGGTAGGCATTTTGAGCGTAGCTCTTTTGCACTGCCATCCTTAAATTGCTCAAATCTACCTGAAGTAGTGAAGTTAATGTTCTGTTTGCAGACCCAGTTCAGTGCTCAGCCTCTGCTACTGGTACCTTGCTGAACTCATGCTCTCAACAGTGGTAGATGAACTGTCAAGAGGTAGGGCACAGCGGTGCAGAACATTCACGGCAATCATGCTCAGGATTTAGGAGTGCTAATTGCTGTGGCCCCAAAGTAAATATATCAAATGAAAGAAATTAGTCAGGCCTTTCCTTAACATTCCCTTCCAAAGAAATTACTAGATTTTAAAACTGTCCTTTCATCTGACTATAGTTTGCTTTCCAGTATTTTCTGAATATCTATTATTTTTAACATACTTTATATTGTAGTTCAGTGAGTATAAGTGGAAAGCAAAATGAAGATTACAAACCAAAGTTTAATATTCATCTTGCTAAAAATCTTACTTGTTAAATTCTTACAAGCTTAGGAATTGGATGAACTTTCTCAGGTATTTTCCTGCTTGAGGCAAGTGAAACTCTCCCTTTCCACTTCTCTATTGTATACTAACAATATTTTTGTGAATAGTTTCTCCAAGGTCAATAAACGATAGCTGTCATAACTACATTACTGCATAAGCGTGTCAGTAAAGGCTATTATAAGTGAACATACATTGTTGTTACTAGCAATCTATTCTTCTAATTTGCTGTAAAATTTCAGTAAGTGGCCAGTTATATTCTTAACTAGTCCCTAATTATCTATCTGTATGCCCTCTAATAAAAAGTACGACAATTTTCAAGGGATCGCTTGGTTGAATATAGTAAGAATTTTTAATAAAACCACCTAAGTATTTATTGAAGAAAACTTACTGGTGATGAGATTTTATTAATAGCTGGAAAAAACGGTTGTGCCTGTGGCTGCTGCTGCTGTTTTGGTACTTGCTGGTTAGCTGTATTCTGAGGCAACTGAATTTGCTGGAGGGGCTGGTGGTTAACCTTTGACAGGGGTTGTGGCTGTGTTTTGTCAGGGACATCAGGTGAAGACAGAGGTTCGGGCTTGGATATAGCTTCCAGTTTTGGTAAAGCTGGCTTTGGCTCTGTTGGCTGAACTGGTTTAATAGGCATCTGCTTCTCTAAATACTGTGGAGGAGGTCCTAGAACTTGGCCAACTTGAAAGTAAGGGTACTTCAAAGCCTGGAGAAGAAGATACCAAAGTCAACTTTTTGAAGTAAAATTAGTGTAACCTCATCAAGGATCTAGGCAGGTTTCTGAAGCATTTGAGCAAGCTCTACAGCACAGATGCAAGATGGATGCATAATGCGATCATATGTAAACAGTGCATATTGATAACTGTCAGTTCTGTATTTCAAACTCTTCCCATAATATAATTTCATAAGATGGATCCACTTGTACATATTACAGCAGTCATGTCCTTTCTTTCCCTCCTTTACTTCTAGGTTTTGTTTTGAGGTGCATTTTACATTCAACACCATTCTACATTCATGCAGTAACAAATTTCAGTCTTAAAACAAGTAGTCTCCACTACCTTTACCACATGATTTATTACATGTTGCCACTGCTAACTATGTTTTGGCAACTTGATGAACAGCTTTTTTTTAAAAAAAATTATTGCCATTTAATATTACTGGGTTTTACAATTAGAGGATGTTAACGAGCAAAGTTTCTCCTTCATTTTCTTATCACCAGCTTTCCCTGTTTTTGTTTTGCTTTTAAGTACATTAACTGTGGTTGCTGTGCCTTCATGACGTTTATTAGGAAACTCCAGTGTCCGTCTTCAAGCAGATGTGTATTTCGTTCTTTTTCTCTGACCTTTTCATATCCACCGCTAGACACACAGCATGGACATATCTTACCACCACAGCTCCTCCTATGTCAAAACAACACATTCTGCTACTACTTCTGTGTAGGATCCTACTCTTTGTTAGTTCTCAAAGAGATGTTTTGCCTTAGCTGCACTTGAGAATTGCTGCCTTTGTACACATTTCCATGTATATGCATTAAACGCTCCCTTTTGGCTGTGGATTACACAACTGCTGCAGCTGCTTCCTTGACAACTCATTTGGGCAAAAGCTGGTTATTTGCTTTCATAAAGCGCCATGCAGTATTCTATGTAGAGATGTATAGCACCGGACTACAGTTAGATCTCAGTGACTGTAACAATAGATACGCTTTATAAAGTAGAAAGAAACGGTTGCTGTACTTGGTTCCATCTGCTTAACCACTTCTGAATCACTTACAATACATCCACCTAGGATAACCTGCAGTATGTCCTTTTTCTTTCACAATGGTATTCCCCTTTTATACCTTCTAAATAGGATTGCATTAGGTATGAATACTAAAAAAAATAAAAAAAAAATAAAAAAATCGGTAGAATGTGACCATCTTTGGTACTTGAAATATGTTTTTAAAAATTAACTTTAAAATTAACTGTGACCTTTGTGACCTATTGGTATGTTCTTCACAAAGTTCTTTCCTTATGACTTAGTATAGTTTACATCCCATCTCCAAGTAAAAATAATCCTTAGCTCTTTCATACTGCATTCCATCTGCAGCTTCACAAGAAAGCAAAGCTTAATTTTCAGTATCCCCCTTTGTACAGATGGGGGAGGAACAAGAAAGCAGCAGAGGTGACTTAGAGTTACAATTCAGGAAACTTGATTTTTCTTTATCCTGTCCAGAGAAAGTTTTAGAATGTGCCAATACAGAAGACAACATTGCAGAAATAACGAAAGAGTTTATGTCGTCTGCTGAGCCAGGTTTAGAACTTCTCTTCTCACTACTCAGTCTCGTTCCTACCAAAGCATTCAAAATGAGGAGACGTTTCTCTGGCCATCAGTGTTATGACAATCAATTGGTTTCTATATCTACAATTTTTTAACAATGCAAGAAAATTCAGTCTTATACTTAATCATTCAGGTGCTCAGACCTGACTTGCTGTAGGTCTCTTCTTCGGATTCCAGTTCAACATATCACTCATAAGCTGTATTGCTTCATTACTTGCATTTGGGATGAGAGTTTTTAGGCTTATAGGGACACATTGTGGGAAACGGAAATTCATGGCAGAAGCAAGATGGTACCCTTCTGGCCAGTCACTCTGTTTCAAAGGAAAGAAAAATGAGTACCAAAAAAAAGAACAAAGACTATGTACCTTTGATGTATTAGATCAAATTTAATTTTATGCATCTTGAGCCACACTTTGTCTGCATAGCTCCTTCCTATATAGTGGAAAACAGGCATTCCTATGTTCCATTACAATTATTACAACACCAGTGAATACAGCATCAGTCTCCAATGGCAGTCCTTCTCAAACTCTTCTGTAGGTAAAGGTGGAACCATCATTGTGGATACCCCACTTGGACATACTCTATCTGAACAAGAGTGCAGCAGTACCAGGAGCAGTACCAGGAGCAGTACAGAACATCCCATCTACCACAGAAACGAGCTCAAACACCTGGTTTCAACATACCTTCTTTATGGGAATAGTAGAGCTGAGGCCCTTCTATCCAGCATACTATGGTTGTGTAACCATGATGCAGCCTATACAATACACCGATTCCACCTTTAAGATAGTCAATGATTAAATTACAACTAGATGCTATTGCAACAGAAAAAGCACCATGACCACCAGAAGAAAAACACTCAAAAAAAAAAAAAAAAAAAGAGTTCTTTCGAAAAGTAAACCCTGAATTCCTTCATTGCTTGATAATTGCATTGTTTGAATACAGAACCATAGGATTATCAAAGACCTCAAGAAATCATCTAGTCCATGCCCTTGTCTCTGCCTGACAGGTGTTAAGTCTCAAAAAGCTTCCAGCTGCTGGCACTCCACAACTGCTCTAAACAGTCCATTCCAGTGCTTAATTATCCTCTAGATTAGAAAACCGTAGGTTTCTCTTATGACAATAAAAGACCATTGCTGAGTGTGCTATCATCCATGGATACCAAGAAAGACTCTTTCTGTCTTTTCTCTAGAACAGCCTTTTTATACATTAGAAGGTGCATTTCTTTTCTTCCGGTCTTCCTTTGTGTAGGCTAAAGAAACACAAACAATTGAACTGCTGGGTCTAGGCTTTTTAAGTTTTTCTTCTCTGGACTTGTGATTTTTCTGTCTTGAAAGGCAAAACTTTAAACTGGATGTAATACAGCAAGTGGAACAGAAGGATTAGTTCATGTGTCAGTGGACAATACTCCTTTCTCTACACACTGGTATGGTGTTTGTTGCAACAAAATACTGTTGACATACAATGCACTACATCCTCTTCTACAGATGTCCTAGCTGGATAGTTATCCCCAGATCTTTATGCAACTGATTATTTCTGCCTAAGTACAGCACTCTACACACTACTAAAGAAATTTCTTTAAAACTACATCTCTTCATTTTATAAAGAAACTCTGAATTCTCATCTTGTCTTCTAACATACTCAGTCCTTCCCAGCCTGCTATCTACCAACTTAGGAAGTAAAATCTATTCCATCAGAAGGCCTTTAATACAATTTTAAAATGTATTAAATGTATTTAAAATACCAGATGCAGAGCCACTCAAGAGTCCTATTCAATCTATCTTTCATCTTGAATGCTAACCAGTAAAGCTTACTCTCTGAATAAGGCTTTCAAAACAGGTATGCACTTACTGTGCAGTTTGTTCATATAAATATGCTGATGAGAATGTTATGAGGGACAGCATCAGAAACCTTACTGAAGATAATGTATAATATTAGTGCTTCTCCTCTATCCGCAACGCTTGTTACACTGCTACAGGAGTAAATTGGATAGATTTGATAGAATTTGGTCTTAAGATACCATGTTAGCTATTACTCACCTTTTTATGTACAATGGTTTTAGCTCTGTTAAAACAGTCTATGGTAATCAAAGAACTCAAATATAATTATAAACCACGTCTGGTTCGAATAAGTCTCAAGACTTCAAGTGACTTCCTATTCCACCTCAGAGAATAATTTGTTCATTTAAATTAATGGAGATAGACTCTTTCCTCCTCCGCTGCATCGCCCTCCTTTATTGGAGTTGGTGCCATCCTGTCTGCCAGAGGTAGTGATAAAGGAACAATTTAGAATGAAGTAGCAAGGGCTGTGTGTTGAACTGGTGAAGTACAGGGATAGGGTGAAAATAGTACAAGTGCAAAAATGAAAAATACATTTCATTTTATAAAAAAATGAATTTGGAATTATTTAAAGTGCCATTGCCAACCTTTGACTAATGAAAATGCATTTCATTAATCTCTCCTTTTCAGATTGTCATCAGCTTTTTCATTAAATTGGCATACTGCAAGCGCACCATCACTGCCAGTACTTGAATTGTGCAATGTATTTATAAACAGTGCAACTATTTTATAAATAAAGCAACTTCATTTATAAAATAAATTTTATTTTGCCTGTCACTATTTAAAAAACCCAAACTCACATAAGTCATTAGTATGGTATTATGGACTTAAACAAAGGAAGGCAAATTGGAATGAAGGTAGCTTCTGGGCATAATTCCTGTAATTCCTTATTGCAGGATAATTGAATAAATGAAAATGTGTGTCTGAAAAAAAAATACTATTTGTAAAACTATCTGTAAAACCAGACTATTAAAATAACTGCTTATGTTTTTCAGAATGCAGGACAGTACTTCACTGGTAACAAATGCATCATTTGTTGCGATAATTCCTATCATAATATTTAAGTACTCTTCTTACACAGTGATCTCCCTGAAGAATGCCTTAGCATTGTTGTAAGGAGATAAAATTCCCAAGTCTGCCCAGCAGATGACAGGGGGCACAAAGGAACTAATTACAGCTTCCTGATCCTAGAGGGCTGACTTACAGTCTAACCCTTAGGGTCTTTAGGAGAGGCTACAGTTTTCTCTGAAATACTCAGCTGGTAATGCTCTCTGCTTTCCCAAGCAATCAGCTTGCTACTCAAGGAACGACAGAGTGTAAATAGTTATGATTTGCTTCTGTTAACTACTTACAAGGTTAGAGAAGAACCACAGCAGTCAGCTCAGCGCTGCTCTGCTACTACACACAGTGAAAATCTCTCTGATCTCCCTGCACTTCCAGAACTTGGTTATGCTATACATTGAAGATGTTCCAGAAGCTAGTATGTTGCTCTTTCACAGATATTTTTAATATACATCAAAATGTTCTTCTTACTATCCTAGACTTGTGAGCTGCTCAAAAAACTTAACATATGTGTTTGAAAACTCAAGTCTTAAATACTGCTCATACTACACATTTTTTCTGATGCACAGTTGTCATAGCAAGCACTGTTTTACACATCATAGCAATTTTCACTTAGTCCTCTAGACTCAATTTTCACTTCCACAACATATCATCTATAACTCTCCACCTCTGACCTTTTACTCTGTGCTCTGTCATGAGTTTGCACCTGTTTCTCAGTATGTTCTCTTGGATGCTTTCCCACCATTTCAAGTTCTGCATGTTCCTAGCTAAGCGTAATCTATTTCTGTTTTCTGTTTCTCACTTCTCTATTGATAACAGGTCCTTTACTGGACAAGAATTATGCTATATTTTATATCATTAGAACACTAATGAAATTGATGTTTTTCTCTCCCACCCTTAGGTTTTCCAGATCTAGATACTCTGTGTTCAGTTATTTCACCAAGTTCTGTTTGCGCCCATAAAGTACTGATACACATCTGCCATCTCTTAAAAGTATTCTTTGGAGAATAATGTATTATATGGCTTTTTTTCAATTTATTCAGAATTTTGAAGGTAAGCTTATTCTTTTATTGCATGTTCATATATCCATTTGCTAAAACAACTTTTTAGCTGAAGTAAATATAATTGCATACATTTTTATACGCACTACCCAAACCTTCCTTGTAATTTTAAATAGTATTTAGGCTGTCCAGAAAATAATTGTTTCCTCTCTAAAATACTGCACTTTTTTCCTGCATTACTTTTTATTGCTAATAATATTTATGAGAGATCTGTGTTTGAGATCAAATGTTTCCTTTATGCTTTAAAAGTAAGAAAAGCGTAATTTGTCTTATTTATTCTATCTTCTACAAGCTCCAAATTCTGGGTGCCAGCCTAGAAGAGTTACACTTTCAGGAAAAGAAAGCAAATTGGCTGTGGCAAAATGAAATCCTAGGAGACTTCTGATTTTCTTTCCAATACGCATAGCTTCAAATAACTAAATTAAACAATTTTATCTGTCTTTCATCAGAGGAGAGCAAGGCTACACATAATGGTATGATATACAGCAGATGCTAATATACAACAACAGACTAGCATTACATGCCTTAATGGAAGCTTGAAAGAAATACAGTTGAGAAAACCCTAAGTCTGCAGGAAACTTACTAAACCAATAATTTATATGTATGTTCTGAAAGAGAGATAACATTCAATATTTTATAATAATTTTATTTAACTTTTTAAAAATACATTCGTGTGAGTTTTTCTAAGTCTTACCTTCTTTGGAGTCCCTAATACTTGGCAAATTTTGAAGATTTCATCTACTTCACTTGTGCCTGGGAAAAGAGGTCTTAGTGTGTATAATTCAGCCATTATGCTGCCAACTGCCCACATATCAATAGGTGAGCTATAAATAGATGATCTTAGCAAAACTTCAGGAGCACGGTACCTATGAGGATGGAAAGAAATAACATATAAATTAAAATAGTAAGAGAAAGGTAATTAATTAAGATAATGTATTAACTTCTTAATATACTTACCACCTGGTAGAAACATAATCTGTATAAGGTGGCTGAGACCTTAGTTCTCTAGCCAAACCAAAATCTGCTATTTTCACAAGTTCTGGTCCAATACAGAGAAGGTTTTCAGGCTTCATATCTCTATGAAAAAATCCTGTAGAAGACCAGACAGAAAAGAACAGCAAATTATCTTGTCCTCACTTCTTAAACTGCAACCTCTAATAGAATAATCAAAAATTTACTTTGGGATGTTTTGGAAGAATATAGGGGTTTTTTTGTTGTTTTGTTTTTTTTTTTTTTTTTAATTCAACATAAAAGAATGGTAACCCTTCCCCCAACAAGCACACACATTTTTCCTCCAGTGATTATTACACCAAGTGCTCTTAAATTAACAAATGTAAACTGAAAATTAATTAGCTATTGCAGCAATATCAAATAACAAACCAATTTCAGACTGAAATCTTTTGCAAAAACTACAACTGCTTTGTCAGTTTTGGATAATGGAAAATTGAGCATCTGACACACTTACTTGATTTATAAAATTTCTTGAATGATTTTTAACTAGTTTATTTATCATTGTGACAACAATTTGCAGACAGACATATAAAAGATATCAAAATTCTGCTCAGGAATGCCAATACTAGTAATGCAGGCACACAAAGTTTCTTTGATGCTTGCTGCTGGCTTGAGCACCTATATACCTGGACAGCGATTAAGTTGCTAAGCAAATCAATTCTGCTGTTTAATTGGTACACACGATTTGTTAGAATATAAATAGATTTGATTGAAATTCACTTGCTACAATAAAGCATTCAGTTTCTGCATGCAGAAATTGATGACCATGGTAAGAAATTGGCTGAAATTATTTGTAAAATGTAAATGTTCAAATTTATCATATCTGTCATTCCCAAACACTTATGGTCAAAACAAAATATTAAATATTGTAACTTAGAAATGGCAGTTTTTCTTAAATTTTAATTTTCTCATTTATTTCATGTAGAAATGAGGAAGGAAAATAGGATACTAATAATCAGAGAACAGTATACGATCTTGATCTGAAAGACATGAAATGGCAATTTCTGGGTATTTGGTAGTACTGAACAGAACTAATTATTTATCTGAATTCATCAACAGGCCTTAGCAGGGTACATGAAAGCCCGAGATCACTGGGAACATTGTTTCTTATTTCATTTTCAGTTAATATTTTGTCGTCTTTGGAAAGTTTTAAGGATACCAATGTGATGTGAAGGACAAGTACGAAATAAAAGAGTTGAGCAAGAGAGTAAATTACTACTTTTCTAAATGCAAAGGAGCTTAATACCAGTACTTAAGAACGCAGTCTGCAGACAGATATTAAACATGAGTATTAAAGTTTTGTAAATGCTGTAAAACTTCTTGTTGTTGTGAGCACGCAGCACCTCTTATTTAGACTGTGCTTGTAATTCCTAGAAAAGTCACATCTCTTAAAATATTTAAATCCAGGTTGTATTTGATAAAGAGACTGTTTGAATTTCTTCGTGAACAAGTTATTTTAATATTGTTTTAGATATAGGGTATCATATTAGTTTTAGCATCTCAAGACAGGAGAAACTGCCATCTGTAAAGTATATCATAAATGCTCCTCATCTTTTTGAGGAAACAGAAATGCATAGTATAGCACAGCATACAAGTTTCTTTAATTTGTTTATTCATCTGGTAACTAAGGTGGAAAAAAAGTACTGAACAGTGTATGAACAGTACCCAATGCTTTCAAAAAGAAAGAGGAAAATCTGAATATAGGAAAACAAAATGTAACTTCAGGTGTGGTTTAAAAATGCACCATACTTGAAACAGGTAAGAATAATTTTTATTACAGATAATTAATAGCCTTTGCTAGATACTTTTGTTCCTGTTATTACTGTGCATTATCTTACTTTCTAAAAAAAGTGCTACACAGTTAAACTCTAACATGAAACCTACCGTGTTTATGGATAAAAGCTAGCCCTTGTAATATCTGATACATCATGTTCCTGATGACTGACTCGGGAAACAACTTGTTTCTGTGAAGAAACAGATTAACAACTTCACATAATTAAAAAAATAGTGTATTTTCAGCACATATGTATTTCTTCATTTTGCACAACACATCATGAACAGATGAAAACAGACCCGTCAAGTCTTGCGCACAAAGTAAGACAGATGCAACTAGCTCTCATCTCAAAACTTGCTTGCTGCCAGGCCTTAATTTCACTTACTTTAAGTGCTGTAGAGGGACTTCTCTGCAGAGAGGTTCACGATACTCTCTCTCTGTAGAAGGTGGTTGGCCAACAGTGTGCTTGACCAGATGAACGTGGAATGCACAGTAACGTAGCAAGGAAGAGACCGCACAGCGCAGCACTGGGGTAGATGTGTTACCCAGTGGTACCCTTAAGGGAACCCTGATGGAGAGCAGTGCTTCCCAGCTGTAGGGTAACATTGTGCTAGTATCGCTAGCAGCTATCTCGGGATGCGAAGCTAAGAGCTTTGCACATTAGGAGATAAAGGTGCATGACAATGTCTGAAGGAAACGCACATTAAAGGCAAAAGAATTCAGCAAAGAAAAATGTTATTGAAGAGGCAGGTCCTATTCCAAAGTCCACCTTGCAAGCCTTGCTACGTACTGTTTGTCCAAGATTGCAATGTCACACAGTTAGTCCATATATAGGTCTTTCTTATAAGCATGCATGCGTGTACATGCAGATGACCATCGCCACCTTAAGCCAAATCCATGAGCAAAAGCAGAACGAACAGTATTTATCCAATCCTTCATACATTAAAGTGAAGGCTAATAAAGAAAAAAAAAAAAAAAAAAAGAAAGTATTTGGAATTTCTCTCATGGCTCTACACACCAAAGACATGCAAACTGTTGTGTTAACAACAGAACAAACTTATTTCCAAAAGCATTACAATATGCAATATTGTAATGCAGAGCAATGCAGAATTCTACCCTCAGATAAGCAGGTGCAGCAACTCCTGTTCGCATCAGTGGGGCTGCAAGAAGAGCCAAAACCAGAAATTCCAATGTGTTCTTCAAGATAGCATAAGAATCATTAAATAAAGCATGATAGCACGCTATTTGTTTTATGAAAAAGACATACCTGTCCTTCATTAACTGATAGAGATTTTCCTTCATGTATTCAAATACAAAGTAAAGGTGGTCATTTTCTCGTATGACTTCTTTCAATTTTATTACATTGGCATGATTTAGCTTCTTCAGAGACTGTAATAGAGCAAAATATGTCTTCAGATAACTCAACAGTGACTTTGATTCCTTACCAGAACTAAATTTTTAACACATAAAAGTTTCTAGCACAGAATTTACAAAACACGTCCATCTGATAGTCCATATTTATCTTGTAATCTCCATTTCAAAGAACAACAAAATAGTATTTTAAATTAATTTCAAAATAAAAGCAGCAACAACATAAATAGTAGTTTAAAACATCTATTTCTAGGGTTTACATCATAGCTGGGGTGAAGATTAACACAAAAACCTAATTCCCTACAACGAAAGACAGTGCTGAAGCTGTAACAGCTCTTGCTCACAGAACTGAATAAGAAAACCCAGCAATTTTTTAATGAAACTTTCATGAACAAGGAGTCTCTTACAGGAGTTCTTTTTGGAGATACTGATTATGTGCAATCTCCAGTAAGTCAAACCTAAACTATGGATACCCAACTCCTTTGATAGGGAGTTTTGTATAGACAGAAAATCAGACGCCTGATGGGATGACTTGGAATTTAAGCCCAGGAATTCAAGTGTTATTCTATCATTTGGCTAGCCAAAACTCCCAGTGCTTTCTACAGATGCCCCAAATACAGGATATAAGGACTGGATATACACCTAGAAATTTGCCATTAAAATGAAAGAGCAAGATGGAAAAACACACACACACACAAAATCAATTTCTTTATCTTCTCTCAAAGACAAGAGGCTTAGCTATGAGACATGGCCACTGCTTGAGAATAGTGGGATATTCCACAAAGCAGCAGGAGCTCTAGGAGTGCCAGCAGCTCATGGTTTTGTAGAATCTGTCACCCCCATTTAAAGAGTTCACAGAGTCTGGCCTTATGCTCAGATATTGTAGATGCTCTTTTCCTTCACGCAAACCTAACCAGACACTTATTTTTAAATGTGGTGTGTTCACCACTTTACCTTGACTTCTCTCAAATTCATACATTCATCCCATGAATAGAACTTTCTTTTCATTCTGAAATACAAGTCCGAGATAAAGTATTTTCAGTGAACAGTACAGAATGCTTTTAGAGCAAAAAAATCTCAACATGTCATTTTCCAAGTGTAGCATTAGCTGTATTAAACTCAATTTAAAACGTTCCAGAAAACCCATCAGCAACATAATTAAAAACAAACTCAACTTTTAGAATTGCTAGAAATTTAAGTGTTTGATGATTAATCACTGCAAACATATTTTTAGAAGAGTAGTTAGCCAGAGAGACCATGATACTCCAAGGTATTTATAAAAACATCAGGGACACAAAATCCCTTTGTATCATTTGAATTGTGCTCTTAATAACAAGGAAAGCAACAGTGACACTGCACATAAAACATGGATATTTCAAAGCAGAAAAATCACCTCTTTGTGCCTAAGTTGCACTTTCTAGGAAAACGAGAAAATTATATTTTTGAAATCTGCTTATCTTGACTGCTTAACATTATAATTAAGCATCTGACTTGATCAGTCATTTTTACAAACCTGTTCCAAGGTATTAAATACCAAATGAATAAGGTTTCATTTTTTCAAGCAATACTCATATATATATATATATATATATACACACACACAACAGTCTCTAAACTAATCATTACATGTAACAGTGTAATACATTTATTTGTAAGTCATGCGTAGATAAAAACACAGATATTCGGTGTTGCTCAGATGTTGGGACGGGGCTGTGAATGTTGTTATTTGCTGTGTTTCTGTGACGTTCTAGTGCCTAGAGTGAAGAGATTTAAACCCAAGATTTTCATTTTAAATAAACTTATCTTCAACCAAAACTGTCCCCCTTCAAATCCCAAAATTAAAAATCACACAAAAGAATTCCAAATCCCAAAATCATGAGAATGAAAAACACTTCCCACAAAATGTTCCTTTTGCCTAAAAATAATGAAAATAATCAACTGCAGATTTTTTTTTTTTAAGCTTAGATTAATATTATTAACTTAGGTAACAGTACTAGCAGTATATGGAGAAACCTGAAATTCTCAGAAATTCTTAAAACAAAAGTCAGTCAGTTACGTTACAATTATCTTTCTGCAGTAAATCCATATATGGAGTAAAAAAAAAAAAAGCACATAGAATTTCTGGTATTTCAACTTACACTTTACATCCTGCTTGCAATTCTGTAGGAATACAAGGAGAACTTCCCCACTCCTCTAGTACAATTTTTGTTGTTTTGTAATAATCTTTTTAGGCAAGTATGACAATGCTGATGATTACGCACAACACAACTTTATTAGACCCAAGGAGACAGCCTTTATTTACCTGACCAGACTGTTACTTGGTAGTTATCATTGTAGCAATATCTGAAACTTAATGCAGTACCTAAAAAGATTTGGGGGGGGGGGGGGGGTAGGAAGGTGTTTCAAATCTACAAATTTCAAATTCTTACAATTTGTATAAATAAACAAACTCCCTAATTAATCAACTGCACATTCAGTTTTGCTTTTCCTTTGGTGTTAGCCTAACAACATTTTTAGAAGGAAGCATGTCTGAACCGAAAAAAAGCAGCATGCAATTTTATAAGCCAAGATAAATCAGTAACTTAGACAAACTGATGTGTCTCTCTATTGATCTGTTAGCTGAAGTCTGACCCACGATCACCTTGTTAAGCATCTTAATTAAAAAAATTAATTTTATGTTGATTTCCTTAAAAAGAAAAGGGAAATTTTCTTCTATTATACACAGATGGCAGACAACAAAGTTAAAAGTGAGAATCTTTAAGCTTTTGCAAGTACCTTTACTGAATTTAGATGTTGCATACCTTTTGATAGCCACAAGTTCTCCTGACTCATTGCTCTTCCCCATCAACACACTGCCATAGGTGCCATCACCTAGTTGTTTCATGATTGTGTAACGGTTCATTTTTTTTTTTTTTGAGACCTGGATAGCCAAAAGCTTATGAATTCTAAATGTCTTCTGTTTTATTAAAGGATTCTATACTCTTTGATTTTCTTAGAGAAATCTTCTTCCAGACTGTTTTACGTTGATGAATGTCTTCTCATAATGGAGCAGGATATTCACTAGTCTCCTCCAAATTACAGCTACTTTGAGATCCAGATATAAAGTTTAAGCGACAGAAGAACATGGTCATTCTCACATAGATCCTTACCAAAAAAAAAAAAAAAGGAAATATGTAATTTTACAGTATTTTAGGAAGGAGACACTCTACTATTTGTATCTAACAATAACAACCCCCAGATCCATATGTGTTCTTTAAATAGAACACTTCAATATAACTAGTTCCTTTAAATCCTTCAAACCACAGAAGGTGCCTAGTCTAGAATTAGGGTTAGAGTAAGCAGGGACTGGAGAATCAAGCTCAAATCAACTGGCATCTATTGTCAGCCTACCTCTATAGGAGATGCAGAATTCAGCATGCAACTCCATAGTCCTTATCCTTATGCCTGAATTAGCTACAGGCTGGTGAGGCTGTCCAAACAGATTAACGAACTCAAATTCAGCTGGTAACAAGCCTCAGGCCTGAGATTTACAGGCTTGGCAAAATTCACCAATAAAATTGGCCTCTTATGAGTGTGAATGCAGCATTCTCAAGTAGACTAGCCTGCTGTGTAAAGGAAACATCTGCGCGGACAATACACCAATGTTTCCAAGCTGTTATTACTTGAAATGCTGCTTCTGTGGAGGAGTCGTAACATGTACCTTGTTACTCACTGCTGCCTCTATTACCAGGGAGGAATCTTACATCAGCTGTCAAGATGCCAATAACAAGTGACCTAGTGGACATCTCAATTTATAATCTTTGCACCAGACGACCACCAGTTTGGCAGTGAAAAATATAAAGAAGTTTTTATCCATCCCCCCCAAAAGCCGTTGCTACACTAAAATAAGATCACTGGTTGATAACGTATTCCATAACAAAGCTAAAAACCAGATTTAACAAAAAGTAACAATCATAGACAATTCAAATTATGACTGGGTTTTAAATTGGGCTTTCATAAATTTAGGCCTATTGTTTTTCTCAGAATTCAGCTTTATATCTTATTCCCCAAAGTGCCTGCACACACTCTAGTCTTTACTACCTTGAATAATGCCATTTCTTCAACAAGACTATTTGTTGACTCCAGTAATAAGCAGATGATCAAGTGTTTATGCCAAGTTAAGGTACATACTACATACATATCTTGCAAGTTATCAATTGTTAGTTTTATATATATATTAAAAAACCAAACCAAACACTTTCTGAAAGTATTCTAATACACATTTTACAACACAGCATCTGCATCTAAAGCATCAGCAAAGATAGATGCAAAATGCATACGCAGTTTAAGTACACATAGGCATATAACAAGAAGTGAAGTTAAATGTAACAGGATTTGGGTGCCTGCATTTCTCTGTTTCAACAAATATCACTGTACATTGTTTAAGACATGGTTTTTCAGAGGGGATTCAGCAATATCTGCCAAAGATGGCCCTGGCCTGAACTCCTAGAGTTACATACGTTAAAAATTTGGAGAACTCACATGCATTTCATGCCAACCTTTTGCGCTCTAACAAAGTGAACCAAAATACCAAGATGAAAACCTCTGTTTTTCTTGACTTGTCTTGATCACCGAGAGAACTCATATA
This sequence comes from Aquila chrysaetos chrysaetos, assembly GCF_900496995.4. Classification (NCBI taxonomy): domain Eukaryota; kingdom Metazoa; phylum Chordata; class Aves; order Accipitriformes; family Accipitridae; genus Aquila; species Aquila chrysaetos. Next base: position 18,337,831 of record NC_044021.1, read on the forward strand.
GCGAGACATCATCAACTGAAAACTAACCAAATGCAGTGAAAAAAAGGACTGCAGGTATCACACTTAACTCAAAGCTTTTCTCCAACTTTTTAGAGAATTTATCCTTCATACAGAAGTATCTAAAAGAATTGATAAGATTTCTGCGGACAACTAAACAGTCAATTTTACAGCAGTACTATGGCATGCGGTAGTCCGTAGGAAATGCTGGAGGGTGGCAGAGGTTTGCTGACCAAGAAGTGCAGCACTGGATCCTGCAAGACACTAACCGCCACTGTCCACCGATATTAGAATAAATGAGGCTGCCAAGTACTTGCGTTTATCAGCCTGGTGTGGCATCAGGGTCAGGGGCTTCTTTTGCTTTTACTGGAATTACAGAGCATGATGACTTAGAACATAAATGCCCTAGAGATTCACATTTCACTACAACAGGCTTTGGCACACTTTGTACTTTGCACCACACATACCCAGCTCAGGTGTGCAACTTTTTCTCTGTGGTCTCTTCCCCCGCCCCCCCCCCCTCAAATTTGCAGTTCAGTTTTCTCTTTTGTACCAACCCAGGGAAAAACAAGGGCTCAATCTAGCTTTTCTGGTTAACGCAAGCCTCTGAAGTGGCCTTTCCCGTCCTAAAGCTTATATGATATTATTTCCTCAGCAATATGAAGCTCTAAAATGTAAAATTGTCATAATAGTCAACTACCAAACTGAAAAGAGAAATCCTACTGTAAACAACAGCTTGTTTTATACTCTTAATGACAGACTGTCCATAATCTCTTCACACAGGATTAAGGAAGGATTAAAGCAGGGGACAAATAAAGGACAAAATACAATAGCTTGAAGGAATCTAGTAATTTGTGGAAATTTAGAGAAGCTGAACAAGTACTAAATAATTTAAGCAAATTTTCACTTTTACTATATTATTGGTGTTTTATTTTAAGCACTAGCAACAACTTTAAATTATTTTAGATGCCTGAATTATGTTTCAAAATGTAATGAATAACAACAAATCATCTGCATTTCTGCTGTACAAGTATTATGCATTACCAAAAGTTTTACATTTGCATGCTAAATAGGCTACTCTCAAATTAAAATACAAACTAGGATATATGACCTGATAAAGACCTCCCACACAGATAAGCAAAACACAGCCCAATTTCACCAACCTGTTTACAGTAACTGCTGAAATCACCAAAACCGTTCACAGAGCATGGCACTACTCTCAATGATCCAAACTGGCAGTATTGCACAGTACAGAATGTATGCCGATACAAATTTTAACAGTTGAAAAACCCCACAGCCACAAACCAACAAACAAATTGTTGCTACAAGAACCTGCTTTGTAGTGACTGTATGTTACTAAAGCTGACAGTAATCAGGTCCATGACAGGTGGATCCAGTTCTCGAGATTAACTACAAATCCATTACTCTAATCAAAGACCAGTGGTTATTTAAAAGCATGACTGCTCAGCTGCAAGCAAGAAGTTAACAACACGGCAATAAATATTTGTACTTTCAAATATAATGCCTTAGATATGTTTTTTTTAAAAAAGTCTCTTCAAAAGTCTACAATGTTGTTTTACTTATTTGTATCGGGCATGCAGGATGGGGCATATCAAAAAGCAGGAACTCCAGTTTGCTGGAAGTATTTTCCCTCGTGTTGTTCCAAACCAGCCTTGGTTTCGAACCAAAACGATCCACACCAACTTTTTCAGGATGTTTTAACAGTGACCTGCCTGCGCCGCTGCTCCGTGCCAGCAAGGTTACCTCTTCCCACCCCCGTGAAACCTCTTCCCGCAGCGCAACGAGCGGTACGGCCCGTTTCAGGACAGTAATGGTTTCGGTGAGACCTGCTGCCAGACTTTCAAGTCTCCAGCCTTGGGCAGTGTCCAGAAGGAACACAGACTACTCGTCTTTCAACACCTCCGCCCCACCGTAAGTTTCGACAAATGCCCATTTCCGTGCCAATTTTCGTTTCACCTGACGACACTCGGTTACCTCTCAAGAGCGTGCAGTTACCTTCCTTCAGATACGCTCACGGCGGAAAGGGGAGCGCAACTCTCCTCTCACTCAGGCTACGAAACTCAAGCCCGCCCGGCCTGGCAGTTTCACCCCGGCTCTCATGAATAAAAATTCACCTCCTCTCGTTAACCCTGAACGCTTCAGGCCGCCAAGGCCCGGACCTGCCCTGCTGAAGCCACAGCAGGCGGGATCCCAGCTCCGCCGATCCGAACGGGGCCTCCTTTCGCCCCCGAGCCCAGCACTACGGAGCGGGCTAGCCCCTTACACCCGCGGGGGACAGGCCGCTAGTGACCGGCCCGCCTCCGGTCAGCCTGGGGGCTGGCAGAAGCCGTCCTCCCCGGGGCTGCTCCCGCCCCAAACCGCCCGGCCCCGGGCAACGCGGACACCCAGCCGCTTTCCCGCCGCCGTACCCCCCCGAGCGCGGCCGCCCACTCACTGCGGTGCCAGCGGGGCGGCCGAGCCCCCGGCCCTCCCGCCCGCCAACCGCCGCCGGGCCGCTCTGCCTCGTCGCCGGGGCGACGGCGCCGGGCCCGAAGGGGGAGGGAGGGGCCTGCCGCTGGCCCCGCCCCTCCGGCCGTGGTCACGTGGCGCGGGAGGGGAGCGCGGGAGCGGGGTGTGCGCGGGTGGAGGACACGGGGGGCTCTGGGTGTGCGGGCGCGGCCCGGGGGGGGGGGGGTGTCCCCAAAACCGCGTGGGAGAGCGGCGACGAGCCAAAACCGCGTGGGAGAGCGCGGGGTGTGCAAGAGGAGCTGCGCCTGGCGGCGGGAGCCACCACACCTGGTTCCTGAAGGTGGCACCGTGATAACACGAGATCATCGCCCCGAGTAAAGCCACCAGCTGAGCCACCGCGTACTCAGGATTGGTACAGAAATCCCTATCTGTAACGAAGTCCGAAGTTATTTTTTTCCCTGATGGTTTGGTTTGGTTTTTTGTTTCATCATTTATTGTAAGCAATTTATTAAAATGCACATTGGTAATACTGATGCAGGGGGGGAAACTTTGAATGCTATATGTACTTTAAAATATATGTGTTTCTATTATAAAAATAATCGTGAAGTTTCTTCTCGGTCCTTTGTAACCCACATTTCTCCAGTGTGTACAGGAGGCACGGTTAATAAAAATTGCATATTTAGTGTCTGAGTCAGAGGGTAGTTTTGGCAGTGAAGTCTCATCTTAACCTTCAATTCCCAACATTAGTTTGAACTTCCTATTTTTTAACGTTTTTGAGAGCGACAGGCAAGAAAAGATCTTTTCAGCACGATAACTACTAGTGGCACCATGGAGGGAAAGGCAGGAAATTGTTTTAGAAATTCAGATTCATATCTGCTTCACCAAGCTGGCAGCTCAGGCTTGCTGAGCAAAAATGGGAAGCTGTCTTAATTACACCTTTCCCCCCCCTGCCCCCAGCTCCCGTCCTCATTAACTGGTGTGGTAACTTTGTGATGGTTTAAGCACTGTTGACAGATTAATTGGTTCTACCTCAAGTCAACTGGGTGGAACGTGGGGCTATGGGAATCGGTTTTCTGGAATCCAAAGGATTCGACCACTCACATGTAGTTTGCTGAAATGAAAGCACAAGAAAAGAACAGTATATTTTCTGAAACAGAATATGCCCATTTCCTTTATTGAAATAAAACGTCAGAGGTGCCTCCCGGGTAAAATGGAAGTTCAAAGGTGAGACTTGGACGTGAGAAGGGAGAAGGTACCATCATCCACACAGGCAGAATTCAGGCAGCGATTCAAGAGGAGCTGATCATACATAGCAAAGCGCTGAACCATGCCTTCAGCTGTAAGGATGTGTTTGAACGCTACTGTTACATGTATAGGTTACGTGCGTGGAAGTACCTCTCCACCGTCAGTGGAAATGGTGTGATGACCCCTCCCTGCCCTCGTGTCCTTTCCTCTCCCTCTCCTCAGCTTAGCCTTGTCCCACGGCTGCCCTTCTTTCCCAGTGACGGGCTCCCTCCTCCTCCTCTGGTGCTGCCAGCCCATTTCCACAGATAACCCCCCGGCTACCTTCCCCTGCAGGGCCGTGGGGCTAACGAGAGGCTTCCTGGGACCCTGCCGGGCTTGAGTGTTATGTGGCCTGTAAGACTGGTTTGTGAAACTGTAATCCCTTCTCCAAGGAGATTAGACCGTGGAAGGGAAGGAAGCTACAGCTGCTTTAGCGCTCTTATCTGGGAAGGCCCTAGAACAATGTTCTTGGTTGCTTCTGGGGCATTTCTAGTCTAATTGCCGTCCCTTATAAGAGATCTGGCACAAGCAAGGGGTCTGATGTTTAAATAATTTCAGTATTAGTTTTGCACAGGTGCAACACTTAAGTCTAAATTCTGTTATGGGGACCTTGTGTCTGTCAATTGTTGGTGCTTTCTGTAACGCTCCCCAGCGTTTCACACGTGTGAAGACAGAAAGGCTTGTAGACAGCACTTGCCAGTGTTTAAGCCAAACTGGAACATGGTGCGGAGTTGCAGGACGAGCACTGCAACCCAGTCACTTAACACTTCATTTTGTCATAACGACAGGAGAGAGGTGCCGTGCTGCGCTCTTGCTATGAACCAGGAAACCAAAGGAAAGGCAACAGGCTGGAACAAAAAGACCCAGGAACTGCAGCCGTGTTTGTGAGCCTTGCGAAAGGACCTCCAAGAACATCCTCATGCACCTGCTTCCCTGCTCGTTTTACACAACAACATGAGCAGATCCACTGCTAATTTTCTGTTGAAAGAACCTTCTTTGGCTGTGGTCCTTAAAGGTGTTGATGCTTTGCTCAAATGCCAGCCTAAGTGCCTGAAACTGGCTTCTCCTAAATGCCATCACAAGTGCCAGCATGCATGTTGAAGCTAATAGGGGCTGTGTAAACTCCATTTCGTTCCTGTTTGTTTGAATGAGTTTAAGCCAAATGAGCGATGTTTCTGTGCGATAACTTATTTGCACCTGTATCATCCCACTGATCTTTGTGTTGCATATGGACTCTTGTGAGCCCACAGAGATGTCCTGTTGAAATGCATTCTTCGTTTTGCACAATCCCAACTGTAGTGCTACATAAACTGTAACTGGTTCACCCTCCCCTTGCTTGTGGGTGACAGGCAGATATTTACTTTACTCAGCTAGAACACCGAAGGCAGTTATCCAGACATGGGACATCACCGTACACCGGTCTCGTTACTTCTCAGGCAGAGGGGTTTTAACAGGCCTGGACTAACTTCTCACTCTGTGCGTTGGGAGGAATTACTCCAACATTAAATATCTCAGTTCTCCCCTTTTTATCTGCATGTAATTGCTACTGATAAGTGTGGGAATGACATGAACTTTCCTAAATGCATCTCTAGAAATGCATTGTGCATCCTGCTAAATGGTGTCTCTCAGGAAACACGATCTGCTTTTGTGAATGGGAGGAGCTCGGTTGTACTAGATAGCTTCCCCAAAAAAGACACAAAGAAAAACCCTAGAAATCCAGAAAAAATCCCAGAAAATCCCCAGGAAAAAGCCCCAACCGGTCTCAGAAATCATATTCTGCTCTGTTGCATCAGTGTCTGTAGAATACCTCTGGTTTCCACCCGCAGATCTCGGAGGAAAGCTTGCCTCTGTCTTTAAAGATGATAGTCTGTACCCCAAAATGAGGAGACCAACTACTTCAAGCTCAGGAAGCCCAAACCAGCCAAGTTTCTACATGCCTTGTTTATAGCATTTAGTGTATTTGAAAAGCCCAGAGGTAACCTGCTTTTTGAAGAGGAGCAGGGGCTGAGCGGATTGCTCAGACTCTCACCGGAGATCTTTGGCGGGACCGGGTGGACACACGCGGCCGCGGCGCGGGACAGCGTGCCAGGCTCCGTCCTCCCAGCACAAGGAGATGGGACCACAAAATGATGCCCGTGTGTAATTGCACCCGTCAGATGCGCGATACACGGCCGCGTTCAGCGGGTACGCGGTTGAAAAACATTGTCACTTGGCCTTTTGTCTCTGGGAGGCATCCATTCAACACTTGGGCTTTTAAACTTTGCCATTAAGAGGCTGCTATTTTGGTACAAAGGGCAGCCTCCGCACGGGGACAGATGGTACTTTACCTCAGTAGGGCCCTTGTAGCCCACGTAAAGCTGGAGCCACAGGTGGCCAAGGTTTGAAAGTGCCTTTTCCCCCCATCCGTCTGTGAGTTGGCTATAACAACTGGAATTTTTTAGATGAAGATGTCTGCCGCAGTACAGGATGCGGGCTGGCAAGGGGCTCCTCTCATGTGCTCAAGGCAGGACCAGAAACCACGCTTGAAGGGGATGGTTAATGGAAGAGAAGATGCTTACTCAAGGACTGAAGGGAGCACATCTTTCTTCAGGAGGCTGCTTTGCTTGAGAAACATGCTTTTAAAGTCAATTCTGCAGCTATAGAAACCAACGAGGAGGCTTTCAATTTCAGCTTTTTTGTTACAGAAGCTCACATTGCCTTTACATTTATATATTTTGGAGACAAAATTATGTACAACACTAGACTTTATCCATCTGATCTTTTATCTGAAAAAGGTAATGCACAGATACCTTGTCCCAGACACTCGTGTGTGAAAAGGAGCAAAGTGAAGAAAGACTGCAATAACATTTGGAGTGGTTTTATTTGTTCTAGTGTTACAGATGATGCGGTGAGGTAATAGCTACTGTAGCTTTTTACTGCGCTTAAACAGTTGTCAAGTTATTAGGAATAAGTCCACACCCAAAAAGTAGCATCTTAACACAATTGGCTGCATTTTAATTGGTGTACGAAGTTCTCCTTAAAAAGCTATGTTTAAGAGCATAGCATAACAATTTAAGCATACAGCTACAATGACAAGTTTCATACCAGCAATATTAACAGCACAAAACCCCCACAGCTTGTCTGAATGTTTTAATACACTTGAAGCTTGAGTTGTTGTTGTCTAACTCCTCTAAAGTTAATATAAATTGGAGCAATTTACAACTTTAAAATTTTGACTTTTGTGTCTGCTCTGAATCATTCCAGACTTTTTAGTCATTTTGTTTGGCCTTATTCCCCTCCAACATGTTTCTTTTAAGCTTAGAAGGCTCTAAATCTTAATTTTTATTCTACACACCAAATGCCTCAATATGATTTGGAGTACAGATGAGAAATCTCAGGGCATAGTGTTATATATCCCTAAACTCTAAAGCTTTGCATCAGTCTGAGTGGTAACTTTTTTCTTTTTTTTGTTTACTATATGCACTAATTATCAAACTGAGGCTGCTCACCTGAATGTTCTTGTCAGTAATTTAGAACACCTGGTAGACAAATTGCCATAAGAGTTTAACAAAAGCCAAATGAGGTATACAGCAAATAGCCTAAAAGACAAGGTAAATATGCTGCAGATGAACTCATTTAGTCTTTTTGTAAATTCCAGCTTCACATGGCTTGAATTTTTAAAATGCTGAACAATCCAGTGCTGAAACAGGATGCTATTAGCTAAATTCCTGTGGGGCTCAATTTCACATATCAGACTGCATGCATTGTTTTGATGAAAATACAAAAAGAAAGAAAACAAACTACAGCAGAAATAATGATTTTAAAAACTCAGGTATTTGTACACTGTGCTTTGCAAGTAAGATTTGTTTACTAGTTTGCTGATAGCGTAACAAGGTTCTGTGTTGAAGCCAACTAGCTTGCTGCTCACATTAGTTTACATGGTACTTCGTTTTCAACCATGATTTCACGTTTATTGAAAGGGTACAGTAGCATACCATTACTCAAAACATAGCAAAAATAAACATAAACCAGATTTTTTTTTAAAAAAGCATCCAAAAAGTTAAAGATACATGGTAACTTAATAAAAAGAAGAAGTTTTGTAACCCTGACCAATCCCCTGTGCCTATAAAGCTCCATTGCTCAGCACACATGGTTTGGGTACAGGTTCCATTCCCCAGTACTAGGCAGCTTTCAAAATACCCAAGTTTTAAGCCAGCAGTACCCCTCTGTTTCTTCTTCTTCTTCCTGGTCTAAAGGAGAATTACTTCAATTAGCTAAGAATCTGGGGATGCAAGTCCCTATGTTTTCTTTGTTTAGCTAAGTGTGTCTGGAGATTTTGTTTTCTGACCTCTCAGTTTGTTGGTTGCTTCATTTCCAGGAGAACAACGCTGTCATGGAGAGTTACGATAGCAGAGAGAAAAATGACTAGAAGTCCCTTGGAGGAAGGAAAAAAATCTAATGGAGATGCAGTGCAGAAAGGCAACCAGGGAAGGTGCATTCAACACTGACCCGTACTGCTAAGCAGCTAGGATGTTCCATTTTTAGACAGGATGGAGTTGTATTTGTGGGTAAAGTGCATTTCTGCAGCGATACCTGTGCAGTATTGGTCTGACCAGCGTGCCAGACCCTTTCAGACAACAAGCAGTTTCACTGCAAATTGTTTTCAGGACCATATACGTAACCCTGACACCCACACGATGCCAGGCATGCTTGGTGGGGGTCACCTTACCCTTCTCACCTCCAGGTCGAGTGTTGCAGGGGGTCGGTTCTCCGTGGCAGTGGGGCTACGCCTGGGCTTTCCTTTTTGCATAGAAAGGCTGGACAGTCTCTACTCTTGATGCAGGGGATCAAAAAGCAACACAAAGTCGGCATGTAGGTTTTTCACTTCTCATTTCGGAGAAGCCTAGCTGGTCTTTCCATTCATCAAATGGGTTATGGCAGGTGAATGGACCATTCGGGTGAATTATTCTGCAAATTGTCTTGCTTTCATTTCTTTTATTTCTTTCATTTTCTCTCATTTGTTCAGTTGACTATAATCTATAGCTGCCTTCCTTCACCTTTTTTTTCCATTACCTGGTAAGCATTTTCTTTCTTACAGATGGGGTGTTTTCTCTCAAAGCTTGAGGCATCTAGCAGGAGTTGTGGCTATAAGCAGATCACACCTGCGGTCAGAGGAGGCTGTTGACTTCCAGAGGTGCTGTGTCTCCACCTTGCCTTCTCCCAGGTGTGTTTAAGGCTCAGCTCCTCATGCCATTTCAGAGATTAGGTGGGGCTGGCTTGAAATCATCTGCAAAATATACATCATCCAGCATAGCTCCAGAAAAGCACTTTTAGGGGATAAGCTATCATGACATACTGCTTCCTCACGTCTCCTCAAATCCCAAACCGCCGGGCTTAGCATGCGCACAGTCAGCACAGAAATGTATTTTCTCATTTGCATGTATTTGCCATTTAGGCAACATTTAGTCAATATTCAGCACTCTCAAACCTTAAGGTCTGGCCTTCGTGCTCAGGATAGTTGTTCCCCAGCGGTGGCGCATACCGATAGGTCTCCACACTCTCAGCTGGTTTGGACTTTGTGGTGACTGGGTCATGCTGGTAGAGCAACGCTGACTTTATCATCCCAAAGTCTTCCTGAATCTTCATCCCTGAATAGATCGCACCCGAGACATTTTCTGCCATCTGGGTATAGCTCTGAAGATTTTTCATATCGCAGAGGTTGTCGCTGTATTTCAGCGCGGATGGCTTGTAGGCCTGGTAGGACACCTTGGTGGTGGTTGTGATGACCGTCTGCAACGGTGGGGCGATGGGAGAGGGGCTGGGACCATACCTGCAGGGGTAGTCCCCACTGTAATAAGGGTGGTTAGGGCTCGTTTGCATCTGTCCATAGTCGCTCCGGTCTCCAGTGCCAGTTTTCCCCCAAGCTGGTTTCAGCCCATAATGTCTGCCAGCATTATCAAAGCTCTTATCATGGACGGTCACAGCGTTGTAGTGAGATCCGTTCAAACTGAGGGGGTCTGCGTCGGTGGCAGGAGTCGTCAGATCTTTGTAAAACGTTGGGTAAGGGCTAGAGCTTATAAAGGTAGGAACTCCAAACTCATAGCTGCATGGCCTGGGCACATAGATCCTTGGATTGGGGCACTTTGGGTAGGGTGATAGCTGGTCCTCTTGGAAGCTGGCCGAGTCATAAGACGTTTTGTAGAAGTCAGCGTTTTGCAGCAAAGGGTAAGTCTGGGCTGGAATCGAAAAATTGGTGTCTGTGATGCTACTGACCCTTTCTGGGCCATCCATGCATGGCAGATTCTGTAGGTTATCGGTATAACCGCCGCTGTCGTGGTACCTTCCTGCCTGACAAGGACAAGTAGATCTTTGAGATTTGGGAATCCGTACCACCCCCACACACATATATGTCTCAACACTTGTGCTATTGCTCATTTCAGCCCCAAATGAACAGATGTAGTGTGGTGTAAAGCTTTGTTTTGCCCTGGGATCCCCAATACTTGCTTATGACACCTTTTAAATTGTCCAAAACCTTTACTTGTGACACCTGTTTAATTGACTAATTACTTTGACTTACCTCTGAGTTTAGAGGTCTCTTTTTCTGGGAATGGTGAAAAGAGGACATTTGCTTCTTAATTGCACTTCGTCTTGCCTCTGCCTCCAATTTACTCTCTGGCCTGGGGTGGTCATGGACTCCTTTAGCCTAAATTAGGATTAACAAAGAATTAGATGTGAACTGGAAGGGGGTAAGAGAAGAGAAAATGCAATAAGTAGAATGAGAGGTCGCCACAGCATCGTCTGTGGTTTGGCACAGGAGAACGGGGAGGAGAAACTAAACAACAAGGAGGGATTAAATGTAAAAAATAATAAATCATTATTTGCGGGTAGGTAGGAAGGAAAAAGTGAAGGAGAAGTCAGTGAGGACTGCAGAGCTGATGAAGGAGCAAAGGTGTTACCTATGTTTGTGACATTCAGGAGTAGCTAATTAGAGCCAAGGGGAAAAAAAAAAAGATTATTAATTTAGTTCGGTTGGTTTTCTGCAATCCAGGATCTCAGTTCTGCTTTATAACAGCCACTGCTAAAACAGTATAAATAGTCTTTAAAGAGGTTTCACACCACCAGATGACAAATACTCGCTATGCTAAAAACAATAAACTTCTTGAATGGGGCTGAAAAGTATATCCTGGAAAGCCATCCCAAGATGCTCTGCTATTGAAACATCTGTGGATATGCAGATCTATGTATCCAAAGCTATACTGATATGTGATGAAACAATATATTCTACATGTCCTTACCCGTTACATTCCCCTGAACGGACCTACATATAGTCCCTAATGTAAAGTAGGAAACTTAAAATTGCTTTTAAAATGCTGCCGTTTCTCAAATAGAAATTAAATTCTAAGCGAGGATTTATCAACTATTTTGATGGTAAAGATGTTCAGTTTTCACATGTCTGTAAGATAATATCATAATAATAATGCAGGTGAGAATTTGGGAATGTGGCCAGTTTGCTTCCATTTACTGACTGGAGAACAGAATTCACTGCAGTGTGGGTCAGGGAAAAAAAAAAATCATCCAGCAGCAAAGAATGTAGTCTCATAGAACAGAAGCTTTTTGTGAAATTCTTGTCCTAATGTTGCTAAAAAAGAACAACGTGAAACTTCAGATTTTAGCTTTCTGAATTTCCTTTTTTTTCTGGCAAGTTTTTAAATCCTGTTAAAATTCAAAGACTATTTTCAGATGAAATAGAATTTTCACATTTCAACTTGTGCAATTTAAGTAAGGATTTTCTTTCCCCATTTATTTATTTTAATAGGAAATAAATACGAGGTCCTCAGTGAGATTCAGTTGTCAGACACACCAGGGTGCAGGACAATGTTTTTGTTCATATTTGTGTACTGTAAACAGGACAATTTTACATCAATAATGATGTTACAGTTAAAACTGAATATAGTTAACTCTCAAGTACTGCGTTTAAAAAGACAGCCAAATGTTATTATTTGTACTTGCCATGTGGTACTACAGAGGAATTCAGTCATGGACCAGAACTCCACCGTGCTCACCATGCTCAGTGTGACAAAAAGAAAAAGGCGGGGGGAAGATAGAGAACTACCTCTCTCTATATAGATATAACTCATATATGCGTGTGCACATATATATGCATGCTTTTTACCTGGAAAAATATTGCTTTGCCATCAAGCCTCCAGAAGTTAGTGACTGGATAGCCACTGTGTCCTCGGCAAGGAATCAGCTCAAGGGCTGAGTTACAGTTTGGGCAGGCTTTCTCTGCAAATAGAGATAAAAAAAACCTCCTGAAGACACTAGTTAAAGGCAAGGGTGTTGTCTTAGTGTAAAACAGAGCTCGAGAGCAATATGATCAGCCTTCGCTGAAATTCAGATTAAAATATGATGTTCAAGGAAACTCAACATTGACTGCCAAGCATAACTGAACAGTATGAACTAGAGCGGCATACCTGATAAAAATGCTAATGAGTTAAAGGATTTTAGATACTTTTCCCCTTAAGTATTTACAGACAGACATTGATGAAACTTGGGAATAAATGTATTCATCACAGCCTTTGCAATTATGCCTTAGTCTGCACGCAAGCAAGGGTGATCCCAGTTTAGAAATCAAGCCCAGCCGAAAGAAATGGGGTCCCTTGGGCATCCCGACTCTCCCCGAGCACCCCTCACTTTGTTGCTTCTGCCGAGCCTTGTCGCATATGGCGGGGCGAAGCTGCAGCCTGGCTCCGCCGGGCAGAGCGCAGCTCCTGGCACACACCACCACCCCCAGGCAGGACTTCTTGAGGATCTGGCAGTTGTGGTTGTTGGTGTTGCGCATGGCCCAGCCGCTGAGGTGTCTCTGCGCGTTCTTCTCCTCGCTGGAGTAGATGAGCCGCACGTAGCCGTCGGGCCATTCCTGGAAGGCGTCGAAGTGCTTGGGCTCCTGCAGCAGGGGGTGGGAGGGCAAGGCAGCAAGGAAGAGCAAGAGAGTATTAGCGGGGTATCGCAGCCTGGTGGTTTTGCCCCGTTACACAATATGTAATGAGGAAAAAGGGCTTTTTCTATGCTCACCCAAGCAGCAGAAAAAGAAATATTGAAAGAATAGCTTATATAGAAATGCTCTATAAAAGGGGAAAGGCAGTCTGAGCTTCCATCTCTCAAAAGAAAATCAGGATCCTTTCCTCTTTTGCATCATGATCATAACAACACGGTCTGTTGTCACAGATGCCTCTTTGCAGTGAGGTTACCCAGCCGTAAGAGATCAGCCTTGTTACCAGAACTTACTGACTGGTCTACCAGTCACATAGACAAGACAGAAGTTATCCTGCTCCTGTGTGCTATTAAGTTCTCCTCCTTGTGGGACCATGCACCTGCAGGATGGAAACTAGAAGTTTTAGCTAAGGAATAGTTTCTTAAAGGTCATCTAATAAGAGTTGAATAAGGTTTCTGCCAAAAAATTGAAATAAAAAAAATGCCATTGCAAATATACTTCCAATATACGCACAGTGGTTCAAAGAAAGAACATTTCAATTTGCGTTTCACTGGCTTTCTGGAGTTCCTTACCAAAATATAGTTACCAGAACAAAGAAAGAATGACCAAGATTTTAAACTCCAAGTATTTATAGTGCAAGTAAAGAGTTCCTGTAACACTCATTTAACATATATATGTACCACAAGTGAGCAATCCCAGTGAATGCAGGTAAACTACCAGCATTTACCATGTTAAGCTATTCTGTAATTGCATGGGCTCTGTAAAATTAAATAAACTCTAAGGTAAAAAAAAAAAGACATGAATTAAAAAAGCATTCAGAGCACACAACTAGAAAAAAGTGGAACGTGCATTGACAAAAAAAGTCACATCAACAAACCAATGAAATATTTAGATAGCTCAAATTGTATTAGCAGAAAATAGTCAATCCAAGCTTCTCTTCAACATTTCTTTAAATGGGGAACGAGGGAGAAGGAAACTAGCCAAACATTGGAGTTAAAGATTGGTTTAGGAAAGCAATACACACCTGGCCCAAAGTTGTGTATCAAATCCATATTTTTATTATAAGCTTTACAAGGACTACCGCAGCCCCTCATAACCCATGGAATTAGATTTGGTAAGCTGCAGGAGAAGGAAACCGGCCACAAAACGAAGTTTTGCTCAGGGGGAAGGTTTTTTTCCCCTGGTACCCCAGCTGCCCGGCCCCGCGTTATAGCCGGCCGGGGATTTTTCTACCGCCCCCCCCACCCCCGGTACCTGCGGCAGCTTGGGGTCGTTGATGTCCCAGGTGAGCTTCATGCCGGGGGGCAGCGGCGGGAGACGACTCCCGCTTTTTTAAGCGGTGGGGACGGCCCCGGGGCGGGGGGCGCTCCCAGCCGGCCCCGCAGGCGGGGCAGCAGCGCCGGCCCCCAGGCGGGCTCCGCTGCGGTTACCTGGAGATGGTGGGGGGGTGTCTCTTGCTCCAATCCCCCCCCAGCACTGGGGACCGTGACCTCTACAAATCTGAGGAGGGTCTGGCAGGGCTCTGTCCCTCCTGCCCGCGGGGGGGGGGGGGGGGGGGGGGGGTACGCACCTCTGCCCACCCGGGCTGCCCCTCCCGTTTGATTTTGAGAGGGGGTCGGAGCTGCCTGTGGCTTGAAACCCCCCCGGGGAGAGTCAGGGGTACCGTGCAAGTAACCCGCTCCTCCTTAAATGCATGCGCACACCTGCTCTTTAAATTTAAATGTAAACTAATTAAGCGTTAATAACGCTTTAAGGCACGTTCTCCCTTCGCGCTGTGCTCCATGACACAAGGTTTAAAACACAAAGCTAGAGTCAGTGGTGTCTTATTGATCAGCATATTTTAACTTATTAGAAAGTTACAGGTAGCATTTTTTGTTACCTTCTTTTAGGAAGGGAGAGCCGATTTTTTTTTTTTTTTTTGGAGGGTGGGAGTTTGCTTTTAGCTCTAAGAAGCAGAACGAAAAAAATTAAAGCATGCATAATATTATAGATACAAGCCCGTTGAACGCCTAGTGCTGCTATAATCCTTTAAGCGATCCCACCTGTTCTGAAGAATTTTCCCATTCGCTTCCATCTCCTCTGGTGCCCTCTAAAAATTTGCTAAACTTTACCCTCAGTCGTGCAAAATAAAAAAACTCAAGCTGTAGCAAAAAACCGCCGGCCGGGACCCCCCCCCCCAGCTGTTGGGCTCCATCTTTTCTACCCCTCCGCTCGGACGGGGTGTCAAACGCCATCACCTGGGTGCTGGGGGGGTCCCCTCCGAGCCGCCCCACAGGTGCGGCTTTTTAGTGCGGGTGCGGAACCTGCCTTCCCTCCCCAAATTTTTTTTTTTTTTTTTTTTTTTTTTTTTTCCCCTTCCCCCCCTGTCTAAGGGCTGGGGACAGAGTTAGGTTTGCTGAGGAAGGGGGAAGCCCTCGGAACCGTGGGAAACGCTGGCGAGCGTCTCCCCTTCGCCCCAAACGCGGGTGTATCCAGCAGCAGCCGGTCACGGTCGTGCGAGGGTCGTGGGGAGGGGGTGAAGCAGCCCCAGCGCTTTCCCCCCGCCCCAGGGCCGCCGGAGCCCCCCCCCCACCGCTCCCGCACCATGGCCCAGGTAAGAGCCGCTCCCTGCGGGGGGGGACCCACGCACGGCGTGATCCCCCCGCGGGGCTCCCCTACGGCTTCCATAAAACCTTTGGGCTGGAAGCGTGGGGTGGCTTTGGAACACTTCTTAGGAAATAAAGAGGGAAAAATCAGCCTTTTGGGAGAGAGAGGGTGGGTAAACCGACCGGTCTTCAGCTCTGGGGCAGAAAAGAGCAGCTGTCTTTCCCTTTTCTTTTTAAAGGAAGAAAGAAGCAAAGGACGGAATAGAGAGGTGAACGGCAACACGGCAGCCAGGGCAGAAGACTATGTAAATATCTTCTAAACACATCCTTTGCTTTATCTTACAAATAGTTGTGTATATATTGAAAGGTGTGTTCTTAAACAGATAGGGCATGACCTAGAATTTTTAGTAATTTAATGTAATGTGGGAAGTGCAGCAGACCCCTTAATCTTTTCTTTAGTAAGTGGGAAGGAACGATTGTAATAGTTGTGGGACATGGTAAGAATTACAAACTGAGTGGACTAAAGGAGTTACTTATTTCCTTGTTCAGTATCCCTTAAGATTACTCGATTTCAAAGGTCCTGCCTCTTTTGGAGATTAAGACTGATGCTTCACTTTCAGATGTAACAGTAAAATGAAAGCAGAGAAACAAATTAAGTAAAAACCAATAAACAAAAAACTACAACTTATTTTAAAATAGCATTGCAAGTATTTTCTCATAATCAGTGCTGCAACTATCTAAATGCCCCCTTATTTTACTTGCTAGTTGTTTGCTTCCCCTCCCTCTGCAGCTGGAATCGCTTCTCATCGATGCTTTTAAAGGGAAGGGGTTTGAGAAAATAAGTGAACTGCTTGAAGAGAGAGAA
Source organism: Aquila chrysaetos chrysaetos (assembly GCF_900496995.4). Taxonomy (NCBI): domain Eukaryota; kingdom Metazoa; phylum Chordata; class Aves; order Accipitriformes; family Accipitridae; genus Aquila; species Aquila chrysaetos. The sequence goes on from NC_044021.1 coordinate 18,354,005, forward strand.
ATAGAGCCTCCCCAGAAATACAGCGAGTCTCTCTTCAACCAGCTAGACAAAGCACTGAGAAAGGCGAGTACCATAAATAATCTTAACCATCTTAATGCCCAGCACTATGGTTATCAGACTAATGAAGCACAGCGCTCTATGTTTCTGTAGGAGCTGGACAAGAATGAATTCCAGAACGTTTCGCTGCTGCTGAAATGTATTCAACTCTACTTGAAAAGTGATCTTCAAGAAGGGACGAATTTGTTTATTGAGCAAGGACTGGTAGCAAAGATGAGTATAACACTGTATACAAGTTACTAATGTGATTTAAGGTTGCTTGGAGCCGGAAAAGAACTCCAAGGAAGTGAGAACTAGAGGATTGCTTGTTGGCCATGCAGAAACAAAATATTTTTTTTAATTTATTGCATGAGCTGAGTGGGAAAAAATGCTTAATTTCATTGCATTACTTTCAGTACAGCAGCTAACATCACGGCTTCACTTATTACCTGACTTAATGGGTTTGTGGTGGTTTTTTTAAAGCTGGCAATGGAAGGAGAGGATGAGTTTTGATGGGTCCCATTTGTGAAATGATACAGAATTTCTAAATGCTCCAGCAAAATACAGTTTTAGTAATAGAATTGATGAGCAGTTTGTGCTTTTATAATTTTAAAACCTGATAATACTCTTTACTATGGTCCCTTTCTAAATACAGTAAACCAGCTGCATTTAATCTGCAATTGCATTTTATCTTCTGGCACAGTACTGATTTCAGCTGGTAATACTTGTAGTAGCAGAAATGCACTTGTGCTGAAGATGAGTAATACCTGGACCTAGCATAGCTAGGAGGGAACAGTTAACACTTGCTCACTGTTAGCAGAGTTGTACCAAGGCATCCTCGATCCAAAATGTTGTAATCTTGCCTTGTAATTATGCTTTTTGGGGATACTGTTGCTCAAAATTCCTGTGTGGAGATATTATTAATAAAGTTTCACCAATCTGAGCTCTGTACCTCCAGGGAAGTGTAGAGTTCTAGTTAGCCGTAGGTGTGTGCTGCTGTGCAATATGTTTAGAAACACAAAGTATTAAAATAATGACTTTGAAAAAGCTTGATGAATTTTTATAACCTTATTTCACTGTGAAATGATATCCTCTAGCAATTTCCATAGGAGTTACGATGCCACTAGCAGCGTGCATTGTGTCAGAGAGGTCTGAGCACCATGAGTGGGTGCCTTGAGATGAGAAGGGAGGGAAGGGGGGGTAAGTCCTGCCGAGTGGATGTGAGAGCGGCACTTCTCGTGTCCTCCTAGCAAAATTTGAGCTCCTTAATGCCATGTAGCTTTTGACACAATACTTGACTCAAGTTCAAGGACTAAAAAAACCTGTCTATGTGTGTAAGTTTTCCTGCAGATATATCTAGTTTAAGGACTATTAACTCTTCTTCCCAGGTTTTAACTGATTCTTTTAACTTTTACCTGGTATCTTGGTTTGAAAGAGCAAGAGCTTTTGTGATCCTCATCGACCCAAACGAGAATAAATTTTTGATGTTACTCCTTGAAGACTTCTTTGACTCTGCATTGGTATGTACATGCATTAAAGGGGAAGAAGGGTCGCCTTTATTGGATAAGAAAGCTGTTGTTCACAAACAGTTTTCTGTTAAAAAATAAATAGTTCTGCAGACCTCGTGCCCTAGGACTGAGCCTGGGACGCAGCTCAGGTGGTGTGGACGGGCTGGCCTTAGGCTGAGGTTTGACACACCTGGGAGAAGCTGCCGTGAGGCTGCACAGGGCTGCAGCGTTTTCTCATTTTCTAAGATGAAGCCAAGTGTTTGTTTTTTTCAGGAAAATGTGCAAGAAGTTCTGATGCGTTTTGTAAACAAAAGGTTCTGTGCCGAAGCCCTTGTTTAAAAACTCGGGTTACTGCTGCTGAGCTGCACCTTACGTGCAAACATGTTTGCCAAGGTGGTCCTGGCGATTTGTTCCTGTGGTGTTTGAAACAGCTGATTTACTTGTAAAGAATAATCTGAACTGCTTGCAATTCTCATTTAGGTTTCTATTTTAATTATTCATAACTTTAAAGGTATTGGAGGCCTAGTGATGTAAATTTTCAGTAGGAAGAATACTTTCAGCTTCTTTCCCCGAGCTGTTCTCCCAGTCTTGTCTGTAGCTTACTGGAACCGTGTCACTTTGTGCATCAGAATTTATTTGAATACTTATGACTCTTTTGAGGAGACTTGATAAAAGATATTTGAGCAAAATCAAATTTTCTTCTTTCTCTACTAACCACATTGAAATTATATGAAATACTCTATAAAGTATTTATTTGTCAAAATTTGATTTCTTTGTCTTCCTGGTCCGTTTCTTCCGTATGCTTTCACTGTGGAGGATGAAGCGTTGTTTTATTTGTTGTGGTTTTTTAAATTATTATTTTTACTTTTCCTCAATGGACTTTAACACTCTTCAGATATCATATGTTATGATATCTAGTACTGTAGTGTGTAAACATAGAATATGTTTTTACATAGGCCCATATGTGCAATAAAAGTAACGAAGCGATGCGGGTTTTCCAGGGAACCTGAGGGCACCGCACTCTGGAGCGCTGCTGGAATCCCTGGGGGAAGTGGGTGCTTCGCTCCCTTCACCCTCCCTGCACCATGCCAACCTGTATGTTTGGGGTGACCATATGTGGCATACCTGTATCAGGTGGCATTGCTTTTCCTGATGTGGGTACACTAATGTTTTATGTTATTTAGTCCCTGAAAGTTGTGGTGGTGGGGGCATAAACACCTCAGCACTTTGAGTACTGCTTTTCTTGGGTTGTGGTGTATTAACGAAGGCTTCCTTTACTTTTTCCATCAGGTGATTTGCAAGTGCAGTAATGAAGGTCAGTTGTTTTTTTTTTTTCCTTCTATTCCTTGATATCCTGAATCTCAGTCTCGGGAGCACATTTCTTAATTCTGCTTGAACTCTATCGCCTTTCTCTTCTCCCCTCCACTCCCTACCTCCTCCTCCTCCTCTCTTCAGTGTTTTCTTTAAATCCTCCTGCTGATTTCTCTCCAGTTAATTTTCATTAACATTTACATCAGAGCACAAAACCTTTTATTGTTTCTCTGTGCTTGTTTTGAATATGCTGGGGGAAAAAAAATCTAGGTGTGGTATTTTGTTTAAACGGTCGGCATCAAGTATTTCACTTGGTCAGAGTAAGTGGTGCTTCTGAAAGGAGTTTCAGGCTAGACCATCTGCTCTTGCACATCTATTCATACTGCCTTCAGATGTTATTCCCTTGCCGAAGGCAACCACCTCTGCAGAATAACATGATAACTCCTTCAGCCATCCTAACGAAGCAGAGGGATGTCTGTCTGTCTCATTCGCTTCAGCAGCAAGATTTTTGTCTGTGGCTGCAGCTGGCTTTCCATTAGGGCAGGGGAGCAGGTGCTTTCAGAGAGAGCAAGTATCTGTGTGCCCAGACATCCAGGCTCACAAGTAATGTAAAAATGAAGCATTACATTGTGCGCCGGGTAACTTGAGCTTATTCTAGTGGGAGCAGAATGGCCACGAGCATCTTCTGGTTAATACTCTAGTGGTTTGCTCTGTTGACTTTGACAAAAGCTGTATATTACGGATTTATCTCTTGTGGTTGGTAAGTAGCTTCTTTCTGTACCTATTTAAATAGTTACCCAGGTCAGCAGTAAAGTATCTGGAGCTTTTTTTTAGAGACGTTACCAGTTCCCTTTTCTGTCTAGGATTAGGTGGTTGGAAACTTTGTTTTCAAATGAATCCGTAGCTGGGGTATTTTTACTCCTTCAACACAACAAACTGCAGTTGCTTCAACTATCTTTTATATGGGCACCAGCCCATTGCTAGCTGTAACTTTTCAAATGTTTTTTCTAGGGAAGAAAGAGCTGGTGAATTTATTTTTACCTGAACTAGGGCATCTAGTAACAGAAGCAAATATTTGCTGCGCTCTGCGGCAGGAGGTAAGTCTCCTAGTAGCAGAAGAAAAATTAGACATGTGCGTGCACAAGTGTGTGTCATTAGATACAAAATGTGAAAAATACATTACTGAACTATTTCCCTTCCTTTTCTGCCCCTTCTGTGGGGGGAAAGGCTTTAAGGACCCTCAACTCTATACTTGACAGTGTCCCACGGGAGGAGAGAAAGAAATTCCCTCTGTCTGAGGAGATGTGCTCACTCACGTAAGTCGTTTTCCCTCTGACTCCTGTAGCTAAACACAGTCTCCTTCAACAAGAGTTAAAGTTAATTCCACTTTAATTCGTTGCATTATGTTGTTTCAGGAAAGACATTGCAAAAACTATACTGGAGGTTGGTGGTAAGAAGTATTTAGTGGTTATTCTTATGAAGCTGGGGTTCTCTGGCTTTACTTCATCTGCTTATTTCTTATAGATTAATTATAATTTAAATTATTTCCTTGCTGAGACTTGATTTTGGGGGAGGAAAATCAGATAGTACTTTAAGAAAGTATTAAACAAAAATTGTTAGATGCAACAATGCAGTAGTTCTTTCTGGTTAGTATTAGTAATTCCTATTAACTAATAAGAAAAGCTAAACCGATGTATGTAGAAAGGTAATTAGATCAGCTTTATGAACGTGTTTAGAAAGTATGCTGGCTGTTAGTCTTTAAAAAATAAATTTTAGCTACTTTGCCACAACGTGGACAAACTTCAGTTAATAAGGTTTATAGCCTCTTGAGTGAAATCTTTTTTGTTTTCTCCTAGCAATAACGCTTTCTAGGGCGTTACTGTGGTATGTGAAATTAACTTAATCCCAGTGAGTTAGTGAGGAGGCTTCGCTCTCATCCCCTCCCTGATCCCCAAGAACCTCTCCCAGCGCACGCGCGTCACGGTTAGCGGGGCTCTGCACCTCGACCGCGCTCAGCCGGGGGAGCATCCTCAGCTCTTACCCTCTGCTGTTTTCCTGGGTGAAACCGAAGCTAGCTGATGAATACGACCGTGTAGTATATAAGCGCAAGCAAGAGTAGCAATGCTATAACCCTCTGGTTATGCTGGGGGGTGATATTTATCCTGTGCTTATGTTTACCACATAGATTATGACCTTCAAGTTGCCCTTTCAGAAGCACTTTGTAGGTTAATGACAAAAAAATGGCGGGATGACCTTGTTCACCACTGGTTTGAAGATAACTATCTTGCTGAAGCTTTCAAAGAGATCAAGGATAGAGAATTTGAGACGGTGAGGGTCCTTATTTTGAAAACAACATACTTGACGAGTCTGTATAGGGGCTAGTTTTGGTTGAGTTCAGTCAGGATGTCCTTGTAAGAAGTTCCTACGAAACTGATTTTATAAATACACAAAGTTATTTAGTTATTTGTGGATGGTGGTGGTTTTTTTTTTTTTTTTTTTTAATCTGGCAAATATAAAATGGCATATTATTAGAATAGCTCTTATTTCCAAGTTATTTTACATCTAAAGCATAAATATGTTAATCTTCGCGGTTTATATTTGGAGGCTTGCTGGTCATAAGTTGGGTCCAACCTTTTGTAGAAACTTGATTGTTTCTTCCCTGGTGGCCTTTGGCATTGCTCTGACTAGTAAAAAGCTTATGGCTGGAGTAGAGGTTACACAGCCCAACAGAATAACTCCTTGCAAAGGAAATATAGCCTGATTTTTAATAAGATGTCATTTGTCTTGAAGGACTGCAGAAAATTTCTTAACCTGCTAAATGAAAGGCTTGGGGATGAAAGAAGGTAAGCTGTGAACCAACAGAATAAACTGGTGCCATTGTTACTGTGGAGGGGAAAAACTAGGATTGTAAACTGACTTGGGTTATATAAAAAATATAAAAATAATTACATCACATGTGAATAATTAAGTTCTTAAGAAAGAGATCTTACTCATTTTAATGGTTGTTCTTTTGGAAGTAAAATCAATGAAGACAATGCATCACTACTAAAATACTGTATTCTCTAAGCTTCTCCTAGCTTTTCCACCTTAATTTATCTCTAGGAATTATTAATTTTTTTGAACAATAAGATTAGTAACCAGTCTTAATAATTTTATCTCTCATAAAGTTGGACTCTGATGTTGAATGTTTCATGAGAAGTCTGCTTTTCTTCCAGAGTCTATTCATTTCCTTGCATATCTGCTTTTGCTGACACGGATGAGGTAATAGTCCTTTACACTGTGACACCTTCCCTACAGTGTGTTATCACTGTTTAAATGTTACTTTCTGTGGTATAAGTTTTTTTTGGTTTTTTTTTCTCCCTGTTTTTCATTAAAGAGCTTAATTTTCTGGAGCGTAGAGTGTAACCTTCCATGCTAGCTGGAAAATTTGCTTGTTTGTCACGTAGCTCCCAACTTATTGCTGCTGACTTTGCTTTTGTATCAGCCAAATGATAAAGGCAGTGCTTCTCTTCATGGTGATGACAGAAGAGAGATCTCTAAAAAGAAACAGGAGGACAGGACAACTCTGATTCCTCTGGCAGAGCTGCTCCCAGACTGCCAGAAAGCAAGATTAGCCTGATGCCCGTGTAGGAGAGGTCATAGTTGCAGTTATAGATCCTGCAGATTGCTTTACCGGTCTTTAAGTAAATGTACTTGTGGCACTGTTCCTGACAGTTATACCAAATCAAAACCAAGTCGATGGAAGCTGGTTTCGCTACTTCTGGTTATTTCAAGTGCTCAGAAACACAGAAGACTTTCACGGACTCTTTCCTACTACAAACATGCGAGCGTTTGTGTGTTGCCTTTCCCTTGGCCGATGTAGAGCCACGTCTGACTTTGTGGGTATGGTTGGGTGAGCGGTAGGCTGGCAGCTCACAGGTTGATCCTAACTCTTATTTCTGTAAGGGATGTGTACATACATATGTAGGACAACTTTTTTTCAATTTTGTCCTGTTAAAGAGAACTGCGAATGAGACAGCAGTTGTGGTTTTTTTTCTGGGAATGGCAGCACTGCTGTTGTGCTTCCCCAGGTGAAGAAGCCATCGGATGAGAAGCTGGAGGAATTCTGGATCGACTTCAACACTGGTAGCCAAAGTGTGACTTTCTACGTGGACAGTAACGAGGTAACAGCAAAGCCCACGTGGCCTTGCGTCAGCCTAACGCAGCGGGTGCTCGCTCAGCCCTTCTGACGTGGTGGCTTTGGTTTTCGAAGGGTGCTCTTTGGGACTCTGTGAGGCTGTCGAAAGAAGCAGTCAGCGGTTACAGCCTGAAGGGTAAGGTTTTCCAACCAGCATTATCCTCTGTTTGGCTGTGGGTCCACAAGACACATGGAGCCAACCTAAAATGTCACCATCACCAAAGAGGGTTCCTGTGTCTTCTCCTCGCTCCCTGTCGTGCCCTTGGATCGTCACCTTGCACCTCCTCTGCTTGTTGGACGCTCTGTGGGCCCGTTTAGCACAGTAACCTACCCTTCTTACCCAAGCAGGACGTGTCGAGGGGTCAGTTTATAGATGTGCTGGGGAATGGCATAATCGCCTAGATCCAATGAAAAAGAAATGGGTGAACAGAGTAATTGGAAATGCATGGGCAAGATGTAAAAGAGATTGTTTTAAAACAAACTCAAACACTTATTCAAATGTTTTTGTGGTGATAGGCTGAATGTCTTGCTCTAAAACAGATTTAACTGCTTTTTTTTATGCAGAGGGTGACGGAGAAAAGACTGTTAAAATTTACATGAAGATTCCTGCTACTCTTAACAAAACAGAAGCAACAAAAATCAAAATATCTTTCAGTGCTAAGTTTGAAATCTTAAGTATACTTAGAAAAGTCCTGGGAGATGAAAAAATGGTGAGCTCTTAGTATGAGTTTTTTTTCTTTTCTAAACTATATTTTACTTGATATATACTGGGCAAAAACATTCAGTGAGTTTTTTGGTGTTGTGCTTTTTTTTTTTTTTTAATGTCTGTTAATTATACGCCTGTCTTCCCTTTGAGGATTTGTGACTCTCCACATAGGTGTTCTTTGCTTTGGCCTGAAAGAGAGATTAGAGACTTTATGAAAGAAGTTTCAGGGGACTCACATTTATGGTTTAGAAGCTGGAAGGTTAAACTGGTTTGTTAATCAATTCAGTGTGATATGATTATTTTTGCTGAGTTTCTGAAGTAGGAAATAAAGCCTATGGCATTTAATTGCATAACTTGAAGTATAAATGTTCTCTTACATTAGCTCAAAGTTTTACATAGCACAGGATGACACAAGAACCCGGAGAAGAGAAAAGGGATGCTGCAAAACACAAATCTTAGATTGACTTTGTAAATGCTACTTCTAGATTAAAAGTAGACTACTTTTACAAGTTTTTTATAAGCTAATGTGAAAACATGGGGGATGTGTGTGTGTGGGGGGGGGTGGGTAAATATTAATATGGTTAGGTTTTTTGTACTTGTGATTCATCCACAGACCATGGGGTTTGCAGAAAACCTTACATGACAGTAAACAGCCACAGTATAGCGGCTGTCATTTATCCTTGCAGAAGCGGAGACATTTCCAAATGGTCAAATCAACTAGCATCCAATGGTTTGCCAATGATTTGTTGTTGGCGATTAACAACTGTTAGTTATGTTACTAAGTAGCTGACTTTACTAGATAAAGATTCTACTTTTTTTAAGGTCACTTTCACATGAGATTAATTCACACCAACAGATAAATGTGGCTGAAGAGAAGTCTGCCCATGCTGGGATGCAAGCCAGGCAGAATGAAGCAGGTGATTTTTTTTTTTTATTATTATTTTATTTAATGAAATTTAAATTGTTCGGTTTTAAAATGAGTACCTTTACTTGCAGTCCAAAGCTTGCAGTTAACCACGTTAAAAAAACACCCCACCCCCCCCAAAACAACAACAACAAAACACAAAGCAACACCCAAGCTCAATCTTCTGCTGTTCTTATCTCATGAGCTTGGTAACTGGTGTTCGGGGTGGATGCTGAGTCCCTCTAGCCCAGGGAGGGAGGACGGGGCACCGTGGCCGTGTGCTGCTGGGGTTGCATGGGCAGGGGAGCAGCTCGTGGAGGATCCACGCGTGGCAGGTAGCCTGGCAAGGCACGTCTCGGCTGCTGGCAGACCTCTGACACGCGAAGAGCGCGCGGCAGTGTTTCTCCGCCCGCAGCTGCGGCGCAGTGGGATGCACGCATCTATCCTCCCTTGCTTGCCCCGCGCACGGCTCCTGGTTCGGCTGCGCTATCCGGGTGCCTGTGGGAGATTCCCTGCAGGAGGGGACGGCGGCATCCGTGTGCCCGTGGAAGCACAGGTCCTCTGATGGATCAGTGCTTGCACCTTGGCGCTCCGAGCTCTCCTCCGTGCAACGGGGGTGTGCGTGGAGGTGCAGCCTCTACCAACGTGTCCTTCAGGAAGGCGACTTCTGTCTCTTTCCAACAACATGACGTGACAGAACGGTGTGCTCCGGTCCCATTACCCCACGCAGAGCAGGCGATGCCCTGAAGATGCCAGGAGCTGTTGTGGAAGTGCAGCTGGGGGGAGCAGAAAAGCTCACCTGCAGTCCCTGTTTGTAGAGAGACGAGCAGCAGCACAGCTCCTCTCGGCAGGAGGTGACCCACTGCTGTAGGCAGAGGCATCACGGGCGCTGCAATAAATACCTCGTGCCACGGGGCTGTCCCTGTGTGTGCCCCAGCTACAAATATAGCTGCATGCCTTGTGGTAGGAAAGGCTCTTAGCTGGACCTGCAATAGCCATTATTTCCTCCTTCTCAACAGCCTACAGCCAATGCTTTGTATGTCTTTGAGTTGGGCACATTGAATTTTCTGTGATCAAATGGTGTCGCTTCCCACGCTGCCGGTGAACATCTTCTGCAAGATGTTTCCTTCCAGGATCGTTGGGCTGAGTTTAATTTTGTTGCAAATATGATAGATGTCGAGGGAACACAGAGCCTGAAGTATAGGCGTGATGCTTGAGTGCCTGACCCAAAGGAAGGTCCAAGCCCAGTGCCTGTCCAGGGGGGAAGATAAAGTAGCTCCTTCCTTTCCCTCTACCCTTCTCTGAAGTTCTTCTGTAAATGCCCACCAAGGCTGTGACCCATAGTTTGAGGAAAAGCTGCGTTCAGCACAAAAGCAAGACATGCACGATCAAAATTGGCCTTAAACAGGAAATGTTTCCTCAGCTCAATTTCAGTATCAAATTATTTGGGAGGTGGCTTTTTTCCATGTAGTGATCTTTTCTCTTTGAAGGCTGAGATATGTCCTTGCTGCAAAATTGGCTATACTTCAGTGTTTAAAATGATGATTTTTGGTATGGGTTATTCCTTGGTGTAACTTGCTTAACAGATCTTTCCAGGTCTTCTAAGACAATGAACTTGCAGGTCTCTTTCTACTGCTACCACCCACCATCTCAGAATATTAATCACAAGTTTGAAGAGCCCTTCGGTTAGGTAGCATTCTTTCTGTGCCTATGTTAAAAGCAAATTTTCACATTCCACTTAGTCGCTGTGCGTTTCAGATTCCTCCGGGTGAATACCTGAAAGAACTACTTCTAGCTCTAGGTGTCTGAGACAGTAACTTCTTCAGCAGTCCTTCTCATTTTCCTCCAGTTACAACCCAAAATGAGCTAGAATGGAAGTCCTCCAGATTCTGGAGGTGCAGGTGAGGGAGAAGCTCCTTCATCAGTGCCCACCATGAGCACACACAGAGGTACAAGGTGGGCACTACTGCTTGAGCAATCAAGGAGCAGAAAGGTAGTTCATCTGTAGTGAAACAAATTTTACAGTGCCTGGTGGAGATTCAATGGAGGGAAATGGAGATGGTGGAAGATCCCACTCGTCTGTTGCTTTAGCCAGACAAAAAGGGTTGTTCCGTGCCTTCCAGAGCTGAGAGTCATGGTAGTAATAAGATGATAAACTTATGTGTATTCATACAGTACAAGGGGCTTAGAAGGGGTAGGCTCAAGATGCTGTTTATTTAGTAATGCAATTCTGTACTAGGTGATTTGGAGATGTTTGATGTTTTTGTTCTATTAAACGAGATCTTGAAATGTTTGCGCCTAATAGGTTGTACTGTTGTGCTTTTATGTATATGCGTAAGAATGGAAAGGAAATGTGTGTGTGTGTGTGTTCAGTTACCGCAACCACGTTCTCACCCCAGTGCTGTTCTGCAGTGATACCCGAGTCCGCTAATCCACAGGGCAGGAAAGATCCTTCAAACTCTGCGAACATGGACCCTCTATCAGACAACTTAGCCTCTCAGCACAGCCAAGAGTTAACAGGCACGATATCAGTAAGTGTTTGGTGTATGGTGAAACAGTCCTTGTGCCTCTTTTCCCCCTCCTCCAGTCTGCTTTTTTTATAGCTATGGTTAAAACCTCCTTTCAAAGAAAACTAGTTTGTACCCACATCCAACAATGTTTTCAACCTCCATCTTATATTAGTGAGAAGTCAGCCCAAATATTTGCCTCTAGAGCTGCAATTTTGGCAAAACTGCTTTAAAAAGAAGGAAGAAATTTTACTCCCTCTTATAAGGGGATGGTGGGATGCTCTTAGTGAGAGAAGCTCATGGTATCACTTATATGCAACCTAAAATGTTTTTGTGTGTGGCTAATGATGAATCTGTCATCCAGCTGTTGCCACAGGCTAGCACTGAAAAATATCTGTCCCTAAAAAAACCCCCACTTCTTTACTGGTCATATGCATGTTCTGTTTATGGTTTCATGTCTCCGAGCAGAACATGGTTAACTCTGGTGTCACCATGATTTCAGTGAGCCAGCAGACCAACACGGAAGATGCTAACCAAGCCTCAGGTCAGGCATGGCTCCCTTCAGTTCCTTAAATCTGACACAGTTAAGTGTCACCCAGGTGACAGGGTGAAGGCTCTGCTTTTGTGGGCCTTACAGCAAAAGCAGATATTGTTTAACAGAAGCTCCAGAGGGTGAAGCTGTAGTTTCCTTGCCTCCTTCAGCAAGAAAGTCCAAAACTGCATCTCCAAGGATGAAAGCTAAGCATAGGTGAGTGTCTCGCAGACAAAATGTCTCGCTGGGGTTTTAATGTGTGTGATTTTGTGGTTTATTCCATCAATTATTAAATGGAAAAAAAGATTCTGTTTTGCCAACCTGGCTAGCAAGGCTGGTTGCTCAGAGTGTAACTGCACATTGCAGTTGCAGAATGGTGTTTAGTTACTGGCTGGGCTGCTACTTTGGTGTGACTTTTCTCCTTCATCGTTGATTTAATCCAAATAAAAGATGAGCATACAGCTCTATTACAGAGAACTTAATTTGAGCTGTGTAAACAGAGCTCACCAGATATGTAGCTATTCCTAATGAGGACCATAACTTTTGTGAAAGATCATGTGAATTTGAGTTCACCTTGGACTTAGTAATACCTTTTTCCCAGAGCTTTGCAGGACAGCATTTCTTATAGTTAAGGAGTTGGACTTCTGTAGAGCTATTGATTAGCTTTCTTCCCTACACACCTTTTAAACCACTGCTTTGATGCTAATTGGTGCAAGTTTTTTTTTCCTCTTAGTACTCCACAAACTGACTCTCTGGGCTTTAAATGAACAGCCCCTCAGCACTGCATTCCTCTCACGTGTTCTCTCATCCCCAGTGAGAAGCCCCTAGAAGAAGAACCCATGGAGGAGTCAACGCCAAAGGTATGTTTACCTCGAGGCCCACCTGAGTGAAGAGACATGGGGCAGGGAAGAGATGCTCTGGTGGAGTTGCAGAAGAAAGCTAGGATGGGTTGGTTGACCCATTCCTGCCCTTGAGCAGTGTCCTGAGCCCATGTAGCATCATATCTGATGTAACGTGCCATTTAGTACTAGGAGCGAGCTGTAGAGTCAACAGCTGCCAATCTTATTCTAGCGTGGCCCAACCAAGTAATTCAAGCTCAGCTGTTTATTCAGTGTATATACCCCCTGGCAGCAGTGTGCTGCAATAGTGTCCAGGAGCACAGCATGTGGGCAACCAGCCCGGTCCCGTGTGGGACAAACTCGCATGTCACAAGACTTAGGTGTGGTCTGCAAGAGCAAAGGTTTGCTTCCTGAAAGGAAGCAAGTCTTGGAAGTCTACAGACACATTTGTTCAGTTTTGCATCTGAGCTCTAATGATCCTCCCACACTAGATCTGTCGCTGTACTCCTGGCATAGGACCTTGCAACCTGGGTAAATTAACAAGTAACTGAGAGCCATCTGTAGTTGTGTTTCTTTAGATGACTTGAGCACTTGGAAATGTCTATTTCTATTGATTTGTCCAGGTATAAAAAAAAAAAAATCTATGCACTACATGAAAGAAAGTAAATTCCCAAAGCAATAAGTTTAATTTGGAGTAGGTACTTAGCTTATATAAGAACTCACATTTTAGACTTGGTTTGGGGTTTATACTTCCAGGTACTAGGTTTAGATTTTTTTTTTTTTTAACTGGCAGTTCAACAGTGTTGTAACACTTGCCCACTGCACAATGAATTCAAAGCTTTTGAACTACTTCCTTCTGTATCCTCACCCTCTTGGCCGCCCAATTTCATCTCTGAGCATCCCATACTTTCTGGTAGGAAAGAACTGCAGGAAAACAGTTACACCTGGACAGTTGTTGCGATAGGAGGAATGGAGTTTCCTGGCATGCTTTATCTCTGCTTTCAGCAGGCTCTAGGAAAAGAATGTGATTTTGCAGATTTGTGGTTTTAGATCCTGCAACTCTTTTTTTTTTTTTCTCAGGAGGATGTTACCTGGGAAAAGAGAAACAGAAAAAAAAGTTTGGCCAAGCAGAGGACTGAAGGCAGGTATGACACGTGAGCCCTGTGCCCATGCAGGGTCTGGTGTACCAGGTGATTTTAGACCATTTCTAGCACAAATATGTGAAGGTGTGCCCACGGGGTAGGTTGTCTGAACAGAACAGACAGCAAAACAAGCGGGAGGTTAGGAAGGGTCATAACTTGTCTCAGTGGGAACCTTTGGGTCCCCAAAGCAATAAAGACTCCAGAAGCTAACTCTAGTCTGCCAAAAATGCCCTCACCTCTGATACTATGTGACGTTGACTTCTCCATTCTTCCTCACCCAACCATAATCCTCCCACCTTCCAGTGAGTGGAGTGGCAGCTTCTTTCACAAATACCTAAGCTTTTTTGGATATCATCCCAGTTCTTTGGCACCATGCATCCTAGAGTTTCGGGATGGTCTCTTTCTCAGTTTTTCCCCTTCCCTCACAGCCATACATCGGTCTGCTCGTGTTCAAAGCTAGTGGCACTGTGGGCAGAAGCGCTCAAGGATTTGAGGGCTGTATGCAGTCTGCGGCACTGGAAGTCTGTCTTGTTGCGTCCTCCTCCTGTGCTCTCTGCCAAGTGTTGTGTGCAAGTTAATGTCTGCTGCTGGGCAGGAGAGCAAATGAACTGTACGGGAGGATCTCTGCTCCGGTTCGGGCTGTTTCAGGGCTTCCTTGGGTGTCCTGCTTCCGTCTACTGACTCCTTGCTTTAAAAAAAACAAAACAAAAGCCAAGTGTTTAGATGAATTTTTTGATTGCTTGTAGATAAGAATGGGAAAACTTGATGCAGGACTTCATCATTGCCACACGTTCTGTGCTTTAAGACCAAATAACTTGATGCAGCAAATACCGGTTGTAAAACAGGAGCAGCAGTGTAGAAGTTCGAGGTGGAGAAGAACTTCGTAGTTTGGTCATTCTGCTCCCTCTAGTGTTTCACCTGAAAGTGAGCGTTTCTTTCCTTCAGGAAGCCTTAACGAGGAGCTCAGTTCTTTAGTCTTCCTATTTTTCACTAGTAAGAAGGGAAGGGTGTATTGTATGTCTAGCAATAATTGTAGGATTTTTAAAATAGTTATGAATTGGAGAGAGAAATAAAAGTACAGTAAAGTTTAAATGTTGAAAGACATGACAACAAAATCTGGGTGCATACAGAGAAGCGATTCAAGAACAGACATTAAATGTTAAAATTTTCAAGAAGGAATTAAATGGATCTTTCTTCTCTTAAATGCTTCTGAAATTATCTTTCCATTCATGATTTCTTTCTACCACGTACTATTATTATTGGTGATGTGGGAGCAAAATGTCCACTGCATAAACAGGGATAGGCTAACTTGTATCTTCTGAATATTTCTCTTAAAAATTTACAGTTGAAAGAGTGAGAATCAAGACAGACAATAATAGAGACTAAGTAGGACAGGAACAAGTGTGGGTTTTTTAGAAGCTGAGTAAGCAGCATTTTTAGGCATATAAAGTATCTGAGTGTTTACTGTACAATGGAGTTCATAGGGGAGGGGAGTGGAAACAAACCACGTTATCCGCCCCCACAATCTTAGTGAAGTTCTATAGGGTTGACTCTTCACACTTATATGTCACTGCCACATATATGTTGTCTTGCAGGAAGGAAATCTATGACTTTGAGAACTCAGACTCTGCAAGTCATGAAAAGGTAAAGTTGAGACAGAAGCTGTTAGGAGATGCGCTAAGGTCCCAGTCCAGTGGGTAACAGAGTAGTAACTTGAAGCAGGGGATATCTCTTACTGCAGAAATGCAGTAAGGATGGACACGCTGTTACAGCAAAACCACTGGGAATCTGAGGTTCCTGTATTTCTGTGTGGTGCTATACATGCAAATATTTTTTGGTGGGGTGGAGAGAGTGCTCATCACTTCTTGAATCTTCTGGTGGTACTGTATGATAAACCCAACTGCAATAGGAATTTGAGCTGTTGCTTGAGTGAGGCTGTGGGATACCTTTGTGATTGAAGGCCAAGTTCTGTTTGCATTTTAATGAATATTGAAAGCAGTTTGCTGAGCATGCTTCACTTTGTACTCCTAGGCTAAAGCAGAAGAGACTGAAATCTGTTTTGAGCCACACTTGGCACATTGGGAATCCCTGTTTAAAGCCAGTCATTGCAAAACTCTTGTTGGAAATTCAGCTTGACTTATATTTCAAACTGTGAAGAAAAAATTGAAAAAAAATGAGTTGCTCTGCTTTGAAATTTTGACCTCTGTGGGTTTTCCCAGGAAGCTGAAAACTTGCTCCTGATGGCTTTGTACACACCCTTCGGCTTTCAACCTCTTCCTTGGTGCAGGTGCTGTCACTGCTGCCTCTTAATTCAGAGGTGATGGGTGCTTAATGGGACATCCCAGATGTCTGTTGTAAGCTGGACACTGTCCAGTCCTTGCTACTGCCACTGGGTGTCAGCATAAAACCCTGCTTCGTGGTACCCTGCCCAGTGGCCCAGCAGCCTTGTCCAAAGGCTATCCAGGTACTGTGCGCTGCATTTACAGCACGCTGCTGCTAGCTGTGTTAGTGCTTAAAATGTCATTTCTTATGACATTATTGCTTACAATGAGCATTATTCATAAAGCAAGGAAAAGAGAAAGTAACTCCATTTAAGAAGACAAAAGTTTGTCTATTTATGACACTACTTCAATCAACAAATCCCACTCCGTTAAAAAAGTTGAATTTCCATGCAGGACTTGTAATCCATTCCTCCTCTAGCCTTTTTGAGTCCTGATACATTTTAATTTTGTAGATTATTTTACAGGGTAATCAAACTTTAAGGCAAATACCTGCTTCTGTTTTAGGTCTCTGAAGCCAAAGGAAAGATTCTTGGCCAGAAAGTTTCTTCACAAAATCAGAGGTACAGGGTTATACATGCACCATTTATGAACCTTTTGCTCTGTGAAAGAAGAGTTCATTGCCTTAGTTAAACTGTTTTAAGTTGGGATCAAAAAGGCTGTGTGATATTTCTGATAAAATAGTTCCTCACTTAGCTGCCCCAGTATCTGTGGATGTTATCAATACTAATATTTAAAAAGTACCTGAGAATATAAAAGTTACTAGAGAGAATAATGACTCCTGTCCACTTTGTAATAATAAGACTTTAACCCTTAAACATCCCCCTTTCCTGATCATCTGCCTAAATTACTGATTTAATTTTTGAAAAATGCTTAAACTCTCCGCCTTTCTTTGGTCACCTCCAGTTACAGCAAGCTGCTAGGGACTTGCATCCTCTAAGTATGTAGCCTAAGTTTTCTTTTAAAAGGTGCCGAATTTCAGGTATCCCTGATTGCTACTTTCAGAAACCAACCAAAGAAAAACTTGGCTAATGACTGCACATTAATGGTTTGGTGGTCTTGCTGATCTGTTAAGGAGCCCTGCCATTGCTATTTGGCTGTGCCTCTTCTGCACTGCTGCGATGTGCTGTTGCAGCATCTGCTAGTCTAACTTGGGTCTTTATGGGTTACTTGGCAGGAATTATGAAACAGAAGACAAGAACAAGGAATCAAACAAGCTGGAGAGAAGGCCGGTAGGTTGTGTGTGCTTTGACTGCTGTGTGTATCCGCCTGTACGAATCAGTTGCACCCTTAAAGAGGCTGAAGTTTAAGGCTTACCCAGTGCAGAGGTGGAGGAACGTGAGCCTGGTAGCCTCAAAATAGTCTGCTTGCTGCTACTGAAAGCGGTGCTCAGGGTGCGCCAGTACTGCCAGACCAGCAAGTGAACGTCTGTGTTCGTTTTTTCTCGCTGTGCTCTTGGCTGCAGCTCGGGCATGCCGAGGCTTTCCTCCTTGTGAGAACTGTCTTATCCAGATGCCGAAGAGAGGGGGAGATGAGGATGGAGGGTGCTGTAAACCCCGTGTTGGCAAAGGGCAAGCATCTGCCTCTCACTGTTTTTATACTGCTGGTTTGACAGTCAACTGTTGCTGTTTTGGCAGATTTCACGGCTTAAAATGCTTTAGGTACTGCACTGTGGGGAGGAAGAGATGGAATAATTTGGTAGTAAATGAAGGGGAATGGCTGGGGGGCTTCTTGGTGGATGGAGTGAGCTGAATGACCAGGACTCACTCTTAGTAGTGTCTTTAGTCCAATTACAGGAAACATCTTTTCTCTGAAAGCAACAATGAAAATACAAGCACTGGTCAGAGTGAAAAAAGCTGGATCCTTGACCCTCAGAGAGACTCGTTACCAAAATCTCTTGACTATACCCGGAAAAGATCCAGGGTGAGAAGTAAATTAAAAGGTAAGCTTGGTGCCCTGTTGACACTTAGTTATGCACGACGTACTGTACTGCAGATAAGCAAACGCTGATGGTGGTTTGAGAAAGGAGGATTCGGCTGAGTCCTGATCTGAGTGGGAGAGAGCGGGCTCGAGGCCAGCGGTAACGGGTGCCCTGTGGAGAAGGAGGTGCATCGCACACCCTTGTGCTTGAAGAACTGGGCTCCTGTCCCCTTTCTGGAGTGGGGTTCAAAGGTCCAGGTGGAAATTGGGCACCTAAATGTCGGTGGGGGTGCAGCCCTCTGTGTAATGGGGCTGAAGAGCCCATGGGTGCTGAGCTGATGGCTGTGTTGGTGCTTTTAAACACAAGAGGAGAAGATCTCTCTGGAGCTGCCATACCTCCTCCCTACAACTTTCCACTCCTCATCTCTCTAGAAATACAATTGACTTGGGGAATAAAACTTGAAAAACCACACGGTTTGCAGATGATGGCACTCTGCTGCCCTTTTTATCCACCAATGGGCCAATTGTCCTCTGAGTGATCTACAAAATCACATGTGATGATCTCTGATGACTTTCTCTGCTCAAGCCTGGCCAATAGCAAACCTCCACTGCAGCCATGCTCCGTGGCTGTGTCAGCTGCTGGGACCTCCAAGTTCCAACTAAGTTGCCCTGAAAGAGTTGGAATGTCTCTGTCCCTTTCATGGAGAATGAGCCTTGTTCAAGTAGCTGTTGGTTTCTGTAGGGATGAAGAAGAAACAGAAGGTCGAGGGAGAAATTATGCTTTATACTGTGTTTCTATGGGAATTGTTGTTCTCACTCCAGTGCCAGCCTGTGTGTCCTGGCTGGGACTTGGGGACCATCAGATAAGCTGCTGAGCCTGCACCTTTTTTGGCAGCTGCTCTGGATGCTGCGAGTTGCGTATGTTTGCATCATTGCATCTAGCTTTGTTAGAAAGGGGTTTTTTGAAGCTTAACACAAGGGTTGTGAATTTTTCTCTTGTAAATGCCTAGAAAACCAGACTCAAAACTGAGTTAAGTGTGATGCAGACCTTAACTGGGTAAGGCACGTGGTTATGTTGTCAGTAACCTGGTAAGCTTTTCTCCCTGCAGTGCTTCCAGTGTCTTCTGCAAGTAGTGGCAGTGACTACCAGACAAAGAAGGTAAGGAAGTGTCAAGCTTAGGTGCCCCAGATTTAAAAACATTACGTATGAGTGGGAATTAAATAAACTGGTGTTATCTTTCTTCTCAAATGTTCTGATGGACAAATTTGTCTGCTAAATATTGCTGAGAGTGCATTGGTCTACTAGAGAGTGGGAAAACAAGGTTGTCTTAAGAAAACATGGGAAACTCCATAGAAACACCTGTGTATGAGCCCTAAGCATGTTGTTCTGAAACAATAATATTTATCTTTGATAGACAGAAAACTGGGCAGGAATTGCTTGGTGTGACACCTGCCTTGGGTGATGCAAGTGTCACTCCACGGGAGCTAATTCGGCTCTAGGGACCTGCCAAGAGCTATTGCTGCCTATCCAAATACCTGCAGAGACCCCAGCCGGGTCCCACCAGGCTGTCTCCCCATGCTGTTCTCTGCCCTGTTTTCTGCGGTGCCTTGGGAAAGCTCAGGTTCATCTCTGCCTTTTGCTGGAAAATTTCAGGGCCTTTATTCTAAGCCCTATGCTCGCGCTGAGTCCTGGTTCACATACTGTTCTTTTCTACTTTCAGCTATAGCTCTGGGAAAACTAACCGTGGGTGATACTGATGGGGGAATTAGTGGACCAGACATACATCAAGCAAAATAAAACACAGTTTAGCAATGCCAGACTTTTCTAGTGCCCAGCTGTTAAGTGCTGTGTATCATATGTTACAGAAAGGTCCCCACTTAAATAAAGTTTGGGGAAAAAACTCTCCAGAACTGGTAGTTGCATTAAAAGCTTTTATTTTCCCCTGGAAACCTTTCCTCTCTTTGATTCTGCTTATGAAAAACTTCATCCACTATACAACTCTAATGGCTAAAGGAGAACTTATGCATGCATTGAACTTCAGGGCACAGATCTCCTTCAGTGTGGGAGAGAGCTATCAATATATTGGGCATATTTCAAGTGTATCTCTGCTCTTAGTGGCTCTAAAAACCAAACCAACCCACCCCCCCACCCCCCCAAAAAAAACCCAACCAAAACCCACCAACCCAAATCCCTACTTCTGTAGTAATGTTTAAATAAAATACATGCCTAGACCTGGTTTCGTTTTAGCAGGGAGCATCAAGGCGAAGAGCTCAAAAAGAGATGTCAAGGAAAAAAAGTACATCCAGCCCCAAGGGAGACAATTTACCTACAGTGAATCTTGCTGGTATTTCTTTCTTAATCTTCCTCAATGCATTAGAAAAGTTGTTTTGATATGTGTGGGTGTGTGCTTTTTTGGGTGGGTTTTTGTGGTTTTTTTATTTTGTCTTTTTCCATCATGTTTTTCTATAAGCATTCTGTTTTGTCATATTTCTTGTAATGGCTGTGAGGGCTGGATATTTTTTGTAGATAGTCTCTTGAGCAGGGAGAACACTAGCTGGGGCTAACGAAAGGTGAAGGAATGAATTTAACTGACAGCTGGAAATAAAACAGCCTTTGGACTGAGTTTGAGCCAGTATCTGTTTCCTGCATGAAGAGATAAAGGAGAGGGTGGTGGTTTCTTTTTTCTACGTATGTCATTTAAATTGACATTTCTAGTCAATACAGGATTCAACCTCTATTGCCTGTGTTGTTTGGCTGATCTCTTGTGCAGATGAAATGCACTCAGAAGAGCTCAAAGGGAGTCCGCTATTACTTGACATGTCTGCCGAGGGCTACTCCAGTGATGAGGAGGCGGCCACACAGGTGTGCAGTATACAGCACTTAAACTCCTTTTAATCTGCTGTCGGGCTTCTTCTCATCTAAAACCAATGTATCATGTCGCTTTGCTTCCTATAACTAGACAAGTCCCTGACAGCTTGTCTGCAGTGCAGGGGGGGATACCTTCTTTGTTTTCCTTCTTTCCTTAGAAGTTTCCCGATGCATCTGCCAAATTGTCAAAAGAAGAAGAAAGTGTTAAGCGGAAGGACTCAGGTTTGTTGGTCTTGATAACATGGAAGAGTTGTTCAAAAGTAGAAATCAGTGTTGCCCAAGTTGTCTTTTTCTTTCAAAGACAGATGAGCACTGAGTTTTTGAGATACTTTTTGCATAAGAAATACCTTCTGTTTCTGTTTTGTATATCATGACAGACTACAGTAAGATGCTTTTATATACATTCCTGAATTCATCACTTGACTCTTAAATCCTGTCCTTGATCACAGGGGAACACATAGTGTAGCTATTAAGAGCTGGGGATTTACAAACTAGTGACCCAAGAGACACACAAAACCTAATTTTTAATGATTTGAACGTGCAGTGCAACTTCAGTTTAAAAAACAAGTGTCCCTGAAAATTAGTGACTTTCTTTATACCTAAGAATATAGATGTAGATCACTGTTATAAGCATTTGGTAAATGGTGACTTGTACTAACGCTTATTACTGCTGTAGCTTTTTTTAGGTAAGTGGCACTTAGGGACTTTTTTAAAGTGAAACCAAACTTGTACAAACTAATTAAAAAATGCAGCACAGTCTCTTTGTGTGATTGGAGGGAACCAAACTTCAAGAAAGTTGAACAGTAATGGGCTGTCTTCATCCTAATAGTCTTGATGGTGAGGTAGTTCTGAGAGACTGTCTTAAAGTTATTGTTGTGACTGTGGACTGAGTCACTGAAGCTTTGGTTTTGGACAAAAGCATCCCCTTTCTTGCGAGCTGGCTGCGTTCATGTTCCCAATATGTCTCTTACCTGTCCAGTATTTGCAGAATATACCTTCACTGCACCAACACATCTGCTTAATTTTGGGGGGAAGGTAAGTGCTGAGGACTTAATTTTCATCACTGTTTACAGTCGTAAAGCTGGAGAGGAGTTGATACCATGCGAAGGTATAAGTAGCATTATGTTCAGAAATTTCAGGTGTGGTCTGTGACTGCAGTTGAAGTCTTGCTCTGTGAACCCTAAATCTACTTCAGTGTGCTCCTCATGGTCCCACTGTCCCCTTGTCCTGGGCTCCACCGCCTTCCTGCTTTCTGCCCTCTGGAGACTCCAGAGAGGTGGTTGGTCGAACACAGACACCTTGCTGAGTTCCGAAAAGGAGACAGTGAGACAAAGGGATGATTTTTTTGGGGGTAGCTTTTCCTTAAAATACAGGCTGCAGCCTCCCTCACTGTGTTCCTAAGGGTTTTCCTGGGTTAAAAGCAATTGTATGGTAACTCTAGTGAAGTTGCAGAAAAGGAGGCTGTTATGGGTGTAGTTAGTTTTTCTCCTCTTCTGTATTTATGCATTTTTTTAATTTATTTTTTTTTTTTAGGAGCAGCTGAAATTAGCTTAGGAACAAATGAGCATAAACAGATTGTGAGCTTGGGTTGGAAAAGAGAATGGGAAGAAGCTGGACAAGAGGATTTTTTTATGGTTAGAGTAGTGGGCCAAGAAATGAAATTATCTTTAAGATTGAGATATGGTAGCTTTCCAGTTATCTGAATAGCACTAGGCAGTCTAGTTGCCTGCTTTTGCGAGGGAAGAGATTTGCTGGTGAAGTCTTATCCTGTCCTGTAAGTGTGATGCCAGACCCTAAAATGAAGTTGCCTGCTCTTCTGCAGCATTGGTAATTCCAGTGGTGCTTTCTGTGTGAGTAACTGGTAGATACTGCCACGTACCTCGTGCGAAAGTACAGATCTTTTCTGAAACATCTTCTGTTCTCTTTCTAGATATATTAAGTGGCACTGTCATAAAAAAGCCTAAATTTTCCGGTTGGGAAACAAGTCATTTGTCCTCTGACACTTCCTATAAATCAAGGAAACATTTTGATTCAGTAGAGAAGGAAGCAGAGATCCAAACAGGTAAAGTCAGGCTGGCAATTAAGGTGAAGTGTTTAAATCCTTTCAGCTTTTCTTTTTTGATGGTAGAAATCATAGTCATGTGGAAGCTTGGAAAGAGGTATTTGTAGGGAGGATATCTTCTCCAAAAGTAAAAATGTAGCAGAAGGTGCGTATTGCAGCACTGCCATTGGATGCCATGCATGTAGAATTGTGAATAAGGAAATTTGGGTTCCCTAACCACAGTCCACTTGGGAAGCCACTTAATAATGTCTGCACTTTCTAGTCTTTCTCAATAGTGATTGTCCAGAGCTATTAAAAAAAAGAAACTGAAAAAAGCATGCAGATAATGGACAAAGTAACTATAAAACACTGCTAACTCTGAACAGAAGGGGGTTAGGCTTTCCTTGCAATGTGTAAGTAGAACACAGGAAAACAGTGGCCTGACTCTTCCCCCCCACCCCCGTGCTGTTCTTTTGCCACGTTATCTGTAAATATGTTGCTCTTTGTGTTTGGTTAGTATTGTGCCTCTTCTTCCATGCTGCTTTCTAACAAGTCTTTCCTAATGCATTTTGGAGCAGTTTCCCTCCTGCTTGTGAGCTCTAGAAGAGCAAGACTCAAATTCCAGCTCTATAACAAATGTTGTTCACATGAATGACAAACCCTTCAGTAGCAGGAGGGTTTACGTTCCACTAAACCCTCCAGCACAGTACTAACTGGGCATATGCTTTCTCCTAGGTCAGCAAATGGATGATAGTGTGGATGATGCATTTTTTTCCAAGATGCTGAGTGAAGACTTCAGTGATTCAGGGGTGATTACTGCATTTGAAAGCTTTATCGGCCAGCTAAAGAAATTGTTCTCGGTAATGTGGACTCTCTTAACATGTGTGCTGTGTGTGGCATTTTCTCATAGTATGCAAAATTACCTTTTTATCACCAGGGGAGTTGGTGCAAATATCCCATCTATATTTTGTGCCCAAGAGCAGGGTTTTGGCTGCAGTGGCTGTTAGCCTGGAGCTCTTAGAAGTATTCTGCACAACCTGTATTGAGAGTGTTACAGGAAGGGCGTCAAGGGAGTTTTTTAATCAGGTTTTACCTTTTTTGTCTTATTTATATGTTGGAACATCAGATTTGGTTAGGCATTTCAAATACTTTCCTCAGAGGGAAGGGATCAAAGCTTTTTGAAAGGTAATCCAGTGCAGTGGCAGTGTACCTACATCGGACCTGTGCGTTGTTGTTCTCATGTGTCTGTATCAAAAATACAGAAGCTCCCTTTTGGAGGACAGAGCAGTTTCACTGCAATGTAAGGCAATGCAGTTTTTCATAATGAAAACCAGAAAGCAATACAAGCTGTACCTATTGACTAGAACATGTGTAGATCCATAAGGACACGCTTGCATCTTTGAGATTAATGGTATGTGGAGGTGTTGGTTGCACAATTGGTAGCATATAAGTTGTGTACTCTTGGTTTGCTCAACTGTATAGATATACTTGAGATGCAGTGCAAGCAACAAACTGCTACTGTTGATTTAGCTATAACAAGTAACATAGGCATTAAACCAAGTTTAATATGAGACGACAGGATCTGACCCATCGCAAAATCTTCTTGTGTTTAGAAGCTTTGAACAAACCAGACATGGCAGAGCAGACTTATACTGGATCAGCACTCTGTATTGTGCAACCATGATTTTTTTTTTTTTTTTTTTTTTTTTTTTGAGCTGGTGCTAGGTGTTCACACTAAACTTTTGGCACTAAGTCCTTGAATCAAGGCTGGAGGTGGTGCATTTACGAATCAGTTATGATTAAAATGCACACAGTTTGCATTAATGCTGATCTTAAGTGGTGCTAACAAAGACCTGGTTTTGTGCAGTTAATTGTGTTGGAGTATGGGTGAAGCTTGCTTCTTTGGGGCTAGGATAACATGGCCCTCACCTGAAGTTGCATGTGTTACATAGAGGTTTGTTGGTGTAACTAGTGTGGCTAAATGAAATCAGTTCATATTTGCAGTACCCTGCCTACATGTCATCTCACTTCAGTTAAATTTGACTTAAGATAGTTTCTGCTAAGCTGAACGGCAGCATGTGGAAGGATTTGTGTTCCAGGGAAAGGTTTTGCAAACTAGACTTCTAGGTTTTGGCTTGGGCCGTTGCCCATCCCTAATGGTGCGTCCTGTGGCTAGTCCCGCTACCAAAGGATGGAGACCAGTGCACAGAATGCCCTGAGGACTTCGGAGAAGAACGTGTCCACCCTCCTGAACCAGATACACAAGTGCAGGTAAGTTGTCTGCTGCTAGCTGAAAACAGCTTCAGCTTTGTGTAATTTTCATTGATATGAAAAGGAATGCCTCTTTGTAAATGAACCTGACAGTAAGCCACTGCACTTATTATGGTTTGTAAGGCAAAATAGCTTTTGTGTGTCTCTTTTGCTTTTCTGTAAGAAGAGTTTCAGAAGCGTAGCTCCTGTGATTTATCCTGCTTTTCCTGTAAGGGGAGAGTGGATGGATTAATGAATGCAAAGCAAGCTTGAGTTAGGAGCAGTTGATGAAGCAGTCCTTGGACTGTCTTCTGATTGTCATCAGTGTTCACAAATCTGTTTAAAAGCCCTTTTGTTACACTTAGTAGCTTCTTTTTCTACATGTTTTGAGAAAGAAGCCAGACTCTGATTTACTTAATGAAGTGAGGGAGAAGAAAAGTAAGGGGCCTGTTATAGACCCATTTCTGTAGATTGTTTCCATGTGCATGAAATAAGTGTCAGCTAGTGGACTTTACAGGCACCCACCAGTTGGGGCTTTAGGGTCCTTTCGCTCGACAGGTTGTCAAATTTCTCAGGTAGAAGCTAGACAAAAAAATCAATTATAATAGTTATGGATTTGTTATAAGTGAAATACAAGCAGAGCCTAAGATATGAAAGTCTATCAGGCCTCTCTATCTACTACGCATTCAGTTTGCAGGATTTAAATCAAATGCAGTATGAAATAATAGCGTTTACAGTGCAAAATCCCTGGTATCAGTAGAATCTCTATGAGCAGAATTTGCCTGTCATTAAGGTACACGGCGAAGTTGGTGTTCCAAAAACAAAACCAGAGGATGTTTTGGGGTGGAAGATAAGAGTTGATGGCAGTGAGATGCTGCCATGTTTTGATATTACTAAGTAAGTAACCTGGAGCCAACCCGAGCTGCAGTATAGTGGGGACAGAGCTGTGCCAAACCTGTCCTACCCTAGAAGGGTAGTTTCTAAAGTCACCATCAGATGATGACTTGGCATCGCACTGCGAGGGGAAAGGTGGCAAACCCAAGCGAAGAAGGGTGCTAGTGGTGAAGGCTTAGAAATAGCTGGTATCCTGTGGCAACACCATGTGTGTATATCAAACCCATGGTAGGAAAACCCATCAGATGTTTTTTGTGCCAAGATGCTGTCTTCAGCTTGGGAAATCTCTGCTGAAATCCCTGGAGGCTGGGAGAGTATGCAGGGCAAGTATGGCACTGGGAACCCTGATGTACGCTCTGTCCTGGGCCTCTGTTACTGACTGCTATGAGACAGGCTATTTGGCTAAACTCACCTTCAGTTTGACCTGGTACAGCTATTCATGTGCTCTGTGACATACCTGAGAACAAAACTGCCCCGTGTATTTCAGCAAGGACGTTTGCTTCTGCCTAAAGTCAGGTTTGGTGCTGAAGGGGTTTGTCATCTGCCTTGTGCTGCTGCATATTAAAGTGTCGAACTTGTTTCTGTTCTCCATCACTAGGCTGAGTAAGCTGGAGACCTTCCAGAAGATTGTTGTTGAAGAGCTTGCCAGTCTTGAGAAGGAAACTCAAATGTTGGCAAACATGGAGAAGGATGCAGTGGTGTGTAGGACTTCTCGTGTGCCAGCCCGCGGAGGTACCCCTTCCCAAGTAATGGGGGTTTTCTTTGGGGCTCTTTTTAGGACTTCTGGAATGCGCAGTTGCTCAAACTGAATTCTTTCTGCAACCAGCAAAAGCAAAGGTATGTGTCTACCAGCTGTCCTGCATGCTCACAAGTCCTCTGATGGTCAAAGAGAGCACTAGTTAGGCTGGTGTTACCCTCGCTGGTGTATCAGGAAGTATTCTGAACCCAGTATGGCATCTCCACTCGGTGTCCACTGATGAAGCCTTTGCAGCCTCATGAGGGTTTTGAATTGGGACTGGGGTGCAATGAGGGACTCTGCATGGGAATTTGTGCAGGACAGGCACATGCTTCAAGAGACCTGTACCAGCATCTGGAACAAGGTGCCCCCTCTGGTCATGTCTGTATTTAGGGGTCAGAGGGAGTGGAAGGAGGAGATCATTTCCTATACAAAAGATACTGTCGGTGCAAATGCTGGGCAAAAAGCTGCAAAAGTGGGAATCCTCAGGTTCATTTTTATGGTAAATATCTGTGTTCAAGTTTCATCAGTAGGAACTAATGCTTCACAGATAAACTAGCCAAGTTCACTTCTCTTCCAGAATTCAATCTGTTGACTCGGCCCTGGGTGAAACAGCAAAGAGTTTTGCTGACAGTATCCAGAATACAACGGTACGTGCAGTATGCAAGCAGCTCTGTATGGGTGGTGGACTCTGAGTTGTGGCTCGACTGATAAGTGTTAGAAGTGAACAGCTGAAGTCTGGGAGGGGAAACCTTTGGTTAGCTGATCTGTGGGGCTGGTTCTTTGTGGGATCCCTGGTCCTGATGCACAGAAAGCATTGAGAAAGCAGTGTTTGCCCTGCTAGGGACTAGGGGAAGTGGTCAAAAAGCACTTGCCTAAGGGGGAGGGTAAGGACAAGGACCATCAGGTAGTGATGCTTCTCCTGTGTTTGTATCTTGGGGATTCCTTCATCCCGAGACTGGTTTCTGCGTAGTTAGTGACCCTTAATGCAGTTCTCTACTGTCACTTTGTCCAACTTGCCCTTGGAGCTGTGCATCCGTGACATGTTGTGGCTAGGAGCTTTGCAGCCTAACACCACCTTGCATGCTTTCTCTCATCTGCTTTTTGGGTCTGGCAACATCTAGCCTTGATGACTCCAAGTCTGATTTCTAAAAACCAAATTTATTCATTTACCTTGTATCCCAGTTAAATATTCTGTTTAAGTTCTTAAACTCTTCAGAGCCTAATCACTAACTTATGCCCTCGTTTTAATTCGTAGATTAAGCTGAAGACTCTGTTAACTTTGATACAATGCTTAGTTTCCATCTTGTCCACCCCATAACGTGCACATATATTTTTGCTACTGCTGCTGTTCCACCTTTATGCACAGACCTGATGGCTTTCGGGGTTTAGCATTCCTGCAAGGAGACTGATGGATTACTATGATGTATGTGATGCCATGTGTCTGCACTGCACAGAGCTGAAGAAAGCTCCCTGTGTTGAAGGAACAACCATGCCTGTGGTCACTACAGTAGACTGGCCTGGGATTTTAGAAAAGACACTGAAAACCAAGAGCTTGTTTCTTTTATCTGTTAAAGCTGGAATCCTGAGCCTTTCCATAGGGAAAAGTTTCCATTACGAGCACTAAGTTGTTTAGGGACATAGACCTTTCCCTTACCAGAGGTGCTGCTCATGAGGGACACCTTTAAAGAAAGGCAGGGCTGAGGAAAGAGCAATCGTATCATGGGAGCGGCTCATCCTGCAGCACCTTGTTCCAGGGTGGGTGCTTAAGGATTAAAAGGTGAATTTAAATATGCTTCTAGAATCTCTACAGTTTCTGTTCTTATGCAATATAAATGTTTGTATAAACTTTTGAAATGTTTTTAATGATCTCTTTTTTCCTTCCCTGCAGTATGAACACCCAATGAAGAAGGCAGTAGAAAACAACGTGTTCATTATTCCTTCTGACTAGCAAACCCCCGAATTCATTAGAGCTCTTTAACATTTGAGCACCTTAAGCACTGTAGAGAAGATGGTCCTGTGAAGGATGTTAATCTATTTTAAATGGAAAGGAAAAAAAAGGAGAGAAAAATAACATTGATATTGAGCCTTTTTCTGCTTAAAAAAATAAACACTGCTGAGTGGTCCAGTTTTGACCCCTGTGTTGATAACATCAAGTTTTACTGCAAAATTGCAAGATGGGTCCATTAAATATCAAAGAAATAGAAAATGAGCTAAACATCATGATTTAGCCACCAAACTGATGCATATACTGCCTTTCTTTGAGTATTCTGCTATACCTTTATCAAATGTAAAAGTGTTTAATGATTGATTCTAAGTAAAATATTGTTCGCATAGGATAATAATCTCCTCATTTCTTTTGAATTGGTGCACTGTGCATGCCTGTGGGAAGGGACTCTAGAGTCCTGTATACCATGTATAGGGTGTGTTAGGGGTAGCCTTTCTCATGTGCATCCAGCACTGTGGGAACTGCTGGCTTGAAACTAGAGGCACTCAATTCTGGATTGCAGAGATAAAAAGCACAGAGGGATATACTGGATATTGGCCAGGTACCTGATGGCAAACTGGAGACTGTGGAGGGCAAGAAACTTGGAGCATTGCAGAGAAAAATGGCAAGTGAAGCTGGAGAAATTATTTTAAACCCAGTGACTATTGGCTTCTAGAAGACTTTAAAGTACAGTGAACAGTGTTAGGATTAGATAAACCAGCATCAAAGGTGTCTCGAAAATGAGTAGCAGTTAAACCATGCTATTTAACAACATCATCTTCTTTGACAGAGTTTCCTAAATCATGGTTGGTCTTCACAAACTGTCTTTAATGCTGTGGCAGACTTCATATATGCTAGTGCATCTTACTGAATTTGTGGGAACATGGCATGTTTCCAAGCTCTGTCTTTCTATGTATCTTATAAAACCGATCTCAGACTGCTGTGTGGGTTGGAGTGGAGGGAGTCATTCCCTGCACACAATGTACCTTCATGACAAAAGCCCACTTCTGCCAGGGTCTGTTTCACCACTGAATGTCTTTTGGGGGGCTGAAACTGTTCCTTCTTGAGAAGATCATACAGGGTAATGCGACAATGAGAAGCTGTGGTTGCCATTACATAATCACTTTCTGGAGGTTATGCTTATTCCTTTAGCTTAAGTATTCCTGACTGGAGTTGGCATGAGTCAGGACTCCATCCATGTCAAGGGATGGTTGACTCTTTCCTTCTGGAGTGGTTTAAAAGAAAAGGCCTCTTAATCCCTGCCCTAAAGCTCCAGGTCCACTCACCTGCTCTCTCCTGTTCACAACGTGAAGGGCTGAAGCTGTGATTTCGCATCCACTACCTTGCATTTATTTCTGAAGGCTGGCCCTGGTGACCTGACTACGCTGCATCCTCCTGCTGCTCTTCAGTGTCTTTCCAGCTGCCATCTGAATCCAGTCTCTCAAAGCGCTCAGCTGAAGTGGCTGTGTCTTTTGGGAGGTGAATCTGTAACTTCTGTGAACAGCTCTGCTTGTGCCTGGTAAATCTGTTTAGATTTGCAGCCCATTAACAGAGTTTTTGGCATGCTTTATGTCCCACTGGTGTGGTGGTGGTATGCTGTGGTTGCACCAGCAGTGTCATTAGCCAAAACAGGCTTTAAGATATCAGCCTGAGTGATCTGAGCATCCCTTCCTATTGCCTGGCTGTACTAGGTCCGAAATAAAAACACATTTGGGGCTTTTACTACCTGAGTAGTAACGTCAAGGTGCTGGGTCTAGGAGTGTGGTAAGGCCTTGAGCTGCCCCGTTGCTTGTTATTGTAACCCAGAGTTCACACTAGGGAGTGTAAAGGGATGCTTTGTGCAACGTTGCTCCCAGTCCTAAGTACCGAGGTGAGCCTTCTAGTAGTTCCTGGGTAAATGCCAACATCCCATGGTTTTATGCTCCACGACCTGGCCAAACAGGATGGATGCAACCAGGACTACTGAGGTGCTTGATGTGAAGCAGACCTAAGAATTGAGAGGAGAGATCCACACTGCAGCTGCTCTTCTATACTGAATTCTGCAAAGCCACAGAAATACCCCGACACCCTGCATCCCTGGGGCACGTGTCATTGCCTTCGGGGTGGATGTTGCCTTGGCTGGGTTAGACTGCACCTCCAAGGAGCTTACCGCCCAAAGGGAAGGTTTGAAATGGGAATAGGGTGAGACGCGATGGCTGTCTCTGGTTTAAGTATTATTTTTTTATCTTGAATTTTTTTTCAAACGGTGACAATTAATGGCTGATCTTTCATTTCTGAGATGTTGTTTGATGGCTTCATTGCTCTCTGCGTTAGAGCTGCTAAGCATTTAAGCTTTGTCAGCACAATGGAGTAGATGTGTAGCAAGTCTTGTTTTGCTACGTTTCTCCACCCTTCCTGTGTGTTGGCAGAATGCTCTCTTGGCATCTCCTGTGACTAAAAATTTAGGAACATTTTTTATCGAAGTACCTTTGCTAGATAATTTACAGAAACAAGACTGATGCACACTGTATCTCTTACTGTTGAATTTCCATGTAACCTGTCACTACAAAGCCTGGAAGGTGGGTGTTGAGCACTTCAGAGGGCATGGATAAAGGAGAAATCAGGATCTATTATTACTCATTAAAAATTATCATAATATTGTATGCATCTACACTTGCTTTCAACTGTTTTATTGGAAAAATCTGAACCCTAAAAAGGTGCTTTTAGTGATAAGTATGGTAGAGCAGAAACAGATGCCATACAGCTTAGAAATCTCTTATTCCTGCAGTTCTTTTTCTATCCCTTCATATAAAAAGCTTTACTTACTGAGAAGCTCAGCAAGTTCTAGCTTGGTAACTTGTGAACTGCCTGAGCTGGGAGCACATGCTGGAAGTTTTGGTTTTTCTTAATGGTCTTTCCATCTGTAGTCAGTAGCTGTTGTGTTTGGAGACAGCATCTTGGACAGCCCATCTCATACTGCTTCCTGCACTGCTGGGTCAGTCCAGCATGTTTGAGCTAAAACCCCCTGAAGGTCGTAAGTCCATTTGGCTTCTGCAGATGATATTTTGGCAACACAAACCTGTAACTGGGTTACCCTAACATTTCATTTTTGGAAGGTAGGTAGTTGACCTTGGCAGGTTTCCTTTGGCTGCTCGCTTATGCTCTTTTAAGTGTTATTTATCTAGCTATTTCTTTTATTTTCTTCCTTTCAGTGTAAATAGATAAAGCTCAATTTTCAACCTGTTCTTCTGAGCCAGAAAAAACGAAGATGATGGGGATGCTGAAGTGCAAAAACCATGCATCAGTACCCAGAAAAAGAAATGGGAAATACAAAGTGCAAGTTAAGGACAACTGCTTCAAGCATTTTAAGCTCTTAACCAGTTTGATATTAAACCCTGTTATAACCCCTGCTATCTTTGTCATATCTCTTTCAGGGGATGATGCTGTGCCAAGTGCTTGTTTACCTGCACGATCTGTGTCGATGCAATGATCCATCCAAGGTCTAGAGGGCTACTGTTACCTAGCGGCAAGGCTACATAAAGGCTGTGCAGTGCCAGCGAAAGGGGTGTCCTCTATGGCTGGAAAGGGGCAGAGTGACCAGAGGAACTGTGTGTGTGTGTTTGTGTTTGCCCTGACCTGGGGTCGGCTTGCCCTGCTCTCAGTAAGGGCTGCTGATGTGGGCTGGAGTGTGCTGGGACAGGTCCCACTTCTGCAAGGGGTAGGACTCTGTCTAAAAGAGTGGTGCACTAGAACACAGACATGTCTCTAGGAAGAGCTGAGAGCTGTTGTATGTTGGAACCAACACGCAACAGAGCCTTTCCTGGTCATATATTACAGGGTGGGTTTTGTTTATCATGAGCAAGAGTTGAGAAACCATTACTTATAGTCAGACTGTGAGAGAAGCCCTGTAAAGCTAAGCGTCGGCACATAGCAGCAGCCTGATTTCTCCCCTTTAATTCTAGTGTTCCTGGAACGGCCTTAGTAAAGTTCATTCCTTCCTCTTCATTCCTTGGGAAGCTACTAACATCCAAAACCAGTGAATCAAACTGAATAGCTTTCTCTCTTCTGCTTTACTTCCCTGTCCTCCCACACATACCCTCTAGTGAGCCCAAAACATCAGGGTCAAGTGTTTGCATGTCTCCTGTGTTTGTATTTTCAATCTGAAAGAAATTATATTTTTGAGATTGATTTCTTTGTTGTCTCTCCTCTCAGTTTTCTATCATCAGGCCCCAACTGAAAACAATCTGAGAATCAAAGGATGACTTGATGGGTAAGTACAAGCTTTGAACAAACAAGTTATTGCAAGATTAGCTTTGTTCGAAAACCAAGTTTTTACAGGTAGCAGAGCTGTGTGTGGAGAGTTTAGGAGTTACTAGCTACAGGGCTGTGTGATAGGAAAAAAGTGCTAATTGGCTTGGTAGTTCGGTCCAGTTTAAAATTTAGTCAGAAGAGATGCCATGTGTATGGCATTTTGATGGGCACCATATCTAAGTTTAGAAACTGCAAATGGACCAGAGGTGGGAGTGTTAGTTAAACATAGCTCCCCCAAACTCCAATATCTTGTTGGTGAACAGCCCTTGGTCTTACAATCGTGACTCCTTGTGTAGTGCTAACTAGTTAGGCATGAGACTGTGGAGCTATCCTTGTGCCTCAGCTTCTGATGTTGCAGTCTTTACAAAACTGCTAGGTATCAGCCTGCCTCACCTGAAGGAGCAATTGTACCTTGGATCCTACTACAGCAGCAGAGATAATCTATGATGAGTGTCTTTCTTCCGATTTGTTTACTGTGAAATATTTTTAAAATCTTGTCCTGGTGCATATTTGGCTGCTTCAGCTTTCGTTTACAAGGGTACTAAGTGCTGCTGGACTTGTGTTTTGTGCTGTGGATACTTGTGGCTGAAGGAAGCTTAAAGCTGCAGTATCTGGTCCTTTTATCAATCCATGATCTCTGCTTGGCCGAGGCTGACACCTAATCAAGGGACTCATTTATCAGAGTCTTCAGGCTTGCTATGGGTATGAGCACCGTTCCTAGGGGCAGGTGCTCTGTAGGACAGAGGAGCTGCTGGCAACATAAAGCTCTTGTTGTGTCCATTCAGATGAAAGGCAATGCCCTGAAAGCACATTAGAAAGGTGATTGGTACTGCCCTCATGTTTGGCATGTTGCCAGAAGATGAGCTTGGTAAAACATGATAATGGCTTTTTTTTTTTTTTTTTTTTTTTTCCATACAACAACAGATTTCCCTCAGTGAATGCAAGCAGTCATGCGGTTGTGATTTTGCCTGTTGGGCTGGATGAGGTGCTTCCTCCTCTCCCATTCCCCTGGAGTGGTCTAAACATGCTACCGAGTGAAAACATGCCTGACAAACTTCATTTTCAGCCGATAGGATGCGGAAACTGCTTCTAAACATAGCACAAGAAGAGAGAATGTGTATGGGAGGAGAAAAAACCCCACACAACTATTTGAGGACTGGCAGTCCTTGCAAAGAAATCAAATGCAGAGAGACTTCTGCTTTCCATGAATGTGGCTTGAAGTGTGCTGTGAACATGTAGTTGCCAGAATCCCTACTCAGCCTATGTGCTTAGATGGGATGCTCTTTGCCACCATCAGCTGTTACAGGGCTTGTCTCTTTCCAAGAGTAATACCAACTTTTTTCTGCCCATGGTGCTAGATACCATCTTTGCATGGTAACATCCAGTACAGGGCTTTACAGCAGCACACAGAACTGCTGTAGCTAACTCTGAGATTGCTTCTCTTGCAATTCAACCACTGTAAAAACAATGGACTCGCTGCCCATTTGTGAGTGAGCGTGGTAGCCACAGAGCATCTCTGCTGTAACATTTTCCAGTTCAGTATCTTAACGCTTTCCAGGTTTCCCTTTGTGGCTGGAGCTGGGTGTCAAGGATTCCTTTGCACGTGGTTTCTGCTTTTAATGGACAGGAAACTATTGGCAAGTTGAGGTTGAACAGCTCAATCCAGAAATGCTTTTTCAGTGGGAATCTCTTCAGGAAGGGGAAGGATGCTGTATGATGCTTTTATTTTTCTTGCAGTCCAAGAGATTAGCTCACTCATGTGGCACATAGAGAAACCTGCTTTTCATTCTCCAGTGAAACAAACTAAACCCCCTATCTCCCATCTTTCAGGACAGTGGCTAACTACTAGTCTATAAGCTACCCAGGTACGGCCTGCTGTTAAACAACTCCATTTGCATTTCCACAGAGCACTTTAATCTTCTTCTGGCTCAAATAATGTAAGCCCCAAAAGATTGTCCTGGAAATGGGGAGCTGTGGGTTCTCGTTGTCTTGGCCAGTGCAGGGCACTAAATGTCTGTTTTCGACATTCTAGAGCAAGGGCTGTAAATGCAACCTGGTAGGTTGGGTGGAAAGAGAAAAGGAACACCTGCCTCCATTTTATGGTGTTGAGATCCTAGTCCTTCATCCCATTCATATAATTTTACTGAAAGTGCTCCAAACAGAAATGAAATGAATCTTTCAGAAATAGTTAAGCGTTTTCTCAAACTCAAAATATTTTTTGATTGCTTTATGAGGATAAAATCTTAAAATTTTTGCATACGTTGAGGATAATCTCAGTGCTTCCTTTTACTGCCCTAACTGAAATTCAGCTGCTGAACTGGACCATACTCCCCTTTTTTGTTGGTTTGAAATAATCATTCAAGCCTAGGTTTTGCCTTTTTCCAGGAAATACGTGTCAATTAAAAGCCTCTCATGGATGCAAAGTCTTCACAGGAGTCACTGGAAATTCACATGCTGCTTTCTAGGCTGTGTTGGCTGCTGATTTATCTGCTTATTTTTGTCAGGTAGAGCTCCCAAATGAGATTTTTTTTAAAGCTTTTATATAGCAGAAACAGCAAGCACAAGAAGCTGCATTGCCAGTAAGGAAGTCTGAACTGACTGACAGGATTCCACATCTTGGCAAAGAACAGGCAAACCAGGCTCTCTTCCCCCAGGTAGGTAAGTTTGGGTGGAGAGCTGATGTTCGGGAAGTTGTATCTCCACCATGTCTCAGCTGTGATGCTCCAGTTATGCTTCGCTGTGCCCTCATGCTGTCATGTACAGCAAAACCTAGAGATGTTTTGGTATTGTGTGTGGGGCACCACAGAATGCATTAAATTAAATGTGAATAAAAACTGGGAGTCAAACTCACTTGAACTAGTGAATGGGATGCAACGGTTGTCTTCCTGTGCAATATTCGGAAATTTTTCTCTGTCAGAGTCGAGACTGCTCTTTTTACCCATTTGTAATAGATGAATCAAAACAATCTCACCAGCCAAGGTCTGCAAGGCAAGAGAGCCTGGGAACAGGGAGGCACCAGAGCCAGGATAATTTTAACAAATCTGTTTGGACTGAAGTTTGGGCTGAAGGTGCTTTTTCTCTGATGAAAAAAGCAAGCTCAATATGAGGTATTCACATCTACTTCATGTGTCTGTGTCTGAACTAAAATCCAGAGGAGCTAAGGGTGGGAGCCTGTTTTGCCTGTAGAACCACCGTTAAGAAGCAGGACTGTCTAGCAGGGATAGGGATGTTCAGTCTACCAGAAAAACGTATCTTAAGTAGGAAGCGTAAACATGCTGTGTTTCCGTGCTGTAGAAAACTGTTTCCGATCAACCTAATTAGTTTGTGTGTGTATATGAGCATGATATGCAGAAATACCACCTGCCCAGTCGATGAGGAGGACAGAGTACAGCCAACAGTTGTACAAAAACCACAGGGGAGCTTTACATCAACACCAGTGAAGGTGGTATGTAAAGTTACGGAGGTTGGTTGTCAGTCTGACCTGAATGCCCTAACAACTTTCTGAAAAAGTCTGAGAACAAAAGTAGCCTCAAATAACCAGTTCCCAGCAATTTCATGCCTTAAAGAGGAGTGGAGACAGCCTGATAGTAAAATTTGTTTATTTACAGTGTTATGTATTACAGGAAAATCAGTTTAAAAAGTCAATGCTTCTCTTTCTTCAAAGTTGCAGCATTTTGAAGATGTTAAGACAGATCTGAAGAATTTTAAACATACCTGATTCCAGCCTTCCCGGTTGGATCTGCAAGGTGAGACTGTCTTGGTTTTTTCCTTTTTTTTTTTCTTCTTTTTTTTTTTTTTTTTTTCCCCAGCCCTTTGAGTTTCAAGTAAGGCATTTATTTATTTCTTTTTATTTCTTTTTCTTTTGAATGAGGTTTCAACAAAACAAAAGACAGTATCCATGGGTTTGGTTGCTGTAGTAAACTTTAACATTTAGCACGCTGACGCTGTCCACCTTGATAATCAAATGCATGCTTTGCCATCAAAAGGTTATGGACTCCACTCGGCCTAAAATCCACACTGGGCCGCGCAACCATTTTGTTGCCTGCCTCAGATGCATGGTTCAGCTAGTTGTCTTGTGTGATATCTTGTCAGCTCCTCCGATTCCCTCTGCCTTTACCCTGGTTTCCAGTATCAATCTGATGTCTGCAGAGCTCTGAAGCTCTTCCTTAGGACCATGTACAACACCTTTCAGTCAAACCCACTAATTTCTTATAGCTTGTGAGTTTTACAGTATCAACCAGAAAGATCTGCAAAGCAAAGGTTCTGGAAGGGCCGCTGAGAACTAATATATGCACAAAGCATCCAGGCTTTGTGACTGAGGGTGGTTTGGGTTTGGGTTTTTTTGGTTGCTGCTTTCCCTCCTTATTGAATGTTAAATAGAGCAAAACACTGCCTTTCCCTGTGGCCAGCTTCATGAAGAGGGAGCAAATGTGAATACACACCAGTTAGATGCAGTCTGTGGTGGTGGTGTGAAAGTGTTTGAATATTGCAGTTATTTTGGTTGCCCAGTTCACGGTGATGCAGTTTAGCAGCCCGGCTGCTCAAATGTACTGTTTGTGCTGCAGCATTTGGGGGATTTCAGTTTTTCTGCTGGAGCAGAAAGGTTTTGTCCACATTGTAACAGAGCTGGAACTGGCTGGAGACAGATGGGATCCAATGGGACTTTCGAGCACAAATTCAGACTGAACTCTGACTTGAGACGCCCTTCTCCTTTCCGTTTTCTCCTCTTGCTTTTGCTGGACAAACCGGTCTGTTCTTCCCCTGTACCGTACCACTTCCTCAGCCCCTTTCCTTCTTATCCACGAGCCCTCGTGGCCGCGGTCTCTCCGGCTGCTCCTGGTGAGGCTGGCTGCCCTGCACCCCCCCGCTCTCTGGGACAAACCTTTCTGCCTTTGCACCTGCAGCCTCCGAGATCCCCCCGATGACAGATCATCTAGAGGGGAGATGGAGAACAGTCGGAGGAGCAGGATTTGGGACAGGCTCCTCTCCATGTGGGCCCTCTGTGGCCGCCTGGTCCCTCTGCGCTGGCTGGGCTGGGGCGACTCCAAAAGGTGCTTTTGTTGAGAGAATTTGTACCCACTGGACTGGAAGAGACCAGAACTATTTCATTGTGAAAAGGGGAGAGAAAAAAGTCTGTGTCCGCTTTTTAGTAGAGATTTTGAAAGGGGCTAAATGAGAAAAGGGTGAGGGCAGCTCCCCAAAGCTAACCTTGGGTATTCTTCCTTTCTAACCATTTAAATGGGAGGTAAATGCAGCTAACTGAAGCAGAGAAGATAGTGACTGGCTATTGTGAGAGACACACCATTACAGCTGCAGACAGCAAATATCTCCTTGCTTTCCCTACAGAGGATTGTGCCTCAGTCCCATCTGTTTCTTCAGTCAGAGACCAGTCTGAGTAAGGCTCACCTAGCACAGAAATTCCTATATAACGTGCTTTGCTCATTGCTGAATTCACTTTTAAGACTTTCTATGTCTTCCAGTCTGTTAGTATGTGGCATGTCAGTTTGCTTCAAATTAGCAGTGGTTGTATAGGATTAACTTTGTGCACATTTACACTCAAAGGATTTATCTTCATTAAGTTGTTGAGCTCTTATTTCTTTCAAAATCTATTTACTCAGAACTCCTATTAATTTAGCACATCCAAAGTGACTTGTTTTGCTCTGACTAGAGCTCAAAAGCCCGTATCATCACGTGATACCATGTATTCTGAATACCACTGGTGTCTATGGGAGGGAGCGTGCTATGGGGAACGGCTGAGAAGAAGCAGAGGGGTATGGTGTTGGAAAAGGTATGATTCTCAATTCCCCCCCGCCTTCCTCTTCCTGACCTTGGCCACAGTTTAGCTGAAAGTGTTGGGTGCACTGTGAAGCCTTGCCTCAAGACCTCTTGCACGCACAGAACGTGGTCTGCGTTAGTCTGAACAGAGT
Organism: Aquila chrysaetos chrysaetos; assembly: GCF_900496995.4. Classification (NCBI taxonomy): domain Eukaryota; kingdom Metazoa; phylum Chordata; class Aves; order Accipitriformes; family Accipitridae; genus Aquila; species Aquila chrysaetos. Next base: position 18,392,860 of record NC_044021.1, read on the forward strand.
CCTAACCTGTTGAAGGCATTGATGGGTGTATCCATCAAGTGTTTTATAAGGCGTTTTTATGTCGTCAGCATTAGAGATCAGAAAGGTTTGCTTTTTCATATGAGAAAGATCTTGGCCGCCTTTGTTCCGATGGTGATCTTCGACAGGACAAGTAATTCTACTCGTTTGGTTAAAACCTAAATAGCAGTACATTAATAAGTGTCTGGTACAAAGAACTGATAAATGTAATCAAATAGATTTTAAGCTAAAGCTTGTAATTCCGTCTTTTTTTCTTCTTTTTTTTTTTTAGAAAAAAATCGTAGGAAATACTATATATACTTATTGTGCTTTCTTATTGTTCAGGAATCCATTGGCAGCAGCAAAGCAGTCCTTATGGAAACCATTCTTGATTTCTGTTGTGATAGGGGTTTCCTTTATAGCTGTTCTTGAAGGTGCTTTCCGGTATGTCTATAAAAGCAAAATCCAAAGTAAATACTTGGATTTATTTAGTGCCCCCCAAACACTACTTATGGTTAACTGTAAAATGAAGCTGTCTGGTGGTTGTTGATGCAGATGTGTATATTTGTTTCAGACTGCGTTAAGGGAACTGTATTATTTTCACTGCCGTGGGTGATATTACCTTACTAGTATTACTGTAATACTTCTTGATGTCAAAAGAGACTTTAAGCCTTTTTCATTAAAAGCCCCATGTATGCAGGCAGGCTGGAGCACTCCTTACTAAAAAAGGCTGTAATAAACAATGCAAAGACAGAGCTGCTTGTTTCCTTTTTCCAAGGAGGGAGGAAGACTCAAAAAGTTGCCCAACAGAGCAAACTCAGACTTCTTAAGTTCTGAACGTGGTACCTGACTTGCTATACAAGTGCAGAAGAGCTGAGCTGCAAGGGGAGGTCGTCATTACTGAATAACTGCCTCTTGCAGACATTAGTGTATCTATCATTATTAACTGACATATATATTTTAATACAAATATATTTTAAGTACTGATGCTCATTCTACGTGTGAGTTCAAGACTGCTATTGAAAAAATTATCCCCCCAGCCCCTCTTGTCAGAGAGCTCTTGGAAGACTGCTTACCTTAATGTAGAAGTTTATGAAGAGAATGACCAGTGTGGCCATGTAGGAGGACTGGAACATGAGGCAGCCAAATGGGAATCCACATGGCTTCACAGCTGCACTAAGTGTATGCACAATAGTGAGCAGAAACTGAATCTGTGGAGGAAAGATCATGCCATGAGTATTTGCTGAGAAAGGGTCGATGCTAGCTATATCAGATATAACAATGTCACCTAGTCCTGCTCTTTGAGTACTCTTGAAAACTATCCTTTCTGAACCTGTGAATGTACTGTGAGGGTTAAGTTAATGGAGCTATTATGAAATTTAAAAAACCCTAAGGGGTCAGAGATTTCTAAAAATTTGGGTTTATAGGCCTAGTTGGCAAAACGAAAGCTTTTTTTTTTTAATTAGGGGTGGTTCTATCTTCCAGACCGTGTCATGCCAGGGAGTGTTGGCTCTGTTACTAGGCAGAAACTCAAGAAAACTCTGAAGACTCCAGGTAATAGCTTTAGAAGTCTGAACAGAAAATGGAAATCCCAGGTCTGAGGAGAAGTTCAGGTAGGCTGGCTGTTGCATTAACAGAGTTAAGATGGGGACAAATGAAGCAAAAATGAGATGGAGAAGGAATTGCAGAAGGCTGTCTGTTTATTTAGGATTGTAAACCACAGCCCACGCTGGGGCATCTCATCCTCCCCAGCCAGCTGAGCATGCCCTCAATCCAGTGTACCAGGGTGCATTTCAAACAGGGCAGCTTCTTTCAACTGCAGGGATGGTCTCAGCTCAAAGCAGCAGCATTTGCTAAACACATTTCTACGCAGGTATTTTTAAGCTTACTGCAAATGTCTGAACTCCCAAATAATATTAACAGGCCCTAAGATAAAAAAAGTGAAAGGAACTCAATTTCATATCAAGCCTTGTATCTTGTTGATAGAAGGTTTTGATGTGGCTCAGCTCTTTGGGTACAGCAACTGCTGGAGTAGAGTTTTAGAATTCAGACAACTTCTGTCTTGTCAAAGAGTTGGTTTACATAATTTTGCATTTTGTAGTTGTACCGTGGTGTGCTGGGTTAACCTTGGTTGGCTGCCAGGTGCCCACCCAGCTGCTCTCTTAATTCCCTTCTTCAGTAGAGTAGGGGGAGAAAATGAGATGAAAAAACTCATGGGTTGAGATAAGGGCAGGAAGGGTAATTGGTAAAACTTACTAATTACTATTACAGGCAAACCAGACTTGACTTCAGGGAGATTAATTTAATTTATTGCCAATTAGTAACAGAGAAACATAGTGAGAAATAAAACAAAACTAAAACCACCTTCTGCTACGCCCCTGTTTCTTCCCAGGCTCAACTTCACTTCTGACTCTTCTACTTTCTCCCCTGAGTAGTGCAGGGGGATGGGGAATGGGGGTTGCAGTCAGTCTATATTGCTTTGGCTCTGCTGCTCCTTCCTCCTCACGCTCTTTCTCTGCTCCAGCGTGGGGTCCCTTCCATGGGAGACAGTCCTGCATGAACTTCTCCAACGTGGGTCCTTCCCACGGGCTGCAGTTCTTGAACTGCTCCAGTGTGGGCCCTTTCTATGGGGTGCAGTCCTTCAGGAACAGACTGCTCCGGTGTGGGTCCCCAGCAGGTCCTGCCAGCAAATCTGCTCCTGCGTGGGTCCTGCCAGGAGCCTGTTTCTGTGTGGGGTCCTCCATGGGCTGTAGCTTCCTTCAGGGCATGTCCACTTGCTGCAGTGGGGGGTCCTTGACGGGCTGCAGGTGGATATCTGCCCCACTGGGGTCTTCCATGGGCTGTGGGGGGACAGCCTGCCTCACCATAGTCTTCCCCAGGGGCTGCAGGGGAATCTCTGCCCCTCCTCCCCTCCTTCTGCTCTGACCTGGGTGTCTGCAGGGCTGTTTCTCTCACGTTTTCTCTCAGCTGTTCTGCAGCATTTTTTACCCTGTGTTAAATACGATATCACAGAGGTGCCCCCAGATTTGCTGATGGGCTCAGCTTTGGGCAGGAGTGGGTCCATCTTGGAGCCAGCTGCAGCTGGCTCTGTCAGACAGTTTTTATAACTTTTTAATCAGTCTATTTGCTGTGATTAAGCGGCATCCGTTTTCTATGCAAAAGATCAAAAATAATGGAATTTTATGGACTCTAGAGTTTCTACTGTTGTATAAAATATTTCTGAGCGTTGTCTTCTCTATTAAGTTACATGGGGCTGCACTAGTGTATGATAGCTTTATTAAATTTGAATTCTAACTGGCCTAATTCTGCAAATGACAATGTTATCTATCAATCATTTTGTCCTCTCTGGCATTTTGAAGGATTTCTGGTCGTTAAATTGAGAGTAAAATAAATACATACCAATTGTGCCTGAGTGAGGTATTTCTTCCACCAGAGATACTTGCGCATAGAAGGGATGACTGACAGTCCATAATAAGAATACATAAGCACATGGATAAAGCTATTCAAAGTGGGTCCAAAGAAACCTATAAAAATCCATCGGGGAAAACATTTTTATATACCAACTGCTAAAAAGTGAGAGAAGATATTGCTAGCGATGCGTCTTGCACATGGTAAGTCTTCCCTTCATGCATATCCCTAGCTAAAGACATTCTTGATGTGAAGAGATGCTGTTTTAGGGACAACTGACAAACTGAGTGATACTTCCTAGGGGGGGTTTCTCATGCTGAATTTGTATTTTCATCCTGTATTTTTTGTTTGTTCCACTTTTCTATTCTGTAGTTTACAGGTTATTGCTTTTGTTCCCCTCCCAAATGTTATTTGCGTGAGTGTCTCCACTATCGCTGTAAGCTTTAGACACCGCTGTGGGTGACTGTGCTGCTGGTATCACAGCTTAGGGCTCTGGGAGGCACGTGCTCTCCTGCTCCCTGATGCAGTAGTAAGGGCTTTACTCTGAATTAAACTAGCCTCGCGTGGCTGTGTTTGAGCACTGCTCTCATTTTTTTCCAGTGGCTCCTCTGCTAAATGCAGATTTCCAGAATTTCACCCCAGATAATACCTTGCCACTCTAATGAGCTACACTTAGTAAATACTAATTCTAGAGCAAACGAATTACCCTCTGTACCTTATAGACTACTGAGAAGTAGCAGCACTACTCTTTCTACTGTATGGCTGTATGCTCATGTGTTTGCTGGCAGTGCTTGACAACTACAAGATGGTCTCACCAATTGTTTTGATTTTTCAACTGATTAATTACTTAATAATTACTGATTAATTTCTTAGCTACTGATTTTTCCACTCTGTTAATTACCATAGTGCAAAGCTAGTGCAAAGTACGGGGAATATGTTCAGACAAAATAGAAAACACAAATCCCTACTAATTTGTTTACACCTCTGTTAGAAATAGCTCGTGACTGCGATGAAATCCTTGATCGCTGCTTCTACCCATAACAGCAATTTACTTTGATTTTGTGCTGTCCATAATAAGTGCCAACAAATGTGATTTCTGCTCTTTGTTCTGAAAAACACTTGCAACAAGTTGCTTTACAAAATATTACAGCGGACTGAGGTGACTCCCTTTAATAGCTCAAAGTAGGAAAACTGATTGTCTTCTCAACTCTGATAACAATCCCATAGGAAGCCTCTGGCTGTCTGAAGCCCTGGAAAAGTGTGCATGTTGTGAGACACCTGAAGTAGTTCTCTGCTGTTTGGATTTAATGTATAAATGCCAAGTGACCAGCCTGTGGTACCATACATCTTCCCCACCTCAAGAGGGGAGATGATGGCAATTACTGTATCCTTCTAAGAGCCAAGATGTTTAGAGATCACTGTTGCAAAATATATCGAACCCAAAATATAATAAGGCAAAGGATGCTGCTACTTCTGCTATTTCAATATGAAACGTAAGACCATATCGATCAGTTCTGGCTGTCCAGTAGTTCTGCTACTTGAATGATATGTATTCTCATTTAAAACAAAATAAACTTAAACTGGTATTTTAATTAGTGATTATGTAAGTAAAGTATCTTGCTAAAACAGAATGTCAGATTGATGTATACAGGAGTCAAACTTGTAAAAATACTATTGAGTTTGTCGTGATTGACACTGACTTTACTAGGGTCATGATTTCTTCCTACATCTGCTTTTGGAGTAGGTCTTGTATGTGATCGCTCTTGCGTACTATTCAGCAGTGTTATGTTGTCTAAAAGTGGTTCGAAGAGAATATGAGAGGTTGTGGCAGCTAAGTGGAAAATCTGGGGCCTAACACTCAGATATTTTTGGCCTGAACTTTTAACCATGCTTTTAATTTTACTGCGGTCTGCAGGTGTTCAGCAGTTCTGAAAGGCTATGAATGTTAATGATGCTGTCAGTGATATACTTGCTTTGCATGGTGATGTGATTCTCCACCAGCAACAGGTGACTTATACCCCAGGTGATGAAGCGAACACAGACTTACTTTGCCCACAAGGTATCCAGTTCAGAACACACCACCAAATGTTAAACATAGTGGCATGGTGATACACGTGAAGGAAGGTGATCTGGCTGCTTTTCTTTCTCAGTACAAAGAAGATAGTGTCCGTGAATTCAATTACTTTGGAAAAATAATACCACCACAGCACCTTGGCTACCTGTACAAGCAAGAACAAAGGAGCAGGAGATCAATATCTGTCCATAAAAGGGCTTAAATATTGCTGTACTTCATCAGTCCCTAGGCATGAAACTTCCCTGAAGGCATTAATAGCCTTTTGAAGGAGGAGCACAAGCTCTTGCTTCAATTTTATTTCCCTTTTGAACAAGGCAGTTTAGAAAAACTGCATTATTTTTTATGTGATTGTGTAAATATATAATTATCTAAATATAATTTAAGAAATATAAACTTTGAGGGCTTTCTAATTGTTCTATTTTTTTCATCAAAGATATAGTTGTGTGGGGTTTTTGTGGGGGTTGGTTTTTTTTTAAGGGTGTTACCACTTATACTTTGTTGGTACTGAACAGATTTTGCTGGCGGCAGCTTCTGTTTAAATAATCGAACTTCGACACTCAACACCATAGACTATATCTTCCTCTAGAGTTGAGACACTTTATCAGTGCTCAGGGTATGTCCCAGGACAGTTAAAGACAGTTAGTTAAAACAGAAAGGGGGAAATATCTTGTTGATGGGGAAAAGGTATTTAACTGATTCTTTCCTTGCCAAAACACAGACAAATTTGGCGGATTGGGGGAAATTATATAAGTTAACCAATCTTTCTGTCTTTGAGCTCTAACATTATCTGGAAAGCAAGCCTGAAGTGGGGAATGACAGACAGTTAATACATGGAATCGCTGTAATGCAGAAATAAGGGTTGAAACTAGAGATGTGCCAAGCCAGCACAATGTCACTGTAGTTTTCCAAAGTTTAGAATTGGGTTTAAATCAGTTTCCAGCTAGAGCCCAACAAGTGTTACATCTTAGACGATTGATTTTTCTCCTAATTTCTTAAATGATCCATATTGTCTGTTTTAATAGGCCAATGCTGTTTTGATCACAGATCTTGATACACGGCCTTTCAAAATACTCCGTCATGCATTCTACAGCAAGGATGCATCTATCTTGAATCAGAAAGATAACGCTTCTTGTTTGCTACCAGGTGTTAGGCAACTTGATTAAAGCTCTCATGTTAAAGATGTCATCAGTAACATCCTTATAACTGCTGTGAGCACAGAAGTGTTGCACCGAGGACTGCTGCGGATGCTGGGAGCTGAGCTGCTGCTGCATCTCACCCGGATGTCAGCCTCCCCGGCGCTGTGGAGGTTCTGGCACTGCAAGTTGTAGCCTCCTTCCCATGTGGCAAGGATGAGCTGGAACAGAAAACACAGCAATTATGTTCATGAACAGACGCAGCAGTTTGCTTTTACCCCTGCAGTTGTTCTGTGTTTATTGAAAAAAGCAGCACAGGAGTATGGTAAGATCCCACTCCTTCCATGAACTGATGCTCCTAAACCAGACAACTTGCTAGTATCCTCTGCTTTGAAAATGGAAAAGGCATCAGGTCGTGTTGGAGATATACACTGGTATATCTTTTACATTTCTCTAGCTTTAGAACCTTCAAGGCATCTGTTAAAATCTCTCCTTACTTAGTGCGATGATCCTCACTCCAAAGCTCGTGCTTGAATACTGTATCTCTGCCTGAAGCAGTGTGAACAGAGCTTAACATAACTACTTGTGCAAAACCAGCCTTGAGAAAACTTCCCTGACGCCAAGCAAGCAAACAGAAGGCAAATCCGAAGTAGTGCAATGGGAGAAATATTTCCTAATGCCATAAACATGTCTCTTTATCCTACCCAGTTAAATGCAAGAGGAAGTAGAGGAGAGCGGGCATAGTGCTGAATGGAGACGTGAATAGACACGCAAGCAATTTCTTAGATTTAGTGCATGTCATACTGGGAAGCAGACAAAGCAATGAAATGTGAGGCTACAATACTGTGATGGAACAGAAGGTTTCTAGACAGCCATATGGTGGCTTCTGATGTGGAATATTTTTATAGTAATGACTACCTAAAGCATTCAGCAGCCCTTTTGGAATAGGGAGCCTAATCTGTTGTCTATAAATGCTATGTAGAGTCCATTGATTTTAAAAAGGTCTTACTTATTCTTGAATGTGTGAAAAGTGGTTTTGGGGGCCAAATGGAGCAATTAATGTTCTGGGGTCTGTCTCCCTCTCTACAGAGGATGCAGTGAGTGATGGTGGGAGAAATACATTGAAGCGTTATGCTGTAAGCAGAGTTGCAAGATGCTGTGAGAAGTGGGTTGCTTTGAACCCACTCCTTCAAGTCCAGGTTGGATGGGGCTTTGAGCAATCTGGTCTAGCAGAAGGTGTCCCTGCCCATGGCAGGGGGGTTGGAACTAGATGATCTTTAAGGTCCCTTGCAACCCAAACCATTCTATGATTGAGCTCTGGCACTACATTCGTGGGGAAGGTGTATATCAGCATCTGTACAGACTTTTCACTCTGCTTCAGACTGACAAGTAGTCTCTTGCGTTGAATGTGTGCCTGTCTATACAAAAGTAAAGCAGAGATATTCTTAGTGATCAAACTGAATTAATTCCTAGAGCAAATACATTTAAAAAAGATTATGGAGAATATAATCTGGAGAATTAGCAAATAGCACAGAATGCCCATTATAAATTCACATTAAAAAGCAATAAAACCTGGAGAGCCAGGGTTTTCTGTAATTTTTTCTCTGAATTGCAATTCTGCGATTGTACCTGTAAGTCTAATGTAGCTGGTGTATGTGGCCAAAATAACCCATAGAGATTGCAGAGACATGAAAAGACAATAAATGTTTTGCAGATAACTGTTACATAACAACCAAAACAAACCCACTCCTTTTTGGAACAGCCCATGTTTTGGTGGATTCACCTACCGTGTGTGCCAGAGGTCACCAAACCAAACAGGATGCGACCTGAGTCTAAAAACAGGGGAAACCACGAAAACCCAGCTAGAGATCCTCATACAAATGCTCGGTGCAGCTGGGACCACAACTTGCCTTGCCAAATTGGCCTCTGTTTGGGTGTTGTGCCTGCAAATGTGCAGGGCTGGGATGTCTGGGCTCCTCTTCTTTCCCCACCGGTCAGGCGGGTGGGAAGGAGAGGCATGGGTCACACCTCTCCAACTAACTGAACCTGGAGAGGTGCTGAAGAGAAGGGAGTGAAGACTCCTTGAGAAAAGCATATAATGCCACTTCATTTCCCTATTAGCTTTCAAAAAGCAGCTGAGTGGAAAAGGGTTTATTTCTGCCCTCTGAGCAGAGGGCGTGCAGCTCCCCAGCTGTGCCTCCTGTGGCATGTCCTCGGTCCCCAGATCTGGGCCTGTGCTGTAGCTGGCAATATGTAGCAGCTTCGTGAGGGATGGGGAGACGTTACTGCATGGTCGCTTTTTTGGGTAGCTCCTCTTAGTGCATTCTTTGTGCGCTCTCCTGCCTTGGATTTTCTCTCCAAATGAGAGGTGACTGAGTAATCCCCAAAGCGAGACTTCTGGAATAGGCAGGTACAGCTTCATTGGCAGGCTATTGTTGAAGATTTGCTCTCAACTCTGTCTTGTTACTTAAGAAATGCTGAAGAAAATGGAATTGTCATCTTGTTCTTGGCTGGGAGCAGTATAGTCAGACAGTGCCGGAGTATCGGGAGCTCATCTGGAGGCAGAATCCTGGATGCCAGCAGGCTGCGGTGGTGGCATCTCGAAGTTTTGATAAGGCATGGTGTCAAACATGGGCACTAACAGCTCTGCCAGAAACCTCTGCTGCTAGTTCTACTCATAGGAGCAGGAAGAAAAGGATATTGTTTCTTGTTATTTTATTTTTCTCAGTCAGCTATAATGAAACCCTCATTGGCTTTATAGGTGGGAAGTGGTGATAGCAGGACCATCTCTAGCCCTTGCGAGTGCAGGGAGTTGAAATCATGACCCTCAAAACCCTAAAAACAAATGAAGGAGAAGAGGCGACTGCTTTTCTGTTCTTGTGCAAGGCAATGTCACAGACTGGGGAGGACCCTTCCTCCTGATTTTACTGAGGAACTATAAATTGCTATTGCAAATGCACTCTACTGCTTTCTTAAGGTAAGAGATAAAGTTTGCATTTTGTTGTGTTTGTAATTTACATGATGTTTTGTAACTTAGCTCTGTGATATAATGTGCCTATAACGTTTTTTATCTAAAGATCTTAAACAGTTTTACTTTGAGAGGTTTGCAATTTTTAACATTTTTTCCCAAGATTAATTAAAACAATTTCACCTGATTGATTCTATTGCAGTCTATATCTGTAAATTAATACCTTTCGTATGCTTAAATTGGTCAAATTTGTTCATTTCTCTTTTAATGTATCTTTAGGAACCTTCTTTTTTCAGATTCTAATTGAGAAAACTCTTTACTCTTTCAACTTCTTTTTCTCTTCCCTGAACAACTAACTCATTTTTTTGGTTTGCTGAACATACCTAATCTCATAAAATTTCTGTTACAGTAGGTGAAACGTTGGTTCACAGAAATTTGCTTGAAAAATTTGCTATTTTAAATCTTTTTGATTAGTCTGTTTTACAAACGTTCTGATTTGTGTATGATTACAGTAGACTGATTTTCAGAAATCTCTTTTGTGTGTTGTTTTCTTATGTGTTAAAGGTTAGGAAACTTTTCTGCTGGTGCTGAACCGGCCTGCTTGGTCATATCTCAAGATTTTTTTCAGGTATTCCATTCATAGCTCACATGCTGGAAAATGAGACGAGAAAACCCTTAAAGGCTCAGAAATAAACTAAATAAATATTTCTTTTCAATAGCACAAATTTTTAACATGATGTTTGAGAAATCTGCAACTCATCACAATTGGTCAGCATGCAAATGGAGATCAAGCTTTGGGGTAAGAATACCACTCTGCCTGTAGGGTTCTCTTTGTGTTCTTTCATTTGCTGTTCCATGATTCTGTATAATGCCAGATCTTGCAGATCATACTATATGCCTATTCCCCAGCCGTTTGACTTGGCAGAAGAGTTCCCTCTGATTTGTGTCTGTGTTTCAAGAGCCAGCAGCTTAGAGCAAAGATCTGTTTTGACTGTCTTAACCTTGCTCTTTAACATCAGCTTTTCTTTAGCTCGTTTCTATTCTCTGTCATAGGTGCCTTATGTACTGCTGGGTCTCCTTTAGCGAAAAGTGGAGAATCCACTTTGAGTTTTGACTGCTCTACTTTGCAAGCTAATTTTCAAGATTTCTGGCTAACTTCCTAATAAAAAATTAGTGGGGAGACTTGGAAGGCAGAGAGTACTTTTGGGATCCTGATGATCCTAGGCCATGATTTTCATATTGGGTATCGGTGATGTAGAAGGTAAGCAGCTTACCCAATGATACCAAATGAGCCAGCTGCATGTCTGGAGCAGAAGCTGGTACCTTGATACAAGATGTTCAGTTACTAGGTCTCTTTTTCTCTGATACCAAACTCATATGTTACTTGTACTGTTTCAATTATGTTCCCTTTCACATGCTGAACACTCTCACGACTCTGCAGAGTTGATGGTATTATTAATCATGCAGAGATGGTGCAAGTGCAGGATGTATTAAAGAGATGAGAAATCCCCTCTATTTCAAAATACAAATACTCTCTCTCTAGAAAACAATTCTTTGAATGCTTTGCATTCTTGGCAGCCTATCCTGGAAATAATATTAACACATGTATTGTTTAAAGCTATTTGGAAAAGCAGATCACGTAAAGAAGGAAGTTCTGCCTTGTGAAAAATTTCTATGAAGTAGCAACATCCTGTTATTAGTTGAGTTTTCATATTTTGCTTGTTGCTCTAACGTTCTTAACAGATTACAGTTGTTACACCAACAAATGACCTTTACTCATCTGCTTGAGTATAAACAGATAAGGATTCACAATACTTGCTTCACTGCAGCTGTCTAACTCTTGGTTTCTTTTTTTTTTTTTTTTTAAATGGGAAATCACGTTGTTCAGGAATAAGAGCTGGTTCCTCTGTAAGAAATCTCAGCAGAGGGGGGCCAGCAGGTGCCAGAAGATGGTGCCAAAGCCTCTCACCTTGCTGAGTAGCAGGCTAAGCGCCAGCAGCCTGGACCCAGGGGCCTGTGCCCTGCTCACTTCAAGCTTTCAGCCTCAAAAATCGCACAGCTGTAGCTTGTTCCTGCATCTGTCCTCTACAGGTAGGCTAAAAAGGAAAGCAATGTGATATGCTGAATGGATATTCCTATTTCTACTGACTGCGATTTCTCTGTGTTCTCTGAGTTCTAGAAAAAGCTCTGTGTGTGTTGGGCTTTCTCAGAAAGAAAATGCCTGGAAGCAACAAGGTATTCCCCCTTGTCCCAGGGAAGGAGAAAGAGAGTGAAGCACCAGCACTGGGCTACACCTGACTGGTGACCAGTCACCAGCGGCGCTCCTCAGGGCTCAATTCTAGGGCCAGTTCTGTTCAATATATTTACCAACGATCTGGATGCAGGAGTTGAATGCACCATTAGCAAGTTTGCTGATCGTACCAAACTGGGAGGTGCTGTTGACTCTCTTGAGGGTTAGGAGGCCTTGCAGAGGGATCTAGTTAGATTGGAGCATTGGGCTATGATTAACGGGATTAAATTTAACAAGTCCAAATGCCAGACCCTGCACCTGGGACGGAGTAACGCCGGGCACGAGTATAAATTGGGAGAGGAGTGGCTGTAGAGCAGCCCTGCAGAAAGGGATCTGGGGGTGCTGGTTTGACAGCAGGCTCAATGGGAGCCAGCAGTGTGCCCTGGGAGCCAGGAGGGCAAACCCCGTCCTGGGGGGCATCAAACACAGCGTGACCGGCCGGTCAAAAGAGGGGATTATCCCGCTGTATTCACCACTGGTGCGGCCTCACCTTGAGTACGGTCTGCAGTGCTGGGCCCCACAATTTAAGAAGGATGTGGAGGTCCTTGAATGTGTCCAGAGGAGGGCAACAACGCTGGTGACGGGGCTGGAAGGCATGTCCTGTGAGGAGCGGCTGAGGACTTTGGGCTTGTCTAGTTTGGAGAGAAGGAGGCCGAGGGGCGACCCCATTGCTCTCTGCGGCTTCCTGAGGAGGGGACGTGGAGAGGGAGGTGCTGAGCTCTCCTGCTTGGGATCCAGTGACAGGATGCGTGGGAATGGTTCAAATCTGTGTCAGGGGAGGTTTACACTGGGCGTTAGGAAGCATTTCTTTACCGCGAGGGAGGTCAAACGCTGGAACAGGCTTCCTGGAGAGGTGGTTGATGCCCCAAGCCTGTCAGTGTTTAAGAGGCATTCGGACAATGCCCTGAACAACATGCCTTAACTTCTGGTCAGCCCTGAAGTGGTCAGGCAGTTGGACTAGATGATCGTTGTAGGTCCCTTCCAAATGAAATAGTCTATCCAGTAGATTGTCTGTCTATGCGGAAACAGTTCAGAAGGGGAAGCCAAAAACTAATAATGGAATTAGTATTCAAATAATTGAAACTCCTCTCAAAAGTTCATAGTAGGAGGATGAGTGCTAGTGTCTTTCTTGTGGAAAAAAGAGCAAGAAGCCTCTCGACGTTATTATGTGTATGATGTTTTACTGGGTTTTCTCTAGGACTCCAGTCCTCAGGACATTTAAAACAACTTGATCTGACTGCTGTTGTCAAGCAATGGAGGTCTTGCTAAACTAAGTAAGGAGACTAATCTGTCAATGTAGTGGAAAGAAGGGTCTAATTTGCAGTGCTGTGAATCACCTATTTCCCTTGGCCGTAGGAGGAGATTTTTCTTAGTCCCTGTGAATGGCAGCTCCTCCCTGGTTCTATAGACCTGGACAAAACAGTCCTAAAAGCAGTTATCTGCTGGCCACATCCCAAGGAAAAGGAGTCTAAGCAAACACTCAGGACAGTGTCTCAGGAAGGAGAGAGGTATGACTTTGTTTTCTTTGCATTTTTTATTTTAAGTGCATTTTAGAATGAAACGCCTTGGAAGATTATCAGTGTCTAAAAACAGAGGCCAGATATTTACGATCTCACCTGACTTTCCTTTTTTGGTTTTTGAAGGGAGAAGTCAGCTCCTTGACTGTAACATGGCTCAGTTCCACAAGCATGCAATGTCTGAATTGTCTTTCCATCTCCAAGAGGCTGGGGCGAAGGCATGCTGCAATGCTACTGAGGCCATTGCACTTTTACATAATAAGTAGATGAATAGAGGAAGGTACCATTAATCATTCTTGATTTATCATTAAATCAGTCTTAAACAATACCTAAAAAGCTTTCAGGCATGTTTTCTGGCTAGGATATTCAATTGTAAAATCATCTGTGAATAGTATTTGTTGAAGAATATCTCTCTACTTAAGTTGCCTATTTTTAGATGAGCCTCCAAGAATTGTGGTATAATCCCAGATTTTAGATGGATAGCTGAGATGCAGAACAGCTGGTGTTTCCAGATTGCTGCTTTTGTGTCTTGGAGAGCTCAAATAAGCTGTAGTCTGGCAAGACCATAAACCCTATAGGGAAGCAGCGTGGGCTAGATTGTTCAGCGCAGGACTGGGGGATTCCGGGAGCCTAGTCCCAGCCCTAGCGTCAGTGTCTCGGTTTCCGCGAATGTAACAACTTAGTAGTGGTGTCGTGACAAACAAGAAAAAGGTGCTGAATAGGAAACGCCCCACAAGATTTTTCTCAGTTGAAATATTTTGTTGTCCCTCTATGATGCAGTTGAGAGATTTTTCATGGGAACAGAAATGTAAAGAGCATGCTTTGGGTTACTCTGTGGTGAGGCTCTCCATGGTTCTAGTTAAAGGTCCAATAATTGCATGCATAGTGTCCCCTCAAAAGATGGGCTGATTCTGTAATACACCAACTGGGGTTTGCTATCCTGACCTGCAATATGTACAGCTGGACTCCATGTTGGATCTCTCATTCTGCTGGAGCATTGTAACTAGAAGGATACTGGTTATTCCACGGTGGAGGAAGTAAGTGGTCCCATGCTTTCTTCTTATTTTGAGGTCAGAAAGTTCATATCACAGTGGCAAAAAAAAGAGCACCTTCCCAAATGAAGTTTTGATAAATGTCTGTTTGTTTGGTTGTTTTTTTTTGTCAAGAAGCTCTTTCAAACTTAAAGCCATGTTGTTGAGAAACTCCCAGCCAGTTCCATTTAATACCCCTTCAGTAAATGGGAGACTGCTAGAAGGATTAGTGAACTAGTGACTTCAAAATGACTTGAACTTAGTTATGAATGATAATTCCTTTGTGTGTTGCTGTTGTCTGGGATAGTGGAATAGGCTAAAATAAATCCCTTCTAGGCTTATTTCCACGAATCTTTGGCTACATCTCCTATTCTGAACAGCTCCCGTATGTTACTTTGTGGTACCAGTGATGGTATCAGAAGCTTTGCACATGTGAAAAACCTCATCATATGAATTTTTACTCTTGATTTCCAGTAACGGTCTACTGAATTCTATTTGAATGTGCAGGTGAGATCCAGAGCACTGCCTTTTTGATGAACAGGCTAAATGTTCTACCTAAATGTGGAGCTCAGAAAGGTCAGTAGGAAAGACATAGAGAACTCAGAGGATGAAAACTGAGAAGCGAGGACAAGTCTAGCTAGAATAACTGCAGGCAAGGACAGCAAAGTCAGCTCCTCAGCTCTCCAAACAAATTATTTGATTAAGATAGAACACCTGGGAATTTAACTCTACTCAGACAAAGTTCTTGCTTGCTCAAAAAAGCTGTTTGCTTTTGTCCTTACATTTCACTGCTTTACGATGCACTCTGTGACCTTTTGTTGTCTATTTTTTTTTTTCTCACTTCTCCCTTCTTCCAAATGATAGAAAAGTACACCTGATCTCTTCTGGTTTCTTACTTTGTTCTTTTCCTCTTGCTGCCATAAGGTTAAGACAGTCTTTTAGTCCTAATTAAAGAATTACTTCAAAGGAAGCCTTCACCTCAAGCACCAATCCATATGGATCTAGAATCATTCCTTACTTCGCTGCTAAATTTACATTTGTTAACCACTGAATGATTAGTGAAGGAGTAAACAATCATTTATTACAATCTTAAGAAGAACAAAATCATTATGTTGAAGTTGGATTTCTATAGTAAAATTCCAGGACAGTTCAAATCAGCTAGGATATATGTCTCTCTTTACCTTTCTTCATCACCTGCTCTATTAAAACTTTACCTAGACCTTCTGCTACTCAAGCTCTATCTTTTTAACACTTGCGCAGTTAGAAAGTAAATCTTTCTGATGTCAGCCATTATAATGATGGAAAAACCGCAGAGTTTAAGTGCTCCTTCTATTTTTGGTTTGTTCCTTTCATTTTGCCCACCGTTATCCCAAATCCAGGCATTATACTGGGCTTTCTAGTAATTTGTGAGATGTAATCCCAGTTGCAATGTGGAGGGCTAAAAATGGTGGCTAGTGGCTCTGCCTGTGCCAGCATTGTGCTTCGGACCTTTCCCTGCTCTCAGAGGGTATAGAGAAGGCAATTCTGGTACTCCTGGGAATCCTCACATCGTCTTGGCACCTATGGATCTGCAAGTTATGACTATAATTCAGAAATTGGACTTAACTGTAGGGTGAATTTTCAGCTCCTAGAAACAGGTAAAGTGAAGGTACTTTACTCCTCTTGTCTAATCCTGTAAGGTAAAAGACTTTTTTTCTGGCTTCACTAAAAAGGTTAATGCACTGGGCTTGCAATACTTGTGCAGTTCTGCTCTTTCCCCTCTGCTCTTTCCCCTTTGCTCTGAATCGAGGGGTCCTCACATGCTAGTCCTGCTTCCCCACATGGATGTGGTTGCTTGCTTACAAATCCTATGGATTTGTAATAAATCTGTGAAGCTACCTGGGGATACAGGCAGCTTGAGACATCACGCCACCCCTATGCTAATGACACATATCTCTAGATCTCTTTTTTAATCTGACCCAGATGGTGCCAGTGTCCTGGTTTTCTCAGTGCCTGATCAACAAAAGGACTTGGGTGAGACCTTGATGACTAGCTGAGATTTAATTTAAATAGGGCAGAGGTGATTCTTACTGCTGGGGAAAGCAGCCTAACACCGTGGTAGAGATTATGTCTTTTCCTATTAATGAGAGAGTATCCTCATCTGAGTAATTTCACAATTCAGAGATCAGCATTGGTCTCCTTTGTTTCCAGTTTTAATTTATCATTGGAGTTGTGATGGTTTTATCCTGTGGTGAACTTCAAAACCTTATCTTGGCCTCTGGCATTTCAGACTGCATCCCTGGAGTGTGGTTTGTGAGTTGACTTGCACATGAAATAATTTTAAAATATGCAGAGACCTGATTGCTTTTCACAGTAAGCTGGTTTTCTGCTCATAGTTGGTACTTTTAGGATCTTGGGCGGAGATTTGTGTAGAGAAAAGGCATATTTTTCTTCAGTGAAATTGCTAAAAGTTTTGATTTTTATTAAAATAAAAAGGTGGTAGTTGTTTTTCTTTCTGCAGATTTTTGGCAAAGTTACTAGAAATTGTTGGATCTGTAGACTTGATCTGGGTCTATGAACACGTAATGGTGCAGAAGAGTACACAACCAATAACAAACCTCTTGTGCAGGTTTCTCTTGTAGCAGCAAGGGTGGAGGGAATTGTCTTCTGGCCCCTTGTCAGTGCACCTGCAGCCTGCCTGATTTAAGCACAGGACTTGCATCTAAGCTTCAAGTACTTGAAAAAGCCATGCTCCAAAACCACATACTCCACTTCTCCATTATATTTAATGGCAAGAGGTAAGTGCCTTTGACGATTTCAGAAAAATCTATTTGCTAACTCAGAAGTCTAAAATAAGGTCTAATAAACTGCCATTCTGGGAGGCCTTCAAAGGCACCTAACTCTTTCTTGACACACAAATTTTCAGACATCTCATTAGGATGAGGGCAGCTGGGCAGAGCTGTTTTTCTTTGGACCTTGTCCTTCGGGGATAGAAGGGGTATCCGACCTTATGCTAATGGCATGTCTTAGAGTTGTCCTGGAGCTGTTCCTCCAAGTACTTTAGGGATTGGTTGACCTCAAAGCTCATGGAGCTAAAATCGGCTCCCAGATACTTCACGCCCATGGTGCAGTGCATGGAGCTCTGGCTCAAAAGAGGAATCTGTCCTTGGAGACTTAAAACCAGCTCTTTTGTTATGACTCCTTGCAATAACCTTTGCCTTCTTGCCTTGAGGTTGTACAAATCAACTGTAGTCAAGGGACAGCTAAACTAGGCCAGGAGATGAAGGTGAGGAGATGAAGAATTGCAGCACAGGTACCCCTATCAGCTGGTTTACCATGTTTCTCATTAAAGCCATGATGTGGGACAGTCTGCATTTGGAGATACACCCTTTCTTTTGAATGAGATATTTTTCTTCTTTTGAATGTCTAAGAAGGACCCACTCCATTCTGGAGCTATCACAAGAAAAGGTGTGTGGCACCTTATAAACAAAACCAAGAACAGATAAGAAGAACAACGCCAATAGCTGCTGGTGGTTTTTTTGTCTTTTATCTCTATTATAGAGCTTATTTTGTGATTTATCTCTGTTACAGAGACCAGAGGTCTTCAGGTGCAGTGGGAGGATGGAGGAATAAGACAACCGTTATAGACGTCTCTGACTAGGAATTAATCCTGAATCATACTCACTGGAGGGATCAGCTGTGTTTACATAAGAAACCACTGTGCAGAATGCTCTAAATATAGGTGACTCTTGCCTTAAAGAGCTTACTGTCCATAAAAGACAGAGAGAATAAGGGCCAGAGAGAAGCTTTGGAAATGAGACATTTTGAAACATTGAGTCACCATAACCTTATTCAGTACTGAAGATGATTTCTGCTCTCCCATTTGCCTGTTTTCCTTCAGCAGGGATGTGCAAGCTACCTCAGGCAGGTCTGCAAGTCTTAACTTCCATTCTGTTCCTTCACAGGAGAAGCTGTGATAGGAACAAGGCAAGTAGACTATGAAAAAATACAGAGCCACTATTATGGAAGAGTGTTTTGTACAGTGTAAAACCAGTCTGGCTGACAGTTGAGAGCTAAGGGTAAAATCTGCAGTAAAACAGCTGGTGGTGCAGATCAGTCATGATGTCCTCCAGGTTCCTGAAAAATGCAGAATGTGGAGCTACGAGCCACTGCCAGCCGTGCCCAGCTGCAGTCTGGGAGACATAAATCAGCATCTTCCAGCTACAGAATCAAGGTGTAAAGGGACTAATCTGAGGACTAATGCAACTCCGTGACTGTCTGCAGCAAAGTTAGCCTCAGGAAGGACAGAGCAGTGAGGTGGCTGAACAGGAGCTGGCTCAGCACGATTCATCTGAGGATGTGAAGGTGGCAAAAACCATGTTTGCATCATTCACATAAGTGAGACCTGCTAAAATTCTCTTTGTTCATTCATTTACTTGTGGCAGGCCAAATCAGCCTGCCAAGGGGAGGGGAGCAGTATTTTTGTTTTCTATTCAGTTAATCCTTTTTGCTGAGTCCTGCTACTGAAGACAGTTATCTGTACAGCTTCAAGCAGAATGGGGATTTAAACATCAAAGTGCTGATTTAAATTCTGGAGGACAATCAGTATGGAGTCATCAAACCTTCCAGCAATTGTGCTGGTTTCTCCTTTGCTCTGGGCCTGATCCTGCACACTCAGATGCCCACAGCAACCGCTGAAGCCAGATGGAGCTTTGACCAGGATGAAGCTCTGTGTAGCACGACTGGTTCTTTGCGCAAAGGCACAAACCTAAACTGCTCTTCAGCCTTTTGACCAGGCCAATCACCTCGTGTTTAGCTCAAATTAATTTCAAACTTGAAATGTTTTGGTCCTGTTTGGCTTCTGCAAAGTTTCTTCTCTGGCTGACAGAACAGTTGGTCCTTATTTTTCTCATGGAAACTGCTGTAGTGTCCAGCAGCCCAGGGAACAAGAAATGCTGTGAGACTGTGCAGGTAAGGCAGCAATGTCAGCTCACACCTCTGCAGGTCACAACATGAAATCAAGCACATCCTTCAGCCAGGGCTTCTGATGCCTGGGGTCACTTTTTAAGCCAAGTCGAAAAACGTTTTGTGGTTTTTTTTTTGTTTTAGTGTTTGTTTTTAGGGCTGTATGTGATGGATGTTAACACTTTAATATTAAAATACCTCAGTTATCACAAGGCTGAGAATGAGGAGCTCCCAAATAGTATCAAAATAGTGACTTTTGGCTTCTGCTCCCCACCGGGGTGGGGGGGTGAAAACACATATGTCTTTGCTGAGGAGCACTGTTTGAGTCCTCTGCTGCTGCAAAATCGTCAGGTGCATTCGAACCTCTCTTCTGGTTCTGAATGGATCCTGATTTCTGTAAGCATGTTCCTTCCTGATAAGTACTTGGGAAATAATCTGTGTGACTATATTTAGCCTCCAAGTCCCACAGCACTTGCTTTTTGCTGAAGTGGCAGGTTTTTAACATCTGTCTCTTACTGTCTGACTATATGAGGAAATCTTCTTAGGAGAGCAAAAAAATAACATTGAATTGCCAATACCATAAATAAATCAGTACTTACTCTCATCTATAAATCTGTTCACATTTATGCATGGGTATTTGTACATAGAAAAATCATTCCATAGAGAGTCATAAAAATAAAACTCAATCCATGGGCATATTCATGGGTGCTGAAGAGTGAGGTGTAGGCATGTTTGAGCTGAGCAACTGCTGCAGATTCAAATTCATGCTTGTAGACACTGTCCTGGTAGCAGCCAGCTGTCCCCAGGTGTGGACTGTAGCTCAGGAAGGACAGTCAAAATGTGCCGAGATGTAAGCTGAGAAGGTACTGTCCAGTTGCTAAAGGACTTGATCTCTAAATTTACTTTGCTGTTGATGTTAAATTTCCTAGCAAAACTATCTGTTGCTGAGATATTTCTGTGAAAAACTGTATATAGCTCACCTTTCTCAGCCGTGCTGCATGGAAGAACACTTACCTCTATAAGCATGTACAAGGAGAGCAGTGTAATCCCAAGGTTATATACAATGAGGTGAGCCCTGAGCGAGAAAGGAGGCCTGTCCTTCATGAACTTGTTGCCCAGCCATATGCAGAGTAGGTATGCTCCAGTAAGGAAAAATGTGGGAAGGTAAGAGTCCAAAAGGAACCATCCTCTGACCCTGGCATCTGAAAAGAAACACATGCAGCACGCAATTAAGACGACTATGGTAAAGCATTGCTAAAATGAGGCAGATCACATAATGAAAAAAGTCTGCTAAAAGCGCAAGAGGGAATCTGCCATGCTTTGCTCACAAGAGCGATCCATTGCTTTTACCTCACCCCCCACCCCCCCACGAAATCTGCATACTAATTCAGAGAATGTGTGCTGAAAACTGCATGGAATTCCCTAACAATTTAAGGTCACTTAAATCTTCTCCTTTTAAATGGAAAGAGAAAATGAAAAGAAGAAAACATTCCTATATGCTTTTTAAAATTTAATTTAATGTTTTAACTTAATATTTTATTAAACCATATCTTAATCTGCTCAGTTGGCAGTTTGCAGATAGTATTAAATACAAAGTATGTGTGCAAAGTTGCCAGTTCATATATTTTTTTAATTCTGTATCTGCCATATGAGTATGAAGGTATATAACACTTGCTAGAAAATATTTATACAAGGGAGAGGATTTTTCAAAAATGTTAAAAATGAAAAACAAATGGCAAATGTTTACTTTGACTGTTATCTAAGATCTTTGGTAAGGCAAGGGCTTGCTTTTTCACAGTTTCTGTCCCATTTGCCTGGTCCTGAACTGAAATATTAAGGTCAAATCCTGCTTGCCTTATTCACACAAGTAATCCCATTGGCAGTAATCAGATAGTTCAGTGTATATGAGCAAAGCCTAATCCTATATGCCAATCTGGAGGCACCACTTTGTTGTCCTATGAGCAACTGGATGTCATACGCAAAAGGAGTGTGTTTTCTTTTTTTTTGGTTTTTTTTGTTTTGTTTCCAAGATGGAGCAAAATTTAGAGTTAATTTTTGCACAGTAACAATTTTCAGACATTTATCTATAAAAAGAACAAAGGGCATCATGGCTAGTTTTTCAAAAATGTTACTCTAAATCTGTCATGATTTATGGACTAAGTGAAGAAATAAGTCAGTGAGAAGCTATTATGCAGGTCACAGTAGTTCTTTCTGCTCTTAGAAACTGTTTTAAGTAACTTTAGTTTATTTTTCAGATTATTAAAAATTGTAAAAGAAGAAAAGATATTCATAGTGTATGAAAAATCAATTTACTATTTTTCTGCCTGTGTTGATTTTGGAAAGGACTGGGCAACGGACGATGCTCAAACCAAATGTGCCCAAGCATTTAACAAACTGTTGCCGATTGCAAGTTTGCTGTACTGTATTCTTTCTGACTATTCTTTCCTCAGAAATATATGCATACAGCTATATGTAAAGTGAGATTTTAAGTAAGTTAGAGTAATCTGCTTATGAACAGGGCTATGAACATCAGCTTGCTTTCTCATTACAGTCTCCCTCCCCTTCCCACCTTGCTTCCATCACAGTGGCTGTAACACTCATCTGTTGGATTTGGGCTCTGCATGGGATGTTACCTCTTTTGCAGGAAAGACTTTTAACCAGACCTAAGTTACCGTGGAAGTCCAGTACTCTCCTGGTTTTGATTCTCACTTCTGGACTCCCCAAAACCTCTAGGAGAGGAGAGGTGCAGGGTTAAAGCACTCACAACAGCGCAACCATCTGTGACAAAGCACCATCCTTCGTTTAGGGTGGCCTTGCTTTGCTGTGCATTACCAAGCTAGAAGGCCTGTGTTCTGTCTTCAGATCTCAATGTCTACTAAAGATCATCTTGGTGGTAGAGTAAAACACTTCCAACAGCCCTCTTAAAGTTCACAAGCCACGTGTGAAGCTCTGGAATAGTTTTCGAGAGAATTCTGCTCCCATGTGGGCTCCAAACAGGTTCTCCTCCCATATAGGCTCTAAACAGGACCCAGGAGTCATGGGACAGGTAAAGGTTGTGTGTGTGTTGATCTAGTGTATGGTTTAGGAGCATAAGGATTTAATTTATTTAATTGGCATCCCAAATGAAGATGTAGAAAGCAGTCATGTCAGCAAGGCTGCTATCTAAAGAAGGGTCTCCCCATCTGAGGGTTGCAACACTTGGTGCATAAAGGTTACTTGCACAAGGGCCAACCGGCATCAGTAGATAACAAAAGAGCATGTTTGCTCAAAGAGGAAAAACAATTGGAAGAGATGAGAATACAAGCTAAACAGCATTAAATGCTGCCCCAGTATGCCCTCAGAAAGTATTCACTCTGCTGTGAGTGGCCACAAGCAGGTGGGCTGATCCATGCAAAAGCAGAACTTGTGTCCTTGTTCAAATCAGCACGTCGAGTATTTTTAAGATAGATACTATTTTCATTTCAAGAGAAATTATTAAAAAGTGTACCCTTACTGATTATTTTCCACCCCAACCTTGGTACCTTGAAGGGTAAGATGGTTATTGGCAGAAAGTGGTTTATAAATGGCAGCCAAGGAATGTGACTATTTTGTTTCCACTTACACTTATCCCTGAATGACAAGAAAAGGGAGGCTTTTATGTGGCAGGAAGGGAGAGGAAAGGGAGTGTATTTCAAAAAAGTTATTGGAAGAAGGAGAGATCAAAAGTATTTCTGTTGACTGACAGTTTGATCTCCAAGTTCAAGTACCATAAAGGTACGCTGTCAATAGGAGAAAGGATTATTTTTCCAATGTTGAACCCACACAGCATCTGAATTTGAGACCAAGGCAGTGAATAAAGCCACAGTGTGAAAGCACTGGACTACAGCAGGGGAAGGAGCAGGTGCCCACAAGCTCTGATTGCTCCGTGAATAAGCTCATTTACAGTCACTGGCCACGATGTGCCAGACCCTTGGGGTGAAATCTTGGCTCCTTTGAAATGACTGGCAGGCCTCCCAGGCTCTTTAAAGGTATCAGGCTTTTATCAGTGAGGTTTAGAAACATTTTGATTTGGGTTTCTGTGTAGCTTTGGCCAGTTGGCGTCTGAGTAGATTCAGACCTTCTTAAGTGCAGAGGGTAGATGGTTTTGTAC
The DNA here is from genome assembly GCF_900496995.4 of Aquila chrysaetos chrysaetos. NCBI lineage: Eukaryota > Metazoa > Chordata > Aves > Accipitriformes > Accipitridae > Aquila > Aquila chrysaetos. The sequence goes on from NC_044021.1 coordinate 18,416,351, forward strand.
CAATGCCTTGCTACTGTTCATAGTCAATTGAGGCGAGGAGGAATGCTTATTTCTTTATTGTAACTTTATTAAAATATATCTATTCTTGACCAACTCTGTTTCTTTTGCATACAATAAGCAACCAATTAACTAGATTAAGCTCCTGCAATTCAATATTCCTTAATTTTGTGTAACACCAAACAATACTCTGGTGACCCTGGAAAAATGCTCTCTTACAGAAGAATATAGCTATTTTACTGTTTCTCATTTTGCCTTGGTCCTAGATAATCTACCTAGAATAATATGCACCAACACCAAATTGTAAGACCACTTCTTATTAAGAGTTGCAACCAATGGGCATTTATATGGCTTCTATTCCCTGATTCAAAGGACTTGGTCTGCTAGTTCAAAAGCAAACATTGAGGTACAAAGTCCAGCTGACACCAGTGAACGAAGGCACAAAGTATGCCTATATATAGATCAAATTCAGATCTTTGATAGTATATCCCTTATTCTAGTAGTGCAGTACTGCAGCTGGTGTTAAGCTGGTACTCCCAATGTGAGCAGAGGTTGCCTCCAGGAACTAGTGCGTGGCTGTCGGTCTCTTGTGCTCTCAGCCACATTTGGTAATGACGACTAAAACCAGTATAGTAATACCAGTACTTCAGGAGTTACTACCTAAAATATAACCCATAAATATGGGATTGATTTTTATAAGAGCACTGTTATCTATCCTTTTAAGGATATCATCTTGCTGCTGAATGAAGTGTGCACTGTGGATGAAAATTGGTGGAGAGAAAGAAGGGGAATGGATTGCTGGTTTTAGACTTTTGGGGAAGCTCTCAAGAATTGATTAGATTTTCATTTGTGGGATCGTTCTATTCAATTTAAAAATGGTTGCAGTTTATTGTGAATTATTTATGTGTATAAACACATTGGAGCAAGCTATGTTATTCACTAAATGTATGATACTGTGTCATTATACCATCAGTTAAATTAAAGATTGTAGTGCAGAGGTATGGACAAACAAATGCTATCTTCAGTATTGCTGTCTGGAGAGAGATGGTGATGTACTTGGCAAATAATACAAATAATACTTGTTTAACTAAAGTGCTTTCTAAAAGCCCAGAGGGATCTGTGTGGTATTCTGCATTGGATTAATTACAGTTCATTCCTTCAAACAATTTGTTCTGGACCAACAAAGAAAGAGGAATGAAGGAGAACATCATGTCCATTTGAAAAAAACAACCAAACAAACAAACCAACCAGAAAAAGTACTTTTATGCTTGTGATCACATTTCTTTGTTAATATTAAAATGTACTATTGTAGAAGCCATTTCTGTTTTAATCACTTCTACTGCTGTTCCCAAGCTGTTCAGTTTTTCTTCACCAGAAATCTTTCTTTCATGCTTCACATCTACTGCAGAGATGATGGATAAGATTTTGTGGCCAGCCAGCTAGCCAGCTAAGAAAAATGAGAATTTCTTGGTTTTAAGAATGCTACAGCTTGCTTTCCCTTGTCCTCCTAATTAGCAAGGACTGTTTCTGGGACCTGGAGAACATTATTGTAACAAAATGAGAATACATAAGCATACGTCCATCCACATGGGCAGCAGTTCTGGATTTAACCACGGGGAAAAGTTTGCAAGGCTGTTCCTGAAGTTGAATGTTTAAGCCCAGCCCTAGCAGCAGAAAAATGGCCTTACAGGGACTTTCTCTGAAGACTGTCTGCTGTCTAAACTTCTGTCTTATCCCTTTCCTCTCATTGCTTGGCTCTCTTACCCTGACTTTGACGGTCCATCCTCAACTTGCCGTAGCCTTTCTCTTTATTTCTGTGGTCCTATTTCAGGTTGGTTTTTTTTACTATTACTTTGTTTCAGTCTTAATAAATTATGAGACACCTCCAAACTACAGTTATTCCAGTTATTCTTGTCCAAAGTGTTTTAGAAAGCAAAAGTAGGAAGTAGAAAGATGCATCTGTTCTCCCACCCAGCTTCACTGAAATTTTGGATGTGATCCTGCATGGTGCTAAAATCCCTTTCCTGCTTTTGCTCTGAACATCCTTCCGAATTAGGCTGATAGATAGCTGGACCAATCAATAACTGGATTATGAATGAGAATCAGCCTCAAAGCAGATCTTCCACTTTCAGAAAAACCCCAGCTTTCAATTTTTTTTAACCTACATTAGGATATAAAACTGAAATCCTTTGATATTCTCAGAAACAAAGGACTGTCAAATCTAGTGACTTTTTTTAAGTTTCAGAAAAAAAGGTAATTCAGTTTCACTTCTTCTTTCACCTTAAGTGTAATCTGTGATTGGTTTTAATTTGAAAAATGTATTGGCTTTCTATAAATGCAGTGCAGTGATAGATTTCCTACAATAATGGTATGTTCCTGCAAATACTGTGATTCTGCCTAGTCCACATTTTTCAATGAGAAATTATTCAGATAGAAGATTTTGACTGCTTCTATTTATTAAAATATTTTTGAGTAGTAATCTGGATAGGTATTATTTCCTAAAAAGGCTAAAAGTGGAGCAGCTTACCTCGAGGTCCAAACATATAGTCCACAAATGCATTTACTTCCCGGTCAAAAGCTTTCAGGTGCTCCTAAAAAATATAAAAAGGATACGTGACAAACATTATCTTATGGCTCACATAGAGAATACAATTTAAAAAAAACCAGCAAACCGGCAAAGAGCATGTCATGCTAAAGTATTTCCAAAGTACACAACATCGTGTCTACTGAAAAAAGCCAAACCTCTTTAAAAATTAATTTAGGGCAGATTGTGGTCTAGATAACAATAGAGGCCTCGTTACTGGAAACTGCCCAAAACAGAACTCTTTAGGAAGGGAAATTAAGGTTTTACAAATTAAAAAGAACAAGTATCACAGCAAACCTGTCTGTGATAGAGTGAAAACGACACCTAATAAAGATGCTTTTTTGTTTGTTTTTGCTATGTTTCCTCAACTGAAATAAATTTTTTTGCAGAGAAGAGCTGGCGCTTCCTTTGGTAAGCTTCACAAAGCTGCCCGGTTGCAACTAGCCTAGTGGCAGTGCATCAGCTGAATATCTCGATGCTTTATAAAGGAAACCTTTGGGGTCACCCAACTGAGATTTCTCTAAATCGGGCACTGAGTTCCTAAAAAAAAAAAGTCTGCAGGAGAACACAGACCTCTTGTAATGAAGTTCAGACTACGTAGGGAGAGAGGAAGAGGAGGGCTATGCTACAGAGGCATCGTGTTTTGAGGTTTTAGTCAATGAAGCTGCTAAGCTGGCAGGCCTAGCAAGTTTGGGTCTGTGACCGAGCTGGGAGGTAAGCCATGATAGGCACAGTCCTTCCCTCTGTCGGATGCGGTGGCCTCTCCAAAATACTTCTTCTCAGACTCCAGTTCTGGGCAGTGGCTTCCTGCATACCAGTGCCCGAACAACTCTTTGCTACGAGCCTGAGGTCAGCCAGGTTCTTCCTCTGCTCCTTCCAACACAACCCTGCTGTGTTTGATGAATTAATTTCAGCACTGAGCAAATGCAGCCAAGCTGAGGAGAAAGACACAGAGCGATGCTGAGCATCTCCATAGGGCGAGAGCTGCCAAGGGCTGTGTGTGCCTTTGAATGCCAGAGATCTCCACACCAGCCTGGGCTGCAGTCACCATCAGCAGATCTGCTTCGTGAAGAACCACGTTTGCTCCCCGGCCCTGGCCTCTGCATTCCCCTGCTGTGGCTGGATTGCGGTCTGGGCAGGCAGAAGCTCCTGGCACTCCCAAGCCCCTTGTGTTTCTTCCCCTCTTGCATTTTGGTCCTTAGGATGTTCAAAGTGGACGGGTTTTGTGTGAATACGTGGCAGCAAGAGGTTTTGCAGCATCCCAGGCTGTAAAGGTCTGTCTCTGCAAGATGCTGCTGTGTTCATCTTATCTTAAAGAAAAACCCAACAAAACCCCCAAAACTAAAACTATATGTGTTTTTTTTAAAACAAAAAAATAAAGGACTTGCTCTGAAAGAGGAGAACATGAAGCTAACGATTCACGATACAAAAAGATTTCTCATACTTTGCAGCATTGAGGAAATTAAACTAGCTTTCAGGAAAGGGTTCCGACTACTACCCCTGGAGAAATGTGTTTTCTCAATTTCAGACATTTTCCTCAGCAGCCTAAGGATGTCTTCTGTCATAGGAGGTTGCTCTGTTTCCAGGTGTGGGACCTGTGCAGAAGTTCTGCTTCCATTTTTACATCCTTAAGCTATGTAATTTTTCTGCTATTATTTCATGATGAAGGTACTGCCATTTGGGGAATGCCACACTGCTGTTTGTCTGTGATATGCCCACTTGCTGCATTAATTTGAAACAGAGCTACTCCTGTGCTTGATGGTTTTGTTGTTAGACTTAATGGACTGCTTTGGAAAAAATACTTTAATGGATTCAAGTGACTTGTAGGAAAGAGCATGCAAAGCTACTTGCTTTCATGCTTACATTATATAAACAAATCTTACGTGTCAAGAACAAAATAATAAACCATGATATTCCTTTTATATTAAAATACTGTAGATAAATGTACTCTCGGCTGCGTTGAAATGGAAATTAGGGACTGAATTCTTCTAACAGTTAGATGGCAGAATTAGAGTTGTAGAATAATTATTAAGGAGAAAGAGCAGAATGAAGACTTAAAAAAAAAAATAGAATCATAGAATCATTGAAGTTGGAAAAGACCTTTAGATCATTGAGTCCAACCGTTAACCTAGCACTGCTAAGTTGACCACAAAATCATGTCCCCAGGTATCACATCTACATGTCTTTTAAATACCCCCAGGGATGGTGACTCAACCACTTCCCTGGGCAGCCTGTACCACCTTCTTTCGGTGAAGAAATTTTTCCTAATATCCAATCTAAACTTCCCCTGGCGCAACTTGAGGCCATTTCCTCTTGTCCTATTGCTTGTTACTTGGGAGAAGAGCCCAATCCCCACCTCACTACAACCTCCTTGCAGGTAGTTGCAGAGAGCGATAAGGTCTCCCCTCGGCCTCCTCTTCTCCAGGGTAAACCACCCCAGCTCCCTCAGCCGCTCCTCATGAGACTTGTTCTCTAGACCCCTCACCAGCTCGGTTCCCTTCTCTGGACACGCTCCAGCACCTCCACGTCCTTCCTGCAGTGAGGGGCCCAAAACTGAACACAGGACTCGAGGTGCAGCCTCACCAGTGCCCAGTACAGGGGGACAATCACCTCCCTGCTCCTGCTGGCCACACTATTTCTGATACCGGCCAGGATGCCGTCGGCCTTCTTGGCCCCCTGGGCACACTGCCGGCTCATATCCAGCCGGCTGTCGACCAGCACCCCCAGGTCCTTTTCCACCGGGCAGCTTTCCAGACCCTCTTCCCCAAGCCCGCAGCGTTATATGGGGTTGTTGTGACCCAAGGGCAGGACCCGGCACTTGGCCTTGTTGAACCTCATACAATTGGCCTCGGCCCATCGATCCAGCCTGTCCAGGTCCCTCTGTAGAGCCTTCCTACCCTCGAGCAGATCAACCCTCCCGCCCAACTTGGTGTCGTCTGCAAAATATAGCAAGATTGCTTTTTGCATAGGTTACTGTTTTCATTGATCCAACTTGTGACAGTTGACCTCTTACACCTGGCTAAGATGAGCAGACAGCATGCTGAGTAGATGAGCCAGCCTAAAGTTAAACCCACCTCCTTATGAATGTGCTTAAATGACACAGTGGGGACTTTTATCAGCTCCTAGCCCTGTTCCAGTCTATCTTAATTAGCACTAGATCAATTCAGTGCCTGGTTTGCTTTCATAGGTAATTTGAGTGTAGAAATTTTTCTAGGAGGTGCAGCAGAAGAAACAAATATACTTAAGAATTGTCCCAGCATTTACCTCCCTTTTAGCTTTTTTACAGCTTATCTTAGTTTACAGGAACAAAAATAGAAATTTACAAGATATAGCTTTACAAGGTTGTTAAAGACAATACATTTGTTTATATACCTAATACTAGTACTAATGTTTGGAAAAAAAAATTCTTTAAAACAGGCAGGTCGTTTTGTGTGACTGATCTTGTCACCTTCCTGTCAACACTGCTACAAGAGACCATACCATATTTCTGGGTTTTAGAACATGTCCTTAATAGTGCCTCTAGGCAGATTAGATGTGAATGTCTTGCTCTTTTCTAAAGAAAAGCAAATAAAAACAGCCTGAACAAAACCACATGCTCAGACTGCTCACTTTTCTCTGCCTAATCACTATAATAGCCTTTATCAGTGAAGGTATTTGAGTTACAAGGCTAAAGATTAACGTGTATTTCATGGTTTTCCTTCTGTTGTACAGGACACTGCTCTGGGTATTGGCAATGCTAGCAGTTTGGCAGAATTTCAGACAGATTTGTGGAAGATTTGTATACCTACACCTACGAAAAAGACATTAGGTTATCTGAGCAAATCAAATCACCCAAATGGAAAGATGAGGAGAGGGCATAAAGCTAATGATGATAAAGCAACATAGAGGTCTCTAATGAGTTGCAATATTTTTGTAACAGAAATAGTAATAAGTGAATAAGTAGCACGGTGCGCACATGTGAATTACTTTTTTCATGCTGATTGCACTTAAAACACTATTTCAAAGTCAGCAGGTATGGGAAAAAAACCCCACTTCTCATTCTATGAGTATACAGCTTTGCTAGTGTTGGTTTTCACTGAGAGACTAATGTCTACTGGTTTCCTAATAGTTTTAGTAAAAGTAATATAAGCTATGCCAAAATTATGTACATGCTATCTAAACAAAATACCTTTGATTTCTCAAAACACCAATGATCTGTCTTTAGGCATTATCTACTGCCCACTGAAAACATTGCCACAAGTGATTTAAATTTCTCTTTATATAGCTATATAAACCAGGCTACCTGGATCCAGTATAAACATGAAAAAACTTCTTTCTTTTACAGAAGCAAGTGGATGGACTTGTCCCTGTCAGCTATTGTTCCCAGTGACAATCTTAAAAAATCTCCCAAATACTACTTTGGCAAATTAATACTGCAGTCTAGAAACAAGGAGTTTACAGCCAAAGTAACTTGTTTGATTCTTTGGGAATAAGAATGACCACCAACAGGCTAGGGAGCCCACCGAAAGGCCTAGGTCCTAGTGGCTGCAGTCACAAACCCTTCAGAAGGAGAATTTGCCCACAGGCATGGGTTCTCCATAACCCATGGTTAGTCTAAGGATGGATATTCTAAAATTAAAGGCTCCTTGAATTTCAGAGACAGCAATACCAGTCTTTTCTGAGCTGGGATGAGGAACTCATATTCAAAATGTTCTTCATGTGCATAAAGTACTGTTACAGACAATAACTGTGATTAAAAGACAAATAAAAGGCAGTTATTAAATATAGGCATACATGATGATGTATGTTTGTGAGGCTTTTTGTTTGATTATGCACATTTTAAATGGCTTTCTGAAATAAACTTCCTACAGATGAATAAACTGCATTCAATCTTACTTATGCTATCTGGAAACCTTTTGTATTAGTGGGGGTTTTTTTCATGCAAAAGCCTGGAATGTCATTCAGTATCTCAAAAATCCAATATAATTTGTTGCTTGTTCTTGCACAGCTATACAGAAACTATAATACTCTGTAGAAAAAGAGATCTCATTTCAGGCTTCAAACAAAAACCAGAAGTGCGTGCAGCCTCTGCTCTTCGGTACATCTCCTGGAAGCAAATGTGATATTTGAAACAACCATGATGGAAAATACATATATTAACAGTATGGTGATTTTTATTATCTAGATGGCAACTTTTGCTTAATTCCCTGAAGACTTCTGCTCCGTAAACAGTCAGTGACTGAGCAGTACTGGAATTAATCTGAATTTATCAGCATGTTTAAAGAAACTAATTTTAGATGCCTGCGCATATTTGAATATTCAAATATTAAAGAAGTTTTGGAAGACTGTAGTGTTGGCTCCAGAATAGCTGAAGTAGGGGATGAAATGAAGCAAAGGGAAGTCAAGGTTAAATCTCAGGACCGTGACGTAACTGCTTATAAAATAAATTATTTAGCTTTTTATTGCTTGGATTAATTAAAATTAATCTGGAACAAAGACATACAGTGGGGGACAATTCTTCATCACAGATTGTTTCAGACTACCTTTTAGGTTTTTGTCATCTTTATCTTCTATGATTTGTGTGTTATATCTGTAGGGGAAACGTGTATAACAATCCGCAAAGAAAGCACTTCTTTGGGGATTATTATACACAAACAGCAGAGAAAGACGAAGCTGAAGGCAGAAAGGTGAGCCAGAGGTTGCTATGTATTGTGTCACTATAACAAGGGGGATATTCAATTAAATTGGGAGACAGGACATCCAGAAGTTGATAATAAACTGTTGCTTTATGTAATTTATAATTAGTATATGGAACTCACTGCTAGATAAACTCACTGAGGGTAGGAACATGCTGGAGTGAGCTCATGAGAGAAACAGACAACTAGCTGGGTGATGAGACTGCTGCCACGTCCCATGGACGCACAGGGAGGGAGGGAAAAAAATTAGCTAGAAGGGATATTATCTCAGATCTTCTTTTTTAGCATTTCAGATTAATCGTTTCAAGAAACAGAAACTGGACTCCTTATTTGATATGGTAATTTCTGCATCCCATGTTCTGGGACATTCTTTCAAGTCCGATGGCTGACCAAGATTAGGGGCTGGCTACATTACACAGCTTTAATTAGCACAGCTATATTGCCAGAGCTCCCAGTAGAAGCACAGCCCTCTGACTGTGGTAAACTGGGCTGACTAAAGGGCTCTTTTGCCAACGTCCAATGCATCCACTTCGGATGTTTTTGCTAGCGTAGCAATCTCAGTGCCCGATTCCTTTCTAATGAGCAGCATTGCGAAGCTGGCAGACTTTTGTAACTAGATCTGTCCTAAGAAGGCAAGTAATTTGGTGTGACAGAAGTGACCGAAGCTAAGCAGTACTGCAGCAAGGGAAGTTCTGCTAGTGGTCTGGGTCCAGTGAGGTGCCCATATAATATGTGAACAATGTTTGGTAATGCTCCTATTTTGCGGAAGATAAACAAGAATAGCTAATAGAAAGAACACTGATGACTCCATCGAGAGATACAGTTATGAGTTCCAAGAGAAGAGAGATCTGTATCTTTGTTTTGGAAATGCAAGTTGTACAATACATTTTAATTTAATGCAAAAATCTCTGTTTGAAAAAATCAGTATGGTGGAGAAAAATCAAAAGAAGGCTGTTCCAGCTTCAGCACAGGAAATAAAAAATGAATGCTCTGCATATATTTCTCTATTTCTTTTCTTCTAAAAGCTTTCACAATAAACTGTAAGCACTCCAGGAGAGAAAGATGTTATTCTGGTTAGTAAATTATTTAAAAGACTTCAAGAACAGCTTTGAAGGTAACAAAGAATAGCCCTACTTACAGTTGAGAAACACACAGTATTTCTAAAAGGTTTCAGTAAGAGCCATGTCTGGTCTGAAAACAATTTATTTGATTTTCAATGTTTTTCAACCAGATTATATTTTCTTCCTATTGTTTTCTCATACTATGCAATATATGCTCCATTCCACTGCTAAAGCTTGCATGCATACACGCAAATGTCTGGACATTTTCCAGTTGATGTTACCAATTTCAGCACTTTGGTGACAAAAAGGGCAGTATCTTTGCAGCTGAGGGTTATTTTTGTATGTATGTGGAAATTAGTGACTGCAGGTTGGCATCCTGTGCAAAGCTGGTAGCTTGCAGGCCTGCCTGTTATCTGACAGAGTAAGCCAGTGGGGGAGCTGATTCATCAAATAGGCTGGTTTTCTCTAGAGGGGATTGAGAGCAGCTGTTTGAACAGTGATTACAGCCAAAAGTGCTGAACACCTTCTCCTGTGCTGATTTAGTCACTGCAGAGAAAGCTGAGTTGATGATGGTGTTACTGAGGGGGAAAAGATAAGGGGAAGGTAGCTATAAAGAAAAGAGAGGCTCACAGATTTCACCTCAGTAGCTGCTCAGGTCACACTACCTGCAAGAAAATGCTCTTTTCAGTGGCTTCCTTGATAAGAAGACCGGCTAACAATTTCTGATATGAAAAATGAATGGAAGGATGTAAAGTTTGGTAAGTATGGAAAGACACAGCTAAAGGTAGCCAGAGGTTTTATCTTCAGCAGTTACTGCATTTGGGCTAAGGGGCTTGACTTTGAAGAACAGATAAGACTTTTTTTCCTGAAATATATAGTTTCTCCTCTGTCTTATGTTCTTGCAATTTTGAAGTGCGGGCACTTGTGTCTAAAGGTTCTCTTATTTTACTGCTATTCAGAGAAATTCACCATGTGGTTTAGCAATGCCTACAGGAAAGGGGTAGGCTGCCAGCAATATCTGTACTAACCCTGGAGCAGAACGTTTGACTTGCCTAAGTTACCAGGAGCATGCTGAAATATGTTACTTACACAGGCAAACTGAATTTCTTCAATTTCATCTTAATTTTTAGTTCTCGAACATATCTTGCAAAGAAGAGTTAAATCTTCAAAGACTGCTGGGGTGTAGTGTTGTGTTGCATGACGCTGAGGCGTCTTGATGAGCTCCGTGGCCCCACGTGAGATGTTCAAGCTCCCTACGCAAGGCAGAAAACCCGGGGACCTGGCTCCCCACGCTGTGCGGACAGATGGCCTTGGTGAGGCTACAGGAGTTCCCTTTCTGGAGGGTTGTAACTAAGCAGCTGGCTGCCTCCCTCTGCTTGCAACTTCAAGCCAGTAACTGTTTCTGGAGCTGGGTACATATACAAGTCTTTCCTCTTGCAGCCAAGATAGGAAAGTGGTACCTGTGTACAAGCAGCAGCCAGTGTGCCAGATGCTCCTGTGATATTGGTGTTCACACCTGCCCTCTGTCTAATCTGTCAGCAGGCTTTCAGCCTGTAGTCTCCATCTGCCCAGAGCCTTAGACTAGCAGTTGACTCTGGAATTTATTTTTCTTCATTTCTACTGCAGTTCTTGTCTCCCCAAGAAATACTTCAGTATATGTCTGAGCAGGGACTAGAATCCGGATATTGAGATGAATGACTTCAGTTCCAATTTTTCACCTTTCTTTCATGCTGGTGATGGCTGACGATGCTCAGACATTTAGGAGGATGTGCCAGCCCAAGTGGTTAGGGAAGTCATAAAAAGATGTGATATGAGTTGAAGTTAGGTAGAAGAGCAGTTTGAAGCTTGGCCTCCCATACAATAGGTGAGGGCTGTGTGCATTGAATTAATGGGAATGATAAGGTAGTGGACTTGGCAGCATCACAAGTACCTCGTTTTGGTCTATATGTGGCAATCTCAAATCCAGGCTTAGAAAACCATGTCCTGCAGGGGAGGGAGGGCAAGGAAGGCATGGCTCGAGAATGCTCCCAGGGTTTAGGAGCCTCGACCAGTATAGTTATATACAGAAATACAGGTGCTGTTACTACTGGAAACACGCAACACCTAGAGAATTTAGGAGCCTCCAACATCATGTGGCAGCTGGGTTATAAATTTTGGGCATAGGTACCTTGAAAAAGAAGTTGAGTGTTTGAAGCAATAAAGCCAACAAACAGCCCTGTGCAGCATCCAGTTCTCCCTTCACATCCACCCCCACTTCGCCAGCAGTTTTGTAGGGCTCAGTAGTTTCCTAGCATATGTGCTTCAACCAAGCAAAAATCTAGTGTTGTGACGCTGATATGTGTCAGATTTAAACTGCAGTTTTGAAAAGGAATCCAAAAAAATGGCACGTTAAAGCATAAATGCTAGTCTGTTGGGTTTTTTCTTGGTTTGCTTTGACTTAATGTTAGCCATTTGCTCTATTTTTATTTTCAAAGCCATTCTGCTTTAACTCTAGAAACAAAAGCATCACTGAAACTGCTGCTTCCATCCTGCAGTTACGGTCAGGTTAAAAAACAACAAAAAAAGAAACCAAACTGGTTAGTATTTTGTTCATTACCCTTACTGCAAGCTGTCTTTATTAGGCCTGGGCTTGCAGAAAAATCTAAAATGAACAGGAATCTTTCTGTGACACCAATGTAAAGGATTCATAGAATAGATTCCTCACTCCAGTCTGGGCTGCAGCACTTGTGCCTGTTAGTGTTTGAAAATAAGGACAATAGTATGTCATCCCATATTGTAAAATTGCACCCTCAGCACGCCTGTGCTCTGTAGCAGACTGCAAGGACTGGTGTTGGGGATCTGCTGTACAAGGAACCTCTCCTACCCCTTCTTTTCTCCCGCTAGTGTTTTTTGGGGGGCATTGCTGGGTTACAAAGGCACCCTGCATAGTACCTGCGGTGACACTGTGTAGACTACTGATTCTCAGGTTAATTTTCTAGGGAAAAGCAGCTCTCCATCAGATCTCTGCTTATCCTTATGCCGCGTGATAGCAAGGAGAGTGGAGTTCTGCGTGCTGCTTTTCATAGCTTGCCTGGGAGTCCCAGTATGCTGAGGTCTTTGGAAGGTATTTGCACATCCCTCTGAGGGGAGAGGGCTTCTCTGGGGCCTAATGGCTTAGAGGTGTGGCCACTACACATTTAAGCAGTGGCAGTCTTGAAACCTTCGACTTTTTCCTTGGGGTACAGGCAGAAAGGAGGTCCTAAATGTGCTCTGTTGCAAAGAAGGGTGAGGCTCTTCAATTAGTTTCACCCACCAGCTGCTCCCTGAATGTTCAGGAACAGGATTTCAGAGTGCCTTTTCTCCTCTATCAGTTTTTTTCATTATTTCATGTAACCTCAAGCTCATACTTGATATTAAAACAGTCTCTGCCCTGCCAGAGTTGATTGCAACAGTTCAGCAGAAATCTTTCCAGTTGATAATATACCTCTGTTCTTTGAGGAGTTAGAAAGTGGTCTGTCAGGAAATGCGTACCTAAACCAAGTTTCCCTGTGGTCTCTGTATATCTCTGAATAATGTCACCTTTATGCAGTTCCACTTATGCTGATGGTACTTTTTGCGGGTGTTTCCATCCACAAACCAGACTGGAATATTAAAGCAATAGGAACTGTGGGCCTGAGAAACGTCCCTCCTCATTGCCCAGGGTGGAGAAACAGCAGAGAGTCTCAAACCAACAGTTCCCATGGGCAGATCTAGATGCTTCCACAGAAAAGAGTAAGGCCAGAAAGGGACTTGGCACAGACCTGCCCTGAGTTAATTCCCATTTTCTGCTAAAGCAGCTAGTAGCAGAAAGCCAACCCCATCCTTCAGTATCTGTTCCTGTGTTATTTTCAGTATTTTAAATAAAAGTGCTTTCCTTCTGGTGAAAGGGAAGCAGATGACTTTGAGGCTTGAAGGCTGAGAAACTTCCATGTCCTCCTCTGTGGACTGTGAGTTTGGGTGGCCTGCATAAGAGTCAGAGGACTGGGCTCTCTTAACAACCCCCTGCTTGGGCATCTTATGGCTCTCGGAGTATTATTCACAGAGAGCATTAAGAGAAACGGTGGCCTACTGAAGGCAGAGCCTTTGCCGTGCTGCCCACGTGGCACTCGTACCCCCTCACGCTGAGGAAGCAGAGCCCTTTGGTGAGCTTGCTCCCTTTCTTCATGTGGACTGAAATGGGTGCCTGACGCAATTTGCTGTTTGTAGTGATGCACCTTCATCGCTGAGTTTAATATGAATGAGCAGATGGGGATGCTAGGAGCAGAAGAGGGCTTAGTGATGGGAGAAGCAGCATGTATCCCCATCTCCCTCCTGCATCTTGGACCAGTTTCCAGCCATGCTTAAGTCAGTCATAGTGGGCAAAAATATTCATAAAGTACACGTGCAGAGCTGTGCAGCTACAGCATTCCCTCTGACGGGAGAATTTGAAACACAGCAACAACCACAAGCTCCAGGTTAATGTGCTGAATGGTAAGAGAAAGATCGCGTGACGTACCAAAAATAAGTTCAGTGCATGTTTCTCTCAGAGGTTCAACACCTTTGATTTCTGTACAGAGAACTCTTGGTTCCCAGCTTTCTGGGAATCTCCTCTGATGGAGCAGGAATGAAAACACCTCTCGGGCTTGGCTTCCCTGCCTGCAGCAGTTGGTCCAGGAGCGGAACGGGGCGCGCACCTGGGAGACTGACCCAAGGAGACCAGCTATGCTTGGTCTTTTAGACAACACACCTGCACTCCATCCTGCTTGCAGTCATAACCACAGTGCAGATGCACGCCCTGTGTCAGCTGCAATCCATCTCATCCTTATCTCTAGCTGCAATACCCACCCTCAGTGCTGACTTTGTTTCTTGGTTTTTACCGGTGAGAATCTATAGGCAACCCTTGCTGCTGCAGCAACGCTTCTCTAAAACAAAAGCTTATGGAATGATGAGGTGTTCTTGCACATAAGGTGGTTTGGGGAAATGCAATAGATGATAACCAAATGCAATGAAAGGAAAAAAATTAAATTTATTTTGGGCTTTCCTAACATTCACCTTTCTAAAAAAAAAATTGTCATATAAAAGCTTTGTGTGTGTGTTTTAATTCTCTCTTCCTAATTAACAAAAAATACCCTGCTTTTTTTTTTTCTTCCCCCTCCAAAAGACAGGGTTTTAACTGTCAATACTATAAGGCTTCACAAACAATCATAGTTCTTATGTCTCTCTGAAAATGCTAGGTTCTAGCTGTAGTGAAGTAGAATAGCAAGTTCTGCCTTGTACTGCTAAATTTATAATCACACATTAAGAAAAACCAAAACCCAGCACGTATTGCTTTAGCGCGGTTACGTATGCAGAGTGAGTTGTGCAGTGTTTTACTTGGTGTAAAACTCCTGAAACCAGATTGCCTGGCTTCAGGGGTTGCCGTCAGGAGCAGGCACTTTGTGAGCACCTCGGTTCTGCATGACAGGCCTTTATGGCCAGGAGACTGTGGAGAAACACTCTTCTCTCAAGCTTTATCAGTTGATGGTTGGTGTGCTCCCATAGGAAATGGGAGTTTGAGCTGTTTTCAGCTGAGGAGCCAACATACTCCAGGCTTTTCACTTCTGGAGGAATGGCACTAATATTTAGGCTCCTTCTGCTTTAGGATTTTTAGTTTTGTTTAACAAGAGGTCTCTTTTCACTTTGTTTTGTAGTCCTGCCCAGTGGTAAGCACGCTAATCCTGCACGTGGGAAGAAGGACCTAGGTGGAGGAATATCTGCTTAATGGCTTCTGTCAGGACTCCAGTCAGGTTGAAGCACCATCAACACCAAAGGTGAGTAAGCCTTAAGAAGCAGAACAATTTCCATGAAAACACTAAGTATGTGAGTTATTTCAGACATCAGTCTTTGTTTCTGGACTAGGCAACCTGTTAGGAACCATAGAAAATATTAATATCTCGCATAAAATAAGGTAAGTCTTATTTTACCAGCCGTGCTATTACTGTCAGATCATACATCATTGTGAGATAAATTGTTTTTACAAAATTAGCTGTTCGGGTTTTTTTACGAGTATGAGGAAAAGGAATTTGGAAGGCTTCTGCACTACAATTGCATGGGTTAGAATGAAAGTGATTTAAGAACCCATTAATATTTACTTGGTTTCCCAAAATCTATTCATAATTTAAATACTTGAAAGCATTCAGCCTGTTACACATTTTTCATTGTTTTATCTTGTAAAAGACTGAGTGTTATACTCTCTCCAGGATGAAAAATTCCCTTTCTGGAATCACTGCTTGCAGGATTTCCCTTCTACGATTTCCGAACTTTTTTTGCTCTGTTCTTTACAATCATATTAAGTAATCGCTAAAATAATACACGGCAATCATAGTGCTCAAAATAGAACTTTGCTAGCCTTAAAAGAAGAGCGGAAAAGAAGGGTAGCTGCTGTGGCCCAATTTGCAGTATGTGTCAGTCGTGTACGCTCCCAAGAACCGTATCTTTATAATCCATCCTCTTGCTTGTTATCAGAATTTCAAAATGAAACTGTCACCAAAGCAGATCACTGCAATCCTTTTAAAAGTAATCCTGCTCAATTCTACCTGCTACACAGGGGAACATCAGCTTAACTTGTAATTAAAGAAGATTTCTCTAGGGAGACCTCAGATGTAGCCTGTCAGTTCCCAAGAAAATGGTAGAAATTATTGACCTCATTTTTCCTTTGCTCTAACAGTCAGATTTAAAATGACAGTATGACCTGAGACAGAGCATAATTCCCGTCAGTGACAATGTGACAAGACTGTATGACTGCAAGGGAATAAACAAAAAGGAAATTAGTCAAAAATGAAAGGGTAGATAAAAAATTCTGCCTCCTTCCAGTAGCCTGAGTGAATAAATCACTTTCTCAGGCAAAGCAACAATCCTTGGGAACTGGTCCTGGCTTGAATAAGAGAAAGTTTCCTTTGGAGCAGCAAGGTCCTTAAGTTACAAGTGAAGAACCCCAATGAGGTGGTGTGGTTTTGGTGGTTTTTTTGGGTTTGGTTTTTTTTTTGTTTGTTTTTTTTTTTTTGAGAGGGAGATTAATTCTCTTGCGGTTGCTTCCTTAATGGTCTGTTCAGCTCTTCTTGACTTCACAAGGTGTTGGGAAGACAGAGCAGTGTCAGAATTAATTTTACATCAGCAATACAAAAGCCTGCACAGCTTAACATACCTGTGCCCTAACAACTGGACTTGGTAAAGCATGCCTAACCAAACTACATAATGAAGAGGCAGCGTATCACTTCTCATTTTATAAGAGCAAGACAGCCAGCTGCACTTTGAGAAGCATGGGAAAATAATTCTACCAGAGGAAGGGATGGTAATTATCCTTTTAAGGCTTTGAATTTACCAGGTTATTTCATTTTGGAACAGAATATTCCCCAAAGGCACGCCTGGGTATACAGCATCTGCCCAACATATGCCATATCTGCAACTACACAGTTTTTGCAGCAAAAGGCTTGCATCCTAAGTTTAGACCCATGCAATGAATAAACAAGATGGGGATAGGGAGCAAATGAAATGGTAGGGGAGAATTACAGCAGCAAGTTTACAAGGCAGCTCAGTTTTCTCAGTATGCCATATCTTGATAATTTTGTTTTCCTCGCTATTTGTAGACAGATTTTGTTGCTGCTGAGAAGCCGATTTCGTAAGTTAGTATAATGCATGCAGGGCTTTATTTTGTACTTGGCGTACACGTTTGGACATCCTTCTGGAGAAAGCAATAGAGACAAACAGACAACATATCCTTTCTAGTACTGTGAAAATCTCTTAATTTTCTACTGTAGCAGACTTCAAGATCTAAGATGAATAGAAGATCCTAGGCCTCTGCACAGGATTGCGTGGCTTGTTGGACAATGAATGTTTAAAAAAACCCAACCCCAAAAGCAAGAGCTCTGGTTTTCCCACAATCCTGGCGGTGCAGTAAGACAAAGGGTACTCTATGCCGAAGAAGTAGATTTCTTGGTTGCCGTCCCAGATGTCTGCAACGTAACACTATGTCCCCACGGCGGGGATTAATGTGCAAGGGACTGCCTGCCCCTCCTGTTACAGGCAGGGAGGATCAAAAAGGATTTTCTAAAATGTGTTCCCTGATCGGGGCTCTCCCTGGCTGAATGGTTTTGCCTGAGTTTCTTAAAAGGCTCGGACTAGTGTGGCAGGGCACTCGCCTGCTGGGGGTGGTGGGGGGACGACAAGACAGGAGTATTTGGAAACTCGGTGGGTAGCATTTCTAGCTGCTCTGGGCTGATGTAAAAGTAGGGCTGTGGGGTTCTCTCTTTAAAATACAATAAATTAAATAAAAATAAAATATTAAAATATAAACATACAAAAAATTAAAATAAAGCCTTAGGGTTTTTTCTTTATATCTTCTACTCTTTGACAGACAATTGTCAGCAGCCCTTCAGAAAACTCTAAGTCACAAACTTAACTTGTAAAATATCTACTATTAACTAATTCATTAATTAAGACTTTTTCCTGCAATGCTAATTCCCTTTATAGACACACTTTTCCTAAGAACAACAGTCTAGAAGATTGAATACAGCCTGTGAAGCATGTAACAAAAAAGAAAGATTGAGAGCTGTTGGCAAAACTGACAGCTTTGTACATATATGGAATTAATACTTGTGTTCAAACCAAACCAATAACCAATTCACCTAGTCAGGATGGAGGTGATAAAATAGGTTTCTAATATATATAATGCTAAAGGTACTGTACATAAGAAAATAAACAAAATGCAGCACGTTTTGTTTGCATCACTTAACTGTGTTCTGTATTTATAGTCAATGTATTATGAATTTCTGAAGCTCACTACTATTAATCTCATGCTCCTAAAGTATTTTAAAATTGCCATAGCTACTGAATTGTGTACAGAAGAATATTTTAAGTATAAAAAC
Organism: Aquila chrysaetos chrysaetos; assembly: GCF_900496995.4. NCBI lineage: Eukaryota > Metazoa > Chordata > Aves > Accipitriformes > Accipitridae > Aquila > Aquila chrysaetos. Next base: position 18,434,568 of record NC_044021.1, read on the forward strand.
TTCTAGGAGCAAATAGACAATTATAGCATAGGATACCTTAGTTTTTCAGAAAAAACAGTGGTCCTGAAAATACTTTCATCCTCATGAGCAAAACCATCTCCAGCTGATGCAGTTATTCAACTGCACTGAGCTCCTTATAAGCATAAACAAAAACCAAATCAGAGCTAGAGAGCTGTTGGATTTCAGGCAACATGAAAATCGCTGCGCACTGGCTTCTCAGCTGTGCTTCCTTTGGGCTGGGAACACCACCACAGACCTCTTGCCAGTGCTGGTTGTACAACTGCCACCTATTCCTGTTAAAGTGACTCTGGTTAATCAAAACTATCCAAGTAGGAGCTCTTTGGCAACTGGGCTCACCCTGAGTAAATGAAGTTATGCAATGTCCAGTGAGGAGCTGTGCAGGATAGTGACCTGCAGCAGAGGGATGGTGCTGTGTGGCTGGGAGTGGTAATCTCATTTACTGGCACAGCTGGAACAGGATCAGGCGTGTTCACATCCTTGCTTGGCTTTTGTAGTAACTTCTTCAGCATAGATCGCCCAAACTGAAGTCCCTCCATCCTGCATTTTTACTGAGCTAAAACACTAAGTTCTTGTTTTCACAAACTTACGTGCGGTAGAAGTTAGTCACGCTTTCACTGCCACAGTAAAGCTAGAATTATATCTAAAAAGAATATGTGTAAATTAAGATTATTATTGATTTCTGTAAAGTCAGAAAACCCAGAAAGGAACAATGTGGGATTAAAACCCACAAAAACATATCTATAATAATGCCTGTGTGTTTGCTTTGTTTCCCAAACCTGCTACTGAATGTGTTATTTAATCTTCATGTAAAGCTACTGAGATGAATTCTGCCCAGCTGTATCGCCTTTGTGGAAAATTGTACCTGTAAACATTTAATTGAACTGAGCTACCTACCTTCCCAAAGGCACAATGCATCCAAATCTACCCTGATATATATCCTGTGTAACCTGCTCAAATTATTGAATTATACAAGGTGTAAACCAGGACATATTCCCATTCCCTTGCCACGTGGGAATGGACCTGGAAGAAGCAGGAGATTTACAAGGGGGTGTGTTCATTGCGTAATGATAACCCACCAGGTATGGGTAGATGTTGTGCTGGCTGCTGAAAAGACCAGCAAAGCTCCACATGGGCACAATGGTCCGCTTGGCCAGGCTCACCAGATCCACTGCCAGGAGCAGAGCCCTTGTATTTTAATTTCTCTTCAAAACTTGGAACGAACAAATCTGGCAAAGTAGCTTAGTGTTGCAGGTTAACGTGCGTGCGTGTTTTCTTTCCGTTGCTCTCCATTCAGAGACTGCTAAGATAGGTCATGTTGTAGCCTGCTTTAGCCACATCCTTAAGAGTAACAACACTCAATTTACAGATTTGTTCTTGTTCTTACAGTCTGTGTGAAGGAAGTCTGCTCGTGACTATTTGCCCACGAAATAGGTTTGGGCAGAAATGGGTTGTTCCTGGTTTGCAGTTGTTTGCTATACCATTTCTTGCCTAGTTGCTGCCCAAATGCGCAGACCCTTTCCTGAACTATTTATAGGGATGCAAGTGGAAAAAGGGGAAGGAAAAGAATGGAAGAGGAGGAGGTGTTTGTAGCATGCTGCTGTGGATTAGAGAGTCCAGATCCCAGCTTCTAAGGTTTCAGGCTTAATCTTCCAACACATGCAAAGCCTTTCAATTTTACTTTGAGGTCATTACCCACGTACAAAATAGTCTAACTGCTGTGAGGAATGCAGGTACAAAACTCAGTATAGGAAGCTTTTCAATTAGGTAGTTATAATTCACTCTGGGAAAGAAGCCTGAGATTTTAGGGCAAAATATCTGCTTCTAAAATCTGTACGTTAAACTTAAAATCAAACAGATTTCAAGCTTATGAGTTTTAATAAACATTTATCTTCTAATTTATCGGTTTGATGCTAGATTTCACTTGTAAGTAACTGCTGATTTAAAGAAGAAAAGTAAAACCAGGAAAATTCTAAAGGATGAGCATGTCACAACATCTAATATTATGGAAAGAAAGCACAACTAGGAGACATTCACTGCTTCAGTGGGTATGCTGGTCTTGCAATACATTTTGTGTTTTCTTGATTATGTCCAGCATTAGAAGATCTGCTTTCTTGGTAGAGGCTTTTCACACAGCTTTCTTCATCATTCGGGAAGATCATCTGATAGGATCAGCCTAAGCTGACTTGTAAAATCAAGTGTCATCAGAGTTGGGAATTTCCATGTGACATCACGTTTATATGAGAACGCTGCACCGCAGTGACTGCCGCACCTATCTGGACTTATTAATTATTAATTGATTCTTAGAGCAAACAGCCATTAGAAAGATAGAGATCATGTGGAAAAATATTGTTTCCCTCGATGGTTAAGTATCGGTGAGGTTCAGCGCTGCCCTGTAGTGGACAGATAGTTGACAAGAGGAAAACAGAGTTGCTGGCAAGGTCAACTTGAACTGTCTGAGACCTGATATACATCACAGGCACTGATCACGTACCTTTTTCCAGAAAATGAATATCCTCATGAGCTCAAGTTTCCAACAAGTGAAGGAGACGGTCCAAGTGTCTTTAGTGTTACTACTGTTTCAAAGAAGGAGAAGCATCACTTCTTACTTTGCATTAAATGTGTGTTGTTGGGAATAACTATTTGAAGAGATGAAAATTTCTTAGAAGTAAATGTAATGCACACACTTGTTTTACAGGACAAGGTAGAAGTAGCATTGATGGCACCTGCAGCTGCTTTAAGTATCACTACAGATATCCTTAAAGACAGATAAAATGGGAAGCTTCTATCCTCAAAAAAAAAAAAAAGTATTAAGGGAAGAAAAACTAACTAGCAGACACAGAATAATTATTTGATAGCAAAACGTGTTGTCTGACAGAAGTGGCAAAGGATGGTAAACCTAGTTAGTAAATATAGAGAGTTAAGGCGTTACAGAAAAAAAGCAGCAACAAGAGAATTTCCCCTGGAAAACAGCCTGTAGTAAGAAATACACATTTCTGTTTAAATCTGTGCAATCTGTAAATGTGGCGAGAGAGCAAATGTGTGATAGCTGTGAGAGTTAAGTAAGCAAGTAAAATAAAAGAATTGCAAGTATTATAGGTTTTAAAGAAACCCACCTATTTGAAATGATTTCTTTTAGGAAGGTGCTGAGAAAGAAAGGTGATGTCTGAAGATGTCCTTTGGTACTTTTCCCAGCTAGATATAAGCACTGTGTTATTTGAGGGCTCTAATGGAACTGAATGCTTCCTTCATTCTGACTATGACATTTCTCCTTCATAATTTAGATGCATTTACCTGCAGTATTAACCTGAAGATCTGATCAACTGAGTGTTGATCAAAATATATCCCAAACTAGTTTATTGAGTCAAGTGCAAGATCATTTCAGGTAACAAATTCTCAAACCTCTTCTAATTCTGGATTGATGAAAGAAGTGTTATAGGTGTTTAATGATCTTGTTTTGCTTTCTGCAACACAGATGCCCATGTTACAGTGAGTACTTTGTTAATTTACATGACACCATTACTTTAACAATATTGTATCCTCTTCACTTAAATAACCACCTTATTGCATCCAATGAGAACTGCTGAGAATCACATTTGCATCAGTGTCTTATCAATACCATTAATATTTGGAGGAGGAGCAGCACTGAGGGGTGTGGGGACACCTTTGTAAAAGAAACAGGAGCATGTGAACGCCCGAGTTTGCTGAAGGCTAGGGGACTGGTATGGGTTTCTTGTTTTCAGCTCATCAGGATGTTCCTTAACCTACTGAGTGCTCAGAAGTTGTTGAGTATTTTTGAGTGCTTGCAGCACACGTACCAAGTTTCAGCAAAACCTGAAGTGTAATGAGCCAGAATTTTGAACTACTTACACTCCTTTAAACTCATGAAAACACACCTAGAGGCAAAAAATGGGATAGTGCTGTGTTGCTTCCCTTCTACACCCGCCCTCATGACATTGTTCTCTGGCTTGGCTTTTAACTTTGTACCTTTCCATCAAAACACTTTCTGATCTGAATTCTGCCATCTCCTAAAGGTGTCTGGCAAACAGAAGGAAATAACTTCCTGCTTGATGAAAAATAAATTATTTTGTGAAAAAATTTGTATTAAATGTAGTCCTGAGGGGACATTTCAGTGATACCTGATTTGAAATAAAATTATGCTGGTAATTTAGTAAATGTAAAAGGGGGAAAAAAGCAGTGCTTTTCCCTCCAGGGTAGGTTATGGGGAATATTTTTGACTTTTTCTTTTAGTTATTGTAAGCAGAATAACTCTCATGTGGTCTTTTATCTTTCAAGATTTTTTGAAGATACTATTAAAATGCAGGCTTACAAAGTCTCTAGCAGTAAGGAAGAAATAACTGCATTAAAACCAGAAGGTTCTCAATATTGCTTTTCACTGAAATGGAGAGCTACTGGTATTTTGCAGAGGAATAAAGCTAAATGCTGCCTTTTCTATTTCCTTGCACAAATTACCTATTTTTGAGCCAAGTTTCAAATGTGTTTTAGCACCAAGAAATCACAAGCTGTATCTCAGTATTCAAAGGGGAGCATGAACATCCTGTGATGCTTTTGACGCATATCAGAAAAATTAAAAAAAATCCTAGGATATGTAACTAACCTTCTGCCAGAAAAAAAGAGCTCTGGAAATTGGAGAGAATGCCATAAGACTAGAGACGTGATATACTTGTCTGGTTTTGGGGATGGACTGATTCAGTGCTACCTTCTCATGGCTCTTGCTCATCAAGCTTCCAGATAAAGTCAGTAGCTTCAGTATTTGAAGAGGCAAAATTTCCAAGGGTGCTTTTGAGGGTGGATCCAGAGTCTTCTAATATCTTTTTCAATGGAAGGACCTGATTTTGGGGAGATTTGGTTTTCTTAAGTAACTCATATGAAATAAGGTGTCTAGTATTTGGAGAGTGATGGTAACTGCTGAAATCAAAGCCACCTCCATACTGGTAGGTTAGAAGATATCTCTCACTTCTGCTTTCAGCAGCAGTAGAAGGTGGGAGGAAGACAGGAACCTATAAACACTTTACTAATCTGAACTGGGTTTTGATGTTTGTTTTCTGATGTCTTTCGATTTTTCTTTTTCTTCCATAAACTTGAAAAGACAGAGGTTTTGTCTGGCTTCATGCATAGCCTTCTATCAATATTAAAAGATACATCTCAGAAGTCTAGACAAGGTTAAGAAAGTACTCCTAGGTAAGAAGGGCTGATTTTAAGCCACAGTTCAGTCTCTGGTGTAACAGCGAAGTAACGCTGAGGTGTTACTCTAGGAAGGCAGGTAACCCTAACAGCTGAGAGGACAGACACAGCTGTTTCTATAAGCATTGCATTGGATAGTTTTCATACCAGACAAGCTTCTGAATTTGAGGAGGAGGGTAATTTTGAGCAGCCAGTCAGTAGTGCAAATTGATTAAACTACTTAGTACGTAAAGAGATTTAAATAATAGATTGATAAGCATATAAATATGAAAATAGACTTCATGGTTTTTTCCCCCTGGAATTGCATGGACTATTGACAAACACTGAAAAAACTAAACTGTGTACATAATAAAACACTGTTCTGTTACAAATACCAACTTCTAGCAGATGCAGAACTTGCATGACCCCACACCTGACCTTTTAAACTGCAATAGAAGGAACTTGGCTGGCTGCAGCTAGCAATTGGAGAGAAAGTGGGCACGGATGGTATTATTCAGAACCGCCTTACCAAAAGATGTGCCAATTCCCTGACATGGAAATCACCCTCGACAACTTTGCCAACCATTTATTCCCTGCCAGTTTGAAGGCACTTTCTTTTTTGGAACGGTTTTATCCATGCTCACAGCAAAATGCTAGAAACAAAGTATTTTTCTACTTCAAGCTGGCTGTGAAAATGCATATGTACTATAGGGAAATAAAGAAACAGAATCTGATGCGTGTTTTCCAAAGTGTCACTTGAGAACACAAAACAACTTTTGAAGAGGAAAATATCTTCTTGTTCCGTTGACTGGTCCTTAATGTTTTTTCTTCCGTTTCTCCCTTAAATCCTTGAGGGCAAAAACCTGGATTTCAAATGCTAATTCATGTTTTGGACTTCAATCCTGATTAAAGAAGACTGGGTGAGGAGAGGAAAAGAAATGACAGTTGATTTTCAAGTTTAATAAGGAAGACAAAAAGAGAGTATGGAAGTTCTCTTATGTCTCCTCGTCCAAAACAGTTCTAAATTTACTTCTTTTAAAACCCTAAGTCAGGCTAATGAACTCCAAGGACACCTTTTCTTAAAAGTGTATGGAACCCCACTAACTGAGCACAGTCTGCTGGCACAGGATAAGAGGGTGCACAAGCTAATTAGCTCCCTTCCTCTGTTAACCCCGCCAGTAGGTATCCTAGAGTTTAATCCACATATAACTGGAATTTTAAAGCCCAAAACTCTTAAACCCATTATACCATGGAAACACCCAGACTGACGCTTTTCTCAAAACAAAATAAAAATGCTAATGACTGTGCTGCGTGGTAAGGCCCCAATGACACAGAATGTCTGTAAACTGCATCAGCTATTGTCACAGAGGAGAAACAAAACCAGCTGTAGGCTTTTCTTCATGTGTGTAAGTTACTACCCCCGTTAGGTTGCTGTACCACGTTGTCTTTGCTAGCTGCAAAGCATCGTGAATGGTAACTACTGACTAGCGTACTTTAGGGGACCTGTAAGAACTAGGGAAAGAATGGTTTTGTTGAGCTTCCTTATGCTTGGTTTTAGGATATTTATTTACAACTTGGCCACTCTACTTCCAACATCCATTTCTTGCTGTGTTTGACTCTCAAATAATGACACAGAATATGAAGTACTTCTTGCTTCATTTCTGAATCTGTCCTTCTTAGGGGAAAAAATCAAAATGTCTCCCAATGGTGATGAAAACAGTCTCAATTTTTTATTCTGTAATTACACGTCTTCATATAGAAATATCTGCCACATGGGGTTTGATTTCCTTTGGTTTGGGACATCTGACCTTTACCAATTTATCATGGTCAGTTTTGACTGAGGAAAAGGAAATGCAATGCAGTTTAAAAGTCATTACCTAGGTGAACTTAGTATTTAAAAAACCCACTTAGTTGTTGTTAGATTGACATCAAATCAGAGTACTTTCAGTATTAATGCCAATATAAAGTTAATTGTTATGTCCTTGAAGATGTAAAGTGTTCCCTCTTACCCTCCTAGATCTGAGCATAACTAGCCCTCAAGAACTAAAGTGTCTTTTGATGTTACTTAGGTAGATGAGAAGACATAAATATTCACTTTATTTCATGTTGAACTCATCAGCTGTGCAGCAGTCCTGGGGGTAAAGATGCAGTCACTCAGATCTTGTGGCCCATGTATTTAGCATATGATCAGGCAAGCCATGGGGGGTGTATGCAGATAACGGATTTATAAGCTCAGCTGTTGCCAGGCACTCACAAAGTGGCTGATAAATTTGATACGCTTGAAGTCTGAAGCGTGGCATTTATAATGCGGCAGAGCTGCAGGCCCCAGTCTCACAAGGTGTTTCTTCTGTGTTGCAGCTGAGCAATCCTCGTGCCCTTCCGCCATCGCCTCACAAGGCAGACTCATCCCAGCAGCTTTCTGGCTCTGAACAACCAGTGGTATCCTTAGTTTCATCCTCCTAACTTCCCTCCCTTCTCCTTTACCTTCTCTAATTACAAGTCAGGCTGCACTTGTGACATACTACTTTATGATTGAATAGGGACTTCAGACTCAATTTGTATGAGGCCTATCAATGCCTCAGCTTCTAAATCAGTTTTACAGGCAGTGATTTAACAAAACTCTTATATAGCATGGCATGAGAGCATCAGGAAAAATTCCTACCTGATGTGATTCTGTTGGTTTACACTTGAAGCTGGCTTAGATCGGGGAATAAACCAGCCCTTTATATTTACATTAAACTGGAGCTTACTAATACCTAAAGAAAATACTATTGCAGGTTTTTTCCCAACTTTTAATTGAGTCAGTGGTTCAATTTTAAACTGTTTGCATCTGATTAACTTTTTTCTCTAATAAAATCAAAAGATGCTATTAAACTAAATGAATGTAAAATCAAGTGCCTCATGAACAACAGGAGTCTGTTTCTTTTCACAGGTCAGACTGCTTGTAATGGAGATACAATGATCAGCCTTAAAGAATCAAAGGATCTTCCTAGACATGAAAGGGATCAACACCAAGGCCAGCGTGCAGGTTTTGATAAGCAGGTATCTATAACTAACTAGGCAAATGAAACACTGGACTCTTACTTCAGGTCCTGGAGGTTGGTTTTAATCAATCCCATCGTGTGCAAAAGGCGTCAGCGAGTCTTCTTGAGTTTCTGTGCAAGTACTTATGTCCCTTTGTCTGTTCTATATGCAGTTTCCGAGCATGTTTTCTCATAGCTTATTAATTCTGTATCAGCTGGCACAACCCTGGCTTGCTGTCATGGTTCTGGATGGCAGGGCTGCTGAAGTCTGCTACCTTTTCACTCTGGTGGAGCTGGAGAGATCTTGTTGGCAGTGGGTGCTGTGGCACTGGCTCCTATGTCAGTCGTGGATTTGTGCTGGATTGATCTCCGTCTGCAGAAAACGTCCTCTTCCAGTTTGTGTGTCAATGTTCAGGGGCTGGAACATTGTCTTTGCAATACTCTTCTTCAGGAGGGGCTCAGGGCAATTAACAAATACTAATGGACAATGAAGCAGAGTTTTATTTTGGCTACTGCCAACAAAGAGGAAAGATTTGTTGCTGTCTAGGGTCCTTTCTGTATGTCCTGCAATCAATGTATGCCCACATCAAGCATCATACACTGATGTGGTGGCCATGATGCTTATGAATGCTCGGAAGAGTTAGGTGTATGTCTTCATTGATTTCAGATTACGCCAGTTATCAAAGTCTCTTAGGGAATTTTAAAAATATTCTAGCTCCTGTCTATATAACTCCTCTGCAGCTGGATTGTCATAGAGGTACAGGTACTTGAACTTACTAAATAGAGCTTTGCACCGTCCTCATGTTTATGCTTACCTTAGTGTTACCTAGCCTCTTTGTAAGTATTAGCTGCTGTGCACTGTGCAAGGTTATACACTCTCTTACTCCGTAAAAGTGGGATTTGGCCCCATGGAAAATACACTGACAAATCAAAATTTATAATCGGTTTAAAGTTCAAGGGTGCAGCCAAATCCTGAGCTAGTGTAATTTGACCTAGATTCACTGAAGTAAGTAGAGCTGCAGTGAACTACATAAACAGAAGAACCGTCCCACTGTGGTTGCCCTCATACGGTGAGGATGCTGAGGAAACACTTAAAGCCTGATGAAGGCCATGGTTTGCCACTTCAGCAAAATGAAGTTTCAAAAAAAAAAAAAAGTTTCCTTGTACTACTTTCTACAAATATTAGTGATTGAACACCCAGGATGCTGAAGAAACTCTCTTAGCTGAGTTGAAGAGACACTAGCAACATATATCAGCTTATTTCTATGCCACTAGAGAAGGGACCGGTAAAATACTGTTCCCACTACTTGCGCCAAAAATCTATGTTTGTCATTCATTTTCTCCTCATACCTTCGGTAGTATCCTCCTGTGCCTGTGTGTCCCCCCACCCCCGAGCTCCAGGTCCATCTAGACATCAATGTCCTGTAACTTTTAACCCTGCATTACCATCATTGCAACAGTTTTCATCAAAAGTTCAGGGTTTAGATTCAGTAGCTTATACTCCAAGGACACTCTTTCAAACTTTTAGAGCCAAAGCAACCTTCAGCCTTTATACCACCTGAAGGATTTTCCCAAATTGGCTATTGTCCCCCCAGAATGCCTGTATGTATGAGCAACAGGGCTTGGGAAATCTTAGCAGCTTTTCAACGCTAAGGTTATTGGAGATACAGAAGAGGAAAACATGGTAATAGAAACCCGTGTGTAGCTCTGAATGGCAATTTCTGGATATAGCTGCCAGCTCTTTCAAGAATAATTTCCAAGTTAATGAAACGGCTGTAAACACCAGAAATAACAGGTTAAGGGTAGGTCTCAGCTATCATTTCCATTAGTACAAAGTTGCCAATGCCTATGTTACCAACGAATTTTTCCCTGATTTGCACCAGTATAACTGACTTCATCTCAGTCCTAGAAGGAGTCAAAATGAAATATTTTAACCGGTTCAGGCTATTTTAACTTCCTTTCCAGTTGACTCAGCACTTCTGAGCACCTGGATGTTGGCTGTACCAGTTACTGATAAATAATGCACATTACCTTCTGCAACACCGGGTGTCTTTGTATGCAATGCCGGGTGCCTTCACTATATCAATAAGGAAGACACTACCAATGGCTGGTGTTAACTTTGGCTTTGTGCAGTCATGGTAATTTAATCGTGTATTTTGTGTATGTGTTCCACCCTACATGGTAAGAAATAATAATTCAATAATGTAGTGGAAAGTCATTCTGGGGGTCCTAGACAGCATAAACTACTGCAACATTTCTGGTCGTCTTCAATATTATTTTCAATATATGTTTTCATTCTATCATCCTAAGTCTGAGTTGTTTGCAAATAGACTAAATAGGAGAAACAGATTCAGACTGACAGCAGATGGATACAGGACTCATGTTAATTCATGGAAAGACTATTTGAATATTATTCATGTCTGAATTGCTGGTGGGGAATTCCAAATTCATTTTTATGCAAGGAAGGCAGAATTTACTACATACGATGCAAAAACATTTGAAAAAAAGTATTTTTGTTGTTAAATCATACGAAAGAAAAGCTAGGTTCTGTTGTTAATCATGTCCCAAGCTTCTGATACAGCAAGCTTGGACAAGTCTCTCCGGCCCACTGTACCTCAGACTTTAAGGCTGCAGAATACCTGTATGGTGCTGTCCTATTTTGTAAGGTGTTACACTTAATGCATTACTGTTTATAAACAGGATGAGCTCCTTTGGGGAAGTTACTATGACTGCAAAGACACGATGTGCTATGGGGAAACGATCCTACTCGCTAAATAGGTGACCGCATCGTTCCACTTCAACTCTCTTAAACGCAAAACTGGAATCTAAAACTCTATTGTTTGCTCGTTACATGGAAAAAAAGAAAGCGGTCCGCTACAGATGGTGTGACTAACGCAAGAGCTTCTATTAACACACCGCCGGGAATAATCTGTTTATGTAACACGCAGAAACGCACCTCGAAACGGAGGAAAACGCACCCGCCTGGAGCGGGGAAGGGCAGAGGGGCTGGGGGCGCACCCCACGCTCCCGCATGCCGCCTGGGCAGCTGCGTGCGGGGGGGCTGCGCATCGCTTACTGCCCCCGCCCGCCACCCCGGTCCCCCGGTTGGCTGTCCCCGCACGCCTCTCGGCCCCCCGCGGGGGTCCCTCCCGGGTGCCTCGCCGTGGGGGGGGGGGGGCAGCTGAGGGTATGTGTGTGTGTGTGTCCCCGAAAAAGCGCACCCCGAATCTGACCTTTAGGAGCGGGGGGGAGCGGCGCCTGGGAGGGAGGGAGGGCAGCGGGGCCCCGCTTGCAGCCGGCCCCAGAGGAGCGGGGAGCAGGGAGGCGAGAAGGGCAGCGGCGGCTCGTTGGCAGGCGGCCCCGGGAAGGGGGAAGAGAGGCGGGCAGGGTGCCCGCCCGGGCCGGGGGACACTCACCATGGCGGCGGCGGCAGGCGCTGTCCAGGGTACGGGGCGGCCCGGCTCGGCTCGGCTCGGCTCTGCCGGCCCTGCCCGCCGCCACCGCCCTATAAGGCGCCGCCTCCTCCCCGGCGCCGCCGCCGCGCCCGCCCCCGCCGCGGCCACGGGGTGCGGGAGGGCCGGCTCCCCGCTCCCGGCTCCCCGCTCCCCGCCGAAGCCTCTCCGCGCTGCCGGGGCGAGGTGCGCTGGGCTCCTCGGGCTCCCCGCCGCGCCCCCGGAGCGGGAGGAGGGTGAAGAGCGGAGGGGAGGCGGGAAGGCTATAGGTGAGCGGGGGAAGGGGGTCACGGATGCTCTCCCACCGCCGCCCTAGGCCCGCGTCCCTGCGGGTAGCGGCCATCGGGCTTTGACAGAACCGTCGGGAAGGCGCGACGCAGAGGGGGCTGCGTTGACGGGCCGGTTCGGGAGCAGGCGGGGGCACCGGCCGGCCGCTGGGATCCTGACGTGGCTCCGCTGCGTTTAACAGAGGGTTCGGTCTCCAGCCCAGCGCTCGTGTTCGCAGCCGAAGTTCTCTGACCCGAAGGCCCGAATCCTCCGCGCGCCGTGCCAAGGGAAGATCAACGTCGCCCTACCACCCAACTGTGGCATCGCCCTGGAGATCTGTCTGCTAGGGGGGAATTGATAAGCAAACGTTTGTTTAGGCTGGCTAGGGAAGAGGTGAAAGCCACACAGAGCAGGAGCTACTGACCCCGTCACAACCCTGCCACTGGTATAAACCAGAAAAAGGTCAGGGAAGAAGAGAGGCTTTGTGCTTGGTGGAACAAGCACAAAATTTCGTGCCTTCAAAACTTAGAATAAAAACTTTTGTTCTAAAGGCTAACAAAGCCTTATACCTCCTATAAAACATTTGTTTAAACCATCAAAGCTTATTGAAAATGTCCTGCTGCTTTCCGCCTGTTTTTAATAAAGCAGTCTTTGGCATGTGAAATCAAAACAATCTTTCTTAAAATATTAAAATTCTTCATTTTTATTTTATTTGCTAAATGAAAACTTGTCAAAAATGACAGGTTCGTACATGTGCTCCCATTGCTGCCCTTTCAATTCTGGCTGTTCACGCTTTTGTTGACCAGAGCTCAGAGAACAGTCTTTCCCGCTTTCAGTGGCACAAGCGGTGGAAATAAGCTAAGGGGACCACGTGTGGTGCAGGACGGGAAACATCTTCACAAACCAAAGTGTACTTGATGTATAGACGGGCTATATTTGTCCAAAATGTAGCGCTGATGTTCTAAACCTCAAGTCTTCCCTCCTGGAAGGCTCTCAGTCCATATACTACTTCACCCCTTACTTTCTCCTGGACCTAGACGCAGAGATACACCAAAGGCTGTGAGAATGGCTATCATCCCAGGGCTGCCTGCCCAGAAATGATACTGCCAGAAACTTCACGTGAAAGCGTGTCCTCATGTAACTTCTAGCCCACTTTTATAGACGCAGACTTGTTTGCTTGAGCTTCCAAATTCCAGCGTGTTCGTCTACACTGAACTGCTGTAATTCCTGAGGTTGACCTGTCAGCCTTTCCTCTAATTAATCTTTTTGATAGATTATTCATTTAATTCTTTCTGTGTTACTACAGACCATCTTGAAATATTGAAGAGAAATACTTATTGATTTCCATTCTGTCCCCAGAGAAATTTTTCCCTAAGCAGAAAATTGTCCTCTTTGTCCAAGAGATTACTCTTTAGGTACTGTAGAGCAAGGAGCAGTTTGGAAGCTGACTGACAGAGAAACATGGTAGGGACTCAGTGCGGTGGAATGCTTCAGCCTCACAATTTTTATTCCAATTTCTTTATAGTCCAAACAGGCTGGATTTAGTGTGTCAAGCCAAATCCAGACCTAAGAACATGGTAATACAAAATATTTTTTTCTTTATTCTTGTTTTTCTCTGTCTAAAACAGAAAGGAAACCTATGTTCAAGTTTGGTGAAGATGTAACATTTCTAATTTCTCAAGTTCCTTGTACCTGACACATTATATTAATACTAATTAATGTAGTTTCCTTCTATAGTAACAACTTTATTTTTTATCAAAACAATAATGTCTCCAATGAAGACACACATAGGAAGCAAATAGGATTCTGGTGGCATCTAAAAGAAGCTGTAATAGTATTACGGATATTTTTAACACCTATCTAATGACCTGAATTTGGAGATTTAAGGGCTGTGGCAGGATTTGGATTCATCTGTTTTGTATGGAGGGCAATGCCATGCATTTAGTTGGATCCCAGGCACTGAGCACAGCAGACCTCTGCCATGCGTTACCTTTGAGTGGTTGTTGAACAGCATGTTGTGCTGAGAGGAAAGGCAGAAAAATAAGTCAACATGTGGACAAGTGGAATTGCCTAGTTCCAGTGGAAATTCTCTGGAAACAAGGAGAGGAAGTGGAGGCAATTAAAACAGCACCTCATTCCGGGGCAATGCTGTTATACAACAACTACTGCTCACAGTGAAATACCACAGGGAGTTAGCTTGAGTCCTGCTGCTGTAGGGGTTGGTGTAGGTTGGACCTCCTCACAAACCACCTAACTTACAGAATCACAGACTGGTTGAGGTCGGCAGGGACCTCTGGAAGTAAGTCATCTGGTTCAACCCACCTGCTCAAGCAGGGCCACCTACAGCCAGTTGCCCAGGGCTGTGTGCAGTCAGGTTTTGAATATCTCTGCATCTTAGGAAAAGCACCTTTGAGTTGCAATTACTTCAGAGCTGCCAGGTCCCACTGGGTTTGCAGCACAGCAGGAAACAGGGTGGACAAGGTACCTCTGATCAGGCAACCACCAGCAACTCTCAGCTCCTGCTAAGTTTCAGTCAATAGGATAAAGTTTTAGTTTGGGGAAAAAAAAGTGAAATCAGACATGTCTCCCATTACCAATCACTGCTCTTGATCACGATCTCCTCCAAAGCTTGGAATTTAAACTCAGGACCTGCCTGTTTCACAAAATTGTCCTGTCAGTAGCATCTGTCCAACTCACTGGCAAAATGTCTCTTCTTTCCCTGAGCAGCTACCTCATATGAAAGAGGTTATCTTTCTTCTGTTAGCTGTTCTTTTTCTAGTTTTATTGGCACAGGAAAATGGTTATGTACCTAAAGATCTCGGTTCTGCTAGTAGGGAGTTATGAGGTCAACGTGACAAAATTTTTGGTAGCCCTCAGTGAGTGCTTAAGAACTGTGAGTAATAAAACTGTGTTGAATCAAATCTGAGTAATCAGGCTAAAGCAAAAAGACTTTGTAATTTATCAAAACAGATTTGAAAGTTTGTCCTCTTGTTTTTCTCTGGTATGGTTAGTTCTTCTTATAATTTCATTTTTTCTATGCCTTTCGTTTTTGAAACTATAGCTGGTATAATATGTCTGTGCAGCTAAAGCTAAAACTTGTATTAAATTGCCAGCTGCGAGCATGCAAAATAAAAACCAAGCCACAATAAACTTATGCTGGGAGGAAGTATTGAATTGAGCAATTGTGCAGCTTTGCAGTTTTTGTAATATATATTATGTTTTAGCACCCTCTTTCGGAACAAAGTAATACTGCCGGTATTTACTCTTAAAGGCTTTGCTAAAGCTGGAAAGTAATTGCAACGTGTCCAGGAAAAGTCCTTGGCTGCAGTCGCAGATACAGTTTAGTTATGTAGTTTGGTATTCTATAAGTTTACATAAATAGAATTTTCTCATCCCTCTTATGCTTATCGTCTTTATATAAATAGTCTGTATTGTTCATTTAAGTCAGCCAAGAACTGGGAAAAGATTGATGGCTCCGAACCAAAAACTGAAGCCAAGTTGCTCCAAAAGACCATAGTTAGATGCGCTCTTCCTCACTGTCTGCACGTCTCCTGCGAGGAGCCTGGTGGCATTAACTTGCTGTGAATTGTGGATGGACCTGAATGATCTCTCTCATACCCACTAGTATTTAGTGTTAGGGTAGCATGTGAAGGTCCCAGTTTGGGATCATGGTCTTGCTGTTTTGAGACCTACACCAAAGAGCTCACAGTGTGATGCTTAACCGCGTAACACAGAGGGAAAGGGGTGGAAGGAAGCTGTTCTCTGTACTCCTGCCCTGGGAAATAGAAATGTATTAATGCCAAAAGAAAGGTAGCAGGGGGAAGGCCACCAAGTATATTCTGAATAGAAGAAAGGGCTACACTTTGCACCTTCTGCATGAACTATCACTACCTGGCTAGCTTCTGGGGTACAAGTGACAGGCAGCCAAGCTCCTATACGTTGTTTTGGCTCCAGTAGTTGTTATGATTGCCGGTTACCTTCAAAGATATTGTATGTGCCAAGAAAAGGATTAAAAAATTAGGACACCATGGAACAAAAACTGCCTGGATTACTGTAACTTGCTCTTCTTGTGCATATTCATTTTAATAAGCCTTATTTACAATAATAGCCTTCAGCAAGACTCCTGCTTCATCAATGCATGGTGTGGATGATAATAAAAAAACAGGATGCCATGAATGATGCAAGGGTCTGGAAAAGGAGAAAAGATAAATCTTGTTATAGTGGCTGAAATTCCTTTTCAGGACTAGAATACACTTCTTATATAACATAATTTCTATGTGGTTACGGGAGATCTTTTAAGTATCTTTTTTCTGCAGCTAGTCAATGATTTTATTCTTTCTTCTGCTGTCTGCTTCAAGGTAACTGAGTGTAGGTTTGTCAAAGTGCTGAGCACTTACAGCTGCACCTGACATCAGGGAAAGCTGTGCTACAAATAAATTAAATGCAAGGGAAAGATGAGATTTTCCCCATATACCAGCTGAAAAGGAGGCGAAAAGGGGCACATCCAAAATCATTTGGTACTTCAAATGTATATTTCAGCCTCAGTCCTCTCCCTGGTGAACAAGGGATAACAACATCCCTCACCTTCTCTTGCTATGCAAACACAAACATGAGTTAACCGACTGCTGTGAAACAACCGGTTAGTCTAGATGCATTGGCTCTCACACCCTGAAAACTAAGGCTTGTGCCCTCAGCGTCTGCATCCCTCTTCCCTGCCACTAGTCTTTAGCTCTCTTATTCGCAGCATCGCGAGGCCTTGCTGCTCTGTGGAAGCAAGTCAAATGCTGCCACTTTGAGCCCACCCGTGGTCTGCTGCACTGTTTGGCAGAGGCCCTCTAAATGCCTGCTCACCAGTCTTGTGCTGCAGCCCCTTTGTTGCTTGATGATGCCTGACCATCCTTTTTCCTCCACCCCCAAAATATATCTCAGTGCGTATGCGGTCATACACACTCAGAGAGAAGATGTGAGAAGTTTGATCAGTGTTGAGCACCGTAGGAAAAAATATTAAATGAAGAATATTGATAGTATGCCAAGTGTTCTAAGATAATGGATAAAAGTCCATAATGACATCATCAGTGAGTTTTTCCATCCTCTTCAGGGAATGGATGAGCTATATTCAATTCTGTAACTCCATATTGCGCATATACACATAAGGAACTGGACAGAACAAGCTTAGATTTGTATAATCAACCTTATTTCGGAACTCCAGTGATTAGAAAACCTCATCTGTCCAACACTAATCCTTTTTTCTGTTGTGTGATTTCACAGGCTTTTGAAAAATAACAATACCCGCATTGTAGCTCACTTACCCCAAACGCATCATCATTAGTATTGGTACAGATTTCTGGCACATTAGCACATGAAATGATATCTTGCAGGATGGATGTGTATGTGTTTGTATAATTTGACTCTGGTGTGAAGAAAAGTCTTAGATAAAATACATATAATATTATGTTTGGGTTTTTTCATTCAGATGGAAATCTGTCTATATGTTTCAATTGACACAACATGTTCCAAGTGGCCCAAATAAAAGGCTTTGTTTCATTTATTAGGAAAAACAGGATAACAAAGATTGTATTCACCAAAGGAGGAAGTGTTTCTCCTTTTATCTCATGGCTTGATTAGAGTGTAACACCCACAGCTACCCCTTGCCTACGTTTCTGGGGTTTGAACTTCTACCTAGTATTTAAGTGTTTCAGCCATTATGCTAGAAAGTCTTTTTTACTTGGTGGTTGTCTGTCCTGAGGACAATTTCAGTAGTTCATCCATACTGGCCTTCAGCAGTCTTAGGCCACCAAGACCAGAGGGAGTCTGGAGCAAGGAAGATTTACCCTCAGTGGAGGAGGACCAGGTTAGGGAGCACTTAAACAAACTGGAAATGTGTAAATCCACAGGGCCTGAGAGGTTGCGTCCGCAGGTGCTGAGGGAGCTGGCTGATGTCACTGCGAGGCCACTCTCAATTATCTTTGAAACACAGTGGTGACCGGGAGAGGTTCCTGAAGACCGGACAAGGCCAAGCATCTCTCCTATCTTCAAGAAGGGCAAGAAGGAAGATCTGGAGAACTACAGGCCAGTGAGCCTCACTGCAGTCCCTGGAAAGTTCAGGGAGAAAATCCTCCTGGAAATTGTCTCCAAACACATGAAGGTCAAGAAGGTGAATGTGAGTAGTCAACATAACATTTATGAATGGGAAATCATGCCTGACTGACCTGATGGTCTTCTGCAACAAGGTGACTAGGATGGTGGATGAGCTAGAGAAAGGGACACTTCCTTTATGTTCTAGAGAAAGGGACACTTAAATAAATAAAATTAAGGTTTTCCAAACTGAACATACATTGATTAAAAGGCCCTCTACCTGTGCAGTGCGATATGAGAAATCTAATTGCTACCTGTTTTCATCTTTATTTCCTAGTATATTGCCTTGAATAATATCATGTATATATGATCTGTGTATATATATATCCATGTATACTCATGATCTATATCCAGGGATCATGTATATTTATCAGTCCAAAATGACTTCATTCCAAGATAATTCTTTCTTCAGTTACAAATGCTGGGTGGTTCTGCGATGCTTGGGGATGTGGTGTAAATTAATCAACTACTATTAGTAAACCAGTTTGAAACCATAGGATGATGTATATGAAATATTTTAATAGCCCTAAAATGTGACAGCTATTTTACAGGAAAGAGAAAGTGGTGGTCCCATAGCCAGACAACTTACTCTAACTGTAGATGGTAAGTAAAAAACCAGAGAAACCGAACAGAGTAGCTAGGAAGGAGCTCAAATATTTTTCAAAAGTTAATATCGCAGTAACTGTTACTGGCTTGCTGTTTGTTTGCAATACAGAAGAAACCTTGCTTAAGTATGTGTAACAGCTCCTTAGGCTAGAATTAGAGTGACATTTAAAGATCAGGAGACATATCAGTGTACAAAGTTATTGAGAAATAACAGAAAACATGTTTCAAATTAAATGATACTTGTAAAAGGCATGTTGAGTGGGTTAGGCAGAGTATTAAACAGAGCCAGGAATGTTGGGAGAGAAGGCTAGGAATGGAAAGAGAGAACTCCGGTTCGACTTGGTGAAGTGACAGCAAATTTAAGGATGTGAATGAGGGACTGCATGTGCAGGTAATTTTTGTTTACAGGTATCTTGAAAGGAGGAGGCATCAGGCACGCTCAACGAGCAGGAAAACCAAGAATTTTTAGCTTCACTAACAAGGGGAGATTTTTAAATAATCCATAAAAGAAACACAAAGGAGAACTGGATTAGCCTTCTCTGACATCTCGCTGCAATGGTGACATCGCCATGGCAAATTAGGCCTCTGTAGCAGTGGATTTAAACACACATTTTCAGTAGTTTTAGAAACACTAACCAGTGTCTCTTACACGGCAAAGGAAAGTTATAACTTTATTCTGGTGCTAAAGGCAAAGTCCATAAGAGAATCAAGATCACCTCACACTTATCTCACGATTCCTGGAAGGTATAATTTCCTCAGATTCCTCTTAAGTGGGAAAGGCCGGCTACGTATCGCTACAAGGTCCGCAGAGGGCAAGAGCCAAAGTCATGCGGAATGTGAACCACGCTGGGGTGGCACAGATGTAAGAACGCTGCCTCGGCTAAGGCCTGGTAGCCCTGCCGTCCCCTGATCGATCACACGGGGGGAAGCGAGGGCAGCAATGACAAGAGGGAGAAAGACGAACTACAGACCGGGCTGCCCCATCCTTACTGAATCACTGCCGGGGAAGCCATCTGTCCTACAGACTTTCTGTTCCGCTCGGGCCTTCAGCCACGGCCTATTTTCCCACACCGGCCGCTCCCCTCTTTCTCCTCACACGGCCGCGGCCCCCGGCCGGGCACCGCCCCAGCCCACCCCGCCCGCACCCCTGCCTGTCGGCGCTGCCTGTCCCGCCGAGGGAGCGGCGCCGCTGCGGAGACCAAGCCGTTCCCGGGGCGGCCGGGCCCGCTCCAGAGGAGCCGGGGCGGGGGCGGCACAGGGCCCCGCACCAGGGGCAACGGCCGCCGCTGCCACCGCTTCGCGCCGCGAGGTGGGCGGCGCGGGGCGCGACGGGATTTGTGGTCGCCGTTGGTGGGGCCGCCCCCCCGCTGCTGCCGCTGGAGGGAGGGGAGGCGAACTACAACTCCCAGCATGCACCGCGCGCCGCCCTGCGTCGGCGCGGCGCGCTTGAAGGCCCGCCCCGGCTCGCCGCCGCCGCCGCTTTTCACGCCGGGTTGCGAGGCGGCGGGAGGAGAAGGGGGCCGGTGTCGCCGCCGGCTCGGCCCGGGTCCCCTCGGCTCCCCTCGCCCTCCCGGCTGGGCCGCGGAGCTGCCCCCTCCCCTCCCTTCCCCGGGGGCAGCGGGCAGCGATGCGAGGCGCGGCCTCCTCCCCGTAGCCGCCGGCGGGCCTCTGCCTTCACCTCAGCCCCGAGGCGGCCCGCCGAGGGGCCCGGCCGCCCCTCCCGCAGGGCTGAGGGGGCCCTGACGGCCGCCGGTGGGGCTCGGCTCAGCCAGGCCGAGCGGTTGCCGCGGCGGGGAGGCGTCTTCGAGGAGGGGCCCCTGCCGCCGGTGGCGGGGGGGCGGGAGGGGAGTGGGCCGGCGCCATGTGGCAGAGCATCGGGCTGACCTTGCTGGTGATCGTGGCTACCCTGGCCTGCGTGCTGCTCTTCATGCTGTGCGGTGAGTGTGGGGCGAGGAGGTGCGGGGGGGGGGGGGGGGGGCTGGCTTCGGTGTGCGGTGCTGGTGTCCCCCCCACCCCGCTTCCTCAGTCTTTGGTGGTTCCTCTGTGCTCAGATTGACCGAAGGAAGGGGAAGGGCACCGTGCCGCGGGGGAGGGTGTGCGGTTCGCAGCGCCCTCTTCTCTTTGTTTCCGAATGTTTTCGAGCCTTGAAATGCTTCCAGAGCTTAATTCGGTGACTAATCTGAAGCTGACAGCTTTTGTAGTGAACGGGCTACTGAGCAGTCACTCAGTGCAGCTTGTACGTGGGGCTGAAATGCCAGCGAATGGAAGAAGTATAGACTTCCTGCTGGTACCCTTCAGCTTTTGACATCTGTTTGCTAGAATAGATTGAGAGCAGCTCTTAGGAGGTTTTTTTCTTGTGTGGTGCATCCAAGACTTGCTTTTTTTTTTTTTTTTTTGATGCAGAGAGAAGGGTTATTTTAATGGGGGGCACGACTTGCAGGTCTGTTGGAGTTCTTGGAAGGAATCAGCAGTGTAGTACGTGTCAGTGTTGTGATCAATGTCCTGAACTTGGAGCTCTAAAAAAAAAATCTACCCCAAAAAACAGCACCACCAAACTCAAACTACGCCACAGCCTGTGAGATAAAAAGCAAATGCCAGGTGGATTTATGAGTGGTTTTTGAAAACCAAGGGAGTGAAGTGAAAAGTCAGCTGACATTTAATACTTAAAAAAATTGTTAGTTGTGGTCAAAATGGCGAAGCATTGTGAAAAGATTTTGCAGTACGAAGGGACTGGATGGTAAAACGGGAGGTAAAATCCAGTATTAACATGTATGGAGTAATGCACATAAAGTGTGACATGTATTCATGCATAATTTATATGGGGAAATATGATGGCTTCAAATTGAGCTGTTAGTATCCCAAAGAAAGGATTAGCTGAAGTAATTGCAAGCATTTCTCCAAAATATCTGTTTAATGCTTTGTAGCAAGCAAATAAGTAAATCAAACATTAGAAGTTTAAAATAAAATAGAAAATGTCATTATATTGCCACAGGAATCTACCACGTGCTTGTGTCTCAGTGTATTTTCTTGTTAAAGTGTATTACCTTATTTAAAAAAGAGAAAAGAAAAATCCTAGTTTCTTTTTTAACAAATAGGATGGTGAGAGCTATGTAATGATTTTTGCATGAAAACACTCTAAACAGGTTAGATCTGTCTAGCCTGGAAAATAGATGACTGGAGGAAGGGTGATGGTTATAAAACTGAGTAGAATGAAAAAGGTGAACTGGGAATGGTTGTGAAATTGCATCATTACAGAGGAACTGGAGTACATAAAGTTAAATGATCAAGCAACAGGCTCAAAACAAAAAAATTTTCTTTTACACAATGGAGAGATAAATTGCAAGCTCATTAACAAAGAATATTTTGGGTGCTGAAACTTTTATCATTTAAAGTTCATGGAAGAAAGGTCAGCATCTTTAAGCCAGAGTACTAATACTCGGGTAAGGAGACTTCTGAAATACAGCTAACTAGGACTGTAGGGGTATATGAGGGTGCACCTTGTATGCTTTCCCTGGTCTTGTGATCTCTTCCTGCATGTCCTGTACTGTCCGTTGTTACAGACTACTAAATCGTGACCTAAGTGGATATTTATTCAAGTTTCTATATGCTCATTAAGTGTTGTCTGGCCACTTTTAATCTTTTAGAAGATGAAACGTGGTACTTGCTAGGGTCTTTATGTTTTCAGAGTATGCATATGAGATCTTTGCTTATTCTCTTCCTGAAAGATTAAAATGATTTGACAACATGCTGTTCAAAATCGGAAACGAGGATCATTTTCTCCAGGCCTTTCTGCTTTTGTCAGTATGTGACAAATGGAATTGAAATGCTAAGGATCTCTTTAACTTTGCCTGCTAACTTAAACATCTCTCTAGTGCTTTCTTGCTTAAAGAGAGCAAAAGTAATTAATAAATGGCTTTATTTTTAAGTGGCTTATAACTACTTAGCAGTTTGGAGTTCTGTATTATACATTCAACTTGCATTCAGTGAATACTTTCCTTTGAATCCTTTATTGTATTTTACTTTCAACAGTATCAGAGCTTATAAAATGATTGCTAAAAGTCACCTAGATTTCAAAAGTACCGAACACAGGAAGCTGACACGTTCATTGTTTTTTTGGGGGTGACTTGAACTGTTACCATGTTAGAAGTGATTCAATAGGATTTGATAATGATTTACAGTATTGGTAATGATTTTTTTTCCATCATACAGCATTTATTGATTAATATTGGTACACTTCTAGTTCTCGTGCCATGATTATTAATGGAAAATATTCAAGGAAAACAATGTCAAGACCACTCCTAGAAAAACTGCGTACAGGCTACTTCCAATTTAATTGCTGATCTGTGCCAGTGACGGGCAGTTTCTTACCTACCGTATTAGCTACAGGTCTCTATTCTTTACAGCCTGTTGGACTCCCAGGGAGACTGAGTGCTATGTATGACAGGATACGAGTAAATGCCAGCCAGTGAGACATACAAATTAATGGACAAATCTGACACAAGAATGGCTGGATATAATCTTGAGTAAGCTTGATCTGATAAGAATATCTTACAGCCATCTGATGAGAGGTATTGAAACAGCCTTATGAAAAGGACTTAAAGGGTCAAGAGCCTAAACAGCTGTAACTTGGATTTTGAGTGGTTTATAAAGACTCGTGGTGTGAATGCTTGCAGAGAACAATACTTAAATATCCAGGAGACATCCTAGGATCATGTGGATTTCTGCTGCTTATCACAAATATGATGTGATAAGTGCTATCAAATAATGGGGGGGGGGGAATTAATTTTATCATTTTTCTAAAGTGAAAAGACAAAATTCAAAGCACAAACTATCAGAAGTTATTTGGACCAGTTCTTCAGACATGTGAAAAGCAAATGTTTATGCCTGAATTAGGCATCTATGTCTATAAAAGTACTTTGAATAAATGACCTGATTTCTTTTTCTTTTAAACATTTCTGGATGCTTGCAACTGGTACTTGCAATGTTAATCTGAATTTGTTAGGAAGCACGGAAGTCTTGCAGCTAGCAACATCTCTATTTGTAAACTGATCACATCTGACATAGAAACCATTGAGGGACTGTAAACATAGCAATTTTTCAGTTGATCTTTTAAAAGTGGGACTAAGGTAACTTTCTTCCACTTTTTTTTATTCTCACCTTTTCTGATTTACTTTCTCTGGTTTCTCTCTGGTGGTCTCACTGCTGCTTCCATGTTCCTCTGCAGGTGGGAGGAACTCGTGCATAGTCCAGGATATAGGATAAGATAAAATACCACCCAAGGTGAACTCTGGTACTGCTTATCTCTGTGTATTTGTTTTATTTTCCCCATGTAGAAATGCACGGAGCCATGTGAAATTGCGGAAGTGCCTTCAGTGGATCAGATGGAAGCATTCATCTCATTTGGCAAGAGAGGCTAATGAGATGTGGTTTGAGAGACATGACCTTAAAACAAAAATCATGTAACTCAAAGTGCCGAAACAAATGTGTGGTTTCCTTCACAAATCTGAATTTAGTTGCAGATGGGAGAACGTTTGAGCCCTAAACTCTACCTGAATAACTTTTCTTTAGTGCTTTGTTTAAACAGTTTTGTAACTATCTTAAATGAGTGAATATTGTAAAATACTTCAAGAGATAAGGAAAGCCATGCTTGATTAGACCAGCAGTAAAGAGAAAATACCCTTTAATTTGAAGCTGAGTTTTGAAACTGTTACAAATGGGAGGTCGGAAGAGACCGAGTTTCCTTGTGATCAGTCAGCAAGCAGCATGTGGTAGAGTGTTGTTTTAAATGGGACCAGGTTTAAGGAGCTGTGTAGAACCGAGCACCGTGTCACCTGATGTCTTCTGTTATTCCAATTTCAGAGTAGTGTATGCTTCCTTCAGTCTGATCATCTTCTCCATAGCAAAGCTATGCACTAGGGCAGTATATTATCTACATCTTAAAAATGGTGCAGCATTAAAGTGACTTGTCTATGGTCACAGAAGACATCTGAGGCAGAGCTCAGTAGAACCCTGTTCTCCCAAATCTCACGTTA
This sequence comes from Aquila chrysaetos chrysaetos, assembly GCF_900496995.4. Taxonomy (NCBI): domain Eukaryota; kingdom Metazoa; phylum Chordata; class Aves; order Accipitriformes; family Accipitridae; genus Aquila; species Aquila chrysaetos. Next base: position 18,459,285 of record NC_044021.1, read on the forward strand.
GCATCTAGAGCTCTGTGCTCCTTTTTCTCAGCTATAGCTGCTTAAGATTTTCTGTGATGGACACTTCAGCACTTGAATACAGGTAACATTCACCTTGGTGATACCCCAGTTCTAAATTAGTCTTCATGTGCTGGAGTAATAGCATCCTATTTTCGAATCGGTAGGGACACAGAGGTAGGACGATCTTGCAAGACTGCACAGGAAGCCCGTAGTAGAGTCAGAAGTAGAAGCCAGATCTTCAGACTCTGTCTTGTGTCGTTACCGCATCACCTTCCTTCCTTTCTTGGTTTCATTTGTATTTCACATAACAAAAATCAGATTGCTTTACCCCAGCACTCCGTAATAGCCCTGGATTTTTTTTTGTTGGCTCTTCCTGTTTCAAATGGAAGAGGAAAATATGCTCCAATAAAGAAAACCCTCCGTTAGCTTTTGCGTACAGGCCAGTATAAGGTGAATGAAATACATGATCCTGAGACTTGTACGCCTCACCTTTTGAGGAGGAGTAACGTTGTAGTGGGATCACTTTGTTTCTTTCCCCTTTACAAAGAACTAAGAGTAGGTGTGGGAAGTAACAGTAAAGGTAGCTTTAATGAAGCATAGTCAAATCATAAAATCTGTTTAACATCCTGATATAGCACAGATGTTACATACATCTATGTATGAGTCAGTAAAAGAGGCTTTGACTCATGGTCCCATCTTCGCAAACATGTTGCATCATGATTTATAAGAGGGGTTGACGTACTGATGGCACAATGCCAAATGTGGCTTAAACGTTTCTGGATGGCACCTGACCATGGCATTTTAAGTGAGACATTGGCGCCCAGCTTTTAGGGAATACTAAACTCTGCAGGACTGGGAGCTGCTATTTTGCCTAAATGCAAAATACTGTCTGTTTGTGGTAGACAAGATTTCCTGACTATCTCTGGATTCAGGTATCTGCTACACTAAGAGCTGGAGCCCCCGCTTTGCATTGTGATGATGTACTGTTGGATCTGGCTTACTCCTTTGACAGGCAACTTCTTTCACCAATTAATGTAGAAATATTATAGTCTTCATGTTGTCGCTGCTTGTTTGCTGCAGACGCATTGTGGGTATGCTGTTTGACTTCCACAGGTTCAATCAAGCTAAGGATGAGGAAGAGGTAAATCAAATGGCTGAACAAAATAAAGCAAGCACTGGAAGACTGATTCAAATCAAATATGTTGTGTGTGGTGAAGTTAAACCAGTAGGACTTCTTTGAGAGCAGCTTATGTGAACAAAGTGGAAGCATATGAGATACAAACTGGTGGTGTCAGTTACCTGACCAGGGAGAGCTCTACAGCAAAAGAGCTGCGAAGCTAAACGGAGCTGCATAAAGACAAGAATGCACGGAAATGCCCATTTTCCTTTTTTGTATAAATTTTAAATTACAATTATTTTCTTTTTAAAAATACAGTATTACATAACTTTCAGTTCTTAAGTATGGCATGATGTTGGGTGTTACCACTTTGCAGTGTTCTTAAGAGGCTCAGAAATAAATAGAAAATGCATTGTCTTCTGATTCAGAAGTAACTCAGTACTGTGAATTTGCCTCCAGGCTTTGTGTGTATGGTTTTGTTTAATGGCGTATTTAGTCGATACTGGTTTTGGAGAGAGTTTCTCTTACCCAGAATAACTTGTTCTTTAGTAGTCTGTTTATTTCCAAGGGAATTTTTACTTGTTTAGTAATTGTGAGGTGACAGGGAGTCTCAGCTGAAGAGGCAGTCTTGATTCAGACAAGTGTGTTTGTTTCGGGGATTTTTTTTTTTTTTAACTTTCCATCCAAGCTGGCACTGTAACTAGAGCAAGTGAAAGAAAGAAATCTTTCTACTTGATTACCTTACACCTAAATCTCTTTGGTACAGGCTGGGACATCTTCTGAGGTTTTGAAACTCTAGTTTTTAAGCCTGGTTTTCCTCCCGCTACTATTGGCTAAGCCTGTTCTAATTTTCTTTTCAATCCACTGCATCGTAGTTCATTTCACCTGGCTATTATCACTGGTCTGGTTGTTTGTTGGCTATAACCAGTCTTGTTGGCTGATTACTTGCACTGTCTTGTTTGTAGTCCAGAGCTGGAGAGCTCTAAAGTCTGTTTATGGTACTCAGTATTTTGGATACTCAGACCATTGTGCTCTAACTCAAACAAAACACGGAAAAAAGTTAATGCTGCTTTTCTTGAAAGCGTCCAAGAATGAACTGTGAATGTTCTTTAGTATTTCTCCCCCTCCATCCCCCAGTAATTCTGCGTGTTAAATGGCCTGTTTGTAGTGACAGAGGAAGAATGTGGTCTGCTTTATCTAGCATGACTTAAAATACCTCCCTTAATGGGTTATTTATACCAAATATACTCAAGTCATGCTTCTGTAAAGTGCCCTATAACTCTTTTGGGAAGACCCTGAATATTTTTGGGTCTTCCTTCCCCCTCCCTGTTCCGTGGTGCTCTCTGGAAGTCATGTGTCTGTTTTGCAGTAATTCACTTTGCAGGTGTTTTAGGTAGGACTTTAAACAACCAAACAAATAATTAAAAAAAAAAACAACCAAACAATTTGTGGCTGAGAGTTTCTCCCCCCACACATATGCTTAAGTGGATTTAGTAGAAGGTACCACATGCTTTTCGTGTACTAGTGTCTTAAATTTTGTTTCTGTCAACAAATTGGGGAATTGAACACATTTTTGAATGACTTGAATATTTTGCTTAGGTCTCACTTTCTTGCAAGTGTCCTATATTCACTTGGAATATTTTATGCATTTTTTCCCACGTGGACTAGAAATTAGCATGGCTTCTGGAAATTTGATTACTTCTAATGGTGCTTAGACCCGTGAGAAGAATGGATTGTCTTCTGGTCTTCAGAATGCACAAAGCATTGAAGGTCCCAGAGACCTGAAATACCCCTCAATAGAAACAACTTTCAGAAAGCTGCTATTTCCATTTTTACTTCTAGATCTGAAAGAAAAAAGATGCCAAAACCAGACATCTGCCATTGAGGTTTTTTCTAGGTGTGTGGGGATTTAGTGCATTTGTGGGACATCAAATTCAATTTAATCACAAGTCATTTAAAGGTTTAGGTATTAATGGAAAAGGAAATACTAGGTGTAGGCTTTAGGAATTAATTTAGATCATAAAAGGTGTCATATAAAAGCTTTCCTCCAACTCTCCTCAGCAGCAGAGAAGTTAATGGAAATTAAAAGTCTGCAGGATGTGAAAAGTATTCCAGGAGGGAGAGGAAGGTGGGATGTTGTTGTGTCCTAAGCAATGGCCTGCTCGTATTGGCATGACTCTGATTACAGAAGAGGAAGAAAAACAGTCGTGCTGTGGTTACATAAGTGCCACTTACTAGTCTTTCTTCCCCTTCCCTAATATGCCCTTGTTGTCCACACTCAGAAGTTTGTTTCTGCTGACAGCTGTGTAATTGGGAGGATGGGTTTCCCTAGCTCTGTAAAATAGGGCTCTTAATATTTGCGTAGGTCAGCAGTATAGGCTTGAAAGCTAGCAAGACCTTCTGAACAGAGAATGGGAGTATTAATTTATAGGTCTGTGCCAGACAGATTGTTTTTGGTGTTGCAAATGATTCTTATATAGCATATGTTTTCAAATAGCTGTTTAAATTTTATGCTACTTCACTGTGTATTTCACAGATGTTATGTTCCTGTTCTATGGATGATGAAATTTGACTGGTTAGCTAGAGGGAAAGCGATATCACTAGTTCTCAGCTGGGTAAAAAAACTCCAGTCTTTTTTGACCTAAATGCTTAGATAAGGGATGCCTTTTTTAAAAGGGAGATTTTGTTTTGTGTTTAGATATATTTGTACCTGCTTTAAGTTTCTTGGCTACCTGTTATAGAAACCCTTATACAAGAGAGAGGAGGAGCTGCATCTTAAATATTTTTCAAGAGAGATTCTAGAAGTGTGACCATCTCAACTCATTACTTGCATAGTTTTTGGACCCAGAGCATTTTAGCAGTGGAGCAGAACATAAATTTACCAGAGAATGTTAATTTTACTTTAATGGGATTTGGGCATGGTGAGGAAACACTTTGAATTTGGGGGATGTGGTTGGTCTTTTAGTGCATATAAGGGAGACCTTGTGCATTTCAAAATAGGATTTATTATAAAACATGGTATTAATTTTAAGATCTCCACAAGTGTGCTTAATAGTGATTATGTAATGCAGCTTCTAAAATGTGATTTTCAGAATGGTGTGTTTGCTGAGTGAGGGTAGAAACTCTAGTGCTACCTTTTTACAGTGCCTGTGTAATGAATCCTGAGTCCTTGTTTTGGTATAACCACAGAAATTTGTTTTCTCCTGACAGCCAAGACCTTTGTCTGTGCAATGGTGATCACCCACTTACTGCTTGCTGTGGCAGTACAATTCAGAATGTGTAGGTCCTTGCCTGTAGCTTAAATGTTTGCTTCTGGATGAAGACAAACTTTATCAAGTTGAATTGGTATTTACAGGACTGTAGAAAGGAGTGGGTGTGCTGTGGAGGGGTGTTGGGGTTGACAGTTGGCAGTTAGAGGATGGGAGTTGTTAAAATTTGTTCTTACTTTTCTGCTATCTTTGCCTGAGAGCTGACTATCAATTTGAATGAAGTAACTAAGCAGTACCTTTTTTCTTTCTCCTGCAGGCTGGTACGTGGTCTGGCAATTGTTTTTGTCTAAATTCAAATTCCTGAGAGAATTGATAGGTGATACTGGGTCCCAACAGGGAGACAATGAGCCTTCAGAGACTGAAGCTGAACAGGAGACTCCACCCTCGCCTCAGAGAGGTAGACAGAAATCCGCTCGACAGCGAAGGGCAGCTGCAGAAGAGACAACTTAAAGTACTCCGTTGAACTTCTGACTAACTATGAATGGTTAAGCACCTCTGCACTGTGTCGTTCAGTGGTTTGATCTTACTGAAAAACTGACTTAAGAGGTAATATTAATACCTGTGGACCTTTACTTCTGAACTACCAATGTATGCTACTTTGATAGAGGTTCAGGGAGAGCTTCAGCAGCTAGTCATAGAATACTGGAAGAAAAGGAGGAGTGGAGAGAAATCTCCATCAGAAGAATGTTGAGCTGCTGTAGCTCTTATCTCTGCACACAGATTAAAAACAGGTCCTGGACCACAGGCTTAGCCTTTGCATTAGTCTGAGCATAGTAAACATTTCAGACTTGAAATGGTTTCTAAATTATTTTTTCTTTTCAGCACTGTAACTACATATAGTGAAATTGAGTTTTATTTCCTTAGCTATATATGAATATCTATTTTTTTCTTCAACCTTGAGAATGCACGCGAACTTGAAAAATGGTTGAAAGAATATCCTGCTTTAGAAAGTATTCTAAAGTGAGATTTTAGTTATGTTCTTATATATATAAAAAGTATAAGTGAAATATGAAAAATCAATATTAGATGCACATGATTTGCAGGTTTTTATTATCTCCTTTTTTTAAAAAAAAGGGGGCAAAAAAAGGAATTGGATGGTAAGACCTGTTTTCTTGGGTTTGGCGTAAGGAGGGTTATAGGTTAAACTGTCCTGCTAGGTTTCTGTATGTTTTTCCTGAACCTTTTACTCTAAGTCCAACTTGTGTTGGAGAGGGCAAGGTGCCTAGGTTATGTACTCACTGTTTAGTACTCTGAAGTGTCATCCTTGGTTTTTGGATACTAAGCACATCTCTAGTTCGCTTTGTACACCTTTACATCAGGTATATGGTACCTGACATAACTTCTTTCTTGGAACCAGTTAAGGCATTCTGACCAATTTGGTAGACATCACTGTAATGCTTTGATAGCGTTACAGTAATCAATTTGGTACCTCATGTTTGCTGGAGGACTTACTGATCTTTACCAGTAATAAGCGGTTGCTCCTGTTTTCTTTGAGAATGAGTTATACAGCTGTTTTGACATTGCACGTCAGAATGAAGAGCTCCACTTCTGTTTACCTAGCAACTCTGAAGATTGATGCATGAGGTCTTTGGAAAGAGGAGGAACGTGTGTGTACCACCTCTGATGTGTGTATGAGAGAGCGCTACCAACAGGTCTTGTCATGAACAGCTTCAGTTTTCCCTCAAAGCTTGGATATGTGGTGGTGTTTGGATCATTGTTCCCTGTATAAAAAGTTAAACAGGACTACAAAATTGGTCTTCTACTTTCAGCTGTTAAAGAAGTTTAAACCTATGACTTCCAAACTTGTGGTTTGGTTCAATTATATGGCTAAAAGCAGCAACATTTAGCTTTTTCATCAAGTAGTCTTACGTCTGGGAAGAGAGCACTCTTTTAGCGCCTTTATGTTTTAATTTGTCATCTGTGAATACTGTTCAAAAGCTAATGAGAGCGTTCACTTCCTAAAATGATTTGGATGTTTCAGTATTAAAATATATAAGATCAGACCTGACCTTCCTTTGGAGTCTAAAAGTCTTTGTTTTGTTTACTAGCATGTATGTATAAGCATGCTTTGTATTACAGGGTTACATTTTCAAGCATGATCAGGCAGTGCTATGCACATATCCTTTAAACACACATAGAAATACTGATAGTCTCCTTCCTCTAGCCTGTCTGCTGGCAAGGGAATGTCTAATGATGTTTTGGGTTTTTTTAATTAGTAAAATTCCCATTTATTCAAACTGAGCAAAAGCAATCAGATTCTATTCCCTGCTGCTTTCAGTTGTTTGCCTTGCACAACTTAGTATCACAAAATATTGTGTCTGTATGTCTCTTCACATGATGAGACTTTCAGTTTAGCAGTGCTAACCAAGTACTGGTACACTTTTCTTAAACACCTTTAGCATCTTTCTCTTGAGCTTTGCTAATATAGGCTTACAAATAAATTTTTTTTTTGTACTGATGTAGGATATTGACACTCCGCTGCACTCCACTTTTACCTAGACTTTAGCACACAGAAGATGTCAAAAGGCTGATGCTTGTAGTATCCCTGTTACTAAGTAACTGTTAACTCAGTCTCTGCTTCTAGTAGCTGTGAAGAAATGTGAAGTTACAGCAATATACATAGCTAGTCAGCGTAGCTCTAAAGGTGCAAGAATCAAGACTCTGGAGCAAGATAATGAAGGAAAAACCCATGTGGGTTTGAGTGCTGACACTGATCAAATATGCAATAAGATGGACGTGGAACCTCTGGGTAGCTCATCTGCTCTAGCCAAACAACTTCCTTCTCCCTTCCTTGCTGTATGTAGGTGTACATTTCACTCCCCAAAGTAATTTTCAGTCTCTTTTTTTTTTTTATAAACAGCCGATGCTATTTTTTTTTAATGTTGCTGTGACATAGCTGCCAATAAGGCTGTCTGCCTAGTGTATAACTTTAATGACCTTATTAGTAGCAGGTCAAAGGTTTATATTATGTGGTTCAGAAGAGTTTTGGAATGCTGATGTCTTCTGTCAATGCATAATTTTTCCTGAAGGAGTCTGTAGTAAAATCTTTGTACAGGGCTCTTCATGCAAACCTGTAAAAGCGAAGCTGTATGTGTGAAAGCGTACTTGTGATAAGACCTGGGTTGTGATTGCTGGCAGTCCAATATACTCATGTCTTTGAATATTTTTACCAATGTACTTCTGAAATGTTACTGGTGGGTAAGCACTTAACTTTGAATTGACCCATTCAAGTCTGAAACCTTATGAAGGCAACGGGTTACACAGCTGGTCTTGTTTTGTTTAGTAGGATCTATTTTTAAAACTGTTTATTGCCTTATTGTTGCAGCCATTCTCTTGAATGTATTTTGGGTTCTTACTTTAAATATAGTCATATCACCTTCGTTGCAGGGGCTGTGTAACTTTGAATAATTACTATGAGTAATTATGAGTGTAACTTTGAGTAATTACCTATGTTGTATGTGACAGTTAATTGAAAACAGTTAACTGCAATGAGGGCTGGAACAAACACAGTGTAGACTGGTGGAAAAAATACAAAAGCTATTGCTAAAATTTGAGTGGTGTAAACAATTTTGTTCATGCTGAATTGCATAACTCGGACCTCTTAGGGAGCCACTAAGGTTGTTATCGTGGTGATTTAATTTTGCCTATGAGGCTAATTCTATGCAGTTCATCCACTAAACACTGCTGCTGTAGCTATTTGCAGTAAATGCCATATACTGTGCTGCAACTTGTGAGCAACTTGCTGCTTAATATCAGGTTTTACACTGAACTAGACCTGTGTATGGACTATTGTTTTGTTTGGAAATGACCAGCATAAAGAATGTGTTCAATGTGGTCATTTGCTTCTTCAGTGTTACAATACTGTACCTAAAGCTTCTGTGGTTGTCTGTTTTCATCGTTAACTGTTCTTTTAACTGACTGCACAGATGGAAAAATAAAGTAACCAGACTTGATATGAATATTTGACCCAAGTGGTTTTCTGATTTCTTCTGAATGGGATTTTGCCTGTAGAATGAGACTTATTGTTTGAGTGTGCAACACTGTGAAAGATGACCTGTCAAAAGTCATATTCTGGCGGGTGTAATACCTACAGATGACTTCATTTTAAAGTACACGTTAGTATGTATCTTTCAGAGCAGTTGTTACTAAAGGCGGTTTTTCTGCCTTATCCTTGAAAGTTGGCATTTCATTTTAGCAATTAAAAAACCCCCAAACAGACAACAAACTCAACAAAAATAAAACTACCTCCTCCCTCCTTTGTTCTTGATACTTTTTAAGATTGGTTGTAGACTTCTTAGTTTTTCTGTAAGTATGTTGGTAAAGTAGGAAGTTCTTCGTCTTCTGGAAATGAAGATGTACAGGAGAAGGAAATGAGAACATGCTTCATCCCTGATTGCTTCTGTTAAGTAAAATGCATAAATTGAATCCTGGGTTCTTTTATTGAATAATAAGAGATTAAAAGAAGTTTTTTTAAAAAAAACCACCCCCCCAAAAAAAAACCCCAAAAAAACAACCAAACAAACCCACCAGATAAGATCTCTTTAATCTTGAGAGAATGAGCTGTTTTGCTATTGTCCTACTCTTCTCACTTGTGAAAACAGGCTACTAAGGAGTACAGTAAAATACCATGGCATTGTGGGGGGTGTATTTGGGGGGCTAATGTAAGTGGGAATGCTCAGTGATGGGCTATTGGTGTCAGATGCTTGTAAAACACACGCTTGCTTTTCTACTTTGGTACTGATCGCAAGGAAACGCTTCATGGTCTGTTCCCCTGGAATGAATAAAGGTGCTGTTGTACAACTCTGCTCTGCCCAAAGTTACACCAAGGGCTGTTTTAACTGATACTGCACCTTCCCCACAGGCACTCGTGTGCTGTCAGGGGTCTCCTGTGGCCTTGATCCCACACAGTTAAAACACACAGTCTTTGTAAAATACAAGCAGTATTTCATCTTGCTTGGGTAATACTTATATGAAGATATTTTTTTTTACGTGGGATTAGACTGGAAGTTGGCAGTGTGATTATGCTGGGTTTTATATAAACCTTTGATACCTTAGCTGTAATCTTCATGTAGAGCAGAAGCTCGTATCTTTTGAGCATCTCTGTTATCCCTGTGGGTGTTTGTAATCAGTAAAGCGTTATCTCTGAAAGCTGGATGGAATGGAAGCTCTTCCACCCTGCTTTGTAGACTGCCTGTGAGAAGGGTTTGCATCTGGTCGAGGGCTTATGTTGACACGTAGCAATGTTGGACTTGGCTTCAGGCAAAAGGAATGGCAAGATGAACCTGGGGGTGGACAGAGCAGCGTCATGGAGCGAACAGAAGAACTAACCGGTGCTAATGTCTGAGAGCTCTTGGGGTGTAGTCACCCTTGGAGGAGGTACAGCTGTGGAAATCTGGGGGAGAAGTCTCTTAAAGGCAGGAGACCTCATCAGTAGAACTCAAACCAAGATTTACGTCCTGGTTTTACAAATGGGGACACTGGGATGAAGTACATCTTGGGCTTTATTTTCCTGCATTCCTATTCACAGGACTTTTCAGCTTCCACAATGGGAAATGAATAATACAAATGTTCCTTCAACTTTGGTAGCAAAGAGACCCTAATATCTAGGGAAGGATGGGATGGGGCCATAATATGGTCACTTTGGGGTCATTGTCAAAGTATTGCACACATGCTGTTTGTGGTGTACCTCCCTCTGCTAGTGCGCTTTGTGCGTGCTGCCACAGGACTCATCCTGAATGCTGGCAGTGTACCTGAACTCAGAAGGGTAGGAAGAAGGGATCCTGCATCGGGGAGCTGTGGCCAGAGAGGTACTTACGTGTGAATCCCTCGCGCCTGGGTTTGTGTGTGCTGTACAATTCACACGGCTGACTTCCACCTTGTTAAAACTTCCAGCCTTCTATGCAGATGACTGCAGAGCTTCGAAAGGAGAAGCTCTGTGTAACCTGTGTCCACCTCAGAACTGCAGAGGAGGATAGTTTGCTGCATGTCATATCAATTTCCTCTCCTCTGTGCTAGACTATTTTAACATCTTGTATGGGGAGTTGAAAGTGTCCTATCAGCAAATGTGTCTGTTCACAAATAACACCAGCTCTGGCTTGAAGCAAGTTTTGCTGCTACTGTGTGCTATATTAAACTACTGGAGCTACATTAACACTGAATTTTTATTACAGTCAGTCTTGAACTTCCTAGTGCAGTGCCCTGCTCCTTTTTATTTGAGAACCTAATCAGGAGCCTTCTGTCTTTCTGAGAACCTCTCGCTTATTTTGAGTTAATTGCAGTTCCTGTGTCTCAGCCCTTCAATGCCAGCTGATCAGCTGTTAGCCTTTTCCCTGTTTAAAAATGTCAGGCAACATCCTTGCCATGGTAGAATGCATCAAAATACGTCTCTCATGCACCAGTTGTTTCCAACGTGAGTGGTTTCAGCTTTTAAGAATGTAAAGAGTTGCTACCCTCAAGTTCTGTAAGACCCTGCTTTGACACCCATCTGAGAAGAAGCAGGAGACACTGCCTGCGGATCTGGGCGGCTGCGAGAGGGCTGAGCTTGGTGTGGGGTGCTGGTGCCCGCGAGGCACGAACAGGCGGCTGAGACGCGACGCGGTTAGCTCGAGCTCACCAGGTCTGCAGCATCGACTGCGTTCTCCAACACTGATAAACCCCGCAAGCCCACTCGGGTTTGTGGCTGGACGGCACCGCATCCGCTGTGACTTCTGCTCCTGGCACAACCCGACCTTTGTCTTTCCAGGAGCAGAACTGGTCCGGTGGACCTCTGTCCCGTGCCAGCGGGGTGGTGGCAGGTTTGCAAACAACCGGCAGCGGTACTCCTGCCGCGGGGGAGAATGCTCATCCTTCCTCCAGCCCAGCGAAGGGGGTGCGCCAAGGCGGAAGGCAGGGAGCTGGGAGTTTCACTTTGTGGCTCTGATGCGCAGGTCGTCTACTGACTTTCTGTGTTAGCCTCTTTATTTTCCAAAATCACAAGGTTCGTTTAACGAGCGTGACATTTAAGCACTAGCAATGACGCTTATTGCAGCCCTTTTTACACTTTACAAAGGATTCAGATACTGAGGGCACACTTGATTTTGCTTTCCCTTGTCCCCGCTTCCAGGGTGTCCTCGCGTTTCTCCTGAATCCTGGAGTGACGGCGTGGATAGGGGAAAGTGCTGATCCCTGGACTGGCTGCTTCAACAGGTGAATTGCTCGCAGTGCAGATCCAGCCTGAAACCCCGGAGGTTTTTAGTACCCAAGTCGGGTAGAAGGGAGCTTTGGGGCTGGCTTTTCACCACTAGATGGCACGGGCCTTCAAGCTTTGCAGTAGAGGTCCACCTCCCAGGAGAAACGTGGAGTCCATCAGGGCCAACGCCGTTGAGCTCCTTTGCGTTTGCTGTCACTCTTTTTAGTAATTCTGCTGGTGTTTAGTGGGATTGGGAAGTACAAGGGCAGCTCCTTGCAGGGGCTGATGAGCCTGGTTCTTGTTTGGCCGTATGCTTCATCCCAAAAAAGCTGTGCGACACATGGAGTCCTGTGCCTAAAGGGGACTTGCACGTTGCTCTGCGATGCAGGAGGAACATTGGATTTTTGCTTTGTAAAGGAAAGTGACCTTAAAAATTATCTGCCCCAAGAAGGGACGTCTCAAAAGTGCCAACAGGGATCTGCTTTTCTTACCTCTCACCGTGCTTAAGAAAAAAAAACCCAAACAAACCACAGCAGCACCTCTTCAGGTCTCAGGGTTACAAACATACTGTAATGAGGTAAACAGCAGCTTAAGAAATGGGTTGGGGTTTTTTTTTCCCGTCTAATCGCAAGGGCAAGCTGCCTGCCGTCCTGATCTCTTCAAAACCAATTCACAACTGTGTGTCCTCGCTACGCTTCTTGTAGTTTCACTGCAGAGATGTGAGGTGAAATGCCACCTCACCAGGGCTGGTCTAAATGCTGCTGGTTACTGAGCAGGTAAAACAAAGGCTCGTGATCAGCTCGCTTTAAAATCTTTTCCCCAAGGCTAATATTAATATTAGACCAATAGCAATCTAATATTAATACTAATAATCTAATATTAATATTAGACTTGGGGACAGAGAGCCTGTGTCACAATTTCTTTGCATTAAAGACCAAAATCCTTGAGGAGAGCAGTAAAAAAGAGATACAGTGGGAGCCTTGTTGAGTTATCCTGCTGATGAACCTCTGTATTCAGGCTAAGGGAGAAGGAGGGAGCACTTTGCTGCACAAGGCTTTGGAGAAACCTATTTTCCCTTTATTGAGCCCCTCATTTATTACCTAAGAGTAACAGCAAGTCCCCATTAGCAGATCTAACATTTACACTTGGAGAGCTGCTGACATTTAAAAAAAAAAAACATAATTAATTCTTGTTTCAGTCTGTGTGGCTTGCCAGGGAAACAAGGCTTATTCCAGCCGTGCAGGTGTGTGCCTGAGTCCTTCGTCTGCTGTTTGGGTCTGGAGGGCTGCTGCTCTTGTGTTAACGGTCCCTAGCGCTTGGCGAGGCCGACTAGCTCAAAACTGAGACTAAATGTGTTGGGATTAAAAATTGGGCTGTCTGTAATCCCCTAGCAGGGCTGAGGCTGACACTGGCTCTTACGCTGCCGCTCTGCCCGGCGGCGGGCAGCTCCGTGGGGAGCAGGAGCGTTGCTGGGGGCATGGGACCACCGCTGGAGAGGACTTGCTTGCCGGTGCGCTGGACCACCGCAGCTGCGGCCACCTGCCCGCCTTTGGGGCTTGGGCAGGAGGAAGAAGCCTCTGCCCTGTGGCCAGCAGGAGGAACAGCTGAAGCCAGCCTCTTGCATGTGCGTTAAGTCCTAAACCAGACAGGACTTCTATTTTTTTCTTGTCTGCACTCCACCCCGAGGCTGGCTAGCCAGGATCCATCCATCACATCGGGGACTACAACAATCACACTGGATTTTCTCCCGTCTCCAAGACCCTCAGTTCATGTTAGGTGACATGTGCTCATCATCAACACTTTAACCAGGACTGGAGGATGCTTCAAAAGTAATTGTGAGGGACAGCGGGGTGAGCCTGCCCTAGGGAAAGGAAGAAAGCGTGCGGAGAGGAGAGCGTGGGGCTGGTGGGGTTCCGTGTGTGCTTCCTGCTCTGGGAAGAGGACACAACAGACTGAGGACACTGTTTCGAGGTACAGGTACATGACAGGAGCAGTGGTTTTTTTCTAGGAACGCCAAGTACTTCAGCGGTGGCTGCAGCAACAGGTTTCTTGGGATGTCCCACACGTAGATAAACAAATGCACTTCATACAGGAGGTGATGAAAGCGTGCACCCCGCTGCCACACGATGGCATGAAGATATGTTTGGGAACCTGCAGATACAGGCTAATGGAGACTTCCATGGGCAAATCCCAAGTTCACAGGATAACAAGAGGTAGAGTCAGGGCTGTATTTCCTAACAACCCCGCTCCAATGATTGGAGAACTAGGGAGAGTCAGGTTGGTGAGTTTACCCTGGACATACCCATCTGCCCCTGTTAGAATACGGGGCTATGTGCACCACGGCCTGAGCCAACAGGGCAGTTCTTACCTTCCTAAATGTTGGGAGGCTGATAGCTAGAGATGCTCGGAGAACAAGACCAATGGAATATTACACACACACCTCCCCTCAACTAAAGAAGTCTCCAACGTCCAGAATGAAAAAAAAAAATGCTTTGTTTTACAAATAGCTGTCATGTTTACGGCTACAAATGACCAGCAAGAAACCAGCATTCAGTGCAGCACATGGGAGGAAATCACAGCCTTTCCTGCCCACCTGTGCCCATGGCCTGGGACGCTCTGCACACTGAGCAGGGCCAGCAGACATCAGAGCTGGGCTCTGCTTTTGGCCTTGGTGCTGCTCTCAGCAGGTGTCAGACTGTCCCACCCTCCGTAGAGTTGATTTCATCTGTGTAAGAAGCTGTGAAAAGCTAATTAGTTCCTACTTGTGCAAAAGGTAGGGTTTAGAAAGGCCCTTCCCCCACTTTTTTTTTTTTAATTTGTGTTTTTACCTAAAGTGCAAGGGCTAGAGACAAATCAGGCCTGGAGGACTCGCTGAGGTGTGCATGGAATGAGCTTTAAAAATAGATGCATCTCAGCTGGTGATGTGGCCACAGCTGTGGCTTTTCTGTGCATAAGGCTTGTGCCTTCATCTTTGTGTCTGTGGAAAAGCAGTATTGCTGAGGAATGGAAAGGGAAGTCTGTTGGAGTGCTCTCCTGGCTGCTTGTTGTACAATTTCCTCCTGGGAAAGCCATGGATGCGTTCAGGTAGAAAACACTGCACTTCACTTTTCTACTTGGTTGTTTTTGTAAAGTGTGGGAAACTGAGCAATGTTCACGTGGCACAGAGATTTTATTCTCTGTTGCCTTGTCTGCGAGCAAAGGTTGGCATTTCTACTGAAGTTATTCCGTGTGAAGTGGGTTGGATGGGTTGCTCCAAAGATTTTGGTTTGCTGTGGAAGAGATGCCGCAGGCTCCTGTGCTACTGCCCTATTATGGGACTCGGAGCAGAAAAAGTTACCTGTAGCAGAGCCCCTCTGATAAGTAGCTGATGACGTGTAATGGCTCTATATGAAATATATGAATTGGGGGATTTCCCCCTGTGCTAGCACAGCCTGAGGCAGATTCCTCTGCTGGAAAACTAGTCAACTGCAGGAGTCTGGATTACACGGTAATGGTCTGGTATCTCGTGCTGGCCTCCAAGTGGGTGCTTTTGTTTCCTCCAACAGTAGTATTGTCACTTTGTGGTACAGGAGCAGCTTGTGGGTATCTTGACGCTTCCCTGTCTGGTTAACTGCTAATGAGCACAGTGCCCACATACCTGGCTGTTTATTCTTGCGCTGCCAGCTGCCCCAGCAGTTCATTGCACAGGCAGTTCCCTGCTGACATAAGGCTTTGCTTGTGTCGTTAGATAAAGCATTGAGAATAAGCTCTTTGAGAGTTTGTTCCTAAATATTGTGAAGAGAAAAACAAAAATGTGCAAACGCTGTAGAAGTGAAAACACATTCAGCTGGATGTACGTACTTGCTGTGTAAGGTACATATTGTTTGCGTTGTGTCATCCTTGTCCCGATATGAGGGGGAAAAAAAAAAACCCAGACAAAAATGGGATGAGGCATATGTGCTGGTAGTGGAGAAGCAGTCAGAGTAAATGAAAAAGAACTTTCACAAAATGTTTCTAACTAGTAAAAGAAAGCAAACGCACTTTGTCAGAAAATCATTTTCAAATCCACACTTTAAAATCAAATGCTGTTCAATTGCAGGGAGCTCCTTTAGCCTTCCTTGGCGATTCAGCCCTTCCTGTGCCAAAGGACACCTGCTCCAGATGTGTGGTTACTTAGCTCCACATCTGGCGCGCAGTCTCCCTGGAAATGAGCACCTGAAACTCTGCACTACGCTTTTCCAGCAAGGCAGGGCTGTATGCAGGATTGCTTATTGAAGGGGAGCTAAACATCACCTAAACAACCATCTCTGTGACCCTAAGAACATCTGCCTGCTTTTCCTGTCCCGAGCCCTGTGTTTCTCTGCCCCGGTATGAGGAAGAGCAACCCAACCCAGGAATGCCTTCAGGCTTCGAGCTGTGAGCTCCCAAGCAAGCCCTCTGTAACTACCTGGACTCTGTGCTGCTACGAGCCCAGAGGTGGCAAGAAAATTGCTGGGAGAGCGGAGGCAGAGAGGTGCGAGCTACCTGCCTGTCCTGCTTTTCCCCCGTCTGGCACAGAGCGTGTTTGGGTCGATAGAGTCAGGTCTGGTCCCGAAGCGTGGAGGCTGCCTGAGCGCGGGGGGAGGCGGCAGGGCTGGGGGATTCGGCTTGGATGTGGGTTGTGACATTTGCAGGCTCGGGCTCCAGGACTGCTCTGACTCGCTGAACCCTCCGGACCAACGCTTTGACGGTACTGATACCAGCTTCAGGCTCGATGGGCTGGGGGGGGAGTCCCTGAGTTTCTGCGGTGTTCTGGTGTTCGGGTTGTGACTTGAACTGCGCATGTGGCCACACCAACTTTCCGGAGGCAGCTGTAGGGTCTGTGGGTAGGAATCGTCAGCCTCGAAATTTAGGAGCCTATGATAAGGTCATTCGCAGTTGAGCTGCTTGTCTCAGCTGCCCTTGAAGACCTAATGAGACCTAATCATTGGAGCCTGGAGAGAGTTTATCTCCTCCTAAAGTAGATTTAATCCCGTGGCTTGGTCTCCAGTCAGTTTAAAGGGGACTGTGATGATATCTCACATGCAAATGTCTTCAGGTAGGCAAGATGAATCACATCTGGGGTGTCTCATGCTGGGAGCAGAGATGGGCTAATCCAAATTGGGCACTTCTAAGCATCACCATCCCCATGGAGAAGGACGCAGGGAGCAAGAAAGAGGCTTTCTTATTTGTGTATCTTGCCGTCTTCAGCAGCTTTACTCCTCGGATGGAGCCGGCGGTTCTCCGCATTGCCTGCATTGGTGGGATGTGTGGATTTTCACCTTAACTTCTCGGTGTGCAGAGGCAGCTCCACCTGCTGCTGCCGCAGGATGGAAGTGGTGGATCCTGCATCCACCTCCTCCTGAGGATGTATGCAGGGGAATGAGGTGTCTCTGCGCAGTGCAGCCCTGCTCTGGGAACATCCTTTTGGTCATTGTAGCAATTCCCATGCAAGTGGTGTAAGTGGCCAGCAGGGCTGTGCTCTTTCCTTAAGTAAATCTGCCCACGGACAACAAAAAGCTGTGTCTTGAGCAGTGAGGTCTGAAAGTAACGGCAGGTCAAGTGCTGCAGAATGCACGTGCTCATTCTCATTTATCAAAAATTAATTTCTCTTTGAAATGCGGCATGAAGAAAAGCCAAGTTAACTTCTCCTGTTCTGGAATGCAAGTTAATTACAGGTACCTGTTTCCAGCTCAAATCACCTCCTGAGATAAAAGGCTTTTGGGTGGGCTGCTCCTACCATCCTTCATAAAAACAAAGCACAGGGTGAAAAAACAGTAGAAGTCCATTTTTCTTTTTCATGTTCATGGCCACTCACCCTTGTAGCTTTTTTCTTTTTGAGCTTAGCTGGGAATAATGGCAGACTTGAATCACTGCACAGGGAAATGCCCTGGAGCCTTCTACCTGCACAAACAGTTTTAAAATATGCTTTGATTCCTTTCTGCAAGACAATCTAAAGCCAGAGCAGGCTTTTTTTTTTTTCTTTTTTTCCTTTCCTCTCTGCTTTCCTCTTTCAGATTTTTCTGCTTGTCCTTCACTGTAACCTTCATTTAACCACGCTCAAGTCTGCCTTCATATAAATAGCAGATGCTTCTGGGAGATTGTTATTGTGCCTTCCTGGTTGGCAATGGTTTGAGTAGCCCTGGGTGCAGTGTTGAGCAAGATAAAGCCAGCTAAGTAGGAAGCTGCAAAGGGCCTCTTGGATTTGGTTTCCTGCAGCTTTGCATCAAGGAAAGAGCTCTGATCATTTTTCCTGTAATTAAGGGAAATGACAGGGAAGAAGAAAAAAAAAAAAAAATCCCCCCGATCTCAGGGACACCCCCCCCAGCAGCAAGATTTTTACATCCCTCCCTTGGCTGACAGAAGCTGATACCCCGTGGGCGTGAGCGTGCATGGAACCAGGGAATCGTGATTTTTGTTTGGGCTTACGGTATGCGTAACCTTCTGGGAGCCCGCTGCGTGCGGCGGAGGCGGCTGCTGCTGCTTGTGTCGCAAAGCTGAGGCAGCGCGCTGCAGATGAGATGAGCTTTATATATCTCCTGTAGACCTGATACTTCGTGCTCCCCCGTTCTGTTCTTGCTGTAGTCAGCCTGACGTATCGAGCTGGTGCTTGTACAGAAAAAGATACCGTGTCTCTTAGTGTTCAGCAGGGAAAAAGAAACCCCTGCCAGGGAGGTGGTACGTATGCTGAGTCCATTGCATCTTCAGCAGTGCTCCTTGGGTGCAGGTCTCTCAGGCGCTGGGCTTCGCCCTCGGCAGGGACTCGGAGAACTCATGGAGACGGAGAGGTCAATAGCAACAAGGTGGACTCCCGGGAGGAACGTTGACTTGATGGACTTTGCTTGTAGGGGTGCAGGGCCAGAAGTTAAACCCAGAGAGTCGCAGAAAGAAGAAAGCAAACTGCAGATCCATTTTGGGTTGAGCCTAGCTCAATAGCGTCTGCTGAAAAGACAGAACTGAAGCACAAACTCCTGTGAGGAGGTTACTATTGCAAATTAAACTCCAGGAGAGGCGGGAAAGTCACGTTCTGCTCAGCATTGCCTCTCCCTTGGAGCATTTCACCTTTTCCTGCTCAGAAATCCATGGCAACTGTGAGCCAAGACCACATCGCTGTAGAGCCATGGGTTTGTCAGGAGGCACAAGGAGCTTTTTGTCTCCTTGCTTCTTGCCACGGAACTGCCAACTCCTGATTTTCTGCTGCCCTGTGAGGCTGAAGAGGAGGGCTCTGCAACAGCCAGCAGCGTGCGTGCCCAGCCATGCCCTGATGTTTTGACGTGAAACTGTCCTTGTTGGTTCTTTGCTCTGGGAGGCCATCCCCACGTGGTCCTAGCCACTGACCTGGAAGGCGGTGGGATGAAGAACACCCCGCTCTGAACTCGGCAGCTCCCCAGAGGCACAAAGCAATGCCCTGGGAATGGCTCTCCTCTGAGGTCAGGCTGCTGACTATTTCATGCCCTACATAACTCACAGGCACCGAAGACTAAATATTTGGGTTTTGAATGGAGAATGATGTACTTGCATTTCCTAAGTGATTCCAATGGCCGGCAGCATGTCCGGCATGATCAGGCCTTGCTAACGATGTCAGCTGCGCTGCAAATTTAGCTCTAATTTAATCTAAATAAAATTGCTTCTGGGCAGTTCACTGGAGGGAAACTGAGGTGGTACGAGTTAGAGAGTCTGTGCTAGCCCTCACGCTAGCTCCCAGGAGGTTAGCTTTCATGTCACGCCTGCTCTCTCTGAAGTCAGCAGGCTTATGATAAGGCTGGATTAGATGTTTCTCCTACTGTTGTTCACTTTATCCAGGTACTCTCAAGCCTGGATTCAACGTCCTCTTTGAGTCGGAAGAACTTCTCAGGGGACTTTGCAGCACTAGATATAACTGTAGATTTACTCTGATGTTGAAAAGCCACACAGCAATATCCAGGGCTCCTCAGGCAGAGAAAGCTGTTGTCTTGGGTGGAATTTGGGTGCAAATAGCAAAAAGAAATTATTAAAAATAAAAAAATCCACATTATGTGGACAGTCTATCTCTGAGATGGGAAAAATCTTCTAGCAGAAAAAGGGCTCTGTTGACTTAAGAGTGATGTGTATATGTTGCTTTTGAAACTGCCAGTGTAACGGGTATAAGATGAAATGAATAGGCACGTTTCAGAGTTGGGAGGAACCCTCTGTGTCATCCTCCGAGACTGGCAAGACCCTGTCTTTGCCCTGGAAATGTTCCTGTCTAAATGTGGACTAATGCTGTGAACGTTGTGAGAGCAGAAAGCAGCAAGGGAGGGTTAAGAACTACCTTTGGAGTAAATCCTATGAGTTTCTAAAGCCTTTTGATTGAGACTGAGGCATGTTAAGGTGGAGCAGGCAGCCTGGAAGTGGGGTTCAACAGGGAAAAGCTGAATTTGGAGCAGAACAGCTACAGATGCTTGGCTCGTGGGCAGAGGGAAGGTGTTACCGGTGTAGCAACACTCTGAAGAGCACCGGCAGTAGACGTGGGAGGGACATTTCTGAAACGTAGCCGAGATGTACATGTCGGAGAGTACTAAATCTCCAGGGTCTGGAAGTTCTGGGGGACGTGAAGACGCTGGGTTGTAATCCAGCATCAGGCGACAGTGTGGGAACTTGGTTTCCTTCACCCATGTTGCCTTTGCTGGAACAGCAGACAGTGGGTTTGCCAAGGTTGCAGCAACGCGCAGCTAATGGAAACAGAAGCTGCGCAGCCCTGGCTTGCAAGAAATGGTAAAAGTAGCAGCAGGGGGGTGTGCAACATGGGGTGCAATGAAGTGTGTCCTGTGTCAGGAATCAGTACGAACTGGTAATTTCTTTAAAACCTGCCCATTTTAAGAGTGGCTTTTGTCTCTCCTCTTTCTCCCTCACTCATCATCCTGGAAAAGAAAGGAAGCATTTTTCTGATTAATATGAATTAGCATTTACTTAATGTTTGGAGTAAGGAGCCAAGTGTGTTCTGCATTTGCCACTGGTGCGAGGCAGACTTTTTTTTCCACACTGGACATCAGACAGTCATTTCACACTGGCCATCAACCTGGTTGCCAAACAGCGGTAGTTTCTTGGCAACTGTGTGGGGACACTGTGGCTCAGGGAGGAGAGCAAAGAGGCTCTGGTTACTATTCTGAACCATTTTGGTTGTCCAGTCCCTCCTTTGTTGTGAGTTGACCTTTTTAGATTTAGCAGAGGAACAAAATGGAGCACTCTTGGGAAGCAACCCTGCATCACTGGCTTTCCCCTTGTGAGGACACAACAGGCCGGACCAGGCACTGCGCTCTCGAGGTGTTACTTGCACTCTCCAGCAGGAACATCTTTCACCGGCAGCCGAGAACTGGTGTAAGCACAGAGCCAGTCCCAGGCTTTTTCTTTCCTCCTTGCACACCCAGGGTGTTTGACAGGAGGTAGGGCAGTGCCTTGGCAACAGTGAAATGGGAAGATAACTTTTGGGAAAGACTCCGTGATCCTTGAAGCCACATGGTTGTTTCAGATGGGACCCCCACACAGGTAATGCTCAACTTGGCGTGTAGAAGAGGGATGCTCTTACTGTTGGGTTGGGGTGGGGAAGGATGGCTACACTGAGCAAAGCTGCTCTTCCAGCTCCTGCATGGATCGTGGCTTCACCAGTAAATGCTGGAGAGGGAGAACAGGCCAAAATGGGTGGACAGTCACATCTGTGTCCTGCCACCCCACCTTATCGTGGGATTGTGTTGAGAGGAACTGCCCCGTTCACCTCCAGGACCTGCGCCTGTGCTATGATGAGGTGGTTCAGGATGCAGCTCACGCAGCAGGAATAGATGCCGGGAACGGGGCAGGAGCGTGGGCTCGGTGTGCTGTAGACCCTGACGGTTGTATTTTGGACTTGATGCCTTGTGCAGCTGAGTTGGATAAACCTGCTTCTTCTGGACAGGCAGAGAAACTGTCCATCCCTCCTTTTTACACCCTCAAGTTCTCACTCCACACTACAAGCACTCATCAGTGAAAAGATGGAAGTGAACTCCTCATTTTAGAATGGCTTTGATAATATTAGCAGACAGCAATATTTCTTTTTAATATGCTTAGAGGACTCTGAAAACAAGAAAAAATAAGACCACATGTTGCCTTTTTTTATATAAAAAAAGCTATAGTCATTTAATAATTTTAAAATGGCTCTCTACAAGATAACAAACTGTAATACAGGCTTGCAATAAAGGTTCTCCTTTTGAAAGCACAAACTATCAACATAACCACTAAGCTTCAAAACACTTTTTTACTTTCTAAGAATATACAGTGAAAAAAATGGAGAAGGAAATCCAAAAGAATCCCAAACAACACTAGTACAAAACAGGTTCACGTGGATTGCTTTTTGGCAACTGGCTATCGGTTACAATAGCATAACTGCACTTTCTGGATATTACACTGGAGCCAAGCCCTGGAGCCAATTCTAGGCCAGCTGAGGTTGTGCTGGCTCCCGCTGCCCTTCCAGGAACAGTCTGCAGACCCTATGTTACGGTAACTAAGAGTGGTCTTCACTCTGAGACAATACATTAAGGCTGCAAGATTTCATACGCTGCTGAAATGGTTTTGTTACCTAAGACAACAAATCCCATTTCAATAAGGCACGTGTTCGGATACAAACTGGGAAAGAGAAAAGTTGGGCAGAAGTGCCAGTTTTCTAGGTGCTACTGATCTCGTGACTGTGTATTTACCAGGGATCTGCTTGCTGGTGCAAACGCTCAGAACACATCAATGTGGGACTACCTTGAATTATGCAAGGACAGTAGTGTTCTGCTTTAAAAATGCCAGAATCACCTGGAATTTACCTAAGCTATTGCTCACTTTGAAGCATGGCTTTTAGTCTGAGGACCACAGGCAAATGGCATTCTGTAACTTATTTTTAGGGGGTTCACAAAAGGCAATGAAGACAAATAAGCTTATGTGTGTTTTGGAGCAGCCAGCATACGTGAAATTTCTAAAGGAGTCTGCCACTCTACTAACAATTTTTAAGGGTCTAAATTGAAAATTGCTGGGTGGGACTGTGTGTACTTACTGATGGAATGGCCCCATTAAAACAGGAGGTCATTTTTGGCAACAATGTAGTGCAGAAGGACCAGCACCTATGTAATAGAATTTGGAAAAAAAGCCCAATAGTTGAATGGAAGTCAGAATTGCCATAGATGCAATTAATTCTCCAGAATATGTCCTACAAAAGTAAGTGCTATTTCTTCATTAAATTGTGTATATGCTATAGAGATGTTTAAATATGTCACTTCAAATTTACCTGTTTTCTTTCCATATGCATTACAATTTGTATGTTAATCCCTCTGGAAGGGACTGGTATTCTGAGACATTGCTCATCTGCAGCCTCAAAGATGAGCCCGATGGATCCTGGGATGCTCTCAAGGTAACTCTGAGTCCACGAACCATAAGGCTTTTGGGCCTGACTGTTAAATTTAATTGCGAATGCAAGGACGTACAAGGTAAACATGTATGAATTTACATTGCTGGGAATCCATCCACGTTTTTAAATCCCCCGTTGCACAGTTATTAGAAGTAGCAGAATTCAAATGCCATAAGATATTAAATATATACGATTCTGTCTTCCTTCTTAGAAGGTTCTTTTTCTTATATGGCCTAAAAATGCTTTTCTCCCAAATGCTGTACGCCTTGCTTGATGCGTTGCTTGTTGCAGTTGTGCATATATGCTAGTCAGAATGATTGAATGCTGTACATAACAAAGTAACATCAAGAGGAGAGTTAAATTTCATGGAATTAAACTATAGAAAGTAATTTCTAAGAAGGGAATGGAGTTCTATGAGAACCATTACACTTGCTTCATGGATTGCTACAAGTAGGTTTCACAACCAAGTCCATGTGCCAAAATCAAGGTGGAATGAAACAAGAAGAGTGCAGCATCCAGTTAACAAATATACCGAGGAAACAGGCAGTATATACAAAAGATACGCACTGCTTACCCAACGCATAATTTTTAAGGTGCTTAATTGATGGTTTAGAGAAAGTAGCAACATATACAAATATGCAGTGTATACAAATCTAAATGTGTATTAGAAACATAATACAGAACCAGATATATTCCCAGATCCCTGATTTCATTAGATTCTCTAATGCATAAGAATGTATCTAAAATTTCATTAAAAATACCTAAAAAAAAACAAAACCAAAAACCCAAACCAACCAAAACAAAACAAAACAAAAAAAACATTTACATAAAAATAGCTCCAGTTTGTTTGCTTTTCTGTTTTGCTGCTTGTGGATTGGATTCCACCGGGTTTCATAAGGATGCCATTTGGACCAGCGAGAGTTTGAACAACTGTGCGTGACGAGACAGCTCTGTTACTCGGTCCACCATCTGCTGTAGGGCTGCTGTGTTGGGGTAATGCAAGGCAGCCATCTTTGTAGCCAGAACGACACTCTTCAGCAGTTCACACAACTGGTTGCTGGCATTCATCACTTTGTTGCATATGTCCTGAGTTGTCACTTGCCTTGTGAGCATGTCTCCAATGAACACAAGTTTGTGAGCGCTCAAAATGACAAATTTGCTGTGAGCCACGAAGATTCGGGGGGGCTGAGAAGCGTTGACACAACCAAAAAAGGCGTCAATGGCATTTAGGAGGGAGTTGAAGTGAGTCTCGCATTGGTCAGAATAGAATAAGAGTAGCTGGCTGTCACGGGAGGTGGCAGTGCCGTTTGCAGTCTGGAGAGCTTGAGGTGGCTTCCATTTTGAGATGTCATTCTCTACTGGCTTTGTGATCTCTTGCTCCAGACGTTGAAACTGATTGATCTGAAAGGCAAATAAAAAGGGTCTCTGCAAAGAATATTCTCCTAAGATGTTATGTATTCAATTTCACTTCATGCCTCAGGACACCTCTAGGTATCGTAGATTGACCTTATGCTAGTATATGTTTTCAAAGATCTTTTATTTTGGAGAGTGAGGGGTAATCAAGTGCTTTGGTTACCAGAAATCCAAATACACAGAGCTCAGAAGAGAAAAACATCTAAAATACTTTATTTGCATTTAAAAAAAAAAAAACCCTCCTGAATTTACAGGCTGTTGCTCATTTGGAATATTCTGAAATCACAAGTGAGAGAGATGGATCCAAGTGGCAATGACTCCTACACAGTCTTTAAAAAGCTGCCATCTCTGTGGGATTTTGAGATGACAAACCTTTAACTTTCACCTCCATGTTGCTTGTACAATTTTCTGCCATACAATATGGCAACAACGTATTGAAGTATTAACATGAGGGCAAAGTGAAGCCCTCCATCTTATATGTCCTACTTTTTTAGCATTTAAAGTGATGATAAGCACAGTATTTAAGTTAATGGTATTGATCTTCACTGAACAGGTATACAAGTGGCATGTGCATCCAGTGTGGTCCAGCGATTAAGGCACTGGATTGCGGGTCAGGAAACCTAAGTTCTTGAGCTGACACTGTGACTGACCCACTGTGAGACACTGCATAAGTCTGTTTCTCCTCTGTGGTAAACTAGAGACAGAGACTGCTTTTTATTACACATATGCACTGGGCCCACCACAATGGTGCATTGTATAAAAAAATAATTAGTCTCTTAAATTGAGATGGTTGGAAATTGTTTTCAAGGGAAAAGCTTATTCCTGCCACAAGAGATGTCATTCTAAACACTGAAAGCTGTGGCTGTGCCTCCACTCTGTTATGAAGTGCCAACAAGGAAATGGACAGGGCAGAGATGATGATCTTTAGCATAGCTACTCTGCAGTAAATACTTAAGATTTCTTTGGCATAAGCAATCGCTGACACAGGTGCACAGGGCCAGGAAGGTGCTAAAATCTTGATGCTCACCATTTCCCATTTGCAGCATGACAGTGCACGTCCTCGTCCTTTGCACTGATAAATCCAGCAATGGTGGAGCCTGACTGGCACAAATCCCACTTGGAAAGAAACTAACCAGGAGCTGCTGTTCAGCCAAGACCTAATACATGCCATCTTCACCATCTAGCACCTGGGACTTTCCACCTGCATGTGCTGGCACTCATGCACGCCTCGCAGCCACGATGCTAGCAGTTGCACACTGCTAAGGGAAGGGCCCCTCCTGTTGTATTTGATCAGTACTCCTTATGTGCAAGGAACACTGCATTTCAGTGTGATTATTGCACCTGAGTGAACATACCTGATGGTGCTCTAGCTCCATTTTGCTCTGCTTGATGATATTTTCTTTTTCCAGCAGCTCCTTCTGTTGCCTTTCAAACTCTTCTTTCCCCTGTTTCGCAAAACATAAGACACTGTGTTAAATCAAAACCACTCCTGAGCTAAATGACAACTTGTAAGTCAAATAACAGGCTGCTTTGTATTGGCTTTTTCACTGGTAGTGCACCACTAAGAGTGTGGAGAAGAAAAGGATAGTGTGGCAGAGCAAAAGGCTATTGCTATTATTTATGCAATAGTCTTATTTGAGAGGAAGTAATCACCCTTGTGAAATTACTCTTGAATGTGTATAAGTGTGACAATCTGATTGCTATTTTCCTGCAAACAGCTTCTGCAAAAACCACAGATACCTCGCTTGGCCTTGTACAGAACAAGGTGTTGTTTACCTACCTGCAGGTGAACATAATCGTAGTCATCCATCCAGCTCTTTTCTGAGCTCTCACTGGGGGTATTGTGGGGGTGCTGACCTTTACTCAGGAGTGGAGGAAGGGGACTGCAGTGGTTCTGTGCTTTTTCTCCGTGACGCTGCATATGAGGATTGTCATATACATAGTCAGGAGTGTTCATGATGTTCTCTGGTAAGTTTTTGAAACGTGAGCTGCTCGACACCTGTTTGAAGAGCACCTCTGCGTTGATGCTGATGGTAGTGGTCAGTTGCTTGGCATCATCTGGGACTGTCCTTGCCACCATAACAAACCGATCCAGGTCATCACACTTGTTCTGCAGTCTGTTGACAGCTAGAACATTCAAAGACCAGTTGTAGCTGTTCAAGTCGTGACTGGTTTGGGTAAGGATCTGGTGAGAGTCCTCCAGCCTTTGCACCTCCCTCCTCATTTTGTTAAGGAGGCTGAACTCGGATAGGCAGGAAGCATTGGCTGCTGATCCTTTCGCAAACTGGAGGTACTCCAACAGCGACTGCTCCACCTTATCCACAGCAGTGTGAATTTCATTGATGTGTTTCTCCATGTATCCATAAGACCGCCAGTCTGCTGTAATGAAGGCCATGAGGTTATTGACAGCTGTCTCCACCATCTGCTGGAGGCGATAAAGCCTTTCTATAGCAGTGTCTGGATCAAGGATTAATCTTTTGTCCTGTGCAGTTGATGCTGAGAAAGAAGAGTCTTTTGATGTTGTTGAAGATGTGGACATGTTACTCCTTGTGCTTCCTGTGCTGGAGAAAGACAACCTATTTATCCCATCAGTCACATCCTGTAAGCCTTTAGTGTCTTGGAGGACTGGTGGTGGCACATCATATACACCTTCTTTTCCTTCTGGGATGAGACTTTCACTGAGTCCTGTCTGTTGTCCTGGGAATGCAATTCCCCTTGGGGTATCATAAACATCTTTTTGAGGTGCAATTTGCTGTCCAAGGAAATGGTTTTGATGGTTCATAGGGATGTCATAAACACTCTGTTTCTGTGGCACTCCATCTGGCAATAAAAGGCTTTCAGGAGAAAATTTATTAAGTTCTTTCCCAGTTGCTTTGGTGATGGGAGGAGGAATATCATATGCTCCTTCTGGTCTCATACTGTGGCCCCCTGGAGATGAAAATTCCTGCAAATTTTCCCTCAGGCCTGTATCATCTCGGCATGCAGATGGAGGTGTAGCATAGACCTGAATCACAGAAAGCAAACCATGAAACCTTTGGCTAGAATAGCAAAATATTCTACATTTTCCATATGGCCTATAAAATGCTGTGATGGAGGATCTGCCGCTGACTTTCATGGAGTCAGCTACTTACCGTGAGTTTGAGTGTCAGTTTTAATATCTCACTTTTTCACATTCATCTTGATGCAAATTCTCATAAGCAGCAAAATCCAAAAAGGCAGCATGCTTCCACAAAGATAACGTAGGTCTAATTATCAATTTACACTCCATAATGTTAATAATTTCGATACAGTGCTTCACTTTACCAGTTTTAACAGTTTAAAAACCTAAGGAAATCTTTAAAGCACTGAATCTCCCCTTCTTTCAGGATCATACATGAACTCTTGTTTAAACATGTCTGGTCAGACATGAAAATACAGGATCTTGTGGAAACAGTGTTATACTTACCCCTTTGGCAGGTGGTATGTCATAGACTCCTAAAGCTTTTGCTTCTCCCATGGGAGCTGGAAGTGCAGGCCCCTTAACCGATGTGGGGGGAATGTCATATATCTAAAGAAAGAATAAATTGGTTACAGAAACAAGTCACCTCAGGAAAGCTCTGATCTCAGATGAGTTTTCTTGGTTTCCGTGTTTCTTCTCAAGCAGCCTGAAGATGATCAGAGCTCTTCAACTTTGTATCGTACGGGACAGCTGCTTGGATATGCCTGGTATTCTGGACAGTTAGGGGGAAATGCATTTTGCTAGGTCCCCTCTGGGCAATTGTGTGGACAGTAGGCTGGAGAAATGTAGTCACAGCTGACTTCCATCCCAAGAGTTAAATCAAGGCCAGTCTATTACAGATACCTGTTGGGGTGAACAGGGGAGCAGTATATTCATGTGACCAGAACTGATCACACCCTTACTGACAGAGATTAGAGGAGCTGAGGAATAAGCTTCTACTAGTACACGCTAAATTCTCTGAAAGTAAGGGTGCCCCTGTCAGTATCGCCTATCTGCTTTATTGGGTGCAGTGTGAGCTGTCTTACTCAGCAGAGAGTACAGCTGTCAGATGTTTGAAGTGTCCCACTTGGTAGCATGTCCTACATTACAGCGGGTTCTGCATGTGGTCTAAGGCCACTGTCTGAATGTCTCTTAACCCAGACTTCCCAACAGTTTCAGTCATTTGATGTCAGTCTGTGTTATGACCTATTAGGCTTCAACGTTGTTCCCTAGAGGAGCTGCTCAGTCAAAGAACCATGGAGAGATGCAGGGTTGTTGAGGTGCAGGTCCTGCAAGCATCCACTGTAGATGTCTGTGGTCTTGGGGACTGAATGCTAAGGGTGTTCCCCAGAACAAAGATATATTTTAAGTTCAGTGACATAGTGCAGTAGATATGTGGTGAAAACAACTCCCTGCATAGTAGCTGTTCATCTAGGCGGTAATTTTACCCTTACTGAGTGAATTACTGTCAACTATGCGACAACAAAGTAAGGGGAAAAAAATTGTTCCCAGGCAGCAAGTTTATTCTGTTTAGATACACTCTTTGATCAAAACACAGAAAACAAATGGGACTTTTGCATCTGGTGTGCTGCCAAATCTTAGTCAACATCAAATACAACTTTGAAATACTTCTGCGCTCTGTGAATAAGCCACAGCATCTAATTAAAACATATTTTCTCTCTGAAATGAGAGAATTTGCTTAGCTCATAAACTTCTGGTAGAAATTCATCACCTTTTGTATCCTGTCAGTTGGCAGTTTTATTGGTACCTACCCCTTGGAGAGGGCGAACAGGGGGGATATCGTAGGTATCCTTCTGGTATTTCGAAGGGAATTCATAAACATAACCTTGTCCTGACCTGACTGGAGTTATTACCTGTAGGATAAAAGAAAAAGAGGAAACATAAGTCTCCGAGGATCTTGGCACGTTCTCTCTGTAACTGCACAGGGTATAAACAATTCAGTACTATTAACATTCATGCTTTATGTGGCAATGTTAGTAACACAAGTCTACATATACTCCCGCCAGTTGAACACTGCAAAGTGACTGTTAGTAGCTACAAATGCACCATTTCTTCCTTCCAGACCAGTTCTGACACGGCTGCTTTCTAGTGCTACGGTATCTTCTATTTGTCAAGCACAGATTCTCCAGCAGCTCTAGGAGAGTTTGGTCCCTTCTTCCCACTGACCACCCATTAGCACAGACCACATGAGGTGATGGTTACACCACCCACTCACTGAGATCAGGGCTATGTACGTGCTGATCCTACTGAGGTATTGAGTGTCCCCACTTGCTGACAGAGGCTTAAAATACTACGTTCAGGCTCTGGGAGTCCACCCCTTTTCTCATGGAGGTATTTCCCACCTACTCCAGCAGGACGTCTTGTGTTACTGCTCCACAGTACAACATGCTGGATAACTGAGTGTGAGCTGTGGCTTTGGAAATTCTTTACATAGAAAGGCTATGCTTAAACCTCCCAAAGCAGGACATTCAATTTTGCTGTCTCTGTTTGGTTTGTCTGTTTTAGCAGCTAAAAGATAGAAAATGTTAAGCCATTCTTGAAGTATATAATGCAAGAACAGCCTCTGGAAAAAAAAAAAAGTGCCTAGAATTTACTTTTTTTGACATTTTTCTAAACCATTAACTACCATAATGACTTCAAATAAAATTTGCTAAAAAATAAATGCCTTATGTTTTGGACAGCATCTGCATGGCAGAATTTCAGTATAGTGTGGTATAAAAGAAATGGTACCTAACTCCAAGAAAGAGCTTGGTTTATGGTGGAAATGCTGACATCTTAACCTCTGCTGGTGCTATTCAGCTCTAACAAAAAAAATATAAATACTATAACCCAAAGGCATAAAATGGCAAATTACATAGGTCCCTCCTAGATGTGGCTTTGTACTCAGCTGGGGAGAATTCTGTATCAGAGCTACCTAACTGTCTTTAGAAATGTATGCAAGACACACAACAGACCTTCTGCCCCAAATGCTGTGTAAAGATCCTGTAACAGTTTTTGCTGTAACAAATCCTAGCATCCTGGCCAGAGTTCACAGTGAGTTTTGCTTGACCGAGGTCTGCAGGGAAAGTCCCTGATGCTAACCTGCTATCTCCTCTCTGCTATGTTAACAACATAGGCTTTTCTTCTTTTTACTTGCTGCCCAAATATTGCTGTGTAATCTCTGGCTCTGTACCATGAAACAATCACTGTATTTTCCCCCTGAGATGCCATACCAGTGTACAGTACAGGTCTGATTCAATGCGAGTAGCCCAAGGCACTGGTAGCACCAGCCACTGCACTGACTGCGTGTGCCTTAGGTGAGGGAGGAACATCCACGCCTGGCAGGTGGGGGAAGACAGCGGGTTTTGCAGCTGCTTTTCCTTGAATTAGTATCAGAGGACAGGAACTGGAAGTGATATGGTCTCCAGAGCTCTGGGTCAGTTTGCTGCCCATGAGAGAACTCCTGCTGAATTGGGTGTTGGGTTAATAGGGCTTACACGTCAGAGTTTTTTAAACAAAATCTAAAAATGTACTGAATTTATAACAGACTGTTCCTCTCCCACAGAGTCACCTACTACATTGTAAAAGGTATCTACAGACAAAACTTTCTTAAGAAAGTTCACCCTTAAGTTACTGGAAGCTTCCCACAACAGATCACTCCAGATATTATCCCTCCCAGGCCACTCTCATGTAATACTGGGATTATTTTGTTTGCCTGAGAAACTTAAAACTTGTATCAACATGGCTTCCTCATGCTTTTTCTGCCAGTGAGGGCTAGTGATCAGACTAGCATATTTTGCCATGTATTTTTTGCCCCCCTTTTTTTTTTCTTCAGTTGGGTGCTGCCCGTCAAATGCTTTCCACCCAAGTCAGGAACAGAAGGATTTGGTTTTAAGCTATGATTACTCAGAGGTTCCTTCCAGGGGCTCTAAAATTACAATCATGACATTGCTTCAATAATGAGCCACTGGGTGTTTAAAAATGATCCCCAGGAGAACAGACAATGCACAGTAAAAACAAAGGGCTGCTTCCTGGGTAGCCCATCTCCACTAACCTTGCTGCTACTGTGAACACTGTGTCATTAGGCTGCTTGCTAATATGCTGGGAAGCTGCTTGACCATCCCAGAGAAAAAAGCCAGACTGTTCATGGCAGGCAGCCAGAGGCCCTGCAGTTCAGCTCTGCTTTACCTGATCGTTGCCTAGGTGGACAAGGTGGGAGTCAGGCTGTGTCAGGCTCCAGAAAGACAGGTATTGGTTCCTCAGTCTGAAATTTTTATAAACCCTTTCTCAGTTGTGGTCTACTCCAGAAGCTGAACTCTAGCCTCAATCCAGAGCAGGAGTGAAAAATTTGACCAGATCTCCAGGCCTCAGATGTGTGATTCTTCTTACAGTCCTGCCCCATGGAGGCAATGTATGGCACCTCTGCAGAAGCTTTATGGCACCTCAGTTCTCCAAGGTTTTCACAGCCCTTTAGAGAAGCATCTTTACAGAGGCTCAGCAATAACTGTCCTACCCATCTCATGCCTAAACTCATTCAGGATACAAGACACCACCACTCTCTCCTTGCTCAGAGAATTAATTTCCATGAGCAAACTCAAAGAAAAGTCACAGGCCTCTAATATTGTTATTAATTAATTCTGGCCAGGGACATCAAGCTCAACAAGAAAAGCTTCTATAGGTATGTCAGTGATAGAAGGTAGACTAGGGAAAATGTGAGCCCTCTCTGGAAGGAAACAGGAGACCTGGTTGCCCAGGACATGGAGAAGGCTGAGGTACTCAGCGACTTATTTGCCTTGGTCTTCACCAGCAAGTGCTCCAGCCACACGGCCCCAAGTTGCAGAAGGCAAAGGCAGGGACTGGGAGAATGAAGAACCGCTCACTGCAGGAGAAGACCATGTTCGAGACCATCTGAGGAGCCTGAAGGTGCACAAGTCCATGGGGCCTGATGAAATGCATCCACGTGTCCCGAGAGAACTGGCAGATGAAGTGGCTAAGCCACTCTCCATCATATTTGAGAAGTTGTGGTAGTCCGGTGAAGTTCCCACTGACTGGAAAAGGAGAAACATAACCCCCATTTTTAAAAAGGGAAAAAAGGAAGACCCGGGGAACTACAGGCCAGTCAGTCTCACCTCTGTGCCCAGCAAGATCATGGAGCGGATCCTCCTGGAAAACTATGCTAGGGCACATGGAAAATAAGGAGATGATTAGTGACAGCCAACATAGCTTCACTAAAGGCAAATCATGCGTGGCCTTCTACAACAGGGTTACAGTGTTGGTGGACAAGGGAAGAGCAATGGACGTCATCTACCTGGACTTGTGCAAAGCATTTGACACTGTCCCACACGACATCCTTGTCTCTAAATTGGAGAGACATGAATTTGACGGATGAACCACTTGGTGGATAAGGAATTGGCTGGATGGTCGCACTCAAAGAGTTACGGTCAACAGCTCAATGTCCAAGTGGAGACCAGTGATGAATGGCATTCCTCAGGGGTTGGTATTGGGACCGGTGCCATTTAACATCTTTGTTGGCAACATGGACAGTGGGATTGAGTGCACCCTCAGCAAGTTTGCAATGACACCAAGCTGTGTGGTGCGGTCGACGCTCTGGAGGGAAGGGATGCTACCCACAGGGACCTTGACAGGCTTGAGAGGTGGGCCCGTGCAAACCTTATGAAGTTCAACAAGGCCAAGTGCAAGGTCCTGCACATGGGTTGGGGCAATCCTGAACACAAATACAGGCTGAGCAATGAGCGGATCGAGAGCAGCCCTGTGGAGAAGGACTTGGGGTTATTAGTGGATGAAAAACTGAATATGAGCCAGTGATGTGTGCTCGCAGCCCAGAAAGCCAATCGCATCCTGGGCTGCAGCAAAAGAATTATGACCAGCAGGTCTAGAGAGGTGATTCTCCCCCTCTTACTCCACTCTCATGAGACCCCACCTGGAGTACTGTGTTCAGCTCTGGGGCCCCCAGTGTAAGAAAGACATGGACCTGCTCAAGTGGGTCCAGAGGAGGGTCACAAAGATGATCAGGGGGCTGGAGCACCTCCCCTGTGAGGATAAGCTGAGAGTTGAGGTTGTTCAGTCTGGAGAAGAGAAGGCTCCGGGGAGACCGGAGGAAAGATGGGGAGGGACTCTTGAACAGGGAGTGTTGTGACAGCAGGAGGGGTAATGGTTTTAAACTGAAAGAGGGTAGATTTAGATTAGATATAAGGAAGAAATTCTTTACTGTGGTGGTGATGAGACACTGGAACAGGTTGCCCAGAGAAGTTGTGGATGCCCCCTCCCTGGAAGTGTTCAAGGCCAGGTTGGATGGGGCTTTGAGCAACCTGGTCTAGTGGAAGGTGTCCCTGCCCATGGCAGGGGGGTTGGAACTAGATGATCTTTAAGGTCGCTTCCAACCCAAACCATTCCATGATGCTAATATAAAAAAGGGAGCTGATCTGAGCAGCACAGGTAATAAGGCATAGAATTATAGAGGGTTGGAAAAGACCTTTAAGATCATCAAGTCCAACTGTAAACCTAACACTGCCAAGTCCACCACTAGATCACGTCCCTAAGCACGCACAAGTAAAACCACTTGCTCTTGTTGTTATAGGTAAACATGATATTTTGCTTTTGTAAAAAGAAGCCCTGGTGGCAAAGCAGATGATATCCTTACACCGGGGAGCCTGGAACAGACGTGGAAGACAAGCTGTGCTCATGCCCAGTATTTACAGAGATCCTCCCTCACTCTGCAAACAAGAGTATCATGCAGCTGCAGTTATTCTTGCAGCTCATCCTTAGAGACCTTTCCCATTTTTCAAAAAAGGCTGACATACCAGATGCTATATGAAAGGCCTACAGTACTACAAGGCTGCTGTTTTTATTTACTGTGCTGTGATACAATCCTAAATAACTACACTACAGCTAGACTGGTCAGATGAAGGAAACCAGTTTCATTCAGTGCCGCAGGACTTTTTATCATGTATCTTGACACTTTCACTCTTTCCCAGACAAGACTAACCTGAAGTAGTGACCAAGCAGGGTCACTCCTTTATTTGGGTGAAACAAACCCCTGCTCTGGGTGCTTCCTGCTGTTGTCAAAGGAAGTGAGAGGTTAAACACGAAGTGCCTGATTCTGGGTATTCATGAGTACAGCTCACCTACATGGGTGACTGCGGACAGAAGACCTGAGCTGTCTGCGGTGCTGTGCTTAGCAGTGCACTCAGGGTGGCATTTATTTTCCAAATAAAAAAGCATCAGAGGCTTTTAAGTCTGCTCCTTTTTAGGCTTCTGAAAAAGCTATACGGAAGACAGAAAATACGACTTTAAGAAACTCAGCAACACCCACTAACAACCAACGTTTGTTGATAACATGAAAGAGAACTTTTTTCTCCCAGTGACTCAGGTATATTTTCCTGTGTGCAGGATTATTATCCAGTAACAACATGTTCTGAGCAAGTTCATCATAAAATCCTCTACAAATGCTGATCTGGTCTGCACTGAGTACAAGAACGTTTCCTGTTGTTCCTCCATCCTTCTTCCCTTCCAACACTTTTCATTAGGTTAAACGTGCCTCTTGGACTGCTTGTTCCCAGTCAGTTCAGAACAGAAGCAGCTCACCACCAAAACATATCCTGAGTGAATGTTTTGTAACAGTAATTAAAAGAATACCCATGCTACATGACAAAGTGAAAATGTGGAGCATTTGTTGACTCTCATGTCCCCAAGACATGACCTTACATGGAAAGCCAGGACATGTGGTTGCACTGCTTGTTCTGTATGAGGAAGAGGGAGGTAGCTGGGTAGGTGAAGAAAGGTACCAAATCCAGTATTTTCAGAAGTAACTTTTGATTTTGGATATTCACCCATAAATATAGTAAATTAACTTGCTGCTTCTGAATTGGGATGCTCAGCCCTTTCAACACATTGTTGAACCCTTTCTTATGGTTTTGAATGTTTGATGGCAGTTTAGTTTTGAAGATGGACTTCAGAAGGAAGGAGGTAGCTGCAAAAGAAAAGTTCCCCTTCTCCCACATCTGGAACAGGGATAGCAGCCCTGTCTGGTACTTAGGAATTTATTTCCTAACAAATGTCACTGAACTTCAGACCTCATGAGGATTCTTTCTCCTTTTACCTCTTCTCTTTTAAGAATGCCTGTGGTCATCCGAGTTTAAATAATCCTGCATTTCAAACCAGCAATTTTCTTTGTTTACGCATTGAAGGAAACAGATGGTGTTCCCGCAAACTATCTAACCCAACATTCTCAAAACATAGTTAACCACTTAATCCATGCAGAGCAACTAACGGGGACCAGGTTTGGCTCTGGTGAAACATGTAATGAGCCTACTTCAAACTTTCAGTACTGCAAAACAGAGACAATTGAGCAGAAAGTTTGTTCTGTTCTTGCTGAAGACCATGCTCTTCCAAAAGCAATTACTTGGGTCTCTTCCATGCCAATGGCATGTTCCTAACCAAGAAAAAGAGCTGAATGTGCATGTACTTTGCAAAAATATCCAGTCCTGTGGTTCATTAAATCCCTCTTCCCTAAATATAAGGGAAAAAAATCCATTCTATTTCTTCTAGGATTAAAATGAACGTTAGGCTGCAATAGAGAACATTCCTAACTAAGGCAGCAACAGGACAGTTCTTGTGCTTATGGCAGATGCACAACACTGTAGTTTACATTGTTTAACAAGGACAAAGAGCAAATAAACCTACTGAAGCCAACAGAATTACTCTGAATTTATAGCAGCACTGTGGAGGGCAGAATTCGGCCTGCTCCCAGGAAGAGCAATGCCTTGTATGCAGAATGATAGGAAACAAGCTTTGCCAAGTTTTACAGGTGAGAGAACTGAAGCAGAGGTATGTTGCACCTCTGCAACACTTTGCCCCACCCAAACCACAGGCAGACAGGGGAGCTGAAAAGGGCAGCTTGCGATTTCCCAGTACGGCCTCTTAACCCCAAGAACATACTGATGCCTGCTGATTGCTTTTAAAATAGATCAGTGCTTTCTGGAGGTGGAAAAGAGGAGGCATGTGAGGTAAATTTATATATTTATTTTAAATCTGGATGAAGAATTGTATTAAAATATATTTCCTCCCCTGATGCTCTCCTCTTCACCTCATGGGTAACTCTCAGCAGTTGATGAGCTACTGCCATCAACTGCTGCTAATCTCAGCTGTCAGTGCTATATCTATTTAAATCAGCTGTAGCTTACCCTGGGAAGAGTCGTGCCCTGGAGCAGGCCCAGTGGTGGTGCATAAAGTGGGACTGTTATAAAGCTTGGACATGGGGAAAAAAAATGAATGAAAATGTAAGTAAAGGAAAAAGAGTATGATTGTTTTCTGTTGTAAAGTGTTTCTGTAAATGTAACACAAAACTCTAGTTGTTGAAATTCTGCTCCTAAGCCTCTTAGGTGGATATATAACAGCTACCTGGGCTCTCTTAGGCTTGTAAGGAGAATGAAATAGCCAAAGATAATGTGGGGAAATTATAAGAGAGAGAGAATTAGGGGAAAAAACCTAATCCCTACTCTCTTGAACTCCTAGTCCTTTGCAAGGCAGTGACAGGAGATACTGAATAATGCTGGATCAGGTAGTGAGCCACCTCCTAGTCCATCTTTCTGTTTTGCTGCATGTACTTAGGAGGCTAGGTGTGTCTGCCAAAATGTTTCTTCTTGGGAAAGGTGTTAAAAAAAAAGAGTCTCTAAGGTAATCTGGGTATTTGAAAGAACCAGGCTAGCTAGCTAAAACTCTTGTCTTTTTCACAGAAAGCACATAGTGTTTCCTCTCCTGTCTTTTGCAGGCTGCATCAAGATTTCTAGTGACTGATAATGAATTTCCTGACAGTAATACCTATTGTATCACTCAATATTGTCTGCTGTAAAAAAAGAGCAAAAATGTTTTTATGAAGCAGTAGCCTTGACTTACTTATTTGCTATATATGATGACATACTATGTGTTCCCCAGCTGTCAGTGAGTAAAGGTTGGGGTTTCATTCTCACATGTGCTAAGGATACTTGCTCTTATAAATGTTTTGGTTTTGTAAGTTGCTGTAGGTCTTAAGGATTATCAAATCATAACACTTTATTTTAACCTAAATAATGTATGAACATCAGGCCACTATAAAATGCTCTAGTAGAGTATTTTCTGCCAAGACTGAACCATTGGAGAGCTTTTGATCAAGGCTCACAAGCTGAAAGAGAGGGGAGGAAACCTACAGAGGCATTTCTTCTAATGCACCAGGCTTGTAGCTGCAACTATGAGTTGCTTCTAGTGCTGTTTCTGAAAGGCATGAGGAAATCAACAAAAATTACTGCATCTTCTTTCCTGGGCTGAGTGAGTTATCAGCTCTACTGTGTGGCGGAAAGAAATGCGGTATCGATGCACATAGTGACACTGCCACTTGTCTTTGACTGGGTGTTCCCCAGTGAATTTTCTAAGAAGTAAGACTTGAGATGTGTGAAGATAAGGATATGTGACAAATACTACCCTGATACAGAACTGATTTATAGTTTTTGATGTTGTTTCCATCTTCAAAATACCTGCTTATTTTCTCCTATGCTTTATGTCCATTTGTTGTCCAAGAGCTATGCCTATGAAGATCTGCTTTTCTGCTGTAACTGTATGTGCTCTCACGGCTAAAGCATGTCCAGATGTCACTGATTCATGGTGTGTTAAATTAAAAATGCCTAACTTTGCAGGCTCAGGGCTTTAAACGGAAACTTTTAAATGTGGTT
This sequence comes from Aquila chrysaetos chrysaetos, assembly GCF_900496995.4. Classification (NCBI taxonomy): domain Eukaryota; kingdom Metazoa; phylum Chordata; class Aves; order Accipitriformes; family Accipitridae; genus Aquila; species Aquila chrysaetos. The sequence goes on from NC_044021.1 coordinate 18,497,327, forward strand.
ACAAAGTGCCTCACCAGTAGATGCCAAGCCTTAAAAAATGCCCCCATGGTATTTGAATGCAAATAACAAGTAACGAAATGGGTGTTACACTTATCTCTTTCTGAGGTCGTATTATTTCAACCAGATTTATGCAAGTTTTGGGTTGTGAGTCTTGAAGATGTACAGCAGAAGGTGTAAAAACGATTTAAAATAAAAAATGTGAAATCATGAGCTGGCCATGACTCAAACCCTCAACTGCTGGTGATATAGGTATAGCCAACTGCTTTTCAACTAGCCTAATCCTGACTCGTCAACTTCTGGTGTGACCCTGTCTATTAACCAGCACACAAACGCAGGTTCATTACACTGTTTTTCAGTTTCATGTTTTTACTAAATCTAAAGTGCAGGTTTGTTATTTTTCTAAACAACTAAATATATTACTTTTTTTTTTTAATCTATGGAGTTACATAAATAACCTAAGCTCCCATTAGCGCAAAATGACAGGGCTGTATTAAGTGTAATGGAATGGTGCTGACTTGCTGTAGCTTTGGATTATGGTGTTCAATTTTTGCTTGCTGCTGGTGTTCACTAAACTAAATGCAGATATAAAGGTCTCTGTCTACAGACCTTACTGAATGAGTAGTATGAGGCACAAAAAAAGTTCAACAATTTTGTCACTGACAAGACTTTACTGACCCCATTTTTTTTTTATTTTTTTTTTCTTTTAATGATGCTTTCATGACCTGATCCTGCTCTTGCATCAACTCTAGGGCTTTCTGCCAATTGTGTTATGAGCAACATTTCTGCCTGTGTCAGTGGAACAGGCTTGGTGCTGGCTGGCCTTGAATTGCAAGGCTGACTGGGAAGGGGTATTTCCTAGCTTCTGGTGGAGTCATTCTTGCTTACAAAATGTGATTAAAAAGAGTCAAACCAACGCTTCAGAGGCTGTCACGTTTTTTGAGAGGAAGAGAACGAGAGGGACGAATAAAACATACCTGTTATTATTAAATTATCAGCATTTTAAAGAGAAGTGTGAAAGAGGATACTTGTCCAATACTCTTGCTAAAAGTTTTTTACCAGTGCCATCCCCATGACAATTACTCGCTTTTAGACAGACAGTGACATCACCATTTCTGCATGTGTTGGCCAACAGTGCTAATGAGCTTGTATTGCAGTACTGCTGTTAGAACAGGCATGCACTCTGAAGTAAATGTCTGTGAATGGATCTTAAGGAGAAACAAAATCCCCAAATTATTGTGTGCTAAGTTCTTCTAGTGGAGAAATATATTTATCTGATAAAGCGCTCTCTGGAAACCTGTGATTAAATTTGAGCTGGAGTTTTGATTAATGAGAAGCGTGCGGTGAAACTCAGCACCTCAGCGTTTTGGTATCTTGCCCGTGATAAATACTTACAGCAGTGTCTTGCTTTGCCATCCCAATCTGTCTAGTCTTCCCATTTTAAAAAGGTTGTCGCATGAAGAATCATTTGGCAAACATGCACTTGTTTTCTATGCTAGTAATACTATGACTGTCTCATCTCAAAGACAGAAGCCTAAATTTAGGGCAGGTTTGCAGGAGGAGAGGAAATGAAGAAAAAGGATGAGAAGATGAGGTGCTGGGACAGGTAGGGCAGAGAGTGGTCTTACTGTTTTGAATGACATGAAATCCTAAAGGCTCACAAACAATAAACCAGTTTGGTTCAGCTCAAACAACTCGTTTCAATTCTTTTGAGGAGCTTCATCTTATTTCTGTTATTTCTTCCTGCCTATATTGAATTTCTAGATGGAAAGTTGGAGGGGGGAAAAAAAAAGCTTCATTTGGGAATTGAAGTAGGGTATTTCCATGAGTTCTTGTTTCCCTTCAAATATTTTCTTTCTTCCTTTAAGATGTTTCTCAGAAGAGATCCTTCCCTGTCACCAGTTTCAGTTTTGGTGAATTAGCATTTCCCAGTAGGCAAAAAAAATGGCTGACATGAAGCATTGCCAAAGAGTTTCAATTCCACAAGAGTGCTCTTGGAGGTACACTTGGGCAGAAACAATGGAAGTGTCCCTAAATCATTTAGGTTGGGAACTATGTTGCTCTGAGAGAAGTAGGCAAAGAAAACCTTCCATCAAGAAGCAGCTCAATTTCATGTGATTTGTAGAGGTTCTCCGGCTCACAAGCTATATTCTGGCTTGATTTTGGTAGGGGTTTCTCAAGGCAGCTGTACGGACTAGTGCTCCTATTAACTGGTGTTTAGATTAGCATAGCTTGCTTTGGCAAGTTTATGGAAGCTATAGACACATTTTAAACAGATATAAACTCCATCATTAATTGTCTGTTGCATCTATATAATTATTATATACCAGACCTCAGTCAGGACTGATTGTGCATACAAAAAAGTTGTGATGGCAAGACACAATGGGAATATGTTTAGTGTCTTTTAAGGATTAGGGATGGACTGTCTTATGGAAAATTTGTCTCCTAGGAACTTAACTACATCAATTTCACTTTGATTCCATTCTAATGATCTGTTTTGGGAGAAAGCTTAATTTAAATTACTTTTTTAAAAAACTGATGCAATATTACCACTGCTATTTAAAAAAGAAAAATGGAAACACTTCATGCCAGACATGTGGAATGATGATATTCTGAGGCTAATTAGTCTTCCTCCAAAACAAAACATCTACAAAAATCATCGAATGCCTGCAAAGCCTTCGGATTTCAATAGAACTATGTTTTCTGACTGTTAGCAACCCATCTTCATCTATCCATCTCCTATCTCCAGAAACCACACTTCCTCCTTACGAAGAGATTCACTTTTTGAATAATCAGTTTTCCACTCACGTTTCTGTAAAATGCTCTGCTGCTGTGCTTGGGTTGTAGTACTTACAGGGAAATTTAGACTACCCAAACTTAGTGTTTGGTTAGTGTGTGTTCAGATGTAGCCAAAGGTCCAGTTAGATTTCTAATCAGCAAGAAACAGTCTATAAGCTTGCATTTTTCTTTTTATTCCTTTTTTTTTTTTTTTTTTTTTAGCGAAGGTTTGATCCTGTACTTATGCTTGTGCAGGCTGATTTGTGTCCCTGGGGACCTCAGTTGTTGGATGAGATTGCAGGACTGGCCTTTTTTCTGATACTACAGGGAAAAAATGCATGCCTCTGGTCTACAAATAGAACTGATTAAAAAGAGCCCTGTGCTTAGGGAGAAACAGGGAGTAATGTTGAGCTCATATGTTTGCTCAGCCTAATAAAATGCAGTCTTTTTCTTAAAATATTTCTCTACGAATCACATCAGTGAGTAACTACTGCTTACTCTAACTTGTGGATGAGGGTTTCTTCACTCAGTGGTTTTCATGGAGACCACTGAGGATAGATTAACTGCACAGGCTTTTTATCAGTAAAACAGCTTTTCTCCTATTAGTGTCACATGGAAAGTTACAAGTGAAACTCCTGAGTCTAAGGAAAAGGCCGTGTGCTGTTTTTACCATTGAGTTTGCATTTAATTTGAGAGAATTTCACCCTTTAGACTGCACTTTGTTAAACAGGGCACCGAGTGTTGAGGTATGTGTTACCGTTCCTGCTGTACTCAGCAAATTTGCTGTGTGTTCAGCACTTCTAACACTGAAGCAATATTTTGTTACAAGGGATACAAATCCCCAAAGTAGAATTTGTAATGTGAAAGCAGAAGAGGGACTAGAAGATGACTGGGTCATTTAAGTAAACCGCATCACAGGAAGCTCTGGTATTTCAGACTTGAGGGTAAACGGGGACATTCTATCTTGGAATGTAAATATATTTTGTCATCAAAAAAAATGGGACTGTATCTAGTATTTTGTAGTTTGTTGGCAAAATGTGTTTGCCACACAACTCTAATATACTTAGTGTATGTCTCTTCTTACTTCATAAACGTGAAAATAGGCAAGAAAAAAGATAACAATGTAAAGGCAGGCTTATTTCTGGAACAAACGTTATATACAGCCATTTGTTTCCTCCCAGCTAAGACAGTACTTGTTTAATTGGAAGGAAAAACATTGTAACGTGGCTAACTGGCTTCTGCTACTGAAGTCTGCGCCAGAATTGTCAGGGTGGTGCTGCTTGTGGGGTGGCGTTTCCACTTTCTCATGGATTCAACCAACATGACTCTAACACAAATAAAGACCAAGGAACAAGGTCCGTTCCCTTAGCCGTAGTTTACCTAAACCTCCTGCTGAAGGCAGTGAACTCTTGAAGAAGGTGGAGATCACAGGATGTCAGGGTGTGAAACCCTTGATCTGTCAAGGGGATGTTTATACTTGGAAATAGGCCAGGGATGTTCACGCGTGAATAATTTCCTTCCCTGTCCTGCTTTATCCACTTTTAAAAGATGGATAAATGTGAGTGTTTCCTGAACTATAAAACTCCAGTTCAAACAGACCAACAAACAAAAAAAAGCTGATGTCTTCCAAGTTGGCATTGATCTCTATTTGCCTGCGTTAGTCCATGCCTTGTGGGAGTTGTAGTTCAGGGCTGCTAAGCCCTGCAGTGCAGCCTCTTCCCTGGTTGAACAGCTGTGATGTATCAGCCTCATATTCTGTTTTGTGCTGATTTCCCTTGATCAAAAGTTCTCCTGAAAGCTACTGGTTCCTACAGAAAGCTTTCAGAATTTGTCAAAACTGTTTTCCAACAAGGAAGTGTTTCCTTTAAATTTTTTGGCCAATGCTATTTTCAGGATGGCAGGGACAGCACAACAGATCAGTTAGGGGAAATACTAAACCAGAAAAAGAGTGTTTAAATTACAGTGGTGTCTTTTTTTCCATGTCACTTTCACTATTTTAAAGCTCATGTGTGAACTAATAATTAATCACAGATGCAAAAGAGACTTTGTGCTTTGACAGCACCTTTCCCAAAGGATGTGCTCCAAGTAGTCTGTCCAGAATGAGTTCCCTCATAATTACCCCACATATTTTGCAGATGAGATTGCTGAAGTGCAAAAACACCACTCAAGACTATGCAGAAGTCTGCGGCAAGGATAAAACCCAGGTTTCCTGAATGTCAGATTTGTCTGAAGATTCTTTCTCTTTGCTGGTTGCAGAAAAAGAGAGTAAGTTTGAAGGCAGAGCACAGAAAGAAGGAATAAATTCTAAGATACAGCTTTTGTATCTTTATGCTCGCCAGACACTCTTCACACTTAGGGGTGTAACTATTTTGTGACTAAACATGCAGCACAGCTATAAAAGCTTGGGGCTAACCAAGGCTAATTTTAAACCATCCCTCGTTATCTCTGTCATTTGTACGGTGAGTTTTAGAAGGTGGTATTTTTATTTGATAGAAGGAGCCGATACAACAGGAGGAGCTGTTGTCAACAACTAGCTTGGCCAGAATCAATTCATCATTATAATTACCTGCCTCAGGACTCCTTTTTGAGTTGCTTTGCCTTTCTGGCTAACAAGATCTGTTACCTCAGCATAGCTTTATAACATGCCTGCTGTTGATTTACTGTTGCTTGAGGCTAGACAATTCCTGCCTGACAGCAGTTCCTAAGCTTTGCCTGTAAAACTTGTATGGCAGCCAAACCACACATTTGCACAAAGAAAATGGGCAAATATGCACAGAAATGGATAGGATAAAAACTGCTGCTGGTCCTGCTTAGAATGGTGTCTAGAGGCCACAGTCTTCTCTAGCTACCGCCATGGGAAGGAAGAAGGCTTACATATGGGACGACCTCACAGCAAAACCCTTCAATGTCCTTAAAACTGCCAAAATGCACAACTTGCTAACCAGCTGTTTCTGCTGATGGAAGAAGGCAGAGTGGCTCACTTAAGCTATTGGGCAGGTGTCACAAGTCTGAGAAAAGAGATTCATCATTTTGGAAGTCAAAGCAAAGATTCCCAAAGTCAAATCTTCAAGATTTCCTGCTTTCCTTAATACTAAGGATTGTTTTTACTGATCCCTAGAGGAGGAGGAGGAGAAGGATTTGGAGGACAGACTGTTTGCTCAAACAGAGGCAAGTGCTAAAGTGCTTCCCCTTAATTAGGCTTTTCTTTCACAAAGGCATTAACAGATAGTTGCAGCTGTAGCACTAAAAAGCAGTTTTGCAAGGTTAGGATGCTAAAGAATGGAGTATGTTTTAACTCACTGAGACCTCCATTACCAATAACCCTACAGTTCTCTCTTGTCTACCATGGTTTCAATCCCAATGGGCTCTTTTTAGTGTAGAACTGAACAATTCCAAGGGACTAAAGACATACCTGCCTCTGATCAAAGCAGGACACTGCCATGAGGTGTGCCATCCAGGAAGCCTGCTACTAATATACAGTGAATCCTGAGACTCAGGGCTCTTAGGCTAAATAAATTTAAAATCAGGATTAAAGCGATCCTATCCTAAGTAACAAGAACTGGCTAGTGCTAAGCAGGTTGGTAGCTACTTTGCTGAGGGTAAAATGCTTTATACATGTGCATGTTTAGTTTATTCTACAGTTGACAGCATAGCCATTTGTTTTTATGCAGCATAGCTGACCTTTTCATAGGTTGCAAGGAATTAAATGAAACAAGTTACAAGTCAGCCAAATAAATGGTCTTAGTTTTCTAAAGAAGGTGATCTGAATTCAGAAAAATGCATATTCAAGCTTGCTGAAAAATTTCTAGGCAGAACTTGGAGAAAACAGGTGCTTTAGTGCCTCTGATTTTTGCATCTCAGCAAGAAGTTTGCACTTCAATTAAAACAAAGATTTCAGTTTCTCAGTGTACCTAGGGTTTTAACACAGTCCCTGTAGCAACCAGGTTTATGCAGAATGTCCTATTAGTTTCAGTGGAGATGGAGAGGGTGGGAGGAGGGAGAAGAGACTCTGCATGCAGTTGGAGAATTTTTTCCTTTCAGGCTTACACTGTGCAGAGTACACACACACTTGCATTATGCTAAGCTAATGATCATTTAGGCAGGGCAGGTCCTAAAATTAAAGTACATAGCACTTATTCCAAGCTAGTATCTTGGGCTTCCCAACAGACTTCAGGGCAGCTCTGCAGTATGGTGCATCTCCTGTGGCCCAAGCTGGCTAGCTGAGGCACCTCTGCATAGCGCTGTAATGTTTCATACAGAATACACTAAAATGTGATCTCTTCAGTGGTGTCCCATCAATAGGCTATTTACCAGGTGTTCACTAACTACCTGGGAGGGTATCTAAATGCTACTGTGGATAAGTAAACTATCCTGCCCCTGAAAAAGATTTCACTGTATCTAGTTTATAGGAAAAGGAGAAAATGAGAGGAAAAAATGCGAGATTTCTCAGGAAAACTCACATAATTACTCCAACAAAGCTCCCATCTCTACCTGTGCAGCAAGTGCAATTTTCTCATTTTATCTTCCTGCACACCCTACAAAGCATAATTGTGGAAAAGCTAAGCAAACAAACCTCTTTATAAGTTGACTTGGAATGATTTCACGGGTCTTTTTCTCTTGCTCATAAGGAAAAAAAACCCATTTATTCTTATCAAGGAAAATGAAATTATAATAAGGAAATAAAAGCATTAGAAGATGTCTTCCAAAGGCCTGATATGAAAAAGGGTGAGGTGGGGGTGAGGCAGGGGGAAAAACCTGAAACAGACTGTCTTGCCAATCTAAATTAGAAGATCAAAGTTTAAACCATTCAGGAACTTCCTGACAGAGACATCTGCTCACAACTTGTATATAAATACTATGCTTTAAGCTCTAAAGGTAAGGAGGATGCTAAAAGCTGGAGCTGTTGAGCTGGGAATGGAGGGACTGTAGGAACTTCTTTTTGGCTTGGCAATAAGGCGTCTGGAAGGCCAGGAGAATCTCCTTCCTCCCTCAGGTACCTTCCTTAACCCTTTTCAGCCACCAAGGAACTGTCTGCCACCAGGGTACCTGGCAGGTGCCCTGTGAAGGTAAAATGAGGGAGTGACAGGAGATGGGGAGAGCCTGAGAGGGACAGCAGGAATAAGGGGGGGCCCACATAATGCAATGCCTCTCACTGGAGCCTTGGGAGCTCTCATCTGCTGCAATAATGGCTGCATCATGGAGCTGTTGCAGCTCCCACTTTCAATCAAGAAATTTAGCTGTAGATAAATATCAGGTGCACCCTTATAAACTTTAGGTTCGGTATTAAAACATCCCTCATTATCATCATCCTCTTCCTCCCTCACTCTTTCAAGTATGGCCCTTGTCTCATTAATCATTGCTTTCTCTTTGTAATTTAGACCCACTGGGACTTCTCCAGCAGGACTATACATCATTTTTAATTAAACAAAAATTACTTGGGCAGGTGATGTAACTGTTCATTAATTTGTGGGAGAGTTAATCTTACTGCAGCAGCTCTCTTTTGAGCATATAATGCAAAAGTGCATAGGCCAGATGTGTTTCAGCTTCCCTGGGAGCCTGTGAGGACACAAGATCACATACCTCCCCAAATGCTCTACCGTCCATCTCAGTTGTGAATTAAGCAAGCCATTAAGAACTGGACCTTGCTCTTCTTCCCACAGCAGTAAAGTTACAGCAGTAACTTATATATGTTTATCCTTCCTACATCTTAAGTCCACAGGCTAGAACTAGACATTAACCACTTCACTGGTGGTCAGCACAAGTGACCTGCTTTGGAGCTATGACATGAAACCAAATGCACGCACCTTGTTAGTCAGAGCTGGACCATCAACACATCTCTGCATGGAGGGTGGCACCTGGTAAATATCTTGTCCCACTAGACCATGACCAGTGGGTATTTGATAAATTCCCTGATTCAGATGGGAAGGTGGCACTTGGTAGACAGGATCCCGTGCTGAGGCATGTGAGCTTGGCACTTGGTAGATCTTTTGCTGGTTGAAGGACTGATGCATCAATCCTGAATTGGACATATCCTGGCCAGAAGGACTGTCCTGTACCACTGGACCTATCAGGAGTTTCACACGGTTGCCTGGAACGATGCCTTGCCGGCCATGTAAGGAGCAGAGCCACCATCCTTCAAGACCTTCGGTGTTCTGTTCTATCACTGTCAAAATATCTCCTTTGCGGAAGGCCAACTCTTCTGCGCATTCAGGGACATTATCGTACAGGGCTCTTGCCATAAGATTCTATGGAAAAAGAACACCACGAAAAACAAATGAACAAACAAGCTAGAACTTTTCTAAAACTTCAAGCACATTCTAGGTGGAGAGAAGAACTGAATTTGAAAAAGAAGTGTGCAAGAAATCAAAATAACATGGAAAATAATGCAGCACAGGATTCCCCTGTCCCAAGCTGGAGAAATAAGAGGCTTATGCATTAGCAACACTGCTAGTGAGAACTTTTCCAGTAATACTAGGTCAGATAGAAGCTCTTTATATGGTCTATTCATGTGAACAGACAGGAAGTCAGAAGAGTTCTGCCCTTGGCATTGAGAAGCTCTTCCTGTGAATGGGGGCTTGTACCTTCATGTCTTGACATTGATTTCCCTATAAATGTGCTCTGTATACTGCTACAGGTAGCTAGCTGATATTTAAAATAAAACTTGAACAAGAGTCTCAGGGACATAATCCAGAGCACTTGTTTCCAAACATTTTTCCATTTGCGGGGTCCCAAAAGACTTTCCACTAGAGGTGCAGATCCCATCAGTGTAAAGACAGTGGGCTGGCTTTTCTTAGCTGCCACCTGCAGGCTCCTTAAAGTCAGGGATCTGTAGACCACCTGGTGAGAAAAAACAGCCTAAAATACAAATTGACAAAATGTCACAGTTTCTGAACTACAATGCTCATGTTGGTATGTAGCTCTGTGCCTTCTTGTTCTTTCTGTAAACTTCCTTGGTGGCACAGTGCAGCATAGCACCAGCTTAATAGGTAAAAAGCCTCTCCCCCCCCCCCCCCCCGCCCCTGCTGCCTCAAAACCACCACCACAACACAACCTCAAAGGACAAGGTTCATCAAAGACCCACTCTCTGTAGAAAGACTTTGAAGAGAACATTATTTAAAAAATAATGTGCCCAGTGACCCCAGCTGGAGTCATGCCTTTGCCATGGGGAAAGCTGTACCAATCCCTGTGGGCCTGTCCTTATGTCAAAGAACCTAAGAATTTAGTTACCAAGTGTTACCATAGAGTATGTCTATATGTAACTTGGGAGGAGTCTAAGGGCAGCCAAGGAGTGTCTTTGACCTGTGTCAACATAGTTTAAGCGTACTTATATGTATTTTGCTTGATTATGTCAAGTGGAGCAGTAAGATTAGTATAGGGAACTTCACACAGGTCTATTCCCAAGCATTTGCCTAGTGTTTCAGGCAGGCTTTGCAGCTTGCCCTGACCTCTGTTTTGGTGTGGCCATGCTACCAGCAGTAACTGTGCTAAGAAGTTTTAGGCCAACTCTGAGCAGATGTAAGATTGTAGTCTGTGAGGTACAGGTGTGTTACTAACAAGTGCCATCTCCTCTCACAGACTGAACCAGCTCCCTTCCCTCTTTCTCTGCAGGCCTGTATGGCACATCCAGTTCTGAATAATTGGCCAAGCTTAGGTATTCAATGGAAAGTAGGCAGGCTGGCTGTATTGACATTCTTGGACCCCTCACAAAGGCCATGAACATTTAATTTCTTGGCTCTGGTGATATTTCCAAATGCGTTGGCAAGAACTGCTCCATGCCTGCCTGCTTTTCGGTGAAGGCAGTCAGAAGAGATGGTTATAAACTAATTGTAAGCACTTGAAAAAATATAGGGAGCCCTGGATCTGGAGCATTCTAGCTGAAGTATTTGGATGCAGTACACAAACTGAAATGGTGCTAATCCACTGTAAGATAGGATATGCAGCTGTCCTGAACATTTATCTTCCCTCTATTAAAGGGATAGTGTCAAGTACAGTTTAGTGTTTTTATCTGTCATATTTATCCTCCTTCTTGGACATATCAAAATTTTTTTTTTATCCCCCACTTGTTGTATCTTTCCCCATTGATATACACTGATGTTTTCCCATCATCTCTGTGCTTCAAGACAGCAGACTTCCATTTGACCTTCTTCAGTTCAACTTTTCTTAAGCGTATGTCATGGTTTAACCCCAGCCAGCAACTAAGCACCACGCAGCTGCTCACTCACTTCCCCCCACCCAGCGGGATGGGGGAGAGAATCAGGGAAAAAAAAGTAAAACTTGCAGGTTGAGATAAGAACAGTTTAATAGAACGGAAAGGAAGAAAATAATAATGATGATAACAATAATAAAATGACAGTAATAATAATAATAATAAAAGGATTGGAATATACAAAACAAGTGATGCACAATGCAATCGCTCACCACTTGCTGACTGATGCCCAGTTAGTTCCCAAGCAGCAATCTGTCCCTCCCAGCCAACTCCCCCCAGTTTATATACTGGGCATGGTATGGGATACCCCTTTGGCTGGTTTGGGTCAGCTGTCCTGGCTGTGTCCCCTCCCAACTTTTTGTGCCCCTCCAGCCTTCTTGCTGGCTGAGGATGAAAAGCTGAAAAATCCTTAGTATAAACACTGCTTAGCAACAACTGAAAACATCAGTGTGTTATCAGCATTATTCTCATACTAAATCTAAAACATAACACTATACCAACTACTAGAAAGAAAATTAACTCTATCCCAGCCAAAATGAGGACAGTGTAGCATATGGCCAGGAGGTTGTATGAACAGCTGACTGGTGGATGGAAAAAGGGTAAGCTCAGATGTCACATAAAAGGTAGATGAATATGCTTTTCCCAAGACATGTAGTGTTTGAAATGGGGTGCATGAGATCAGTTTTCTGATCCATCTTCTCCAAATGGGGGATCAGCTTTCAAATGTATGAGAAACACTGGCTTTGCCTTTCATCAGCATCATTAGTGAGGTCAGTATAAATTAAGCTTTGGCTTGGAAAAGCAGGACTGCCATTTTGAACTCCCATGTAAACAGCAGCACTGGGGCCCACCATTCCCTCTGATGTACGCCTACTCAGCTCATCAGTCAACAATGCTAAGAAATGTGAATAGAGATAAAGCAGAGAGCAGTTTTGTCCATGCCTTGGCAGAACTGTAAAACTATTCTTTAGCACAGTCAAAACCAGTGGTCTCTTCTTGAACACTACATCTGTGCTCTTGCTGTGTTGACCTGGCTGCTCAGCTGAGTCCAAGGAGCTCAGAAAAGAAAAGCTCCTGCCTAGTCCGAAATATTCAAGTTAATCTCTTATCTTTCCACATTTCTTTCTAGTGTGCCTTTCACAGGAGAAATCTACTAATGTGACTAGCTCAGCCTGTGCAACTGACTATTTAAAGGCGGCTTTTGCAGAGGATGTTGTTTAAAGGAGGAGGAAGATGGGGGGGGCATAAAACAAGCAGGCTAAATCAGTGATAAATGTTTATTCTTCTATACTTTGGTGATTAAAGGTATTTGAAAAGCCTGATTAGCTTCTACAGCAAAGCAATTCTCAGAACAAAGCTGGAATGGTGGCAGAATTAGAACAGACAGAAGTTCCCATGTGATTTTTTTTTTCCCAGTTGCTCATTATCTCTGTCCCAGTGACCTTCTCACCACCTGGCATGCAGCGTATTAATACTTTCTGGGTGTGCTTCAAGAACTTCTGTGCTGCAAACAGCTTCAGATTCTCATTGTCAGTGTTAACTCAGGCACCAGTATGTGAATTATACTAATTGGTTGCCACTTGTTTCACAGCAATTTCCCAAAGGCCCTCTAAATAATGCAGAGCCATGCCACCAGCATCAGCAGCAGGGAAGCAGGCAAAATATTACTGCAAGTAAGCACTGGGACCAGAACCTCTAAGCCTGTTGCTTGTTGCCAGCAACATAGGCACTGATCCTGCTAAGCAAACCTTCTGCGTTTTGAGCATTTCCCTGACTTCATTCTTCCTTCACAGGATTTCTTAGTATGAGCTTCAGGAACAGTGTCACAGTTGCTTTCATTAGTCATTAGAGTCAGTCTTGAGAAAAATGAAATTGTCACCACAGAAGGTCATCAGGAAAGCTTCTGAAAACCACAGAGGTACCTTTAAATGTGCTGTGGTGATCAAGATGGTAGTCTCTACTTTTCCACACACAGAAAGAAGTCCTGATTGAAGACACCCCTCAATGCCTGTGGGTTTTATCTGGATTGATTTGACAAATTTGAATAATTTTTGGATGCTGTGGGCATCATAGCCCTCATCTTGCAAGTCTCGCTCTCACTGGTCTTATCAGCTAAGAGACTGGGGAGGGTTATCTGGCATTAATTGGACTTGCTCTTAGAGGTATGGATCGTCACTCATCTGCCTGTGAAACAGGCACCAAATTACCACTAACATTGATATGAGAAGGCAAAGGCACATCAGTGACTTTTTCGTTGACTAAGTGCTGAAAAAACCATGGCCATTTCCTAAACAAATTCGTAATAGAGAAGGGGCTGATGAGAAACTTGTACTGGAGCTTGGTTTTGCAACTGGAAAGTTGCACAGAAGTCCCTTTATATTTCTAATACAAAGAGACAAAAGGAGGGCAACAGATTCAGAACTACAAATTCAAGTTCTATAATGGCAGGGGGAAAATGATTTGATCCTAGAGAGGGAAAAAATTTTGGTTTGCCATAGAAATCAGCTGTGCTTCATAAAATGAACATACTGGCAGCTACCACCTTCTTTTAATAAGATTAAGGATGGAAGTGTCTATTGCTCTCTTTTAGTCCAGTTAAATGAACTACATGATGGGTGCAGTGGTGCTCTCCTCAAAATCTGAAAGTACCTGTGGTCTAAATACAGCTCCATTCTCCTGAGCCCTCTGTGTAACAGCAGCCATACCTCAATTAATGAGTGCTTCTCTACAACTAATGGTTGACTGGAAAGATTCAGTTCAGCTTTTGTATCCTCAGGCCTTGCTAGCAATACTGGGATGTTTGGAAGTCGAAGCCAGGGTCAGGCCCCCACTGTGTAATACTCTGTACAGGCAAAACAAAACAAAAAAACACATTTGTTCTCAAGAAGCTTAAATTCCTCTTAACCTTGGACTCTTGAGTGCAGTAGAAAGCATCTTCTGTAAAATCACTTAAATAAGGAAGTTTCCCAGTCTTCTGTTAAATAAAGTGCTATCCCAGTCGTCAGCAGGTCAAAGTGAAAGGGAGCCTGACCCTAATGACAGCTGCCTGGGGATTTTAGCTGGAACGTGCTGCAGGAAAAGGCTCAGTGGACTTTGTTGATGCCTTGTGTCAGAAACTCTGTCTAAAAGATCTAAAACTGAAATGGATATTCTCTAGATTAAATGTAGATTACAGTGCCTGTGGTCCCAACTTTCTACATTGGTTGAGACAAAAGTAAAGCTTTCAAGCTCTCTAGGTAAGGTGAACCTGGGATTTGAAACTTCTATCTGATTTCTCCTTTAATGCCAGTTGCAAGTCCATTAGATAAAAGGCACAATTTGTATTCTCTGCACGCCTTAGATTTTCTCACTTTTGCATCCAGGATGCATGTCCTAGTAAATCCTGACTGAGAGCAAAAGACGCTGTCCTGAAAGCTATCAGCTGTTCTACTTGCAGAAGCTGAAGGAAAAAACCTAAGACTCTGTAAACTATTTTTCTTCTCAGATGCTGAAGGAATTACAGGCCAAATTCAGATACATAAATGAGGTCTATTATAGAACAGTCAAAGGTGTCTACTCTCTCCTTAGCCTACTGCACTTGATGGTTAATGTGCCTGCCACTGAATAAAGACACATGAAAATACTTTGAAGAATATGATCTGTTTTGGTTGGCCTTCTCTGCAGCGATGGGAACTGATAGAATTCTGTAATTTGTGGTTTGGAGGATGAAAAGGTTGTTTGTTGATGAGGCTGAGTGCCGGAAGAGGCAAGAGTTAAAGAAAGTGGTGGAAACATCTACTCTTCCTGTTAAACACATCCAGTGATGTGGGTAATGAGCATGTGAGGTGCCCACAGCCATGGAAGCAAACACCAGAATAATAAATGACATGCTATGAGATTAAATACAATGGACTCTTTAAGGGCTGAGTGTCATGGTGCCAAGCTCCTAGTGGAGGGCTGCCGACTTGACTCCTCAGCCAGCTCTGCAATGAATGAATGCTCGAGGAAAAGGTTCAACCAACCATAAGCTCAAAGAATTTCAGTCGCTTCCCTTAGAGGTGCAATATGAGGATGTTCCAGAGCATGCAGGCTTGTGGATACTGATCCCTGCTCTGTGCTTGGCTGGTGAAGTGTGTTGTTTTGTTCTGCTTTGTCTTGTTTTTAAATATTGCTTCCTATGCATAGAGTTTATGTGCAAACAGAACTAGGGAAATCACCTCTGCTCTTAACTGAACAAGGGTGGGACCCCTTTTTTCTATTATTGGACAAACTGTTTCTTAAAATGTCAAATGGCTTCTCTTCTATGTTTAGCTAGCTTAGGAGAGGGAAGGAAGAGAGGAACAAAGGAAGGAAAGGTGGGGGAAGACACTCCAAAGGAGTGTCTGTACACAAACCAGTAGCTTAATTTCGGTTGGATCACTTTTAATTATCGATCACATAATATTTTTAATACAGATTCCCCTGTCTTTTAGGTTTCTTTAAAATGAATGACTGCCATTCCGAAGTAAGCTTAAGCATTTATGTACCCTTGTACAATTGCAATAGGCCTGTGATTTGCCTGTGAGACTGAAGAACCGATCTGAAAACCCAGTAAAGACTGAGTTTTATTCTAAGAGAAACAGTTTGACTGCAAGCCATACTCGTAGAAGAGAGGGAAATTTGTGCTCTGTTGTGCCTCCTGACAGAAGGGCTTCAGTGCAAGGGCGTTGGACAGTTTAACATCGTGCTTTTTAGCTCCCATCGCCTTTTCTATTTCTCACTGTCACTGCCCCTGAAATAAAGAATTTATTGCGCTGTGTTTGCAAGGAAAGAAACTATTGAGGTACAGTAGGTAACAGGTCTATCTTTAACAAGCAACTTTTCATGAAGGCTACTTAATACAAGTTGACAGAGGTCACTGAATAAGACATTCAGCCTTGAAAAATGTCTGTTGCTGGTCTCCTTAAACCTGGAAGAAGGCAGTGTGAACAGCAAAGGCAGTATCTGGTACATACAAAGCTGCACTGACACGTTCTTACAACATGACCCTGTGGGCACCGCCATGGGGAACGGACTAGGATATGGCACCTTGTGCTTGGCCGTTACAGCCCCCACACACGTGCAGACCTGTAACAGTTAAGTAACCCATAGCTACGTAGAGGAGGCAGGAAGTGCTACCACAGCAAGTATGAAGAGCTTGCTGCCCTACCAGGGCGTTGCAGTTACCACAGGTTCAGCAGGAGGACTCTGAAAGGCCCTTAGCACCTAGTTCAGACTGCAGGTCTGCCTGCTGGCTCTGGGAACTGCGAGCTTCCTTGGCTCACAGCTAATGACAAAAGACGGAGCCTGGCTGCAAATGCTCAGCATAGTAATGTTTCAGTTCACTCTTACAGGCAAAGCCCACAGTTCCACTCTTCAGGCACTCTCTTGCTTTCTTTCAGCAGAAAACCAAAGTTTTGTTTTAGTGCAGATACTTTTCTGGTCAACCATTGCTAGCCCAACTAATTACAAGTCCTGCTGGATGGAAATTAAGGCAGTTTTCCATGCACAGATTTGGAAGGCTGGCTTTACAGCTAATGAGAGAGCTATGAGGTAACAGGCTGAGCAGAGCCCTAAGGAGGACAGGTCTTCATCCACCTTGGGTATCCTTGCACTCTAGTCCTGTGCATCTCTCGAACAGAGGCTGTCAGTCATGCTAAAGTATGCCAAGCTGCCTGGAGGTTGTGATGCGGAAAACCTTGGGTCTGCAGGGGAGAAAGGCAAGCGTCTTATTTCAGTGTTCCACCGAGCTGTCCCAGCCCCTTTGTCTGGCCTGAGAGGCCTGAATTTCAGAGTTTGTTCTGGCTGGTTTTTTTTTGTAGCATGGCCAGTTACACAGAAAGTTAAGGCTGAAAAATGGGAATGTCCCCTCCTTACTGGATCACAGTTGGATAAGCCAAAGCAGGCATTATGGCTGTCATGCTCTGGATATATTCACTGACAGTTTATACAGGCACAATACTCCACCCAGCAGGGGTGGCAGGCAGGCAGCGAGCAGACCGACTAGGGCCCAGGCACTTCACACTCCTGCTCAAGATGCTGATGTGGTCCATCAGTTCACCCAAGACTGGGATTCAAATGTAACATAAACATGTGAGAGACTGAAGGCTCTCTGGTCTAAGAACATTTTTTGTTTCAGCATAGCTGCTCCATTTTTAAGCAAATAGGAGATATTTGTGTATCCAGTTTTTTGTAGGCAGTCAGCAAAGTACTTTGTGAAACTGAGACACAGTGGTGAACCTGCAACTAGGGGAAGGAATCCAAATGCGTGAATCCAAAAGAAGGAATTAGGAGGGTAGAAAAGGTGGGGGAGAAGTAAAAAGGAAAAAATATGAAAACAAAGGTTAGCACAGGAGATCCTAACTGAAGCTTTGGCCTGTGTGAATAAAATACTTCCTTGTTCTGCACTGAGAGCATCAGCTTATTGCTGTGCCTGACAGTTCAAACTGGACAAGTGAGTTGAAAAGAAAGTTTTCTGGCTCTGTATTTATTAAGAGCAACGAAATAACTCTATGTTGGCTAGAAGGACAATAAGCTAGACTTTGTTTGTACATTTGAATGATATTCTTTTGTCTCTTGATTGAGTTTTGGTTTTTGGCTTGGCTGGTGTTATTTTATTTTAGTTAGAGGGGATGTGAGGTGTGGGGGTGCTGCTCTGCTTTCCAAGGCGTTACAAAGGTAATCGTAGAAATCTAATTTAAGGTCAGATGTTAAATAAGGAGTTGATCTACCCCTTCTGTTTCTGATGCAGTGAAGGATGGATGTATTGCATCACAAACACCATTTAAATCACACAAAACCTCTGAGGTGCTCGGTGAGCTTGTAGGGGGAGTTTAACAGAAGTGGCAACTCCCTTTTTACTACATAGCAACCTTCTGTTTGGAGTCTGTTCGGTGAGACACAACAGGTCACAGCTACGTTAGAAAAGGGCATATCTGAGGTAATGCTCTTTTGCTCAGCCCTGGGGAACACCCCTGAGATTAATGCACACTCCTTCTGTGTTGTCAGACCACCCACCCTGTTTTGGAGCTATCACAGAAGACCAATACGGTTTGTGACAGTAACATTTATAGTGAAGCAGACCAGTGATCCACTGGTGACATATTCTGATCTTATTCCCCTGCCCTCCGAGTTCCTGGGGTTTTACAGGAATGCTGAAATACCATTTTCTTTGCTCTTTCTGGGAATGCAAACTACATCCCCTGACTTACCTTCAAGACCTATTAATACTTTGGGAAATTCCACCACACCTAACTCGCAAAGTTTTCTGTATATGTTTTACCCTTGTAACCAGTTTCCTTTCCCCCCACCCAAGGAAGGGTGTGATCTAGTTCCATGACTTTAAAAGGCCTTTTCAAATCTGTTTGAGGGCTGTGTGCCTTCTGTGACATCAGCTGGGGAGGGGGGGAAGGAAAAAATAAAGCATGCAAACAATAGCCTTAGAGTAAATATGATCTCACTGTGATTAAACCGCAGTACATCAAAATCAAAAAGCAGATGGAAAACCTAACCTCTTTCCCTCAGGCAAGCAATTAAAAACTTAATGAAAGGAGATCGGATGTTGAATGCTTAAAAATTGAAGGAGCAGAGCAGAAGGAAAAAAAAAGAAAAAAGATGGAAAGAAAGAATCCCAAAACGTGTGTTTTGAGTTCTCAGTTTTCCATTTTCTGGCATTTGCGAGCAGTCTTCTCCCAGACAAAGTTTCCTTACAAAAAACCCCCTCCTCCCAAATTTAACCCTTCTCTACGCAGTTCTGGGGAAACAATCACAAGTTAATTGTCAAGAAACACATAGCTGTGTAGACACAGGACCTCAGTATTGTCACCAACTTACTTCTGTCTGATGTCTTCAGCTTTGTAAAGTATGATTCTTTTTTTTTAATTTTTTTTTTTTTTAATTTTAAATCTAGAACTTAGCTGAACTGGGACATGCTCTTCTTCCTCCAAGTCTCTCCAAAAATTCTCCACAGAAGGGAAAGCCACCCTTCTCTGTCACTTTAGTGTCACCATCTGGGATACTACACAGCAGCCACAACTTGGGATGCCCTGAAAGTCCAGCTTACTGAAGAGAAACAAGCTTGGGAACTCATGTTTCCAGGCTCCTGACAGCCCTCAGCAGGCTGGTGGGGGGACAGGCTGCAAGTTGCCTGTGAATCAGACCCACTTCCAGAGGAGCCAAGCCTGGCTGGTAGATGAGGCTTGCCAGGTCCGGTCAGGGTCTTCTTCATACCTCAGGGCAGCGGCCAAAAGTCAACAAGCCTTCCAGAAAAGCTTGATTTTGGCCAGCTGACATTTTCTAGGGAAGTGTACCCCTGAAGAAGGGAGAGGGAGAGTGTGTGAGTGCATTTTAACCAGTTATAGTTACTATGCTTAGTCTCAGATTGAAATACAACTTTAACTGTATTTTTGATCGTGTGAGAGATTGGTTTGTGCAGTTTCTGGGCTGAGAATGAGATATAGCAGTATAAGCAGGGAGAGAGAAAAAAAGAGAAGATATCTGCTTGTAAACTAGGCCCTTCTATAACAGTAAAAGTTGGTTTATTACCCTAAGCATTTTAACTGGATGTAAAGTCCATAGGACAAGGGCATTCATGACCCAACCTACTGCAACCTGTATGTTAAACAGAGAGTACACACTTGCAGTTGTTTTGTACTTAACCCTTTGGATCAAAAAATTCCTTTGAAAGAGAATCATTGAATTTTCATGGTCTGTATTTTTCTCCCCCTGCCCTCAACTAAGCAGGACATTCCTTGGAGGAATTGAGATTTACTCCTAGGATCCTTCAGCGTTTTCTAAGATTTGTTGTCACCAAATGGTTCACAGTATTGCTATTGCTAAAATTTTCAACCTTGCTGTGAATGAGGACTGCTTAAGAAAGGGCTTCTGATGTGCTGACTGCATTCCTGTAGAGTAAATCCATTCTTATTACTCTTCCTTTTCCGGGCAGGCTAATCCACTGACTGTGAATGAAGTGTTTTTAAAACAAACAAAAATAGAAAGGCAAGAACGGGCCTCATCCCTATAGAGAAAAAAAACAACATACAATTTTTGCCATGCTATGCACTTGTGTTTCTAGGACTGCAAGCTATAGCTTTAGCAGTCCTGTTTCTTGTCAAACACAAGCTACATCCAAATTTTCTGTGGAAAAATGAACTCCTTAAAATTAAGACAGTTTCCACTACTGTAATGTCTAGACCAAAAGGCAAAAGAAGAAGGTCACTTGCCAAGAGCAGCCTGTGATAAACAGGCAGCAATATTCACGGCTGTACTCTTAGCTGCTATAAAGCGACCCAGCTTCACTGATACCGAGAGCTGCAGCCATTTACAGGCAGCTAGGAGTACCTCTAAATGCAGCTTTACTCAGCAGCAGCCCAACTTAAATATTGCTGAATACATGCCATAAATATTATTTTGTAGTACAGTCCCAGAGGACTGTCTGATCAATCCTACTGAAGACCTAGCATAAAGCATCTTTCAGGGGTCAGAGTACTGTTGTAACAGGTAAATCTCCATTACTTTCATGGATGCTCAGAGAGCACCTATTATGTAAAGAAGCATCTTGAAATGTGACTTGCACATTTACGATTCCAAATGTTACTGAATGTAAGCTCCTACAGAGGTGTGTGGACTTCAATGTCTCAAGAAGTTCAGCTACTTGTCTCCATCAAGTGCAGCCAGAAATGAGAACAGTAGAAGATAAGGGTTTTCCACAATTGTTGCAGCTAAGGCAGACACCTGTGCATGCTCCTCTTATGTGCTTATGTCGCTTTAAAAATGAAATTAAACTCTAGATCTTGGAGACAGGCAGGTTCCTAATTCCTGTTGGTATGAATGGGATTTTAAGTACTTAGATGTCTGTGACAAGCTAGTCCAAATAAAATAAGCAAAACAAAAGTGACTTTACCTAGGCCCCTAAGTGACCTAAGCCCATCTATTATATGCACAAGACATTCCCGTGCCCTTAACACCTTTGATAACAGCAATATGACAAGGAGGAAGCCCTACGCTCCAGTGACAGTCTTCTACTTTTGTATGCGCAGAGATACAAGGCTGTTTGCTATTTCCAGATACTGGGGGAATGTCCTCTTCTCCTGTACTTCTGTGCAAGAGCAGGACCTCATGCTTGGCTGAGGACTACCATGAGTGCAAGTTCTTTGTGAGAAGACAAAGGCTTCTTGTCTCCTACCATTTCTAAAGTTGGCCAAAGTAGCCAGTAGGTACACCAATTCCAGTAGTGGTGCATGGAGGTATGTGTGACTCAGGAGAATTGCCTCATTCAAACTTTTACTCGGGTCACTAGACGCACCTGGCCTTGCTGCAATGATGCTGGTATTTGTCACGGAGCACAGGCAGTTCAGTAGTATAAGCTTCTCCTGAGCCACCACATGTATGAGTTCAATGTTCAGTGATAAGATATCAGTGCAAGTATAATCTCTTCTAACCCCACTTGCTGCTGTGCTTGAGATCGTAAGATTCCAAAGGTGAGTTTGTACGTGGTCTTAGGAATTGTGCTCCAACACTTGACAAGTTCATAATAACGCTTCATGAGACTTCTCCAAAGTCTAGCCTGTATTCTGCAAAAGAGTGGTTATCGGCCTAGAAAGGCTGCAGAACCCTCCTAAAATGTACCTTCATTTTTGCTTTGCAGAAGATGTTTCCATAAAGTCTTCCTATTAGGCAGTTCTCCTACTCTCTGATCTGGCAGGTGCCCCTCTGATCAGGTCTTTTGATAGTATGGCACTGTTTGCAATGACTAATGTTGAGTCAAGGTATCTAAAGGCAAAGTAATAGTCTAATGTGACTGCAACCTCTAGCAGAATCTTAAAAGCATGAGTAAAACCCCTAGATTAGTAGCCAATATCGCTTGTACTATCTAGGGTTAATCTGAATTGGAACTATCAAAAATATAAGGAAGACTGTTCTGGCAGTTCTGCTTCCCCATCCTGTACTACGAACTACTGGACAGAGACAGATTAGGCTACCAGGTTCTTGTTGAAATAGATTTACAGCTGCATTACTTAAGAACAGCTGCTAGCATGAAAACGGAAGTTTAGAAATCATGCAAAAAAACTGCATGCTGTTAGCTGTAATGCTTTGTGATGGCTCCTCTTTTTCCTCTGAAACAAGTCCTGTAACGTCCCTCACCTTCAGCAGCACCTCCTTCTGTAAAACAGAATGAACAGCACCTTGCTATCCTACCCAGTCTTTGGTAGGGCAAACAAATTCTATTGTGGGAGTTTCTCAAATGCCCTGAGGTATTGAGGCAGTTACCTCTATTAAGTATACAAATACATACTTGACCCAAAACTGGGAGGCTTATAAGCAATACATAAGTCTACTGGGGGCGGGGGAGGGGGCGACACAGAAGCCACAGTGGGAAGAGTGGGAATCTGAAAAGGACAGTGGCCCTCCAAGCTTTAGGAAGGAGCCAGTCCTACTGCTACATCTCACTAGTGCTGCTGCTGATTTAGGCCTGACCCTGCTAGACTTCTGTCACCTTCCTCCATACATGCATGGAGGAGATAAAAAGCATGGAAACTTCCATTGCAAATTCACAAGGGTAGCAGAGATGGCACAAACTTGTACAGTTTTTCCCCTTTGTTGGTTTGTTTCTCAAATACTACCTTTTATAAGGTTTTACGGTTCCTATTTACTCCTAAGTTTGATTGTCACCCTGTGATTGCTGAGATAGCAAAAAAAAAAAAGGAAAACAAAGAGGAGTGTGAGGGATAAACAAAACAGAGAGGATTTGGTTAGTAAAGTACAGGCAGTTCTCTTCCTTTTACATGGCCCAACACTCAAAGTCTTTCATTGCCAGGGTTACAAGCAGCTTTTCACAAGCATTCCTGGTTGGGAATATAGTATTTCTTCCCAGTGACACTATTTTGTTTGTCTTGGCATACAGGCATTGTAACCAAGTCTATATATTACAGGACTGTGCCTTAGCACAAATGGCAGGCATTTCAAACCCTATTTACTTAGGTTTCTTCCTTGCCCAACAAATTATCTAAAAATAGATAATCAAGACCTCATACTTTACATCTACGTCATTCCTTTTGGCTTAAACAGGGTAAGGAATGCAGGGGGTTTTGTTGTTTTTTCTCTCCTCTTTCACTAACTGTTTGGATCTTTTAGTAAACAGATAAGTCCCCCTTTCTCCTTCCCCCTCTTTTTTTGTCTTGTGAACAGCCAACAAGCTACAAAAGCCTTGTTATGATAATGTCTTCTCCCTTTTGCTTCTGTCACACTTTTATTGCCTGAGATAAGGGCATTGGAATTGCTGGCCAGATACATCCTCTCCCATCCATGTTCCTCTCTGATCATGGTAACCCACTGGTATTTCTGTTCCTGTATAGCACATTTTAGCTTTAACTGCTTCATCCTTGGAATCACAGTCTGGGTTTGGTTTCAGAAAGGGTTGATCCTACCTTCTGGATTACAGATTACTTGAACAGCATCCTGTGAGACCTTGATGGGATGCAGTTTTGTGGTACATGGAGATTTAGCACAAAAGGATGCTGTTGTCATCAAATGAAGAACTGGGGTGTTGCCATAATACAACTGCACCCTACAGGAATTAGTTTCTGAAAGTAGCTTTTAGACAAGGAGGACTAAGAAATGCTCACAACCAACACAGAAGTATTTGTTATGCTAACGTTTCCTATCTTTCCATGGCTCAGAGTAACTTTTGTGTTCTCCAGTATTTAACTAATACATGAATGGCAGAAGAGGACCTAATCTGGGGTTAAATTTGTCTTGCTTTAAACAGTCACATCTTCACTGAATTTCACACAGTGTGCAAAAGAGAGACAGAAGTGTAAAGACATATATAAGGTAAAATTCTGAACTTGCTTAAATCCACAGGGATTTTCCCAGTGGCTTTCAGAGGATTCAGACTCGAGTATTATGTTGGAAGGATGTTTAAAGAGTGGGATGGACAATAAAAGAAGCTTAGATAAAATAAGAGAGCGAACAAGTCTTCAAAATGTTTATGAGTGAAAAAAGGGTAGACTAGGATTTCTAGACCAGAAATGATCTTGGGTTTAGTCACACTGAAAGTGAAGCCACGAGTGATGGAGAGACGTACTCAGGGTCTCACACATCAGTCAGTTCCTGTTGTGTACAACTGTTAATACTCTAATTAAACTCTAATAAGAATCTCAATCATTTCATTAAATGAGGCCTTATATTATGGACTATCACAATGAAAGTAAAGAATGACAGACCCCAGTATAACACCAGGAGCAGTTAAATAGACCCAACTCTGCACCTGGAACCTAAGCCACCTCTGAAATGATGGTATGTCCCCAGGCAGCCCATAAGCATGCTCTGTTCCTTTATTTTCTGTATACAATAAAAACTACAGGACTTTTGCTTTTCTATAGAAAAATAAAAGAAAGCAAGCGAATACAGAAAGAAAATAATAGACACTGAATGAGCAGGTATTTTCTTTCTATGTTACTCCAGGGATAACAAATAGATCGGGATAAGAAATAGATCTAAGAATGTTTGTCCTAGTTAAACAGCGTAACTACTTGACATTTCCCAGGGAAAGTAAACACCTTAGTCTGACAAGAAGGCCAAAACCCTCAGTCTTTTTTTTTTTTTTAGGGCTCGTACTTTCTTTGTCTAGAGTTACGTAATCACAAACCCAAACCAAAATGCTCATTCCAAACAGACAGGGCAAAGGAAACATTACAGAGCAGGGAAGACTTCCACCTTTTGAGCCGCCTTATCGGTCCCTATTCTTGCAGCACCACTGGGCTACATATGAAGCATGATCTCCTTGCATCAGAGGAAGGATAGATGGTGACACCAGAAGTCAGGAAGCTGTGTAACTATGCAGGACCATTATTTTGCCACTGCGACAGAAGTGTCACTTAGTCATGGGCAGTTGCAAAGCAGTTCATGAGCTCTGGACTAACAGTGACACTGCTCTTCTACCCCCAAGTGCCTGACATTTTGTGGTAAGAGTCACAGCTTCTCTAAGCAGGTATAAAGTCTACCTGAACTGTTTTGAGGGGGAGTAGAAAGGGACAGGAGATGAATTTGATCTCAGACTTCAGATCAGTTGTTTGAGACAGAATTAAAGCCAAAAAAAATAATTTTCAAAGTCATGGAGTATCTTTGTCTATCTGTATCTTACACAATTTCTTTTTCCCGGTTATTCTTAACCACCATGAGATGGAGAAACTGGCAGCAGCTTTGAAAACTTAACTCTGACCTTTCCCAAAGTTTGGGTATGAGAGATCCTGAAAGCCTGGGCTGAGCTCAGACATATATGGAAAAGCATGAAAATCTGCGTATATTTACCTAGGTATCACTCGCACATCTCATTCTGCCCGGGTTTATAAGCCTTATACAATGCTATAGCATTAGGGCTCCCATGTAGGAGACACTACACTGTCTAAATTCAGTAAGAAGATGGACTTCACTTCCAAAGCAAGTTAGTCTCCAAGTAAGTATATAACGTGTGACATTTCCAAATCACATTTTTATTGATGCTGAAGTTATTTTTGGCAGAGAAAGTAAAGTTTTTCCTTCCCTCCCCCTTTTTTTCCGATCACACAAGATTATGGTATGTCTGTACAGTAATCTAATGCCCTGTGGGCAATTCAGTACCTTGCCCAGACGTTTTTAAGTAGAGTAATATTAGGATGAAAGCCTCCACATCTGTGTCTTCTGAAGAAAAACCTCTAGTAAAAGGTTAAGCTAGAATCACTTATTTTATTTAACTTGGGAAAGGGGGATAGGCTACCCATTTTTTTAAATATACGGTGGGTTTGGGGTTTTTCTTCTTGCTTGTGACCCGAACAGACCGCCCTGAAAAACTGCGCTGTGATGACGAGACATTCACCAAGGGCTGGAAAACGGGGAGAAGCAGCCATACCTGTCCCAAACCGACGCTGGGCATCACGTACAAACCCGCCTTTCCCGAGACACCGGGCTCGCACCGTTCGCTAGCGCCGGCGTAAGCGGGAGAGGCGCCGAGACACCGGGCGGGAAGCCCCATCTCCCCCCACCCACAACACCCCAGACCACCCGGGGCGGGTGGGGGTCTCCGCCGGTCTGCCCCCCTCCCCGGCACCCCCCTTAGGGCTCTGTGCCCGGAGACAGCACGGAGCAGCGGGCTCGGGGCGGCTCGGCCGCACCACCCCGGGGCCAACGGCTGCGCCCGCTTTGTCCTGCGGGGGGTACCGAGGGGAGCCCCGAGCCGCCCGCCTCCTGTCAGGGCTGGGGCCCCTCAGCGAGGGCCGCCCGGCTGC
Organism: Aquila chrysaetos chrysaetos; assembly: GCF_900496995.4. Taxonomy (NCBI): domain Eukaryota; kingdom Metazoa; phylum Chordata; class Aves; order Accipitriformes; family Accipitridae; genus Aquila; species Aquila chrysaetos. The sequence goes on from NC_044021.1 coordinate 18,523,571, forward strand.
CGCCGGGGAAGCCGCTGACAAGCCCGTGAGACTTCAAAGGCCCCTGCCCCAGCCCCGGGACGGCGCCCGCCGCCGGCTCACCTTGTACTTCATGGCTGCGGAGCGCTGAGGGGGCCCGCGCGGCAGCTACACCGCCTCCCGCCGCATCGCCGCCGCCGCCTCTCCGCGCCCCGCCGCCCGCCACCGCCGCCAGGCTACCCCGCTCATTTGCATAGCGCCCCCGCCATTGGCCACGCTCGGGGACAAGGTGGACCGCCCCCCTCCCCCCGCGGCTCCGCCCTCTGCTTCCCGCCCGTCGGGGCGCTGCGGCCGGCGGCGGCGCTGAGGGGAGCGGGGGAGAAGGGTCCCACAGAGCGAGGGCCGAGGGCCCCGCTTCTTGTGAGCCACCGGCTCCGCCCGTGCCCTCCCACACGCCGCTCGCCTCGAGTTCCCCGCACGACGGGGACACTCGGAACAAAAGGCCTTCTGTCTGCCGCCCCCGCCCCGGCTGCTGCCTCCTGTGCTGAGGGGGTTTCTGGGCCCGGCAGGGTTCAAAGCGCCCGGGCTGTCAGGGAAGGCAGCCCCGGGAAGAGCGGCTCTGAGGTGACAAAGCGGCGGGGAACCAAAAATGCGCCCTCGCAGTCTGGCCTGGTCTGGGGCCTGCGGGGCCGGGGCCTGCCCCGCCAGCCGGGCTGCGCAGAGGTCCCGGCCTGCTGCCAAACCTGCCTGGTGCTAAACCTCCTCCATCCGTCCCCTCTGTAGCCGCCTTTTTCTTGTGCAGCTCTTGGAGGGGTTGAGCGCTTCACGCTGCTCCGTTCCTGTCTTTGCAATCGATTTTCGTTCTCGTTTGTCCCCAAAAGATGGATCTTCTAACTACTGCCTCTTGAATCAAAATGCCCAGTGTTCGCTCTGCCCGGGAAAGCCTGCTGTTCAAACACGGGTTAGACACCAGGGGCCAAGATGGCTTTAATCATCTAGAGATGTCCATTATAAAGAGTGACCATGGCAAATAAGGATTACTTGGAAGAGAGTAATAATTAACTCTGGTATCTTGGGGGCAGGAAAGAGCAGGGAAAATAAATGTGTGGTGATCCTCCATGCTTTTTAAGTCAGACCCCTTAATCAGGCATGATTAATATGGCGCACATAATAGGAATCTTTGTGTATGGGACATACTCCAGCTTGTTTAGATGAACAGGAAATAAATTCTCTCCTTTTTGCCCGAGTTGGATCTTACCCAACATTTCTAGGTCACAGATGGACTCAAGACTATTTCTAGTGGCCTAAGGAAACACAGCAAAGAATAATCTTGTACTACCAGATTACCAACATAACTTCATTCCATAGTACAGTGATATCCTTAAATTCTCATGTGACTAATCCTCTAGAGAGGGATCCTATTGCTAAAATGGCTTCATGGCTTCTAAGGAATGTCATACTTTTATCTGCAATCTCTTCTGTTCTCTAGTTCCAGCAGAAAATATGTGGTTGTACTATACAAATTTCCTAAATGAATGCAAAAATATTTTTTTTCTATACTGTCTAATAGTTCATCGGTATGAGTTCCTGTCAGTACAAAAGACGTCTCAGTGAGAAAAGTGAGCTTCTGCTTCCTGCAGTGCAGAGCACGCCACTGTGACTGGGGTCCCTGTGCACTGCTGTAGCTTCACTGGCTGTAACCCCCCACAGGGTTTTTTCTTAGGGTTTTTCCTTCTGTTTTTGTTGTTGCTGTTGATTCTTCTGATTTTCCAAGATGGTACTTGAAAGAGATAATATTTTATATGCACTGAGTTTGGGGCAGCGTTGTTTTAAGTGTAGCATCAAAATAAACATGGGTAGTTTCGAGAGAATAAAGCTCATTTGTATGCTGTGTCCTTAGACACTTTATTTAAGAAATAATTCTTCCAGTGATTATGCATAACCAGCTTACTACTAGAAGAGCACAAATCTCTTTGGAGTGTTTCTTAACTGTAGAGTTTGACCCTGGATTTTCTTTTTGCGTGTTTTTGCCCTTCATACTCCAAGGATAAAAATTTCTCCTGGGAGGAGAAAATTTCTCCTAAGTGCAGAGGATGCGATGGCTAATGTGTTTGCATGGTATTGGACTAGCATCCAAATCCCATTCCCTGAACGAGCTCTGTATAATCTCTTTATGTGGCACCATTGTCATGAAGATAAATGCATTAAAGATTGTAGAACCACATTAATAAGAACCGGATAAGTGTCAGAGACAAAAATAAGAAAAGTAGAATCATACTTCTGAGTTCACCTATATTTAAATGCAGAGTGCATCTGGTTTCCAGTCATCTCACCAGCAGTGATACTTTTAATGTAATTGGTGTTTCTCCTTTTTCAGAATGCTTTACAATCACATTATGAAATCTAAACATATTTGAAAAGCTGTGCCTTCTGCTTTTGTTTTAGCTTGCTTTGCTTTTAACTTATGTAAAATGTCCCTGACTGATCTTGATATGAGGTAACAGATGTGTTAATAGTCAGTTAAATAGTTAATATTTAGTTAATAGTAGAATTCTAATTGAGTTGTTCCCTTGTATATATTGTTTTGCCTTTATTGCTCTCCATAACTCATATTAAAAACTTTTAACTAGATGCCACTGGAATGACACTTTGGGCACAAAGTCTATCGGTGTTGGTAGCTATACAATTCTGAAGAAGCAGATACAAGAATTGGTATTTTACAGGGAGAAAGAGAGATTGCCATCGCACACCACCTCCTCAGTCAAGTCCCACTGCTCATTTTATTCACGCACCCTCCCTCCCCCTTCTCTCACCTACTCTGTTTACCGTCTTAGGTTTTCTTTGCACTTTGAGGGGGTTTTTAATTTCCCCAAGGGTGAAATACTCCTGCTTAGTGCAACACTTCTAGCAGAGCTAGCAGTGTGGTGGAGCTCCCCAATCTATCACGAATATCAGGAATTAGATATACCTTGAAAGAGAGATTTGTAAATACGATCCTCTAACCTTGACGCATTACTATAAGAAGTCAGGATTGTGGCAAGCACGCCTTTGTGGTTAGTGCAAGCACTTGGCTTTTCTTGATGACCTTGCCGACTGCTGTGCCTTTACTATGTAATATTGTATTTCAGGCATAGTCTAGGAAAGTTTTGAGTTGGTTGCCTTGGATAATCAGCTCAATTATACAATGGAACATGCTGAAGGGGAAGCCAAGACCTGGATGTCTGTGTTGTAGAAGCAACTTGAGCTATATTGCCAGGATTTATAACTACAGGGTCCTATTGAAGTTCTCAGGAGGGTAATTCATGTAATGTGTCTTTTTGCTTCACAGCACAGCAATGGCTTGATTCACTGCCTCATACTTTGTGCCACTGCAATTCTAGCTGAGTAGCAAATGGGTTCTGTGACTTCGTCTTGTGCCTGCATCAATGGCTTTTGTTTGTTTCTTTGCTTTTGCCGAGGGCAATTAATATTACTCTCTGCTCATTTGGGCAACCTACTGCTTGTCTCCTGCTCTCATACAACATCCTGGTGAGCTTATCGCTTGCTTTATTTCTCACCGCACCACTGGTCTGTGTCTTCCTGGTGCCCTCCTGATTGCCAGTTGGGGTTCTGGGGTATTTGGGAGATGGCAGCAGGTGAAATGGTAGGGCAGCCAAAGGGACTGCTTGTCAGCCAGGCTCTGCGGCTCGGCCACCACAACGCTCAGCACACAACATGAAACACAGCTGTCAGACAGGCTGGGAAGGGAATACTCGTTGAAGCAAATCAGCCAGCTATCGCCCTGTGACAATTGATAGGAGAAGAACACGAGACAGATATCCTGCTCTGAAAGGTTACTCAAACAAAAATCCCTTGTTCCTATTTCCCCATGACACAACCTGAGAAAAGAGAGACACAGCAGAGTGTCTCCCTCACAGTTGAGAGAGTCTTTTCAGGAAGGGTCTGTGAGCTCTGTGTTTGGGAAACACTGCGCTATCTTTTTTTTTCTCCCTGCACAAAGCCCTGACTATCCTTTAGATAATGTTGTGCAGCATCTGCATCACTTCTTGCTGTGATACTTGGCCAGGGAATTGGGATTAAAATTAATTTAGGTACAGTGCCACTGCACTTTACGAGCAAAGGAGTCATAATTAGCCTTGGTCCTGCTGCCTCTACAACGCTACCCAGACTGGTTCAGTGGATATGCAGTAGATGGAATTTCTTCAGTGTAGAATGGTTTTATACACACTCAGAGTGGTGGAATTTGCTTGCTTGGACAAATCTGTTAAAAAAGATGAAACGCTGCTGTTTCCTGAAAAGAACATTAACAAAAATTCACCACTGACGTGGGCAGGCTTCTGTGTCTGTCTGCACAGAAAGGCCTCCTCTCCCACCTCACTACAAGATGATGAGAAAAAGATTTCAGTCTCACCCAAAGAAGGGAATATTTTGCATTTCAGCAAACCAAAACAAAGTCTGCTCTGTTTTTCTTTGACCAGTGATGGAAATCTTTTCAAGCAAGCAGTCTATTCCATTTAACAGTAACAGAAGTCTGTCCTGGCAGACAGAGGGGTGGGTAGCGATCACTGTAGTCATCAGGTTTAAATGCAAGGGTCAAATTGTGAGAATAAAAATTGTTAATAGAAGTATCTTTTTAAATTTGACTGTCCTTTGCCATTCTACCTAAGATGCCTTTTAACCACAGAGCTGGTTGACTGGCTTTGCTCTAGAATTCTGCATTTCCTTTAATATATATGAACTAATCTTACAGGCATCCCACCTCCTTTCACAATAAAGCACAAAAGCTGTTCACATTCTCAAGAAGGGCATTCTATGCAGTGTTTCTTCAGGAATCGCTCATTTAACTTTGTAAGTCAACCATCAAGGCCCTGTTTAGTGACCCTCCTTCAGATAAAGGGAATAAATGCAGCTCCCTCTGTCCTCTCTGTTTTGCTTCAAATGCCAGCCAGAAAGAAACATGCTGGTGTCCTCCCACCCAAAAGGTTTTGAAAGTGAATCCAGCCTTTGTTAGCTTGAGAAATCATGGAAGATATTCCGGAACTGGCTATCACTAAGCCAGCAGCCTGACCCTGCAAATAAAAACTGAAAAGTCTGTTCAGTTTAAAAAAAAAAAAAGGGGGGGGGATAAATACCACTACAATTTTCACTTGTTATGAGAAGCAGGCGGTCACCTTGTCAGGGGAAAATGAACACAGGAAGGGAAACAGTGGAATCACTATTAAAACAGCATGAGGGACCCATCTCACCCTGGAGAAAGGAAAGGAGAGAATGTAAAATTGATATGAAGTAAATTTATCTCTGGTCCAACGCTGAGTACTAACTGCAGATGAGGATGGAAAAGAATAGCTTTTCCAGGTCCGTGCAGCACAGCAGCTCCTCAGCCATCCAGCTGGTGCAGAGCACGTGGGTCAGGGGGACTTCATGTTCTCAGCAGTGTTGGAAGGAATTTGTGGAAGACGGCAGCAATCGTAGCTGAGCTGCCACACGCACTTTGCAAAGCCAAGGCAAGTTAAGAGCTCTGCAAACCTTGATATGTGCACTCGTGCAGATAACATTGGTGCATTGGGTAGGAGAGATGGCAGAAGCTGGTGGCTTCAAGATGGGTGGAGGGCTGTGGCAGACTGGGTCTCCAGTGCTTGCCTGCCCACGAACCAGTGGTGTTGGGAGGGCAAGAGGAACGTAAGGTATGCGGGGAAGACTGGAGAGGGAAAAGAATGTCAGGATGGAGCACGCACTGGCCTATTCCTTCCAAGGATACTGTCAAAGGCTTATTCATTTCCCAAACAAACAAACCAGTCTAACAGTTGTGCTCGCAGAATACACTCCTTTATTTTCCCCTCCAGCACTGAATATTTTTAATACATGGATTTAAAAAATACAGGCTTGCTTCCAGACGTGTGGCATGCATGCCATTCAACCTACTGATGCCAAAAGAGGGGTTTTCTGTTTTTCGTAAGAAAAGCTGAGAAATAGCATAACTATGGAGAGACTGCAGAAGGCTTCTGTTCTCTCTGGTTCACAATTATGCAGATTAAATATGATAAATATAATACAGGGAGGTTGCTCAAGAGGAAACGTATGTTTAGACATCACAGCTCATTTAAGATTAAAGGAATCCAGAATTGGAACCGGAATTGCCTCAGACAAGAAACTTAGCCACAAAGCTTAGGCATGTTAAGCTTTTCATGCAGTCATAAGAAGTCGCAGTGCTGGCATCCAAAAGCTCAGATCTCTACCTGAACTTTCTACTTGAACTTTCCCCAGTTTGGGTGAAACTCTGGAGCTGAGATTTTATCCGCGTGGACCCACAATGGGTGTTACATTATTCTACCAGGTATTACAATTGTTAAAATAGGAGTTAATTGAGTAAGGTTTTTCTTTTCTTTCTCTTTTTGGGTTGGTTTGGGTTTTTTTTGGTGGAGGCCAACCAGCCCACCACAGCACTATGATCCCAGTTTGGAAACACCCCAGGCTCTTTTGAATACATGCGTCTGGCATACTACGTTTGTGGGAGTGAAGTCCTGACTCAAATAGCACATAACCCACCCGCAAAGGAGTTCCTTCATGAAAGCAAGAGTGTGAGTGTGGACAATTAAGTAGGAAACAGTGGTCTGGAGTAAAAAGGTTCACTTTCCTGTGACATCCTGTTTGATATCTAGAAAGATAAGGTTTCGTAGACTAGCATCAGCAAGTTTTTTCTCAGCAAGTGTGATCTCTCTCGCCTCCACACGTGCACACGCAGAGTAATATGCAGCAATTCCTATCCCCAGAACCTTTGTCTTGAACATGGTAGTGCATGGCTCTGCTCTTTCCAGTCTCTGGTGCCCTGTTCCAGCCTACTCTTCCTGCCTGCCTCTCCTTCCCCTCCTCCTGCCTTCCCAGTCCTGCAGTTGACAGGGTGGAGAGCCCCACTTTCAAACACACGTGCCAGTACTTTCCTCTGAATTTGTGTGGAAGCAGGTTGTACAGAAACATTAAGCTACAAAATGGCCTATAAAGAGGGGTGTGCGTTGAAGTCCTTACACATCTATTAGATTTAAAATACTGCATCAAAACCCTTGAAATCCCATTATTCCTCTGTGCAGAGCATTTCTTAGCCCCATCTCAGGGAGCCAGGACCAAAGAAACCCTTATCTAAATACTCTCCCCTTCCCCCTGACTTGTAAAATGCACACTACTTTAACGTGGCAAAAACTCAAAACTGACCCTAAAATACAATCTCTCCTGACTGTAAACTGTCTATCCATTTTACACATCATCCAAGGAATCGTCCTGTGGCTGGACTAGCCAACTGTGTCCATTTTGCTTGCAAAGCCTGTTATTTTTGTTCTGTCTGGTTTTAGGAAGCTTTTGTTGCATATCTGTCCTGGTTTCAGCTGGGATAGAGTTAATTTTCTTTCTAGTAGCTGGTATAGTGTTATGTTTTAGATTTAGTATGAGAATAATGTTGATAACACACTGATGTTTTAGTTGCAGCTAAGCAGTGTTTATACTAAGTCAAGGATTTTTCAGCTTCTCATGCCCAGCCAGTGAGAAGGCTGGAGGGGCACAAGAAGTTGGGAGGGGACAGCTGACCCAAACTGGCCAAAGGGGTATTCCATACCATGTGACGTCATGCCCAGTATATAAACTGGGGGAGTTGGCCTGGGAGGATCACTGCTCAGGAACTAACTGGGCATCGGTTGGCAAGTGGTGAGCGATTGCATTGTGCATCACTTGTTGCTCAGGGGCCATCCCACTGGGTGGGAGGGAAGTGAGTGAGTGTCTGCGTGGTGCTTAGTTACCGGCTGGGGTTAAACCATGACAATATCTCCCACACTTCTTTTAGCAAAGGTAATCTGCTGTTGTTATATTTTATGTCCTTGTTTTTTGCCTCTTCCCATCTCTCACCAGCAACTCTTTCTTAGCACCAAAGCATTTCTCCCTGGCAGGGCCAGCAGCTCGGTTGTTGTCCACTAGCCAGCTACCAGTTCTTTCCAGTGGGAGGAGGGGAAGCAAAAATTAAAATTTAATAAAATGCAAATTAGAGATTTAAAAAAAAAAATCAATCCAGAGGGGAAACTTCTGTTTTGCCTTTACCACCAAGCTTCCCATGAAGACTCAGCCTGGAGGTGTTTTGAGGCTTGAGGAATTTCAGGGGAATTTGCTTCTTTTGGAGGTGTTTGGAGAGAGGATATATGATAGGAAAGCGATCACCTTTTCTCTCTTTCACCTCAACCAGATCTGTGGAGGTCAGTTGGTATCCATAACAACAGAGAACGGCACATGAAATGTCTCACACTGTCTGACTTATTTTTCTCTTCTTTGGGTGCTGGTGTTTAAGCTCTCATCTCATACTCAGTGTAAATTTGCATCTCCATAAAACTGCCAAAAATGGTTATCTTTGCTGCCATTTAAATCTGCTTATGGTCTACTCTCCCAAAATCATTCTTTAAAGGAAAATGACTGATTTCCAAACCCCTCCTCCTCTTCTGTTATTTTTAACAAGCAATTCAGTCCAATGTCGTTTAAAGAAAAGATCATTGCATTACTGTGCGTTGCAGGACTCTCAGGAAACAATAGTAGAGGAGAAGGAACGTGGGAACTCTGTTCCCTCTCTTTTCCATTGCTATCATTTGCAAAGTCTGAATGCTTCCAGCAACGGGGTAGCCAAAGACGGGGTGAAAAGGACAGAGCATGTTCCCATTGGCAAAGCTTCCCTCGACTTCACTGGGACCAGGATTTGGCCCACACCACATAGCATCCTGAGCCTTGGCTTTGACTAAATTGGCTCCTCATAGCAGACTTGTCTCTGCTGAGGGAGGCAGTGGTTGCAGATAACTCTGCTCTCATGAGTATCCACCACAGTTATCCTTCTGCTTGCTTCAGTCTCGATACTTACACTTGCACAGCTGATAGAAGCACCAGACTTGGGATCACATGAAAGGAAGGCTGCACACAACTGTTTGCTGGTCTCTCCTTTGTAACACCTACGTTCTCTACTCTGTCTGCCCTTTCCCTCACATCCCAGTTGACTCATGGTGTTTGTTCCTGAAGTCTGATGAGGGCTTGAGTCATAAGTGTTGACACAAGGATTTCACTCCTCACCTCCTCAGAGTTCAGCCCTGTCTGGGAGCTGTAAAGATCTGTCTCCACGTGTACTCATGGCTTTTGAGGAGGGGCTTAGCTCATTTGTTGTGCCATAAGGTCCTGGAGAATGTACGTCTGGAAGCCATTGTTAAAAATCCCTGGGAGTGTCAGGGTACCAGAGAGGCTCTCCTCTTACTTTAAAGTTTTGAGATAGAGTGTGTTGGCTCTGGCTCTCTAGACAGTAAGTAGGCACTGTAAAAGGACCTTAGTCATACTTTCAAAAGTAAGGCACTGTAGCATGCCGTGGTGAGCACAGTTGCTGTGGGATGGGTCCACAGTAGCTATTCCAGAAGTTGTTGCTTCCAGTGAAAGACCATGGTATAGATGAGTGTTTGCCCAAAAAGAAGACCGTGAAGGCCATACATATGCAATCCCCTCTCCCCAGAACATAAGCAGTGGTCTGACATGACTATCTAGTGGTGTAAACACTGGCACAGAAACATGAAAGTCCAAGATGTGCTGGGAGAGCAGGTTTCAGGTATATATGTATAGATAGGGTCAAAAGGTTTGGACTAAAGCTGGTGGAATAGGCTCCTTAGACTGGTCTTATAATTTCATTTTCCTTATTTCTCAGAGATGGATCTTCTGGTGCAGAGATCAGAAGTGGGAAAGCATAAGAAATGCAAGGTCCCAAATGCTGACTCCTGACCTAAGCACATGGGTGAAAGAAAAGTCTGTCGGACCAAGTTGCATTTGTAGGAGCTGTAACCACTGTGAAGAGGAATGGAGGGAGACATTTCTTTGCATTTGTGGGAAAAGGGAAAGAGGGCAAGAAAAGGAAGATGGATAGAGAAATAGACTATTATTAATCAAGATAATGAGAGAGAAATAGTCAGGGGCATTAGGGATACAAAGCACCCCACACCTTATGTGAATCAGTACAGATTATAGCCTTTTCTGTCTTTTGGGAAATCTGTTCCCCTACTTACTTTGATATTTAAAACATTCTGCACTTGATAAATAACAAAAAATATGGTTCTTAAAGACTGAACCACATTCTGGTAGCAGCCAAGATAACTTTATGAAGACAGACAAACTTGTGTTAAATTAAAAAATATATATATCATGCTAGAAAGTTATGTAAGATTCTATTTTAAAATCATCTGGTCCTAATTTACTAAATTTACTGCCTCAGAGCTAATGCCAAACTGCTACATTTGATTTATAGAAATACTTTAGCACATTTTTCCATCAGGCTATTGTAGAGTATATTTACTGCCTTTTTATTATTGTTAAAAATGCAGACTTCTTTAAAGGAAAAGGAACATTTTTGAAGAGCTTATTGATAGTTTCTCATAGAATGCCAGGAGACATGCAGATAGTAAACAATGCTGTGTGCTTAGGAACATTCCACTCGATTTTCAACTCCTTCAGCATCTTTTTTTTTCTCTGTAATTGAACAAAGTGATCCATCTGGTAAATGGATGTTTGAAAATGTCCGGTTTGTGCCAAACCACTTTTCTTAAGCACAGACTACATTTTTTTTCAGGCAAATATTTAAACAGCAGCCGTACTGTGATGCATTGCTAACCATTAAAAAAACACACACAAAACCCAGACAGTGGGCAGGGGGGGGTGTCGGAGTGGAAGAAAGCTTAACAAATATTCCATTAAAAATCTATCTAAAAATATCATGCTAAACAACCCTCCTTTTCCCCCTTTCTCTCCCTGCCAAGGGTTTCCAAATGGGAAATGACTGCTAGGGAGTAGAACCTATGCCCTGTGTTCAGCAGAGTGATTGAACACATGCTTAACTTTATGCACATGCTCAAGTCCTTCCTTATTCATTTGTATGTGTGTGCTTCACTGAACTGGGTCCTCGATGAGTCTTTGTCTGCTTGTGCAACAAAATTGTGCTCCAGAAGAGTTATGTTTTTCAAGATTTTGAGAAGTCATCGTAGCTTTTTTTTCTCCTGCGTCCATCTCCCATTGAACTTATCCACAAAGTTTGCACTGTATGCAATGAGTTCTCAAATTTATGGATAGTGGATGGAGCTCTGGTTCAGGCCTTTCCCTAATTTTTATTAATCTCTGTATACTGATCTTTTGAAGCCAGAAGTGCCAAAATACCACAAGCAGAGGGAATTTTTCTGGTATTTCCAGCTTGAGCAGAAGTAGGTGGTATTAGACATCTCCTCTTCTTCTGTGGTAAACTCAGACTAATTCAGGTCTAATCTAGCAGTCATACCAATACCTCTTCTTCAAAAGTCCCCATGCAGTTACCTGAAACTTGTATTGCCTGCTTTCATTTTGATACCTCTCTTTCCTCGTCCATCTCTACAACTGCTCTCTGTTGAGTCTTAGATTCAAATTCAGAGTCTCCTGAAGTCACACAACCAACTAACCAACTTCAAGGACTTTAACTTCAGGCCTGTTTTGAGTCCATAAACTCCCTCCCATTTTAAAGCCCAAATCGCTGAGTAATTTTGAAGCTCAAGGGATTGATATTTTTTGCCTTGGTGCAGCGAGACATCAGACTCTTAATGCCAGCTTCAAAAAAAGCATCATTGCTTTTAAAGTGTCTGGTCTCAATAGCAGTACTTCCAGATGAGTTGGGTTTGCACAGCTGTAGAGGCTGTTACTTCGGTAAAAGAATGAGAGGGTGTAAACCTGGTCCTTGCAAAGCTGACACAAGTGTGTCTGTGACTCCATGGTATTATCTGTTTAGTCCCAAGATAGAGAAGATCTCAGTATTACAGTGCCAAGGCAAAATTGATGTCTGTTTTGTATCCATGAATGCCTTGCCACTGCGTCTGCTTGTAACATCCCAAGATTTTAGGGCATTTTGGTTTTGTGAAACAGGTTACTAGGCTGTTGTGGTTTTTGTAGGTGGTGTTATGCTTGTTGGAGAAGGACTGTCAGAAAAGGGGAACTGTGTCTGTTGCCCAACATGAAAGGTTCCTGGGTGAGAAAATTTCCCTGCACCTCATCGAGTACAAATCCACTGAATCTTCTTAAATACTTCCGTGATATAGATGCATGAGAGCCGCTCATGAAGAAATGGACTGACATGAAAGGGAAGGAGGGTAAAAAGGTCGCAGCTGGAAAAAGAAATGATTCAGCACTAGTTTTTGCGGGCTGGCATTCGTGCTTGCAGGTCAAAGTTAGTGTAAAGTTGTAAATGTTCTTCCATGTTCTGCTCTGGAAAGGAGACAACGGTGCAAGACAAGCAAAGCGCTAAAGTCTAAATTTAGTTTGACACACCATGAAAATGAGACAATTGTGTGCTAGCTGGTTGAGGTCCAGAGATGTCGCCTCCCATTACTATCATTTGTTGAGTGGTTGCCAACATTTGTCCGTTTTCACAGCCCCATCAATACTATAGAAGAATATTTCTGGGACTCCTCGGCAGTCTGAGGAAGAGTGGAGCTTTGTTTTTCGGGAGCTAATCCCCTTAAACCACTTCCTCTTCCCATTGGAGTGAGGTTTTCTTAATGCCTTTTTGTGTGTTTTGTTTTGTTTTGTTTTAATGACCAGTACTCTTGGGGCTGTTTCCAGATCTCCCTGAAAGGTCAGGTCTGCTTTTCTCTTTGCCTGCCATTCATATGGTGAGTAGCAAGTGCTCCTGCTCCCTTCCCTCAGGCTTTGAGCCTGCTCTGTTTGCTGACCTCAGTTCTCTTCTTTGAGGTTTCACTCTTTAGAAAAATAAAAAAGGTCCTTAAAACCTTGTGAATTTATATCCCTTTTTGCTATTTATCACTACTTCACCTAAATATTTGGGTAAATAAGAAGTGCGTCTGCATCTTTCAGCCTTTTCTTCGCACAGTGATACCATGAAACACACCTGATGCAGAGAGGAATTTTTCCACCTGCAGCTCTGGACAGCTTTCAGCTCTGCTTTAATGTTTGTCTTTGTTGTTTTCTCTTGCAGGGTTTATTCTGCATTTCAGAAAACAAAAACAAACATGCACGTGACATGTTTATGTAGTCATGGTTCTAGACTTCAGATGTATTGTGTGTAAGCAGGTGTCCCCAGATAATCTAAAATATATCAGGCATGCCATTTTTATAGACATATATGAAATAACCACTTAATTAAACTAGCATCCTAAAGACTGCATCTGTCTTTGATTCATTCAAGATCTTGGTGGTGTTGAGAACCCGCAAGCTATACTGAAGCTGCTCAGTTTTATGAGTGATTACTGCCTCTTGGGACCAGTCCAGTTGATAAAGCTTATGTTGAAGTTGGTGACAGTTACATTCATATGCATAGGGGAATAATTCTGACTTACTACATAGAGATGACTTCATGCAGATTAATTCTACATGCTCACCATGAATGATGTAGTTAGATACAGAAAAATCTGTCAGGGTAGGAGAACATTTAACTTAAAAGCGAGTCCAGCCTTCAAAGCAGCAACTACCTCCTCTCTAATCAAGGATCTGTCTTGTTATAACAATATTAAGTTCCAAAGTTCAGAGCCAGATAGCTAATATGAGCTGGATGAATTTTGCTTCCTTCTCTCTCTATTACTTATTTATAAAAAAATCTGTACTATTTCTCAGGTTGGCTGATTTCTTTTCAAAATAATTTGGGGCTTTTTTGCTCATATCATGGCTCCATTTCATGAGAAAAAACATCTCTGGAATTTTTTTCCTGCTATTCAAGACTCTGTAAGGTTTCAAAATGAATTGATTGCAGAGTGCCACTTTTGGACCAGATGAGGTTAGAAAACAAGTGCTGAAATGCTAATATGAACCCATCCCTGGACCGCAACCACAAACTGACATGAGAAAAGGAGTACTGGACAAGACATTGTTTCACGTAGCTGTGTTCTTTAGCAGAAGAAAATAAGGGAAGGCTTATGTACATTATAGTCTGTCAGTGGTTTATTGACCACACTGTGGTTGAATTTTGGCTAAAAGAACATCTTCCAGTGTTTAAATATATGTTGACCTAGAACTATATAGGGCAGAGATGTAAAACACCTATTTGATCACGTAGTCCCTTGCATTTAAGAAAATTTACTGTATCCTCTACTACAGGTGTTTCCCTGGTGTATGTGGTAGGTCAGCAATCTCTGAACTGCTGGCTGTTCTTTGAGATAGAGTAGTAGTATCACCAGTATTTTGCAGGAAGGAAAACTGAGGCACTTGGTGATTTGCTCATGATCACACAAGAAATGCAAAACAACTGAGGTGCAGGCAGCTGTGAGCTGAATGGCAGGGAAAATTGTCTGCTTGGCTGTGACAACATTGCTTAATAGGGGAGCACAGATGTTGCTTGATGGGGTTGCTGTATCTTCACTGAATCTCCCCCATTATATTCTTGGCTGTGTTGTAATGCTATAAATAGCACCTAGCTGGATTTCCCTCGCTCTCGGGCCTCTGTCATCCTTCTTCTGAAAAATCAAAGTGGTTTGGAGGTTTGGTTCACTTAGGCATTCACTTAGAATGTTTGACGGCTAGACTTTCAGAAGTTAATCCCCCACTAGGGATGGGACTGGGTTGCCTGAGCACAGAGCCTATGGACAGGTCTAGCTTAGGATATCCCAGCTGACATATAGCTGGAACTCCAGGAAGACAGTGGTATCCAATAGGTCCTATTGTATTATACCCACCCTTGCATGGATGGTTGAGAGTTGGGTGCCTGAGCCTTTTGAATCCAGCCCCTGAACGTTTGTTGGGATCATGGACAAGATATCTGAACATCCTGGCTCAGCAAAGCTGAGCTGGAGTTTGAGACCTGCATCTCCCCTGTCCACAAATGCATTTCTTCTGGCAGAAACCAGACATGCAGAGGAAAAAACACATAAAATAATAATCATCAGGTCTTCAAAATATGTTTGAGCTGTTTCCAGGTAAAATTTTGGTCCAGGAATTCTGGGAGCAGGGGAGATTTGGTAGTCTGAGTAATAGTAGTAGAAAAATCTGGACCAGTTTCCGGTCCGTAAGGTTCAGCCAAGTGAAAATTCATCCATTGTGAAATTGTCACAGCCTGCTTGCTTAGGCAGCCATGACCTCTGCCACTTTTATCCTGTAAATACAGAGTGGCCTCTTCCCTGGTCCAGCAAGGAACAGAAAATGATTCATTGCAGTCAAGCATCTCAGTGCTCAAAGTAGCCAGTAAGATTTTCCCATGATTTCTGAAAAGCCAGTTCATTTGATGGAATGCACACACAAGGCAAAGATAAGGTAGAGGGAAACTACTCTTTTCCTTTGTTTTCTGTTTCTACTAATTTGTGCTGTACTGAAAAACAAAAGACCCCTAAATCCATTACTGATTCAGTAACTTCTGCATCAATAGCCTGCTCTCTGCACCAGCAGTCTAAGTACCTTGCTAGCTGCAGCGACAAAATGTGTCTTTCTGGGTTTTCTAGAGTGAAATCACACCTCACACTGGGAGTTTCTAGGTCACATGCTCACATTCAGAAAGGATGTGGTTTTCCTGTTCTGCAGGTTGCAACACAGAGCTGCACCAAAATGAACTCTGAGAAAGCTTGCTGTGTATTGCCAGCTGTGACAAATGCTTCACCATTATTCTTCACAAAAGGATGAAACCCACTGTTTTAGTTTTCCGAACTGTGGCTAGCCGGCTGAGAAGGCTGGACTCAGGTTTAACTTGCACTCTGGGCACAGCAGGGCGATAGGACAATAACTCGAAGGACAGGGGGACAAATGGAGATGAAGCACAATGATTCTCGCCCAAGTGCTAGTAAAACTGGCCCTTACTTATGCTTTGCTTTGGCTTCTGCTTATATTGAAGGTGCCACCACAATAAATCTTGACTCTTTCATCCTCTGTGTCAGGTACCTAAGTAGACTTTGCATCCTGGCTTGACTCCATACCCACAAAGCTGCACTATACAAGGAATCCTTATATGCCACATTTTTGCTTGCCAAACATCTGCTAAGTCCTTGTCAGTGCTTAAGAGGTCTAGTCTGAGCCCTCCAGCTTTGGAGTCTGCAAAGGGCCTCACAGTGCCTGCAGAAGCTAGTTTCTACAACCAGCTCTCATTCAGTTATGAGAGGCTTAGCAGAATTCCCAGGAGCACGGAAGAAATGTAGGTGGGGACATCTGCTTCTTAAACCAAATGACGCGGAAAAGCAGACGCAGTGGCTCCTCTGAAGCCTCTTCCAAAAGGGCTACATATTTCTAGGAGCACAGGGCTGGTTTGGCAGGGATTAGCTGCGTCACTGAAGAAGCTTTATTCATTTGCTCAACCCAATCCTGCTGAATGTCCTAACACAGAAAAGAAGATTATCTTTCCTTTAGGCTGGCAGGCAGACATGGTTCGTCATCAGTGCCTATATATCTTCAGAGAGGGATACACTCTTTGCTGGGTGGATCTCAGGTATCTTCTCACCCTTCTAACAGAAGGTAATGTTTTACATACAGAAGATGTTACTGCAAAATTTCAGCCCATACTGAAAAAAACCCCTAGTTGAGTCAAGACAGACATGGTAGTGTGGGAGCTGCAAAAGCAAAGGGCTAGCTCAGGGCATGTTTGCACTAACCCAAAGGAACTAGATACGTTCTCCACCTCTTTTTAAATTCAAACATAGCCTCAGGTCTGCTGAATCATTCATAACATTCAACAATTGTGAGTTTCTAAAATCTTGCATTAGCTGAATTTTCACAGTGCATCTTCCAAGATTACCCATGGCAGTATGCAATATTTGTATTGCATATCTAATCTAATATTTACAGCCCCGTTCTGCAACTGTGCAGCTTCTTCCTGGAACAGTAAAAGAGCTTCAAGGGGGCTCCCACTCATGGGTGGATCTTGTGGTTAATGTGCCAGGCCCCCACTTTAACAGTGAGGCAGTTTGAGGTGCGAGCATGCGGGCGTCTCTTCTCTCTCTAATGTAATTCTCTAAGTTCAAAGAATACCAAACACAGATGAAAACGGCCCTGACCTTTCTACCAAGCCAGCAGTGGTGTTCCATTTTTGTGCTCTAATAAGCCGTTCTAACAGTCTGAAGCTCGCCTGATTCTATGTACATTTAGCTATGTTTTGTTCTGCCAATAGTGTAATTTATTTCACATGGAACAAAGGCTGCAAGGGGAACTGGATGCTTTTCCCCTTGAATAGCACCCTCAGGATCTGCTCCCAGGTCATTCTTGTCTCTGAATATTTTCTGAACAGTTACATTTCAAATTGTTCCTACCAGCCTGGCATGTATACCTAAGTGGTGATGACTGCAGCAGCTCTTATAGAAGTCTTACAGAAGTCCATAGGCAAGATTGTTAAAAATATCTCTAGGGGAGGATTCTACTTTATTTGTGAAGTATCATAACTGATTTCAATGATGCTACTCATCAACCGAGGTGTTTTCAGTCAGAATAACAAAATATTGGATTCTGTACCTTCTAAAAAGGATTCCTGCTTTCAGTAATCTAGTTTCTAAATGATAATGGATATTAAAATGTCTGCATGTGTGCCAATTATATCCACCTGTAAAGATACTCATTTTACAGTTTATCCTGTTTACAACTAATATGGTAAAACATTCCTCTGCTTTTTAAATACCATAAATGTAACTTAAAAGAGTCACTAAGTACTGACTGCATGCTTCATTCAAAACACTGGTACCTCCTTTCTTTACTCATGTTGGGTAATATCATTCATCTTAAATTGTCTATCTTCTTTCATAAGTCCAACTTATGTTGTGTTGGATAAGTATATGAAGTAAATATTCTGGTTGAGAAAGAGTAACTAAGTCTGACCCAAGCACCTGTTTTGATTAATGTAGTATGTAATTTTGCAGCAAGCCCCTCAAAAAAAAAAGAATGTGAAATCAATTTGACACATTTATTTCCTATTTTATGCCATATTACATTGATTATTGAAAGGTTGAGTTGGAGATTGCAACTTAAAAATTATCCTCCTGAGTAAGGAAATGGCTAAAAATTCTTGTTGTGGTTTTTTGTTGTTGTTTTTTTTTTTTTTAAACAACAACCCCTAGAACTTGATTTATCTGAAATACAAATAAAACCCCGCTTGGTGTCAAGTGCAGACTGAAGAGTGAGTGTAAAAATTTCAGGCTTGTCCCTTGGTTTAGCACAAATCATCCTAGTTCCACTGATTAGAATGAATCGACACATCTTCACTAACCAAGGATCTGGCCTTTAGAAATGGCTGTGTGAAATGACCTCTACTTTCACAGTGTTCATGACTGACTATCCATTCATTTGAACTAGATTAAGGTCCAGTGTCTTTCTACTAGATTGCTATAGGTACCAGACCTCTAGTGTATGCTGCTTCCCACCTTTCAATTGCCTTTACTTAGGGATTCAAGCAAAAAACTTCTCTTTCTTTGCCCTTCTACTTCCATTTTGATCTTTGACTTGCAGTTGTTGCTAATCCTCTTCAAAAGGACAAAAATCAGATGGAGTTTACACAGCTGTTTCTGGTCAGAAGCTCTCTCTAGTCCTTGATGGGATGGGCTTCTGGGTGGCTACTGAGGAAAAATTGTCCTCCTTGCCCCCTTTCTGAAAATTGCACCTATGAATCTTTCCATCATTCTAGTTCAGCATTTAAAAAGCAGTAAATGGATGTGGAGAAATTTAACCTGATCCCCTTCTGGGTGACAGAACAAAGGAAGATCTGGAAACATCAAGATGGTCACCATTTTCCCTCTAGGTTTTCTTTAAAGCTAAGAATTTGTTTGCTGAGAGTTGTTGTTCCCTACCTTCTCATGCTTCTTCAAAAAGTGTTTTAGAATTGCAATTCACCTAGCAAAAAAAGAGTATTAAGGAACTTGGGAATTTCCCCTTGCCTCTGCAGGTGTTTTTAGAATGGCAAGCCTTCATTTCTCCTGGAATATGAACCACTCATATCCAACTGCTACATAGTTTTGGGAATTTATCTGTATTTTGTTGTTCCTCTATGCAGATTTATAAATGACTGCTACTTTAGGACACAAAACTGTTTAATCTTGTATATCTTAAGATATTTTTCTGTGAGCTAAATTAACCTTATAGAAATTACCTATTTCCTACTTCATTATTGAAGGAAGCCTTTAAGACAACAGAGTGAAGTATTTCCTCTTTTCCTTCTGCTCCATGCTATATCTATGAATATTGTATTTCCTATTAACATTGTTGTCGTGGTTTAACCCCAGCCAGCAACTAAGCACCACGCAGCCGCTCACTCACTCCCCCCCCCCCCCAGTGGGATGGGGGAGAAAATCGGGAAAAAGAAGCAAAACCCACGGGTTGAGATAAGAACAGTTTAATAGAACAGAAAAGAAGAAACGGATAATGATAATGATAACACTAATAAAATGACAACAGCAATAATGAAAGGATTGGAATGTACAAATGATGCGCAGTGCAATTGCTCACCACCCGCCGACCGGCACCCAGCTAGTCCCCCGAGCGGCGATTCCCCGCCCCCACTTCCCAGTTCCTATACTAGATGGGACGTCATATGGTATGGAATACCCTGTTGGCCAGTTTGGGTCAGGTGCCCTGGCTGTGTCCTGTGCCAACTTCTTGTGCCCCTCCAGCTTTCTCGCTGGCTGGGCATGAGAAGCTGAAAAATCCTTGACATTAGTCTAAACACTACTAGCAGCAACTGAAAACATCAGTGTTATCAACATTCTTCTCATACTGAACTCAAAACATAGCACCGTACCAGCTACTAGGAAGACAGTTAACTCTATCCCAGCTGAAACTAGGACAATTGTCCCCTTATATTGAAAATGCAGGCAGATAGGATGGGAAATAGCATTCATGTAGCTCCTTATGAGAGCCTAGCTAGTGACTGCAGTGTATCAGATTTTTGGTATATGAAATCAAATTAACGTAGTATCCTGAGGATAGTGACACAATGGCAAAAAAGTTTTGTGTATTCAGAATGATCTGTATGCTGCAGATAAAAATACTGAGGCAGATTGAAAAAATCCCCATGTTTTCTACATGATATTGTTTAAGTTTTGCTGGCAGAATTTTAAAAGAAAGCCGGATGACCTTTATTTCAATGTAATTATTTAGTTTCTGGGAAGAGAAACAACATGCTTGTATTTTGGGGTATTTCTACCTAATTTGTCTCATTTTTCTCTAATGCACAAAAGGAGGGTGAAACTGTGGGGTTTCTAAGTCTGAGGAAGTACCCCATTTCCAGTTGTGAAGAGTACAGATGTTGTGTGAAAGTGTTTTATTCCCTTTGGTTTTTAAGATTTTAAACATATTTTCCTGCATTTTTAAATGACAGAGAATAAAACCTCTATAATAACTGAGGTTTGTTTGTGGGTTTGGGGTTTTTTGTTTGTTTGTTTGTTTTTGTTTGTTGTTTGGTTTTTGTTTTTTAAAACATGTAAAGAAAAGTAAGCTCTTGATCTACTTCTCACTCTTCCAGGCAGCACTTGGACTGCTAGCACCTCTCATTCCTCTAGGCCAATCTTTTTATGAGTGTCCATCACTGTAAACACATCCACTAGAAGACTAAAAACTTCATGTTTATTACTCATCATAGCTTTGCTTACAGCTGAAGCAGTTTATTCATTCTCATTAGCAAAACAAGATTAAGGCTCTGTCCCACTACCTAGCAAAACAGTTCAGTTCTTGCTTTCTCAGGTAATACTCTAAAGAACCTAGGCCTGTTGTGAATAAGACCTTGTCTAAAATCCAGGCTGCCATAAAGAAGGTAGCTAGAAACATTTGCAGGACACCATAATATCTGGAACTCATCCACAGAAATGCAATAAAGTATTTTTAAATACATATGAATCTTCCAAATCTTTGAAAATCTGAGCAGTTTGCTTTGAGAATGCCCATAAATTAAATATCTCCCAGACCTGC
Organism: Aquila chrysaetos chrysaetos; assembly: GCF_900496995.4. Lineage (NCBI taxonomy): Eukaryota > Metazoa > Chordata > Aves > Accipitriformes > Accipitridae > Aquila > Aquila chrysaetos. Next base: position 18,544,406 of record NC_044021.1, read on the forward strand.
AAACCACATCTGTTGCCAGAGTTTAATCCCAAATACCAGAAGTGCAGAAAGAAGCTGCCTCATGAGGTGTGCAGGGGTACTCCTATGTGCAGATAGATCATCTGCTTTTGCAAAGTCCCTGACAAATCCCCGACATTTTCAATATGCAAAATCAACTTGCAGCTGCACAACTGCTACAAACGGGATTTCTGCATTGCAGAGAGATGGTTTTCTTGGTTGTATTGCTTTATGTACATCAGGGACTTCACAGGCAATTTGGAATTTCATCTCACTAGACTCTGGATGAGCTACCAGCCTTGGCTCCCTGGAATTCGAGTCGTGAGTTTTTTAAGTTCAGATAAATGGTCATCCATGCACACAATTAACTTTTCTAAGAAATATATACATGTACCTGCACAGACTGTTCTCCCTTAAGCTTCCATTTCCTTAGGAAACTAGGCACACACACCCTCCCTCCCCCTAGGTGCACACACATACAAATAGACATTTTGTAGATCGATTTAAGAATCAGTTGGACAAGTTTACCAAACTGTACTGGTCCCTGCAGTGCTATTTTTTCCTATTGTACATTTACATAGGCTGCATTGGTAGCTGACTTTCAGAACTAAACGCAAGGGAATACGTGTGGTTGCTGTAATGCTTTCAACATACATCTTCTTGCAAATCTCTACTTTTCTACGTGTTACCGGACTTATGGGTTTGGTAGCACTTTTGCATAAATTCTATTCATGCAGCTGAAAATCTCTCCTCTTCCTGCATAATTGACTTCTGGCCATTAAAATCAGAACCCAACAAAAAAGGTCAGCATTTAACAATCATCCATTATATAAAATGTCCACTTGTTTTTTCCCATTCCCTCCCTAGATAAGTAGGATGGACTTTTAGGTACTTTTCGGCTGACAGTTAACACATGTTCATCATATAGTTTGTGTCTGTATTCAAGTATTTTGAATCTCAGCTTGTTGCTTTTATGCGATTTCTTCTGTGTAAGGAAATGAGGGTCAGACTTTTCCATCGGTTTCTCAAGCCCATTCTTTTGTTGCTGCTGGTGTACATGACTATTTATACTGCGCTGAGGTAGGACCGAGTTAGACTGTTCAGCTAATGTTTAGTTTCTTGGATCCTTCCAGCAAGCGAGATGTGCAATTCCTCAAGTATTCAGTAGGATAACATTATGAAATCATATATTTTTTTTTACCAGCCAGCAGATAAAATGACAGCTCTCCCTGTGCTCTGGAATGTCATTGCGGTGGCCTCTTTTACAAGTTTGTCAGCTTAAGTAAAACAAAACAAAAAACCCTACTCATTTGCCTTAGGTTACAAAATAACAACTAGGCATTTACTGTTGTTATAGGGAGCCATAATTATTATCAATTACTAAGTATGCAAGCGTATTTTGTATACTCAATGGATTTCGACCTATTTTCATTCCAGCCTAATTAGAAAGCTACATGGTAATCTCCAGCCTCAGGCTTTTCCTACCCATCCTTGAGTGACTGCTTAACTTATCCCTTCAAAATAAACAGAGCTGCCACATCCACAGCAAAGCTCCAAAAGGAGGCCCCATACACAGTGACACAGCATTAAGAGATGACTTTTTTTTTAGCAATTGCCTTTTATTTTTCTTTGCAGAATTGTCTACTAACTACTAGCTTCAATGGGAAGATTTAACTTTGAAATTCAATTTCAGTGTTTCTAGACCAAGTTAATATTTTCTTTCATACATGGTGGGAGAGGAAGAAAACAAATTTGAAGCAAAGATTAGTTAGTTGACTGTAAGACAAAAAAGATAAATTCTGGGAGTATAAAGTACTGATGCAGGAATCTGAACATGGTTATGGGCTCTCCTTTCTCCTATGCTTTCCAGAGCATGTTAGATAAATGTGTTGGGGTTGGTGTAGGGATATCAGACTCTGCCCTCTGGGCAAAAAATGATATGAGGTGATCTTATGAGGTCTCTTTTAGCCCTAGTTTTCTAAGATTAAATTCAAATTAGATGGGGGGCTGAGCTGTGTGAGTCACTGAACTTAATCCACTACTGCTAGAAATCAGGGTGCCCACTGTGCGCCCCAAAAGGTAAGAGCAGACCCTCCGTTTGAGAACTGTGCCGCTGTAGGAGGAGGTAGGCATGGATATGAGAGGACACTGGCTGTACATCCCCAGGATGGAGGCTGTGAGCAGCACCAGCCACAGCGGGTCACTCCCCTGGCCTCTGAGACTGGCAAGGTATTAGAGGAAGAGTTTGAAGGGAGTCTGCCCTCTCTTCCCTGGGGATGATGACAAACTGGCTGAAAGAAGAGAGATCCTAAAGTCTGGGTCTCTTACTCCCTGCTGGGACTTGGTGGGCGTCTCTGATGTAATTGAATGTTTGCTGGAAGGCAGCTTGATGCCCAGCTTCCACATCCCAGGTGAGCATCCAACTCGCTGGGTTACTGGTCTGCCCTCTCACTTCATGTGTTATCTCTGTCCCAGTTTAGGTGAGGGAGCAGAGTGGAATGAGTCCATCTGGTGAGACAGTGGGAGGACCACTCCAGGATAACATGTAACATAGTGGCTAAGGTGTCCTCCTAGGAGTTTGAGAAACCATTGTCAAGCGCCTTTCTCATGTCAGGCAAAGAAAAGTTTGAGACCTCGCTTCTGGTGTCCCAGAAATAAGATTTAGCCTTTTCATAAAAGAGAGGCATAGTCCTTCTAGCCTCCTCTTGAAAATGCGTTTTGGGTGGTTGTCATGAACAAGCCTGCTGTAAGACCAGTATTTAACATGTGTTAGGCACAAAGCAGTTTGGAGCTGAATGAAAGAAAAAATGAGGTTCAGTGTCTGCAGGCGGAGGTCTGGGTGCTCAGGGTGCAAACCACAGGCTTTGTGCAGGACGTGGCAGTTAGGCACCTAATCCACCCACACAAATCTCATCCCATCAAACTGTGGTGTTTGTCTGTTTATGTTTATAATTATGGTTATATTTATATTTTAGAGGGAAAAGCAAACAAACCTCTTTACCAAAAGAAAATAGCTCATTGCACAAACAACATTTCTGCTGGGGAGAAGGGACCCCATATGATAGAGATGGTTACACCGCCTGATGTGCAGCCAGGAGGTGTTTGATACCACAGCAAGGAGGCTTCCGTGAGAATTTGGGTAGTTTAGAACAGAAGTTTCAAGCTTCAGCAAAGGCCAGGTGGGCATATATATATCCTCATGTTCACTGCTATGTCCATGACAGCACATGTATTTTAGTCGCAGGATGGATATGCTTTTCGGTCACAGGAGAAGGCAGAGCTACTCATGTCCATTTACAAGGTTAGGTAGCCTGACTCTGGCAAACAATCATACTCTATTTCTCTGTTTCATGTTAATATTTCCACTCTGGGATATACAGTGGCTTTAGGACCTCAGGAAGAGCTGTTTGTGCAAATTACCAGGCAAATCAATGGTATGTGCATTCCAAGGACTCATAACTCAGGCACAAAGAAAAAAAAAATCATCAAATTGCTCAAAGGAACTTGTTTAGGGTGGCAATTTCCTTGCCATATTTCAGCTCTCTGTCTCCAGCTATTCAGGCTGTCTAAAATAAATCACTGTCTTTTTTTTCTTCTTTTTTTTTCCTGAACAATGGGGGAAGTGTGATCAGTTTGTTTGTGCTAACTCTTTTTTTTTTATTATTCTCCTTTTCCATAAAACCAAACAAAACCTGTGACTCTTTCTGTTGACAACTCTATCCTAAAACCTAAGCATGCAAAACCTTTCAATGGGCTTAAAGTAGTATTTTAACCAGGAGAAGTCAAAATAGCTTAGCTGTTTTAGCCACCAATGGAATGTAACGCAAGCTATGTACACAAACCAGGCCTCACATATTAAAAAATGTCAGTAAGAAGTAAGATCCATTCCCCTCTTTAGAAGCTATGGATTTCATCCTATATTGGAAGGATGCTGAGTCCAGACTCCTGTTAGGTGGCCTCATCCCAGACAGTGGTGAGTCCATATAAAAGCACAAGCGGTTGTGGGGGTTTTTTTTGCCAAAGCTGAATATATTTCCCTTTGAAGTACTGTTGGTGAGGAGCATGTTTTACTACGCATGGTGTTAACACCAGTTCAAAATTCTAACTCCTTTTTCATATTAAAATAAGAATTCATGTCCACAAGAGCTTGAGACTGGCTTTTTAACTCCAAGCTGCAACTCTTTTTTTCTTAAATGAAATAAAGGCACTGCTTGGGAGCAGGAGACCAAAAGGATGTTTCTAAGCTAAAAGGCAGGCAGAATAAGCTTGGCTTGTCACCAAGTTGCACTGAATTTGACAAATGAAATTTCATTAGAAGTGCAGGGGCGGTTGTGAAACTGCCAGTAAATAACTGTCTCCCCAGAGTCTCACACTTTTTCCAGAGTCTATTTTCTCTTTGGACTCCATTCTGCCAGGGACAATATTTTAAAAGCAAATCCCAGAGCTAAGCATCAGAGTTAGAAGTTAGTATATAATAAAGGTCAAATGTATTTTTTCCAGGAGCTACTGGAATTTATGCCATTATTTTATCTTTTCTTCCTTCTTTGTGCTTTCTCTCACAGTTTTTACCACTAATGGGTCCAAGCCAAGGCCATGAATCTAGACAAATTCAGGGATGGTTCCAGAGCTAAATCGTGTTGCTGACCATTTTCTCTCCAGTGACCTGAAGCAAAACCCAAGCCCCATGCCCATCACCCTGTGTTCTGAAATGCTTGGAGCTGTTTCAAACCTGGATCTGAACTTCATGGCTGATGACCCTCTCTAGTCATCATCCTTCACTAATTCAAAATATAAATTAACTGCACATCATCATTCATCCCACCAAACCACATCTGTACATGAAGCTACTTTTGCTCTCTCAGGGCATTACAACACCATGAAGTATCTCTCCTCCTGGCTGTTACTGAGCAAAGAAAAAGGGTTCTTTGTCTTCTTTCTTGCTGCTTCTGTGAGGAAGGTTTCCTACTCTTTCTGGCTCCGGGGTATGAGACACTTACATTTCCAAACAGGAGGCTCTATCATGACAGTTTGTGTTTTCTGTAAGGATTAGCTGTTGAATTTACTCTTCTGTACCACCCCTCACTGCTCCTTAGCTGGAATGTGGGCTGGGGTGGCCCTGACAGTGCAGCTGCTTTTGCTCTGAAGCCAAGGCAGGAGGTCCCGTGATGGTCCGAAGTGTGGGAACGCAGCTTTCCTGGACGGACGCTGCCACTTGTGATTGACTGAGACTGGCTTGAGGGAGCACCTGAGCAATTTTCACTGGAGCTTCCCCCTCAGTGACACAGTCTGTATCTTTTCTTACAACTAGCACTCTGAAGGACACCTGCTTCTGAAAACACATGTATCTGCATCTGTCTCTGTTGTTAGACGTAATTTTGACCATGCGTAGGGATGTTTTGTAAGTGAACTCTTTCCTTCCCTGCATGCAAGGAAAGAGCTAGCTTTTCTTGGTAGCCAGTAAGACCAGGCGTATGAAACACCTGTTTCTGAAGTGCACAGCAGTGCCTCCAAATGGGCAAGAGGTGGAAAAGGAGGTGTCCTCAGACTCATTCGCTGTTTTCTTTTTAAAAACTTGAGACCATGTCTTTTGGGCAAAATTCATACCTGCTGCCATCAGAAGAGCAGAGCTGGGATTTCAGCTCCCTAATTTGGTTGATAGTTTAATTTGCTAGGAAACAAGTCCTACATGTCACATGCTTCAGCTGATAAAATCAGCAGATCTTTACTCATCAGGCCATGTCACTGATGTAAATGGAAGTCATTACACCAACAGTTTATGGGAAGAGGATTTAGGGTATAGAGAGAATAGAGCTCCAGTCTTTGCTCTTCCAAGTTTCCTCAAGCCATAAATGCTTGCAGAAGTAACATGAAGAGCATATTTCCAGTGTAGATGAAGTTGGAGGATGCAATTTCTTGGTACAACTTCTGTTTTCTAGAACCTTAATTAGAACTTTCAGAAATCACCGATAACCTAGATATCTTGCCACTGCTCTTAGTAGAAGGTAATCCTAGATGACCTTCCACAAATCCCTTTTAATTAGCCTCTTTCCCAGAGTGTGCCATGCCAGCAGATGATTAATACATTAATCTTACTGTATTTGCAGCTGATTCTTGATTCTTTCTTTACAGATGGAGTTTTATTTTGAGGCCCCATGAAGTTTTAGGTCTCGATCATCTACTGTAAAATCTGTTCTCACCCTTAGAGAGTCTAGTCACATTTTGGGGAAGACAGGGGGATGATCTAAAATAAAGTCTTGCAGATGATATTGCACAAAACACCACACACAATTGCACGCAACAACATACTCAGTGCTGCCAGCAGTCCTGCTGCTTAAGAACAAAAACTGTCTCTCATGAAATCTGAATTTACAAGCTGATTGTAATGCTATTGAACAAGCTAACAAATGACATACCATTGTACAAGCTCACACAGGAGGCAGCGTTAACAGATTCGTTAATGGTACCAAATTGTGTAGATTGTGACATCAGATATACTTTTTAGTCTTGAGAAATAAGAATTTATTTATGCTGCTTATTATTGAGAAATAATACAAAATGGTTCACAAGCAAAAAAATTCCCGTTATGGCAGTTGATATTCACCATTGCACTGGATAGAAAATAGCCATGCGAAAGAAAAATCTGGGGGATTTAGTTGGGCTAACTAGATTTGCTGGAAAACATGCCCTGCATACCACCTGCTGCAAATTTGATCTGAATTTGGGTCATCAATCAGGTGTTTGACTGAAATGTAACATAATATTAGGGAGGGTCAGAAGAACATTGAGCTTTGTATTTAAAATATTACAATCTCTGTCAGGCATTAACTACATCAGCTGCTATGTAAGGCACTATGGAAAGCATTTTGCAACTGGACTCACTAACTGTCTGAAAACATTTTCCCTGAAATTTTCTGTTGGGGGAAAAAAAGGTAAAGATATAGGTAAGTACACCTTTGCCACCTCTGGGCTTTATGAAGGTATGACTTTGTGGATGGCCATGGGGAGCAAGGATGGCAAAGTTCAGGGCAGCGATTGGTCACGTGGACCACGGGGAGTCTGGAAGGAGGACCTGTTAGTCTGCTTCAGACGAGTTTATCTGTCCCGGTGGTAATGTGGGTACCAGCAGGTATTTGATGGCTTTATGGTAGGTGTGGTTTAGAAGCCACTGGAAGGGCTATAAATTTTCAGACTTGAGGCATTAACTGACATGTAACCGATGGAGGTTAAGGACAAGCTTCTCCTTTGGTGAAACTGCTGGATTATTTGTATCTTAGCAAGGCAGCTGGTTTTACATCAAAACCAGCACATGGATTAGATGGACAGTTAGTTGTACCAAATACAGTGGTTCCTGTGTCAGGCTGGGTAGGGAGGCTCTGTCAGATGGTGAAAGCACACTGTAAAAGAGATCTGCCAGTAACTTCTTACAATAGCTGTATATATACCATATAGTTAAAAGCTGAGAATCAGGCCCTACCAGTGCTGTGATTTGCCATTTGTCCTTGTAAATGGAGGGTATGCCGTACCTTGCAGAATGGGAACCTGGGGCACCTGTTGTTTGAGTAGCAAAGGGGAAAAACCAGAGAACAGGGAAATCTGACGGCAAAGAAATCTGAGACAAGCTCCAGAGAAGATTTTCAGCAGTGGTATTTTGCACTGTTTCCCACTACGTTCTGGGAGCCAGTAAAGATTTCTGAAGAAGTTTGCTTGATAGAACACCCACTGCTTGTTTTAATTAGTTTGGTCTCATTTTTAATAGGCACCAGATGAAAATTTTGAGTGAGGTCTTGCCTGCATTTCAGTATTAATGCAGAAAGATGGGCCTGACAGAGTTCAAGTTTGCATCCTGGTTATTGCAGGAGTAGTTCCACAGGTCTGGTCTGGTGCAGCGTAGGGGGAGCAGCCAAGACCCAGCTGAATTAAACTTTGTGGGTTGGGGCTATCTTTTGTGTTTCTCTTGAAAGACTTAAAACGTATAAAGGCCATTTAGGTTCCTTTTTGCTCATCTCTGTTCAAGGCTGCTGACTTCTGTTGAAAGCAAGTACTGATTGCCTGTGGTGGATAGCTTTTCTATTAAGAGATCGTTAAAGCATGTCAGCAATCTTTGGCTGATAGCAGACAAACCAAGCTCCTCTCGGGTTCCCTCACACAGAGCCTTTAAGTCTCCCTGACATGCCTGGAGTTGAAAAAGCCAACGATGAGCTGTGATAATAGCTTGTAAACACAGAGTGCAGCCACACCTTACAGCATCTACAGCCTGAGGGAACAGATCTGCCAACCTGTACATCTGCCCTTAAATGCCAGGAAACAAATCATTGGTAATAAAACACAATGGCTGTTCTCCATCTGCAATCAATTTGTGTTTGACTAATGATGTTAAGTAGAAAATAGCCACAGACATCTCTTATTAGGTCCTTGAATAAACAATGGCTGTAGCTCAAATGCTTCATTAACTGGGAAGGAAGCAGCCACTGGTTCCTTTTCTAGGTATCAGTAGCAGCTAGGGTTTACATAGCTGTAGGCAGGCAGGAACAGCCCACGTTGCTGCCATCGTTCTTTGCTTGTGTGATGGAGGGAAGCGTGCATCTCTCTGCTGCATGGCCTGGGCAAGGATGGTGTGCTCATAACAGTGAGGCAAGCTCTGCAACCCAGTGAAAAGAGTAAGTCTTTCTGCTAGTTGCAAATGGCTTTGGGCTCAACCATGAAAAAAGTCAACCGGGGTCTGGGGGAAAACTATGGAGCTGGGGCTGCCTCTAAGCTCTCAAGCAGAGAGCCTGAGACAAGCTACCTTATGTGCTTCCTATCTCCCCTTGAGCAGGCTTGGGGTGCAACTGCTGGTGGCATTGCAGTCCCCTCAGGCAGGCCAGCTATGTATAGTCGAGATGTTTTTTCAGGCTCAATAGCAGAGAGAAGCTCAAGATGTAATGTTGGGATTGGGGTCAAGTGCAAAAGTTGTCAAAAGATTAAGGCGATGAGATGACTTTGATTTGACTCACCAAAAGCCATACGCAGATAACACCTCTCAACTTTTCTAAGCCTGAGGTTATTCGCCCTTTAAGTTAGTTTTTTTGCACCATCTACAAATTACAAACCCCAGCTCTCTTAGTGGAAATTATGTGCTATGTATGCACACAGGGCTTGGCTGTTCTCTTACAACAAAATGCTATGCCAAATAAATAATCATGAGCATAAGGAAATGTCATGAATGAGGGAAGAGAGAAGGAGAATAAAATGAAATAAGGCTTCTTAAAAATATTCTGGGAAATGAACAGACATTGTGAGCAAAGACAGTATAATTTGTTAGTGGACTGGGGAATTTATGTTCTTTAATGCCTGCTGATAAGAAATGCATGTATTCATGGGACTTAAGTAGATGCTAGATCCTCTTGCTTTAGGATTAAAGCAAATAAAGCTTTAAGGTATTTTCAGAAAGCCCCTTCACTTCTAGCCTGCTCTTTGTTAGTTTAAAAAGAAAAAAACAAAACAGAAGAATTCCTAGAGGAAAATATTTATGTTCATTTGGGGCAACCCAAAGCCTTTCATTTGTTTTTGTTTTGAAAGGCAAATGTTTACCCTGAGTCTGAGCCTAGCCTGCAGGTGTTGGGGCTGGCCCTATTAACCTGCATGGGCCTGCTCACACGCAGGCGGCTTTCAGGGTGGCCTCCCTCACTGCACTCAGCTTAGCTTCTTTCTTTGCTGGGCGTGTTATAGATCCGTCTTTCTTGTGAAAATCTGAGTGTTTCTGGCTTGGATTAGGTTAGAGAAACTGTGAAAGGAAGGGGTTTGGTTTTGTTCTGGTTTTCCCTCCGTGCTATTCAGCGCTAATGGCTTCAGCCAGATCAAAATCGAAAAAAGCAAAAGGGGTTTCTCGCTGACTTCCCTCCAGTGTCTGACTGCTTCTGACCATGAAAACGTTGGTTCCGAGCATTAAATGTTAGCACTGATCTATTCCAGCCCTTTCGTATGTATCTGTGTTTAGTTTGCTCTTCTGGATCCCCCCTTCTCCAACTGAATAGTAATGGTGATCATGCAATAGGGGTTTATGTAAAACAGCCATCCAAAAAAATGGTATATATTGCTGTAAAGAGTGTTTACTTTGGCTGCTTCTTACATGAATCCTAGTGATCTACATACACACTGTGGTAACCCTACACAATGGTGAAGCATAATGACTAGAGGCTGTCTTTAATTGGGCAAGGTAATATTAAACAATTGTACGAGGAGTCACTGAAACTGGAACAGCCCAGCCTTTAAATACCGGGTTACTCAACAGCTGATGAAAATGTCATCCAGGTCCCTGGGCTTTCCCTTCTGCACTCATCCTTGTCAATCAGTGATACTTTCTCCATTTGGTCAAGGACACATTAATCCATAATCCAGACATCAGCTAAATCTCTGTGTCTCTGATTCTCGCTACTCTCCAGTAGGCTAAAGCTTGAGATGTGCCTCACTTGCACTTTGTCATACTTGGAAAGGAGGGAGGACTAAACTGGCTTTAAACTTGTGCCTGGCTGCAGTCTAGGAGTTACTGGGTTGGATGCAGGCATAAAACAGAGTGGGCTTAGGCTTTTTTCCACGCTTTGTCTGCCAGCATCTCCTGAGGACTACTCTATCGCATGAGGATTGTCAGGGGATGGACTTCCCGCTTAGGAGTTGTCCCTGAAGCCTTACTGCTGCATTGAAGAACAGCAAATGCAGGAGCTGCTCCCAAGGCCAGGCTTCCTTGAAAGATTCCATTAGATAAACTGTGGCCAATGTGTGTTGATGAACTACTTGCACAGCAGACGGGAAACGAATGGAAAGCATGCAAAACTCTCTATACACATTACAAGTTTGTATATTTTCTGCCTCTACTTCTAATCCTGACCAAAGCTCTCTCTTTTTTTCCCTTTTCTTTTTTTCCCCTTAAAAAAAAAATATCCAAGCACTTGGTATTTTTCCTCAAGATCCATTATGAGGTACTCTGTTTTTCTTGCTGCTTCACTGGACACTAAACCCAAACTTCTCCATGTTAATTTTTAATGACCTCAAGCTCTGTGCACAACATTCCTGTAATTGGGTATATTTCAGGCAGTTGCTACTTCAGGCCTTCATCTTCCTGTATTTCAATGGAGAGGAAAATAAACCATCTATATCAACTGGAGGTGGAGGTTATAGATGGAAAGCTATGGCCCCCATGAATGAAAGTATTATTCATGGAGTGAGATGTAATCCCCAAAATCCAGGCTGGGAGAACTGCTGCTCAGCTGAGGCCACTTTTAAAACCTGTAAGGCAACTTGCTTTCCTTGTAAACTAAGGAATTGGGTATAAATACATTTTACTGCACCTTTAAAGTACAAAACAAAACAGACGGTTGAAAGGTACTGTGCTCTCTTGTCAGCTCTCACCCTCTTTACATGGACTTCTTCCAGCCCTCCCAGTCTTTGTGGGTTTTAATACAGTTATTAATCCCAGTTTGCCACCCCCCTTGGCAAGGAGCCTCTCCCCTTGCCAGTCTTTGGTCAGACAGTACTACTGAAGCCTGATTCAGAACCTGCTGCTGCTGCCAAACCTGTGATTAGCTATTGTTTGGAAACCCTAACAATTAGGCAGGGGTGTGTATGTTCAGCTGGAAGCCAATGATCTTGTGCAGGAGGCTGGGGAGCGGGGGTGATTTGCTGGACAAGTGTCACAGAGCAGCTCAGTTTACTGTAGTGCAAAGCATCTGGGGATGTGGAGCGAAAATCCCTGCTGACACTTTGGGAGAGGACACGCTCAGGAAGGGCATGTTGTGCTGCAGCTGCCTGCGCAAACCAGGTGGGTTGGCTTTGTTGCCTGAACTGCAGAAGCAGATAAAGCACTGAGGGCCGAGTAAAAAAATACATAGCTTTCTCTAAACAAAAAATAATTGAATGCTGGCATTCTCGCAAAATCTGAGCTGGCAGGGCACTCTAGAAACCAGCATGTGTTTGTAGTCTTGTGCTCCAGAAAATGTATTGTGAGCTGGCAGTGCTGGACAGTGGAAGGCTCAAAAGGATAAAATATTAATGCTGTCTGCTTTAAAGTGCTGCACATCAGGAAAGAAGTACTTGATTCAAATAGAACTTGCTTGGGGGCCGTCTGAGCCTGCAGACTTGTTTCGGCTTGCTACTAACCACTATGCCTTGTTCTCTGCCATCTACCTCCAGATGAGCAGCTAAGAGGACAATTTAATTTAGTTACGCAGCTCCCCTGAATCCAGGCATAGGCATGGCTTTGCCAAGTGGGTTGGGTTGTGCACAGAGGACAAAATGTTGCCCTTGCCCCATTACCATGGAAGCACTAAGATGCATGGGCAGAGCTGAATTGGCTGTTGTTTGGAAGGCACCAGTGTTAGGTACAAATTGTACTTCTCAAGGCAGGAAGGCCGAAGTTTATCCTGCCTAGCTGAGATGCTGAGAGCTAGGAATTTCCAGGGCTTATTACTCTAATAGCAGTTTCTATTGACTGTGCAGAAAACAACCTAGGCTAGTTGTCTTTGTTAGGTGAGGTGGATGCTAATGCCCCAGGTCTTTGGGTGAGGGTTGGCTGGAGAAATAAAACACTGGTGCTAGCAAGATAGCCAAGGACCAACACTTCCTTCTGTAAATCCCGAATATGGAGTTGGCGGAAATAGCAGGAGGGGATGTCTGCATGGGCCGACACTGAGACAAATGTGATTGCCCCCTTTCCGTTGACTAATTGAGGATGGAGTGATCCTGTTCCTCTCCTTGGTGGCCTATGAGATATGTACTTCACCTCTGCTGGGCAGCACTGCAGAGCAGAGACTTCCCTTCACTCTTCTAGCTGGGCACTTTGGCCCAAGTGCAGGGCAGTGGTTTTGGTCAGCTCCTGACAGTAAGGGAAAAAAGCTATATCTGAATCCTGCTGTCTCATCCCAGGCACGCTCTGGATGCAAGCAAGCCTAGGTTTCTTATTTGACCTCAATTTACACTTTCCTAGAGAGAAATGAGGAGGGTCTGCAACTGAGAGTCCTGACTGGAAGAAAGCAGTCTGCCACAAGCATCTATCTACCTGCCTTAGTAAGAGGGAGAAGGGAAAGTTTCTGCTTAGTGGAAGAAAGTGAGCACAGCTAAAACCTTGCTAAATGTAGGGAGTCACTTGCTACCTTTCAGCTCCTGCTTACTCCCTGTGATTTGGCAACGCTTCATTCTGCCCACACAATTTCTTCAGTGTGACTGGGCTTTGCAAAAACCTCCTTAATCCAACACAGAAAGGTTTTGTGCAATTGCATCCAGCACAGTCCTATTTCACTTGACTTAAATGAGAAAGTTAAATCTCAGTCTAGACAGAGTGCTTGCTAGCTCCTGTGAATCTTGCACCCGGCGAGATGTATCATCTCTGAGTATGTTTCTCATTTTCCAGACGAGCCCAGGGGATCTGCACCCCCCTCCATAAAATTCCTGTCTGTGCTAAATTGCCTTTTAGTCCTGATTTATACCTCAATAAAACACATCGTGAGAAGGAGAAAATATTTAATTGTATAACTGACATGACTTACACAGGGCACATTTTTGGTGGTTATTTATGCACTTATCTTCTTTAAAAGGGATGTAAAGACCCATGACTTTCATTTACAATGGGAACAGTAAAAAGGTGAGGAATATAAATGCAGTGAAGGACAAGGAGTAAACCTTAAAATAGTATGGCTTCTGGAAAAGGACCTCTGTGAAAAGAATCACTGAAAAATATGAAGAGATGCAGGTTGGATTTGGGATCTTAAGGGGTTCCAAGAAAAACCTCAAGATTCCTCCTGTCCCCTATCAAATCAAGGCAGAAAACAACCTTACAATGGGGCTGTTTGATGTTGGAAGTTGGAAAACGTTTCTTTTCTTAAAGCAGTAACAAGTGAAGGAATCTTCTTTTATGTTGCTTATGAAACCAATGATTCCGAGTTCTTGTTTGATTTCTTTCACCCAGACCCCTTTCAAAATTGTGCTGTGGTTTTCTTTTAAAATAGTTTTCTCAAGGGTGAACATGGTGCTAGAGACCAAGAGACAAGTATGCAAGCCTGTCTTCAGGTTTCTGCTGCAAAGTTTTTACTGGCAGCCTTGTCCTACTGATGACAGACACATTGGCAGGACCTTAAACAAGTGTTCAAGTGGCACATGCAAGATAAGACTACTCCAGGATAATTAGAAATAGGTTCATTACTGGGAGGCTGGCATGATTTGCTTAATTACATCATAAATGTGCTTCTTTATCTTTTCTATCGCCTGCATAAGGATGTAGCTTCTAAGACTGTTCTTTGGGGGTGAAAGCTAAGGAGCAAAGTTAAGCTTGTTGTTCAGCTCCAGTTTGGTCTCATTACGGATTAAATGTTTATTATGGCATGCAGTTAGTGTTGACATGTGCTTTGTTCTGCATGACGTGACTCTTGCCTCAAGGGCCGTCTAGACTTCAAACACTGGAGACTAGCTACGTGGTAATGCATAGACATGCCTATATATTTGCATATTAGGCTGATAGAGAGAAGAAATACTTCATAAATATGTAGGTCAGCAGCATTCTTATCTCCTTGTCTTTCACTGTCTCAGCCCTGAGCCCACTTGTCTTACCTGTGATGGTGTCCTCTGCACAGAAACTCAGCAGCTATAGTGCTGTGGACCAACAAACAGGGAGGGTGAAGTCAGGAACTTGTTAAGGTTTCAGAGTGGTGGGGTACAAGGCCTCCTAAAAGGTCTTAGACTATCCATAGGAGATGCTGAATATTTCCTGTCAACGTCTAGAAATTTCCCTTAAATATGACAAGTGATCAGTGCAATCTTCAAAAGCTCTCCTCTAACAGAGAGGTGGATGAAGTCTCTCACGTCTTCTTACTTAGATGCTGTACTAATCCCCTGAGACATCATTTACTAGAGACAAGCCTCCCTCTTCTTCACTGGAGAAAATCCTCCTGGCAGTATGTTCAGTAAAGATGCGTTTAGTACCAAGACTTGCAGCGTTATCCCTACCCAGGATACCAGCTCTTGCTAGCTTTGGCACTAAGACTGGTTGTGACCAAGCCTAACAAGGAGCGCTCTGCCTGACTTCTGAACAACGTGGGTGTTCGGTCAGCCTCTGAGAAAGAGAGTATTTTCTTGCTGAAGTGAAAAGAAAGGCAGTTATGCTTCTATTAAAACAGCTTTTGACTTTGTAGAAAGTGAAACTTACCATTATCCAGTGTTTTTGGCTTCCACCTACAGTACGTTAATCGAAGGAACACAGGAGCTTTGTGCATCAGCGATGGTTATCTCCATAGGAAATCCAGCATTGTGGTTACACTGGCTGGTTTTTTGCCTTTCCCAGTTGTAGGACTTTTCGCTTGCAGGATTTCCTTGTTCCAAATATTTCTTCATAAACCCAAGTGCTTTTTTTTTTTTTCTTCCTCTGAAAGAAAATGTCAATGAAACAGAGATCAACAAAGGAGGAAAATGTCTTGCCATTTACTTACTGTCCTGCCAATTCAAACAGTTCTGTGCTGTGCAGGGTTTCCCTGCACGCCTCTCCTGATGATGCACAAGGCTAACCTCAGGGAAAAACTCCGACTCTCTCTAAAAATATGATTCAATAACTTTGCCACTGTCAGCGATATGTGTTTTTAATCAACGGCATGGCCTTTTTTTTTTAATCCCTGGTAAGGGCTAAGGAATTTTGGCAGGTATCATAAACTGATGCATGCTGCATGGCCTTACTTTACTGCTCCCAATGCATTTATCAGGAAGGCTGATATCCAGAGTTGTTCAATAGCTCTGGAATGCTTATTCCAGCAGTTCCTTCATCTGCAGATCTGCAGCCTAATGTTGCAGCTTTGTGCTGGAGAACCAAAAGGCCAAACAGACCTCTTCTGGGGTGAAATCAGCTACTTTGTGGGCTTCGCTGAACAAGCTTTGAGAGAAATGCAACCAATCCGCAGTTGTGGATTGAAAATATAATATTTTATGAGTTGGAATAGCTTAGCCTTTTTAAAAATATTTTTGTTGCTCTTCATATTGGGACAGTGCCTAGAGCCAGACCACCATATGGATTATGCAAACATAAAACAAAGGGTTGATCTCTATACTGGAGATCATTAATCTAGCTTTAAAATGACGAGTTGTGCTTTGAGAGGTCATTCTGGTTTGTTTTTTAAACCTGCTTGTTGTCTTGAGTAACCCAAACAGAACATTGTTGAGGCCCTGCCCTTATTCTGATAAGGGACACAGAAACTGCTATCATGCATGGAATTTGCCTCCAGAGCATTCAGGTATATAGGTGACTGTCCACTGATAACCAGTTCCTCTGTGTGAAATTTTTGAGACACTCCATGTTTCAAAGAAAGACCTGAACTGCATGAAAAAAAAAAACAACCAAAAACAAAAAACCAAACAAAAAAAACCCCGTGGGAGTTGTCAGGAAATAGCTGAGCAAGCTTGTGAGAAAATTGTGAGTTAAAGGAATATGTGAAGAGTTTATGCTGCGCATGGAGGGTGTGAAGTTTTAGATGGGCTCAGGGTATGGCTGCAGTAAGCTATAACGTAATCCTTCTAGCATGCGATCCGCAGGATGAGCTAGAGTTTGAGAAGAGTTACTTGGCTTTGGGATCTTTTCTGTTTGCCAGGAGAGTCGGTCTGAAGGAAACCTTGGAAACAGAGCACACTTGCTTTTTTTGAAGAGTTCAGTAACTTTCGCTATTTGTACTTCCAAATGCAGAAAAGTGGTTGTCACAAATGATGCTGTTTCTCTTGACTTGTCGGAGGGTCTCTGAGGTATGGCGGTAGCTCCTGAACTTCAGAATGCTTTTACTATCCTCTTGGTAGCATGTGGAGAACCCAGGAAGCATGATTTCCTCCCTGCCCCCGAATTCTTCTAGACAACATTAATGTCTTGTCCAAAAATTACAGAGGACACAACTGCACAAAATAAGGCAGAATTGGCTGCTGCCTTAAAATATGCTCACATCATGGCACTAACCTGCCCCTGCTCCCAACTAAAATAGATTTATAACAAAGGCACTGAGTAAGCTGTAGGGTCCTTCAGCTGACAGCGAGACTGCTGGTAAAGGTTGCACAGCAGTCTCCTTTCTCTGCTCCCAACAAATGAGGAAAACTGATGTCCTGGCAAGGACTTTTCCTGTCTGTCTGGGTCTTAAGCACAGAAGCAGCACTTCCCAGGGAAGAAAAAGAAATTATACTTTTGTGTGCAAATAGCAGCCGGCTGCCGGTTGTGTTTTTTGTTGTTTATTCCCCCTGCCCCCCGACTTCTAAAATGTGTTCAACATGTTGAACCCAATTTCTCACCCCTCATCCAACCTGCAGAGGATTTAAAGAACAGGATCAAAAAATTCCCTGTATGCCAAATACAGCAAGTGTCCTGAAGGATGAAGGGGCCAGAGGTGATGTGTTGCACTGAGCCCAGTGTATTGGCTCAACATGCATCCAGAGCTGTGATCAGACGTTGGGCTAAAGAGTTTGGCCAGGTGGGAGACAACTTCAGGGAGACTTTTCATGAAAGCGGTACGTGCTGCCTTGCTGCAGGGCCGCCGGTGTTGGCCGTAGTTCATCTCTCTGTACTCTGTTTTGCAGAAGCTTTAGCAATCGCTTTTGCTCTCCTTTTCCTCGTCTCCAGCCCCTGTGGTTTGAGCCCTGTACTGCTTGTGGCTCTTCCTCACAGAGCGGAGGGCAGGGATGTTATTTCCCTCTCTGTCTTCCCATCAGACCAACTTTTCTTCTGCAAGGTGTGACCCTGAGGAAGGGCAGTCTGTGCCTGCCTCGTCTCCCGTCAGGGAGCGATGGGGTCAAACAGCTCGCGCAGGATTTCTCGTTCCCTCTGAACATGCGTGTCTCCAGTGACCTGGGAGATGTGCTGACGCTGCTGGGGTTTGTCTGGGTGTGGGGAATCTTACAGGCGTAGCTGTAGGGAGCAGTTATGCCACTGCAGTGATACCAGTGTCAATTCCTTTCCTACTTGTGAATCAAGAGTGTAGTTCAGCCTGTTTGAGCTATTTTTGAAGTGATAACTCTTGAGTATGGCAGGACAGGCAAGGTACTTGAGATCCAAGCAATGCCCTTGCTTTCCCAAGATCCGCTACTGACCTGCTGGTGCTTACTCAGCCAGGAAGGAACATATAGCTGGGGGGAGTCATGAGTTGAGGGATCGGTACAACGGAGTAAAGCAGGATGGCCTTTTGCTAAAGGCATCAAGTAAGAGTCTGAAGTCTGTTGGCATGTTATTTCATCTGTTGGTATGGGGTTTTTTTTTTCCACTGCCCAAGAGTGAGGCATGAAACCTGCCTATGAAGTGCCTACAGCATTCATCCCTCTTGCTTGCTTAAGAGAATCTCGAAGGGAGTTGCGTTACTTGCTTTCATGTTAGGGAGCAATAACCTTGTGCTAAATCCCGTGAACCAAAGGCTGCAGGATACTTGAGCTTTCAGCCAGCACTTGACTTCATAGCTTAGGCAACCAAATAGTACTCCAGAAGTAAAACAGCGTTTCTCAAATGAGTGCTTTGGGATTATTATCCTTACATTTCAATTAATATGTTCATTCCTGTAGCTCAGTCTGAGGCATACAGAAAACATTTGTTTTGCCAAATGGTACCAAGAGCAAAATTACCCTTCTATGATCCATGTGGTTTACCAGGGTAAATCATACTACTGAGAAATGATGGAAAGACAGATCCAATTAAAATCCTTTTTTAAATAAAAACACTAAAGAAATCCCTGTCAGGTGTGTTTAAGGAAGAAAGGCAAACATAAAATCTTAAGCCCTGCTCCTCTAAAGAAGGACAACATTGTACTGAAAGGGCTAACTGCTGCTCTATATACTGCATGATTTTACTTTGTACACTTTCATAGCACTGAGGAAAGAAAATAAGGTACAACCCACGTGCCTTCCAGATCTGCCATAAGGTGGTTTTTTCCCCCCTCTTGCTCCATAATAAACAAACGCTCTGTGCCTTTGCTTCACAAACAGATTATTTATTGCTTGACACTGAATTCCCCTTTTATTTGCTGTATTATTTTCACCAGTGTATTTCAAAAGTTGCTCTTTCAGGTATCTGCTCTTCTAGCACTAAAAAATGCCTCTCTGTGCTGAATGAAGTGCTACAGGAAGTTATTAGTTTCTAATTAGGAGAACAGCCTGAGGGACAGGCTACACAGGCAGTCCTTGCAAGGTAAGGTAACAGTGAGAGGGTAAGCAGCGGTGTGAGGACCTAAAGTGACTTGTACAAGAGCCGAGCAGATCTGTGGTGGCATTGGGAACAGAGTCCCTGTTTCACAGGAGGGTCTCATCTTTGACAGCTCTGGGTGGCAGGATTTTCAGGACCCCAGAAAACAGTCACTGTTGTAGCTGGAAATAACCTTCTAACCTTCTGCTCATGGGGAAACTGGTCAGAAAAGTTCTTCTGGGTAGATGCAGAAACAGAGAGGAAACTATTAGTAGGTAGGGGTGAAGAGAGCTGGGAGAAGTTGGTGAAGAGCAGGATAGATGGCTGAGGCATAAACCTTGATGGTTTTGGTTTTGCTGTTCAGAAGGTGTGTGGGAGCTGAGACATTGCAGAGGTGCATTTAATTTAAACTACAGGGAATGTACCCAAATTCCTGAGTAACCTGCAATGAGAATCGCCTGACGCTTCTCACTTGAAAGATGCTGCTTGAAGGTGTTCACGTGTCTGCCCGGCTTTGGGTGGGTTGATGGCTTTGGGGTCAAACCACAGGCACAGATCTTGTAATCAGCCTCAGTTCTTGAACCAAGATCCGCTCCTGCCGCGGCTGCGTGGGATGGACCTCACCTGATGGCCGCTACTGAACTGCAACTTTAACCACCGCACTTCGACAACAAATACCTCTCAATCTGTTAAGTGAGCTGGAGGGTAGCTGGTTGAAGAGCATTACCCCAGAGGTCATTCTCCTTCAGGGCTTGGAGCGGAGGTCTGGGCTGCTTATGCTTTCTCTGCAACAGGCTGCAAACCTGCTGCAAGCTGGCTGTCTCGCCTTCTGGGAGAAGGACCGTAAAGGCAATAATGACGGGTTATTGCACTAGCTGTAGTAGAGAGATATAAATGTTGCTCCCAAGAGCCCATCTTACAATTGAAAATCTGTTGTTTCAGTATATTTTTTGTAAAATACTAAGAAAGTGATGTTGGAGGCATCCTATTAATGTTGTTTGATTGGTGGTTTTTGATGATACTAATGGTACTGTTAAAAATGAATCAAGGTCAAAGTCAAGGTCATCTGTATGACCTTTACTTGAGGTTAAGTTGCTTAAATCATAAAACTTTTCTCCTTATCACTCAGTGTAGTCACTCCCTTTCTGTTTCCTTTTCATGCTGCATGGCTCCATGCATTATCTGGTATATACTGTATGTCCTCCTCAGCCCTGAACTACATTTTTATTTATTATTATGTTCGGCTGTCAGGTAGTACTGCTGTTGTAGATGTCCATATAGTGTTTATCTGCCTAGTGATGAGAGGTGATATTTTGGAAGGAGCAGAGAAGCACAGAAAGTTAATTCAGCATCATCCAGGGCAGGATGTTCTCCACCTGCCATCAGGCATCTCATCTGAGCTGCTTCTCAATGGATGGGGAAAGACATTTCTAAAACCTCTTTTCAGCTGAAGTCTACTTCTTTCATAATTATTTTTTGGGTGGGGAGAAATATGCAATCCAAAATATTGCTTTTCATTTCCATTTAAAGCATGCTTTCCGTGTCAAAATTTAGATACCTGTGTTCTTAAACAGTTTTGTTTTGGAAAACAGTAAAGCCAAATGTTTGAATTTGTGATAATATTTGCTGACAACCTTCTTCTGACTTAGACACAACTTTGCACACAGGCTAATTTAACTGAAAACCAGATTTGTTTTCAGGTCAAAACAAACTGTGAAATTGAGAGGAGAAAATCCCAAACCGTCTTACTTGTACTTAACTTTTTTTTTGTACTACTTGATTAATTTAAGTATAGCCCTCTGCTTTTGGTTGTTGTTGTGCATGCTTATCATTCTAGCAAAGCAGGCCAAAAATGTTTCAGTGTAATTAATTGGAAGTAGATTAACATGAAGTATCTATTTTCAAACCCTGGGGTTAAATAAGGTAATAGGCATTTTGTAAGAACTGTGCAAATGTTATGGATGCAATCTGAGACTATGGAAACTTTTTTTGTACAAGAGACCATGATTTTTCTTTCAACAAACTGCATTTACTACTTCAGCAGCACGTTATGGCTTTAAAACAAGTAAAGCAGGGGCCTTCTGGACCGGATACTTACTAGGGCACAGCCCCTGACTAACATTAAAGTATTGGCACTGAATGAGGCAGGGGATTTATGGAAAAATAGTATGCGATAAAATGCATAATGGTGAAGACTAAAGCTAAGAAATGCAGATAAAAAAGCTGTTTGCGCAGTCTGGATTCAGAGTACTTGACTTTGCAGCAATAGTATTCTTTTAATTTGTAATAATTTTTGATGCTAGGAGTGCTGGACTGAGATGTGGCAGGGAGGTTCGATGTGTGAGTGTGCATATATATATATATATGCATATTTAAAACATATATATTGGTCTAAACCCCATGCTTGGTTTTCTTCCAGCCTGTATTCTGTCTATGTGGAGAGAATTGAGGGAGCAGGGACATGGAACTTCTCAGCCTTCCTGAGAAGTACAAGCGAGCAAGTACAAGTTGTGATGCAGAACCCTGCAGCACCAGCTGCGTGTGGCACGCAGGACAGCAGACAAGCTTCTTCGGTCAATAGGACTGCCCTTGCAGCGGAGCTTCACTTGGACAGGGGAGAAGAGCAGTTCTGGTGGCTGCCTGTGTTATTTAGCCTCATTAATTCACAAAAAAACCTAGTGGGCAGCATGTATGCTGCTGATGCAGGGTGCTCGGCTCTGGTGACGAGTTGTACCAGGATAGTAACTGCTTTGCCTGAGGTGAGCAAGAGGAAGGAAATGAAACCAAAGATTAATTTTTCTAGCCTTTTGCTCCTGGAGGTGGATGAAATTTGTTTGTGTTTCCACGTCAGATGAGCGTGGACGTTGCAGCCTCGCTCTGCGTGCCGTGTGGCACGGCAAATGCAGCTGACGCTCTGTTAACAGCATGCTCTGTAGCTCCGGGGCTGAGCTCTGTCAGCTCCCTGAGCAAACTGTGCCAGGCCTGTTGTTAAGTAATGCTAGGTCAGTGCTCAGAAAAAACAAGCTGGGCTAAGTCTTGGGAGCATTTGGCAGCTTTTTTCCCTTCTGTCGCAGAGCAGTAGGGAAATGTTGGGGAAATTTAGCATGGGCGGTTACAACAGATGGATGTAAGCTCTGAAATACACTTCTGTACTTTGCAGTTTGGTGAACTTTCAGGTATAAGCTGTTGCTCTGGGCCTCTCAACATATTAGCAAATAGGGAGCAATGTTAAAGAGGTTGATAGGGATCAAATACTGCACCAGTAAGTGCTCGGTGTGCACCAGGCCGTGCCACTTTCTATGTTCAGGCACCATCACGCTTTGGGAGGTACAACCTGGTAGCGGAAAAGCTGGAGGCATGCCTCATCGCTAGGGTTCAAACCTGTACCCTTGCTAAATGAGTTGCCTAAGGAAAATTATTACACCTATACATGTACTTGCTGCTGGGCAAATCTACAGACTCGTGTTATCCCATGCGTAGCACTGTAGGCATAATGTTTGCCACCCACCGAGTCTTTAACTGTGCATGGGGTTAGGAGGAGGTAAGTCATACGAAACAGGAGGTAATAAAGAGCCTAATGAACAGCAGGCAAAGCAGACGTGAGTTAGTGTAAAAGCAGAGTAAGTAGTGTAGTTAAAAGCTAAAGAAAAATAAAGCTTTGGCTGCCCTGTTGGAAGTGCATGTATCAGCAGGAGTCCCCATGTTCTAATTTAAGTGAAGAATTAGTCACAGGCAGCAGAGCAGAGCCTCAGGGAGGTGAAACAACGCCCTTAGCTGCCTCCCAGAGCCCCACACTCTTCCCATGAGCACGCCAGGAGCCCCCCCCGGTGCCTGCCGGTGGGCAGACAGGCATCAGCCCGGATCCTTCTGCAGCCTCTGGCTCACAAGCTCAATTTATCAGGGACCAGCTTGGTCACGGGCAATGAATGAGCAATAACGGTTGACGCGGCAGTGGAGAGGAGCCGCAGGCGCCCGCTGGGTTCTGCCTGGGCAGCTGTCAGGAGGATGGTGTTCCAGCCTGTGCAAGCCCACGTGTTTGTAAGGAGGATGGGAACGCTCGGACTGGCACCTGTGGCATAAGGACAGGATCCTTGAGGAAGTCTTTGTCACAAACTGCTGTTGCCTGTGCGAACATAACCCAGAACTGCAGCTGTGATCTTCCACCTGACCGTACGCTAGCTTACGCTTGCTGTATGCCGTGCCGAAGGCAGGAGAAAAGGTTACAGGTCAGTAGCTCTGTTTGGCTTCAAAGCTGATGCTAGAAAGAAGTGCCTTTTCCCACCCCCACCCCCCCACCCCCCCCTTCAGTTAACCATTATGAATAAGCCATTCTGAGTCAAGGCAAGACAAACATCAAACACTTAAATTTACACACACCCCTCCCGAGTTTGAGACACGGCTTGCAATTCCTTTCAGGTCTAGTTGCAGCAGCAGATGATGGTGTTGCCACGCTGGTGTGCCCAACCTCTCTGCCAGAAGCTACTGCCGCTGTGGCAGAGCCGACGAGAGAAGCAGCAAGCTCCCGTCGCCCCAAGGCAGTTTGCAGCCTTACACGCTAACACCAGCTGAGGTCAGTGCCGGTGTGAGCGGGGATGCTGGGCTGCGATGTGTGCTCCTGAGAGCCGTGCTTCAAATATTTCTGTTGTAGCAGTAGTAGCTGAAGTTTATCCAGCCCTTGGCAGGTCAAGAAGCAGCTTTCAGTCCATAGGGATTACAAATTGCTTCCAACCTTGCCCGGTCTACCTCAGCAGTTTTATATTATGGGAAGTAAAATAATTGCTACGCAGACCTCTTCCCCAGCTCTGAGGCACCCACTTCGTCATCCCCTGCTCAGAAGTCATGCGTTAGGGGATATCGCTGAAATCCAGTCCCTCATCCTGCCTTAAAAGCTTTATGTTCTTAGACACCTGTGGACCTCCTGGTCCATTTACTTCCCGTATTATGACTTCACCTCTTCCCAGTTCCTGTTTTTATTTGTCTTCTCCCGCTTTTGGGGGATTTCTTGGCTGCCTAAATCCATACTCTAAACAAAGCATATAAGAAAACCAAGCAAAACCACAGCAGAGCGCCCAAGTTTAAAATTTTATCATGGCTTTGGATGAGTAATTAGCACTTACATTGCTTCAAGAGCTATTTTTACAATTGCCATTAAAAGCTCATTACAACTTGTATTTCTTTTGCGGCAATGATGCATCAGCTTATTGAATTAGTAGTTGTAAATGTCACTTGGACTTGGCAGGAGGAGGCCAAATAATCTAGTTAAATAGTTTGGTTTTAAGATGCTGGGGTGGGTAGTGGTCTGGCCTAATATGAACTTTCTAGGGGAAGGAGCATGAAATTAGAGCTATACTGAAATGTAGAAACTGCCATAGTTGGCAGGATAATGATTAATCTCATCACTTGGCTAATCGAGTTTTTAAATTTGGTGCCTATGTTCCCTCCACCATGTGAGGTGAACTGGGAACCTCAGCATGGCTCTCCCGGTTTTGCAGTGTGTCAGTAATGACTTGCTCTGTGACTCTGGCCTGAGCGCCAGGGCACTGGTGGATCGAGAGGCTAGACTTGCAGCCAGTTAATATTAAAGAGCTGAAAGCAGACCAGATGAGTACTCCCTCCTCCTTTTCCCGCAAGACATTACAACTAGGTGGTTTAAGTATGTTCGCAAGAGTTGAGGCATGGGTAATCAAGTGAGACAGAGGAACAGAATTAAACACTGGTTTCCTTGCATTGCAGCTGAGCTATAGGGTACGAGGAGAACCACAACCTCCTCCAGTTTTGTTTTATGCAAACCCGTGAGTAATCGCTCTAGTTCTCTACTAAACCGGGCCTCTTGGACAAACTAGGCAAATGAAGTCTTAGTCTGTGGATCCCCTCTAAATCTGAACTTGAGCAAGCCAGCAGGTTGTTCAGCTGTAACTTTGTTGGCTGAGATGTTTGCCGCTCCTGCTTTGCACAAAAACGCCTGCCGTAGTGACAGGATGTGTTGTAGCAGTAGTAGCTGAAGTTTATCCAGCCCTTGGCAGGTCAAGAAGCAGCTTTCAGTCCATAGGGATTGCAAATTGCTTCCAACCTTGCCCGGTCTACCTCAGCAGTTTTATATTATGGGAAGTAAAATAATTGCTACGCAGACCTCTTCCCCAGCTCTGAGGCACCCACTTCGTCATCCCCTGCTCAGAAGTCATGCGTTAGGGGATATCGCTGAAATCCAGTCCCTCATCCTGCCTTAAAAGCTTTATGTTCTTAGACACAAGGTAGACAAGGGTCTTGGCCAGCAAAGTCCATCTTCAAAATACTGTGTGTTACAGTGGAATAGCTGCCTTTGACCAAATGCTCCTATACCTGCAGGCTGGCAAAAATAGTCTGGTTCCCTCCACTGCTGTGAATGATTTTCCATATGAAGTTAAGAGACTTGCTGGACTATCTGAAAAGCTGTAACGTTAGTGGAAGGGACTTGTATCCAAGGTGACAGTAGTTTATTACTGACATGTCTCATGAGATGAATGACTGCTAATGAAGTCAATTATGGTTTGAGCTGTCAGGATGGTAATTGCAGACAAAAGGACTAGTTTGGACTCTTAACTGTTAAAAAAAAAAAAAAATCCCAAGCGTACGTTTTTATTGAAAACAAATGTGTTTATGTGAAAGGCAGGAGTTACCTAAGAAAGATACATATTTAAATGTGCATAGTTAAGGGTCAGTTGTCAACTACTCATTTGAAGCCCTATAAATAGTACCTCATCCATTTTTGTGTTATGAGATGTGCATATGATAGTTGGAGGTTCTCTTAGGTATGCTTTCCTCTCAGCGCAAATCCAGTTCTGCTTCAGGAATATCAGTTCATTCCCTTTCATGCTTATTTTCCCCTGGCTTGCTTACAGCACTATCAAATAATCAGAATTTGAAAATTTGCCAAAGGGTAATTGTTTTCAGCATTGGGATAAATATGAAAACACCACTTGTGACATTTTAAGCCATTTATTTTTGGTTTGTGTTTTTGTGGGTTTTTTCTTCCCCCAATCACAGTGAGTTACATCCCTAGATAAACATCTCACTAGCATACCAGTTAGACGGTCATCCAAGCCCAAATGTGTAAGTTGAGTTTGCTGACAAAAAGAAGGGCATACCACTTGGCAGCAAATGCTTCTCAAAGTTCAGCAAGCCTCTGACATAAATTTTTTATATATAAGGGGGTTTTGTTTAAAAAAAAAAACCCCAACAAAGTTCTGGAAACCATTTTCCTTAAACTCCAACGGTAATGAAAACCACTTGTTTGTAGCCAGGTCTGCGCCGTGGCGCGGGAGGCTCGCCTGGAATTCGCTGGCGCCCACCGGCAGGCACGCCGGGCTGCCCACGCCGTAACGAAACGTGGCGTGTTAGGTGGCTGAGCAGCCCGGGGAAATAACCCTGGTCTTCGCAGTTTTCTCACGTACAAAAGCAGCTCTTGAGGCTTTCATGCTCCAGCAGCTCCGCTGCAGAGCGTACCACCTCTAGGAGATGGTATGAGGAACTAACGCCCGACCTTGACTTGGGCGAGCTCCAGGGGAATTCAGCTCGTGAGAGCCCTGGCCGCGGCCCAGCGTGGGGCCGAGACGGCTCTCGCCCACAGCAGTGAAAATCTGTAATCGCTCACAGTCCGATGACCAAACCGGGGCATTTCCCTCGCCAGGTCAATGAGCCTACTGCACGTACACGTTGGCGCGTGGCAGAATGTGGTCTTAAGGGCTCAGTCCAGCAGTACGCCACAGAGGTCCTCTGCTCCTCTTACGGGGCAGGACCGTCCCTTTCACCTGGTGTGTTCAGGACCACACGCGGCCACGTTATTTCAAGAGCGGGAGTAAGAGCTGTTGTACCTGTTGCTCTGATCTCTGGGCCGTTCGGACTCCGTTTGAACAGCGATTTGTGTGTGGAAGAGTTATCTCACGCACTGTGGTTCACGGCTACACATAAATCTGATAATTGATCGGTTCATTGCGGTATAGTTGTGGACAAGTGATCTGGGCAGAACCTCGAACAGGGTGTCATGCCTTCATCGCAAACAGTTCAGTGGAGGAAAAAGTCTCACCTATTGGAGCACTGTGGAGAGTTGTGGTTTCCCTCCTCCAGAGATCTGCCTCTGGAAACCATGTCTTCAGTTGCAGCAGAGACTGACTTCAAAGGAAAAAGTCGGTAGCAAATGAAAAGAAAAAGTGTCAATCTGTTTGCTTGTCTCAGCTGCCCTGGCGGCGTCCATAAAAATGTGTGATTGCCCTTACATGCAATAAATGGGAAGCGGGTATAAAATACCACTTCTCAATGTTTCCTTGAGTTGGTCCCCTGGTTCTGTAGGCACCGTCTGCCTTAAGAGGAGGGAATCCCATTGCTTGTGCCAGCTCTGTCAAATCTGGCAGCAGATTCAAACCTTGGGAGAGAGGACATGGATTTGCCCTTTGTCAGATGGCACGTTTTTCAAGTGATTAACACTGGAAAAGATTGGGATCCGTAATCTTCTGGTGGCCTTGGTAGCACTCAGATGCATGCAGGGGCAATCAGAAAGCAGTTTCAGCATATCTGCTTCAGTTTGCTAGCGGTCACAAACTCATAGTTGCATATAATCATTTTTTTTGTTGGACGGATGACAGAGGAGGAGATCGTGCGTTCAAAGGAGTATTATGACAGGTCATTTTTTTTTTTGGTGGCACTGGAACGTGCTTTTCTAAGCGTGGAAGCTGTGGAGGTCAGAGGAGTCTCTTCCTGCTTTTGCAATAGCAGTAAGTTTCAGGTTACAAAACAGTTTCCCTGGGACACGAACACAAGGCATTTGACAGCCTTGTTAGAGATAAGTTGTTTGGGAATGTTTTTCTCCAAATTATTTTTGTAACAGAAGAAAATCCTACTTTGTCTAAACCTAACCCTTTTCATGAGAATTAATAATTATAAGAGACTTAGCTGTAAATATTTCAGATTTTTTTTTTATTTAAATACCCTGGTTTGATATTTTGGGGTAGAAAAATCTAGCTCAAAACTACCTTCATTTTAACATTTGACTTAGTTATAAGAACCCTGAAACAAGAAAAAATGAAAAATATTTTGAAGTTCTCAAAGCTTAAAGAAAACCACAGTGGGCTAAAGAAGGGATAAGTGTGTTTCAGATTTTCAGTTTTTGTAAATCTAGGTTTTTCTTTAGAATAATTCTCTCAAAGCCTCAAATATTTTCCCCCATATAGGATGATAGTTTCTAGTCCAGTTTATTATGGATTCAGTAGTAAAGCTGTGTCTTCCACAATAGATAACCTTGCAAATACTGTTTGAGGAGGGAAGGAAATCTGACCCAGTCTCTTAGTAGAATTACTCAAACCAGAGGCCTTTCCTACATGATATTATGGGTATCTGCTTTCTCTCTGATGCTTTCCAGACAGCACTCATAAAGAAGAAGGGATGGCATCTCTGAACAGAAGGGTGTGGAGAAGTTTGGGCTGTGTGGTGGAGTGCAGCTGAATGCGTGAGCACGTACCTGGAGGCTGGGCAAAATGAAAACTGAGTTTTGTTGAGCTCCACCCTGATTCTACCTCCACTCTGATTCTACCTCCACTGCTCTCTTCTAGTGGTCCTTTCTCCCTCCAGCCTTTTCTGAAATCCTCACCCTACAGGAAGGGAGAAGAGACGAGACCTCCCTGGAGGTACTGGGGACCCAGCCACGATAGCTGTGCCCAGACCCTCTTGTGCCACGCTGAGGAGTGGGGTGAAACAACTGGAGGTGTTTTCCCCACACACCATAAAAGCTGCCTATCGGTAAGGTGGAGCATCTGTGAGATCTCTTGCGATGGACATAAGGCTTTTCAAGTAGGCTGTAGTGCCAGTGGTGTCCCACATTTAAGGGTTTTTCAACAATCCAGGATCACCAAGTGGGACTGAAATCATTCACCTTCCCTGCCTGCTTCTTGTCCCACAGCCACCAGTAACGCTGTGTGGTCTGTAGGGTTGCTGGCACCACTGGGAGATGGGCTTGTGAATAATCTGGACAAGGTCCTGGCAGTGATGATTTGTTTGCTGATGGGGACGAAGGTGGTAGAGGCTGATCTACTTCTCCACTCACCCACCTCCAGTAGGACTAGATTTCAAGAACTCTTCTCTCTGTCCCTTTGCTTTGGTGCTTTATTCCCCTCTGTTTCCCTCCTTCACAGTTTTATTCTTACCATTTCCCCCCCCTGCTTTCTGCTGCTTTTGTGTTTTGAGAGCCAATGATAAGAACAGTCACAGCCTAGGACTTGCTGTGAATAGAGCCTGAGTAAATCCATCCATCGCTGCAATTATGGGCTGCTTTATTATTTGTTTGTTCCGTATTGAAGTTTTTAAATTTCCAACTTAAAGTTTTGGAGGAGTATCTCAGAGGTGGGAGCGTGGCAGTAGAGCTGCTGGGGAAGTGCCAGAGGACTTGCTCAGAGATGACAGCACAGGCTGGGTTGAAAGAGGCTTTGTGCAATCATGCTCTCTCCAGCTTCCCCTGACACTTCAGATGAGTGGTCCTCACCCTTTCCTGAATTAAAAAGGGCTGACCAAAGAGGTCCCTTCCAGCAGGTCAGCGTGCCTGCTGCTTTCTGATAAACAAGCCTTATGTCAAACAACTTAACTCAGTGCAAGTTTTCCCTGCCCCTGAACTGCTCTCCTGTTGCGATAGCTGTTGCTGCCCTTCCTGCTGGGAGCGAGCGTGTTCGTCAAGGGGAAAATGCCAGGGCAGGTTGTGGGAGAGGAAGCATATCCCTGATGAAGAGGAAGAAGAAGGTGGAGACCAAGACTTTGCACAAGGCCACCTCCCAAAAGCCCCTTAATCATCTTGTGTCACGCCCCTGGTGCCTCCTGTTTAATTCCAGGAAGGCCTCAACTCTTACGTGGTTTCCCAAGTGTTGCCATCAGCAAGAAAACGGTGCTTAAACCAAGTGCTGCTGGGGCTTCTGGAAACCTTGAGCTGATCTCTGCTGGCTTGACTCTGGAGCCAGCCAAGGCATAGTGGATCACCTCTTGAAGGTTGGCCATCCCCAGAGTAGCTCCGTAAGCTAAACCCAATGAGCAAATCGGCGTGGAATGGCTCCATGCTGCAAAGGCTGTTTCATGTTGTTTTAAACTTGAAAGCTGGAAAATTCAGAGCCAGCACTAAATATTTGTTCCACTTTCAAAGCTGAGCATCAGGGAGCCATTCCTTAAATAGTGGATGTCTGTTCTCTGAGCCCAGATGTGCTTATAGCATGGGTCTTGCCAGCATTTTCCCTTCCTCATGCTTCCCACATGAATGTGGTTGCAGCTTTCTAGCCATCCGTCTTTACCCTTTAAAGCTGGTGTGAGGGGTAGCAGCTGTTCCTTCTTCAATACAGGTGGCAATAACATTGTACAAATTTTTTTCAACCGTAATCAGTAAAGTTTGCCACACAAGTGATCCTATTTCTTGCCAGAAGTGATAAATTGGACACAATTTGGGGGCAGATGAAATGTTAGACAAAATACATTAGTCAAAGACACTTCAGAGTATCAGTTACTTTCCTGTGGTATGTAAGTAATAATTCAGTTCTTAAAACCTTCCACCTGGATTTGGAAGGTCACCTGAGCTCCTGTTGCAGGCATTTAGCAGTGAGTTAGCGTGAGGTAGCAATGCTAACTGGTATGTGAATTGATAGATAGCATCGTGTTCCCATTTACGTAATTAGAAACAGCAGCAGACTCCAGCCTGGAATTTGGGATACTGGCCTTTACTAATCCATCTTACTGGGCCCAGGCTGGGATGTTCTTGTCACTTGCTATCATTTTACACAGGCAGCCAATCTCAAATTATCACAGCTTTATCCCTTCTTTAAATAGCACAAGCTGGGCAGACCCAGGGTAATGACAACGCACAGAGATGCACTAAGCACAAATGGACGTCTCCTGAAGGTCAGTCGTCCCTTCCTTCCACCTTCAGCGGCTGCCTTGCCTAGTGCGTGCAATGGAGAGGTTATCCTGAAAGAACCAGAGGAATCAAAGGCTGAGATGCTTAGAGAGGGAAGCTTTTTCTTTCCGTAATGCTTCTGCCACCTTTCCTTGCCCTGAGTAAACCCGTGGCTCCTCTTAGGGAAAGAAGGTGCTGAAGGAGGGCAGGAGGGTTATCCTCTTGTTACTGGTCACATGCGCTGCAGGACTGGTGAAGGGATCTGTCAGATTGGGCTTGCTTTGTCTCAGGTGCTGCACAAAGCTTAACAAATGACGTGGTTTGAAGTGATGGAGTTGCATCACTTCAAGTAAACTTGGTAAGAGGTTGATGTGAGAAGGAATAGATTCCACCTGCACCTCTTACAGCAGGCTCCTTCCCCTGACCAAAAGAAGAGCAAAGGTGAAAGTTTGGAGAGGTTTTAACCAAGTTTTCTACTTTTTTTTTTTTTTTTTTTTTTTAAGAGTGACCATGCTTGTGCTTGTGTGTAGAAATTTTATTTCTAACCTGGCAAAGGGGACAATGGGTAGAGGAAGTCAGAATGGGCAAGACAAAATCATAATTTTCTCTACAGCGGTCTGAGGAAGAATGTGTTGTTGTTTACTGCATCTGTACCTCCATCATATTTCAGCACCAAGATTTGGAAAATAATGAAGTTGGTTGTCAAGACATTGAAGCCAAAACCAGCCAGCTCAGTCAAATAAGGAAAAGATGGGAGGGATGACTCAAATAGTGGAAGAGCAGGTGGCAACCTGATAAATTCTGGGCCAAAGCACAAGAAGGCTGATATGGAGTTGAAGTTAGAAGTTAGGTTAGAAGAAGGTAGGAAAATTCATGGTGATCAATGTGGTTTTATGAAAACTGTCTTGTCAAATAATTGCAATGTAATTTTTGTAAGATGCCATCTGTTTGGTTGGTAGAGGTGATGATTTTGATATCTACTTAACACATATCTATTGAAATTTCTATAAGGCATATGATTTTGTTCCATGTGATGTTCTGAGTAAAAACCAAAACTATAAATATATAAGACTAATTAAAATCATTAAATTAATTGCAATCTGGCTAATAGTCACACTTTCTAAAGTAATTATAAATGAGGAAGCATTCAGAGTGGCTGGTCCTGACAGATATACCAAAGGGCTCATTCTTAGGCTCAGAGCTATTCAGTCACTTGGCTTTTGACTTGAGAGCACATGTCATATTTCATTAGGCAAAAACAATGATGATGATGCAACCATTGATGAAGTAATAAAGGACAATGTCAAGGACAGAACTGTTCTTCAGGGTCTTCTGGATTGTCTGATAAACTAATCTCATTAAAAAAAAATGTTTATTTAAATCTTCAGTCAAATTCAAGGTACTTCTAGACCAAAAATATACTTTTAGAGCCATGCCATTTGATTGGGAGATTGTGTTTTGGAAACCAGTGACTCAGGCTCATTGTTATAATGGATAATCAGCTAAACACGTGCTCCCTGTGTGATACCGTATACCTGAAAGCAAAGGCTACTGTCTCGGATTAGAGCAGATTGCTGAGTAAAGGTCAAGGAGGTGATATTTCCATGTGTACAGCATTAATGAGAACATTACTGAAATACTGAGTCCGCTCCGGGTGTTTACGCTTTTAAAAGGATGTTAACAGATGGGCACAGAACAGAGAACGGCTGAGCAGCACAAGCATACGTCGAACCGTGTTGTCTAAAGAGAGGCAAGAGAAGATAAATCAATTTATTTTGTCGAAGATGAGATTTTATATTCTTCCACTAGCACCTGAAAGCAAAGAGACAATTAATAATTGAAAACTGTCTCTGGATATAGCAAGGTGGTTAGGTGCTGAAGGTGGGCAAATTCAGATTAGAAGACAGGCAACTAAAAATGCTTTTTGCTTTCAGTGTCAGCAACTAACCACTCAACTCAGGATGTGGGGCTTGCCTGTTACATGAAGTCTGAGTAAGCACTGAATCTTTTTCAAAAAGATAGGATGCTGGTAAACAAGAATTTGTCTGAGGCACAAGTGTTGTGATAAAAATACTATGGCCGTTAGAGTTGAAGCAGGTCAGTCTAAGTGAATTTACTAGTTTCAGTGGCTCTAGACAGAGAGAACTGATTTCTCCCACATAATTTTAGCAATTTGGAGTAAAACCACTGAATGCCTGGAAACAATCAAATGTTCGACTGTTGCAGGCAGTGGTGTAGGGCAGCTTGGTTTGATCTGAGCATCTCCGGTGGAAAGGGCAGAGCAGGCAGAAAGTGTCACCTTTCAGCTTGCCAACCAAGTGCAAAGCTCCTCTGGGACGCTGCCAGTAACCACCACCAAGCCATCCAGTGCTCCGTGTTTGGCTTAGTTCACCTGCTAACTCGGTGCCATACCCAGGCAGGGTACCCCCCCCGTGTCCTTAACTTAGGGCTGCTTTCCCTTGGTCCCTCAAGGAAGGGTGTCCTGTGCTCGGGAGCTGTAATGTGTGAGAGGACCCAGCAGAAGGGTCGCTGGAGTGGTTCGGCGGTAGCAATGTGGGAGCCTTAAGGGAGGAAAGTCTGGCCTTATGGATGCTTTATGCTAGACTAGTGATTAAATTCCCTGGAGAGAGGGTAAGCCAGACTTTGTGTCGGTACCTCAAATCTGTTCAAAACACAAACAAGGATGAAATCGGGATCTAATAATCCCTTTCACCTCATGGCTGCCAATTATTTTTATGGTTCCACAGCCAGGATGTTACTATTGGGTTTGTTGTACTTCTGAACACTCCAAATACTGAGTAAAGATGAAGCTCTTTCACTGTAGTTTTTGAGTTGAAGACAGCCTTTCAAGAGGGCAGTGAAAGGACAAAGTTCTTGATGCAAAGGAAAATAGCAGGATGGCTCTTTCGTGGGTCCACGAGGCACTGAATATTTATGTCAACTTACAACTGGTTTTCAAATTTGGTGTATCATCAGAATATAAATCATGTAGAACACAGTATTAGGCAAACTGTGCATAAATACATTAAAGACTGAGAGGTAACAGATGTACTGTATGTATATACATAGGAAGGTCTAGATCAAGATGAATTTCTTGGTCTACTGTGTGATCTGAATCCTATTTTGGGGACAGCAGGAACCTGTCAGTGACTGAAAGTACTGGCTTGGACACATGTGAAGTAAGAATCACTATCACCAACCTTCCTCCATAGGTGCAGTAGGAACAGAAATGTTAGACATTTGGCTGCACTTGGATGCAAGAGGAGGCATTTTATGTTAGGTAGCATATGCAGCCTGAAAATCTATTCCTTGCTAACTTAGGGGACTGGAAGGAGTAGGCTAACAGGCACACCTATCTTCACGATATGGTTTATATGAAGTAATTGCACTCTGGAGAGCGTGATGTGTGGTGGGGGTAAAGTAGGGAGTGAGGGGCAGGGGTTCACTAATCACTTGGATAGGGAGACAGGAGTTGAATGAGGGGCATAGAGGGTCATCACTCAATGTAGAGATAACTGGCTTTCTCATAAAGGATCTCCCTCCACTACCACAGAGGTCAGCATGGGCAATTTATGACGCTTGTCCTGCACGTGTGAGCTGCGATGGTGCAGTAAAATGTGCGTGTGTGAGTATCCATCCTGTATGTGAGTGCTTTCTACCTGAACAACCCTGCTTAAGGTGCCATGGGCCAGGAGTGAGTGCCTGCAGCACAAATACACTCAAAAAGCTCTTGATTCCTACTGTAAGGCCTTTCTCTTCCAGCACAAACACTGCAGAGCAAGGCTTTTTTGCACAGGCAGTGAGTAACGCATCTCGTGTTTGTTTGATGTACTTTGACTTCTTGGGAGGCAGGAAGAACCCTGACTTTACATCCATTTGTAGCTCAGATTGATTTCCCAAATGGAATAAACTCTACCACCAGAAGAAGAACTTCTGATGTTCGTATGATTGTGTCTGCACTGGGGCCTTCGCTATGATCAAAATTTTTTATGGGGTGATTTTTTTAATGTATTCATTTTCACAGCTATGCTGGAGCCAAAGTATAGAGTAGGTTTGAGGACTGGGGTCCTACATGTCTTCCTTTCATAGCAATGGCATTGCCCACATGTTTGTTCTGCTTCATGGGACAGGTTTAGAAAAGTTTGTTTTGATAAACTGCTTGCTTGCTTGGCTTGGCATTCCCAAACACCGTGTCAGCTTTCCACAGAGCCATCTCATTTGGGTTGGACGGGGAATTCAGCCTGCTGCTCGGCAGCACTCAGCCAGCAAGTGGCATGACTCAAGAAGAAGATAATTGGTTGGGGTTCTTTTGGTGGTTGGGTTTTTTTCTTCTTTTTTTTTTTTTTTTTTTTTCCCCCGGAGTAATTACACAAGAATTGCAAAGCTACTTTCTAAAAGTGGGAAGAGAGGGTCTGAAATGGATCTGAATTTTCTACCGGGAGTTTGGGAGTTGAGAGCCACATTAGGCAGTGGCTAATAATGGCAACTGTAATACTTTCCTTTGGGTGGGGGGTGTTTCTAGATGTGTGGCTTGTCAGTGTGTGTTTTTCTGTGGCTATGTCTGCAGCACAACCCACAGTTTCTTGGGTGGCTGCTGGCAGCTACTTAGAGAGCAAGTGTCAGGGACTATCTGCTCTCATACCAGCAGGAGGAGAGGGGGAAAACATGCAGGGAGAAAGCTGGAGATGAGACCTGAATACTGAGGGACCGATCTGTATCGAAGGATTTCCAAAGTATGAAAGACAAATGTCTTGGCTGCATGGAGGACCTTTGTGGCTCATGCCATCCCTCCCGATTGTCTCTCTCCCATTTTAACGCTTTCTCTCATGAGCTCCATTGTGTGAGTACAGAGGTGGTGGGTGCCTGGAGGTAGCTTAGTAAACATATGAAGAATGGAGTGATCAGCCACTATAAAACTAAGTAAAATAAAATGGAAACATGGACAGTGGGAGCTAGAAACTAAACAACACTGAAAAGAGAGGGAAGGCTGATAGGGGTAGTCCACGATTTTAGTAGGCTGGCATATTTGCTAAGAGAAAACAAGTAAGATTTGGGCATGCAGCATTTCTTCAGACCTGTGTACTTGGAAGCTTGTCTGTTGTTTTCTTAATTTCCGTTTGCCTAACGCAAGCTATTGCTTGTCTGAGACATTTGTCATTTACATCCTTGTGCTACTGTGGCTCTGCCTGTCGCTAGGTTGCTGGCAGAGAAGTCATTTTGCAGGGAATGCTAACGGTGGGTGGATACCGAAGGGATTCTGGTTTGGGCATTGTTTTATTTGTGGAGGCAAAAATGCTGAAGGCTGAAGAAAATAAGTGAAATGAAGAGGAAATGAAACCTCATTCTCATTTCCAACCTAAATGTATTGCTGACCAGGATAAACATATTTTCAGGGTGTGGGAACAACATTGTCTTTCATCTTTGGTCACTCGCTCTTTTCTGCTGTGTTTCCCTACTGGGGGTGTTTTGGGGCAGCAGTCGGACCCTCCTCCACCTTCCCTCGCCCAGGCTCAGCTCCTCTGTGTGCTGGGTTTCCACCGCAGCGGGTCCCAGCCAGCACGGGCTGGGGGCTGCCGAGAGCAGCAATCCCACCCTTCATCCCGCTCCCATCGGGGCTGCCGCCGGCCGGCTGCTGCCCTCCTCTCCTCACCCTCCAACCTCCCTCCCCTCCCCTGCCGTTATTTTTAACCCGGCTCGGTGTCTCAATTCACTTCACCCTGTGGCCTCCTTCTTCTGCCAATAGAAACAGGCTGTGAAACTACAGAGTTAACCCCAACTTCTTCAGGCTCCCCGCAGCCCTTCTCGCCCTGGGCAGCTCATCCCCCTCTGCTAGAAACAGCTCGCCTGGCAACGTGGAAGATGGGACCAGCCTTTTCCACTGCTTTGGCACTTGAGGATGGGCTCCTATTGCCTTTGTTGGGGACTCGGGAAGCAGCCCGGCACAATGTACGTAGGCTTCAGTGAAAAGTTATTGGATCCTGCGGTACATTCATAACTTGTAAGATACGCTAGTAGAGTCAGGTATTTTTCTCTTCTGCTTTCCTCATGCTTTTCACTATGAAATTTCACCCAGTCTGTTCTTATAGTCCTCAAGACTGTTCTACCCTGATAGTCAAAGAAGAAACTATCTCCCCAATAAATAACCATTGTGAACGCAAAGTTGTGGGAATAAAACTCTAAATTGGAAAATGCACCAGAAATGTATTTCTGCATGGAGTTTATATATTTTACTTCTGAGTCTGTGCTGACCTTGATAGGCTCCAAGCATAAACTTCCCCCCCCCCCCCCCCCCCCCGAAGTCAACAGGGGTAGGATCCATCTCATCTAACTTTACAGGTGTGCACTACACGCAGCTATATCTGGAGTAGTCAGACTCCCTTTGTAGTCAGACAAGAGTAAATCTGTTTTGGCACTAATCAGTCCGACCTATTTTAGCTTTCTGCCTAAGTATGTGGACTTACGTCTTTTCAGCTGCCAATAATGAGTTCAGGTTTGGATATCTACATCTCAAGTCAGCTGATGTGTCCCCTCAAACTTTCCAGTTACTTCACTTGGCTCCAGACCAGGTCTTGGCAGATCAGCATTTATTTAGTCATGACCACTCACGTAGTTATAAAGATGATAACCTTTGAGTTCTTGCCTCAGAAGTTCTCTAACTAAATGGATATGATGCTATTGGAGAGAAGGCCCACAGGTTATTATAGTTTAAGTGCCCTGTGTGCTCTCAAGAGCTATCCAGTGATGACTGACAACATTTCTATACCTTTAATGACAAATGAGAGTTTACAATATGAGAATCTCAGAATAATTCAGGTAAGAAAGGGACCTCTTGAGCTCACCTAGCCCAACCCCCTCCTCAAAGCAGGGCCAGCTATGGGATCAGCCCAGGTCACTCAGGGCTTTGTCCAGTTGGTCTTGAATACCTCCAAGGATGGAGACTTCATGCTCTGCCGCTTGTCTGTCCTCATGGGGAGAATGACTTTCCTCACGTCAAGTCAGAAACTCCGCTGTTGCGATGTACAACCTTTGTGTCTTGTCCTCCCACCGTGCGCCTCTGAACAGCCTGGCTCAGTCCTCGTGACAACCTTCTCGCAGGTACTGTAGGGCTGCTGATAGATGGCCCCAAAGCCATCGTTTCTCCAGGCTGAATGAGCCCTGGTCCCTCAGCCTCCCTTCACAGGTTAGGTGCTCCAGCCGTGACCATCGTGGTGGCCCCGCACCGAACTTGCCCTAGGCTATCGGTGTCTTTCCTCTATCGGGGGGTGCGGTACGTGAAACTGGACACAGTGTCTAGATGTGCTCTAATGAGCACAGAGCGAGGGGGAATAACCATTTCCCCATACCTGCTGGCCGTGTTCCTGCCGGTGCAGCCCAGTGCTCGGCTAGATTTCATTGCTGCTGTGTGTGCTGCTGGCACGTGTGGGACCGACTCTCTGGAGGGCTCCCGCATCCCTTGCAGCAGCCAGTTGCTCCCCAACCTGTGCTATTCGATTAGCAGGATTTTGGCAGAAATTTTGTAGTGATTGAGAGCTGTGCTAAGAAGTAGCAGTCAATCATATTACTAATTATCATTAAGCCATGCATTTAGAATAGCTTCAGAAAATCAAAAGTCCATTGGTGTTTACTGGGAATACTTCCCTAGTGCAAAATGCTCACTGAGATTCATTATTTAGCTGAATCCCGGTACAAAATAGAAGAATCTGATGTGGGAACTCTCAACAGCTCAAAAAGAAAAGTGAATTGTATTTCTGGGAGATGCTGGTGCTGTTTGGAATGAAAGCTGTGAAGCACTGAGGTACTCGGGCTGGTTGTGTACAGGCTTTTTATTTTCTTTTCAGCACTTGGAAGTGCACTGTGTGCACAATGTGTGCCCGCTGTTGCTTTCAACCTTGTGACTCCCTTGCGAAGGAGGAATGAGTTACACTCGCTGTTTAAAAGGGAGAAGCTGTGGTGCAGAAACCCAGACACCTCTGACCTGATTTAATTACACAAAGTTAGACAGGCAGTCCCAGGCTAGCAATCCACAATCCTTCTAGAAAGGGAGAAACGGGTCCCTCCAGAGGTTCCTGGATTTCGTCTCTTCCCTGCTTGTTTCAGGGTGAGAAATGGCCTGTCTTCACCGACACTGGCAGAACCTGAACAGTCAGTCTAAATTGTTAGTCTTTAACCGAGATTTGGGGCTAAAATCCTAGTTAAAGCTAACCCTTGGCATTACCATTTAAGTGCTTCTCCCCCAGACTAGTCACGGAGAACTGTGAATGCTTCTAGGTTTTTCTCCAAATTAAACAAAGCCTCCAGACCATCCCTCATGTTGCCTGAGGGATGCCATGGAGATCGGGGGGTGGGGGGAAGGAGGGGGGCTCAGGGAGATGGCAAACAGGCTCTTCTCCTCCTCCCTCGCTCCCGCCTTTGGCAGGACATTTGCCCTCCGTTGGTGTTGGCACGGGTTTGCTGCCACTGGGGAGACAAACGGGGTTGTACTTGGTGTTTCCATTCCCGTCTCCTCGCATCTGTGGATGATCCTGGCAATGGGGAAAGAAACTGCCCTCTGCTCCTGTTGAAAAGGGACCTAACCTTTTTTTGCCGGGGAAAACGTTGCCGTTTAGCTGCCAGAGTGCTTGGAGGTATCCCAAGTTATTTCAGTAGAAATGGCACTAAAATACCCCTGATTTTTCTCCCGTGTCAGGGTCTTTACTACTAACTTCAGTGACAGTCATACAGCTGAACTGCTTGTTTTCTTCAACACCTCCACAAACTAGACGAAACCCACCTGCTAGTGAGTTTTGGTGGGGGATGGAAGGTTTTGGGTTTTGTTTTGTACAGTTCTCGAGAGATAAACTGAACTCTCTTGTGGGGGGTGGGAAAATCACCCAGCACAAAGCAAAATGACAGCGTTCTGGGACACAAACCACCAGTTTTATTTCCAGTCTGTGGGAATTTTGGCTGGGTTCCACTGTTCACAGGTTTGACTAGGAGAGCTCTTCAAACAAAGAAACTTTAATACTGAAAAGAAACTTTGACTGCTTTTTCCTAAGTATCAAAGAGCTCTCTTGCACAACCAGCTCGCAGCAATGAGAAGTGCTAAGGGTCCCTGTCCCAGTCCTTCCTCAAAGGTGCCCTGGTGCTTTGGTTAGAAGAGTCATGCGGTAACCTAAATGACAGCAAGCCTCAATTAAGATTTAGTTTGGAGGCTAAAAACTATCCAATGATTTAGTCTCAGGGATTAAGGAAAACAAAACCTTACCGACGGCTGGATAAAATTCACATTCCTTTCAATTGTGATCATCCTACATCAAGGAAATGTTTGAAATGTTGGCAGTCTCCTACGATATGCCTGCGAAAGTTATTATATTGCTTTAAGTAATTTAAGAAAAAGGAACCAAGAGCTATAGCACAAATGTGTTATATAAATCTTCATTGGGATCACTGTTGTTTTTACAAAAATAGTTTGACTGATGTCAGGTCCCAGTGGGTGACCTTTAAAAGAGACCACATCAAAAGGAGGGGTAGAGCTGCAGCTCTCCACCCCCACACTGGCTCTTGTCCTCCTCGCTTCTCCTCACCAGAGTGCCTCTAGACAGCTATGTCATCTGTGGCCATAAAATAAATTGAAGAATGTCTGTCTCGCTAAAGGCAAAAAAGGAGCCCTTTTCTCATCTCCGTTGAAGTGGGCCACGTCCCTAGCTGGGCTGCAAAGTGAGCTGTGTACCTGCATGGCGGCATAAACAACCGTAAAATCTTCTCCTCCTCTTCCTCTCGCACCTCGGATCAAGGTGTCCTGGGTTAAGAGGGATGTTTTTGTAGGGCCTGGGCAGGGAGTGACAGGAGTCCTGGCTCTGTGCCACCTTTAATTTGCTGTTTAATTAGTGTGGGAACAGCATAATTTGCTACTCATGTCTATCAACACTGAACTGCTAATGCTAGAGGAAGAAGAAAGCTTGATTCTCAGAGAGCCTTTCTGAAGCACAGCTCCTCCTGGGAAATACATGTGGGATAGTTCGTCATCAGTGATGCTTCTTACTCGGAGTACTTATGCTCAAAATAAGAGTTCAGCACAGCATTGAGGGTGTACAGCTCACAAGATCGCTTTCTGATATTTAAACCAGGCTGCAGGGGTCTAAACTCAACAGTTATTGTGGCAGGAAATCTGCTTAGGCATTTCTTTCCTTTTTCTTCAACAATGGTCTGTTTGGTTGCAGCTTAGAAAAAGAAAATCTTTTTTGTACTGCTTTGAATCAGAGAAGTGAGTAGAAACAATCAGTGCTATCGTTACAGAAGGGTGTCCTATTTTTAGAAACCCATACAGCAGTAATATAAGGCAAAATAAAGTCTTGCTGAAGTGTCCTGCGCGAGACATTTAGAGATGCTGTGTCGGCAAACAAGAGTTCATCTACTCGGATAGAAATGGCACTGGTGGAACAAACCATTACTGGGAGGGAGTAGTTAGTGAAAGCGGATTTGTTTCCTTGTGGTCTTGGGGCAAAGAGGGGGATAGGGATGTGGGTGCTTCATGGCCACCTACTCCCTACTTCCCTATGGCTGAGTGCCGGCACCAGACCGTTGTGGGATGGTGTGTCTCAACACATCATGTGAAACTTGTCAAGAAATGACACGCTGGTGCCCAGCTAGCCAAGGCAGCCTCCCTCAACCTATGAATCACAATAACAGAGGTCATTTCTTGCAGTTCAGATGATTTTATAAAATAAGATTCCTTTTCCTTTCTTTAATTCTTTCCATGACCACGTGAACAAATATCCTCTCCTCAGATATTTCAGTCCCTAGTACTCCTTGTCACTCTCTAGAAGATCCCTTTGGTCCCTCTCTAATAGCAGTCAACCAGTGGGAGGAAGCCAACAGGTTTAGAAGCTACCTTAGGGAAGGGGAAAATGCCACAGAGCTTAGACCAGCTCTGGTTTAAGCATCCCTAAAGGCCACAAAATCCTGTGGAGCTTTCCCTGCTCATGCTGAATGCATGGATACTGCAGTCATTTCCATAACGACGAGTAAGATCCAGAGACCAACATTAGGCTGTCTATGAAAGATAAGGAGAATATACAGCAATGGGCACTTATTTGGATGCCCTTTGGGGCAAGGAGCCCGGTGCACTTCAGGCACAGGTCAGGAGGACCTTGATCAGTAATTGGACAGAGCGAAGAACACAAATATACATCTGGTTTTGATCTCTGCTTGCTCCTTACCGCGGGGAAGATGTATTCTTGTTGGAGAGACTCTCAAGGTACAGGATGGATTAATTATGGGGCACCTTGCACTTACAGCTTTTTTTCTGGCCTGCCATGTAGATGCAACCACTGAGTTTTAAATCACAGGGATTGCAAAGATTAATTGAAGATCATTGATTTTTGCCCCATAATGTACTGGTCTGCCTAAATCTTCTGGGAATCTGGTTGTTTAGATCTCTTCTTTTACTGCTGACAGAGGAGAACTGTTGATTTGGTCTTAGACAGGATGTCAGAGGGTCTGAGCACAGCTGACTACATGCTTCAAACCAAGTAATGGCATATATTATGCCACTTGCTATACCACTCACAGACAGAACAGTCTCTGCTTTTCAGGCTATTTCCCCAGACACTGTTGGGAGTGTTTTCAGTATTTGGTATTCATGACATACTCTTTGGTTAGGATTTGATTCATTCAAATTGTTTTTCCACTGAGTGACAAGAACAATAGTTTCCAGTTTCTATTGTTGAAAGTACAACTTTAAAATTTCTTTAAAATGCCAATATTTGTTTAAAATATGCTGCTTCTGATAAAATGTCTGCCACTAAGCTTGTATGGTAGAGCACTCAGAGAATGCTTTGCTCTGAAAGCAAATTTAGCTGAGAGAAAGCTAATTAAATTTTTTGTGGTTTTTTTTTTTTTTTAAAAAAAAAAAACCAAACATGTAACCTACAATTAATGATATTCTGAGTACTTATGGAATCATCTTAACTATCATTAGCAATTAGCCCACCTTGATTACTGGGGACAAAATCTCCAGGAGCAGAGAAAGCCCGTAAATTTGGACTTAGGAGGATAGGCTAGCTACGTAATTTAGTGCTTTAGGGGGTGCTAGTGCAGCAATCAGTACATTTTTATGTAATAGCCCCTTCAAGTTTCTGCTCTCTGGGAAACCAAGCAGATCAAAATGCATGGTGTAGTGGCAAGGAGAAAATTCACTTTTGGGGAAAGGGTAGGCAGGATGACTGGCAAAAGGAGTTCATGGGGGCTGTTAAGAGGGTGATGGAGAATGCCCTACCTTCCCCAAACTACTTCACCCTTCCTCATCTCCCTTCCCCCTTGAAACACCAGATTCCTCCTTCCCTATCTGCAACTCAACTCCTCTGTCACAGGCCTGAATTTTGAATGCTCCTGCTGCCAGGCATCGTCTCACCCACCTTCAAAGCTTGGTCCCAACGTGTTCATTTGTCTCTGCTATCAGGTGCAGTCTAGCCCTCTAAGCCACAGTGGGCCCCTGGCTCTAAAGGAGAGTCAAAGCTCTTTCCAAGGGCAGTGTGGCTTGTCTGATGAAACGCATGTTGCTATTATCAGCCTTGTTTTGTTTTCCTGAGAAGCAGACAAAAAAATTCATGTTCCAGACACTTAGCCTCAGCACAGCACTCCCATGTCTATCCTTGGTTAAGCTTTGCCTACTGTTTCTATGATGCTTTTACCAGCATTGATGACTTTTTTTAACTGACCCTGTGAAGCAACGTTGCTTCAGAGGAAGCCTCAGCACTGAGCTGGATTTTCTCTCTGTTGTTTCGTGGCTTAGAGACAGCCAGCTGGTAGATACGGACTTCAGCGACCTACAGGGAGGTTGCTGAGCGTTGCTTTTAGTGAGGTTTGGCCGCTACACAGGTGTCTCCAGCCTTTCCTTGTCCTCCTGGCTGAAAAGGGACAGGTCTCAAAAAGACAAGTACAGGGGAACTGTTCAGTGCAGGAGAAGCAATAGTCCCTCTTTAAAAATTCAGAGGGTGTTGCAAATTACTTAGCTGAATTTACTCTACAAGCATTTTACCCAAGCGTGTTTTTTAGCCCAGGAAATGATTCCTTCAGATAGGCCAAAAGAGGACAGAACAATTCATTTTCTGCTTACAGTGTGCAATGTGACCCAAATCAGATCCTTTTGTCGTATCCTATCGCACCCTAAATGTGTATCTCAAAGAGGCTGGACTGCCTGGTACAGGTCACCATGTAATATTTCCCGAGTATTCGTGCTTGGTCTCTGTACAATCACAGATCAGTTGTGAACAGCTGCAGAAAGTGAAAGAGGGTCATGTACTGCTGACACAGCTTCATAGTCGTTATTCAAATAATGTTCGCAGATGCTTTCTTGCCAAATTTTTTTGCTGCTTAAATCAAATGCCACCAGCCCTAGAAAACAGCTTGTCCACCACCA
Source organism: Aquila chrysaetos chrysaetos (assembly GCF_900496995.4). Classification (NCBI taxonomy): domain Eukaryota; kingdom Metazoa; phylum Chordata; class Aves; order Accipitriformes; family Accipitridae; genus Aquila; species Aquila chrysaetos. The sequence continues at coordinate 18,588,842 of NC_044021.1, forward strand.
CAGCCTAGCAAAATAGCAGTCATGTTACGTTCCTCCATCACTATAAATTGCCTAAATAAAGCAAAGAATTCGTGAAAGATAGCTTAGAGTAAGGATGGGCTTTCTCCAGAAGACTTTATAATGTGTTTCTTCTTGGCAAACAGCGGGTACGTGGGTTTTGGCCCCTTCTTGAACACGAGTGGCAACTCTGCAGATAAACTCACTGCTGCCAGCCAACTTCCTGATTTGCCTTTGGAAATGAGGCAGGACTTGTCCGATTTCTCATGAAATGCACGTTCATTAAAGTACTTACCGGCATCCAAATAGTCAGAGGAGGTAAATTGCAATGGTCAGTTGTTACACAGAAAATATTATTTCAACAAAAAAAGCCCATGAGTAAATCAGCAATTAATTTAGCCTTTAACAAGCATAGAGTTCAAACTAATTGATAGAGTTGTTCAAAAAAATCAAGGTCACTGCATACCTAAATGAAGAGGGACCAGACTGTTTATAGACGTGCAGGCTCAGGTATTAGACAGCAGCACCTTTCCAAAACACCAGCAATCACAACGGAGGGGTTTCGCTGGGCAGCACTTACCTTGCCAGGGACGCTGCTCCTAATGCCCTCCACCAACCCTTCTCGTCAGGTTTCTCACACCCTCGGTAAGGTTAACGTAGCCCAAGGAAACCACGTCTGCCCATTGGCTCGTTAGGGAAGGCTTGGTTGTAGGAGTACTTTTTTACTCCGTCTCCCCTCTTTCTTGTAAAAGAGAAACTACAAATGTTTTTCTTCCGGTTTTAGTCATTTCCCCTCCACTTGGCAAACCTTATTTTTTGACAGGATCTCTCAGATATTCAGCCTGAGTGATCCTTTAATAAGAGAACCCACGGGGAAAGTTCAGTGGTCATCTGTGGCTGTCTTGTAGGGACCAAATTCAGTGGAGCTATGCTGAGTAATAATTTCATTTTATTGTGATGATTTACTTGGTAGTCCCAGTTCCTAAGGATATTTCTAACCTTCCTTCAGCGCTAAAAAAGAGCTTTGTAGCTCTGGAAAGTCAGATTGCGGGCTTCAAGCTTTCCATGCCGTGGCCCAGTGGTGCTGTGCATGGTGAGATGGCTGCTGGCTCCAACAGCTCAGCACCTCCATGGATTACAATCGTGGGCAGTAAGAAATGCCTCTGTGCTTTAGGACACTCACTGTTGTTATTGCAAACAATTAAGAAGCCAAGACCCTGGGTTGCTTTAAAAAATGAAGTTAAGGAATAGTGGGGTTGCTGCAGACAGAGGTTTCCTTCCCATGCAGGTATGGATCAGGAGTGATGGAGGTTTGGTGTGGAGCTGGAACAAGGCCTGGGTGTTAAAACCACAAAGTGGGAAAGTACAATTAGGTATATTACCCCTTTCTCCGATGGCGAAATTCCCGTCAGTCACAAAGCAAAGAACGTCTAATGGAGGAGGGAGCGTGTGGGAAGCTGCCGTGTCCTGTGAGACATTGCTGCAGGTGTTTTGGTTGTCCTGACCACAGGTGCTAGTAATTTCTAGAGAAGCAACAGCTGTAATGTGATGCTGATAGTAGGCTTTTCAGTGGCTCTTTGCAGGGCCTGAAGGGAACAAGCTGTCAAGCGGGGGCCATACAACCATGTTGCCCTTCTACCAGCCTGGCCAAGCAGGCAGGGGAAAACTTAATTAACTCAGGAGAAAGGCACTAATGTCTATCATGCAAATAATACTGAGTAACTGATCTCTCCATATTGAAATATCAGTCAGTACTGAGGAGTCTCTAAACTCTCCTTATTGTGTGATGGAGCATGGCTGAAGGGAGAGAGAGGGTGGTATGGAAAGAGATAAAGTGATGATGTGAAACAGTAAAAAAGAAGTTACACAAATTTGTTTGTCAAGACAAGATCCGAAAAGCTCTGTCAGTGAGTGGGAAAATTGAGCCAGACCTCTGAGGTCAAAAGTGGTGGGCAGGGGGGGAAGTGAGAAGCACCAGGGTCTGATGGGCTGCAGGCTAGAAAGCTGGAGTTAGCAAGAGAAGGAGAGGTGAGAAAGGCTAATTCGTTGCACTTCAGCTTCTTAGTGTCAGTGCACACGAATTCAGAGTGGGGTACGTGCTGAAGCCCTTCCTGGGGGAATGTAATACAAAAGGTAAATTTATGAAATTCTGTATGCCTCACAGCTACAAAGAAGCCTCTCAATCTGTCCCAAGGCCTATTCTGCTGGAAAAGGGGTAAGCAGCCAAAGCTGATTGATCAGTCACCTTACGAAGCAAGCACTGTTTACATTTTTATCTAAACTGCCTGTTTGTTAGTCCTAGCTTTTTCGGCCTATAACACATTTTTAACATTGTCAAATACTTCTCATCTCCAGCCTAATCAGCTGCTCACCTATGTAAACATGGTTGTTAAATTGCTTGTGTGGAGCATTTTGCTAAAGAGAGGTCTTTGCATCTGAGATAGGAGGACCCAGACCAAGCTCTGTGCCCACTAATAGCCAGCAGCTGGTCATGCTGGTCTCCTTCCTGAAGTTGTATTTCCCTTGTGCTTCATGAGCCAAGCTAGCTGCAGCTCCTAACTCCAGGGGTGCTAGTATCTGCTAACTTATTTCGAGGTGGCAAGATCAGGACTTCAGGTTCGGGTCCACAAAAATGGATTGCCTGCCTTGCCCTGGTCCAGAGGTTATCACCTCTGCAGATGCACCAGCCTGGCTAACGTATCTGCTCCTACGTTCCTAGGTATGACCATGTGTACCGAAGTGACTTGCATCAGCTTCAACCTAGCCGCAGAACATATTAGCTGAGCTTTCTGGGTTGCGATCCCTGCTGCACTGGGCTGCTGTGGCTGAAGCAGGGGCAGGTGCCAAGCTCAAGCAACAAGGACTCCTCCAGTTTTTGTACCTTTTCCTCCTCGGACAGCGAACCAGAGCCTGCAGGCAGCTCAGTGCCTCTGTGGGCCATGTTTGGAAAGCCTGCTTCCCGCAGAAATGAACCTTCCTCAGCAAAGACAGGAGTTGCAGCCATGCACTAGTGCTGTGTGTGCATGCTACCTCCAAAAGAAGGGGTCCTCAGGCATTTGGAAACCCTAGAAAAATCCAACTAGTTAGACTACATCAGACCTGAACAGGCTGGAGTTGTTATTCTGATGAGGTATGAGTATTATTTTCCTAACCTACTCAGTCCTCGGGGCAAACTGTGACATATTGACAAAAGGTGCCTCTTACTGGTGAAAACTAGTCATCTTTTTGTATGCATGTATGAGCCTTTTCATATTAATTTCTGCTGCACTGGGAAGATTGCTGTTTTCTGTGTCAGTGGAGAGGTGAAGCATTTCCCAGGTCCTCATAATTCTCATCATAGGTTTGTAAACTTTCCATGGTAATTTCAAATAGGAAATCCCAGCTGGGATGTTGATAAATGCTCCTGGTGAGTCAAATAATAGATATCTTACAGTAAATCCAAGGAAACATATCTGAGGGCCCTCCTGCATCCAGAAATGAAAGGTTAACTTTAGACGAAAGGGAAGAACCAAATGCTTTTGCTGCAGTGTGTCGAGCATATCAAAATAATTACTCGGGTTTTCCTATCTCTTTCAAGACAAGGTCTTCATTCCCAGCTTCTCATTTTCCTCAGCTGGACAGACTGATGATGTGTGTCCAGATTGGTGCTCCTCCTTTTTGGGTATGACAGCTGTGTGTCTTGTTACTTGGAATGGACATATAAATCAGTTTGTCCTTCCATATGTGAAACCCATTATTGTCCAAAATTTTTTGATGAATAATAGTTCCAGGCTCACTTGTCCCAAAAAGAAATTTAGCAGTCCTTCCTGATGGTCACTGAGTTGGTGAAAAATGCCAACAAAGTGTTGCAAAAGAAAACAGACTCCTGCTTTCAGGCAGCCTCAGCACGTTTCAGGCTGCATCCACATTACAGACATCAGCTACTGCTGTGTTTTGACTCACAGAACCTTCCTCTTCCAGAGACATTCCTGGTACAAATGCCAGTGAGTTCACTATTGAACAATTTGCTGTCTGTTAATTCTTTTACTCTGTTACAGCCTACAGTGCAAAAGTTGTTTCCAGAGGTATTCCACCTTTAGAAGAAATCCTTTCCCTATTCAGTATTGGTCCAATGGGTCCATTTATTCTCCCAGATAGTAGCTTGTACCCCTGCTATAGTCATCTGCAATCATTTTCCCTAAGTCCAGTGGTCATCTTCTATTTTTCTAAAGATCCTTCCTTGCCAAATCATCTTCCAACAGCGCCATGAATCTGTATGTTTATAGCCCCCTTTGAGGTAATTAGTGCCTCGTAATGCTTAGACTCATCAAGTTTTGTCTGAGCTTCAGCCCCCGGAGCTGTCTATGTATCTGCACCCCAGTTCCTCAGGAAAAGGATGTTTTACGTAAATCGCTTTTACATAGCGCAGTTGTTGCACGAAACCTTACATGAAACAAACGTTGCACAAAATGATGCAGCAGGCCTGAGGACTTTTGCATCTTGCTCCTTTCCCATCTTCCCTGTCTCTGGCATGCAGCCATCATGGCAGGCGCTCCTGTTTAGCCCCATGCTCCTCTGAGCTGGGCTCTGCAATCTCTGAGCTGCTCCTGGAGCACTTCTTAGCTAGTTAAGCTTAACAGAGCAAGCCTCTGGTTGTGGCATGTTTGTGTCTTTTTGTTTGTTTGTTTTCCTCTAGGAGTTGCTTTGCCATAAATTCACCTGCGACGAAGCTTGCAGGCAGGACAAATACTCAGGGAGAGGTGGATGTGCTGCCCCGGTGCAAGCTGGGGGGTTCACAAAGGTTCACAAACGTTGTTAAGGCAGTGGACTGAAAGCCAAAAGTGCTTGTGGCTCTTTTCCCAGCTCTGCCATGGAGTGTGGTCTCTGATAAGATATTCTGGCACCCTGTTAATACCTTATTTCTCCTCTTCTCCTTGGCAATATCAACTGCAGAGTCCCTTTGCATTAGGATTCACTTTTGGCTTATTTTTTTTCAGCACCATTAAAACCTGCTTCCTCTCCCCCTGGCCTGTACATTAGATGGATATATTTAAAGTGATCCTCAGTACAAACCTTGAATAATGACAGCAATAAAGAGGAAAGAACTAGAGACGCTTGGTCCTAAGAAACACCAATTAGGTTTCATGGGCATCTGCAGTTGCGTCAGTGTGTATCAGGGAGCTCTTGGGCGCAGCTTCCTTTGGTTTTCCTGAAAAACTTTTGTTTCAGACATCTATGTTTCAGGGGTTTGGGTCTGACCCTACCAAACACTCCAAAAAGCTCTTTCCTCTTTCATGGGAACAAAAATCTACATTAAAAGAATCCCAAATGTAGAGATATTGAAACCAGGTACAAACTGTCTGCCTTGGGTCTCCCTCTCATTTCAAGGCACAGAGTTTACTTCTCTGCTGAGGGAATGAAGCTGTCTTGAAGCATCAGCAGATAATGAAAAGTAAAACCATCCACTGAGTTTCAACTTGGGCTCACGTCAAAATTACGTTAAATGATAAGTCTCACTGGGCTTACGAGTGAGGCTACAATAATTGCTCAAAATTGTGCTCGGGGCATTAGAGATTTGCTGGAAGATTTATGGCCCAGAAGAAGCCTTTTACAGTAAATCTGGTCCCACATCTGGTTTGACATTGCAGTCTGAAAATGGGTACAATTTAGAGTTTTGTGTCTTGCCAGGAAGGCTGTTTTTCACCCAGTAGAAACAGAATAGCCCAGACTTGCCTTGGTTTGGATGCTGACTAAAGTGGTGGCTCTGAGAGAAAAGACAACAGTGGCTTCTGGGTGGTTTTTTACAAAACTGAAAATACATGTCCAAGAGGTGGGTTCTGGGCATAGTCTAAGCAGTCATGTTGAAGGACACGCTGCCGGGTTATGAAAGGGGAAGCAGAGCCCTTTCTGATGCATCTCAGTGCCAGGGTGAATTAAACACAGGAGCAGTTTGCATGAAAGTGCAAACGGTGCAGAGCAGTCTCAGCTCGGCAGGGCTGCTGCTGTGCTTAGCAAATGAGACAGGGCTGGGACCAGTGGGGAGAGAAGGTATAGCACAAGCCAAGCCATTGCGACTGGCCTGATAGATCCATTTCAATTATGCTCAGGGTCCTGATTCATCTCCCACCTTTGGGATGCTTGCAGTCAAAAGAAATAATAGAAATAAGTTACTGTAAAATGGTAGACTGGGATCAGCTTCATAATTTATAGTCAGCTGCACTTTAAATTCCTTTTTTACTGCTTTCTAACTGAAAGCTTCTGACACACGACTTTCTCTCAGGGCAGATAGATTATTGCACTAAAATTTCTATGGGATGCTTTGTTTATCTGTGCTAAGGTTAGATTGCTCAACATGCACTTAAGTAAATAACATAAAACCCAAGGACTATCTTTAGCTACTGCAAAATGTTTTCCCTAAAATAACGAAGTACGTAACTGGCATTGCTTGAGCAAGAGTTTACGATACTGTTTCAGTATTTTTTTTAGTGTAGTAGGAAGAGGGCAGAGCAGTAGAGAGTATCTGGGAGTAAAGCACTTGCCCTTTTTCTTGGTGCTAGGAAAAGCAGCCAAGGCTGGCCCTGAGGCAGTAGCAAACCTGACTCCACGGATGACTGAGTGCGGCGGCTGACGGGTGTACGTTGTTCTGACAAGACAGGGGTGAGCAGGGTGGGTGGGAGGCCTGTTTTGGGGGAAGCGTCAGATAGTAGTGTGCACGGAAGAGAAAATGGGAAAAATGTAGATGTGGCACGCATTAAGGTCTGTGGGTTGTTAACAACTGGGAGGTGCTCACAGGCAAAGATTTGGTTTGGGTGGAATATCCTACATCCCTCCAGAGCTGCATTTCTGGGCCAAGGCTGGCGTAGGGTGTCAGGGGAGCTTTAGAGGAAGGAATTGGTGGGGCAGCCTGAACGTGACTTGTGCGATCTCCATTCTTGGTTTTTGTACACAGCGAGAGGAAAGGTGTGAGTACACTAGTTGTGTGCTAGTTGATCACAAGATCACCCTGAGTCACTGGCATGACCGGCCCTTAAAAATACAGGGAAATGTGATCTCAACGTGAATTCCCAGGAGGGGCATAGAAATATCAATGCTATTTCGTAAAGCACCAGCAAGATGTCATCGAGAAGCCTGGTCACCTACTTCCAAGAAAAATCAGTTCACACTGGGACAGATGCAGAGACAGGTCATTAGGTTCATTAAGTAAATGATTAGGGGTTGTTTTTTTGTTAGGGAAAGGTATTAAAAAGCCTGCTGGTTTGTTTAGCTTAGCAAAACAAAAGCTTGAAGGGGATACAACTGCTGTCTATAGATACTTCAGCAAATACACACCAGCAAGAGAGAGCTGTTTAAGCTAAAGAAGAGCTCTGGTACAAGAACAAACGAACCTCAAGTGCTCATGCCAGCCCTGGAAGGAGACCTCTACCCTTGGGAGAAGAAAGAAGGGAGTATTGGTGTGATAAAACAAAACCTCATTTGAAGGTGCAGATGGAAAGGCATTGTATGACCTGGGACAGGGAAGTCCTTTCCAATCTTATGTCCCCATTTGCAGCAGGGTTTACAATATCTGGTGGCGAGAACAGAAGCTTTTTAGTTGGTGGGCAGTTTAACATGGGAAGTATTTAAGATCTTCCCTCATATTTTTAATGCCTTGTGCTTGCACGGTTTTATGCTCCTGTGCAAAGAGCTGTAGAGTGCCATTGTTCTGACTTACCTTTGCTTTGGGTTTATTTGGACAAGGGTAAAAGTCTGCATCGGGACTGAGCTATTGGTTCATATGGAGACCAGCTGTGAAGAAATGGAGAGCTTTTGTGAAAGGCTGAAGTATGTGCGAGGGCACTTGCGGCAGTTCTGTGGGTTGCGTGTCTTGTTAGTCTTTGCGGTTTATTACCCCGTTGTTTAAAATTAATGGGAGTTGTATGTATCTTGTAAATGAACATATAGGATCATTTCCAATGTCTCTATCCATTTATTTCTCTCCTAAGTAGAAACTGATGAGATCTGCAGAAATTGTTCATTGTAAATAAACGCCTTGACAAATATTTGAATGTTTTTGTTTTATAAGTTAGTTGTAAATATTTTTGTCATCGTTCAATTGTTACCAGAAATAACTCAGTCCTGGAATTCACTCCCTGATAATATGTTACATCTTCCTGGAAAAACTACGTTCCAGGGGTCACATTCTGCGAATAGCTTTCCTAACTTAAATTACTAGCCAAATAGTCTGAAGGGTCCTATATGACTGCTGTTGCGAAACCCGGCTTTCCTGGTAGCCATCTGCATTTAATCACTTTCAGGAAAAAAAGTTACATGCAGCGCTTTTGGACCCTTGCTTTTCTTTTGAGAGTGCATACCTGCAAGTATCTTCATTATTCACGTTTTATGTTCGTGTGAAGGATGTTCATACCTCCTGTTCCCAAAAACCACAGTGGGGTACTGCTAATAATGGCCATTCTTCAGTGTCAAGTTATACTTTGGTGATAGCTTCAATATTATCACTATGATGCTATAAAGAAATGAGGAATATGCGTTTGGGCTTTGTTTAGAACAGAGCACTGCAGTTTTCATATATGTTCTTGTTTCTGTAGTTTAAGAACTTCCAGGCTCAGTAAAAGTTAGAAATCAACTGAGAGTCTGGAAACGGCACAGGTAACAAAAGGAACTGTTACTCTTTAATTCAAACTAAAGTTATTACTATCCTTAGGGCAGGACTCACTTGTCAGGGAGAAGGGTGAGGGGTAAAAAGAGATGGATGGGGAGCACAGATGGAGTGATGTTCTTCAGGAGACATCATCTGAATTTAAGAGAACCATTTCACCTCATCTCTTCAGCATGAAAGATATTCAACTCGCTAAAAGAAAACTTTACAGGACTAAGGACCAAACCACCTTTCTCAGTTACGCCACCTAATTCCTGCAGCTCTGTGAAGTTAGTGAGGAAGCTGGAAGGCAGAAAGGCAGGGCTTTGGTACAGGGGTGAATGTGGCCCCGGAGAACAGAGCACCACGGAAAAGCGTGGAGCAGGGCATTGCTAACAGAAAAATACAGGAAATTCTTCCTGGAATCTCCAGGGAAAAAGGCTTATTTCAAGATCAGAAGAAAGCAATTATCTCTATTTTCTTCCAGGTAGAAAAAACTCCAAAACCAAACCAACCAATTCCACAATCATATACCTTCCTTTTTTCTCAAAGTATGGTTTATCATGAATGTACAAACAGAAAAAAGGCTCTTTCTGAACAGTCTACAAAACTTTTGTTTCCCTGCTAACAGTAAAACAGTGGTATGATCCTGACCATTTGATGAGAAAATAGGAAGGTGGAGGGTCCCTCCAGAACAGACGCTAATTCTTTTTTTAACATTTTGCATGGAAAACACTGAGTTGGGCAGCGTGTCAAAACCTGCAGCATTTTGGCTGAACTTTTTTGAGTTTGGGATATTTTTGCCCAAATGGTAATATTTTACTCTCTATTAGATGTACATGATGGATAATTTCATTTAACCAAACCCCTGATTTTTCCATAGGAAATCATTTGCAGTGGAAAAAGGTTTTGTTTCAGCTCAAAGAGCAGGCGACGGGCCGCGCGGCAGGAGGACCAGGTACCTAACGCAGCCTCAGCCCCAGCGGCAGGGCTTATGGAGGGATATGTTTTCCTTGTAAGCTTTTATAACCTCGGCAGTGTTTCTAACAGCCAGCCAGTAGCTACCAGGACTCAAACAGCTCTCTGGTGACCGTCGTGTTCCTGAGGCTCTGCTCGACTGGGGCATGACTTTATATAGCCATTTATTCCTTAATAGCTGCAGGGATCGACCACATGGAACAGCATCCTCGGAGCCGGCACGGCACTGGCTCTGAGCCTGGGAGGCCCCCTAATTTCTCCTGTTACGTCCTGAGGTTGCTCTCTTTGGAAAGCCCAGGCCTGCCGCGCCAAGCTCGGTGGGATCGGTTACAGGGCAGCCGCTGCCAAACAGCTTCGTGGGGCTGCTCAGAAAACAGTCCCTGAACCGGCGAGACTCGGCTTTTCTAGCAGAGGAGCGGCAAGGGACCAGCGCTGGGCTGTGCGCCCCGGGGAAGGCGAGATGAACGGAGCCACAGGGAGAGGTTGCTTGGTTGTAAGCTGAGGTTTATATCGAGCACCAGTGTTGCAGGGCAATACACGTCGGGCTCTCGGTACACCCTGTGGGCAGTTGGGAGTTAAACCTTCAAGTGGTGGGTGTCCTCAGGATCCCGTGTCCAGGGGTCTCGGGCATCTGTCTCTACCCGATGGGGGGCAGTTGGCTGAGACATCCAGCCACGGCTTGGTGTGAGGAAGGGTGTTCTGCTCAGCGGGCCAGCAAGCATCTGACGAGCGGGCATCATGCTTTCCCCTCCCGCAATCACTGCGCGGAGGTGCAGTGTGCTGTGATGGACAGCACTGCTAAGCCTGCCGAGGCCCTGGACCACCCAACGCCGTGGTTTGTTGTTGCAAGGCTATGTGGAGCAGTCACTCATCCGTACGTACTCAATCCCCACCAGGGAGGGACGCGCAGTGACATTTGGATGTGATGGGCAGGCCAGACCCTGCTAAGTCAACTAGGACCTGCAGCACAGGGTTTATCCTGATTTCATGCTCTTATGGTGGCTTTGTACTGATGGCGAGGTCTGCTCCAGCATGAATCTTGCCAACGCAAAAGTAGCCAGCAACCCTTTTTAACCAACTTGAGCCAGCAGATTGAATTTATGTCAGATCAGCTTTTGCATCACATGGTCGCGCAGTTTCACATACGGGACTAGCAGTATCTGAATCCACTGTTTCTCCTAAACTATGCCCTGCCTGAAAAAAGCAGCTCTGCTGATCACCTGCACTTGCAGAAAGGATGGGGAGGAGGAGGGAGAGAACGAGAGGATGAGTTTGCCTGCTGGGGACCGAGGACTTGCACGCAGCGGCCCTAGGAGAGAGTTAACCCTGGAGCTCAGCGCTCGCTCTCTGCAGGGCTCTCCTTTGCTTGCAGAGGGGCTGGTAACCCCTGGATGGACGCGTGTCTGTAAAGGATGGGGGAGGGCAGGGGGAGCTTTTATTTAAGGAACCTTTCCAAAAAAAGCTGCCTGTGAGATTATTCTTTCACTGTTCAATAACACGCGTTGCAAGAGAGAGGGAGTACGATATTCTCCAGATTAGGGAAGAGGACTTTCTGTGTTTTGAACTGTTTCAGAGGCGCCCCTCACAAAGAGTTCAGAACAAAACTAAAAATAGCTTACTCCATTAATACTAAGGAAACACTTTTTTTTTGCCAAGAAACTGCAATCCTATTTTTTATGCCCACTGATTTTAGAAAGCAGACTTGTAAGTCCCTTTGTGTTGGGCCTCTTTCTAAGTAAAGAGCATTAGGAAGATCAAGGTTGCTTTGTACTTTGTTTGAAGAACTATCAAATAGCAGCAGTATCAGATAATGTGGATTATCATCTTCTAGCTCTCTACAGTTTTATGCATTTTAATTACTTGTACAGAAAGAGTTCTGTGGGACGTCTGAGGCTTAGAAACAGACACTAATTAAACAAGCAAAGTGTGCTGAGATCTCTGTTTTCCTGAACTGTGTCAGTAACAAAATTCTCTAACAGAGAACAAAACAACAAGTTTTTGTTTTGTCTCAACAAAAACTTCCTCCTCCCCCTCTCATCTGAGCTGTGGGTATTGAACAGTGTAATGTTTTTATAATCATCTGATTTAGGTAACAGCAGATAAACTCAAAACACAGAAAGAAATTGGGCCAGGAAATCCACAGTGGCTGTTCCAGTAGCTTTCCAGAATCCCTGACAAACCTCACGTCAAATCTCCAGCTGCAGCTTTACATGAAGAAAGCCTATTTTTTCCCTGTGGATCAGTGTTGTTACAAAAAACCATTATTAAATCGTAGGTAGAAAGGGCGATCTGTTCAAGGCAGTGTAGAAACATATCCAAGCTCAGCCTGGTCCCACTTTGTCTTCCTTCCAGTAGGTAGGTGCTGGGAGGAGCACTAGTGCAAGTTGAGCGCACCTTAGAGACTTGAAGATCATTGACTACTTGCCTAAAGTCATCAGGAAGCCTAACAGCTGACCCTGGAGGGGTGGGAAAGGGACACTAAATCATGATCAAGAATATGCCCAGATTAAAGGAATATGGGTAAAGGGTTGGCAATTTCTTCCAACAACCTTGTCCTTCTGTCAAAATGATGGTATTTTAGCTCCTGTCTGGACTGCTGGCTCTGGGCTGGTGAACAGGGTTCCATTTATTGGCCATTTTTGGTTGAATTGTTAGCTGCACACTGATTATAGAAACCCAAGTGCTAAATACAGTTGCTGAATCCTCAGCATCCCTTGTCTTATTCATTCCCTTCCTTAACAGAGGTGAGTCCTTGGGGTCAGTTTCACACTATTGCAATGGGTATTTAACAATACCTGACGTGACGCAGAATACTGCAGTATTTCCAGGAAGAATGTTCTCCGAGGCAGACGGTTTCTAGTGTGCACGTATGTGCCTGTACTTGTGTGCGTGCTGGCTATACTCTTCTTCGAAGCTGGGAGATAAGAATGGGATTATCCCGTATCGGCCAGCTACAGGCTTCTCAGACATTTCTCTGAAGCATCTGGTGCTGGCTAGCATCAGAGACAGGATATTGTGTCTAAGCAAATCTGGCAATTCCCTTATTTCCAGGCACTGGACAGAAACAGACTGTTTTCTAGTAGAAGGTGGCTCATATTTCTTGCCAATGCTGACAGTCAAATGCCGCTTTCACATTCTCTCTTACTCCTAATACACAACCTCAGGCTGAAGGTCAAAGGGTAGATCCTGGATGTTCCCATGCAAGGAAAATCAATTTAGATTCACAAAAGGCAGAGCGGTTGGTGCAGAAGGTCACTGCATGGTCTCAGTTGCTCTTTGGGTTTAGAAATTTGAACAGGGAGGAAGGAGGGGGCATGAACAAGGATGAATTGATGGAGCAGGATTGCCTGCAGACTGGCAGAACAAGAAGAGGCATAGGCAGAAGGGCCATGTGCAGGAGAGATTGATGTGTCCCACTGTGCCAGGACCCGGACTATCCCAAAATCTCACCAGTAGCTGTAATTTGGCCTCAGTTCATCCCATTGTGAAGCAAGATGTCCACCAAGTTTAGATTTCAGATCCAACCTGAGACTTTTTACTTTGTTTTATGGGGAAATTTGATACCAGATAGTTTGCTTTGAATCAAGCAACAGACTCAGACAAACAGAGAATGACCTGATTCCTCGCACAAGGATGAATTAAGATGCTTTTGAACCTAAAACACTGGGGTAAAACTACAAGTCTGCTGTCGTGGTGTAGCAGGAAAATCTGCTTGGCCTATAACAGACAATTTGACCCCATAGGAAACTAGAGCTGAGAAACACTTTCCAAGAGGTTTGGGGGGGATTCTTTGCCTTATAAAGATGCTCATTTCCCCAAAAAAGGACATTAGCAAGAGTCAAATATTTTTTGGAGGGGCCAGGGCAAAAGACTTTGAATGAAAGGCAATGGGGAAAGCAACTCCCAGGGCAATAACGCAGCGCATGTCTCCCCCCAGCACAGCGTGTGGAGGAGGTATCGGTCCTCTCCACCTCTGCCTTCTGCTTGCCTTTCTGCTTTCAGGCCGGTGAGTGCATTGAACGGAGCCGCACGCCATACGTCTCGCGAGGAAGTGCTTATAGCTTGCATTAGGGACGTTGGCAAACTCAAGCTACCCATTATTGCATCACGTTTAAGCTAAGTTTCACAAAGGGAGGCAGACTATTGCTCCTCTGAGAGGCTAACGTTGTCATTTGGTAAGAAAGCACCCAATGAGTTAATCCCCCCCTTCCAGCTCGTTATGGTTTTGAGCACCGCTCAGTAATAACACGATGCACAGCTTCAAATTTAAGTACCAAGATCCCTACATAGACTGTTTTGCAGCTTTCATGGGTACAGCAGAGCATGACAGCTCCCCAAGGGCCAGACCAGTGCTGCTGTTTTCATCTGGAGGCAGGTTCTTGCTGCAGAGTCTAATGCCCCATTGAATTCAGTAGGGTTACATCAGGAGTAGAATATGAATCAGGATCTTAGTTTGTCATTTGGCATTTAGTTCATATTTGGTGTTGCTATAAATAGGCCATTTGGCTGCAATTCTTATTTCCAGATTTTTTTTTTTTTTTTTAACCTCAGCTACGCTTTTTTAGACCACGAGTGTGTGATGAGTCTCAAAATGTCAGACTTGGTATTGGAAAGGGCAGATAACTGAGGCATGGCTCACTCCTGTCCCAGGCTGTTTGCTGCCTTCCCACTGCGGGCAGAAAAGGGCCAAATGATCAGTCTTGGCGCAGTCATCGAGGGTTGTTTTGAGTTCCTAGGAATTTAACCCTATGACTTTGACCTTTGACAAGAACACTTAATTATTTCCAGCTCTCTAGCCAGGTCATAAACTGGCCCTTTAGAAAAGTTTCCTGCTCTCCATAAAAGAGAGCTCTTGGCTCCTGTCATAGCAGAGTTTACATTCTTTGAACAGAGGGGCTTCTTGAATCAGCAGGATGCTATGGTTGGGTTAAAGAGTTCAGCATTTGGTTTTGTTTTTAACAGTAGATGAATCTGTGTTCCAAAATGCCATCCCGCGTCCAGATTTTGTATCTCCCAAAATTTTCCTTTTGTTTTTTGTTTCCCCAGATTCCGGAATTTGAGATTGTTCCATTATAAAAACAGAATTTATCTACAAAATCAGAATAAAAACTATTCCACCCTTTTTTTATTTTCAGGGTCACACTTGGATAATAATCAATATTTTATTCATCCAAATACCCAGCAGTGACTGTCTTGTGCTCCTGAACCTTTAAGTTTCCGTAACAGCTTATGAGTATATCTCTTCCCTTGGCTGACGTATCAAGCTGCAAATGGCACACCCTCCATACGAGGCAAGAGAAACTTTTCTTTTCACCTTTTTCTGTAATGTTTTCCATGCATTCCAGTTTGTCAGGGGGACGTTCCTCCTTCCGTCAAAAAATAATAAATGCAAAACGTTAGTTATGCCAGACTAGCCGATAACTTGGAAAGCAAGACCCCAGCTGCAGTGCATCGTGCCTTGATGAAGGAGTATTTCATCCCACGCTTTCTCTGATTTAGGTAAACACACAGACCTAAACAACCGCAACGCACCAGGGAGTAAAGAGAGACTGCCTGGCAGCCTTGCAAGGCTCCTGCTTTTTAGCAGCCCAAAGATGGGTGTGTGCTGACCTCCGTGCGCACGTCACTCCGTCACTCCCGGTAAGGAGCTATTGAAGCCTCACTTAAATGACAGTAAGGTTTAACGGAGAATGTAATTCTGCCTTCCCACTTAACAGCTTTACCAGTAAGTTGCTGCTTTTTCCTTACATGGGGATGTGGTTGGTGGCGACATTCTTTTAAAATGAAAAGGCGGCTCTCGGTACCAGAAACCGCTCGCCCGCATTTCTAGCGTGATGCGCTGTAAGGCAGCAAAACAGAGCTGAAAAACAAACTTTTACTGAAACACCTATTTTTAGACTGATTTCCCAGCTTATGCAGCCCCAGGCTGCCCCCCGAGGGCACTGTAACTAGAGCTGGCCTGAGGCAGGCGGCTCGGGTCCAAATCTGCGTCCGCATCAGCCCGGGTCTGCAGCCTGGGGTCGGAGCGGGGTGAGCGAGGAATCGCTCGGAACGCCCGCGCCCACCCCGCGAAGCTTCGGCCAGACCCGAGCGGCGACCAGAAACCCCCCGGGTGCCCCCGCGCCTTCGCCTCCGGATTTGGGGTCACTGAGGTGCCGCAACCAGCTGCGGGACCGTCACCCACCAGATGTTGGCGAGGAAAGAAATGAACACCAGCCGTTCCTCGCCTCGTTGCGGGGAGGGGGAAAAGGAAATGCATGCGTTAAAGATCACCAGTGGTAGCAGTGTTTGCATTTCTTGGTCTGCAGAGAATGAATTAATTTCAACAGTGACGTTATTAAACTTGTCTCGGAGACCAGAAAGCAGCTGTAAGCATCTTTCCTGCTCGGAGGTAGTGTCCCATGCCTTGCAGAAGGCTGGATTCCTGAGCGTGACCTGGGAAATCCTGCCCTTCCCCTGCCTCGGGGGGGCTGCCAGCTTCCACCTTAGTTATATGTGGTTATATGCCATTGCTAGGCCCAGGGGAAAAAAAAAAAAAAATTTAAAGAAGGCTGAGAGCTTTACAGGCCACAAGCCCTCAGGAAAAGGGCTGCATTTCAAGATGAATTGATTTAGCTCTAAACACAAATGGCATGTTTGTAAAACGGCACAGAATCTCAGTTGCTGAAGACAAAACAGTGATTAGTGGCGATGCTGAAGTCTGTGTCTTGAACGGTTTGTCTTTTTTTATGCTTTTGTCCCTTCAAAGTCTCCTGTCTGTACATAATGTCCTGAAAATGCCTTCTGCTGCCTTACCCTCACCAACAGCATTTTGCAGCAGATGAACTGCATTTTTGCGTGTCCTTTCCTGTAAGTCTTTTCTTCAGTTCAAGCCTGCAAACAATTGACTTTTTAAATTGCAATTCCATGCTGCCTGAGCTGAATTCTCACCCAGAGGCTGCTTTATACCGCTCCAGCAATGCCAAACTGCTGAACTGCCAGCATGGTATAAAAGAGACCTGGACATTAAAAAAACATCCTTTCCTGTCTCTAGAATATTTTCCATACGCTATAGAAGTACCAAGTACTTCTGTTTTCTCAAAATAAAAAAAAAAAACCAAAGAAGCAAACTCACCCATTTAATATTCCTACTCCCCATATAGACCATATGGTATTTTAAATACCATCTTTCAGGGCCCTTCTTTTTTAAAAGTTAAGAAGTTTTATAGCATAAATATTTTCCCCGTGAGGTTAGGAAACCAATGTGTCGGACACTATATTTTTTAACAGTTATGGTATATTAGATCATGGTCTTTTGTGGTTAGGTATGACATCAGGCCACCACAAAGCCATACCAGGAGAATCACATGGAGGAAAACATGTCAACTTAATAGCTTTCAACATGCAGGGGAATTCAGAAAAGCCAAAACCTGGGTATGTGGAATGATCTGTCATTATTCTGACAAAGCTAACCTGAGGTGACTTGCAAGCATGTATACTTATGAGAAGTTTAGAGGAAGAGATAAGGTGAAAAGAATTACTATTTGGATACTGCAACTTCAGCAAAAAAATTGGCGAGGCAGGCAGGTCAGCCACTGCCCCCACCTGCCCTCCGGTAAATCCCTGATAATTCACCTGTGATCCGAAGCTCTTGTTACAGGCTTTCCTAAATGAGAACGGCAGCCCAAACTGCTAACAGACCCACCTCCTCATCTGGTGCATCTGGCCTGTCACTTTGGTAATGTTTTCATTTATCCATTCCACTTACCTAGTTGTTTTTTTTTCTTAATGCAGCACAGGCAATCCTTAGACCTTTCAGCCATTGTCAGGCTGGCTGTAGGTGATTTAGGTGGGGAGGGAGCTTGGGACCCACACCTGGGTGGATATTTTTCACCCTTGTAATTTTTCTATAGCTATTATGACCTTCCATTCTTAATAGGGCTTTCCTTTGCAACGTGCAGCTGAGATGCGTAAACAAAAATTATTCAGAAACAATTTCATGTGACCCATCAGGCCATTCAGACATAACCAGTCTGCCTTGTACTTTGAATACTGACTATTCACAGCAATGCTATTACAAAGCATATAGAGCTCAAGGATTCCTGTTAGAAATTTTTAGGGAAATCGTTCTGAATAAAGAACTCGTTCAGATTTATTATTTTTTCAGCTGTTTACAGGCAATCTACAAACTCAGTGAGAGAATAAGTTTGTGGACTGCATTGCATGAAATTGTAGCAGTTATTAAGTCAAATCTAAGAAAAGTGGACTGGATTTTTACTTCCTCCTCCTGTCATTGTCTGTGCTAAATGACTTTTACGAAAGCACTGATAGCAAATTTCACTCACAATGTTTCTTATCAGCCCTCACACAAGGAGATGAAGATATTTCTGATAACTTTTAAAGTTATTCTTTTTTCAGATTCCAATGTGTTCATAACAGCATAGAAAAGGGAATTGGTTCTGACTCTGCATGTGGGACAAACCCCCAGGGGCCAATTCATTTGCTTTGCTCACAGCGAGCTGCTGCTCTCCACTTTTGATTTCATAACAGCTTGACACTAGCTTAAATATTATCCTTTTTAGTTTGCTTTAATGCGCTCTGGGATTTGATTTTTTTGTTGTTGTGTTAGCTGGTTTTGTTTTGGATGGGGTTTGGAGGACTTTTGTGGTCAAAAGCTCTGACATAGGTCTAAAACCCTGCATTGCTCCCTGTCCTGGCAGCCTGGGGGAGATCAGCTGAACCCAACCTGCCCAGCTGCTCCCCTGACTGAGCAGTTACAGAGGGGAACTGGGGCAATAGGAGGTGTGACGCTTGAAAAAACAGAGGGATCCCATTTTCTTTGCAAAATGACAAAGAAATATAGCAGGCCAAGCCCCTAGGTATGTCCTTGGGTGCTGCACCAAACACTGGCCTCCTGTAGCTAGCCTCTAGATTTTTAAGGCACTTTCCTGAGTGAGGCTGGGGAGGGGGCTTCATAACCACCTCAAAGCCACATCGTGCTGCACCCTTGTCCTGTGTTAGCCTCATCCCTAACAGCCCCTAGCTTGTGGAGAGGTGGGGGGAGCCCCGTCAGAAATGCACCTATCGTTAGACCTTCCAACAAGGGCAAGATACTCAGTGTTTGCTTCGTGTTGGGTTGGGTTGGGCATGCCTGTACTTCTAAGCCCTTAACGCCAGGGAAATGCTGCTTCCTTGCCCTGGGTTATTGCAAAACACAAGTATTAATGGTTGATGAGTATTTATCAGAGTAATAAGGAACTTCCTGACTTTTCAGGGAAACATTTAGTATGGCTTTTCTAAACCACCAAATAATGATTATGGCCATAATTTTCAAAGAAAACCCTCAGCTAGGCACTGAAAAGAGACACGTGGTTTCCACAGGCTGGCAGCACCGCACAGGTCCCCTTGCAGCTGCGGGGAATTAGTGCAGAGAGCAGCAAAGCAGCCGGCAGGGAGGCAGCTTTGTATGTTATCTGCAGATGTTGTTGAGAATAGCACTGCTGTGGGATGGCCTAAAGGAAGAATTTGTCCCAATTACAGCAGAACCTTTGGAAATTGGTGGAGTGGTAAGGTCCTTTGTCAATCTAGCAGCAAAATCCTCTCCCTCCTGTGTTCTGTGACAAAGATGGAGGACAAATATTCCGGGCTGGGAATTGTACAAAAGGAGCCCTTAGAAGTTCTGCAGTCCCTGGTTTCAGGCCCTTAGCAAGGGATTGCTTCAAGCTGTAAAAAAGGAGTTTAAACAGTCCCTAGTTAACCTCTTTTCTTTGTCCAGAGTCTTCTCATGTCTCCAGCTGCTGTATTCATGTGCTTCCCCAGCTGAAAGGGAGCCAGGCACAGGGCAAGCAAGTCTGTAAGCTCAGAGACTCCCTCTCTTACAGTGTTTGGAAAGCAGAGTGAAAGCATTAGAGAAAAGCAGTTGTGGCTCTTCCCTGGCCTGTTTTGCACCCTTTTGGTATGCTCTTACCCCAAAAGCTGATGATCACTAGCATAAGGATTGCCGTGCTGGTGGTTTTCAATTCCTAGTGGAAGCTTAAAGTTTCTGCTTCTGACTGGTGTAGTTCATTGCAACTATCAATAAAAGCAACGGATGAAGGTTAAGTCCTTGAACTCTACGTTGGCTAAGGTCCAAGTCTTGCATCTACTTATATTGGTGTGCTACAATATATTATAAACCTCTGATCATAAACAGAGATTAGATAAATACTGCCGAGACAACTGATAATGGCCAAGAGTTAAAAAAAAAAAAAAAACAAAACCACCCAAAACAAACCCCACAGTTTGTTGCTAGGATGGTGCTTGTCTTTTAGAGGAGGAAGTGTTGTCTTTTTTCTGATGCTGACAACTTTCCCTGGCAGAACAGCCAGCCTTTCTAGGAGCAGAAATGTGACTGTCACTGTATAAAACCTGTGTCTCTCTTACTTTGTAGATTAAACTGTGTATAAAAGACCACTCATTCGTATACCAGACAAATACGCTAACCCCTTTGAAGCTGGCTGAAGGAAGGATTTTACTTGTTATTTTTCAGGCAGTTCTTGGCTAGTTCTGGGTGCACAAAACACACAGAGTCCATGAGACCCTTCGTCCCCTCCCTTGCTTGTGAGGAAGATAGACGTGATGTTGGAGAAGGGCATGTTTTCACATTGTAAGCAAGCTGTGGTGCTGTTCCCACCAATGTGGTTTAGAAAAGCAAGGTTCATTTGCTCTTTCTGATGGATTTTATTCAGAGGGAGTCATGGACTTCAACTTTCCATTAAAAATCCCAACTGTTTCTCTTACTTTTCATAATGGAAGGAATCACATAATGTACCTAATGCTGGACTAGATGTTGTTGATACTGCTTCTTGGGAAACTTGGAGTAAAACCGTTCATAAGGCTGATGGCCAAGCCAGAAGTTCTACTGGAGGCAGGACAGTGGGCTTTTTCCATTTGTACCATCAATGCTTGATGGGCAATTTGTCTAACATGGTAATAATCTGGACTGGAAAAGGTGGAAACAGTAAACTAAAATAGGCAACTTTGGGCATCACATGAAGTAACACCTGCTGCAGTACCAATGTAGCTCCTGGGAAAGCCTTATTTAAAAGGAACATGGAGAGATGGAGTATCTTGCTCGTGTACTACAGTCTTCCACCATCACCACCATGAGTTTCTGTAACATGTAGTCAGTGAAACAAAGAAGTCACTGTTAAAAGTTTTGCTGGCAGATTTCATAGAGTTACTTTAATTATTCTGTGTTCCTGCTCTCAGCAGCTGAGGAGGACAAATACAGTAGATCCATCCTTCACCTCTCAAGCATTTTGCCTGATTGCACTTTTCTCCATTTTCCTTGGAGACAGTGGTCTTGGAGGAGTCTGCTCCAGAGAAGAGGTCTGGGTGAGAGGAGTCACCGTTACGATGCGCTGTGTGGGGTATTCTCTGAAGCCAAGGTTGTGATAATTTGCCCTGTCCGGGCTCCTGCCTTCTCTCCCATAGCTCTGCTGGTACTTTGTCATACTTCCATTGCTCTGTAAGCTCGCAAACCAGCCTTTCGCTGGGGAATGGTAACAGACGGACTCTTCCAGCGTCTCCTCCGGCCTCTGCAAGGTCTCTGTGTCCTATGACAATTCTGTTGTGGTGTTCAGCAGTAGGATTGTATGAACTTGTTTATGGTCTGTTTTCATAATTCTGATAAGAGGGAGGACAGGCCATTTAAACGTTAACTGTTGGCTACCTGCCTGAGGGACCTAAGGACTAATTACAGCAGGTGTGATTGGGTTTGGTTTAAACAGATTCTCTTATGAAGTTTTTCCTAATATATGTTTGATAAGTGAAAAAAACTTTAGAATTTGAATAATTAAATTAATTAAGTTCAAAGCATATTAAATTCAAAGCACAAATCTGAAGTTGAAACAATCTCCTTCCCTCCCCTCCCCAACAAAAGAGAGTATCTGGATTTTGAGACTGGAAGGTTACTATCGGGTGACAAAGGAGACCTTTGTTCTGCTCTTGGCTGCGCTTCTTGCTTGCAGGCTGACCTTCTTCAGGCCAGCCTCTCTCGCCCTGCTTAAAAGGGAATGTAACGGTATCGACCTATTTGGCAAAGTGGATTGAGAGCTATCTGTGAAAAAGTGCTGGGGGTGAGTTGCATTTGCAAACTTTGATTGTTTCACGTTGGTACGCTACTTCAGCTTGGAAAATATTACTTGCTACATTTGGACAGGTTTTAGTGTTTGTGATTCATTTGCAGGGAATTCCTGACTCCTTTAAGCTCTTCCCTTATTTGTAGGTATTTGCTGACTGGTTTACTAAATGGGCTGTTCTGAGGCTGTTCGCTATACTTCACATCAGTTATCCCTCCGTGCGACTGAGTCACGTACCACCAGGTTTTACACTAGTGCGTGACAATTAAGATAAGGTAGACGGAAGCAAAAACCCAGCCTTGAGGACAACCTACAGCTTGGCATGGTGGTGTGGGGGTGTGTGTGACACCTGGACTCCGTTGGTGTGTGACTCACGGCTGGCTGAGCAGGCAGCAGTGGGACTTCTGGCAGGTCAGAAGCTTGATAACAGCCGAGGACAAAGAGGAGTTGTTATCTGGTGTGCACGCAGAAGTACTCTCGGTGCAGACAGGGTATTTGGCACGTAAAATCATGAGCTAAGCACTACATGCAAAAGGTAACTGTAATAGAAGTATACTGAGCTCATTTTGTCCACGGTTACTTCCTTGATAAAATAATCTGCAAACTGCGACAGCTCTTTTCCTTTAGCAACTTTACTTTCTCCCATAGCTCCTATTTTAAGACTATTCACATAACATATTCTGAAAAAAAGTGTCTCATTATTTTGAAGCCTCCTGCAAGGAACAAAGATGCAATTACAACCTGCTCATGCTTTCTCATAAATTGATTTAAAACTTTGTATGTGGATACACTGTGATCTCAACTAGTACTCAGGCTGATGTCTTCCATGAAAACACACAGCTCTCCCTTAATGGGAGATTAGTGATTCAGTAAGATGTCTTTTTATTACTGTGGTTGTTTTCTCACTAATGAAACAGGCTTGTGCTGTGCGCTATCAATTACATTACAAATCAAGTACTGTAATGACTTGGTACTCCTTTTTTTTTTTTTGGAACATGTAGCTCTAAGTTTTATTCAGTCCGGTTATTTCATGGCTTCAGAATTTGTTGTCCAACTCCCTAGTTACTGCAGCTGTAGATAAAGACTTGAAAATCTGAAACTCTTAAAGCTCAGGAACATGACAGAAAATAGCCCCTAAAAGGTCACACACAGTTTGTTTCTGTGGGAGAGTAGAAGGTGAGGAGGAGGAAATAAAAATCTGGCATGGGATATTTACAGCTAACACTGCTGTCAGTGGTGCTGCTGGCACTGTGTGGCTTTTGGGGCTCTTTGGAAAGTTTTCTCTGTTTAGCCTCTGAGCCTGAATTCTTCCAGCCTTGTTTAGTCTTTCCGGGCTCCCTTAAAGGTCAGCTGAGAGAAAACATGAATTGGCTCTTCCAGAGGGAGCTGCCACTTCTCTCTCTCCGTTTGGCAATGCAGGGAAAGTGTCTAAAGCATGGTGGTGTGAGAGAAATTAGCTGCTTCTGCTTTCTCCCTTCCCCTGTAGTAAATTTTGTTCCCTGAATGAATGAGCCAGACTTAGTACCAATGTTATTCCCAACAGTCCTTGATATGCAACCTAAAAAAACCCTCAAAACCCACACATATCCCTCATAGCCCACAGCTTTTTCTGGAGCTGATGGAAAACAGAGCTGATGTCATGGGCTATTTTTATACAGTGATGTCTAAAATACTTGATTTTTGTAATAGTGAATGACTGCACTAAACTTGTAAGTAAATTATTTCAATTTTATTGTTTCCATTTACATAAATTGACAAATGTCAGAACTGAACTCAGATGGAGGAAGTCTTTTCTTTTTTTTTTTTTTTTTTTTTTTTTTTCCAAATTACTTTCAAGTTCTTAAGTCCCACTTCCACTCCTGTCTTCTTCCCCCAAGTCTCCTCCAACAGCAAGCCCCAAGGTAACGCCTGCCAGGGATGGGCTGAGCTCTCGAGACAGTAGCCTTTGGTCTCAAAATAAGAGCAGGTGAGTAATTGCATGCTTACAACCCTGGACCGGAGCGGTGAGTCCTGCAGCGGAGGTGGCACATTCATTCGCAGTCCCTGGAGTCTGTCCTTTCGGTCCTGGTATCCTAGTGCTGTCCTAGCAGCTGTGATAAGCCACCAAAGCTTCACAGGGAAGTTCCTGAGATGGTGGCAAAGAGAGTGAAAACCCAAATGTCCAACTTCCATATAGAATGAATAGTTGTCATTAGCCATGTCAGATATAGGCTGGGTGTTTTTCCAGTTTCTGCTTTTCTTCTCCTTCGATGTTGCTGAAGTGTTTGGGCAGCCGGTCTGTTCCCTGTCAACACCCACTGTTACTTTTTTCCTTAAAAGTAATATTAAAATTGCTTGTATTTATTTAATTTTTTTAGTATCAAAGAATAGCCCAGCATGCAGAGTCTTGCCTGCTGGGTTTACATTTCTGCCAGCAAAGTCACGGCTCCTGTCGTGCACTTGACACCCTCTTGCTGCTCACTAGCAACTCAGGTGGGCACAGCACTGCCTTTGTCTCGGAGCCGTCTGTTAGAGTAAAGTGCATTTTTTGGCAATTCAAGCAATTGTTAATCTGCAAAACTGAAAAATAGAAGCTCACTAAATGGAGCACAGGATGCTGCTGAATGCAGAGCTGTTTTAAAAAGGAAACTGTTTAATGAAAGTAGTACAGGTTCTCTCCATCTTTGCTTTCTAAAAATCAAATCAATGAAATGAAAATGTTTCAGGTTTTATTGAGGCCCTACTTTAGCAGCATCTGCCTTACCTGGGGAAACAGTTATGACTAAGGTGGTAGACAAAGGGCTCTTTTCCAAAAGGATTCAGGTGCCTAATGTTGGTTTGAGATGCTTCTGTCTAAACACAGATCCCTAGAACCTCTTTGCTGTCCTAGGAGACCTGAAAACTTAACTCCAGGCCTCAGCAATTCTATCAGAGCTCTGCATGAAAAGGTGGTGGCTGCTTTTTATCCACTCATTTTTGAAAGGAGAGAGAGAAAACCATTCACATCTCTTTACCACCCAAGGACATTTGAATTCGTGTATCTTGCTTCTGCGGAGAATGTGGTAAGCAGCTAACTAGAGAGTATCCTGAAGTGGTGCTCTCTTTGTTACAACTGTTCCAGGCTTAAAGTAATTACATGTACAATTATGAAGGTACAGACACACACAAAAGACAGACTCTGGCTGTGTGGTGGTTAAATACTCGTTGTAGGCCCCAGTTCTTACTCCAAGGATGTTAAGGTTTATTTATATAAGTCTAGTCTTCAGTGAATTGTTCAGTTCAGAAAGGAACAAAGCATACTGAATCTTCATAAAAGCTTGTATTAGTTCAGATCCAACATTTGGGTTCATTATACATACACAAACACGTGGACTCTAAAGGCTGAACTCCATGTTACTTAACTGAGCCAAACATTTTGCAGACAGCCGTGTTCCACTGCAAAGCAAGCGCTGGCAGTAAGCACCAGCCTGCGTAATAGAAAGGAAATACTCTTGTTGCCTGCACATAAGCAGGTGCGGCATCAGACTGAGATGTTTTCATAAACACAGTGTCATACGTCTCTGTTACATCTGCGTCATTTAAAGAAAAATAAAAGGATAGTCTTCTCATTGCCATCTTCTCTGCTTCCAGCTTTCTGAATTGTTTTCACTGATTTCATGGCAGGAAATGCTGATCCTGTGTTGCAATATGTAGCCCAGGCTGGAATAGCAATTGCATCTTAAATGCTCAAGGTAGAAAACGTATTCAATTAACTTCTTGCCACCTATAGGGTCACATTAATCAACTTTTTATCAGCCTCTTCTTCAAAGCTTTCTCAAAATGGTATTATATAATATATGCTTTTCCACATTTTTTTCAATATAATTTTGTCTGACCACTGTTACACTATCTGCCTCTGGAGTACAAATAATTACCCCAAACCTGCACCATTCTTGCATATCTGTGGAAAAGTAGTTACCGAAAGCAGCTGCTGACACACTTGGCCACCAAGATGAGCGTGCTGGCGACACTGGGGAGGCTGCCTCCATCCACCAGCTGCTGTAGGCCAGGGAAGGGGGAATGTAGTCTGGGACAAATGGAAACAGCCTGAGAGGGTTTGAACAGTTTTGTCCATTGAGGCTGAAGGAAGAAAGAGATGAATCGGAGACTGTCAAAGAGTAGACCCATCTGCATCATTGAGGAACAAGAGGGGTCTGCAGACCCAAGATTTATGCGATTTACACAATCTGTCATGTGTCCCACAGTACGTGGCAAAACACTATTCAGAAGAAGCGGTCTGAAGCTGCTGCTTTTTGATCCTGACCACATCTTGGCCCCTAGAAAGGTGGCTTTTGCATTTCTAGTTGGACCTGCTAAGAAAATACAGTCCATCAGACAGGTTGTTGTAACCAGAAGAGCCAGGACAAGCATAGGGCAAGTTGTGCAATTTTTGCCCAGTGTAATTTCACTATGCGTTTACTAAGACAGTTACTTCCCACTCAGGAGTTTGTCCTTCTGAATGCCCAAAGGCATCCTCAAATTCTCTGCCCTTTATGGGCACCTTGCAACTGAGATCTGCCTCCTTTGTATCTGTTGTTTTGATGGAGCTGAGCATAAACCTGCATGATGTGGCTGCCTATATTTCTCTCTCCCTTTGAGATTCAGCAGCTGTTTCTATAAAGATCCAACCTTTCCGTTTTCCAAGTCCAGCCCTTCTGCCTTGGAGAAGTGCCCTCCACTCAGAGCCATGCCACCTTCCTCAGAGTGTTTATGTCCTTTCCCCAGGAAAGAATTACAAATTATGGCATGAGTGCATTTTTTAAAACACACGACCTCTTATTAGACAATGTTTTTAAGTAAAACAGCAGGTGAGCTTGTTAACTCCATCTGCCACTCTTCTCATGGAGTATATGTTTTTTAAACAAACTTTAATATCCTCTACTAAATTAAAGAAGTGTTGTTTTCAACAGGAATACCCTGAGTATAATCATGATATACGTATGTGCCCTTTTTAAAAAAAAACCCCAAACTACCATCTGCCACTTTCTTAGTAAACATTGTGATATTATGTCATGAACTCAATTACGCAGATCACTGGGGTGTGGACAACCGGTTGCTGCTTTTTAAAAATAGGTGTTGAAAGAAAGCTTTGCTTTAGGTGCAGCAAATCCATTACTGAATGTTTGTCAGAGAGAACAGGCTCATTTCAGCCAGCTGTGCATGTTCCCTTACATCAGTGGGAAACTGCCTGGGTACAATTAGCTGGTATCTTACTGACTCTGGGTTAATACTTACTGACTGACTGGGTTAATACATGGCACCAGTTCCTGCAAAACCTACTCTAAACCCTCATTCTGCCTTTGGCTAAGCCTGTTGAGAAATGATGATATCTTTCACCAGATCTGCTTTTTGGCCAAATGTTCTCTGTGGCAGGGGACGCATGCCTCAGGCTTGGTTTTAGAAATAGATTCATTGCCAGCCTGAAGGGCTGAGACACTGCTAGTACAGGGGAGAGAGGAGGCAAAAGAGAATTTTATTCACATGAGGAGAAAATTTGGTGACCCCCTTGAAATCTGAGGTTGGAAACTGCTGGGGAAGATCAGAAGGAAAGTGGGACTCGGAATTGGTGGAAAAGTGCTTAAATTCGCTCAGCAAAGGCACTGGACAGAGAGGGAGCATGTGAGAAGAAAGGCAGAAAAATGGCAAAAAGATTCAACAAGCATTTAAGGAATAGAGTGGGGGTCCCTCCTCCCTCTCCCCAGGTCCTAAGAAATCAGTTTATTCATTAAAGAAATGGTGGAAGCTTGAAAGTTAAGAACTGCAAGGTTAAGAGATGCTTGTTTTAATTTGAATCTTTTTACATATAAACAATTAGAAATAGTTCTTAATTGTACACTAGGTGTGATCATGCAGTGAGCAATGTTTGCTAATTGAATGAGGAAAGCATCTTCTAGGAAGAGAAACAAGTTATGAGTCTAGAGGCAATCTATGTTGCAAATCTAAGAGGACAATCATGGTTATGATTCCTAATTTATTGCTCACAGGCATTGAGTCTTCTCTGGAAAACCTACAGAAATCTACTGTTTTACACCAGGTATTATTCAGAAACAAATTTCATCCTTTTTCAAATTATTACTGGCATCAGTTTCAGCCTGACACTTCAGGAATCTTCAAATACCTACCTACTTGGCTTATTTTACGTTCACAGAACATATGAGTCAGACTCCTATCATCCTGCTTCAGTATCAGTTGTAAATTGATGTAAGGTTGATACACCTGAAATGATTCCTGGGAAGTTTTAACACCTTCTTTTTCTCTTTTCATTTTGGCCTGTCTTCTTTCCCCTCCCTACCCAAACTGACCTGCTGTCTCTTACTGATATTTTAAGCAGGTGATGTGGGGGAAAGAAAACCCCTCAAACTGCTTTGATGCACACAGCAAAACTCCTGTTTGACTGTAATGGAAGAAGGATCAGTCTAGAGCCTGCCTCTCTTCTTTTTTGTTGTTGTTATTGTTGTTGGTTTGGGGTTTCTTTTGGGCCAAAATGCAATAATATGCTGTGTCAATATATCTATTGCATTCAGTAAGACACAAATAGAGAGCTTTATAAGGTTCCCATGACCTATTTATTATTCAGGAGGTGTCTGTGTTTGATGTGGTGGGCACATTGTGCCTGATTCATTACACCTGTTTGGTTCTCAGCTGAAATCCACTGGTGCACAACTACAGCCCTTTGTACTAAGCAGACTGGTGTCTTGGCAGGTTCATTGTAAGTAAATTGTATGTATCCCTCTAGCTGAGTAAGACCTTGATGAACTTGTATCAAAGGATTTTCTGAACTCGTTTTAGGAGCATGATGTGAATTATATGGAGCAGGTGTGAGTGCCAGAGGAAGGCGGAGGTTGGTGTCACACTTCACAGCTGAAAGCCACCCACCATCAAGGCTGCTTTTCATGTGCTCTGCCAATATGAACGCTACTGGAAACAGAAGGCCCTCTGAGGCTATGTGGTAAGCCTGAAGGGACAGAGCAGGCTTTTGAGGGAGGAAATCCAAAACATTGGAAAAATTCCTGTTTCAAATCAAGGTAATTTTTAATGATTTGTAAGTCAAGACTAGACTGAAGAAAAAACATCATGATTTACAGAAATCCTCTCCCTTGCCTTCAAAGTAAGTAGGACACTTTCCAGGTCAAATCAGTTGCATCAGCCCATCACAGCAAAACAGAAGGACACTTTGTAAAGGGAGCTGGTTACAATTCTAGCATTGTGGTGCTACCTTCTGTGAGGAGGTGGTATGTGGTTTCGTGTCAGATTGTGCCATGTTATAGGCAGTGAGAGACAGTCCTTTAGAGTGGCAAATAATTGTCTTGACTGGGAAACAGGACCACGCTGTGTGCCCTCTTTTTCCCCCAAGGAAAGAGTGATGCTTGGATTTGACCCTTTTTGTGCTACAGATGTTGGGTTAGAGCTACCCAAAACCTGGACTCTTTCCTCCTGGAGATATAATGTTTGATGATGCCCTAAGGCTACAGGTAGAATGCCTTAAAAGGGACAGTCTGTGGCTTTGCTTCCAGCAAAATTCACGAGTCCCTACAACTGACAGAGCTTTTGTAGGTGTGGGGTAAGAAGTGAGTAAGGGTTGATGAAACTTTCTGTTAAGAAAGCAATTTTGAGTGGCTCCTAGCAGTTAGAGAATGCTTACATTGTACACATTCAGTAATATCAACTGGCAAGTTATTCTTGTTACTGTGTTTCCTGAAGCACTGATTTCTTAATTGTTGTTCTTCTGATAATGCCCGTGTATCCAGCATTAGATGCTGCAGAAGACACCTAAGCCTACAGTAGAAATTCCAGTGCACTTGATGGAGACTGTATCTCTGGTCCAGTGTGGGGATAAACCTGAATCATGAAGTAACAGAGCTTTGGGTATCCATGCTCTATGAGCTGCTCTGATTAAGTATTTGGAATTTGTATTGATTTGTTTGGTTTTTAAACTGAGTTGGCTCTTC
The DNA here is from genome assembly GCF_900496995.4 of Aquila chrysaetos chrysaetos. Classification (NCBI taxonomy): domain Eukaryota; kingdom Metazoa; phylum Chordata; class Aves; order Accipitriformes; family Accipitridae; genus Aquila; species Aquila chrysaetos. The sequence goes on from NC_044021.1 coordinate 18,618,499, forward strand.
TGTATTGATTCTCCCTTGGGGAAAGCAAGCCCTTGAGGAAAGGAAGCCCCAGGAAAATACTGCCATGGAAGGTTTCTCCGCTCTAGTACCGCTAAATTAAAATGGAGCCCTTCACCATGAAAACGTTGTGCCTCCAGGAAGAAGTTTCACTAGTTAAATCTGACCAGTTCCAGCATGTTTTGCTGTGTAGGTCTTTACCCTCTGCCTTGAAGGGAGGTGGCAATGGGGGATGCCTACAGCGGTTCTGACATAATGTTTTGTTTTCAGCAGTTGGAATTGGGGTTGGGGGAAACAAACAGGAAAATAGCAGTAGGGGGAATGTAGTAAGTTACTGAGAATGGCAAAAGGAGTCTGAAAGACTGCCATAAAAAGCAGACTTCCTGAAAAGCTAGATAATTTCTTCACTGTGTTGGCACATACCTGAAAAATTTTGTAAGCTTCCTTATATATTTCTGATTACTTAAAAAAATTGGGGAAGATGGGTTACAGTGTTACCCAATATCAGCATGCTTTATGTAGTTCTAAAGTAGTAAAGTTACAAAATTCAAAGGCAGTTTGATTTTACTTTTTTAGAAGCTTTTAAGCAGTACAATGTGTAATAACAGTTGCTACCTGTAAAGGTGGAAGAACATTTTCTGACAGTTCTTAAATCAAGGGTTATGTTTGCAGAAGTGACCTTTGCATTTCAAAACTGTAATCTTCTGAAGTCACATTCCTAGTAGAGTTGGGTTCTGTTGGTGTAAACCGTGACACCTGCATGCGCAGCCTCGCAAGCAACAGTTAAAGTTTGAACAAAGTTTCTGGCTGGATTGAACCCTCTCACAATTAGCAAGTCATTATAAAAAAAATATTTTTTTCCAGTTTCTCAAAGCCAGCATAAAAACGCCCAAACCTTATTGCTTAAATAATGCAAGGGAACATCTCAGGTAATGCATTGACATCTGCAAACCAGAGTTAATTAATCTTTACAGTATGCTTTTCAGAAATAAGCTCCTTTACCACTTCTTGGTGACTGGGGCTCCCAGTGGGAAGAGCAGGGCTAGCCCACAATCAAGTACTACACTGGCAGCAGAACAGGACAAGAAGTAGAGCTGCGTTAACCAAAACTACTCTTTCACTTTTCTGTAGTCTTGATTTGGCAGCTTGCTTTACCCTTTGACCACAGTCCATTGTGCCATGCATCACCCTCTTACTTACTCTTTGCAGTCTGGAAATATAATGAAGAATACGCTTACTTCTCTGATTAGGATCCTCCCAGCAGGGCTAATCTGAAAGAACACAATGTCACAATGGAGTCCAGTCAACCAGCTAGCAAAAAAGGGGTAATAGAATAACAAACTTGTAGCCATGAACTAGGTATTACTTGGTACCACTAATAGTCTTGGGATGGTAAGAATGGTGACTCTAATTTGCCTGGTATTTTATGAAGGAGTTAAGGATAGGGCAGCAAAAAGGACTTTTGGCTGCTATGAGAAAGAGGTGAGAGCTAATGTTTTTCCAGGCTAGCATTTGCCAGCCAAATGATCTGCACAGGATTTGTAAGACCATAGGTGAGTGCAACAGATGCTTTGAAAGTAAATGCCTGAGGAAGGGTTAGATGTAAAAAAGCAGAGACAACAGGCTCTTCTTCATTTTTCCTTCTCCTGAGAAAAGTATGCGTGATGTGCCACGTCCACCATCAAATGGCCTTTGTATTTGTTTGCGTTATTTTCTACTAGCCCCATCTCTTCCACCGATCTCCTCCTATGTGAAGGCTTTTGGCTGTGCATTTCTACTTTGATGACAGGAGGAAGAACAGGAAGTGAGGACAGAGTAGAAGACTTTTCTTAGCCAGTCTGCTGCATTCTGAAGTTCTTTTAATCTCATGGTAGCCTGGTTACGTCCCTGCTTTCTTTACCCTTTAAGTGTTGAGTGATGTTGTCCATGATAGAAATCACAGGTGTAGGTTGGTTTAACACCCCCTCCCTCCCACCTCCACCCCTGGTTTATGGTTACTTTAGTTAGGTTGTTTTGCCTCTTTTAATATAACAGGTGGCAGGTGCTGATGGCGTAGGCTAAGGAAGTGTTTTAGCTTTAAACATGATTTAGGTCTTCTAGCTATTCCTTAGGGTAGCAAAGGGTATTCCCTCTTGCATCAACCTAAAAAAACAGTTGAAAACTGCAGCTATAAATATCCATCCATCAGAAGCAAAGCCTGGGAAAACAACAAAAAAACCCCAGTAATTGATGCTTGTTTGCTTTATCCTCAAATAAGCTTATTTTTCAGCTGGATATTTTAGATGTACTTCCTTAGATTCCTCCTCTGGACCAGACACCATGGGTTTTACTCACCCTATGTCCTGTTTCAGAAGTACTCCAGTGCAGTTAAGGCATTAAGTGACAATGGTCACATAGCAAGGCACTGCTTGGAACAAATATGTATGACAGAAGCAAGATCATCTGTATCTGCAGTAAGTGTGTCAATATGCATCTTGTTAATACTTTAACAGTGATTAAGTCAAAAAGTTGCAGGGCATGAATACAAGCCAGTAAACTGTTACAGAGCCTTCCTCTCCTAAGCGTATAATGGACTCCCCTTCACTCTTTCAACTTCATTTGAATTCAGCTGGATTAAAACAGTGAACAAATATTGCAATATTGAAAATATTGGCAGGAGTATGATGATCTGTGACAATTATAGTATAGGAAAAACATGCCAAAATGCCCAATAACTTCCTCACCATCCAACTATTATGTCGGTACAGCACAGAGCATAACTGAAATGCTGGTTAATAAAACTGTTAATGAGGTAATTCTAAAACTTTTTTCCTACTTCTCTTCTGGGGCAGTATGAGAGGTTCCTAACCATCAGTGGCATGGAGGGGGCTTTACAGGAACAGGGGAGAGGGAAGAGGAAGTCTAGAGAAAAGAGTGTAGACATCTGAGCATGGAGTATTCCCTTGAACCTAAACAATTTTTTTTTCCTTTTCTTTCCTAGAAATGTGAAAGTTTTAGGATGTAGTTACCTGAAGCATTTTCCCTATTGACAAGTCTCATCTAAGGAGACTACTGACCTCTTGCTCCTATGACTGTGCTGCCATATGCCAGCTTCTTGCTCCGTCAGTGCAACCATCTGTGGTGCTGCATGCTGAATAGTTTCCCCTGCCAAAGAACATGGAAGGCCACTGACCACCCCGGTGTGCAGCAGCAGATGCTATATTGACGAGCTTGACAGGCTTTTCTGGATACAGTCAGAAAAACCCAGTAGCTGATAATGCAGCGGATAGGCCATTAAAAAAAACCCTGAAAGCACCTCTTGGAACTTAGAGTAGAAGCCCTTAAGAGGGCATGGACCTCTGATTTGTGCTTACAGCTGGGTTATGAATTTCAGAAAGATCACTTTACTTCCCAAAATACATTCCAGGAGACTATTCTGGTCTTTCTTACCACATTTTCAGAAGTGCAAAATAGCACATTGGGATATCCAGTGTCTCCTCTTCCTGCCCTCCCAATAAGATCCCTACACATCGTGCTTGTCCCTCCTCTTCCCCTTTTTCAAGAGGTAGAAGCTGTAGATGTGAATGGAAGTTTAGACGTGAAAACATTCAGCAAAATTTAATTGCCCTGCAGGAAGAAAACCTGCCTGACTGTCCTTAATTCCTACCTTCTGTGCACAGACCAGTCTTTTATAACTTCAATGTGTTTGTCATAGTTACTGTGTTGATTAAACAACACCTGTTTGCTAATAAATATTCTAATTGTTCTGAAGTATAAATCCGGGAGGGAGGAGGATTGCAGATCATACCTTGCAGAACTGTCAAAGGATATGCAAAGACTTTGATGGCCTCCTGAATAATGTAAGGCATACTTGCATTTTCATTAGAGTAACGGTCTACTCCTGAGCAAGACAGAAAGCAATTTGTGCCCTAAGGAAAGGTACGTGACAGAGGTCTATGTTCTTAGAAAGCAACAGTAAGCAGTGCCAGCAATATCCGGTAGATCAAATGTTTCTAGGATCTCATGTTACTTGTCTGTGAAATCAAACTGAACCACTGGCTCCCAAAGAACTTATAATGTGAGTAATGTTCCCAGCTAAAATACTGCTTTGTAAACCAAGCAGCACTAAATGCATATTACATCTCCTTAATCACTACTGCTAGGCATCCCAGCATGCAATTGTTAATTCCAGCTGCATTTATTAGTGGGCTCTTAGGCAATGAAACCTTACTTTTCCAATGTCATTTGCTATGCCAGCTGCAAAGTCAATGCTGAATTAGTCACATTTCTATCAATGTTTGGTTACAACCAAAGAGATTCTCTTGAGCTCAATATCCTTGTTGTCTTTACTAGCTGAATCAAAAAGCAAAATAAAATTGCCTTTCAGCCAAAGTCTACACTGGCATATGGAGGTTTTTTTCCTTCTGACTAGTAATACAAGATGCACAAGGAAGAGCATGCATGTTTCTGGACCTGCTGTACACCTCCAACTCAAGGTGTGTATGTAGCACGCCTTGAAATTTGACCTTTGCTTCCAGTTCATTTGTGGTATGTAGTTGAGTCAGCAGAGGCGTCAAAATGGATGCATCTGGATGATACGGAGGCCAGAGTAAAGGGAGCAAATGGTTGGGCCCAGTGATATAGAATGAGAAACAGAAAGGAATTCAGAGTAAATTCAGAAGATTGGCATTAAAACATCGAAAGTTGCAGGTTATAGGCACTAACTAGAACACAGACTTTTGCTAGGCTTGTTGTATTATTATGTTAGTACTATGAGGACATGTTCTGGACTACAGAAAATGTATTAGTGATAATAATTGTGATGTTAATTCTGCAAAGAGCTCATTATTCACACTTGACGCACACCTGGCGTCAGCTCAAAGGTAACTTTGTAACTTGCCACAGAGATCTGCATGATCCTGAGCTTATTGAAAATAAGGCTGATTGATATAAAACCCAGTAGGCTTTGCAACAGGAAGACATGGAATCAGTATGATAAATGGAGCAATTTCAGAAATGTACTTTTTTTGTTGTTGTTTCTGTTTTCATGAAGGATGATATTTCAGCCTTATGTGGAGAACTTGACTGAAGCCTAGGCAATACTTGTGGACCATCTAAGCTCTAGCCCTTCGATTTATTTGGAACACTACCAGACTAGTGTGTTTTTGGACTACGCACTCTGGTGTGGAATTTCACCCTTTGGGTTTATATTATCATACTTTGTTGCAAAAACCTAGTGAAAACTGAGTCTAAATATGACTACACTCTCTAAATACACCTCCCTGAAGCTGACCTCTTTGCATTTCTTATCTGGCTATATTTAAAGCTGCTGACACTTTTACATAAAATTTAATCCCATCTACCTGAAAGAAAAGACCAAACCTAGCTGTGTTCTGCAGAAAACAAGCACAGCTACTGTAACTTATTTGCCCAGGTGGTCATACAACAGCCCATGCTATTATGTTAGTTGCTCGTGAGCTTTTCCAATTAGCATCCTAGAGAAAAAAGTTTATATTGAAATACATGTTTAAACACTGAGGGTCAGCATCTCCTGTTTAATGCCTTGGCAGGGGAAGCTCCGTTGGGCAATTTTGTATTTCACAAATAGCATCACTGTCAGTACCTGAGCCTGTAACAGAGTAAGGTAACTGGAGTGTCAGAAACTGGCCTTCCACCACAGAGATTCTATATTTCTTTTGAATTCTTATTATATTTATGGTTCAGCCCATGAAGATCAGAGTGAGCAGAGGTAACCATGGCATTGCAAACCATAGGATCAAACATCAGTATAACTTTCTGCTTAGCAAAAAGAGCATAGGGATTCGCCCCTGCGGAGTGTAGAACTGAAGGGATTAGCTGCTCTGCTAAATTCCAGCCCTGCAATCACCTGACCAAACCAAGTTCATCTGATGCACCAGAGCCTACAAAACATCTCCCAGCACCTTGTAGCAACTGTAAGGTCTGTAGTGAAAGATGAAACATAGCATAATGTACACCAGCTGAGGACCTGTCCCTTTCCCTCTGCCTGCCTCTCTTTTCTGGGTCTTTTAAGATCTAACATTTTATTCTTACTGAGTCCGGATATGATTAACTTTTGCCGCACTGTGGCACCAGTGCCCAGAGTAGCAATAGTCTGTGCTGCATACTGAAAAACAATGTGAAGGGAACTAAGCTTATATACCTCTATAAATATCTATATCTAAATAAAATTCTAATGTAAAATAATGGTCTTCATCTTCTATAAAGTACTGAATGTAAATAAGATAATATTGGCCTTGATCCAAAAGTCACAAGGTGCTTTACACTGCTTAATGTTCCTGCTGAACAACCAAGCTAAGGTTGTTATTCTAAGTACAGGGTGAAAAAACTAACCATGACCTGGATTATAAAATGTTGACATTAAAGGTCTGTTGCTCCTTGTAAAGAGCGTGGTTTTGCAATTTAAAGAAATCTGATCTCCTGAAAGTGCCCTGCTGGGCCTGCAGCTGACATCAGGTTTGTCTGAGCTTTAACAGATTCAACAGGAGTAGTATGATTAAAGCAACTTTCAGCTCCCTGTATTTTTGGAACAGAACTGTGGAAAAGACACTTGGAGTTAAAGATGACAGCTCCCTGGAGATCTTGACTTCACCACCTTCATTAGAAATTAAATTACAAAACTTAAAGCTATAGCTGGAAAGGATCCAGAGTTTATTTGTCATTCCTTGGTTACCTGTGAAAAATCAGTTATTTTTTTAGCTGTGGTCATTTAGTATCAGTGTGAAAGGTATGTGTCCAGGAGAAAGTAAACTAAAATTGCATTCATAGCCTCCAACTTAAGCTGCTGTAACTGGCTGTGCATGTATTCTTACCCAGCTATAAATGCATGGCAGCTACCTCTCAGCAATAAATTCATGGCAAGGCAGGGTAATAAGACATTGTCCTTGCTCTGGACTGATTAAATAAAGAGCAGACTTTCAACTCCAACTGCACTGTTGACTTTTTATCAGACCCCTCATCGAGAAGATTATCTTGGAAGGTCCAGAGGGAAACAAGTGCATGTAATTACCACATATGCAAATAGAACAATTGTATGTATCAATGAGATAATTCTTATCTACAAAGGTCAGCAGGTAGGTGCCAGCTGCACTACATTTGTACAGAGAATGTTATCTACGACGTAGACAGGTATGTTTCTGCACATAGACCTTGAGTCATGCTTTAAAGCAATTCGCTTTTTTTGCATTCTTTTAACAATATTGTTTTTCAGTTATGTTAGGGGATTAGATCTCTGCCTTTCACTTCAACTACTTATCTTGATCTGCTTGAACTCCTTATCTTGATCATCATAGCTCCTATCACTATTATCACATTTTGTCAAGAAACCCTTCTGGAAAACTACTGTTACCTTGCAGAAGAGCACTGCATGCAATTCACCACTATGAGGCATCTGGTTTTGCCTATGTTATTCACCAACGAGAGCTCAGCTCAGCCTGGAAATTTGAGTGATGTTCTAATTTTGCAGTGATCTCTTCATATAGCAGTGATTTTTCTCTTCTTAGAAATCCCTTCAAAACTGCAAAATCAAAATTTAATACAATCAGCAAGCCCCTGGCATAAAAACCAGATTGTACTTGCAGAAGTCAAAATAAGAGTAATACAGCCAAAAAGGCACAATGAGCAAAGCACCGTCCACTAGAAACCTTTAGGAATAGATAACATTTCCAACTAAAAGATTCTTTAACTTTGCTTTAATCCAGGAATAGTTACTCTAGACTTTATGATCCTCTGCATGCTTTTAGATGCGGCTGGAGGGAGTGGGTTGCCTCTAAACACGTAGAAGCAGAAGAGCTGAAGGTGAGAGAGAGGTTCAAAAAGTGTTCTGCAAGGCTACGGAGAATTTCAGGTTCAGAATGGTTCAGAATTTCCCTTCCACCCAAAAGGAAGGGAAGCAGCAACATTAACGTACATCTTCAGCGCACACCTTACCCTGGGCAAGCCTTGCAGTAACCAAGTTTCCAGTGCTGTGCCATGCAGAGTGGAAAGGAGGGTGGGGAAGGCAGGGCGGCTATAAGTCTTGGGCAACCCTCCAGAAGAGCTCTGGCAGAAGTGGCCGCCGGTGGACGGCGTTGAATCATTGCACCCTGGCGGCACAGCTCTCTTCAGCTCGCACCATCCGGTTTCTGAGCAGCACTGGTTTCCTTTGGTAGCTCTGGCTGCAGGAAGGTTGCAGCCACTCACTCCAACTTCCTCCCCAGACAGACAGTCTGTCTGGAAGGCCCGGTGCCAGGGTTCATGCTGGCACAGGGGTTCAGCCCCTAGTTAGGAGGATTTTGTTACTAACGCGTTTGTAATACTGACGCTATTAGTACTTACAGTACTGTCGTGCTTTTTACAGAAGCTGTATTTGTTTGCTCCTACATGAACAAGCAGAAACAGAAAGGGTATTTTTTTTGTTACGTAGTGAGAAGTGGAAACCAATGCCTAAAACCTTTTCCCTAATGTCCTGACCCACGGTGCTGCTTTACCCATAGAGGCTGACAGAAACAGAGGACTTGGACCAACGTGCATTTCTCCTTGTTTTGCAAACTGACCAAGTTCCTCTTTCCAATGCAAGGTAGTACGTGTATACACGCTGTAAGACCAAACTGTTAGCTAATCCTCTGTTCTGGAATCCGTCTGACAAAGGGGTAGAGTGGTGAGACATTTTCCTTTTGTAATCTGTTTAAGTAAACGAAATTAAATCTCTTCTTGGCCAGTTTTAAAGATCAAGTCATAAAAGCCTGGAATAGATGTGTTGTATATATTTCCCTTGGAAAGCATCTGCTTCAGCTTTTCTCTTTGTTAATCAGGTCTGAGACCTCCATTAGAGAATAGTTTATTCCCAGCTTTAGTTAATATTTTTCAAATGTGCTGTATTTGTATACATCAATTCCTGCTCTCTCAGGCCTCAAAGATTATCTGAGGACAGGACAGCTCATGTCTACTGAAACTAGTCAGTTTTTTTCCTGATGTCAGAGTAGGGACAGGAAAATTACCTGTAGAAAACAACTTATTAAATTAGCTGTGGTCCTTTCCCTTTTGTAAGACTCTTTTGTGGGTTGTTTTCCTGAGTCGTGGATTGTTTAAAAGCAGGTTCATTATTCGGCGCACATTACAAGCAAACCTGTTTAAATTGTGATGTCTTTAGGAAGTTTGTTTACCTTATGTATTCATTTTGTGTTGTTATTTCTGTGAAGACTGCTGCCTGCATGCACTAATTCTACTGTACTGTTTCTGTTCCTTACCAAGCAAGCAGAAGGTGAGGAAAAAATTTGTGAGATGGTCTTTATCATCTTATCAGGATTTGAATTATTTTTAGGGCACGGCCACAGCAACTGGTGCAGCCAAAAGCTAACATCGGGTAAGCTAGGAGTATTGCCATTGCGTTCTTTGCTACTTTGGGTCAGATCCTGCCTTTCCTAGCAGTGATAAGTTTGTATTACCTTCTTTTTCTTCCGCTATTGTCGCACAAAGCAAGGACTTAGGACATACTTGTGTAGAGATGCGTCTACAAATGTTTTAAACGAATGCTGCCACCTTAACTACTAGTTCCCTCCCTCTCCTACAGGTACCTTACTTTTCAGACCACTCAGCTTACTACTCTGGTCTCAGTGTCCAGCTTTGCCAGTGCTGGCCTGGGGGAGGACCTGAAGGAAGAGAGATGGTCATTTTCAGTGTCAGTGCAGCCTTAGGCATAGTTAAACCGATTGTGAAACTGCACTTCTAATTAGGGCTTTGGACAAGGAGCCTGGCCGTGAATGAATTGCAAAATACCCCTGACCTAAGGCATTTCCATGCAAGCAGGTGCAGATTAGTTTCGTGCAGTTCAGCCTGCACTAATCCTTGAACCAGGAGTGCAGGAAAATGAAATGCAGAAGGCAGAGCTCTTTCTCTCTGGCACAGCCCCGTGCAAATGTGGCCACGCTGCTTCCAGACCTAGGGTGGCAAGAGGGTGTTGCACTGTGTGGCCTTCTCAATTCAAGTGTCTATCAGCTAGGTGCTCTGTACAAACAAATGGCAAAATTTTCCCCTGTCAAAGGAGGAGGAGATTTCTTACAGCAGATTACAGAGGGCAGTTGAGCCCAGATATAGTGACTAAGGTCACCCTTTGAGTGGGGGAGCACACTTCCCATCCTCACCTGACTCTTTTTCCCTGTTCTTGAGACCATTGAGTATCACGACAGCTCACTTGGAAGGGACCAGAAAAGTGCTTCTGGACAGGGTGTTAAATACTGGCTTAATCAAGTAATTCACTTTTTTTTTTCTTTTTCCCCACTTTGGTTTTTTAATCGGCTAGAGCTTAGAAATCTAGTAAATCAAATATTTCTCCTACCGGTGGTATTAAATTGCATGCAAAGCACTGTGGGCAGGTAGCCAGAACAATAACAAAGCCGTCTTGAAGGTATTTATCTCTGGCAATACTTTATGCTTCTCATTGCTGTCTATCTGAATCTTTCAGTGTATTTTAAACTGTCAGTGAATTAAACCTGGCAGGTAAGGTTATCTCTCTTTTCCAATTGGAGAAACCAAAAACCAAAGGGGTTACAAATAGAATTTGGAGGCCCCTTTGTGTTTTGAGTACTACCCAAGCCCTGGGACCCACTGACGACAAGAGGGCTATTCACAAAGCATGATACTGTCTAACGTGAATCTGGCCATGTGACTTGCTTATCTGTCAATGTGAGGTTAGTCTAGAAAGAGATGCCATGTCTTCTGATTCTTGGTTGAGCACCTCAGTTACACTGCTGGCTTTTTCCTCTCTTTAGAAGTAGTGTTATTGAAGAGTCAGGCCATATTGAAGACAGTACAAATAAGCACTCAGAAGAAAAACTTTGGGGTGTGATTGGATCATACATGCAGAATTTTCTGAACCATCAAGGCCTGATCCAAAAGAAATGCAAGACTCTGCGTATTTACTGCTTTAACAGTTACAACTACCTGCGGTTCCACATGACTTTGGTTTTCTTTTCCTCAGAACATGAGATCCCTTTGCTGTAGGCATGAGCTGATTTCTTTTTTACTTTTTGCCTACCCTGAGTCATTTTGCTCAGCAATGCAGAGGTGGATACCTTTGGAGAGCATAGTTGTGTGGCATATTTATATGATCAGCCTGAGCTATGAACTAGGAGAGGAAAATCTAAAGGAGATGACAGAAATTTGAAGACTTGCTAAAACAGCTTGAAAATTCCAGGAATTCAGATGGAAACCTCACCACGGTCTGAAGTCACATATGCTTGTGGTGGTGCCAAAAATTTCAAATTAACCAGTAAATTAAAATCAAGTCAGGAGTCAGATTTTGAATTTCATGGGATTGTGGTAGGGCTGGAGGAACCAGGGGAGATTAAAAAATGATGGCAACACAGTTGTACTTTTTAAAAAAGGGGAAGGAGATGCCCTCAAAGATATTATCTGAAGTAGACTGTACCGATAAAATGGACAATGAGGTTATGTAAATAAGCACTGCAAACATGTTGGGGTAATCAAGAACTGGGTAAGACTAGATAAAACTGGCCTATACTGTAGAGGAACAAAAATAATGGTACATTATTTAAAATAATTGGGAGAGGGGAGACAAGACTATTCTAAGAGAAATAAGTCTTGTAGCAAGTAAGCTTTTTGCATTTTAGCCAAACAAACTTTTTGAACATGGCACCGAAGAGAACAAAGGAGCAAGGGCTGTTTCCCGCTTTTACTTTATTTTTAACTCCTGAGGGAACAATGAAACTAGTTTCATCCATGTTTCAAAAGACGGTCGTTTCTGCTAGCCTATTCGAAATATTTCCTAATGGCAATTTTCACAGGTAATTTCCTGCTTTCAGCCAGCTTAAAAGGGGAAACACAAATGATAATTTAGGCTTCATGTGAACCTTGATAATGTTCTTAATCATAAGAAAAGATTCCTCTAGATGTGTTCACACAGAGTAAAAAAATCCTTTTATAAATAGCAGCATAGTTGATATTAACAGTAGTCCTGACTTAAAACTGCTGCATGTGCATGAGTGCACACTCATGCATGTGTGTGTGTGCGAAGAGGGTAGGAGAAAGCCTTACTTTCTTGAGCGGTGATCTTGTTTAAAACAAATAAGTAGCTTGGTCTTTTAAGCAGTGCAGACTTAAATGCTAAAAAAACAAATTTAGAACCCAGTTTAGGCAAGAGTTTATTTATGACAGCACTTCACGAGTCTTTTTAGAATAGTCAGTGGGACTTTTATACCTATTTCGTGATGGGTCCAATCTTTAAGGCTGTTTAATACTTGCAAACTACTGGCTAAAAGTTAGTGCCTTTTACAGAGGGATATTCTGACACGACTAAGCAGACTTTTCCTTTCAAAGCTTTAATTAAAAAAAACCCCGAGATTCTAACTGCGGATTCTAAGTATCCACAGGTACTGTGTTGAAATAACTTTGCCGACAAAGCCATGGCAGCATGCGGGAGACGCGGCCCGCCGCTGCAGCGCCGGCGGTGCGGAGGAGATCTCCGGTACCTCAGCGCTCCATCTACCGGTGCGTGGGGGAAGTCCCCGGTGCACCGCCGCCTCCCTCTGCAGCCTTGGAAGCCGGCTCTGAACGATTTTTTGGTGGCTTAGACCAACCTGTGAGCCTGCTTTCATGCTGGGGAGAGTTGCGATATTTAGCCCGTGATATCACCTTACTTCCTTCCTCTCCTACGTCGCTGTCAAGGCGTCTTCATCCATCATGCAGGCGAGGGGCTGAGATCGCGTTTCAGCCTTTTAAGAGCTGAGATTATGAGGCCAAGGATCTCCAGTGACCCAGTTCTCAAACCACAACTAGCTGTGGCTGCCAATTCTTCTGATTGAGTAGTAACTGCTGTGCATAAAATGGTGGTCTAGAAGGGGGGCAAGTACGCAGAAAGCTATTGCTAACGTCTGAGGTATTCGTTTACTATCTGCACTTGGTCATGTCTTGTCAGCTTCTTGAATCACAGGCTAAAAAAACCCCTTTGAAGTGGGGGAAAAAAATGTCTGGATATCTGAACAGTGCTGGGGTTGTCCATTCAGCAGAACCAGATCTCGAACAGATCTTTAACTGCAGTGCCAGTCGATCTGCATGGCTAGTGCTGGTTAGAAAAACTCGAGTGGAAATTTTTTTTCTTCAAGGGGACCAAAATATGTTGTTTGGATTTTGACTTTTTACTATGACAAAAAGCTGATTTCATGATGCAAAAATTAAACATTTGTTTCATAACGTGACAATACAGGATGCTCAGTGTTGTTCCGTTTCCCTAAAAAGACGTGATTTAAGAAATCGGTTCATTTTGAACAGCATTACCTTTCCAAGTGGAAAATGATTCATTTAGCTACAGGCTCTCCAATCAAATTGATCATTATTTCTTCAGCTTCAGAAAGCAATACCAGAAGTTAATAACAACTTACGTAGACATATTCTAATCTTTCGCGGGGCGGAGAAACTAAGCTGACCCTACTTTTCCACCTGTAAAACTAATTTCCTTCCACCGAAGTCGGGGTTTCCAGCCCGCTCCTTGCAGCGCTTCTCATTCCTGCGGCTCGGGGCAGGTTCCGCACCCCCCGGCTACCGCCAGGGCACGGGGGAGCGGGAGTTAGGCGGGAAGGGAAGCGAGGTGAGCAGTCCACCTGTGAGTTTTCAGGCCCTCCTCGCTCAGTTTTTCCTCGGTGGAGGCGGCCCGGAGTCTCCAGGAGCTCTAACGGTCGCCCTGAGGGGCGGCGGCCGTTGGCTCCCGCGCGCGGCGGCCGTTGGTGGCCGGCAGAGGGCGCGCGGGGCCCGGCCGGGGGGGGGAGCGCCCCCCCCCGCCCTCCCCTCAGGCGGGACCCCGGCTGTGGTGGGTTCTGTGACCGGCGCTCTGGCCCCCGAAACACCCCGCTGGAGTGGAAACGCCGGCTCTGTCTGTACGCAAATGGTGGAGGTTTGTTGGTGGGGTTGTTTCCCCTCGCCCTCCCCCCGTTCTTCCTTCTCCTAATTCCTACTAATTCCTACTTCTGTGGAGGGTTTATTCGTGCCAGCCATACCCCCCCGCCCGGCAGCCCTCCCCCTGCCACCCTACGAGCAAGCCCGCCGAGCCCCCTCTTACACAGCCACCGTCCCCCGCCTGTCCTCACGTCCCCCGCTCTGCCCGTCCTTCCCTCCCCAGGGTACCACAAGGGTATGAAGTGGTCTCATCGGGCCCTTACAAAAGGGCTACTTCTCCTGGTTTTTTAACCTTTAAGGAACTACCTTATCTGATTAAATACTAAGATCGTGCTCCCGTTTTAAATTTTTTTTTTCTTTTTTTTTTTTTCTGCTTTATCTACCAGGGCAGATTGTGATTTCTCCTCCTTGAGATCTTCCCAGCCATCGCTGCCTGTGCTTGCCTTGCCCAAGCATCCCCGGCTTATTCTCCCCCAGGGTCACAGCTTCAGCAGCAACCTAAGCCCAGCTGCCTCAGCCCTGCTGGGGACCCCTTGACATCGTCGGTGTTGCTCTGTACATTGCTGCCTACAGAGCTCATAATAATCCCCACAGGGAGCTAATACTCTCAGGCCTTCCGTGGCAACACCTCCCCAGTGAGAGGTCTCGCTGAGGACAAAATGCTGGCCACAAGTCCCTGCTTGTATGAAGTTAGTTTGGAGGAGTGAATTTTGGTTGTTTCTGCTGCTTCATTCAAGGCACGCTCTTTGTCCAGCGTGGTCGTCCCAGTGCGGTGTTACCGGGAAATGTCATTGCCATGCACCACCTTTTTTTGCTTTAAAGTCAATACTTTAGCAATATTTTCCTCGATGATCCAGTTAGCTTTGTTTCCACATGACAAAAAGTGCATTTCAAATTTGTATCCCGCTTACCCACTGGATGATGGACTGAGTTGAATAAATGGGACTAATTGTGGCCCCTTGTAAGATGAGTCCCTGCCTCTTTATCCCTTCTGCACTGTCAACAGAGCTTCTCCAAGTGCGTCAGTGTGTTTGATCAGAAAATGTTCAATTAATTAAGACATTGCATGCCTGAGGTTTGACAACCAACGCAGCATTGTATACAGATACGTGCATGTTTCCATACATGCCTCTGGCCTATCAGTCTTGCTGACATCTGTCAGTAGGTTGCAATGGGGTTTATAAGCTAAAATGTTCACAAAATGTTAGTTTTCCTTTTGTCTGGGAATTTCTCTGATTACACCACAGTGTCCCGTGGAGTATACTTGTTCTTGGGACATTGGTCTACATTACAAACAGCTTTGGTGTTGGACATGGGTTTTAAGCACATTGAAAAATGCTTTCTCAAAGTTCAGCATGCAGAGGTTAAATAAACCAGAATAACTGTTTCGAAATCCTTCACTGTACATTTCACATTCAAACATAAAAGATATGCTATTTTCTCACTGAGCCCTACTCAAAACGCGGAATAATTCTGCCCTAAAACCAAATCACTACTGTGTAACGAAGGGGACCATTTTCTGCGAGGCCTGAATTATACAACTGTAAGGTTGTGGGAGTGTAGGAAGAAGGAGGGAGAACCTTCCCTCCATCATAGAACAGGGATCTGGCCCGGCAGCTGAGTTCTTTCTCCATCACAATGATTCTGTGCTTGATCAGTCAAACCCAGAGCCCTCTAGGGAGTCATTCACCGTGAGTTTCTCATTGCCTGGCTTGATACCTACTTGCAGAAATGCCAAGCATTGTCAGCTGCAAAGAAAAGGCTTTGGGAACGGTCAGCTGAACCAAACATCCAGCAATAGTCTATCTGAAAAAAATCAGGTCATTGGCATCAAGCAGGATATTAGTTGATTTATCTGTCGTGGCTCTTCATCTATAAATTGCAAATTATATTGCGAATTACTTTACCTCTCTAACCCCTTACATCAAAGGATGCTGACATATGATGTTTATGAAGTACTATAGCAAGCACTGTTGAAGAAAGGCCAGTGAGGAAATGTGTGCGTGAAATATGGCCCAGGCACACGCATTTAGGAATGGCGGGGAACTTGCTGGCTTTTAAATCAGTAAGCACCATGCATCCTGTGCTTTGAAAGAGGCAGCGTTCAGCTTAACGACTGCTTTATTATTATTATTATTATTATAATATAAAGCGAAGGAACTAACTAAAGTAGGGTTACGGAGTTAAGGTTCTCCGAAGCTTTCTCATCTTTTCTAACTTCTGGGGGCTTTCATCTGCAGCAGCACTGACTGTAGAGCTCTTGGGTTCAAAGGAATAGCCAGGAACGTTATGCAGCATCACCTGCACGTTGCCTCATGATGACAGCTCCTCTGCCGCACACCCTACCATCACCGGAGCTCAGGCACCTCCAGCCTTCCCAGGCAAAATCCACCTTGTGCGCCTAACCTCCCTGCCCCGTCCCGTCCCGTCCGCCCCGCCGGCGCTCATCGCCCTCTCCTCAGCTCGCCGTCTCCTCACCCCTCCTCAGCGGCGAGCGGGGGACGGCCGGGGAGCCTCAGACCCCGCCGCGGAGGTGCTGACGGCCGCGCTCTCTGGAGCTTTTGTGTTTTAACGCCGCCGCTTACCGTTCCCGATCCCGGCCGCCGGTCAGTCCCGCCCGGCAGGGGAGCGGGGCCCCGGCGGCCCCGCCACTGCCCAACGGCGGGAACGGCGCGAGCCGCCGGGGGGGCGGCGCCACGGGCACGTGGGGTGAGCCCGTCCCTATGGCGAGGGCCAATCAGGGGGAGGTGCGCAGCTCGTGCGCTACTTAACGGTCACTGGGACCCTACCCCTTCCCCACGCTCCGGGGAGTCGCGGCGCTCGCGCCCTCCAGCTCCTCGCACCGCGCCTGCGCGTGGGCCGCGTCCCCCCCCCCCATCCCACTCCCTTCCCCTACGGCGGCGGCCGGCGTCTCGCGCCGGCAGCAGCGGGCGGCACGCGGCTTCTCCCGCGGGCGGGGCCGCCGCTGCTGCATGGCGCTGCCCGCGTGAGGGAGGGAGGGAGGAGCCTGGCGGCCGCCCCGCCCCCTCCCCAGGTGATGCCAGTGGCCGGGGTGACGATGCCGGTGGCGAGGCGGCGGCGGCGACGACCACCGTTCCTGACGGAGAAGGCGGCGGCGATGGGGTCCGGGCGGGCCTCCTCGTCCGTCCCCGCCGTCGGCTCGCACCTCGGGGCAGCCCTGCCCTGCCCCTGAGCCGCGGGGAAGCGCCGGCGGCCGGCCACATCGCTCGGCTGCCCCCCCCCCCCCCCGCTTCCCCCAGCCTCGCCGCCATCTCCCCCTTCCGTCCTCGATGTCTCCCCCGCGGCGCGGAGGCCCCTTCGCCGCCTCCCCGCCCTCTCGCTCCTCGCCGCCGCAGCCCTCCCGCCCCGCGGTCCGGCGGCGAGAGGCGTCCGGCCTCCCGCTGGTCAGGCCGTCGCTGCCGCCCGTCCCCCCCGGCTGAGGAGCGGCGGAGGCCGCCGGACCCCCCCCCCCTCCCCTCCTCCGCCGCGATGAAGGTGGAAGCGGGAGACAACTCCATGATCAACCTGTCGGTGCAGCAAGTGCTGAGTCTGTGGGCGCACGGCACCGTCCTCCGCAACCTCACCGGTAACGGGGCGGCGGCGGGGCGTGGGCAGGCAGGGAGGAGGGTGGGCTGCCTCTGGCGCACGCGTGGGGGCGGCGGGGCGAGCTGCCGGCCGAGGGGGCTGGCGTGGGGAGAGTTGCGCGGGTATGGGTGTGCGCTGCTGGGGGGGGAGGTGGGCCAGTAGTGCCGTCGGTGTGGGAGCCGGGGGAAAAGCCGCTCCGTGACTGGAGAGCGAGCCCCCCCCCTCCCCGGTACACAATGGAGGGCGTGGGTGTGGGACCGGTGTGCGGGGCTGGGGGTGGTCTCCCTGCGTGTCACCCGTAGGGAGGGCTGGTGTTTGTGTTCCCGGGTCTGTGTGCACGCGTGTGTGCCTGTGGGTGTGCATACCCGCTCGTTCTGGGAGCATGGATATGATGCGTGCGTGTGTGCTTGGGGGGCTTGGGTGTGGGGCTGGTATGTCCGGGGGAACGAGGGGGATCTGTGTGTTACGTGTTGGGAGGACTGGTCTGCGTGCCCGGTATCTATCCAGTATGCCTGCAGGAGTAAAGGAGCTGAAGATGTCAATGTGTTCGCTCACTTTTATTTGTATGTGTGTAGTAAAAGGCTAACGGTACAGGGTATTTGAGCAAATTGACGGGTACCTGTGTGTGAGTAAAGGGTTGTAGAAAGCGTGCGTGAATGTATAAATACGTATGGAAGGCTGGAGTATGTTTGGGAGAGTGTTGGGGTTTTTTTTGTGGATATATGCTCATTGGCATACAAAAACCAAACAAAAAAACCCAGAGAAATGAATGTGAGAATCTGGGACTTCCCCACCACCCCCCTGAGTATACCCCTGGACAATGAGAGCTGTGGGAGTTAATGAGGTGGCAGATGTTTCCTGACAAAGCATCGGGGATCCTTAAAGACTGAGCTGTTCTGAAAAAATTCTGTGAACCAAAGTAGAGCCAGGTCTTCATCCTGTGTTTGGAGAGGGGAGCTTTAGCTAGCTTTGGCAAGAAATGGCTTTTTCTTCTGCTCCATCTCATGCTGAAAAATGAGTGTGGATTACCGTGAGACCCAAGGCATACAGTGGAGAGGTGTATCTTCTGACTTCCTGTCCTGTCCAGGTGTAAGGAAAAGCATAAGCTTCCAGCTCTGAATAAGCAGGGATTTGGTGCCAATAGCAGAGATGTTACTGAGTAAATGCTTTCTACTTGGTATAGGGGTATATTAGGTGGTGACAGATTAGTGGAAAATGTTGAATAAAGGGGATTTGTTTCAAATATTTATGAAAATATTCTAATATTTATGAAGGAGTATTATGCCATCTTCCCCCCCCCCATAGTAATGATTGATAGTTTTGATTATTTTTTAACATCTATTCAAGGTGGAAGGAGTATAATGAAAATAGAGGTGTAGCTGAAGTTGCAGCTGTAGCAAACAGAAAGCGGTCATCTTAGGCTTTATTATCTTTCTTGTTCTTTTAACTTCCAGGATACTTTTTAATGTAACAAAAAGGTTATACAAGTTGGGTTTTTTTATTTGATCTATGAACTTTTTCAGATGTGTGTCTGATGATTAAATTTTCCAGGTAGTAGTGTGGTGACACACTAATAAAACTCATTTTCTGAGTAGTTATTTTTGCATACTTCTTATAAAAATACATCTTGTACTCTTAAAGTAAAAAGTTCACAATGGGCTTAACTTGTCTTTGTGCCAGGCATCCTCTATAAAGCTTTTCTTATTAGAGCATTATGCAACATAGGCTTTTCTATGAAATTCAGTTCCGAGTGTTAAGTAAGCAAAATTGTTTCTTGGTGCTTTTGCAATATAACGAGGGGTTGCACAAGGTGTTTTTAATGTGGAATGGTTTTTCTTTTTAATTTAAAGAATATGAAAAATAATTAGCTATCCGTTGTAGTATTGCTGGAGAATATGTCAGTGTCAGTTGTAGTTGCACTATGGTTTCTGAATTGGTGCTTAAATGCAGGTTGTCCTTATAGCCATAACCTGTTGTGCTGAATGTTCTTACGGACAGTCAACAGTTAATAACTTTCACTGGATTTAAAATCTTCTATATAAGATACACTGTTACTGATTATATCTTAAGAAATTTTTTAATATAATAATTTATATTAACAAATAGCTGTTATTAAACTTACATAAACCCTTCCTAAAATATTTACCAAAGTAAACTTTGTTCAAAACAAGAAATTCTGGTTTTTCCCTGCGAAGAAAATAGGTATGTGAATGACTAAATTAATTCCCTTTGGCACCTCTGTAAAGTATGAGGAGAAACAGAGTACTGAGAAAAGAAATTCATAAATATACGGTGTTCCATGAATGTTCTTTAAGACTGCTTTGTGTTTACTTTTGGACTTAAAGTTGTGGTCTGGACTTGGCTTTTAAGTTGCAGAAGTAAATATTTATCTTCTTTAGATAAACAATGTTGATTGTGTTTGCACAAGGTTATAAAATTTGATCAGCATCCTTCTTAAAAATATATTAATTTCCCAAAATTTTCAACAGGGACCTGATATAAGCTCCAGCCTAAACCAGGAATGCTTCAAACTTTAGTGGTTTAAATTGGGTGGTTTTTCGCCCCTTAATGGGAAGCTGAACCATTATTTTTATACCATATATCTGATTCAAGTTCAACATAAAAAAAGAAATCCTTTTTTTCATATGTGGCCCAAAATACCCAGGAGACCACAGAGCATTTCATTCCTGCCACATGCACATCACACCCTGCGATAGCCAAAGCTGCAAGTGCTGTTCTTTGTACCTGAACCTAGGCCCACCAACACGATATACGTTGCTGCATATCTTCCTGCCTCCACTTTGGAGGTGAAGGTAAGGCTCTAGTAACCATGGGAGAGGTGGCTTTTACCTCACCCCATTTTACCTCCTCCAGTAAATCCCAAGAACAGCCCCCCTTTATGTGAACTGGTTGTGTTCTAGAGTTAGTGGTAGATCTGGGTTTACTAGAACAAGACAATAGCTGAATCTGAACTGAAAAAACCATCCCTGTTTGAGTGCCCATGAAAATAAATTATTTGTTTAAAGGCTACTTCCACAATAAAGAACAGCAATGTTTCTACTCTTCCTGTAACCAATGTAGATGTTTTGTTTACGTCAAGTTATTGCATGTTCCAAAGGTGTAAGCCTGGGGTCTGAGCGGGTTTTATATTAGCCTCTGAGGAGATGGGGGGAGAATGTTGTATGGAAAACAAACAAACAAAAAAGCTTGTGTTTTACTGTATGACTTCTAAAGTGAAACTCATCATCTTCCTTCCCACACCCCAGTGTCCTAAGGTAATGAGCTCAAGACTCCACCAACAGTTTTTATAGACTTTGAAATAAAAGTCTATAATTTTAAAGTGCTGGACAGTAATAACTCCTGAATTTGTTGAAAGTGAACATTTATAAGACATTATGGGTGTTGCATAGAAGATGTTCCTTGTCTGTTATATTTTTTTTTTTTTTCCGAAGCTCCATCCTGTACTTATTTGTCCCCAGTCCTGTAAGCTGAGAGGACTAGTCTGTAATTTATGATTTAAATGCTCTTCAGCAAGTACTCCTCTTCCACTTAATGCAGCAAAAACATTAGCATCTCCAAACAACAATTTGACTGTGTAGTCCTGTTAACTTTGAAAGTACCAGTTAATATGATAATTAAGGAAAGGTCCCAGTGATGAAGAAAATACTGTGACATGTAAAGAGCTGAGTTACATTTGTGGGTATAATATGGTATCATTGCTTCATCTGAGTGCTTTGAGTTTATAAGTCTACAGGAATATAACATTATACAGTTTCTTAATTCAAATTTCAACAGGTGCTACCTTGTTGACTTAAATTTGTATCTTTGTATCTATTTTCACAGCACAGATACTTATTGCATGACAACTCTGTAGCTAAAAGTGGTAGGCTGGGTACCTAGATCAGAATCTCATGGGAGCTACTTTATTTTGGAATAATCAGTCTTGACTTATGAAATGTTATAGGGCGATCATTATTCATCTGTCAAAACAACCTAAGGACTAGAGAAAAAGAAAAATGCTGAAGATGAAGGACTAAGGAGGTACTCCATGTTTACTGAAGCTGAGTGGCAGTAGGACAGCACGTTCATACATAGACAATATTTGAAAATGTTATCATTTATATACTTTATGTGTTGACTTTGCATTTTTTATTTGCCCAAGATGAAGCTGTTGATGGAGTGCAACTTCAAGTTTTGATAAGATGGAAGTGATATGAATGTTGTTCTAAACTGTAGCATGCCTTAAAAACTTTTTCTAATCCTTAAGGTTGTGTATGCTGACACTCATATATGTACAATGTGTATATATAGTACCTAAGCGTAACGTATGTATGGTATATATAAATACCTAAATTAACAAAGAATTACTCTAAAACTGGAGTGATAGGGCATGAATTACAAGTTAATTGAGCCTTGCAACTTTTGTGGTAGAAAAAATCCCCACCCAGGTCAAAGTAGTGAAAAGGAACATAAACTAAAAACAAGATTTAAGGTAGTGGTTAAGTGCTAAGAATTTTAAATAAACCTGAAAAATGGATTTCATTTGTCCTTATTAGAAAAGCTATGGAATCTATGCAATAGATTGGTTGTCACTCAGCTTGTAAGCTAGTAGGTACTGGTTCTTTCCTAGTTCCCTGTATTTCTTTGGCAGCTGTGGAGTTTTGATACAAATAAGTTGTGTTTTGGCTACTTAAAGTAATTTGGATACACTGAAAGTAAGCTCTGAAACTTTCTTAGGGTCAAGCAAAGGAAGTTGGGAGGGTTTTTTTTAAATTTTATTCCATGTCTCTTTAGGATAGCTCTGTGAGGGCATGACTAAATAAACTGAGGCTAGGCTAGTATTTGGAGCTCCCTGCCAGATAAAGCTAAGTCATTATTACTATACCAGCAAAGTATTCCGTATGTGCAGCTCATATCATCAAAAGAGCAAGCTAATTAGTGTAGCTACACAAAGACCATGTGCTTTTTTTTAATCAAGGCAGGAACAATAATCATGTAGGTAAGTTTATACCTCTTGAAGTATCAGTCAGTATATAGGACATAAATAGCCATACCAGTATGTTCTTAAGACACTTCAGCCTCACTTCTTCTTCCTTATAGGTATTGCAAATCTTTCAACTACTCAGTTATTTTTGAACAAGCAAAGCCTTGACCATTTGTGTTCAGAGGTCCACATTCTCTTTCTCTGTTTTCTAGTGGTACCTCACAGTGTTGTCCCCAACCCATCCTTTGCTTCCTTCAGTCTTACTCTAGCACACTTTCTTCTCAGAGTCATCTCTCATCATGATTCTGGAGTTAGATGATGCTGAATTTTACAGAACCTTGAACTGTTCCTCTCAAATACCTGTGCATAAAGTTCCCTGCCCTCAACCTGTCAGGATAAGAATAATTACATTGTCCTCTAGGTTTATGGAGCTTGAAGCCTCCTTTAGTTTGCTTAGAAGATTGGCTGTCCTCCTTATCTTGTTCATCTATGTTAAACAGTTTACTCAGGTGTCTTCATCACTGGCCCAATTAATGGGCAGAAGTAAATAAGTGTGTTGAACTACCAGGCATAAAAAGAATAAATAAATGAGGGTAAGAAAGGATGACTTCCTGCCTTTCCTAGGGAAAGTGCTCAAAAGTGATTTGTCCTGTTTCAGCTTCTAGGACTGAGCTGACATTTTAATGAAGTGAGGTGGTGGTTTAACAGTGGATGATACCTATTCAGGCAGATAAAGAAAATCCTTGGATTTGGAAGAATTGCTAATAAATATGTAGTCTCTTACTAAATGTGTAGTCTGTAGCTAAAGAACAGGAAACACTTATGTGAAATAGTCAATTGATACAATTCTCTGATTTACAGATCTTTCAGGTTTTTTAACAGCTACTTTAACATGACAAAGATGACTGTGATAAAAGGTTCATAGATTATGATTATAAATGGCTCTGATTTTGTATGTTGTGTAAGTTTTCTGGAAGATATCTTGCTGTGTTCCACTAAGTGCCTTGCTAGAAAAGCCAACTTTGCAAGAGAAAGGTATGATCTAAATCAAAGATTAAAAAGCTTTGTGTGATCAAGTTCTCAATTACTTTAATATCAGATTTTGAAATGCTACAGTCTCATAACGACTAGGTAAGCTATCATCCCAGAATATTTGAGCAGTGTGATTATTCCTTCTTCTTTGTTTTGTATCAGGATACAACAATATAAATTATTGTATATTCATTGCTAATCACAACCATTCAAAAGAAAAAAAAAAAAAAAAAAAAGAAAAGCCCAATAATGAATCTCTAGGAAATCAGAGGTATCTTGGTACTGAGGGGAGATACTAGAATAGTTCCAACCACAAGAAAAAGTGGCAGAGTTGTACTTTGTTCCCTGTTTAGGGAGACTTTTTCTCTTCCTTACCTTTTAAAAGTTCAGTTCTTGTTGCAGGAGGTGAGAATCTTTAGCAAGAATGTGTGTGAGGGGAGAGGAAGGACAAAAAAAACCAACCTTCTAGTCTCTCTGCTCATGGTAACTTGGTAAAGAAAAGCTTTTCAGCTACTTTTATTTAACAAATTTAGGTATTTAAGTTGGTGGAGAGTGGATAATCTAGGGCATATGTACTTGATGGAGTTGCCCAAATAAAAAGCAACTCCAAGTAGAAGATGATCTACAAGTATTTTGCCTACTTACAGGATAAAGACAGTTAACTCCACTGCTTGCTCTGTCCCTCACCCTGCTGCCTGCCTTCTGCAAATAGGTGTATCACAGGCCAATGTCCTTAACCCTTCTTTTCACACCTGTCACTTCCCCCTTCTGTCTCCTTCCCAAATGAACAAAGTTTTGGTCCTTCTTCCCTCTTATCTTCAGCTGGACATGAAGGTGTTCCCTCCCTCCACCCTGTTCCCCTCCAACTCTTCTGAAGTGAACACCTACAAGTTTTAACATGTACAGTCAGTTTGGCAAAATTATAAGCTATTATGGATAATTTATAATAAGAATGTACTGGGTTATTGCAGGCATGTGTAACACTACCTGTATTTCTTCCATCACTGACTTTACAATGCTATTGACTTGGAAACCTAAGCCTCTGTGAAGTGATGGTTTATAACTGTTTTCTTTAAATGCTACAGCTGCATTTGTGTGGAACAAGGAATATTTCTGGATGTTCTCTAATTTCCTTTTGAATGCACTCAATATGTGTGTTGCTTTTAAGGAGTAGGAGAAAAAAGTGTGTACCAAAGAACTCAAGTTTATATTCCTTTATCCAACATTTGGGGCTTGTTCTAGTCTCATGTCTCCTGTCCTAAATATAAAGTGAGAGGTGATGCTAATTTTCCTTGAGCCTCATTTGGAATGTAAATAAAACCCAAGATAGTTGCTCACTATGCAACTATTTTGTTGCGTAAGGGTTTGTAAATATTTTTGGTTTCTTAGTTACAGGGGAGTAGTTAGCCTTCCCATAATCTTTCCATTTGTTCTAAAAATACAGTCATCCTAATAAGTCTTTCCTAACACTGGAAATCAATTGCCTTTTCTACCTGGTGAGGGTTGACAGTGACCACAAATACTGATTTACTAAAAGGTGATGCAGTACCTAGCAAACTCTGTGGAAGTTACAGGGAATGATGGTGCCTAACAGAGTCAGATTCCAACAGGCTTTCCTGGTCCGGTTTCAAGCTTTTCAGCTGCAATGGCATTTTAGGAGAGAATGACTTTCAGTGTCCTGGGACTGTCCCTCTACATTTGCAGAGAGACAATATTGAGAGCTTTGCTTCTCTTGCCCATAGCATATCTACGAATTGACCAGTCTCTTCAGAATAACTGGCTACTGAATAGGCTGCCATAATCACAGGTCCCCTCTTACCTGAAATAACTGAGTCTTCTGTTCTTGGGCTTCATGTTAAATGGGGACAAGTTTGTCTCATTCTGATGCAGTTTTATGAAATCAGTTGATACCTGTCTGAATTCAGTATCCACAACAGCACACCTTCCAGAAGTTTGTTTTTAGACTGTGGAAGAACTGATGGGATAATACTAATCAATACACCATTGGTGTAGTTATGGAGTGTTTGGCAGTCTTGGAAGCCTGTAGCTGTCATGTAACCTTACATAAGAACCAAGGGTTTCCTTCAACTGCAGATTTGAAATATGTATTCTCAGAGTCCGTCACTGGGGTATCAGGTGATCTTTACTCTAGTAAAATTGCAAGAAGCCCTTGCTTTCTCTTGGTAGTTGATGTTTCATCTCTTGCATACATCTTAGTCAAGAGAAAGGAAAGTTTGGGTCAAGAACATTCTCAGCACTATGTCCTGATGATCCAGGCCTCTCTTTTACTGAATATTTTGCATATCACTATAATCTGAGTGGTATGAAAATTGTGTGACAAACTTAATTGCAGGAAAGGGTGCTGTGTCCAGAAAATAAGTAGCATCTCCATTACAGTATTTACTGGCAAACAAGGCAAAACATCTTCTTCTGTGTAAGAACGAGTTATCTTTTGAAATAGTGCGTTCAGTGTCACTTTCACCTGCTAGCAGTTTAGTTTCATGCTTCTCTGAATAATATGGGAGATGGGCTCAACCATGTTACTGTGGAGAACTAAAATGGCAGATCTAAGATAAGCACATACTATCTTCTAGGATTGAAGGTCTTCAGAGATTAACATCTGCAAGCAAGGAAATGCTTGCTCTTGCCTACTAGATACATTCTTAATTCCCATATTAGAGTTCTTTTGTCTAACTTTGTTTTTCATGGTTATTCATTGTGTTTTTTCACTGCCAGTGTTGCCAAAACAGTTTAGACTTGAGGACCTGGTCAGTCTATTGCTGAACTATAGTCTGCACAGTCCATACCTCTAAAATTTATTAAGTATCTGCTAACAGTCTACTTGGTGCTCAAGGAAATGATCCCCCATGGGACAGGAGCTTGGTTGTTATAATTTTGATAGAATAGTGTTTTGAGCTGCTAGGAATCTGGTTTTGTGACCACTTTCAATGAAAGGGTCTTCCCTGGTAGGTCTTCTGATGTAGAAGAACGAAAGTGTTCCTTCCTGACAGGGTTTTCCTGCCCGAAGTTGTATGTGATTTACAGTTGCAGGAAAGTAAACTTTTTTTTTCCCCATCTCGTAAGGCTTATTTCCCTATGGTCAAACTGTAGGTCTAGCAGGGCTGCTGGGTTCTATATTGATAGATCCTTTGGCTAAACTCCTTGTTTATTTGCTTCCACTAGAAAAAAAACAGTGGGAACACCCAACCTGTGCTAGTAACAGACAAAGCCTGTTAGGACTGCAGGAGAGGTTCCCCACCCAAATTATCCATGGCCATGGGAGATTAGATCAGCAATCAGTCAATCTTTCTTAATGTTAGTGGGGGGGGTTGTCAGGTATTTGTAGAGTGACTACTTGGCACTCTTGCCACTGTTCCGTCACAGTAGCTTCTGAGAACGAGAAGTTTAGTGGAAAAGTACAGTGGTCATTATCCTTTTGCAAAGATTTTTGAGGCCCAGCTTGGGGCAAGGTGTAAAGGGATGGAGGATCTGAGGAGAGCTGCTTGGAGCCATCCTCAATATATGTGTGCATATATCCAAGCACTCAGAAAAGTTACACCTTGAGCTACAGCTGAAGTATTAATTGAATGTAGATTAACCACCCACCTTCCTTGCTGCTCTCTTAAGAGAGCCTTTTGGTGACCGTAATTTAGAGGAGTTGTAAGTCCTGTGACATAGTTTCGCCTTTTATGCCTGTGTGAAAGGGGAAGGGTTGAGTCTACTCTCAAAGTACTGCTAAATGAAAAAGCTTAAACTCTGTATTTGTGCTATGGATATACATACTATATTGACATTGAACTCAATGGACACTGGTTATTGTGTAGCAACCATTCTTTCTCAGAATCTTTTCACAAGGTGTTTTGAGCTGCTAAGTATTTTTTAAGTTAGCTAATTGGGTCATATTTCTGCTCAAATGACTGACGTGTGTCAAGCTACAATAATACAGGCTCACCACAAACAATAAGTATCCTGCTGTTGTAAGGAAGCTGTGTTGTTCTTTTGAGGGGGAAGTGCAGCAAAAACTCTGAACTGATGACAGTTTCATGAGATTATGTCAATTGGGAAAATGTGCCCCAATTTGCTGAATTCTGTGATGATATATACCAACTGTAGTTGATGTAAAAAAAAATAAAATTCTCTTTTGCATTTCCCTACCCTTTTGAGTTATAGTAAATGTTTTTAGAAAATTACCACCAAGTGAGAAAGGTTCTTTAATTCTTATGTAGCTTCATTGATGGTTTCTGCTCTCTTCTTTGAAGGTAATGATCACGTCTTCCATTCTTTAGAGAAATGTTTGTACTCCACACATTCTCATGATCTCTTGTCCTTGCTTAGTAATTTAAATAATAGTGTCTACATGTCTCTATGAAGTTTTGTGCTAAGCAATTAGAAGGAAGGGGTTAGATGTGTTAAAATTTCTTGTTAAAATTGTAGTGTTTTTATTTGTGCCTTTGAAGCTAATTCGATGGAACATTCTGTTACAGCTCCTGGGTAGATAAACTGAAGTCTTTAATCTCAGTTTTCCTATTTGATGTTACCTGATGCTGTCTCTTCTTTAAAAAAAACAAAAACAAACAAAACAAAACAAACAAAAACAAAAAAAACACCAAAAAAACCCAAAACAATTCTTGACTTTTTCCTGTTTCAGTGTTTGTTTCAGTGAATATTTCATTCTGAAGGAGTAGTTACAATACCTAGTAAGATACTGCAATTAACGTTGTTTAAAGAAGCCATTAAAAGAATGACGGACTTCTTGTAATAATACATGTGAATTAAGAATTGTGCCAGAATGCTTTTTATAATTTTTTTGATCATAAGAGTTATTCCTTTATGATACACTGCTAAAAGGGGGAGAGTGTCTTGAGCACATGCTGATGTTGTCACATTGATTCCTTTTAAGATGGAAATCAGTATTGCTTTTCTCTTACTGTTGATTGTATGCAATGTTTTGAAGTCTCTTACTTGTTCTTGTCTCAGAAATATTAACCCTTTATTTGACTGCTTTCTTTCAGAAATGTGGTACTGGGTTTTCCTCTGGGCTCTCTTCTCCTCTCTCTTTGTCCATGGTGCTGTGGGAGTATTAATGTTTGTGATGCTGCAGAGGCATAGGCAGGGGAGGCTGATCTCTGTCATTGTGGTCAGCATTGGATTTCTGGGTTCTATAACTGGAGCAATGATAACCAGTAAGTCTGTCTTTTGTTTTGTTTTTTTTCTTTCTTATTTTACATTTAACTTCTAAAAAGGAAAAACCTTTTTCTTAGTGATTTGTTAATTGTTTGTTAAGGATTTTCCCGTAGTTGTATAGCTATCCTAATGATAATGACAGCTGAGTTGCTCTCCTATTATGTAAAGATAAAACTACTATAAATTGTCTGAAGAGTGCAGAAATCATTGTACTCTCTCTTTTTGGAAATGTTGGGTACCAAGCTATTCAAAAGGTGTATACTCAGCAGGTAGTATCTTTTGGCGATCAGGAAGAGCTGTCCTGTCCTACCATACTTGTTGCGGATTTTTTTATTAAAGTCTTCTGATCAAGATCACCTCTTAGTACCCTTAAAGCCACGAGGATGTTTTTGGAAATGAGGTCCTGATTCCATTGGTTGCAAGGCTGAATTCCTGCTCGTTTCCCTGGGCCTGCTGCAGGTTTTTAAATTGCAACTGGATAGGATGTTGCTCTTTTAAAAGAAATAAAGGTGCAATGTAGGTAGTGGTTTACAGCTAAGAAAATTCATTTGTTCAGAGAAGTTATACTTGGCTCATGGATTTCAATGAACTTTCCAGTCTTGGCTTGGCCATAAGGTTACTTTCTACTTTATTTGGGGTAGGGAGGAAGGCCATTAGACTTCTACCACCACTGCCCGCCCCCCCCCCCCCCCCCCCCCCCCAAAAAAAAATATAAAAATTAAGCTGTGCTGTTGTTCTAGGCAAAGTGCTCTTTGGCGAGGGCATCTGTTACGGAGTTTCTTATGGTATTAGTCTAATGCCTACCACTCAAGGTACATTTTTAGACACTTTTTTATTCCTTGACATTGTATCCACAGATAAGATGCTAACCATTTCTCTGTTAAAGCAGCATGCTGAAAGGTTTGCAGAGCTATAGTTGAAACCTATACTTGTCATGAAAACATGGCAGAAAGCAGGAGTATTTTATAACACTTCTGCACTTTACTACATACCTGTCCATACATGGTACAAGTGATGTTGCCAAGAACATTTTGAGGAAATGCTGCTTAGCTGTTT
This sequence comes from Aquila chrysaetos chrysaetos, assembly GCF_900496995.4. Lineage (NCBI taxonomy): Eukaryota > Metazoa > Chordata > Aves > Accipitriformes > Accipitridae > Aquila > Aquila chrysaetos. The sequence goes on from NC_044021.1 coordinate 18,648,242, forward strand.
TCATCTAGAGTTAGTGGTATCAGATACTGTTTTTCCATCTTTCCTAAGAAATTGTTATCTGTGTCAATACTGAAATATATGCCATAAGACCAGTAGGACACTTTATTCAGTCTTTGGCTTTATCATATCCAGCTATGTTTATCTAACTTTTAAATAGACTACAGTAGCTTTCCCAAGCAAATAAGAGCATGGTGAATTTTCTGTTTGGCAGGGGGTGTGGGGCAATAGTGAATATTATTCAGGAATTATACAGGAAAGAAGCTTGTGCTTTGTTGTCTGAAATAATGCCAATCAGCAGTTCTCAACATTAAAATCAATGGATTGAATGGGGCCTATGTTAACCTTAGTAGTAGTTTCTGCCCAAAGATCTTCAGTGTTGTTAAGATGGTCTAACTTGAAAGGCCTTTCTGCCTTTCATTCCCATTTTTCTGTGTACTAGCCAAATTATCAGAATAGTGGTATCACTTCAGCTTTGGACACATTCATGGTTGATTTGTGACAGATTTTCTTATTGCTGCTGAAAGTATTTCTTGCCTGTTGGTTTTCAAGATTAAATAAAAATGCAAATTTCATGAAAATTTTCGTTAAGACTTTCCTCAAAAAGTTGTTTTAATTACTATATATATCTCAGCCTAGAATTTCTATTATTTAACCCAGTATAATTCAGTATAACTCCCCCTTTTTTTTTTCCCTAAAGTGAGGTGGAACCAGTTTGAGTGCCTTACATTACATGTTGTGCTGATTTTTGTCCTATGATTAAAGTGGCAGTGGCCCTGTTACAAGGTCAATTGTGCACGAGCATTTCTGAAGAACTGAAGATAGGAAATGTGATGCTGGAATATCCAAGCAGAGTCTTTTATAGTATTCTGTGGTGGGGAAGTTTCAGGTTCAGTGTTTCTCAAATGAAAGTACTCTGTGTCTTTTATCTAAGCATAAAAAGAGGAGCAACACAGTTGTATTTTTGGCATCCAGTTTTGCAGGTCAAAACATTTAATAAGTAAGTGGCACTGTTCATGTGCAAATTCACCCGAGAATTTCTCCGGCCTTAGACTGTAGACTTGTTACACTGCTCCCAAAGGTTTTGCACAGAGCATTGCAAAGTGGTTAGCCAAATACTTTTACTTCCAGGTATTTTTGTTTCTGGATGCACTGGGCTGTTTCATACTGAAAGAAACTCTGTGGGGAGCTTCTGAAGACAAATTATGGTGATAAAATATTAAAGAGGATTTTTAATAGCAATTGTGCTGCAAACTGGGATGCAAGTTGAAGTATTTTGTTGTTTGGATATGCCTGGACCAGGGCTTAAGTAATTGAACTAGCAAACTGACTTCCATTTCCATTTTGTATTTCCAGTCCTCTGCATCATTTGTGTAGATGAATGAATGCAGTATAGAATATTAAATAATGCAAGCTTAATTTTGCTTAGTTAGATCTTTCAAACTTTCTGGCCTTCTGTAATCTTTTTACCAGCATGCAGAAAAGGAGGAAACCCCTCAGTTTCAAGGCTTTGAAAAATCATGGAACTTAACAGTTATTAAAAAAAGGTATTAAAAAATTATTAAATAGCCGTGGATAATGTCCAAAAAAAACCCCAAACCAACCAAGAACAGATAAATGTCAGGCAGTTTGAGGCAAGGTTTTTAGCTGTATTTCATCCAGAAGGATCTATTCTTCCTCCTCTCCCCCAGCACACTCCTTTTTGGTGACATATCCTCATTCCTCTCATTGGCAGCCTATCGTAGTATACTTTAGCTCTATACCAATTGTGCTGGGTTATACGTTACAGGTTGTATTGTACACTGTTATTTGATGAGTACAAATACGTAATTATCAAACTACAAATTTTTTTATTATTGATATTTTTCAGAATATCTCAGTGTTTTCTCAAGCAACCAAAAATTTCTGTTATTGATTAACTAATAGCATCAAATTCTGGTATCCCAATTTGGCTGATTTGAATTCACTTTGAGAGTTCAATCACCAAAATAATTTTAATGTCAGTACTGGGCTCAGTCTAAAGGATCTTGCTCAGTTTTTGACAGCAGATAGTCAAGGAACAAATGGAAAAGCTTATGCAAGGTAGCTGAGTGAAATACCATAAGGCTAGCCTTCTGGCGAGATATTCCTGACAAAATACACTTTACAGAATATGTTTTTTAAAAAACAGCAATTAAAAAAACAACCCACAAAAACTAAAAAACCACCAAAATTTACTCAACTAACAGTCTGATTAATTGTGTTTGCAAATGCTGTTATGGCCAGAATTACTAGTGAATTCTACTCTTCCTAAAATTTTTGTAAAAATGAGGTGTTACTTTTCTTAAGATGTCAGATGATTCAGATACACATTGTACTTTCAGAAAAATCTGTTGGGACTTAATGTATTTCCATGTCACTAATGGGTTTTTGATCACTTTGGCAGACTATTCCTTTTAGTGACTGTGCAAAACCAAGAAAATTCCAATATTTTTTTTTTTAACTCTTTCCTATTACTTAAAAAACACTGTGGTGGCTTTTCAGTTTTCTTTGAGCCTGAAAAAGCCTCTGTGATCCCTGAAAGCATTTATTACGATTAGATAGCATCTGAGATCATACATAGTGAAGGTCTATCACTAAATTTTGGGTTTTGGTCTTCAGGAAAAATTCATTCATTCTGAAATAAAGGACAATAAACTTAATGGTTGTTCTTAAGGCAAGGAAAGCAAGCACTCTATAGAAAATACTAGTTCAGAAAAACTGTTAAATAAAAGCTTCATTCTAGTTGAACCTTTGAGGTCTGTGTTGAGTAAATTTTTTACCTATGGACACAGCCATATACAGCCTATATTTCTTTTTTGAATGAACATTTTTGTATCCTTAAAAGGCTCAGAAGTTGGTTGAACAGAAAATGTTATTCATCATTAGCATGTTATTATTTTGATTGATACAAAGACTTATCTTTTTCTCAGGCATTTTCTCCAAGACATCACAGCTATAAGTTTGTTTGCTCTGTGACTTTTTTCACATTTTGTTTGAAGAAAAAATTCAGTATGTGAAAGACAGTTAGAAGGGAGTTAGTAGCACCTGTCTGTGTTTACAGTGCAGTATTTTTTTTCTGGTTTATCCTGGCCATTTGATGTTATACTTTAAACAGGAATTTGCACAAAACTGTAAAAGAAAAATGGTCTCTTAATTTTTAATGTGTTATAGCTCAAAATCTAATCATAATGATTAGAAACTTCCTCTCATACACACTTGTGGATAACAATGCAATACTTTGATCTTTTTCATGTTTTGCTTGATTTGCTAAACAATTGTTAATAATTTAGTAGTTTAAGTCAAAACTGAACTGACAGAATATGACAAGGTTATTCAACTGAAATATTAAATGAAGCTGGTAAATGTGTGCTTACGGTTGTTTTGTAGACACTAGCAGTTTTACTGTTCTTGCCTTCTCCCTGCCTATACAAGCACTATTAAACCACACTTCAGACACGGTCAATTTTTAGGGGATTTTTTTGCTACCTTTTTAAATTAGCAGAAGGCAAAAATGTAAAAAAATACTTTAAGATGTCTACAGGGAAACAGCAAGATTCAATTTTCTTAAATCAAACTGATGTTGGAAAAGTTAATCTGGTTCAGTTGGGAAAGGAAGGACTTGCATAACTACAAAAATACAAGTAAGGCTAATAATTCTGTAATGCCATGAAGTAATACAGTGTTTGGTAATGTTCTATAAATAGCTGATGCATAGACACAGTAAATAATTTGTCATATTTCAGCCTTGGCTTTTTCTGTGATTTGATCATTGTTTTTCTGTGATTTGATCATTGTTTTTCTGTGATTTGATCATTGTTTTTCTGTGATTTGATCATTGTTTTTCTTGTGATTCTTAGGTGCTGCAGTAGCTGGAATTTACAGAGTAGCAGGAAAGAATATGGCTCCCTTAGAAGCTCTTGTCTTTGGCGTTGGACAGACAGTACTGACATTAATTATCTCGTTTTCAAGAATTCTTGCAACGCTTTGAGACTTATGTAGGAGGGGGAAAAAATCAACTAGTTTAAAGAAATCTTTAATCTGAAGAGAAGCTTCCTGAAAGTGGATTCATCAGCTTACGAACTTGAATTCTAGTGCAAGAGAAAGGAAGCAATGTGGAACGTGCACTACAAATCTAGAGGTTCGGTCAAATGAACAGACTGTCCTCTAGTGTCTGAACTGTTGTACTTCTGCACTGCGCCTTATGTGCCTCAGTCATAGGCAAGGTGCAATCCATGTGTGCGAAGTTGAGATAAAGCACCTTGAATAGCTGCCAGTCAGGTTAATGCTTGGTGATGGGATCATTGTTCTTAACAGTGTTGTAATAAAATAAAGGGACGCTTCTGACAATTGCTGTATGTGCCAAACTTGGAGTTTAAATCTTAACTGTTGGCTCGGTAAGCTTTGAAATTGTAATTATAGAAGAACGCTGTGAACATACACTCCACTTGAATTCGGGTAAAATAGCAAGATAACTGACTTTTGAGCAGAATCTCTTTGAATGCTGAATATTTTTATTCAGCATTCAAAACAACTGTTAGGTCTGTTTCAAAGTGTAGGTGAATTTTGATGGGGTTTAAGAACCACAGCTTTAGCCACCCTGGTGTAATTAGCACTATGCGTAGAATGGCTCATGGCAGTTTTCTGAAGCTCAACACATGGTTTTAGATTGTCAGAAATCTTTATGGTTTTAGATTGTCAGAAATCAATAGCTTAGGGTGACTGTATGAGGGTTACTGAGTACAATCTGTTGGGTATGCACAAACAAATCTTAAATTGATGCTTTCCTTAAAATTATTTTGTCTTAAACATACAGATGGTTACCAGCCCTTCTGAAAGCCCCAGAAAGGCTACTTGTTGCAAATAAGCTCCCTATATTTATTTAAGCACTGATAGGAGTCTTAAACCTACATGTATTCTTTAAAGAACACACAAATATAACAAACTTCAAGAGAATACACCTATGAGGAAAATGGATAAAAAAATGATATACTAGTTTTCTACTGAACAAAAATGTTAATTCTAATAAAATAGTTACTATACTCCAAAAGTTTGGAAGTGGGGCAGCGCTAATGTATTTACTACCTTGTTTCTAAACACTTTGTATCTTTGGAAAGATTTAAGAAACCAGGAACTTTCAAATACTTAGCTTTCAGTAGCGTTTGTGCTTGTCTAGTTTAAAAGGGACAGTAGTGTTGTGCATGTGAAATGTCTTAAATGTGAATGTTTTGGAGTGAATAGAAATTTTAAGTCTAATTACTAATTCTTTATGAAATGCGAAATTTAAAGGGCACAAAGTTCTGTGTGAGGAATAAGGAATCTTTTACATCTTTCCTCAACTGAATGCGTTTCAGCAGTCAGCTTTTAATGCTGACAGGAAGAGTAAATTGCTCAAAGGTTTTGCAGTTAAGAAGTCATAAAGACTTTCAGGACTGTGGAAACCACCAGCACCTACTGCACAGCTAAAAATATGGTTAAAATATAACCTAGAATCCAGTCATATTGCTTAGTGCTTCAAAATATTATAATGAATTAACCTTGTCTGCCTTTATTTTACTCCACAAACTTTTTTTTAAGTGCTAAGGATGCTAATATTACTTGTTTTCTTTAAAAGTATTTAAGTCTTGTTTGGAAAATGTACAAAGTTACAGGCTTTGCAGGGAACAAGGTAAAATACAGGTTTATAAACCTTTTCAGTGTTATGTTTTTGGCTTTGAATTGCTTTAAAATGTGACTGAGTACGTATATTCTCATTATTTTGAATGTCTTCAAAAACTTATTTATTTTTCATGGTTTGGGTTTTTTGTCTTTTGGCTTTTACTTTCTGATAATACTTTTTGGCATAACAATCATTGCACTTTAGTAGACAATGAAATTATTACATCTGTAAAAGGCAATTTAAACTTCTCCCCATTGTCTTAAATTATGAGAAAACTGGTTTCAGGTATTTAAATCAAATTGAATAATAAAGTAATTGAAGATATTTCTCCTAATGTGCCTTGTTACATATATTTTTAGGGGAGAGGATTTTAAAAAAAATTTACCATATCTTCATTCTTGTTCTATTTTTGCTATTTCGTTATTAATTTGGTTATTTGTTATAATGTCTTACTCAACAGACATTAAAACATTTCTGTTTGACAACCTGGAAATGCTTGTCTGGATCAAACCCAACTGTTTCATGAAGCACTGTATTCAGTAATTTAGATTCTCATGACTTTACCTCACACTGAAACTTCTTCCCAGTTTCCAAATTTCCTTGAGTATCTGAATTCTCATTTATGGTACGAGGCTATTATGCTACCACTGTTCAATGGCTTGCTGTCTTTCACTGAGTTAAACTATAACAGACTACTACTAACTTATGAAATGCATATACGAAACTTTTATTGATGAACTTCATTCTTCATTTTAATTGTCATGTCAATGAAATTGTTGTCATGGTAACTTTCCTCCTTTGACAAGGAGGCATCTTTGCAGATGTTAAGTTACCTTCCTCCAAATAATTTTCATTGCATAGATCATTATAATCACTTTTTAAAACTTTGTTAGGTGCTTAGTTGTCTCTGCTTTATATGGCATTATTGCCTGGCAAGGATGAATAGGCAGATAACGTAATGCCTAAGTGGCTTAACAGAGACAAAGTTATGTATTTGATAGAAAATTGTTTTTAACTATTTCTTGTGAGGAATATATGAGGACAGATAGTTTGTCTATGAAGTACTCGTTGATCATAACATGAACTTACTGTATAATAACTCCAGCAGTGAAAGGAAGTGTAAGTGGCCTTATGTCTGTGAATCTTTGAAATTTCATTCCACATCATTAGAAACAGCATTGTTAAACATAAGGTGCTCTAGTCAGTGCAGTGTATGCATGTGTATGTGTGTATATATATGAATGGTGGTTTTGGGGTGTGTTCTATACCTTACACACACTAACAATTGAAATAACTTGCCCAAGAAAAAAAAATTACTTCAGATAACCTTTTTTTTTTTTTTTTTTTCCTCTTGTTATTAGGCTACAAAGATATCTTGTGTGTGAATGGCACTGATGGTACTCTGGTTCCCTTTGGACAATACAGTGTTGTGCAGATGTCCACACAAGGTCTTTTAGTGCTATCTTCAAATAGCTCTGCCTGCCTCTGCATTGTATCACTAGGCACATTCTGCATTGTCAATGATTAATTTCAAGTAAAGAACAAATAATAGTACATCAATGCAATTTAATCTGGGGGGGAATACTGAATATAATATTTAATGTGAAGAAGCTTCTATTGCTTTGTTAGAAGCTGCTGTTGTTAAAGATTTAAACATTCCACACACTTCCAATTTATCAGTACAGTCATAAAATAATAGAATACCAGGTTGGAAGGGACCTCAATGATCATCTGGTCCAACCTTTCTTGGCAAAAGCACAGTCTAGACAAGATGGCCCAGCATGCTATCCAGCTGAATCTTAAGTGTCCAATGTTGGGGAATCCACTACTTCCCTGGGGAGATTATTCCAATGGCTAATTGTTCTCATTGTGAAAAATTTTCCTCTTGTGTCCAGTTGGAATCTTCCTGGGAGTAACTTGTACCCATTACCCCATATCTTTTCTGTGTGACTCCTTGTAAAAAGGGAGTCTCTTATCTTCTTTATAGCCACCCTCTAAATGCTGGAACATGGTGATAAGTTCTCCCCTAACCCTTCTTTTCTCAAGGCTGAACAAACCCATCTCTCTCAGCCTTTCCTCATATGGCAGGCTTCCCAGTCCTTTGATCATCTTTGTGGCCCTTCTCTGGACCCTTTCCAGCATGTCCACATCTTTTTTTGCACAGCAGGGACCAAAACTGAACACAGTATGGGGCCAGGTGTGGCCTGACAAGAGCTGAGTAGAGTGGGATAATGACTTCTTTATCTCTGCTGGCGATGCGCTTGTTGCTGCAACCCAGCATCCTGTTGGTTTTCTTTGCCGCAGCAGCACACTGTTTGCTCATATTGAGCTGCTAGCCCACCAGGACCCCCAGGTCCCTTTCCACAGAGCTGCTCCCCAGCCAGGTAGATCCCAGCCTGTGCTGTGTGCCTGGATTATGTTTTCCCAGGTGCAATACCTTACACTTGTCCTTGTTGAACTTCATAAGGTTCTTGTTAGCCCACTCTTCGAGCCTATCCAGGTCTTCCTCCAGGGTGGCTCTCCCTTCTGAAGTTTCTGCTTCCCCACTGAGTTTAGTATCATCAGCAAACTTCATCAGGGTACACTTGATCCCATCATCCAGATTGCTTATGAAGACATTAAACAGTGTTGGGCCCAGCATTGACCCCTGGAGGACCCCAAGTGTGACAGGTTGCCAGTTTGAAAAGGAGCTATTTACCACCACCCTGTGGGTGCAGCCTGTCAGCCAGGTCCTTACCCACTGCATGGACCACTTGTATAGACTGTAATGCATCAGTTTCTGTAGGAGGAGGGAAAACATATGGAAAGCCTTGGAGAAATCCAGGTAGACAGTGTCCACTGTTTGCCCCACATCAACTGAGCAGCTTACTTTGTCATAGAAGGCAATCAGGTTTGTCAAGCATGATTTGCCCTCGGTGAATCCGTGCTGGCTTTTCCCAATCGTGTGCTTTATTTGACTTGTGATAGCCTCTGGAGGATTTTTTCCATAACTTTCCCAGGGACTAAGTAAGATGGATGGTCCTATAATCTCCTTGATCCTCCTTTAAGCCCTTCTTTGTAGATGGGGATGCCATCCATCGTGATCTTCTAGTCACGTGAGTTGTCCCACCGTGTTTCAGTTATTCCTATGATATCATAGTTTTCTGACTGGGCGCGGAGCTTCAGTTCCTCCTGTTTGTTCCCCAGGCTGTGTGGATTGGTATGGACACACTTGAGGTGGTTGGTCTTCTGGTTCTCATCTTGGGAGGCAGCTAAGGAACATTCGTCGCTGCTCTGGTAGGCCTGGCTTATTCCCCAGATCAAAAAATTTTGTTTTGACTCAAAAACCCCAGCTATATTGCAGAAAACAAATCTTCCAAATAATTATTGTCTTTCGTTTTGTGGGTAATTCTGGGTTTATGAAATTAATGTATGTACCGTGAGTAGCGATATAATTTGAAGTTTGCTGTTGACAGTTTTTAAAAGAAACAAATAATTTAACCAGTTTTGAACATTCAACATGGACCAAAGAGAGTAGTCCTGATTTTGTGTAAAGTAGCTTTCTATTTTTGAAGTACACTGTTTTTATTACTCTAAAGGAAATAGTATTCCCTCTTCAATGTATCACACATTGATATTTATTTTGCTTACAATTTCTATTTTAATTCTGTTGGGGGGGCAGGCATATATAATGCAATTTGAGCAGAAGCTGTAATGGAGTCTAAGCTCTAATAACTGTAAGAACTGATTTAATTGTTACTTTCTGGTTTAATTTATGTATTTCGTGCACTAAGCGTATTCTAATAATGCCTTTCCTGCATTAAATCTGAATATTATATCATGAGCATATTAAGCTGCATGGTTTTGTATATAGCCATTCAACATCAAACGTATGTAATTCCACATAAGCAATCAATTTTCTTCTTCAGATACAGTAGTATTCCTAGGTGTAACAAAGTGTGGATGAATCAGTTAGAACCCCCCCCCCCCAAAAAGTATGTGACTAATAAGTCTTAGAAAAACAATTGTGAACATGAGAATTTTTTCAGTTACTCTTCTGTTTCTAGAAATACACTTTTTCATTATATGTGTATTTCAGTTAAGAGCTAAAAAGTGGAGATTGGTTGTTAGGATGACAACTGCAACCTAATCTACTTCCAAGCAATTGGAGATAAAATGAAATTCTGAATTTTGTTCATAAATTATAATGGAGTGCTACATATATATATATAAATGCTAGAACATAACTTTATTTCAGTGTTACCAGAATTTAACATTCAACTGCATCAGCATATTGACAGAATACCTTTTTAATTATTTCCTTTTTTTAACCTCTAGATTGGCAGCAGCCCAAGGTAAAAAGACTGTTTAAATCCTCAGCTGTTGCTTTAGAAGGAATAAGTGTTCTTTGTGTACAGGTGAATTTAACACCTGAAAATTTGTATTGGGTTAAAACTCAAATATTTGGTCACACCTTGGTCACCACCACTACAGCCTTTAAGGTCAGTGGGAAAAGTACTCTGTTACAGCAGTAAAATTTTCAGCTGGGCTGCATTAACTTGTGTACTTAACTGCACATCCTTTGGTGAAAATGAAGTTGTCATAGAAGGTAGACTTTAACTTGAGTACATACCATTTGATACGTTGTAAGTGAGAAAGATTGTTTCCTGACAGCGTGCTGTTTCCCACACTTGTGCCTGGAGTTGTACTTGAAATCAGTTTGTGCATTAAGTTTAAATATAATCACAAAGATAACTCAAAGTCCGCAAAGATACGTTACTGCATAGGGTATATATATCCCAGTATAGCAGGTGTGAACCCAATGATACCCTAAAGTAATGATCTATAGAAGTATTTTCATTCAGGAACACACATTTTTTCACTTCTAATCGTTCATCTTGTAGTTACTGAACACTTAAGGAAGTTACTGCATGAATACTAGTAAGATTTGTCAGTTGTTAAAGTGAATAGATAATATGTCCTTTTGTTCTGCTTCTGTGAATTGAAAAGAAAAAACCTATAAGGCAAAGTAAATACTGAAGATATTTTCAGTAAAATAAATAATATTTGATTGATATAAATGTCATTCCTTTTCATTTGAGATCTAACTTTTGAAGTTTAATTCACGTATTTAATATCACCATTGTAAAATCCGTTTCTGGATTATCCATCAGTATAAGATATATTGTTGAGTCCATCAGAGCTAAAAATCTATAATCTTTTAAAATTACTTGGCTGGAGTTTTTACTTGTTTGAAAAGTGCTTAACTTTTATACAGATAATGAAGTTTTGAAGCTCCTCAAGGTTTTTGGGTTTTAGAGGATAATCAGGTATTTATGTAACTAAACTTTTGACTGTGGCTATATATAGAATAGCACACAATTCTTCAGAAATGATTACAGAAACCACTGAAGACAGATACCTATTTTACAGTTAGAAAAAGGCTAATGTATTTGACATCTGTATTGGTAACTGTAACAGTTGTACTATAAGCTTTACAATTGCAATCAGTATTATTTGGATTTGGCTGAACAAATAAGAAGCAGAGGGAAAAGGGAATTTGAAAATCTTTGAAAATTAAAAAGGCAAAAAGTATCCATTAGTCCACTGACAAAATTGTGTCCCTCTAATACTGTATTTCATCAAGCATGACTTAAACAATAGATCATACACAATGCAGCATAATATCTCTCCATAAAGTGTCTTGTGGATAGAATGCATTCTGCAAATTTGTATTAGAAAGAAATGTTCATATTTTTACTTAATGAAGTTACCTAAGCTAAAGGATCGTGTCCTAGGCATTATGAAGCTTAAAGATAGCAAGAATGGTGATGGAGAAGAGTGATTTAACATACAGTTGTTATGCTTTGTACAGGACTATATTATACTGCAGAAAAGGTATTCATTTTGAGTTGTGGATGTACTGCATGTTCATGTAACAGTTCAGCTCCAATTAAAAGCAAAAAGGGTGACATTTAAGCTGTAAATACTGTATACTATTATCTTTCATTTTTTTAAGCAACTTTTTTATTTCCCTATTTGTGTACAGTTCTCTATGTACATATAAAAAAAAAAAAAACCCCACGACATTTGGAGACAATTTTGTAGTTAACTTTTGCAGTTAACTTTTGCATTTTAATTGCAGGAATGATCTAAATATGTCCATTCAGCTGTTTGTTTAGTTAGAAGTTTTCATTGTATGCTTTCAGGTTCTTTGAAAAGCAGCAATAACAGTTGGACAATTATTTCAAGTAAAACTTTTTTCTGCACAATTTCCACTTCCGTGCTTTAGAATGGAGGCACAGTGGAACACTTGTCCAATTGTAAGATTTCAAGAGCCTTTAAGTATTTTTTTTATCTTTTTTTTGGTGTGATAGGAAATGTTTTGTAGTAGCTTATATACAGAATTTACAAGTCAAACACAGTTTCTCATGCTCATTTATTTGATTAAAAGTTTCTGTTAAAATATTTTCATAAACTTTCCATAGCTTATTGCATGTTCTTATAAGTAATTATAAAGCTATGCGTCAACCTCTGTATGAAATACTCTGATAAAGAGTTTTACATTTTGTGAACCTGATTGAAATGTATAAATTTACACATAAAATAAAGCTAAAATTAATAATTAAGTGATGCACTTTCTTCTAGACTGTAGTGGTGTGTTCCTGCAAGTGTCTTTCTATAGATGGAAAAAAATCTGTGGGACCTGTGTTGGCACAAAACTGAAGTGTGTTGTGGGTGAGATTTTCATTTCTCCATTTTTTCACATGTTATTTTAATACCCATGGCCTCTGTTTTTGATAGTTGAACTCTAGCATGTGGAAAAAAAAATGCCTGAGCAAATGAAACCTATGTAAATGGCTACAACAGAAACCGAGGCAGCTGCTTTTGTGGTTATAATAAGGATTTGTTTATGCAACTGGATATGCATAGTTTAGAAAAAAAATCGGTTGCAGAAATGAAAACTAGATTGATTTAGTTCATCAGGTTAAGCCAGCTCACAATGGAATGCTGTTTGGGGAAAATTATACTTAGTCAACATGATGTAAATGTTTTTATCTAGTTTGTTGTTGTTGTTGTTGTCGACCTGCTGAGGTATATAGATGCTATTTATTCCTGCTTTTGTCACATGTGCTTTATTTTTAAGGAAGTCTAATTCACCGTGCGTGTATTAGTCATTACCTCTTGGAGGTGCCATTTTGACAAAGTATAATGTAAGCTTTGTATTGCTTATTTTCAATAAAAGACACAGTTTTACTAGCTCTATATTTTATTAAATCAGTCTGAGAACATTCACCAGTAAATCTGTATCTCTTCCATGCAGCCTGAAAGCACTGCTTTTAGAGATGGCATCACAATAGCTAACTTCTTGTGAAAAGCTTAAGGGGCTTTAGAGAGTATAAAACCAGGTTGCTATGTCTCAGAGTAGTGGTGGTTTGGTTTTTTTTTTTGTTGTTGGCTGTGTTTTGGGTGGGGTTTTTTTGGTTTTTTTTGTTTTTTTTAAATTTGTAAGTTAAAGTTGCTTTCAAGGTGAGCTTTTACTGCAAGTGGTGGAGGCACAAGAAGGGAAATCAGTCTGGAGGAAAAGATTCAAAATACCTGAATCTTCTGATTATAAACTCTGGCGGAACTTGCGTAAGGTACAATGCAATATTGTGCAAAAATATAAGCTTTCGGAGTAACTGCCAGAAGCAAGTAGCTGCTGTCGTTTTGTACCGTGCGTGGGCTAACTGCCTCTGCGGAACAGCTGGGTACCTTTGGGATCCGCCTCCGACCGCAGCAGGGATGCCCCACCGCCGCAGTGCTTCCCGGCTGCCTGCCCTGGACCGCTGCGGGAACATCTGTGAAAAACGGAGCTGTGTCTGCATCGGGAACCAGGGGGACAGCAGAAGCCGAAAGCGCTAGAGCTGCTCCAAGGTAAGTCATCGCCGCTCCCAAACTGGAGCCCTCTCTCTCGGAAGAATGATGTGCAAATGCCACTTCTAGTATGCCCAAATGGCTCATTCGGAACTAGTTTGGGCACTTGTTTTCCTTCTTGAAAAGTAAGATGTGTTCATTTTTAAGACATATCTTCTCCTCAAGAAGAGACTTTCTTGCTTCCTGAGAAGCTTAGTTTCGGGGAATGTTGTTAAGCCATTGCATCTTACATTGCTTCACAGAGGGGTTTTTAAGTCAGTTTCACTCTTTCTGACAGGAGAGAAATATTTTCATCTTTTCAATACCAAAACTAATTAGCCTGGTGAGGTGGATGTTAGCAGAATAAAACTCCACAGTAGTGTATTTTATATATTATAAAATATATAAGATGTCTACATGCATATATGGAGATATAAATATAAATGTATAATACAGAATTTTATATATGTCCATGTTTAGTTGAATTTCTCATACTGGCTATACTTTTGTAAATAATGGGTTTTTTTACCCTTTCTTTTAAAAATAATACCTGTTACTTCTCTTTTTTAAGTATTTCTAGTAAGCTTGGGCACAGAAGTATAGTGTAGGTGGAGCTCGTTCAACTGTAAAATAGGATACATGAAGACCTGATTTTTATTTCAAATCTGTTCCTTTTGTCCAAATTAATTATGGCATGTATCAGCCCGACTGCACTGATGGATTATAGAGCAACGCTGATTACTGACATTGCAGGCAGTTTGGTAGATATTGGCAGTAGCAGGTGCTTGTGGTTTTTTTAATTGTTAAAAGCTGAATGAAAAGATTGTTGTAGAATAGCAGCTTAAAATTTTATCAGTAGAAGGGGAGCCAGAGTAATCAGTTGTCTGAGCATATAGCTTCCTATTTAATGTGTAGTGTGTTTCAGCACAACTATTCCAAAACCAGACAAAGCTATCCCTTTGCACAGTGCCTAAATATCAGCTGAGCAGTACCTTTGTACAGTGGTTGCATTTTACTTTAGAGCTGTCTAAACTGTCCCTGGGGCTATTAAAAAAGAAAAAAAAAAAAAAAGCTGCCTTAAAAAAGTATATTTCTAATGCCTGCACTATTTATTCTTTTTTCAGTGCTGTAGCAGTTGCAGCTAATACATGCATTTCTATTTCAAAAGCTTACTGGGTGTAGCTTCTGCTTTTAGTACAATTCCTAGTACCCTCCCTCACTGTTTATTTAGATAGTATTTGTTGTCCACTACTTATTCAGCATGAGCCATTGCTTCATTTTTTGTTCAGCAACTATCTGGGAGAGGTGTGCAGGACTGGCTAGCCCAGAGCTTTGGTTTCTGACTGTTCCCCTTTTGTGCTAGCGTGTACGCGCAGGACCTACCCCAAATAGGCTATGACTAAGTGTAAGACAGTAGAAAACAGTCATCTAAAGATGGGATGGGAAGTACAAGGTAATAGACAGCATTGTTCGGCGTGCTAAAATGCTAGGGTTTAAATAATTATTTTTTTTAAAAGCCATAATTAATCCTGTTATCACAAAGCTAAGTAAATTCAGTGATTAGGGATAAAGCATAATAGCGTTTGAGAAGGTAATGACTGCTGGATAGTGACATGACAGGCCCATTGGATGTGGGTGAAAATACCTTTGTAGCGTACAAGATGGCCTGAGTGGCACAAGCTATGGAATACCTTGAAACAAAAGCATGGAAATTAGATGGGATGGAGAAGCAGAGCGAGGGATGGGGTGGCCAGGACTAGGATGCACTGGGTTATGGCAAGGATCGTTGTAGTGTGTGAAAGGGAGGGAGCAAGGAAAGGTGTATTTCTCAGGACTGGGGAAAAAAGATACCGCAATAACAAGGTAGATGGCATGAGCTTCACTTGAAAGGCTAGTTTTCAACACACTTGTCCTATCTGTAGGAGAGATTTATTATTCTGAACATAAGAATGTAGATATCCACATCAAAGATCATGCCTCAAGTTTACCATTTCGAATGATGGCAGTGCTCTTCAGGGAGGGAAAGAAAGTACTGAGATATGAAAGAAAAGAATAATGTATTCTGCTGGAAGAATTAAAGACAGATTCTAGGGAATCTTCATACTTCACCCAAGTCCACTTCTGACTCCGTCAGAGTCCAGTGCTGCGCAAGGGTACACATACAGGGCTGTTGCCCTCATATCGGAGGAATGCTTCCTCTTTCATAGAGTTCTTAGTCTGTGTTTTTCAGGGTCCCACCAGTTCAGAAAACTCCTGCCTCTGTTGAGTAATGCCAAAATAATTTATTTAAAAAATGTTCAGGTCCAAATAACATTTAACTTACTGTTATCTAAGTTGTTACTTTAGGGAATATTAGAACAGGTGCTTTGCCAAATTATTCTTCCACAAATTCAAGAAAATATTTTTTTCTTGATTGTTTTTAAAACAAGCAAAAAAAAAAGAACCAACAAAGTATTAAGAACCTCACTGCACCTTGCTCTGAATTTTTGCCTAATTCTGAAGGAATATATAATCCTTACATTAGAGGATTATTACTGTAAAAGGATTGGATGGTTTTTTTCTCTGGCACAGTAACTTGTCTAAGTAAACCACCTGCAAAGCAAAAGTTCTGTCACTAGGTGGTGATCTTGGCCTGTGCAAGCTTTCTCGTCTTCCTCCCTTCTCTCCCTCTTTTCTCCCATACTACTGTTCTAGATAATGACCAAAGCAATAATCCTGTTTTAGTGCTGCTTCTGAATATTATGTCTACAAAGGTAAAAAGCCTTAGCATTTAAAGGCTGAGGGCAGCCTGAAACTATTCATCCTCGTCTTTTTCCTCTAAACTTTATCTTTGCTTACGATGTCTGGTGCTCAAGGCATTATTCATTATTTATGGCTGGTAGCGTGCTTAACATTGTGCTATATAACATGAATACTTCTAAAAGTCAAAATAAAAACTACAGGAGCAGATGAGAAAATCCAGAGCTGGAACACTTTCATGTTAAAATACTCTTTACATGACTAGGAGAAGAAATGGATTTTTTTTTTTTTTTTTTTTTTTCCTTCAATAAAGAAATAGAATGGTAGTGTGTTGGTTTGGGAATCCAGGGCAAAAACTTTTGCCTGGTGACAGGTAGTAAGGAAACAGTAAAAGTGGGAGTGGGCAACAAACTGGGACAGAAGGGAACCTCTTCTTGAGACTTTGCTTCTATTTGACTTGCTACAGCAGGTGCTTTCTTTGGTACACCTTCTTTCTTTCCGTGCAGTGCAGGTCTAGCTCAGTACCTTCTACAGGCCAACAAAGCGGGCCTTTAAAACTGGGAATTTTTAGGAATTGAACATGATGGTTTTGTCGTCTGTATTTGCTAGTGCAAGTTGGGACTCAGACTCCCATTGGTCAACTTTAGGCTCGCCTCTGTCAGTGCATGGCCATTGCATTAAAACTTGCTATCATTCCATTGTGTGTTTTGGAAAGTGAACTCCCCGTCGACTTTCTAACTGGTCAGATTCCTCTGCTTCTAAATATGAAACATGTTTTCAAAGCTGAGATTTCAGAGGTATTAAAATGTGAACGAAGCTCAAATTCTAATTCTTCAGTTTTGTGTAGATACCATTGGCCATTTTGCTGCACAAGAAGACATTGTGAACAAAAAGAAAAAAGTCTAGAAACTAAAAGGAAATTTTCAAGCTACAGCTCTGTTGACCCTTTCCTCCTACTGTTCTTTGAACATATTTGTTTTAATGAATTCCCTTCCCGAGTGTTATGCACCCAACTTTACCAAATTGGCATCTTTGGCTAGATGTGTCTACCAGAGTAGCTGATATACAAAGGTTTTCTTGCAGTTTTCTTCTCCCTAGCTCTAGGATGGGGAAATAGAATAGACCTAATCACCCTTCAGCTTGTTATTGCAACCTATCATAGTAAAGAAAACCCTTTTTAACGTTACCCTACTTTTCTGCCATTCTGCAGGTAGCAATAGTGATTAGTTTGTGTTATGTCAAACAGATTGCCTATTTGGTTGAGGGTAAGAAAACTCACCACCACCACTACCACCAACAACCCCCCCCCCCCTAAAAAACAGGGTCTGGGGGGGGGGGTGTTATAGACTTGTATATCTCATTCCTCCCACCTCCAGAACTTTGAGATTCCTGTTTCAGGTAGGAGATACTTGAGGAAGAAACACTTCAGTGCTAAGACAGGGTCTTGCATTTTAATCTTTGCAAAGGACTAACCATGTGTTTGGCAGTCAAAGTAATTTCTATGCAGACAGAGAGGATCTTGGTCAACTAATGCCTTGACTGGCAGGTCTAAGGAACATCAGCCTTAAAGCAACCAGATCAGTCAAAATTACATTAAAATCTCAAAGTCAACTGCAAGAGAAACTTACCGGTTCCCGCTGGAAGTAAAGCTATTTTGCAGGACTTTATGTCCTATGGGAAAGATTCCAACCAGTCCTGTAGTGAACTTCAACTCCACTAGCTGTTACAGTGGAGAAGGAAGGTGCCTGAAATTCCTGGTATAAGCATTAAAACCCTCATACTTTCACTTACCTGCCTAAACAGATACATAATCACAGTGATTGCATATGCCCAGGGCTGAGCCACTCATTTTCATATTTAAGATTTATGACTCCAAGCCTGACTCCACCTCCCAGAAGACCTCTTAAAAATAGATATTTGAACCATTCAGTTAGTGTGACTTGGACTTGATGATCACCACTTTTCTGCTCAGTATTTTCCAGACTGGGTGATACTTTTGGCAGATTGGTTGCAGACAAACATAGTGATTTGAGGATGCAGTGTTGTAGAATATATTTTCTTTATATACATTAAAAACCACCAACAACCACAAAAAAGCAAAACACCCCCCCCCAAATAAAAAAAAAAAAACAAACCTCAGCCCTATTTTGGAGCAGAAAGATGAATGCTAGGTGACTGAATGAAGTTGCTTTTCTTCAAACAATTTTTTTAAATGTGGAATCCCAGTCTTTATTGAAACTTTTTGCCACTATCACAATAGAAATAACAGCACTTACATTGTCATCTGTATCTGATAGTTTATATCTTGATTGAGAAGTATGCTATGGTATAGTATTAACAAACACAGCAGACAAGTTTGATCATACTATTTTTATTTATTTTGTAATAGTGTATTATCCTGTAATGAATCAGGGGGGAAGGAAGGACCTCAGCCTTTGGCAGTCCTTTGCATTTAAAGTCAAGTCCTTTTTGGATCAGTAAGATAGTCACCTCTTTATGTTTAACTTTGTCAGCTTCTGAGTACAGATTCCGAGTAGGTTAATAATATAAAAAAGACCAGATTTCTGAATTTAAAAATTGTGAGGTTTTTTTGTTTTGTTTTTTGGTTTTTTTCAATGAGGCTAAACAGTCTTTGGGGCATTGCTGCTAACTGAAGTCATCCAACTAATTATTTCAACAGGTGAAATCTGTTAAATCTAAACTATAAACATCTTTGAGATATCCTTTGGAAACTTCCAGTTGAAAAAATAAATGGTGAGTCCTGTTGTAAACTTTCAACAGTGCCAATAACAGCAATATCCTGCCCTTTACCATAGGCCTGTGGAGTGAGTTTTCTAGTAAATTTGCAATGCAATAGCTGAATGTTCTTGCTTTTGCTGAGAGGCCTCTCTGAGCATGAACAATGGAGTGCGTGGATCATGTGTTTGAAATGTACTTTAAATAAACTGTAAAGGAGAGATTTATTGCTCCAATAATTAAACAGAAAGAGTAAAGCAAGCATTTATTAAATGTCAGAGATTGCATGATGGGCCATTGGACCTGCTGTCAAAATACTAAATTAGAAGAGGTAGAAAATTCATTGAATAAGTTCAAACAGTTCCAATTTTGAACCTGAAACTTGTAGAGCTGTGAGTTTTGAAGAAATAATGCCTTCATTTAAAAACAAAACAAACAAACAAACAAAAGTCTAAATAGTCTGACCTGACCTATTGCAAAACAAGTCCGTACCTAAAGGTCAGACTGAGTTCTGGAAGTGCAGGAGGAATGAGTACTGATAGCCATCTTCTGAGACCAAACAGTCCAGCATACCCCTCTGAAAAGCCAGTACCCATCAGCACTGCACTCAGTATGAAAATATGCAGCTATGGCTGATCGAGAGATTGTTCCCTCTGACTTTGGATGTCCACGTGAGAAAAGGGGACAATCTCCTTTAGTGAAATCTCAGTGTTAGCTAAACAATGAACCCTATCTGACTGTAAAAATGTGCATCTGAGGCCTTAAAGAGTATATTTGCTGTTTTATAAAGTGGCTATTACAAATCTTAAATCAAATGTCTGCGAGGTACAGCCTAGTATTAGGCTTCTTCAGTCTTGTCTTCTGCTGAGCGTACTCCAAGTATTTGACACTGGTCTCCCTTGGTTCATAAAGGTTCAACCTACTATTTCACCCTATACCTAAATTAGGACTGAACATCTAACAGCCCCATGCCAAAAAGGGCAGAAGCAGATGGTGCTGCACCTGTGTGAAAGTATTAGTGATTGTAACACTATCTGCCCAATTACTTCCTCTGAATAATAGATGGGTCATGACCAGGTTCTATCAATTGATCTTTCCAGCTTCTCTTCTATAATTGTCAGGAAATTTCCCTTTCCAGGCTCTGTTTCACAAACGTAATTTAATAGGGGCATGGTTGAATTGCTTGGCTTGTATGGTTATTTGAAAATAAAGGCTGAGAGCTCAAGAACATAGGAGCATGCACAATTTGGGGGGATGGGGTGGAGGGTCATAACATTTATTGTTTGCTGTAGTGAAAAAGAGCCCTGCAAAAAGTGAACTTGTTGTTGATTTTGGGTGCTCCTTTCTATGGCAGTGAACATTCTGTGAAATCTCCCCAGCGCCTGCATAGTTTCCGCTTTTGTATAAACAGCCCGGGGAGTGATAGTGTGTCCTAGAAGACTGACCTAAGCTTTAGGCGTGAACGTCTTTAAGGCTAGCTTGCTTCTCAATACTTCCAATTCACTAATAGGTGCTACTCTATTGCCTTCTCATTCACAGGTTCTTGACGTGGTTTTTTGCGCAGTGCTCTTCTGAAAGGCTGTTACCTACCTGCAGTGGTCCCTGCTCCCTTCTGCTTCCTCTGGCCTCCTGTAACTCACTCTTTACAGTGAGTATGAGATTAAGTAAAAAAATGGGATGTGTTTTTTTTCATTACTGCAGTCAGCTGAGGTGTTCTGATACAAAGCAAAAATCCTCTTGGTACGCCCTGTCTCATACATACGTATACTTACTAGGATAACACAAGCTGGAGTGAAGGAGTAATTCGTGGTGTGTACCAGTCCTGCAACACGCACAATGCTATTCAGTTGCTCTTAACAGGTTTTTAAGGATTTCTAAATTTCAGTAGTCTGCCAGGTCATATTCATGCTGTATATTTGGTGGCACCTATGCTGACTATATGCCCCTTTTTCAGTGAGGATAATTTTCTTTCAAATAGCTTTTAATTTCTGCTGGAGGTTTCTCTCTGACTTCCCATTTTTTAATTAAGATAACACTTTTTTTAATGGTTTGATTTATGTTCTGATAGGAAATTACAGCTGCTTTTGCATGTCCCTGCGTCATTCTCCCCTCTTCCCCCAGTTCTGATAGAGCTTGCCTCAAAATATCCAAAATTATTTGTCTTGAACTGCCTGGGACAGTTGATACTACAAATACGATGTTATACATAAGCACAGTCAAATATTCCTCTTCTCCAAGACTTGCTTTTGGCTGCATCTCTTTGGCTGGATTCCTTAAATGGGCTATGGAGAAGAGAAGTTTTCCTTCGTGTGGCTTGAGACAGAAATTAAGCAGCCTAAAAATAACTTTTAAAAATAAAATCTATGAAAAGTATGAATTAAAAGAAAAAACACTATTATACTAGGGGCAAGCAAAGTTATTGTTTGCTCCCTACCCATGGGAATCTTTTTCCAGGTGCTCTAGGGACATGCAGTAGCTGTCTGACTGAATGCATTTATGACTCCTTTTAGCTGTGTAAGAGAAATGTGATAACTGACTTACACCAGACAAAACGATATCAGTATAGAGAATGTGGTTCTTGGGTTTTAGGAGCAAGGGGAATCCTATGGGCATACAATAGTAAAATCTCTCCTCTTTGGTTCCTTGGTGCTCCAGGAAAGGCACTGCTAGGGGAGCAGTAGGGAAATTCAAGCTGAAGATGCGCAAGATTTTTGCAAGGGTGTCTACTTTGTAAGATATTGTTCATTTGCTTTTCTGCCATGAGGACTTTGTACTGTAGCTAGAGTGGATAAAGGGGAAAAGTTGTATTGGTGTAGTCTCATCTTTTACTCTGATACCTGGGGTTATTTTAGAAAACAGCAATTCTAGGATAATAGCTTAAGTTAACAATATTCCTTAGCTAGATGAGCACTACCACAGCTTTCGTTAGTGAATATACAATGTTTTAAATTTACTTTTTATGAGATGCATATCCTAAAATCTCTGGTACATTTTTTCCTAAGCCAAAAGACACTTAAAAAAACCCCAAAACAACAAAAAAACCAGACACCCGTGCCATTTCAAAACTTTTCAATGATCCAGGATGTATCTTGAAATATATTGATGATTTCATCCTTTGCAGATGACTGTTCATGTTGCAAATGCCACCAGAACAAGATATTAGTATGTTCTGAGAGGTGACGTGTATTGAACGGGTTTGACAGTAGAGCAATTTTCTTCCTGTAAACATTTATCGTTTTCCCAGGGCGGTGGTATCATGAGAGAAGGGCTGAAGGAGTAGGGAAGGAGAATATGAAGAAGTCCTATTGCTATTTTCTGTGGCATCTTGATTTATGGGTAGGGTGTTCCCTGTCTCAGTACTGAAGAGTATTGGTAACCCCTTCAGGAGAATTACTGTTATTTTAAACATGCTCTGATTTATTTTCACAGAAAAACTTCAGATAGATGTTTCATGCCACTGACTTTTGTAAGTAAGCACTCCATGTTTCACTGAAGCTGCAGTAAAACCAAACGATACGTTAGTAAATGTATTTCACCCATAATTCTTTGTTGCTGCACGCTTCATGGGTGCATTGATCCAATGTCAAAAGAAGGGGTCAATTTAGTTTTAAATCCTTGCTCTTGTGACAGCAGTTCAGGCTCTGATGAAGGATTAAACATACCATGTGCAGTGGCTACATGAACAAATTGCATATGGACAGGCGCAATCTCAAGCACTTCAGAAAACAGAGAAGCTTGCAAGGTAAAGATGTGTAGGGCCTGGCTTCCTATGGATGTTTTCCATATATGAAATCAAGCTGAAAAATCAGTGCGTTAAAGGTCAGCATGTGGAAGACTTAATTGATGGGTCCTATATGGTGCTGACAGAAATACAGAGAATAGAATCATAGAATCATAGAATCATTTAGGTTGGAAAAGACCTTTAAGATCATTGAGTCCAACCATCAACCATACCCACTAAACCATGTCCTGAAGTGCCTTGTCCACGTGCTTTTTGAATACCTCCAGGGATGGTGACTCAACCACTTCCCTGGGCAGCCCGTTCCAACGTCTGACAACCCTTTCGGTAAAGAAATTTTTCCTAATATCCAACCTAAACCTCCCCTGCCGCAACTTGAGGCCGTTTCCTCTCGTCCTATCTCCAGGACCCGACAGAAGAGACCAGCACCCACCTCACTACAACCCCCCTTCAGGTAGTTGCAGAGAGCGATAAGGTCTCCCCTCGGCCTCCTCTTCTCCAGGCTAAACCGCCCCAGTTCCCTCAGCTGCTCCTCACAAGACTTGTGCTCCAGACCCCTCACCAGCTCGTTGCCCTTCTCTGGACACGCTCCAGCCCCTCCACATCTTTCCTGCAGTGAGGGGCCCAAAACTGAACACAGGACTCGAGGTGCGGCCTCACCAGTGCCCAGTACAGGGGGACGATCACCTCCCTGCTCCTGCCGGCCACACCATTTCTGATACCGGCCAGGATGCTGTTGGCCTTCTTGGCCACCTGGGCACACTGCCGGCTCATATCCAGCCGGCTGTCGACCAGCACACCCAGGTCTTTCTCTGCCGGGCAGCTTTCCAGCCCCTCTTCCCCAAGCCCGCAGCGTTATATGGGGTTGTTGGACCCAAGGGCAGGACCCGGCACTTGGCCTTGTTGAACCTCATACAATTGGCCTCGGCCCATCCATCCAGCCTGTGCAGATCCCTCTATAGATCCTTCCTACCCTCGAGCAGATCAACCCTCCCTCCCAACTTGGTGTCATCTGCAAACTTGCTGAGGGTGCACTTGATCCCCTCATCTAGAACATTGATAAAGGTATTAAACAGAACTGGCCACAATACTGAGCCCTGGGGAACACCACTTGTGACCAGTTGCCAGCTGGATTTAACTCCACTCACCACTGCTCTTTGGGCTCGGCCATCCAACCAGTTTTTTACCCAGCGAAGAGTATACTTGTCTCAGCCATGAGCCACCAGCTTCTCGAGGAGTATGCCATGAGAGACAGTGTCAAAAAAATCTAAAGACCCAGATGACTTCTAAAAAGCGTTTGATGACACTAATTACTGGCTAAAGCAGTGATGACAAAGTCCTAAAACTTTTCACCCTCCCCCCAATCACAATTTTTAAAGAATCCAGTGAAAATGAAGCAGTAGTTGTTCAGCATCCTACCTACGTGTGGTGGCATGTTGCACACCCCTACTCCCTTTTGCCTACATGAAGCAGTACCTTCTCTTCCTCCAGAAGTGACTTCTGCCATCAACAGTAGTATGCTATGTCAATATCTGGAGAGAAAAAAAACTCAATGCGTCCATCAGGATATGTTTTCTTATGGGCAAATGAGCAACTGGTGAGAAGATATGTCCTGTGGAGAAAGTTGCTGAGTGATGTAGGACAGTGAAAGGAAGCAAATGAGCAGTTGGTGATTTAGAGAGAGAGAGCGAGAAAGACGTTACAGGTCAGTTCTGGCAGTGAGAAACAAGGTATTTCAAAGCTAATTAGCTGAAAAAAAATTTGGCGTGTTTTAATTTCCTGAACAATTAGGACAAATAGAAATGTCTTCTGCTTTCTTTGGAAAACATTTTTTAAAGCATATCGTGTTAGGAAAAGAATTAAGAATCTGCAATAACAGAAATGGGAAGTCTAATAATCAGCTAATTAAACCTAGACAATAGATCCAGCCCTCATAAATAAGATCACTGTCTGTCTTCTGATTGGCACTAAATGAAACCAAACCTTTTGCAAAACATGTTTTGAATGAAGGCTAATTCACTTCCATGTAGTGGCCACTTATTTTCTTAGAAAAAGATTGTAATAAAACAAAGCACCAGGGCGTTGATCTTGTAATCGGAAAAGGGAAGCGGGAAATTTCAACAGTGAAATTTTTAGAGTTCCAATGATCCTTGCGGGAGCAGGTCTCCAGCTGGTACAAATAATCAGAGCTTCATTATTCAGTTTCATTCTGTAGGTGGCTTTACAGAAACTGTAGGTTGCCCCTGGGCAATCTAGATGCCTAGTCAAATTGTTTCACAAATTGTATAAATGGAGAAAATCTTTAGCTGTGTGTTGAGGCTATGTGGGAGGGAAGCATTGCTGCTGTTCATGATTGAATGCCTCACCCCCCTTTTTATTCTCAAACCCCACAGCATCCTTGTGGCAACCTCATTATTATTTGCCTGGAAGTTAATCCTAAGTGTAAGTGCATATTTTTAACTTTCTTGAATTCTGTACTTGCAGGACTGTCAGCTCTATCACTGCAAAGCAAGTGGAAAGAAGAGCGATGCGTGCGGCTTTCTGTGCCGTATCGGGGCTGCCGGCCCTGCTTGGAGGCCCCAGTACTGGGCTGTTTCACGCTTGCTTAAATTAATCGTTTTAGGTTTAGCTTTGCCAGAGTGAGTTCCTGGGATAGATTTTGTTTTTCACCTTTGAACAATACAAAAACTGGCGCGCTACCAGGAAGGGCAGTGGCTGGGGTGGGTAGGCAGGAAAGTATCATATAGGAAATAATTGTGTAGGAGGTTTTTGAGTATGAGGAAGTAGAAACCAAGAGACAGGTCTATAATAGATTTGTGATGAATACATATGTTCAGCTATAAATGGTATCTGCATAGAAAATTGATCTATTTTTTGTTTGCAGGCTTTGTATGACTATTCTAATGTGCTACTCTTGTTTTTCCCAAATGTACTAATCTCTGCAGGTGGGTCTGAACTGGAAAATTAAACATGAACAACTTTGCTGGGGTAAATTCAGGCTGCAAATCCCAACCCAGGATTCATACTCATCTGTGGTATGTGTGAGACTGAGAGGAAGAATCACCTGGAGATTTGAACTTTGGTGGAAAACTAGCTGACTGCCCTGGAGTTGTGGAGCGGGCATGGGATGGAGGGAAGGAGACCTGTGATTCTCGCACAGCTCAGGTACTCACAAGGACTGCGTTTTCTCTAGTAATGGAAACAACAAAATGTCCTGACTTCCCAAACCATGTAGTGCTCTCAACTGTCCGTTGGATGGACAGCTTTTTCTGTCTATCCAGAGTGGGCACACTACTGCGAACAGACGTTATTTGGGAGGAAGGGAAGGAACAGTCCATGGAAGTGAATGACTGGCATTACAACTTTTCTTTATTTCTGTGACTCTGTGTTTCTTCAGAAGCACAGATGGGGGGCAGAGGAGAAGGGGACGGCTTTGTCAGTATGTGGATTACCAGTGAAGCAAAGGGCTGATTGTCTCAAATGCACTTCTGAAAACAGAAAGTAAAATTAATGGCAATCTTTGGGTTTTTCTTCAGGAGGCATTTATGCAGGCAAATTGCAGTTGTTAAATAGCTTTTTAGCACTTTCTCTGATCAGGTTGACACTTTCTGTATTCTTAATTTGAAGCTACTGCAGTGCTTGAGGATAATTTTCAGTCCTTGCAAGATGAGAATGACTAGTAACTTGTTAATCTTTATTTAATTTTTAAAATGTGGTGGTCTAAACAGTGCCTTCTGAGGTCTGTGAGAGAGTGTCATGTAATTGGAGTTAGAAATAGAGCACTACATAAACAGCAATACTGACAGCCAGGCAAAAAGATGCCTTAAGAAGCAGTGCCAGAAATGGAAGTTATTGTAGAGGACACCTACCTGTATTTGAACCTTGATGGTTTTCTGGTCATATGGTGTTGCATGCTTGCACAGCAGATCCTTTTCTAGAGGCTCTCTTTGTAGGTGTTTTCTGCTGTGGATGTGTGTTTCGTACTCACCCATGCGTAAATACTGGGTACCTTTGAGAAATAAGGAGGCAGTGCCTACCTTAGCCTGACTTACCAGCTCTACTAATTCTTGCGGGTCCCTGTGAAAGACATAGCCTTGATACAGATAGCTCAGCTGTTGCCTTGGCAGTCTTCCCAGACTTGCTTTTTTGGTATACAGCTTTCCTACCTGGAATGGAATAATTTTCATGCTGTTTTCCAAACTATCTTTTCTGCTCTTATACTCTGCTTTTTTTTTCGTTGTTTGTTGTTTATTACAATTCAGCTAATCATCTCTGGCTTTAGGCCTTGGCACGAAGGCCTTTATCGCGCTGCTGAAGTGGCGTGTTGTGAGGCGCACCGTGATACTCTGCTAGGGAGAAGAGATCTTTGATGATATCAAAGAATTTTTACAAAGCAACACCACAAAGATCTGTGTTGTTTCTACTGCTATTGGCAGGAATATCTGGAACAAAGAAGCAAATGAGCTCTTGGATGCTTCAGATCTGAAAGAGAAGCAGCAAACCTCAAGGTTGAAAGCAGGGTGAGGTAGTAAGCTTGATCTGATTCACCAAAGTGCAATGTAGTTGCTTTCTGAATTCTGGGGTGCTCTTGATCTTTCCTTCCTCGGTTCTCAGGACACCGTGAGTTATGCTTCTCCTGTGAAATCTCATGCTGCATCACATACTTCATACATGCACGGCAGAATTTTGTCTGTCACCTTAGCAAAGGTGTTTTGTTTGGTCTCCCATTCTGCCCCCCCCCCCCCTTTCCCTCAGCCTATGGGACTTGGCCAGTCAGCCAACGTCAATAATTAATAGTGAATAACAATTACCTGCTGCAATTATTTAATGATCTGTTTGTTTGCACAGACTAGTCACTGAACAATGGCAAACAGAAGGAGTAAGTATCTTGGACTGTTTATGCTCAATTTATGAGCAGCAATGAAGTGACTACTTATCTATGAAAGTAGTACAATGCTTAAATGAAAAGGGTAAGAAAGCCAATTTAAAGATATGGGTTTAATCCTCCTAGCTGGTGGCTAACACAGCATTTAGACAGGTAGGTAATATTGCATATTTAGTAAAAAAATATATATATATATAAAAAATATAGTATATTACAAATATACTATAGAAATATCCATTTACCACCTTCTTATTGTGGCATTTACTTATTTTCAGTATGTTGTGGGTGCATATGCATATTTAATTTTTTAACCTGTTAAAGATTCATACAACTACTTTCTGCTGTCGCTTACCTAGGGGTTTTGAGATGGACTAACCCTAAAGAGTTCTGATTTGTTTTCAGAAAATAGCCAGAAGTGACAAAACTTGCCAAATTTTTCCTTTTCCTTGAAAGCGCAGATGTCTAAGGGAGCACTGCTTTGCAAGGACTTCTGCAACCTTTGTTTTTGACTCCTCTGGAATGTGACACATTGTTATCGCAGTTGCCTAAGAAGGCTTTGGTTGCAGGTTTATCGTATACTCCAGGCTCATGAACTATTTCCCTGGGGACCACACTGCATTCTTGATTTGCATGGCGTCTTGTGGCCAGCCAGCACCATTCAATTCCTGTCCTCTTGGCATCCTGTCTTAGAAAATGACCTTCTATTCTCCCTCAGTATCTCCAAGCTGCTATTGAAAAAGTGCCTGCTGTTCAGGAAGACCCACAGGGGTGTCTGGCAAGAGAAAACAGCATTTGGGTCTAGGAATTTTCAGTGATGCATATATACACACGCAGACAGTCATCTCAGGAAAAGCGGAGATGTTTATGTTCCTGTCTTTGAAATGATAAAGAATACAGAAAAATTCCAAATATGTACAGTATGAAACAGGTGCAGAGGAGCCCAGCGGCACACAAAGGGCAACACATAATACCCCTGCTTCCAAAACACAGGCTGAATTTGCACGTTGCAAAGTGCAAATTCATAATTTATTTCCAACGTACAGTTGGGCAGATGCCAGGGTTTTTTTGGTGTGCCTTTTTATTTTATTTTTTTCAAGAATTCAGTTTTGAGAGGAAGAAAACAAATAATCCCTTTTTAGGAATTCATTGCCAAACCATCCTGCAGTTCTTGAATGGTAATACTGACATTAAGACATTTGTAGACTTGGCAGGATCCCTACAGAACAACGTTTTTAATCCAATATGCGCTTAGTCAATTATCTTAATTGAGGACACAAGTAAAGCTGTTACATTTTTGGGAACAGGTGCCTACTATCTCCTCTACAGAGGAATGACCCTCTGTAAAAATCACATTTTGCTGACAGGAAAAACTCTTATTTCTTTAACTATCTCAGAAAAGATGTCAATTTTTTTTTTCAATCCATAAGGATTTTCATAAAGGCACAGCAAAACATTTCTTTCATCTTAACATTCATTAAGCTGTCATTCCAAACTTTAACTGTGCATTCCCAATTGAGAAAATGGAACAATAAGTTCCTGATTTATTTTGTAGCAGTTCTTTGCAAATCTTACAGTTTCCAATTTAGCAAGATGGGTAAATGCATATTCAGCTGCACGCATGTTGTTTTCAATGAGTTAAAGGTGGGGTACATACTTAAGTTCCTTGCTGATATCTTGTGCAGTCTACTCAGTTTGATATTTTTAAGAAACACAGTCTAGCTACATTTTAGAAAAGCATTGCTTGTACGGAAACCCAGTCTGTAGGGGGCATATGCACGTGTATGGTGATTTTTAGAATACTTACATATATGAGTGTACACATGAAGTCTCTGCAGCATATAGACCTGTGGTGACTTTAGGAAAAAAAAAAAAAAAATCATGCTTTTAGTGGGTACAGGCTGGCCAATGTAAAGCATAAGCTCCAGATCATAGAGTTGTCAAGGGTCTCTTAGGGAAAAGAGAGGAAAGGAGCAATTTATTCCACCTCTTGCACTCCTGCTTGGGTTGCATGTCTGGGATTAGAGGCACTGCTAAGTAGTTAGTGACCCTAAAAGAGCGTGGCTGGGTAAGTGTCTGACCGCAGCCCTTTCACTCACCTGGAGGGCAGGGAGCGTCCGGAGGCACAGAAACAAGGTGCCTCTGGCAGGGCTGTGTTTCCTCTGCAGGGTGCCAAAGGTCTGCGGCTCCTGATGCTGGAGCAGCCAACAGTGTATATTGTTTAAAAAAAAAAAAAAAATTAAAAAACAATTTTTTTTTTTTGGAAGTGTTTTCCAGAATATTTAAAAACCCAGCTAAGGAACAGTGCCCTAGGAAACCTTGGCTCACCACCCAAGCATTTTTCACTCATGTTTCGGTTTCAAAAATAGCTCTTGTTGTTAAGGCTAATCTCAGGACAATAACAAAGTAATGATGATGATGATAATAAAAAATCTCCACCTCCCTCAGAGATTGGGTAGAAGTTCATACCCCGATCTTTCTTTCAAATGTAGTGTTTCCCTATCGTGGCTTTTAAGGCAATTTGAATGTTATTAGTGACTAAAAAAAAAGTCGTATCACTGTGGAGCACCAAGCAGGAGTTTTTTCCCTTATCATTTTAACACCAGAAAAATCCCAAACTCTAAATTCTGTTCTCTTCAGATATTTATCTTCAGCACTGACAAAGCTAACACCGAGAGCCAGAGGCTTATGTCCCCAGGTATGTGCTTTTCTAGTCCTCTCAGTCTCAGCAAGTTTTAGGGCTGAATGCTACCTTGATGATGGTGGTGGGCAGGTTTTGGGGTGGGAAAGACCTTAAAACTACAAAATCTTTCCCTGATTTCAGACTTAGAGGGCATCCTGTTGCTGCTCCATGTCAAGCTGAGGCCAAGGAGGTTTCCTCACCTTTCTCAATAACTCCATTCTTGATATTATTCCCAGGTCTTTGCCTCAGATACTAAAAGCCGGTGATGTAGTATGCCTATGGTCTGTGACACGGTTATGTGCTCCCATGCTGATTTTTATGTTACTCCTTTGATTTGGTTTAACCACATAGGTTTACATTGATTATACAATAAGCTCTTCAGGTAGGAATGCTGAATCTAATTGCAGTCAACTATCACCATTTTAGTACTTAGTAATGTTTGTTCTGACAAGTCCTCAGAACTTGCTATTGAAACAAAGCAGCAGTTGTGCTTTCTTCTTATTAAAAATAAAACAATAAAAATGTCAGTAACTCCTTTTCCCTCTCCGGAAATGTTTAATGGATGTGGTTTGAAGTTTGTTGTTGGTTTTTTTTAATCTCTTATGACATTTTTATGTGCCTGTTGAATAGAAAGCTGTAAACAAAAAACTTACATATAATGTTGCTGAAAACCTTTGGTTACAATTTTATATTTAAAAAAAAAGTCTTTATTATTTGAAAACTAAGAAAAAATTGAAATTTTTTTCCAAAATTGTTTTTTGCAGCTAAAAACTTTCCAGCAGACAGCACATAAATATTTATAATGCTGCTTGAAATTTTCTTTTTGATTTAAGTAGTGTCAACAATAGGAGTTCAATCAGCCCTAATTACTACTACAGTCATTGATTTTTGGAGGGCAGGTGTGCTCAGTGAAGAGAATATCTGAAACATGCTGCAATTTCTTCCCAAAACAACTTTTTGCTTATCTGGTAATGATACAAATTTTTAAAAAATTATTATAAAATACTGCTGAATTAAACTGTTAATCTGAACTTTAAAAATATTTGAAATCTGGGTGGTTCATTGCTAACTGGGATAGAAAACCCAGTTGAAATCAATCACCTGGATTACATTGGGAGACTGCTGATGGTAATTAAAAAAAAAAAAAAAAAGATAAGAAATTGCCCAGCTGGACTAATACTGGCTCTGTGTACAACAGCTTTCCATTCCTGACTAGTTAGATGATGTTTCTTTGCTGGAGCAATTATGCATTCATCTCCCCAGGGGCTCATGTCCTCATGTAAGCATTAACACACATTCCTCTCTAAAAGTTTTTGGGCATGTCCAGTTGAGGTCATGGTACTTCGAGGTAGAAAAGACCCTCTGGATACCATGTCTTTCCACCTGCCAATGCAATTCTGGGGTTTTTAGGAGGTGTATTTATAATTGATTTAACAAAGCTTTGGACAAGTGACTCGAGTTGCGACAAATGCTCTTCGCTAGGGAGACTGTTCCACATCCAATAGATCATAAGAATAGTCCTTTTTTCTGATGTTTTCTTATATTTTGCTTTGCTGCAATTATTTTTTCATCTGATAGGCACCTGAGAATCTCCAGTAACAATTTAATTGGGAGCTTGTCTGTCATTAGCAACTTCCTACTTCATCATGTCGTGCATTAGCTCGCTCCCTGAGTAGACATTTGGTTCAGAGCTCAGCACATGACGTGGACTTTCTTAGCTTTTTACTACTCTGCTGTTGAGCCACTTTCTTTTCTGGGACTCTTCATCTCTTCTGGGCTTAAAGTCAAGTTTGCTACATGTGAACAACAGCATGTCAAACAAAGTCAGACCTGCAAGTGAAGATTTTGGTTTAAGGGAGGTTTGGGTTGGGGGAGAAATGTTTTTTCTGAGTTCTGCTGCTGCTTCTTGTTCATAATACTGTCTGAGTTAAACTATAATTACTGGTCAACACCACCTCTCCCCAACACCTCTTTCAACTAGATTTAAAAGATTGATTTAGAGCTCACTTAGTCTGGGCTTATATCATTGTAATTCCATATGGTAAAACCATAACTCTGTTGAAGGCACTAGCAGTTTTTACCTGTTTTTCCTGGAGTTAACTGGTATAAGTCAGATGTCGGCATTTGTATTGTCACCACGTGTCCCCTCTTGTGTGTGTTAATGTATCTATTTACCAAGAGAGGTTTTTCTTTCCCTGCTTTCTTCACTGGGTACTGGATGATGCGAAAGCTTCATGTTCTGTCATCTTTAAATAAATACCCTTGTATTTAAAAAAGGAAAAAAAAATTAAGATGTAATTGTTTTCAAAAGCTTGATGAGAACGAGGCTGCTTTCTAGTTGTAAGTGGTGTTTAAGATATAAACAGGAAGAATTGGGAGGTGTTTTTTTTTTTTTTAAAAAAACCCATGTTCATAGCTGCCTCTGCTTTGGCAGGAGGCTGGGCTGGATGATCTCCTTAGGTTCCTTCCAACCTGGGTTAACCCGTGATCCTATGAACCTCTTTGAGATAACAGTGCATAATTTAGATACATTGCTTGAGGAAATTTCAGTAAAAAATGATTTGGTAGAAATTCATTGTCTGCTTCTCTCTTGCATAGCTATGTTTTCACAAAGAGCCACAGGATTTTAGAATTAGGTTTTTTTATAATTCTTAGAATTTATCTCCATGTTTTCTTTGGTCTTCTCTGATATCCCTGTAAGAGACCACAGTTTTGTCACTGGTAAGCTAAATCGCATGCCAAGCTCTGCTTTACAGTCAAACTGTTGCTTTTACAGAGAAGATAAAAGCTTTAAAAAAAAAAAAAAATCACACAAAACCACAGCAACTTTCAAATAGCACACAGACAGCAGCGTGCATTATAGACATCCATACTTACACAGTCACCTTTGAAATACCAGCAATTATACTGCATGAGGCACTATTGCTACTCATGTGGCAGTTGTCACTTTTTAAAAGATGACGATCAGTTGTATTTCCTCCCTGTGAGACACTGTGAAGTTGCTTAGCATTCTGAGCAAGCAAGAATGTTTTCTGAAACACATATCCCTCAAAAAAAAAAAAAAAAAAAAAACCAACAAAACAAAATCCCCACACAACCAAACAACTTGACGTCTTTAAGTGGCATAGGATATTCATGGCATAAATAAAAGCTCACTTTCTGTTGCAGGCGAGGGCTGCTGTCTGTACTGCCTTTGCAACCTCACCGCTGGAAGAGTACTATGAATATGTACGACATACAGGAGATCGTAAGGGAAGAAAGCAAAGGCAAGCTGTGGAATAAAAGTAAGTCTGTGTCACCAGCTCCAGTGTTAAAATATTTTTGTATCCATTACACAGAGTCCTGATTTCTGTCCCTACACATCTGCATTTTTTTTAAGAACTTAAAATTTCTAATAAGAAATGGTCTTTTAGGTTCATTGAACTCTTTCACACACAGAGAGAGAAAAGAATTGAAAAGCTGACTCAAAAGTCTGTGAAGTAACATTGTGCTTTCTAGATGACTCTTAGTCCTCATGTTGGTCTCACCATGTGCTCATAGAATTTGGGGACGCTGAGACAGATTTAGCAAAAGGATTTAGTTTGTAGGAACTTCCAAATATCTCTCCGTTACACTCCTTTCTTACTCTGTGGTTGGCATTAAAGAAAGAGATGGAGAAACTGAATGGCAGAGGCAGAAAGAGTGTGCTATTCTTGGGTGGGGAGGGAGGGGGAACAAAACCAACCGAACAAAAGACTTTTCCAAAATATCAACCAAGGCTTTGCTGACTCTTTCTTCTGCTTGCTGAGTGTGTTAACAGCAAGCCAGCTAAACAGAAAACGAACAGGACCTAGTCTCATAAGGGTCGTTGCCAGAAGGGGCAGAAAGTGGACGTGATCTTTTATCGCCGGTATTTCAGCTGTAGAGTATCCTAGCGCTAACGAGCTGGCACAGCGAGAGCATCCTACCTCCTGTATCACCTTCCCCGGTGCCACGCAGCCTCGCAATGCCTGGATGCCTCATGTGAGGACAGACTGAGCCAGAGTCTGGATTCATTAAATAAACAGTACTCGTGCAATAACGTACTCTTGTCACTGTTTATTGGGAAGAAAAAGAAGCCTGAAACGGGAGTATCTGCTGTTCTGGCCTTTCTCAGGAGCTCTGTGTTGTGCGAGCCTAAAGTTAAGTAATTTCTTGTGTCTGCCAGATTTAATTACAAGCATTTTCAGAGCACAGGAACGAAACAGCTAGCGAAAAGTCTCCAGTGCAAAACTAATCTATGCCACTTACTTTTCATTGTGATATGAATTTGATACAGTGACAGGCAAATTATATTAGAAATCGTGCTCAGTGAGTAGCACTCATTTCTTTCCGTTAGTGGCACCAGTTTTAAGAAAATGCAAACTGCTCTGTGCTCTAAAAGAAGCACAAAAGGTTGCTTGGGACAGGCAAAGTAGGTGTTTGCCTCACACAGAGTCAAATGAAATATGGTTGATATTTACTACTGTAACTTGGTTCTGAATGTACTTTGTGTCTCCATGAGCTGCCCAGTTTAGATACCTACAGCCTTATTAGTATGAAAGTTGGGGAGGGAATTAAAAAAGTAGGTATAATAAAAGGAATATTTAAATTTGGTTTTATTAAGAAAAATAATATTTTTTCTTTTAATTTTTGAACTGTTAAATTTCAGGTACAAGTCACCGTATGGTTTGATACCTACTGCTCTAAAATGATATTGCTGCTTATTTGCATTTGAGGAGGAAAAATCTTCATCGTTATGGGTGAGTAGTCACAGGAAAAACTTGCATTAAGCTAATCAATACTGTGCTTAAAAATACATTACCTGGGAAAGCAAAACAGATGCTTGAGAAGAGGGATACTAATTACCATTCTGTTTCCAAAGTAAATTAGTTCTTGCACAAATTTTTTGAGGAATCCCAAACAGACTGCTCCCCTTATTTTTTGAGCAAGAACAAAAATTGTCTGTTTGCTCTATTGGATCTGACCTCTGATCTCTTATCAGAGAATTGCCTATATCTTTTTCCTTAATTTTTTGGGGGGGATTCTGAGAATAGTAGTCCCCAAGGACTCGGTTTCATTTGTTCTGAGATCTAGAAAAGTCTGGTTTTGCCACCATATTTGAAACCCCTTTAATTCTTGAGAAAAGAATCGATCTTACTGTTTAATTAAACTGAATGTGATTTTTCTGTGGTTGCATTTATGGAAAAGAAGGTAACCACTCCGCTACAGGCATGGAGTGTTTTGCTAACAGTAGACCTGTGTGGCCCATGAATAAACCTCGTGTTAAAGAGGTTTTGATGGAGGGGTCACTGCTGGATTTGAGGATAGCTGGCATCCTTTTCTCTCAAGCTAAAGAGCTCAAGACGACCTACTCAAGGCTCCTCTGTATGGAGAAGCTGTTGAGGAATAAACTAGTGGGAGAAGTTAAAGAACAAAAGCTGGTCTCTGGGAAGAGGCTATTGTTCCAGGAGGACACCAGCACTCTCTGCGTAGCACCTTTGGGTCACCTGGTTTGATTCCCTTCCAGAGACCCTCAAGGGCTTTAACAACAGCCCTGTGTCACCTGAATACCTAACCACGTGCGTAAGTCTTAGCCTGCCACTGAACTAAGCTCAGACGTGGGCTTACACATCCTTGACCATGCAAGCATGAGAGATGATTGTGGGCTGTGTACCAGACTGTTTTTATGGAGTACAATAGCTGTGTTGCAAACCCCTGCTTTTTTTGCTGTGAATCATGGTCGCAGCATGGTTTAGGCTCCACTGTTCCAGTGTCGCTTAATTATGAGAAAATCTGATTACTCATAAATAAAGCACAAAAGGCAGAAAGAGATTCTAGTCTTCATTTTGCTTCTGAGAAAAGTGTAGGACTTGATGGATTGCTGGACAGAATACAAACAAAAAGAACCCCAGCTGAAGTACTCTTAATGTCATGGTTTTTCAACATTGGCATTTAAAGACAGTGAAAAGCAGAGCAGGGTGGCAAACTACAATTATCAGTGAGCTGAATCTCTTAGAGGCATAATTAAACTGAACCAAGCAAGGCTTGAATAGGTAAGACTATCTATATCAGAGTTTCCAGGTACTGAATTAAATCAATTAATAAGCCATCTTAAGCTAACCTATTGCAAATTTTGAATATCAGCATTCATCACAGTGACCCAAACATAACTACCTCATGCTAATTCCTAAGAACCAAAAAATGACAGGCTGAATATTAAAGTAAAATGGGCTCGCTCAATGACAGTCCAAGATGGGTGAAATGTAAATAAGAAAACAGCCATATGGAGTGATGTATCAGGTAATAATCACTTTATGTAGATTATCAGACATAACCTTTTTTACTAGTAGAATGTGAAAGTTCTGTCAAATTGCAGGGGCCAAAATTTTGATGTAGTTTACATGGGACTATTGCCAGTGCAACTAAGAACAGAATTCATTCCACAATTTGTCTTCTACGTGCACCTTCGTTTCAAAATACCTGATTGCATGCATGTGTGATGAAGCTGTTTGTTTCTTTAGAGTTTAGATGAGAGTGAAAGGGGAAGAACGTCCAAATCCCTTTTTATCTCTCATTATTTTGGCACAAGAAGAACTCAATCAATTATGGTATTTGAATCCACTGGCTAAGAGCAGCCTGGCCTGAGGTTGAAATCAATGCAGCAGAGCTACAAACAATGTTCTTTGCCTATTCAAATGGTGTCTCTTTGCTGTAACATCATTTACTGCTGCGTTGTTGCCAAGGCACACCCATGTTGCCCCTGTCAAAATGTCAGTTTAGATCGGTACAGCGATAGGACTTAATTCAGCTGTCTACATGATGCAGGGTCGCTGCTCAAAACAAAGCAACAATACTGCTCCAAGCTGGTAAGCTGGCAGTAGGGCTTGGGAGAAGGGAGGGCAGGAGAGGAAGGTGAGTGTGTGTGAATAAAACAAATAAGGAGCTGTAATTACAACAAATGTACTTGGCTTGATTACTCGATAACCTCAGTTTTCGGCTCAGTATGACCATGTGAACTTTGTGGCCAAAACTTTACTGAAACAATAGGTATAGCTGTGTAACCTTTACTGATTAAAACCATAATAATAGCATGTGACTGTACAGGAGTGCATAGTTGAGTGGATGGCCAAAGTTAAAGCCCAGTGGAAACATTTTTTGCATGCATTGATCCAAAGCTCAGCAAAGACAAAGGGAATGAAATGAGGGTCTTGTGGAAGGAGCCAGAAGACCCAGATCCTCTTCTGATAAGTCTGGAGCATTCTGGCTTCATGTGTTTTAAAAGTAGCTTTTGGTTTATGTGCTTTTCTGTTTCAGGGTAATCCAGGATGAGAGCCCTATGACCTGGCCATCAGAAGTACTGTCAGGCAACCATTTCCCCTGACTTCTGTTGTGCTGAACTGTACTGAAAATCCAGTCTAGGTGCACTTTTCATGTGCACCTAGACAGAAGCAGTGGATATCATGGATTACCTGGGTCTTGTCTTCTCGAGACTCAGTTTCCCTGCTTGTAAATGTGGTATTAAAGTATTTATCCTATTTTTAGGCTTAATTAATATTTTGGGGATATTTAGATTTTCTTAGATGAAAGAGCCACAATACAGTTACGTTATGCCAGGTCAGCAACTCCAGCCATAAACTGACATGATCCCACTAATTTCAGATAGAGCTACGCTGACACCCAGCTGAAGTTCCTACCCAAAGTACCTGGAGATCTGTTCAAACGAAAGATTGTTTAATATCCTCTTAGGAAGAAGGTCAATCTGCTGAAACAGGATTTCTGATTATTATCCTCTGACATTCACTCTTCCTTAAAGCTACAAGGAAGCCATGGCCCTGGGATACCAAAAACTCTATTAATATATGGCAAACTATGGACCTTTTCCTGAATAACTCTTCATTGTCTAGGGTTAATAATGTTTTATACATGTTTTAATGTTTCCATATCTGCCTCGGGGCAGAAGTTTGGAACAGAAGAACGAAGAGGAACAGTTCTTCTGGGAGATCCTGAGGGGAAGGAGGAGGGAAACTTTGAGAGGGAATATGGCTTTTTGTAGAGGGTGAGTGACTGGCATCTGCTAGGGAGTCAAGTCTGGGATGGAGGAAGAAGAAAGGAGAGAAAAAAAGAGGTAGGAAGGCTTCCTGTTAACTCAATCTGTTGTTTAAGACAGACATGGAAAGTTTGAATGACAGGAGAGAAGAGAGGGGGTCCTACTGTTTCCAACCCCTCCAGGGGACAAGGGGATGCCCTGGAATAGAAATTGAGAACCAGGTACAAAGGCAAAACTTGGATTCAAATTTAAGTGCTTTCTTCAATATTTGGATTTTGGAAATGCTTTCATGAATGGGCAGAGGGATAGATTGGGTGATAGAGGTTGAAGTGCTGGCAGTGACCTGTCCTTGGACATCAGCAGCGTTGTCATGGAAGAAATTGTGAAGTTTCTTTTGTAGGAAGGCTGGGGGAATAGAATGGAGAAGAGCAAAGTAGGGCAGCTGGAAGCAGATTGTGCTACTAATTGGTCATTATTCTGTGTTATATGAAATGTTGTCATACATTTTGAGGTCTAGTAAGGTAAAGGGAATTTTAGCAGGTCACACTGTGGTACAAATATGAGGGGAAAAACAGATGGGAAGGTTTGAGAACAAGATGAAGCTTTTTAGGATTGGGAGGATCAGAAAAAGATAAAAACAGCAGTCAACCTTGGGGCAGCTATACCCATCAAATTGCAAGGCAAAGACCACCCAGAATATATTCTTGTGATGTGGAACTGGAGCATCATCTGA
This sequence comes from Aquila chrysaetos chrysaetos, assembly GCF_900496995.4. Classification (NCBI taxonomy): domain Eukaryota; kingdom Metazoa; phylum Chordata; class Aves; order Accipitriformes; family Accipitridae; genus Aquila; species Aquila chrysaetos. The sequence goes on from NC_044021.1 coordinate 18,687,350, forward strand.
GATGTCAGAGGCTTAGTGGCAATGAACTGTTATGAAAATCATCCTATGGATAGAAAATATTAAAAAAAAAAAGACAAAAAAAGAATCAGCTCTCCTGCAAAGAGAGGGTTTCTCCCAGGCAGAAACCAAAGCCAGTGCTTGCATAGGGGAATGCTGTGCAAAATCAATGTAATGTGCAGAAATAAAAACTGTACACAAGCATGGCGAGGCATTACAGCACACTGATAGCTGCACTGTAGGAAAGTACAATGCATTTCAGACTTGAAAAGTTGAAATAGTAACAGACTTTTCCTAAAGCACGGGGCATAAGTGGCACCTACTAAATTTCTTTCGCGCTTCACAAGCAAATGCAAGATGGGTGAAGAACTGCATCCGTTGCGTTATTTTCTGGTGGAGCACACCCGAGGTGCGCAGATCCGCTCCCCATCGGGCAGGAGAGCTGCTGCCCCTCAAAGCCACGTGCCAGCCGGGAGTCCGGTGCTCAGCAGCGCGCTCGTGTCGCTTTGGCAGGGACGGAGCAAGCTGCTCTCCTTCCACCTCCACCCCCGCCTCCGTCCTCTCCGCGCACAGGAATACCCTAATCAGGGAAGTATGCACGGGCTGTTTAGCAAGGGGTCAAATCCATTTGGATGAAATTCCAGGGCTGCAGGGATAACAATGGCAGGAAGAGAGGTCCTTGAGCTGGCCCATGCTGCCCGCCTCTAGCAGCACGTTGTTGACAGATGTGGCCCGCTGCCTGCCGCCCCTTGGAAAGTCCTGGCCGCTCCCGACACCACGGAGAACCGAAAGCTCACCGCAAGTGGAGTTAAACGGAGGAGCCCCTCCGTTAATTATGAAATTATTCTATGACTGTACCGCTTGCCCAAGCCTAAATCTTCTCTTTAACCCGTTGGGAGTTTTAGGTGTTTCATGGGATGGTGTGTTAGCCAGCGGAGAATTCCCCTTTGCTCCTTGCTGCTTTCCCACAGGAAAACCCTCCCAATATGAACCCCAGCGTGAGTGTGCTTCGCATTGCAAGCCCAGGTCTCAGATATTTTCAGTCTATCTGAGGGAAATCATGCTTTACCGACTGCTCCTCAAAGCGCACGAGGCAATATACAAATAAGATAGAGCGCACAGGTTTTGCGAGCTTGTTACCGATGTTTGGTACAATGGCTTATTTTTCATTCCTTCAGCTACTGGTTTTTCTGCTTTGTTGAAACCCCCCATCAGTTAAGGCGGGTGTGCAAACCGACAAAACCCGGGGCACGAGACGGCTTCTGGCATTTGGTGCAGCAATGCAAGTGCTGTAGCCTGGGAGATGTTTCTCTATCTGGCTCTGACCCTGAGACGAGGAGGGAGGAGGAACTGGGGGGGGGCTAGTCCAAGTTAGAAAGAGCGTAAGCACATTTTTTCATTTCTAACATGCCACGCAGTGCTCCAATTGCCTGATAGCGACTGTATGGGAAAATGCCAGCTTATCAATTTGTTAAAAATGTCTCTCTCTTCGGGGAATAGGAGACGGCACTCGCATGCACAGACAGAGAATGTAGGAGTGCTTTGTGAGTGCTCTGATAATTAGGAAACTCCAAACCCCCGTAATTAAGCAAAACAAACCAGAAACTCCTAAAAGGCACCACCACCACTAAAAGGAAATGCGTTTTTTCTGTCAGAGTAATGACGAGATCAACCTCATTTCCACTGTGACTGTTTGGGGTTTTTTTTCCAGCTGATGACAACAGTGCACTCATGGAAGGACATCCCGCACCGTAGGACATCCCGCGCCGTTTCCCCCAGGTCGTTTCCTTTCCTTCAGCTCTGGAAGCAGCTTGCACTGTGTGGACCCGAGTGGCCGGACCTGGACCCACGTGCTTGTTCTCTAGACATATAGATGCCGGGTCCCCCGATGAGGAAGTCGCTGCAGCTGTACGTTCCATGGAACATACTTTTACGATGAGTTTATATACACACACCACCAGGGACAAAGCTTGGGGGATGCGTCTGAAGGGCACAGGCATTGCCTACAGGCTGTGCTTGACATTGGTAATGTTTTTCTCCCTTATAAGGGATGGTCATATTTAAAGAGAGCATAACTGAGTCTCTCCCACAGTCTGGTCTTGCTGGCCACTTGGGGTTTGGGGGTTTTTGTCTTTCTCCCCCCCCCCTCCCCAGTGTTTCTCTACTGTTCTTCTGTGACCTTCTAACACTGCAGATCATTTATCAAATAGCCAGTAATGGCTAAACAGAGGCCCATTATAGCAGGCATTTGCAACATCTTGTTAGCAATAAATATGCTGTGGTTAGTAAATATGTTGTAATTGGATAGCATTACATGGAAATATCAGCTTCAATACTTGCCAGAAATTCAAACTGGACTTTAAAAAAAGGTTTTTCTTAAAAATTAGCTTTTATTACTTGAGGTGACTTTTCTTGGCCTGCTTTGTTTCTTCTACACCTATGATTCAGGACTTAAGTCAAAGTTCAGCTGTAAATTTCTGTCAGAGTCTAGAACTGAGACTTAGGATGACTGAGTAGGCTGATGACTGGAAGTAGAAATGTGAAGGAAAACTTGAAAGTCAAAGTTTCACACAATGTACCGTATGTGTGCAGATTTGTCCTTTCAGGGCTTTCTTTGTTGATAAGATAAATGTATTACTGATGGAAGATGGATTATCTTTATTTTATATCAGGAAGTGTACAGCAAAGACAACAACAACATGAAGTTCCACTGACCAAGATGCCTCTGCCATGGCCTGGACTATTGATAGCAGAAAAGCCCTTCACTGGTATTTTTTGAACTACACATAGGAAATTCAGTTGTTAATAACTCCCTTCCCTTGCCCCCCCCCCCCCCCCCCAATGCTTTTCTGCAAAGTTTTGAATTCAGGACACACCACCTGTAAGCCACAGGCTATGTATATTTAGCTGTGTGTCTGTCATCCCTATGATTTCCAGATATTTCATCTTCAAATAACTTTTTTTCCCCAACCTGGGGGGTAGCCATTGTATGTTCCCTCACAAATAGTCATTCAAACTGATGTTTGTGTCTTGAGAAACAACGCTGGCAAAGTTGAAGTAAAAGCTGAAGAAGGAGGAGGGGGGGAAGCTAAAAGAGAAAACTACTTCAGCCTTCTGTACCTTTTTCCCTCTTTGCAAATCATTTTCTTTCTAAAATCAGAGCTGCATAAAAGCACCATTTAAGGTGCAGTCATGCAACAACCCTGCTCAAGAATAATATACAAGTTTTAGTAATAGGAGCACATGGACAGAGTACTCAGATATTTGTGTTTTGTTCTCACACAACAACATAAAAACAGCTGCTTAACTTAAACACTTCACTATCTTTTAATATAAACTCTGCCTTATAATGTTTTTTTCTCTTCCATCCCCTACTGCTTTTATTCCTACTCCACCCACTTCCAATGTTTCTACATGCGTTTTAAGTCATTCTGCTCATTTTGGGTTTATTTGTGCTGTACACCATGCATAAAGTCATCTCTGGAACTTATAAGTACTTTTGCAAAGACAACAGTGGGAAGGCAGTTGCACATCATATTATTTTTGGCTAGATCCTACAGGAACAATGGCTATTGTTTGGCAGCTAGCAACAAGGAGGCTGCTTTAGCGATGGAACAGTTTAGAGCCTGGGGGTTGTTCCTCAAAAGCTTGTGAGCCATTTTAATGTATGTGTGATTCAAGGTCAAAACTATTTGGCAATATCTGATTTAAAAAAAAAAAAAAAAAAAAAAAAGGCAAAACCTCCCCAAACCTGAGACTATGGATAAAAATAATGTGCTCTATTAGCTTTTGTTTCTTGCCTCTTCCACACAATTGTTACATGTGTTGACCAAAATGACCAACTTTCTCTTTATTCTCCCTGTGATTTTGACTTAAGAACACGGTCTTGGTTGGTTGTGAGATGACGCAGCGGGACAACGTGGGTTTTCTTTTGGGCTGGGGCTGGTTCGGACCCGCGCGTGAAATAATGCCTGTGCCACAAGTCCCCACCGGTGCTTGAGGAGTAAATGCTAGCACATCTGTGCGCAGTTCGGGTGGCGTGTCTTGTAACGAAGTATTAATTAGCACCGGTTACGATCCCGAAGCGACCCCCGGTTGCAGCATCCCAGGACGCCACGGGTAACGGTGAAACAGCCCACAACCGCAGCTTTTTCCACAACGGCGTAGAACGCTGCAACGCGGCCCCTCTCGGCGCCTTAGGGGCGGCCGAGCAGCCTCGGGAGCTTGCCGGGCCCGCTCCGCGCTGCTCCGCGCTGCTCCGCGCTGCTCCGCGGGCGGGCCGGAGGCGGCGGCGCCGGCGCGCCCCACCAGGTGGAGCTGTGGCGCCTCGGGAGCCCGCTCCTCCCCTGGAAATTTAAAAAAAATATATAAATAAATTAAAAAAAAATTAAAATAATCGAAACGTCAGGACCCGCGATGGAACCGAGGTGCTGAGTTTTGGGCCGGTTTTTTTTTTTTTTTTTTTTTTTTTTTTTCCCGGTAGCAATACCCGCGCTTCAAAGTGAGGTTCTTCTTCCCGTTCAAAGGCACGCTTCCAAAGCGGTCCTCCTGCGTGGACAGAAACAAGGGCTTCAGCCTGGAGCTGCTTTTCTTGGGTACACGTGTCCCCGTTTCCCGCCTTGGCACGGATGCTCAGGCCGGCCGAACCCCGCCACGGCGCGCGGGGTAAGGGCCCATCGACGGCTCCGTCAGCCTGGCGGGGACACGTGCCACCCGCTCCGTCACCGCCGCCACCACCGGAACGGTCGCTTCCGAAGGTGGCAAGGCGGGTGCCGGGGGACAGTCACCTCTCCGCAGCACTCGCTTTGTAAACCGGTCCCTTTCCCCGGGTGCTTGTACCCTTGCGGTACTGCGTGCTGCGTCGGGGCCAGGGGATGCTGCTACCGGAGCTTTTGATGTGGAAGAAAAGCAGCGGAAAGGAAAACCGGTGTTTCCAAACACGGGCAGAAGTGGCGGTGCGTTGTAGCACGCAAACTTTTAGCAGACTAGGTGACGAACGCGTCTCTCACCTGCCAGCTGGCAACAGCATTGTCACTAGGCGGTTCCGCGCCACAAACTCGAATTAACATCTCAAAACGAAAAGCAGGTATGCGTTGGTGCATTCTGTCTTTTCTCCTTGAGGAGCGTAGTCCTTACCAACATTGAAAACAGATTGTCCTGTGTGCTCCGAGGAGGAGATAGTTCTGTTTGTCTCAGATGTAGGAAAAAAGCATTATTCTCTTGTATACATGCTCCTCTCCAGCGGGAAATTACTGTCTCAAGGTGAAAGAAACTTGAAGGCTTGCTTAAATGTTTTGAGAGCGTTTGATAGAAGGTGACATTTGAAACACCAAGTGTTATTATGAGATTTTATAACTCAGAACTATTACTGGGCCGTGTCCTAGAGGTTTTACTCAAACCCATGTTTTTAAACGCCAATGTCTGGAATTTAAACTAAAGTGTATTGACGTCAAACACCTTAGGTATTTGGTTTGCTTTTTAGAAACATTTAACTCCTTGCTGGATAGGGCCTCTGGAGACTTTAAAAAGGCAAAAATTTCACTCTGGAGCTTTTGACCACTTGTTACGAGGTCTGGCCTCTTGTAATTGTATTTGGGTTTTATCTGCTGTTTTTTCTAAATTGTTAATTCAATCACAAACAGTTCTTAGCTGTAAGCAGTAGCTTTAGTTCAAGAGCAGAACTTGGTATTGGGGTTATTCATAAGAATCCACACAGCCAACAACCTCTTCCTCCAAGGTAACCAGATAATCAGTAAGGTTAAATACTAACAAAAGTAAATATGAACCCATATATGAATGCAATTATTTTTTCTGATACTAACTGAATAACTTGCCTGGGAAATGGGTCTTAGTTTAGCTCTCATGGTTGATCCTAAACCTCCTCTTACCAATACCCCAGAGACTCTCTGGTTAATTTTGTGGCACAAAATATTTAATTATGTGCTCTGCCAAGTGAATACAAGGTCTCAAATTGAATTTCAGCCTCTCTGGGCAACTATTTTAGACACTTTGGTAGAATGTAAATGCATATTTTCTGCATGCCAGATCCTGGCCCCATATCCATCAAAGTAAATCTTCAGTAGTTCCACTGAAGGCTTGGAACAATCCTAAGTTATGTTATTGAGGTCAGATTGTGACCCTGAAGCCCTGGCAGAGACCCAAACCAAGAAATTTGTGTGGGAAATTGGGGAGGGAATAAATTAGCACTTGCCTATGCTTTTTGTGGGAGTAAACTGTTACAAAGGTGTGAGCTAAGATGAAAGCTCCTAATAGTGGTGGATATTGCTTTCCAGCTGTTTCTGCTGGAAATAGCTCTCTGTGTGTGTGTATGGGATGGGTCCTTATTTTCTGATGGTGCTCTGTCTCAAATAACAACCAGTTTTACTTTTACTTCCCCTGACTGTCCCCGTCCCCTAACTCCCTCCAAAGAAAAATTGCTTAATCTAGTAAAGAAAAAGTGCATGGTTAGGTTCTAGTTTGGGGGTTTTTTTGCTCTGGTGAATTTAAACCTTCATTTTCTCTCCTTGCCAAACAACAGTGGCAGGTCTAAATAGTATTAGGTAATTGCAGTTGTCATACTGGACATTGTACTGTGGAAAAAATTAATTGCTGTTTTTTCGCCTGAGGGTTTAAGCAGCGGTCCCTTCGTCTGACTGGGAGCATGTCGTTTTCCTCCCGATTGAGACTGCGTACTGTCGAGCAGCATGAAAGAATTCCTGTACAGCTGCACTGGGTGAGTGGGCGGGCATCTCATTCAGTAATAACATCTAATTTATACAGCCATGAAAATCTACAGCTATAAATAAACAGTTCTGACTGACTTTGCATACTTACTCAAAATAAAATGAGAGAGAGAAACAGACTGGAAAGAGAAATCTAGCGTAAATGTGAAGGCCAGATCCTTACTCAGAGTGCCTCAGTAAAGCCTTTTTGAAATTACAGGGAAAATGTCGGTTTGTGAACAGCAACGCACGCCGCCTTTCTTACGGGGCTTCGTGTGCCTCAGAGAAAGGAGCAAAGCAAACCCAAGATCCCAGCAGTTGTGTTTTGGGGACAGGCATTCCTGATTGCTTTCCCAAAGCGCATGACTGGGATCCAGCCCCTCCGTGCAGGACGTAGCGGAGCAGTGCCTCTGCTGAGCCCTTTTCGAAGGAAAAAACACCCCCCGCCACGATTCTCCTCAAACCCCTGCAGTCCAGCAGCACAGTCCCCGTGCCAGATCCCGAAGGTAATCCCGGCACGAGCAGGAGCTGAGGACGAGATCTGCAATTCAGCTCCTCTGGACATGGAAAGAACTACTCCTCCATGTCAGGGCCCAGGCTCTGTTTTAGGTTTCTGACATTTAAACTGCACTGGGCTGTCAGTACAAAATACAATAATTTTTTGAAAAAGAGAGAGAGAAAAATACCCACCAAACCTGTACAGGGAGTCTCCTGAATTTTCTCCTCTTCCCTAATTCCCTTCATGGTTTTTCTTCTGTCTGCCTGTCTCTCTGAAATATTTCTTTTGACCAGCATCTTTCAGCTGAATTCTTTCCATGTTCTCCTTTAGCTGCGACAGAAGAGGAGCGAGGGGGGTGTGTGTGTAATTGCTTACATTCCCCTTGCAAAGTTAGCTGGAGTGAGTTATCTAGATAAGCTGGAAATTATTGAATGCATGCACGTCTTTCATTGAGTTAACTTAGTTTACAGTCTAGCCCTAGTATGTTAACTTCAGACTGGAATTTTATCAGGTGCTTAACATGTGAGAAGAGCAATCTTATGTATACACATTATTTTTTTATTGCTCACAGGCAGCTTACAATGTGTTTCGTTTTTACTAAGCTCCAGCAGCATTCAAAAGATGAAAATAACACCCCGGTGAACTGTGTGCACAGTAGCTCTAAGCTAGGGGTTTTGGCAACGAAGATGGAGTTAGACATCTACGTACTGCAACTGGTTTCAAATCCTCATTTAAATGCAAGGTTAATAACAGACATCTTTCTTTTCCACATTGACCATTAAGAAACACTTACGCTACTGTCGGTTTTGCCTGTTTATTGGAGTTTGCAAAGCAGATCTCCAGTGTTTTAGATGTTAACAAAATGTTGAGGCTAATAACAGAAATCAACTATATTGAGCAAGATTAGTAAACATGTGAATGGAGTGTAATTATATGGCAGGCAGCGCTATGTTAAACAGTGCTTTAAATTAACATGCTTTCTGTCAAAGCAATCATACAGTCAGTATAATTAGGTTACTTTTGCTGCAAGATTAACTGAAACCAAGAAAAAGGAAGAAAACGTTGCATTCAGATTTCCTGTTAAAATGGAGGGGGGATATTATGCATATTAATATTCCAGAAAGTTTCTTGTTAGAAGAACTTGGCTTCATGGTGAACTTTCTGAGCAGACATTCCTAATTACAGTCCTTGTTAGCCCAATTTGTTATCTAGCTAGCTTGGAAGTCACAGCACTGTTAAATTTATCCCTCATCTTAATTTTTTCCAGACTTGATGAAGGACAATCCAAACAAGAGCTGGCTTGCATTCACAGGTCTTTTACAGAGTGGTGCCAAGCTTATGAGGGAGTTCGTTTACCAGTGATGAGTTTTAACCATGGACACATCCTCACATACATTGTGCAAGAGATGAGAAATCTGTGTAAACAGATGAACACAATTTTCTTATTCATAGCAGTTGCAGAGTTATCATGTAAGAGGCAAATATTTCATATTTTCCACCAGTTTTCCATATGTCTGATGACTAAATGGCTTCAGCAGAAGCTGCAATGCATTGGAGAAAGGATTTATCACAGCTGCATTTATTTTCCTCTACTTCATGGCTTCAGCATTCATGGAGACATTGTCTGGCTTGAAGAGGAGGATTCACTTGCCTTTCCGCCTGTAGTCCAGTATTACTATTGAATCTCCTGTTTGGAGGCAGAGGAAAAGAGATTATTGGGAAAAAAAAAAAAAAGTCACAATAGAGAAGTCCTCCCACAGACCAAGCACACTGTTGGGAGGAGGAGGATGTGAACCTGGCCCCAGCCTCCCAACATCCCTGGGGAACTGAACCCCTCTGGGAGTGGGAGTAGGCTGTGAGTGAATGGCTTGGACCAGCTGCTAATGCTGAAGTGCTGCAGAAGTCGAATGGGATGTCCCCAGCAAGCAAGGGATTACTCGACTACTGAGGAATGATTTGAAATCTAGCACGGGCCACATCCGTTGAAAATCATGGTGCTTTGCTGGTGGGGGAAAAAGTATCTGCCACCAAACAAGCCTAGCTTGGTGCAAGAATATGTGAAAAGCTGTAAAAATAAAGCTCACCTGAAAAGGCAACAGATGATTAATCCTGCAGCTAAGGTACCTGGAGCATCCTCACGTGTCTGGCCAGGGTGGCAGAGGACCTGCCAAAGACCCACAGCTTTCTGAAGCACCAGCTAGAGACCAGATGTGCTACTGTGGGGCACCAAGAGTGGCAATAACCAAATATATTTGGGTACCCTTATCTAAAGCACTGTCTCGGCCTCTCTTCTTCCCTGTTGATGATCCTTTATTCACAGGGAACCCTCTTTTAAAGGTGCTTTCCCTGTCCATAGACCTCAGAGGCTCCGAAATATTAATTGCTGTATTTTATTTATCTCCAGCCTGCATAGCATTTGGCAATTGGCCTGATACAGAACAAAATCCTGGCATTTCTTCCTTCCCAAATGATCCTGTAAGTATTTTGTACTGACCAAATAGAAATTTTAAAGATGAGGGAGAAAAAACTCCACCAAAAAACCACCTAGCCTATTAGGCCAGGGACAGCATATTAGCAAGCACCTGTTGATGTCTGGCCTTCAGTGATGAAATTGTAAGCCCTGGGTTGCCAGAGCTTCCGATCCAGTCTGCCTCCAGTGGATCATCAGATAAACTTGTCAGCAAGAGTAGAGTGTGTGACAGATGGTGCAGGTTTCCTTTAAATAGCTAGACTCCTCTACCCGAGGGGTAAACTGCAGCCTGGGGGAGTGACAAATATGAAGGATATAAATATGCCATCACAGGTTTGTGGCACAACTAGGATGAATGGATGAGACAAAAGTAAGTATTCGTATTTAGTTTGCAAACTCTGGGCTGTAAATCCTCTTAAATTTGAGTTCCATTCGTCACTGGCAATATAGTAAAATAGTAGGTATAAACATTATTTGTTCACTGAAAGAAATAGATATACCCTGGACTCTTATTCTTTGTTCTTAAAGGCGTGATAGAACAAATGAAGATATCTTCTAGACAGGAGGCTCAGTTCAAAAATCCCTCCCTAAAGTAGTAAAGAAGTAAGAGGGCTGTAAGAACGATGGGTGGAACCTGTGTCTGGATCCATAATTATCTGCAGATCATAAGCATTTTAACATTCATACAAAAACTGCTGTTCATCAGCCTGTACCAGTGCAACAGTAGAATGACTTTGTACCCCACACAGATGCTCTTTGCAGCCCTTCATTTGCCACTCTGGTTTCTGCAATCTCAATAGCTGCTCAGGAGAATGAGAGCATCAAGAATTCGATCATATTATAATATTGCTTTGTAATGCACGGATTCACGCGCAGTCACATAGGCTGGCGTCTACCAATAGCTGACTACAGGGTATTAAGGGAGCTTGGTTTCACAAACACATAAATATAAAAGCAAAACCCAGGGAAAACAATCAGTTCCTAAAGCTTGTTTTATTTTTCTGGAAAATGCATTTAATGCAAAAGTACTCCAAAAAGAAGAGGAAAAAAACATTCAAGAGAAGATTGCCACCTAACTTTAGCTCAGGCTTAGGTGAATACATTTCAGCAATGTCTTCACAAGATATTCAAGAGCTCGTAGAAGATCCGGAGGAGCACATCCATCCGTGCACTGGGCACGAGGAAGTTACTGCAATGTAAGTTTCCTCTTTTTCTTGAGAGCAACGGCTCTTATTCTTGTTGTACAGCTTTAGCCCTTGCTTTAGAGTATCTTTAATTCTGGCTTTGCCCCCGCGGTGGTCCTCAGCCACCGGCTGAGCAAAGCTTTCCCTTCTGGAGGGGAGTGAGCATCCAGGCGTGAGTCTGTTGGAGCTGCTGCCCACTCGGACAGCCAGCCTCCCTTTCTGCCTCGTTTCTCTCCCAAAGGCCAGTTCCACCACCTGGGGATGAGCATTTCTCTGGATGTTGGCAGAGAGAGGCCTTGGGGCTGTAAAGTCTCACAAGTGGTTTGCCCAGTGTCTCTTAGCAGGCATTTAAATCACTGGTGGAGTGGGTAGCTGTTGCTACCTGTAGCTTCTATCCACCTGCATTTCAAAGTATTGAAATGAAGCAGGTGATTAATGTTGTTTTGCATTTTTTTTTCAGGTGTGTTAGATGGAAGACAAATGAATCTGCTCCATCTTCAAATACTGGTGCCAGAGAAGACACCTCACCTGAAATGTTGCTCTCTGATGTGGAGAACTTTGATCTGAATTTCTCCCAAGGATCCCAAGGTTGTCTCACCGGCAGCAAAACCTGAAGGAAAACTGCTTTGCTTTATTTTTGAGGGTTCTAGTTTGGCTGGTCAAAGTGACATGAGATCAGTTGCCTGCGTGTTGTTTTCTACCCATCGGGAACCGGAGAAGCTATTGCACGGTTCATCTTTGGTACTCAGACCCTGCAGCCAAATTCTTGGCTGAGGTAAATTTATGGCAGTAAAAGAATCAGCCCATTGTTTCTAGTTACCCTCTTTGGAGTTTCTGTATTGCTCAACATTGTCTAGTACTCTAGAAACTCTGGGATTTAAAACAAAAAAAAAAGTCATTACTGGTACTATTTTCTCTGCCTCTCAGGCTGTGCAGCTGGGTTGCCTTAGTTACCACCAATCCAACTGTGCGAGGGGAGGAAGAGGCGCATGAGAGATAATACATTTTTAAAACCTCCAATACTGTATGAAACAGTTTGTCTATAAATAATAAAACAAATATAGGGTCTGGCATCTTTTGGTTGTTCCGAAAAGGAAAAACAAGGTTATATTATTCGACAGCCTGGATTTTCCAGCTCTCAGAAATGATACTGCATCTTTTTGGTCAAGCACAGGATGTAGCTTTAAAAATTACTTGCTTGAAGCTGAAAGCTGCTATCCATAGACTTCGGAATAAGTTGGAACTGAATGTAGTTTTAAGGGTGAAAAAGAGTAAATATTTATGTAGCTGGTTTTAGGAAAAACGACAGTGGCCTGAAGCTATAAAGGAACATGGAAGAGAGCCCATATGAAGCACGGGATGCTGTGAGACAAGCTTCATTTGCAGCCTACGGTCTGCCACAGGATGTAAGTCCAGAAGGAAACCAGGCTTGCCGCTCACGTGGAGCTATTTGTTAATCACTTCTTGCACCTTCGAATAAACGCAACTTATCTGGGCGCAAACTCGGCAAGCTTTCTTCCTTCAGGCAGGAAAGAAAGAAGAAGCAGCAGCTGCCCCAGAGCCTTTCCCTTTGGGGCAAAGCCTGGTGACAGCAGCCCGGGCAGGGGTCTGTGCCTTGGCAGATGCCGCCAGCACCGGGTCTAATTGCTTGGTGGGTGCGGGTGTTGTTGGAGAAGGTGTTTCCAGATGTGCTTATAGGAACCCGGTGGACAATTGCGTTGCTCTGTAATTCAAACTGTGCCTTTGGGGCACTGAGCAGAAAGCAAAAGAGAGGGCAGAAGGGCCCTTCCGTGTACCCTTTCTTCTGGGGGAGGGAGGAGGTGGGCAGGGTGGAGGGTATGGAGAGGTGAAGAGGTCTGTCCTTTACCACCACAGATTGTTTTGCTTTACATGTGTTGGGTTTTTGTTTGGTTGAGGTTTTGTTTTGTTTTGTTTTTTTTTCCTGCAGGGTTATTTTAACTGCATCATCGACCTTACTGTGGTGGGAAAGTGAGACAGGAAAGGGTAGGATGAAAAAAAGTACGTGGAGCCATTTTTGCTGTGAGAAGAAAGGTATGTTGGAACCACTTCTTCATTCAGTTTGCAGCTCTTTTTACTCTGGCAATGCTGAGCCAAAGATTTGTCTCAGTCAGGAACATATTAAGACTCTGGCACGCTGTAATTTGGAATAGCTTCTCTCTGGCTGTGTTTCAATGCTTATTGGGACCTTGTTATCAATACCAGCTTAAGGAAGTCCTACCCTTCTCTTGGGTGGACACAGCTGGGAAATGGATTGGGAAAATGATCCGAGTTGAAAACAGCCCCTGCTTGCAAGAAACAGGCGCGTGTGGTGGAGTAGGGAGGAGTGAGGGGTGGTGGGCAGGAGCTTATTGAGAACGTATTGCTGCCAAAGCCCCCGTATTATCGGAACTGCAGCCTCAGATACCGCAGAGCTGCCAGCTTTTGGGGTGCAGCTTGCAGCTTCTTTTATCAGCGTACAGCAAATCCAGGCAATGCTGCCAGGCCTGGGGGTGAAGAGCTGAGGATGCACGCGAAGTAGCAAGAGTTTGCACAAACATGGGGAACCGTGACTCAGGGGGAGTGTGCTGCACGTGGATGAAAACACCATGTAATTGTTAAGGCCATGATTTTGTGGCTCCTCTGAAAAATGCCAAGTATCACACCAGATATCAATGGAGGATATCATGTATGCCGTGTTTATATATTATCTTCTGAGGTTACACTCATGCTACATTCATGGGGGTGCTTTTGAGCCTTTCTGTGTGCACAGAAAAGAAAGTTGACTGCTTGCCCAGTTTCTTTAGAAATCTCTAACATCTCTTAAGTGAGTATATTTAGTCAGCTGTTCAAAATGCATCTAATTTTTGCAGTTAATTTGATCTCTGCTTGGCACAACCTTTTGTCCGATCAATTAACACCTTGGAAATCAAATTATTTTAATTCTGATTATCTCCAACTTACGCATCAGGCATACTTTAGGCCTGAAATTACTAATACGTACTCAGTGATGAAAAAATCTGATATCTAGATGTGTCAGATATCGGATTTCATATAAAGACCTATACTGTCTTGCAGCGATGATATGGTCTTTGATTAGTAATAGTTAATGTTTATGTGATGCCTCTTAAACCAGAGCTAGTGCAGAAAGGCTGCAGATCTGTTTTCATTTACCAGCAATCCTCATCTTGTATCATGTTTATGCAAGAATAGAATTCAGCCAAAATTTCCAAACATGGACATGTAGAGCAAGCGTCTTATTTGCAAAGGTATCGAGCAGTGAAGTTGGTTATTCAGCACATTTGAAAGTCAATCTGCTGCTTTTAGGTAGCTGAGTACGGATGGTGAGAGACTAGCTACAGACACTCTACTTTGGCTTGACAGGCATGTGAGACTTCACAAAATGGATCAGGCATCAAACGTTCCCTGAGAACAGAGGGAGGTTGTCTTATTTATTTTCAGAGGTGTTTTTGCAGCGTTTTTTCTTTCATCAGAAAGCTAGTTTAGGAAATTGCAAATGCTCACACATTTGTCCTAAATAAAATACACACGTTTTCCTGACAGAAACACTTTCATCCTCAAAAACTTTATCTTGAATGAAAAGAAGAGAGGAAACCAGAAGGGAAAATACTAATACTACTACTAATAATAACAACAATAATAACAATAATAATATCCCATGCCAAAACCCCAAAGCTGCTTCATCAGTTCTTTCTTTCTTCCACCTGTTGAATGTGTCCTCCTAAACTACTTTTTTTTTTTTTTTCTAACTGCCCATTTGTCCAAGGAAGCTGCCTTTCATTTTCTTTAAATCACTACTGATTATACCACTACCAAAGCAGACGGGAGATGTTCTCAACAGTTCGTAAAACTTTCTGAAGTGCTGTTTTACTCACGGAGCTGCTGCAATTGCTTTCACTTGGATACACTAATGCCTTCCTATAAATTGTCAGTAAACAGTGCCATTCCCTAGCCTGACAAACACCGCATGATGCAGGTGCAAAGAGTTTTAGCCAGAGAGATTTGGCTTCTCTGGACCCTTGTTTGAGAAAGAATTCAAAATCCAGTGATTATGCTGGTAAGAAGAGCTTCTCGAGCCACATTTGAGAAACCTGGCCCAGCCTTTTATCGGGTAGGGTTGGGATTCTTGCTCTGATTTGTTCTCTGTTTGTTAGTAACTGGTTAGGACCTGGCAATCTCTATCAGACACCCAGATGCCACCCCCCAGTCTACAAGGGCTCCCTTCCACTCCTCACCTTCCTAGGCAATCACAGGAGTTAATTTTAGATTTTTATTTTTTTTTCATATGGATAGAAGTGAAAACCAAAACTTGGACTGACCCCATATCATACGGTTGAGGAACTCCCCGAAGTTGTAGAAAGAGATGACGATGGCAAGGCTACCGGCGAAAAAGGCTGCTAGCCCGGCCGGGCTGAACAAAGCAAAGAGAGGATATACCCACTCTCCCGTTACAGAATAAATCCACAGGACCCTAGGCAAGGAGAGAAATGACCTTTGGTTAGGATCATTCAGTCAGAAGAACCACTTCATGATTTCTAACTCCTGAAGGGCCAAGTTACCAAAATAATCTTGATACAGAGAAAATTAGCTCAGCTGTTGACAGATCTCTTTGGCATTTGGGCTATTTGCTGTGAAGCACACTTGAACCACTGCTAAATTAGATGGGTTTCAGCGCAGGTTGAAATGCACACAATGTTCTGCTGTCACCCTGGTGGCATTGGCTATTAACGGCAGTAAAATAACAGTAAAATAGCAAAATGCTCAGAAATAGGGATGTGCACTTGGCTATTCTAAGTGAAGCTTATTCAAATAAGCTCTCACATATATGTTTGCTCTTTAGTTACAACAGCTTTTCAGCCCCCACCCAGATGTCGAGGGACTGTGGAGACAAAGTGCTGTTTCTCACTGTCTCTATCCTGCCACTGTTGACCACTGTTTTGGGGAGAGGAAAGAATTTTTCAGGAGGCGAGAAGGCAAGGGGAATTCTCCAGCACCTTTTCCCTTGGTCTAAGAGGAGGAGGAGACGAAGAGCAGGTAGGTAGGAAGCAGATGTAGCTGCTTTGCTCCTTTGTGCCAGAACCATCTGCAAAGCACTGTTTGGAAAAGGGAAAGAAGGAAAAGGAAGAGGATAAACATGCCTGCTTTATAGGGCTTCTTTTCTTCTACTTAAGCCCTCTCTTTCTGCCTTTTTCTTTTCTCAAAAAACATCTTGTAGTGGCTGTCAGTTCACTGATAATATTTTCATTGTTTATGGCTCCTAAGAGTGGCTGGTAGTAAATGCCTGGACTTAAGAATATAAAAATGGTCTTTTTATGTTAAATATAGGAAAAAATACATTTTTATGGATCAAATTCTATATATTTGTCTTGAATATGTAAAGAATGTGAAAAACAGTGTAGATCTCCAGTGATTGTTATGAGGATGTGCCATTATAACGATGGGCAGCACTTCCCTAAAAAGAATGTTTGGGTCCAAAGAGTCCTAAAAGGTTTAATTCTTGATTAAAAAAAGACATCTGAGTATGCCGTATTTTCCACCACCAGCGCTAACATGGGAATGCAACCCCACTCTCTCTGACAGCACCCAGCCTGCCACCTTACACTGAGCATCGCTCCTCAAAGAGAAGTGACAAGCAGGCTGCCCCACCAGCCTGAAACTGTGTCACGAAACTGAGGAATGGGAGAGTGCTAAGAGAAAAAAAAAAAAAAAAAAAAAGTCTGAAAAGATGATTTCTCCTTTCTCTAGTTAGAGAAGGAAGAGGTAAGGCATAAAAAAATAGGTGGGTTTTTACCTCGCCTGTAAAGAGAGATTCACTAATCCCCACCTAAGGGGTAGAGTGGAGAAATGGAGGGGGTTGGTAGCAGAGCTGCCTGGGCTGAGCATGGAAATGTTAAGTGTAGAGACTCATTGTCATGATTTAAGGTTCTTTCATCAAACGAACAGGGCTGTGAAACATCTAAGTAATTTAAAAAAAAAAAAAAAAAAAGCCTGTACAAAAGGCCACAGAGAGGCTGAGCAGAAATACTGGTGCTAACTGGAGCCCATGCAAATGTCAGCATGTGTTCTTCACTGCACAGGGCTACTGTTTCCTTAATGTGTCTCAAACAGTAAAACAGAGAGTGACAACCGCCTTTATTTTATATAATGAGGAACTAGATTATCTTGATGCAATTTGGCCAGCTGGTGTGCCCCATATGAAGCACTCCAACCCGTATTTTCAAACCTAAACAAATGGCTGTGCAGGACCACTAAAGCACTTTCAGCTTTCTGACTTGGTGGGAGCTGTGTGTTGCCAGGTTTTTTATCTTGGGGCATACCTCCAGATTCCTGAACTTACTCATTTTGGTCACTGAATGGTTGACAGGTTTTGGGTTTAGTTTGGGGTTTTTTTTTTTTTGGTAGGGATTTCATAAAGTGCACCCCACAACTTGCAAATACATATTGCTCGTTTCTCATGGGTAATCACCTGTTAAATATACATGCAGGATTCAGAGGCTTATTATGCTGAAGATTTCATTTTACCAAATTTCAACTTTTTACCAAGATTTTACCTTAGATTTCAGTGAGTGAGTCAGAAGCAGACAATGCCCTGAATTATGGGGGGGATAGATTGAGATAACAGTCCTGGGTATAAGCAAAGTTGCCAAACTGCTGTAGGATAGAGGACAGCATATAAATACCAGGGAGAGGTGATGTGCTGTCATAGTACAGCTGGATGCAACTGGGGGATTTAGCCTGTCCTCTTGTTACCCGTCCATTAATGTTATGGGACCACTGCATTCAGTGAAGGGAAAAGAAAGTATCACTAGGGAATTATTAAATGGGAAGATCCAGAAAGGAGAAAAGAACATATTGGCCACATGTGAGCTCTCTGACACTGTGGTTAATTCAAAATTAAAAGGTTGTGAACTGAAAAGGAGCATACAGTGAAGGAAAAATATTTTGATTCCTAACAGAGGTAGAATATGGACATATTACAAGAAAGCCATCAGTCTCTAGATTTAATTTGGTTTGGGGTTTTTTGTATTTTAGTTTTGTATACAGAGTGCAATCTATAATGATTTAGATTCCCTTGCAAAGGTAGTTTGAACTTTTCTCCGAAGACATGTGCAAAATTGTGAAGATTAAGATTTATTTTTACTGATCTATTACCACTGAAATGGGAAAAGGCAATCTATTGTTACTTCCTTTTTAAGATCTAAAATGCAAGTTCTAAAATTTATATAGTCTTCACTGTTTTCAATGTGATGACTCCAGGAGTAAGGCATTACTTAATGCAACCAGGAGATGCAAGAACCATCCTTGCAAGAATTAACTAATACGCCTAACAGTTCTCTTAGCCCTGGTGTCTCACAACGGAAAGCCACCTTTCCTTTTTGCACACTATGGGTATTCAAAGCTGTAGTGAAGCCCCACTCAGAGGCAAGTACCTGGTGCAAGGCGTCACCGGCTGCCCGGTTTCTCCACTGCCTTGCAGGCACCAGTCCGTTCTCAGCCCATCGACACTGGGGAAGGGGAAGCGCAGCAATGACAGTGACAATTCAAGGAGAGCCTTTTAGGAAGGACTCTGTTGCTTGTGAAACATAAGGTGCCCAAATGGCTTGCAGCACCAACAGTAAAATGTGTCCATGTGTTAAGATTTCAGTGCGGAGGCTAAAAAAATTTTCTGTTAGTTGAAAGCTGTTGTCTGTGGTTGCAGGGAACCAAGACAAGAGGCAAAAAGAAAGCAGACAGGAGGTTCCTTGCTGCCTCGGGAGGACAGAAAGCAACAGTATTGAAATCCTAGTATCTTTTATCCAGTTATCGGGGCCCTGGGACACAGGGGACAAGTGCTCTAAGGGACCGGCTTCCACTCAGGACCCTGGCAGCACCATGCAACATCGATTCAGAGAAGATACTGGGAGGGCACAAATGTGTTGATGCTTGTGTTGATCCTCATCCTCAGGTTCTGGCATGAGCTCTGTCTCCTGTGGGGTGGAATTGCTCAGCTGATAGGGGCTGTAGGGGAAAGCATGGCACACATGACTGCAGTCGTTGCCTGGAGAGCTGTCTGGTCTCAAAGACAGTAAAAAACAAATGCTGTCAGAAGACAAGCAAAACAAAGCTGGTGTTAAGCAACTGGGTGTATCAGAACATAGAAAAGGAATTTAGGAAGCCGTGGTCGTAATCCTATTAGGCTCTGGGCTGGATTAGGATAAATGTCTCCTAACTTGGTTACGTAATGTAGCAGTGAAGTCCATTGCTTCCACAGCCGCTCTGATGGGTTTCAAGTCACAAGAGCATTTCATCTGCGCAGTTTATTTTCCGTTCCAGATTTTCATTCGGTGGCCCGAAGGTAGCCTCTAGCTGAGAGCGAGAACTGGTGGGTAGGCTTGGGAAGGATGGGCTCCCTCACAGTCCCAGTGATTTCTCAGAAATCTTTGCATGAGGACAAGTCCCCTCCCTGCTGACCAGTTGTTCTGTATCCTCCACCCTGGGGTCCGGGTGTTTCCCGAGCTCTGGAAAGTGATATTGCAGCGTACCCCAAAACTACAAGGACCCGTTCCTGAGCTGATTCTCAGCATAAGGCATCTTCAGAGAGCGGTGTGAAGTGTCGGCAGCTGCCCACGGTTAGATTGAGCGGGCAGTGCCTCCAGACCCCGGCGCTGCAGCCGGGATGCAAGGAGCGGGAGCGGATGCAAACCCAGCTCCAAGGGGTGCGTGACAGACACAGAGGAGGTGGGCGGATGGCTATGGGCTGGGGGGGCAAGGGGGGAAGCTGGTTAGATATAGTTTATTCTCTCAGGATCACCCTCCAACAGGTTGGAGATCAACTGTGGTACATCGCTGGAAATGTAGGTGGTGGCCACCGGTGGAGTGGGAGGCTGTAGTGGGGCAGATGCCTCCTTGCTACCCGCCAGTGTGCACCTGGCTCTGAGTATCATTTTCTATCTCGAGTTTCTAAACCCAGCCATGTGTCCCTGCCAAATACCAAACGGAGTTTTACTCCTCTTCCGCTCCTGCGACCCCCAGACCTTTGAGATTTGGTGGTTTTGCAGTGAGCAAGACAGTGAGCGGAGGTAAATTTGATGGTACTGGTAGAAATAAAAACTCCAACCCAGCAGAAATAACTCAAAGTACCCCAGAGCTTATGGCAATTTAGTTGCTTTTCTATAAGAGGCCTTAGAAGAGCAGGAGATAGTATGTACGGTCTCAGGACCTGTATTGTGTTTGAAGAAACCTGCTCTGCATATGTCGGGAAATAGTTTTCATGGGTCTCAGCTGAAGTTTAAATGACTTCTCCACAGAACAGACTGCTGTCTCCTGTGTGCCTGGGAGGGAACTTAAATCTAAGTACAGCATTTGGCCTTGTTTTACAAAGTAGGTCACTTGAAGAAAATGTTTTAAAGTACATAATTCTTACCAACTGATATACAGAAAAGCGACAAATCCTAATAGGATCAATCCCTTCTTCTTTGCTGGGTAACGGTGCGGCGTGGCAAGAATTTCCAGGACAGCAAATGGCAATACAGCTGTGTGCTGAGGAGAAAAGAGAGTCCGTCACTGACCGGTCGCAGCGCCTCGCCTTTGGTCATCGCTGATCACGAAGCTCAAGAGCCTGCCCGTGAACAAAGGATTATTTAACAATACTGAATGCAATTGTATACAAATGTACATACTTCATTTTTTTTTATAGTGAAGAAGTACCCCTGCAGTAATGAGCACAGAAATTTTCTTGTTAGTATGCTGTTAAAAGTACTGTAATGAGGTCTGCCCGTAGAATGATCTGCACTATTTCATAATAGGTGAGGTTTCCTTTTACATTTTATAATGCAATAAATTTTTTGGTAATTCCCATTAGAGTACAAAAGACATTGAAGTCTATTGTTATGTGTGCATGAGGATGTCAAAAGTCTCCTCCTTGAACTCATTAAGCAGTTGCTGAATTGCCTTCATGTTCTCTTCAAGTCATTATTGTATTTTATATATTGTCATTTATTATTTACTCCAGTGCAATTGCAATGTGTTGTGCTTCTCTTCGTAAACTGAAAAATGTGGTGGTAAACATACAGAGGACTTAAGTTAGCTGTGATTCAAGATGATCGAGGAACTTCAAACAAGCTTAACCAAGAGTTAGTAAAGAGTTACCTTGCTGGAGAAGCTTTTTTTTCTTCTCTCTTTTTTTGTCAAAGAGGTTGAATTGTATTAAGCAGCTTCAGTTTCAAGGGCTTTTATGATGATAACTGTCTGAGCACGGAGGATTTTCAGCACAGGGCAGACAGCCTGGTGGCACTGACTGTTTTGTGGTGGGGAGCTGCCTCCAAGAGGGATGCTCCTCACTGTGGGGAGGTTGGGAGCACAGCAGAACTCCTTCTGGGCTCGGATGTGAAACAGACAATGCGGGGCTCTTGGGATGCTAACGCCTCAACTCGTTGGCCGATTTCTGGCAACTTCAGAAAATAATTTGTTGGGGTGAAATTTCCCCACTAAAAGTTTTGTAATATTCTCTGTGCAAGCAAACAATAGTTTTAAGTTGCAATACCTAGGACAGAAGGCCTAAACAACGCTGGGGGACAACACAGCAAAAACAGTCAATGAGGTGCAGTCGGAGAAAACTATAGCGACAACTATAGCTGACTAGTTGGTTAAATTCCTATTAAGCAAATAGTTTTGCAGGTAGATGGGGGGAGGAAGTGGGGGAGGGCAGCAGAGAAAGATAGATAGACTTTTAAACAGAAAAGAACACCAAACTAATTATTTTTTGTTTTTTTCCCTAAAGGCACAACCTGCTGGGTATATGATACGAAGTTTCCTCTTGTCCCAAGTAAGTGGTTCTAGTACCTTCAATGTACATATTTGTCAGAAGCTGTGCTGAGTATCTGATATGGTAGTATGGTGTCAAAGTTTTATTGCCGTATATTTATAGTACAAGCTGCCACAAATACACATGAAATTCTTTAAATGCACATTGAGCTACATACAGCATGCATGAAAACGTTCTTTACCTATTTGTTTAAGAGGCAGACAGCCATTTTCGCCTGCCGCTGCCAAGTGACAGCTTGCTGGAAGCTGCATGTCCTCCCTCAGGCCCCGCAGCACACCCCCAGGAGCTGCTATTCATACCTGGCTGTCCTACTACCAAAATAACCCTCCCACCTCAGTTATCATTTTTCAGAGAAAAGAGAGAAAAGATTTATTTGATGTTCCAGTTCCTCTCACTCATTGGCACTGAGATTTTCCTCTGTTCTGTTTCACAAAGATATTCTTCAGCTCTACAACCTGCTTGGTTGATAGCAGCGGTCTCGTTATATCAGCACAAGTGATTCCTGGATTCATTTAACCAGAAAAATGTCTCCAGTGCACACAGTTTTCATATATAATCCCTGTAGCTGTCTCTTAGAAATCTATGTGTTAAGCTGCTTTTAGAATGATTAAAAAAAAGTTTATTTTCCATAGGTGGTCCATAGTTTGTCTTTGAATAAACCAAAATGCCCATGCAAGACAGCAATGATGGAAACCTTGCACTTGGTCCTCAGTTCTAGGCTTTAGCCTTTTGCCGTGGATTTGTCCATTATGTGAAGTGGATATAAGTCCTGGTTTTCATCTGACATCCAGTGGGCTACAAAATTCCTTTGGGACACATGAAATGTCCTTGCTAGTCTTTTAATTAATTTAAACACTTTTAACAACTATAAGCTGGTTGTTCCAGCTGTATTATTGCTGTCCTAAGAGGGATCTAGTAGGAGTGACCTGGTGAAATAATCCTTTGTCGAAGTGAACAGTTTTTAGGTGGGGGTTATTTTATATACTTATTTCCTTCGTTTGGGGCTTTTTGTTCTCAGAGTAAATGTTAAATAAGTACAAGTCAGCAGTATGATGCTGCTTTAATAGAAAAAGCGTGTGGCATTCTGGGATGGTATTAACAGGAATATTGTGTGTAAGAAAGACCTGGGAAGTAACTATGCTGCTCCACTTGAGCTGATGAGGTTTTGGCTGGCACTCTGTCTCTGATTTAGGGCACCCCATTTTGAAAGGTGCAGGTAATTTGGAGCATGTCCAGAAAAGGACAGCACAAACAGCAAGGAAGTATGAACAGGAAAGCAGTCCAAAGACAGGCGTAGAAATCGGGACTGAATGCATTGTTGCGGCTAGAGAGAAAAGGAAAATGAGAGAGGTTTCAAAGGCTTGGGAAGCTTGATACAGTGATGACTGCGATGGGCAAGTTCTCCATGTCCATTGGGGGTAGGACCAAGGGCAATTGGCTCAGTTTTCCTCAAGAGAGACATAGCTTTATACTGGGAAATATGCAGCAAGGGCAAGCAGGGAAACAACCAGCTATGGGAGCTGGGCAAGCCCTTTCCAGGGAAGCTAGACTAGAAGTTGAGCGTGATTCTGCCAAGCACCCTCTGGGCATCTCTGACTCAGCCTCAGTTTTCCTCTGAACCAGCTACCAAGGGCCGTGCAGGCTCCAGAGCTGGTGCAAGTGCACATGTCCATAAGCAGAGATGAAAGCATGGAGAAACAGGGGGTCTCCTCTTCTGACGGGAGCAAGCGATCATGACTAAGACCACCAACGTCTCCACTTGCTTAGCCAACTTCTTCACTTTCTCAGTTCATACATCTTTGCACTACCTTGCAGTACCTGAATCCCGCAGGAAAGGGGGAAGAGGAGAGAAAAGCAGAGCTTTGCACCTCATTTACAGTTTCTCTTTTTCCTCACGGGAGCGAGCGGCAGGGCGCTGGATGATGGCTGGAGGCACCCTGCAGCAGCAGACTGACGACCCGCGGCCAGCACGGTACGGTCACGGGGAGCAGCGAGCTGGGGGTGCCGAGGGAGAGCCCACTGCTCTAACACACGCATTGGTACTGCAGATGAGTAGCAAACTGGTCGTGGTTGTGAAAGACAGTTGGGATTTAGAAAAGGTGATTTAGAAAATGCTGATTTGCTTAGCTAGTTGTTTTTTGGCGGGCTCCTCCACTTATGGAGGAGTTGGAGGAAATACACAGGGGCCCATAAATCAAAAGAAGTTTGAAAGTCACTGGCAAAGCTGGAAAATTTGGCTGCTTTTGGAAATAGCCAAGAGCTTAGTGGAAGAGGTAGGTTCAAATTTCTGCTCTGCCTGATTCACAGGGGCTTGAAGCTGAGCTTCCCGCTGCCTGGAAGAGTGTTTCCACCTTCAAGAGCTGCGAAAGTGTTCAGGAGTGGGGCTGTCTGCCTCTGGTTTTGTGAACAGTTTGTTAAAGGTCTTGGATCTACCCTGATTTGAAAAAAGAAAGAAAAAAAAGGAAGAAATTTGTTGTGGCATAGGAAAGCTGCTTTCTTCCCAAGTCCAATGATGACACTGGCATATGACTTTTTAAAGTGTGTGCTGTGTCTTCTGTACAAATAATTGTATCTTTTAAAAAATATTTTGCCATTTATTAATTCAGTTTTATTTATTAATAGATTAGTAGCTTATTCCTAGTTAGAGAGAATCACTGTATATATTAACTAGACATGCTTTTTGTAGGGCCATTTAAACTTGCCATGCAAATACCTTCTTGAGACAGATTTCTACAACAGTTCTCAGCTATTTCATGCACCCCCAGGATGAAAATCTTTTGGTTTAGCATTTTTTCTTTGTGGATATAAAGATTGGTTTTTTTTTCTTCCCCTGCTTCCTCCTCATGTACACATACACCTCAGGCCCAATGCACATGTGGGAGAATCTTCCCTTGCACTTCTGCTACCCCAGAGTCTGCTGGTGACTTCACGTATTTCTGCTGAGCCCCGTTTGTCCATTAACAATAAAATCACGGTGGAATTTCTACCCAATAACTGAGCATGTTTGCAAGAGCGGATGTGTATTTATACAGGAACGCGTGGTTGGCTTACGGGTGCAAAGCCTGCCCTTTGCCTGCGACATGCAGTTGGCTTTCCAAATGATTTCCCTCTCATAGCCGATAGACGTTGACTTTGGCAGCATCATTAGTGATAGACCATATATCATGGTTAATCATATCTGCTGAAAGGCTTTAAAGACTTCTCGTATCCTTCTCAATAAAAAAGATGTATTTTCTCATTCGAGTGATTTTTACCATAGGTCTCTAGTGCGTGGTCATTAAATATGCTTTCAACCCTATTTAGCTGCACTTTGTATCCTTAAATGGATGTATGTCTGAAGAGTGCAGTATTTGTACGGGGCCAAATTAAAATATACAGTTTTGCCTCTTGCTTTAAAGAAAACTTAATAATTAAGCTCAGATTGACACAGATCAAAACATTGGCAAAAATCGCTGGAAACAGTGACTCAATTTTTATTTCAATTAACAGTTTCTCAGTTTCACATATAAACAGTGAAACTGTCAAAAATAATTATCACAGAGGGAGGAAAAACCTATTTCACTCCAAGGTAAGGAAAACAGGCTAAAACAATAGCTGTGTGTACTGATCAGGCTATCAATGAACCGAAGTGAATCAGAGAGCTTTTTTCTTCTCTTGGCAGGAATCCTGTTAGTAGTTATTTTTACGTTCTTCGAAATATTAATACATTTACTTGTCTAATAACCTCTGTTTGTTGAGGAAAGCTTTCAGCTTACAAATGTTGTAAGGACAGAAGTATTTCAAAATGCTTTTTTTAAAAAATGTGTTTGTACAGTGGAAAGAGAAAAGTTACGGGACTTTCAAAATTATCAGAGACATTTTGTTAACTAATCACACTTACAATCCGAATTCTGATTCCAAACATTTGCTTTAAAAATCCTCTGTGGCTCTTTTTGGCACTTATTATGATTTTTAACTTGGGTTTGGGGTTTTTGCCTTTTTCCTGACAAATTCAGGTGAATCTGAACTAGTTATAAAATTGCAGATTTCTTTTTGTTGCTCATAAATTCTGGCATATGAATACAGGGGGAAGAAAGTTTCTTAAACATATGCGGAACTTTATCTGAAATATTGGCATGTTGACTCATCTCCTGCGAAGAAGAATGAAATTATAACATTCTCCTGCTTCTTTATTTTTTGTTTCCTACCCTATGTTGTATGTTTCCCAGGATACGTTTCAGGTTCATGAGTTTAATCTGAGATAAATAGTCCTGTCTGGGTATTGTTTCCACTGTTTGGTAAGACCATATGGAATTTTTACTTCCCATATTTTGAGTAATTTGTGTATTTATTCAATGTTATATCCTCGTTTTGCTGTTGAGAATGTAAGTAAAAGCCAGTTTCCTGGGGCTGAGAAGACAGGGTTGGGTAGAGTTTGTGTTCAGCTGCAGGCTCCAGCCTAGGCTGAGTTTTAAGCCCATGAATAATCTCCCCAGAGCTGCTGAGATCACTCGTACGCCTAACGCGTGTGTCGCAGTTTGACTCGGTTTGACCCCGTTTGACTCCAGAGTGAAGGAAATGATGCCTCGGTTGACCATAGCTGTTTGTTTCTAATTCGTCTGCATTTACATACCCTCCGTGTCTGCTTTTCATTAACATGTGAGACTTTAGCGGGGGATTTTTCACAAACAGTTACCACTGGCCAAACTAAACTCCACTGGGCACAGTTGGACACCATCAAGTGCTTTTGAAAAACTGCCCGTGTTTCTCCTTTCAGACAAACTCCCCGCAGAGCTTGTGTGCTGACAATCACTCGTGGCCGATACTCATGCTTGTATCTTCTCCATCGGTATGTTACTGCAACGAAAAAAGTAAAAACCCACTTTGGTGCTGTCTTAGGAGGCTCATGAAGCCAGCGTTCATTGGTTGACCCTTGAGGTGTTTACTCAGTTATTCAGCTCTTGGTTGGGAAACGTCCTCTTGCCTATGGAAATTTCCTTGGGTTGGATGCTTTCATAAACAATTACAGCCCGTGTTATCTGAGCATAATAAAACTAAACGGCTTCCTGTCACTATAACCTCTATTTAGTTTTATACTCCCCATAATTTTCTGAATCTCTGTATGCTTTCTCCTTTCTTGGCTTCATTTTGGAGCAAATTCCCTCTTTTGATTTATTTTGCTATGATACTGCTTTCATTCAAATGCCTCCTTTAAAATTTTCTTTTGTAATCTGTCTGTACACATTTTGCTTCCTCTCTTAACCTCTTTTTAGTTTTTGGAGTGGGAGGGGCTTAAGCATTATTGTTCATTTTATTTCTTTAACTAGTACATTGCCATATCTAGTTAAAGAAATAATTCTCTCTTAGAGTTACTACCTGTCTTTTATATTCTCAGCCATCAGTACATTTTCAGGGAACCACAGGTTTATTTTATGGAAAGAGGAGGAGGCACAAGGAGTCCTGTTACTGAGCAGGTGTGGTGACAAATTAGTCAGGAAGCTATTGCTCAATTTAACTCCAGCAGCACTCCCCTCTGAACTGTCAGCTACTATCCGTTTCTGCCCTTTCCAGGTCCGTTCATGCTCATCTGAGAAGCAACATTTTTTTCCCCTGCTTTTTCTGAGATGTGTAGGTAGTTTGGGAGCGTTACTGTGAAAAACGGATGAAACGTCAGACCAATTGTATGATCAAAGGTAAAAGAG
This sequence comes from Aquila chrysaetos chrysaetos, assembly GCF_900496995.4. Taxonomy (NCBI): domain Eukaryota; kingdom Metazoa; phylum Chordata; class Aves; order Accipitriformes; family Accipitridae; genus Aquila; species Aquila chrysaetos. The sequence goes on from NC_044021.1 coordinate 18,714,725, forward strand.
CTTCAGAGATAACGTTTCCTGCGTGCACGCATGCATTTTTGGAAATAAGGCCCTGGCTGAATATCCTATTGCTTACTAGCAAATGTTTTGTCTCCATGTCAATGCCAGAATTTTAATTGCATTTCTCCCTGACATTAGATACGTAGTCTAAGAAACTGATGTTGCACTGCAGCTGGAAGCTGACATGAGACTGAAGTGACACATCCTTCGCTGTGGAATATTTGTCTCCAGCTGTGCCTTCGCAGGGTGGGTTACAGAGACGGCACCTGTGCGCGCCGGGGTAGCAGCAGCCAGGGAGGATTCCCTGCCATAACATTTGTCTGTGAAACACATACTTTCTCCCTGAGGAAATGGGCTTATGTCAACAAAAATGGAAACTTCAAAAAAATATATATGGAGTGCTGGGAAAAGCTAAGCATCTTTGCTCTTAAATGTGCGGGGTGATTAATTTCATGTGCCATATCCCTCACACACACATTCTTCTTCTTTGCCAAAAGCTGAATGTAATTGGAAGCCTATGAATGTCCATAGTTGCCAGACAGCTTAAAATTGAGATACTGTGAAATGCAAACAAATGGAAATGTTTCTCTCTTGTGTAAATATGCAAGAATTATTAAGCATTAAATACCAATTGCAAGGAGAATCGTTTAAGATGGTCAAAGATGAACCTGAGGTGGCTCTTGCGCACAAACCTGGAGCAGGAGTCCCGTTAGAGTGGCCTGGACAAGCGGGTTCTGTTCCACACACTGATTTTGCACCCCCTTGGTCAGTTAGTGTTGCAGCAGCTTCCTAAAAAAGCTGTAGGAAGATACAATCCTTCACACAGATGCCCTCACATAGGAGTAAGAGTAATTTGTGTTCATATAACTTACTTTCTTTTCCGGATGGAACTAAATCACACTGATCCAAAATAACATTTCTGTTGATGTAGTTGTGTCCACACTAGGGAAGGTAATGGTTTAGCTAGGTGGGCAGAGCACAAGCAGCTTGTAGATACCAAGAAGCTCCAAGATGAGAGAAGACATGACAAGTCTTGCTGGTATTCTTACTGTCAGGGCATCAATGGCTTGCTTCAGTGAAGGAAAATTACTTGTATGCACCCAGGTTGTTCTTTCACTCCCTTGCATTTTCTTCTTACATTCAGGTACTGCTTAGCTACACCAGGGCAAAGAGCAAAGGAGCTTGAGAGGCTCAGGCCATGTGGGGTCTGTTGTCATCTTTGCTGAAAGTCTGCCAGGTAAGTAATTTTTCTTCTGTGCCTCCATTTACCATCCCTCATTTTTTATTCTTAGTTATTTAGCTTACAAGGTCTTCAGAACACGCACAGTTCATAACTATGTGTCAGTAAAGTTCCCAGGACACTAAAATGCTGATTTTTGTCAAGATGAGAGGGTAACATGGCTACAGAATAAATTAGGAAAAGAGACGGCTAAACTAAACTTAGCTGCAGCCTGAAAATAAAGAAAATCGCGCTTATTGAAGAAAATTTGCGTTTTACAAGAACTGTGCCTTACAGACTGAAAATACAAACCTCCTTTACAAAAAGACAATTGTACCATTACCATTTTTGTGAACACATCTGGTCAATGTTGATGTGTATCTTTTCTTTTTGTTACAGACTAAAATGTTTTTGAGTAATCTCTTCTGACCCACCATTGCTCCTCTTTGTTTAGCGTTCAATTCTGTCAGCCCCTTCAAAATGTAGTGTTCGCCTAAGCTGCCATTACGTTGAATAATACATGCATATGATTTAATCCAAGCTGTCTCCTGCAGTTAGTCGCCTTCTGGAAAGTGTCCAGGTGTTGCTTGAAAAGAGATGGCTGGGAAAGAAATAAACAATTTCACTTGACGAATTGGCCAGTGTATCTTTTGTCTCAGCCATATTCCACTTTGAAAGTCTTGTTCAAATAAAATAATTGTGCTTGAGACATAAGGGGGGGAGGGGAGGGGTGGCGTGTTCACCCATGCAGCTCAAAGCTTTGTATAAAGACGGTAAAACATAATTATCCCAGGCAAACAGAAGAGGAAACCGAGGCATAGCCCTTGGGTTAAACTCAGTAGAAAGGCAAAGAGAGAAACCCAGGTAGTCTGGAGTATTTGGCCTCCTTCAAATATTAGCAAGATTCCTTTCTGCATTAGCCATCCTTTCTGCGAAACAGAAAATGTTCCTGCTCGGAGTGCAAAAACATGCCTAAAATGTAATGCTCTCTCTACAACTCTGGGCTACCAGGTGGGCAACGACACTTTCCCACTGTAAGAGCAGTAAATGTGAGAAAAATAAATGGCTAGTTCATTTTTGCAAGGAAGGTGCTGCAGCATCACTGCGAACGCAAGGAGCTTGGTATTCCTGAAGTGTTTTTGCATGATTATTTTTTAGGTTCACTCTTCAGTTACATAACAACATATGCTTTCCCTATTTACAATGTTAAAATAGACCGAGATAAAAAAAAATATACTCCCACTGCGAATGATATGGCACTGACGTCTACTACTGATACACCGATGTCTTTTCCCACCAAAGCCAGCTAGATGCTGCCTCAATCTGCCATGAAAAGTCTGTAATCTCAGAGCCATAAAGTATAGCAATGTGCAAGGAAATGAACCCAAAGAAAAAGCTTGGCAATCAGAACTTGGAGATTGTCCCTTAAAGCGTCGGTAGCTGCCTGGATCTTCCTAGTGTTCCCAGCGGATATTTTGGGTTGAAAGAAAGAAATGCCTCAGCTAAGCCTGAAGGCACCTGTTGGAAGGTGTCCCAAAATGTGGGGATTGTCAATAGCGGGGATCGGTCTGCGCTGGTGGCAGATGTTTTATGCTCAATAGTGACTGGAAGGAAAATTTCCCACCCAGGAACTGTCAAGCACAAGATGTCTGCAGTGTATTAAGAGCTTTAGAATAAAATACTAGGTTGTGGTAGAGGTTTGCTTTATGTGAAGCTTCTCTCTCGTCAAAATAATTTTGAGGAAGAATTGTTTTCCTTTTTTAACACCTGTTTTTGACATTTCTGAAATGGAAAAGCTTTTTGTTGTTGTCAAAATGACTCTGTTATGAAATGTAGATGTAGGTAGGGCAAGAAAGAAGTTATAACGAATACGTTTGAGGGATTCCTGCGAAGAGCTCTTGCACATGAAATAAAAATGTACGTTCTAGCACATCTCGACCTTCCCATGTCATAAACAAATGTGGAAATGGAAAGGGCAAATTCTCAGCTGTGTGCCGGGATTAAAACAAGCAGCAAAGCCCATCTCCTCTCAGCTCCACCCTGTGCCCTCCCTGTCCCCAGCACCTCCACTACCACGAGGATTTTAAGCTTCAACCAGTCGCCCATAGCAAATCCCGGACCTGAAACCAGCGTGATGCTGAGGACACGAGGAATCTTTCTTTTTGGTGGACGATGGTTTTGAGAGAGAGTGGTGCCCGTTTGCTTCTGTGCAGAGGTTTGGACAGCCACACAAAGGCCCCGGTGGAGACGAATTGGTGGGCAGAGAGCAGGTGATAAGGTTAAAAGTGCACGATGGCTGCAGTTTTATCACTCGGATATCAGTAATGCGGACGTGCCTATGTGTGTTTGGATTCCAGGCACACGTATCTGAATACGCCTGTCTAAATCAAGCGGCTGCTCAAAACCTTTAGCAAGTGTCCTCAGCCAGAAACCCCGAAGCCTCCCGCGTTTACCTTCAACACGCATCGGGAACTGCCGCAGTGGGTTGCAAAGCGTTGTACTTAAGAAGTGAAGTCTGGAGAGAAATGAGTCTTCTGTGCAATTATTTCATACTTTTTGGCTTCTCTGATTCAGTCTAGCGCTGAACCTCTCCCTTCTCTCCCCCTTCCCATTAGCCCCATGAGGCCTCCCTGACCTTACAATCCACCCACGGTTTCCATGTTACTGTCAGCCTCCTTACACTTGACTGATGAGAAATATGTGATTATTCAACACATCATAAAAACAGCCAGAGCAAATGAAGGAGAAATCTGGAAAGTATTTATAGAAAATCTGTAAACAATCATTGCAATTCAGCTATTCAAAGCTGTGCACACATTAGCTTGTTAGCTGTAGAGCCGTTAGATGTTCTTTGGTTCTTTTACCTTTTTTAAAAATTAAGAACTGCTTTGTTATACTCCCAGCCATTGTGTATTTCATAGGCTTCTGTTTGCAGAAACAATTTCTTTTTGAGCTACAATAACCGAGAAGAGATTTTTTTTTCCTTATGACTACACATCACTTCATTGACTTCAGAGGTTTGACAAGCACCGATTCACTGACATTGCTTGTGTGCTAAAAGGCTTCTTGAGGTGACTTCAAGCACATGCATCTGTTTGCTGCGTACAGCTCAACATCAGATTCAGATAAGTAGGAAGGAGGAGGTGAGAAAGAAGAAGCCGTGAAACTCTTCTGGAAAGAGACACAATGCAATGGTGGGACACGCATTGCAAAGTCTCTCTTCTCTGTGAGAGGCAGGGGTGTTTCTTACTCACCATAGCGTGATTTAACCAGAGTGGGATGATTCCATCAAGGCTTTTGGGGTAAACCAGCTCTCGATTGTAGGTATAGAGTGTCCAAAAGGATATAGACACAAACTGGAACCAAAATACAAAATGAAAGAAATTTCAAAATGAAAGGCAAACCTAACTGATGGGATTTGGCTAGTGCTTTCATTTCTAAGAAGGCAAAACATCTCCTACATGAAATGTGGTGATATTGCCAGATAAACTCACATATCTCACATGTTACAACATAAAGAAAGGAATTTACTCTGAGGTGCAGTGTTCTGTGTTGATAGTGCGAGAAAAACCTCCTTTATAAACTACCAACACTGACATTTTCTGTGGAATACTAGCTTTAAACTTCCACCCCCCGCCGCCTCCTTTGCAGATGGGATCTTTTGATGGTCCAGAAGTTCTCCTCGAGGGATTGACTGTCAAGCCACAGCATTTGTTCTGCTCAGTAACAAAGTAAAAACAGATCTCGGTAAGACAGTTCACATAAAACTTACCCTTATCGTCAGAATTCATAAGGCTAATTCCTAAACTGCAGGTGCAAGCCGCACTGTGGGCACCCATCTTTTTCCCAACAGAGAAGGATTTACGGTGGGAGAACTTAACTGCAGGAGATGAACCCTGGTATCGGTTACTGATACCTAGAAGCTGATTTGCACTTTTTTGGTCTGGCTTTGTATTTGAGCACACTTTGTGCTTGCGGTTGGAAATCAGGGACGTGAGATGCTGGAAGAATAAGACTACCCTGTGCCTCTGTCCTGCGGGCATGGTGAGGATCCCTGGGGGGAATATGACAGCAGCATCGTGAATACTGCTGTGCAGGGAAGATAAATTAGGCAGTCTCTCTGTCTCCATCCCTGGCAGGACTTTTTTAGTGAGCTAGCTGGCTGAGCTCCTTGTGGACCAGATTTAAGCAGCACTTCTCAGTCCTTTGAGATTCAGAGGTGGCTGCAGGCTTCACTCACGCAGAGCCGTACCTACATATATAACCCACCGGTTCCTGTCCAACCCACAGGACCAGATAAACAGCCTTTCACTAAACAGCATTGTCTGTGAGGGAGTAGGTGATCCGTGGTGAATCTGACATACACTGTGACTACAGTTATTTTCCTGTGAATCTGTTTCTCTCCAGCGCTTATTTAAAGCCACACTGGAGTCAGAGAAGGAGATGGGAGATTCTGCTGCCTCTTAGGTACCCTCTCGTGTCCTCCTGGCCCGTGCTGCCCTTTAGAGAAATGCCCTGAATCGATAAACCCACAGCTATTTGGACTATGAGATTAACGAAGAGGTTACACCTCATTCACCCTTTGGGGTCAACCTGTATTCACTTGGGGACAGCAACCCTAAAGTTTGTGCAACAGGCTTTGCATTCAACCATGACAAGCTCAGCACTGTTTCTTCTTCTAAATGCTCCAAATCCATTTTCAAATGGTAAAAGAGAGCCTACAGTTCTTATCTATTTTATACATGTGTATGTTATGCCGCTATACACCCCTCATCATTTATGCAAACATTATTTGTACATACAGAGGTTACTTACTGTGGACACTGGGAAAGCCAGGACACTGAAAAGAAGGTCTCTGCTGGAAATTATGCACTTAGCACATCGCAGTTTCTTAATTAGTCTCAAAACATCAGCCAGGAAGGACACCCCATAGAAGACAGCCTGCAAAACCTAAAGTAATTACACCTAATGAGGGAAACTCATCCAGCTTTCATTAGCACGTTCCTCAATGAACTCTGTTCTTGCTCTTCAGGGAGCTGTTTTGTTCCTGAGATGCAAGCCTGCGTGAGGGAAATAGCTGTTGGCTAAATCTTTTTTACTAATGGAAACTGATTAAAGAAAGTTGTTCGGGAGGTAACTTTAACAGTATCTTATTTAATAGACTAAACAGAGATGTGTGATGTGATTCAGATGGGAGAGGTGGCAGGACATGTTGAAAGCCAGCTCCTTCACACTTCCTATGTTAATTGTTATGTTCAATTTATCTGTGTAGGAACAGGAGAGAACAAAATATGCCAGGAAATGTTTCCTGTAAAGCAATTGCTAGATAGCTTCTCCCACCATTTAGCCAACACAGGGCCTTCTTTCCAGGGACTCACAGCGCGGTTGATCTCAGTGTCAAGTAGCTCAAAATGCTCTAACGTGAGAATTAGGTGTGGAAGTTATCAAAACCAGAACCTCTTTTGCTGAACTCAGAGGGATTCAGGAAAGGATTTCAAGTGCTTAGAAGCAGAAATCCAGACTTCAGTAACTAAAACTGAGTAAGTTAAACTATTTATAACTATTGAATTTTGGAGCTCTCTGTGTGTGTTGTTTTGGGTTGGGTTTTTTTTTCTTTCCTTAAATCATTTACAAGTAATGAGGATGGGGTTGTTTGGGGAGGGCGCTGGGAGGATTTGGTAAAGAATTAGGTAAGTCCACAGTGACAAAACAGGATTCTGCAAACTGTGTATGAAATTGCCACAATATTGTGGTTTAAACGAATATTGCTTTTCTGATTACTTCATTTTCTCTCCTAACACTGCACAGGGGATCTTGTTAAACGAGATTTGTCAGATGCACAAAGGCAAAGCCTTGCAGAAAAGTATTTCTCCCGTTACCTTGCATTCAGCACTGAGTCTAGTTCAGTTCTGTTAACTCACGGCGCGGCCTCTTCTTTTTAAGGCTAGGTTGTCCCAGAGTGATGCAATATGGGAAATGCAGCGTACTGCAAACGCTGGACCAGCTAGCGATGCTTAAATGGAAAGAGGCTGCGTTACAGCTTTCAGGATGAGATCTCTTTTGCCATGATCTTACTCTGAACTGGATATTTATTTAGAGCAAAGCGTCTGAAGTTGTGGCCAGTTACTTCATCGGTTTCTGAAGGAGCCGAGAAGGGTGGTGCTTGGGAGGGGACAGAATTAGTGCAATGCTTTTCCATCAGAAATTCCTTTATCATCAAAATATCTGAGGGAAGGAGGGGACTATGATTTCACCGTGCCCGTTGTCAAACAAGGGTTTCTGCAAGCTTTAGTTTGCAGAGACTGACTCTTCCTGGGGAGCAAAATGAGCGTAGTTTGCACGGCCGAAGTATCCTTGCAGTTATCCGCAAGCATCCCCGTCCATTTTGCGGCTTCCCGGCAAAGGGGAAAGATACATCCCTCCTTCCCTATCCTTTCTGCGGTCCGGATGGCAGCCACCGCAGACTGCAGCGGGGTGCCCCTGGCGGGTGCCCCCCCGGCGCAGGCCCGCAGCGGCGGGGGCAGGGAGGTGCTGGCACGGGCTGGGTGACTGGCCCAGGGACACCCAGGACGAGGTATCAGAGGTCGCGCACCACCCGGTTCGGCTGCAAAGCCCCGTGTTTCCTCTCGAGAGCGTGGGGTGAACAGCCGCGTTTTTACATAAAAACAACCCAAGCAGCTTCATCAGAACCCACATATGGTTTTGTTCAATTCTGAGGCACCCAAACCGGCTCTTTCAAATGCGGTTTTCTCTCTCTCTCTCTCTCCCCATTATCACAATTAGCCTCTGTAACTGCAGGCACAATTTCAGTCAGTAGGGATTCAGACCTCCGAGGCACGGGTCCAGTTCAGAAAAGTCCGTACTGGGGCGCAGCGTGCTTCGACCCAAGCGCGTGTTCAACCCAAACATCTGCCCCAGTCCCCGGCCTCCCCAGGACACCAAAACCAAGTCCCTGAAGAACTAAGAAAAACCTGGTAATAAACAGAAGCTCTTGTAACACCCTGTAGAGTCAACAGTAACTTTCTGTAAAAAGCATGAAAAATGAACATGGGGATGGTGACAGTCTGGTGACACATGGTGACTAATTGCCAATAAAGCAATTAGGGAGAGGCCTGGTTCCCAGAGGATGGGGCTATTATTATCTTGCTCATGGTCAGCCTTACATTAATCATGGGACAGGGATAGGCTACTTCTTCCCCCCACTTTCAAAATTAACTAAAACAAACATTTCTGAAAAGAAGCAGTCCTAAAACAGCCACATTCTCAGCCTGGTAAATATTCTGTCATATGCAGGGGAGGACAATGTTATCTTCTGTATGGAAAATGCTTATCTGAGTGTGTAGCCTGACCCATTTCTCTGGCTGAATATGGAGAAGAACAACTCCTGAAGAAGTTTGAACTCAGTCTCAGGAGCTTGTTTTTGCCCTGCTCATAGCTCTACCCTTGTCCGTCACTGTGGGTTCAAAGGCGTTTCAGTCAGTTTGTGATCACCCTGTATTTCCAGGAGCAATGGAAGAATATACAAGTAATTTTCAAGGCAGAAAACCGAACCTAGCTAAAACCATCCCTAGTAATGCTCAGTCTGGCAGGGTGCGCTACCAGTAGACTGGAGTCAGAGCTCCAAACCCGTGCTCTTCCAGGCTTTATTCCTGTAAGAAAGGTGCATCCAAATCTCGCAGCCCTTCACTATGGGAAAATGTTGACATTAAAAAAAAAAAAAAAATTACATGAAAACATCAAATTATTCCAGATGTCCTGTGAGTTTCCCAAACAGCAGTGCTGGCGCTCACAAATCCATTGCAGCCACTCATGGAATATAAATCTGCTGGCTGTAAATAAAGAGGATCCCCTAAAGTATTCCCACACAAACAGAAGGAAGACTGGAAGCGTTCAGAAAGCTAACAATTAACCCAAAGAAGAGAATATGGATATGATTATCCCTGTTGGAGAGATGCCGCTTTCCTCTCTAGACCCACAACACTCCATGGCACTAGGTGCTATAGAAATGCTAAATTTGGCCAGATCGATTTTCCAAACTGAGAGTCATAGTGACAAAGACAAACCTTAATTTTTATCTGCTGCAGTGATCAAAGGGGTGTTTCTGTTTAACTAACCTGACATGATTTACTTTCGTGTATAAGATCTAGCCATATGTGTATATTGAAATCTCCAACTAGTACAAATAAATCGGGCTCCAAGCTCTGCCCTTAAGGGGGCATAAATCCAATATTCCAAATAGGCTATTAGACATAACAGTCAACTTTTAGTGTAGACACACATCCATTCACATGATAGAGACCTGGAAAATATGTATACTAAATACTGGGTCTATTCTGAAATAAATAAAAAACAGCTTTCAAGAGAATTGAAAAGTATTTCAATTATGAGAGACAAAGGCATAAGGAATAAAATGGGGCAGGAATGCAATTAATAGTTTTTAAAGGTGCAGTGTGCTCATTATGCAATGATTTACTAATAGATTTACAGCAGTGAGCAGATTTTTACGAGCTTGGATATTTCAGGCAATGAATGATTCAGCTTGTACTGTTTTGTGTCACAGACAAATGGATACAAAACTGTTTTTATCTGTCATTTCTGCTTGTTCAATAATCGGTCAATGAACTCCTCTGGTACAAACCCCACTTATCTCTTTTTTTTTTTCCCCTACAAAAATATTTCCTTTCTGAATCTTGATTGCTATGATCATTAACTAGATAAATGAATCTGAAGTAACGTCAGAGCTGTAGCTCTCTTGGGAGAGCTGCATGACTAGCGAGGAATTGAATGAGGTGATAAAAGAGGGTCATATCTAGAAAAAATTCTTCCAGCATCCCTCCAGCAGAGCTAGGAGTCAGGCTGCATTTCCATCCCCGGAAAATGTCACATTTCCCAGTATTTCCATTTTGGATGAGAGCAAGCTGGCCACAGCAGCTTTCCACAGAAGGAAGTTTTCAAATGCAATTCCAAAGAGCTAAGAGGAATTTTGGGGGGAAAATTTCCAAGTGATTCAGTCAGCTGGTGCCAGAAGCCAGGCAGTCACAGCCCGGCAGGAGACAGGCAGAAGAGCCGGGCAAGCGCTCTGCGTGCCTGGCTCTGGGGAAGCCTCCAAGGCACGGCCCAGCCCTGCCCGGCACGGCGGCTCCACCGAACCAGCACAGCCCAGCGAGAAGCTTTTGCCCCATCTTCTTCCCCAGGAGCGTACCTCCCGGCATCCCGAGGCGCCTCCTGGGACTACGTCCAGAGGCACAGAAACGTAACGCGTCGGGTGTGCACTGACGGACGGCTGCGGTTGACAGCCGCCTCTCGTCCCTTCGTGTCCCTCAGCAGCAGCAGGGAGTGGTTTAATGCCAAACCGTGGGACGACTCTTCTAGGTCCTGGGGAGCCCCACAGGGAGCTCCGCGGTCCCCTGGACCACCTTGTCTTCTCACCCTCTTCCTCCCTTAGACAGCGGCTCAGGAAAATTTTGCCACCTGGAGATACCAACAAACGCTGTCCAAATCAGCGGGAGAAGGGGGCAGGAGGGCATTTCTCTCCCCGTGCCCCTCTCCCTTTTTGGCGATCCTTTCTTGAAAAAAACGACGTCTCTGTAGAAGAAGGACTACTGGCCATGAAGGAGTGATTTTGCACATGCTGCCCCATTGCCACATTTTCTGTGTGAGAGATAGGCAACATCTTCAGCCCAAACCATGTCCCTGTTGGCTGACAGCACTGTTTTAGCGTCGGGATTGGATTAATAAGTGGTTAAAATATGGGAGACAAAGGACTGGAGAAGTGGAGCAAGGGCTCCTGTTCACGGAGATTTAATGAGACCTGAGCTGTTCAGCAGATCCGTAAATGAGCTGGGGAAGGGAGCAAACACCGAGGTGGTAAAGCTTTGTAAATCTTTTTTTTTTTTTTTTTTTCTCTGTCAAAGCAAAGCCTGACTGCAAAATTGCCAGAGAATCTCAGGATGCTGAGTTCCTGAGAGATCAAATAGCAGGTGAAAATCAGTGTTGGTAAGTGCAATGCAATGCATTTCAGAAAAAAAAAGCAACTTCAATTATATATTTTTCAACAGTGGGTTCTAAATTAACTATCGCCATCCAGGAAAGAAATCACTGTGGATAGCGCTCTCAAATTGCCAGCTGCTTGCTCACCAGTAATCAAAAAAGACAAATAGAGAGTTAAGAATTGTTAAGAAATAAACAACAGAAGAGGAAACACCTTTAGGCCACTGTATAAATCCGTGCTGTGCTCATAGCTCGACCACTGCAGCCTGCCCTACTCACCCCTTTCTGAAACTAGAAAAACTACTGCAAAGTGTGACAAGGATGCTTTAATGAAAGAAGCAGCCCTTTGTGAAGAGAGATGAAAAAGGCTTGGACTTCCAGCTTGCAGAAGAGAATAACCGAGGGGAAAATCTGGTGGAGGTCTCTAATGAGTGGCAAAGAAAAAGCGAACAGGGGCGGACAATTAAATTATAACACAGAACTAAAGAGGCATCAAATTCAGTTGTCAGGAAGCCGGTTTACACCAACAAAATGAACTGCTCTTTCACACAAGGCACACTTGCCTTATGGCACTCACTGCCACAGGGTAGGGAAGGTACCAAAAGTATGAACAGGTATGTTTTTCCTTTAGATAGATGAAGGGAAGGCTTTGAATGGGTATTAGCTACCTCTGGATTCCTCTTCTGACTGGGCACATCGGTATGCCAGCGTGAGGGTAGAGTCACGGAAAGTTCATTATACACTTACACGTGCTCTTGTCTTGTGCAGCCTTTCCCTCATCATCCACTGCTGGTCGCTAAGGGAAGATGAATGATAATTTCAATGAGTATTTCTGCATGCCAAAATACTGGGAGATGGGTTATTTGCTTTCTCCTCTTGATCTCATGCTTTAGAGTTGTGTCATACACTGCGTGATAGATCTCATTATAATGGTGCCAGGGGATGGGGGTGGAGCTGCTGTTTTGCCTGAAAGTATGGCTGATACTTTAATGGGGCCAGCTCCCCCAAAAAACAGAGGAGAGGAGCTGGGCACACAGCCTCTTGCCTCGGACTTGGCTGGTGGTGTTTTAGTCTACTGACATATGTCCCAGCAGGACAAACTGAATATCCTTAAGGTTGTGAATCCTGACCATTTGATCGCTGGCATTTCAGAAAAATTAATTTTTAAACCATCACAAAAAGCCTAGATGTACTGATACAAAGACAACATAGCAACAAACCATACATGTGCCATCCTGACTGCAGCGATATATGTGCCCTCATCCTTCCACAGCCGGCTTGGCCACTTAGAAGGGCACCGTGGCTCCCTGAAGCCCAGGCTGTTGTAGCCACCTCACATGCCATTCGCTGCCTCCTAGTTGCAAATATTTCACAGAGTCACAGAATGGTTGAGGTTGGAAGGGACCTAAATTTCCCAGCCTCTTGAGGGTCTCCAAAGGCCCCACTTGGAGCTGGGGAGCCTTTAAATTTCCATGGAACTCCACCATGGGGTGTCTCCTTCTAAAGAGTAAAAGTAGAGACAAACACACCCCGGGCCAGACCTCCCACTGATATTTAACTCTTGACGGTCACACAGAATGGACGAAAGGCTACGGAGGTCCCTGCGGTCATCCTTCAGATTAGCAAGTGCCCCTGAACTTTGTCCCGTGTAGGAACCCTCTCCACACGCCTGGTCTTTCCACCCCGCTGCCACCAGTCAGTGAGGAACCGCTCGGGCTGTGAACAAGCCTTCTCCCCCAGGGTATCTCACGTGCTTTCATTTTGATTTCTGTCTTGTGAAATGTTAGCATATTAGGCGAAGCAGAACACATTACGGTCTGTGTTTTTCTGTGTACTGTTAGGAAATGCAGCAAGCAGCTGAGAGCACTGTTAAAACACATGTACTAATGTCACAATCGCCTCTCTCTGCAGGCTGGAATTTCTTTCCCTCGTGCTCTCAGCTGATTGTCAAGCTAAGCATGTACTCTGAATGGCTAAATTAGTACCGTGCTATGCTTTGTTTTACCTTTTTCTGTAATTTACAGGACAGAAAAGCCTATTAAAAAACTGAAGTAAAACTTCAAGCAGCATTATAATGTGTATTGAATTAAGGGTTAGATAACATGCATCAGACTTGCACATGTCCTGGCTGGACGTATGCTACCTCCTCACTGGTAGCTTGTCTCTTTTACAAGGAGGCAGCTAGCTTCAGAGGACTTTCTGAAAGCCAAGTAGCCCACCAGCCAATATTCTTTCTGCATAAAACCTGTGAATACGTTTCACAGCACAAGCATGGATCCCTACTTAGTTTCCTTTGGGGTATAAACCGTTAAAGGAAGCAGTTTAACAGCAGCAAATATACCAGCTGCATATGTCTTGAGGCACAGATGGCAGACAAACAAATAGACAAATTGGTATCACTGTACAACATGATTTGCTTACCAGATTGAGGACTGTCAAATATTTCCACTGCCCACCGTAAAGAAACACTTCAGATGGCCGCTCTTCTGTTCTTACGTGTGTGATTGAATAGGCAACAAAAAAATACCAGACAAAAGCAAGGCAATGGTACGTTGCGAGAGTAGAGATTTCCATGCTTTAGCTAAGAGCAAGTGATAATCGGGACAAAAGCAGCTTTTCTCTTAAGGTCCTCGGTCGCTGTGCATGGGAAACGGCAGGGCAGGAGGGTGTACTTCGGAGGAGACTCGGGACACGTCGTTGCCGCTTTGCTCTCGTCAAAAGAAATAATCACAAGGCTGCGAACTTTGCTTCTATTTGTTTCCCTTTTCACTGTACAGATAGGCTGGGGGCGGGGGGGGGGGGCAAGAAGAATAGGCTTATTCCCCAGATTTAAATGCTTTGCTCAAGATTAGCGGATTAGTTGCAGAGTTATATAAGTTTTGGGGTTTTTTTTTTGCAAAAATGGGGGGAGCTTTGCTGCTGATTTTGTGTAACGGGCTGTCACGCTTTGGGTAGCAAGTGAAAACGAGTGGCATTTTCCTCACTCATAGTGGTGGGTGCAGCCATTTCTCCAGCTCAGCCTGGGAAGCCTCTGTGACTGTTTTTCCCTTGTGCCAAAGGAAGAAGTGGGAAACATATCGGTCTGTGAAAGAAAAAAACGAGTTGATTTGTTGATAGGCTATGGAGGTGGCAAGGAAGCTGAGAGGATTCGTAGGCAAAGGTCCTTGGGGTTGAAAATCAGTGCGAGCGTTGACATTTTTTTGTGGGAAAAGGCTCCACCGCCTTTACGCCGCTCCACGCAGCTGGGATCCGTCACCACCGTGCACGGCAGGTCGGCCAAACCCCGAGTCGCTCTGAAGCTCTGGCAGGGATGGAGACACGGGGCAAAGGCCTTGGGTGACAAACCCTAAGCACTGAGCAGGGCGTCTCGCCTACCTGCTTCTTTACGTGCTGCCATCCACTTTCAGACAGCCCCTCTTCCCTGGCGCGACATTATCGCACCGTCGGGGCTGGGGTAAAGAGAAGAGCCGATGCTCATGCAATGACCCTAAAATGAAGCGATCAAAAAAGTTCCCATGGAAATGCTCATTTTTCCCTCCCTAATTAGCACTGGAAAACACACCCGGCATTTGCTATTTGGGCCAGAGTCTCCATAATTGCAGAGCGGGTACCGTGCCCCAGCCCATGCCTGGACCTTGCCCATGCAGGATGGGGAGAGGGGGATGCTCTTCTCGCCCCTGCGGAGGCTGTCCCCGTGGGCAGGGCTGGGCTTCGGCCAAGCAGACTGCATTAAAGGATCTCTTTTTTTTTGCCCCTCTCACTGGCCTACAGGCAGCATTGAGCAATCTGCTGTGTTTTGGTTTGTTTTGGTTTTTCTCTTGCATTTTTTTTTCCCCCTGGTACCAGACATAAGGCTCCATGTGGGATGATTTCCTATGAACTCAGACAGCAATGTGGATGCATGTTGGGAAACAGCCCTTGCACTAAGGCACTTCAATATCCTCCTGTGTTTCATTGACTTCTCCCCTAATTGAGATTACCCGCATCCAGATTCGCCAGGCATTCCAGCCATCACAATCCCAGTGAAATATTTCTGCCTCAGTTAGGAAAAATAAAGATGTAGATACTTTTGTGGTTGTTTGAGTTTGCAGGAGAAAACCCCTTGCCAGAAAAAGAAAAAAAAAAAAAAAGATGGGAATATGTTTTTTGGACTCTGACAATGTCACCAGTCTTTTCCTAGGAAATCCAGCAAAACATAGTTTTCAGTTGCCTTTACAAACTTTCTGGGGAGAGGCAGTGCTGTCATGAGCTGTTCTTCCTCTGCTCCTCCTTGTTAAGACTCATCCCTGTGACAAAAGGCAGGAACAGAATAGGACCATGGCATGGAAGGGCCCTTTTTATTAGCGATTTGCATATCAAAGACACCAAGCAGTCAGCACTTAACAAGTTATCTTCACACCAGCCTTTCTGAGGTTTTGCTGTAGAGCAACTTTAAAAATGGGAAGGCATGTGCTTCTGCTCGGTAGGTGCCCGAACGCATGCAAATGAATGTAAATGTATGGAAAATGACAAAGTATGTTTTTGCTTTTCTGGAGGATCTTGGCCAGTATGGCTGGGAAGGTGTCAAGTACGGTGACAGTTTTCTGATGTGGACACCTGTCCAACAGACTGAGACCATCTGCTTTGTTTTCCCATATATAAGAAGCAAGATACTTATCCTTTAGCCTAGATAAGGGATGAAGTTCAGATGTAGAAAAATGGCAAAGAAAGGATGAGAACCAGATAGGATCTGAAGGCTAATACCCCACAGTTCATGGAGTCTTTCTTATTTCACTGCAGTGAGCAAATACACTGGAAAGCTCGTATCTTACACCTTCTCTCCATGGGTATGAACATCTACTCAAGGTTCAGTGGAACAGGAAATTCAGCCCCAAAGTTTTTGCAAGGGGTGGAGAGGAGGAAGAAAGAAGGAGCACATCGAAGCACAGGCAGATGTGCCGCTGCAGATTTAGCGGGATGGTTTAGGGAAATACCATTTTTCCGTCTGCTTGGTATCACACCCCAGCTCACATCTGCTTCTCCCCTGGCACTGAGCCACATTCACGCACTCTGCCAACGCTCCCAGTCTGCTTCGGGGGCTCGTCTGATTTGAGCAGCGACAGCTGACTTTGTACTGAAGCAAACTGGGAGCTCCCACTTAGTCCATTAACATGGGTCAGCTGAAGAATAGTAACGAGTAACTGGAGCTGTAAATCACGCTCTACACACAAAATGTCCTCTGCTCATGCCCTCTTCTACAGGAGTGAGTTACGCCAGCTTGCCTGACTTTGCACCGAAATGGGCTTGACTCACTCATATTATTAGTATGGTTCAGGTACAGAGATGACAGCAAACAGTGTAAACCGGTAATATCTTAGACCAACATGTCTGTTTGTAATGTCACTGTGTGTCTCCGCTGATGGGCATGGTATTTCCAGGCTATCAAGCACTCCCCCGTAAGTCCGTCGTTACCATACAGTGTTTAGTTACAACCTCAGCCTGTTGCTAATGAGGCAGCTGGTAGAAACAAATATTCCTGCTTCCTCATGGGCTGACAATTCGTTTAGAGACCAGTTAGGCGCCTTTCAAATATTCTTCAATATTTTTGCACTGGCAAAGTTTCCTCTCTGCCAGGGCAGCATCCAGCGGTGGCAGAACAAGCGAGAGCAGCGCAGGAAATTACTGGCAGGTGACAGCAGTTAGGGCCAGGTGGGAGGAAAGGATTCAAAGCCAAGCAAAGCCCCAGGAAAGAGTTCGGGGGCCTCAAAAGCAAAACTGGGTCTTTGCGCCTGGTTCTCTTTCCTAGGCACAATCTAAGAACAAGGGGCTGATGCGCAACTGGGACTTGTGTCTGTCAGAGGGATTTCACAGGGTGAAGAAAATATGAGGAGCTGGGTAAGTATGTTTTTCTTCTAGTTTCCTGACACTTGTTTCTATTCTCAATGCAGTTCTATTATCTCATGCGTGGATTTCATAATTTATTTATCTTTAATTTACTGCTATTGTAAGCTGGCTTGCATTAAGGGTGGCATTCCTTGAAAGCAGCGCCTGGGGCTGTTCTTGTTCAACATCCTCTGTGCGCTATGGGAGCGTGTCCACAGTTAACAGACTCCATCTCTGCTACGTTCTGGTTTAGTTGCAGGTAATGCAGAGGTCTGTGCGGAAGAAGCATTTTCTGATAAGCATTAGCCAAGAAAGCTTTTTAGCATGTAGTGCGAGGCTGCCTGAGCTCTATGTCCTCGGGGACGTCTGTAATAACGATTCGTTCTGTGATGGTCCTGATGTATGAAATGAAACATAATTGACAAAATTGCAAGCCTGGCATAGTCTGCTCCAGGCATCCTCAAATCCTGAGGCAAACTCCCCAAAATCATGTGGTTACTGTAATTCACAAGATTTAATTCTCTCTGGTTTTATTTGTCTTGGGCTTTAGTAGCTCCTAGGGGTCTGAGTTTTCCAACTCTTCTTCACAGCTGTGTGAGCAACAAGTGTAGAAATGTTTTAACTGCTAATAAAAGCTGAGGGCCTTGCCCAGTGACACAGCAGTGATAGTGACAGCTAATGAAGATCGATAAAAATATCCTGAGATACTTCACTAAAAATCTGAGAACAGGCAATGCTGCAACATCTCCTTGCTGTGTATGGCAAGCAGGAAAGTTAGAGAGTTGAAAGATAGCTTATGTATCCTCCTGCATGAGCCTCTCCTCTTTATCTTGTGTAAGATTTTTTTTTTTAATATATATTTTTAAGGAGAAAACAGGAAGTGATTTATCTTATCTTAATATGTTTGTTCTGAATTGCTTTTAAAAAGTTGTTCCAAAATGCCAAAATTCAGAGGGATTTTTCAGTCTCAGAGTGATGACTGGTGTACAAGCAGAAACTGGATTCAGTAGTTGGAAGTACTTGCTCAGATTTCAGAGTTTCTCCTTCCCATTGAGTTCTATTGGCTTTTAAACTATATGTTTATTCAGACTGCTAAATGAAATGTCACTTTGATCCAGAAACAAAACTTCCTGTGTAACAATGATTTGACATTTCTGACTCTTTTAAATGAATTAAAATGATGACATTAATCAAAACAAAACCTTTTCAGCTAACAACTTGGGTTCTAAAAGTAGGTATGTTGAAATTAAGAAACATTTGATTGGAAAAATGCTTGCCTGTCTCATTATCTTCAACCTGTAGTGGAAACTAGGAATTGTTTGCCTTATCACCAAACCCCAATAATGTCTTCTCTCTTGGCAAGGTGAATTTTGCTTAGAAATAAAAGGTATGTTTTTCATTGATTCTCAACAGCTTCCAAAAACTTATATACTTGTTGAAGAGATATATAATATTGCTTCTCAATTTCACCTTTTCCCTTTTCTGTCAGAGATGCAAAATTAATCTTTGTCCATTTAGAAAGATTGTGCACAAACAACCTGAAGTTCAGAGTAAAACAAGCACTTAAACCACAGCGTACTAGGGAAGAAATGCCAGGGTATTTTTTTTTAGATCTTGGATACACAAGGTGTGACTGGTTCTCATTAGACTCCTTCCTGCCTGATAACTGTGGTGGGCAAGCTAAGAAATCTGTTTGTTAATTATTTTTTTCCTTTGCCCTTTCTAGAGGGGGCCAAAAATGTACCAACTGGTCTTGCAAATAGATGTGTGTTTGTTAACATACTGCATAACAAAATGTTTTGATTTGTGTGGGGTTTCTTCACCTACTACTGAAACTCAGCAACTTCTAGGGCAGGACAAAATAACTCTTTGACAGAAGAGTTTCATAAAGATTTATGATGTAGAGAGCACCTTGCTGGTCTGATGGGGTAAGAATTGCAGGTGGCAGAGCAGGAAAATCAGGGAAGTCACTCTTCTTTCATGATTATAAGAAGTCATCACTCGTGGCTTTTTTCCACTTGCTGTTCAGAAGATTAGCACATCTAGTGCATGTTATTCTTGACTTTCTGTGGTCTATGTATAATCACAAATAACTATTCCATATATGAGACACTAGAGAATCATCCAACGCTGACCCCACCAGTCAGTGCTTGCTGAAATGGTGTAGTTTATGTGCAAATCTACCTTAAAAAGCAGATATTGTTACAAATGGGTATTAGATAATGAAGGCCTATCTATAGCCTGTATTAGTGTAGTACCTAAATCTGTTGTCACAACCTTTGGTACTTAGATTGCAACAAATGCTGGGCAGAGGAAGGAAATGCTTATCCCCACTGTATGAGTGGAGAAGTGCAACCCAAAGCAGTGAAATGGTGCGTCCAAGGTCACATTGAAAGCCTCTGTTGAAATGCAAATTAATGATCGTTCTCCTGAAGTCGAAAGGATGTAATTCTGCAAGAGATGTTGAAGAGGTGCTGGTTCGCTCCCTACCACTGGTATCATCTTGACAGATGACTCAACAGGTTATAAAACATGCCACAACCCCAAGGGCCTCCCAAACCCTGCTAGATTCTGGGGATCTTGCAAGTTGGCCGGAGCGGCAAGTGCAAGGATCTCCTCTCCCTGGGGGCACTAATAGCCGTTGTACACCAAACCAATGTCCAGTTCCTGCTCACTGCTAGACACTGAAGAACAAAGTAAATTTTTCAGTCTGTCAAAGGCAACGGTAAAGCAAAGATTCCAATGTTTTAGTGATGTTAACAACATGATGCCAACAACACAATGAAGCTTGAACCAGTGGTTTGGTCAGACTACCTGTCTAGCAATGGGGACAACAAGTGGATTTCCTACCTAAGAGCAGTCACACCATTGCCACGGTCTTCACATATCAGTAGAGTCTGACACAGCTCGTGGCTCTGGACCCTACTTGTGTAAGAAGCAGTCAGCTGCCGGTGGTTCCTTACTGGAACAGGGGTTGCTGGGAGGGCTGCTCAGACTCTGAGTGCAGCCTGCACAGCCCTGGGGGTGAGGCATCGCCTGGGCGATCAGGCTCTAATGGGGCACTGTCAGCAGGCAAGTGTCCAGTTTACCAAGTGAATGCTGCTTTTCATCTCCTTCTCAAACAAGAAAAGCAAATCCTGCAGCAGGAGCTGCGTGGGATACCAGTGATATCTCAGTGTCTCAGCTACAGTTCTTCAGCAGCAGTGTGTGAGTACTGCCACTGTGAAGAGCTGGCAAATTGCTCCCTATCGCCCAGCCCCTTCGCCATGGGAAGACGTCTGAATTTTATTGCCCCTTTCTTGAAGATAGGATCGGAAAGGGTCATGTTCAGAGCAAGACTCTGTGTACATCACGCCCTGCATCCTCAAGCTGAAGTGGCCTACTGCCTCCCCTCCATTTCTTCTTAGCCTGATCGCCAGGACTGGCCCCCACATAAAGATGTTTCCCGACACCAACATCTTTTTGAGGGGGTCAGTCTGCTTCCCCCAGCTTCCTCTTAGCTCTCACGTGTGTACCTGCTCACTGTAGTTCTTAATTTGCACAGACCTTCGTGTCTGGGTGGCTTTTCCTACCTCCCCAAGGTACTGTGGTAAAGCATGTATTACCCAAACAGCTGTGCTGGGTAGTACCCAGTTCTGACACATAGCACCTATCTGCAATCTGCGTGTGCTGTAGCAGTGCTATAGGTGATGGACGGGGCATTAAGAGAACTTTCTGTCTGTTCCCCAGCCCTGCTCTCTCTGTTTGCAGGCTGTCCTCGGGGCACAGCTTCAGCTTGCCCTCTGCCAGGGAGTGAGATGCTGTTCCTGCAGCAGCTGTGGTTTACCTTTGCATCTGCAGCCAGGGTCTCTTTACTTGATGTAGCAGGTCGCGATCTCGTGGACTGGGTTGATATAGTGGTGGCTTCTCGCAGAGTGTTTTGCCATAGCTGCTTACAAGACAGGCTATCTCCTATAACAAAAAGTCATCCCTCAAAAGTTATCCTATGTAGAAATGAACTTGGGTGAAAGGAAGGGGTGGGGGGTAAACCCCAACAAAACCAAAACCACAAAACCCTCAACATCCTTTTCATCCTTCTTGACGAAATCCACCTTAACTTTCCTTCTGCCACTGTTTGTTCCATTACATGACGCGCATTGGCACGTTTCCTTTCCTTACAGCTATTTTCAGTGGTGAGGAAAAGTGCCTCCACCTTTTGCAACACTTCATTTGGTTATTGGTCAGATAATCAGACGTATTTGTGAGGAATTTGAGTTTGGAATAAGGCTATCTGCTACAAAACTCTTGTGCTGACCTCCTCCTTCTCACTGCCCTCTGAAAACATGGTGTGTTTTATTAATGCTAAATGCATTTGAGGGGTCTGAACTTTCTCAGTCATGTGCTTTAGCTGCTTAGCGAAAACATAGGTGGTTTGTATACCTTTATGCTTCTGGGATCAGCTGGTGGGGGGAGGCAGTGTTTGCTGTTAGCTGCCCATCTCGAAGGCTTGGAGTTCTCTTGCGTTCTTGCTTCCGAAAAGTGGGGGTGGAAAAGAAACCTGCCCTTGCCAAATTCAAGATGCTGGTTATCAGCTAATTCTACTGTTTACTGTTCACACAGCTAAACAACTGTTTGTGTTTGGCAGCGAGCTCGAGTTCATCTGCAGCGTGCCGGACAGCGCTGCCTGCTTGTTTTCATCAGAAGCTTTCTGCTGTTGTTTAATTGTAACGCTCAGCTGCTATCTGCAGTGCTGCTTTCTACTTTCAAGTTTCAAGACCCTTTAAAAAGGGAGGGTATCATCGCCCGTACTTTGAAGAAGGAAACATGAGCTTCTAGAGGAGCTGTGCAGGGGTGCTGGTCCCAATACATTAGATGGAAGTTGGTGAAAAGATAAAAAACAGTTTGGAGTTCAGAGAGTCCTGTTTCTTCCCAAATTTTTCACACAGTAATGGCGTTGCCCACGATAACATACACTGATGCTGAGTGGTGCCGCTGCAGGTGGCTGCGAGGGGGAGTCTGACTTATGATGGCTTCTTTCAGTGCTGGTGACCAAGGTAGGAAAATACATGGGGGAAAAAAGGGCAAGAGTGGAAAACCAATCGAAAGGACCTCAGACCTGGATGAGCCTTTTCCTGGGTACCATCAGCACCAGCCTCCTGTAAGTTGAGCTGGAGTCTTGCTGGGATGCAAAGCCTGAAGCTTTCCTTGCAGCCAGATGTATCCGGGGCTGGGTAGCGCTGCCTTCCAGCAGTGCCCCTCTGGCATGGAGAGGGGTGCTGGTGGCACCTAATGAGGTGCCAGCACCATCTCTCTCTGCACCCTGGGCTGCCAAGAGGAAATATCGGCCTCTGCGTCATTAGCGACAGCTTCGTGGTGTTGAACCGGCGTTTGATCCCTTCCTCCTCTGCAAAACTGCGCAGTGGGTGGTAAATTAATCCCTGGAGTTCAGCCCAGCACGTATGCAGAAAGCACAGGGGAAAAAGTAGGTGATCCTGCGCTGGTACTAAGAGCCTGGAGCTTGCGGGTGCCCTTGGGTTTAGCTTGGTGTTATTCCACTGACTTCGGTGGCAGAAGCTGTCACTTCCACAGATGTACATAAGCACAGTCTGTGTTTCTTTCCTTATGTCTGCCGATGGGGTGATGCAATAAGTGTGAATCCAGACGCCACTGCTCTTCTAATTAAACGTGTAGTCACTGTCAATAAACCACCCTTGTTCAGCCTACCGTGGTTGCAATGAAAGGTGATGCTGGAGAGTATTTTATGCATGCTTCGTGATGAAACCAGGAGCAAAATGGAGGAGAATCCAGGCTGTCTGTAGTAATGAACGAAAACTAAGGAATAGCCAAATAACAAATGTAGTTAAAGGAAGGGACCTAAAGTTCACACCAGAATGGGAGGGACAGAGACTGCCACATTAAAAGGATGATCATTCCCAGTTTCACTTATTTTGCTTTCTCACCCTTTTCTCTGTCAGTCTTGCTCTCCTCTCTGTTGGGATGTAAATTTCCAAGCTCAAAAGCTAACGTTATTTTAGGACATTTAAAGGGAAAACAAGTTTTACTTTGCATGTGACTGGGAAACAGAGAAGTATACTCTTGCCATATAAAAGGTTGGAAGCTTTGTAATCCGCTAGCCAGCCTGGTGTTGGAGCTGAAGCAAGCTGATGCTACGCTAGAAGAAAGGCTTTGCTGAGAATACCAGTGATTGGATCAAACTACTGTCTGCTGAAAATGTCTAGTTCAATCCCCCTAGCTGTAGCTAGGATGTGGCACGTGACTGCAGCACATGCTGAGGATGCTTTGAACTGCCTTTTTTGCCTGTTTTTTTTTAAATTGAGCTGTAAAGCATGCAGTTCAGGAAGGCCAAGTATCACGTGTGAATATTGCTGACTGTACAGCACAGCAAAAGTCTGTGCTGAATGAAGTCGGGCCTCTGTGGTTCTTTGCAGATATTTAGCAACAACCTTGAGCAGAGCATCTTTGCTTTCCACGGCAGTTCTTCTAGTTTAGCAAATGCATATTCCTCTCAAAGAGCGATCTATATACCCTGGCAGCTATTTTCAAGTAAAGCTGTATTTCTCTTATTAAAGCATAAAAGTTAGGCTGTGTACATTTTCAGAGAGCCTTGTTCAAGGCAGAATAGCTACTCCAAACACAGCGCCATGGGATAATGACTTCCAGACTGTCCAAAGCTGCATTCCTTCAAGCTTCTCCACCAGTGCAGTAATAAAGACTCTGTAAGCCACCTGGGCCGCATCTGTACTGCGTGGGAGGTAGAAGCTGTGGTGCACCCCACAGCCCTGCTCCCCCGGCTGCCCAGATGAGGTTTGCTGTGGAACTTCCCTCCGGCCGCACGCCTCGGTCTCCTTCCAGTGGAGCCAGAAAATGCAGCGTGATGGTGTGTGTGCGCACACAAAACAGACAGACCACGACCTGTGAAGTAGCAAGGGCTGGATCATGCAAGAGATGGTTTCCACGAGCACAGCAAAAGTCAATTAGGAGAGGTCCTGCAAAGGACCAGAAGGGCTCCTGCCCAGGACAGCTTGCAGGTTTAGGACCCGAAGCTGGCAGAGGGATTTGCTAGTGCAGCTTTGCATTGCTTTGCTGGAAGCCTGTTGCAGAGGAGATCTTTTTGAGCAGAGTGAAATTAATGTGGAAAATATTGAGCAGATCTGACTTGCACCTTCATGAGATAGGAGCTTGTTTGCAACAACAGAAAAGTCAGGGCGTGGAAGGGCTTTGCTATAGATTATTGAAAACATCTGTGGGGAGTAATCAGTTAATTAAACCCCCCCCCAATATCTTAGCTGCATGACATTTAAAATCCCAAGTTTGTTTCTTCCCCAAAACTAGTTTTTGTGGCTCCCCAGTGACTCCACAGAATTCATGGCTATGCTGGATGGACTTGCAGAAGCCACTCCAATACTGACTCCAGCTTACAGGAGAGAAAAGGTAACAGATTTCATCAGCAAGCCTCGTACAGTGGGGAGAAGCAGACAAGCTCTGAGAACAAAAGCCCTTCTTTAGGTCTGCAACAGGAGCCTTGCGCTTCAACGTACAGGGACTTTGAATACACACAGTTAACAGCAAATGGGATATCTTGTTTACTCTTTGGTCTTTTGTTCTAGATATATAGCCAAAATATGGAATAATGCCAGAAACGCCATGTGGAAACATGTAGAATATACATTTAAGCGAGCTCTTTGAGCCGACTCAGTAGCACAGTGGTCTGGGCATCTTTAGATGATGGGTTTGAGGATTGCTGTTGCAAATCTGAAGCTAGCCACATAATTCTGTGGGACACGTATGGACTCTTAAAAAATTTATTTGAAGTGTATTTCTGCAGTGGAGAAAAAAGCCCTCTGTTGGGTGTAATTGGTCTCGCTGAGTGCACCTTCCCTTTGAATGAGCCTCAGTGGTTAGCTTTGCATTTAGGCCATGGAGAGAAGTTTGGCAGGCAAAAAAGGTAAAGAAATGAAAAATATCATGAGAACTACAGGAAGAATGTAGGAGGGCAAGGGGGAAAGTGGCCTAAAGGAATGGAAAGAGGAAACAGCAAACAGTCTCCAGGAAGCAGGAGTATGATTCTTTTGAACTGCTTTGCTTTTCAAATGTAGAAGATCACCTGTGCAAGTAGACAGCTATGTCAGGAGCAGCAGTTTGGAGTGGCCTTGTTACCTTTGGGTATTGATTCCTTCAAGGAGGATATACTGCTAAGGCTGTTGCTTTAGAGTAAAAAAACGGCTTGGTGACACAGGGAGGAGGATTCTGCCTTCTGGATTCCCAGTATTTATTTATATATAATGTTTGTGTGCATTTTTATATATATATATGTATATATATATATATATATGTAAAATGATTGTGACAACATGCTGAATGGCCTTACATGGGTTGCTTTGTTTCTGTCTGAACAGCGCTCTGATGGAAGGAGGAGTCTCTGGATTGGACTTCTGTATGAGACCATGGTGTGTGTTAACCACTCTTCAGCCAGAAGTCACATTTAACTTGTAGGTTGCTTATTCTGTGATTAAGCCTCTACCTAAAGCAGGATGAATTGAAAGCTTAAGTAAATCCAGTATATTTCCAGTGTGCTGTTCAGTATCTGTAGCTGTAACTGGTAGCTCTTAGGTGCATGCTTTGTCATTTTCATCAATGTCTATCAGCCTCATCCCCAAACCCAGGGCCCTAGGTGACTTCAGCAACTGGTTTAAACTAAGATGAGGGCACCCAAAATGTGCAGAGAAGCAATGCACAAGAACTGGGGTTGCAGCCGCCCTGGTCGAGTTTCTGCTGCCCACAGCAGACTCGTATAGAACCAGCTGAAAGTCCCCGCTGAGGCCACATGCTGCTTCTAGCTGAGGAGATGCATTGATCGAACATGCTCTTGTTTGTAGAAAGTTGCATCCTTGTCCAGGGGCAATACACTAGCCTCATGAAAATCAGTCTGTGTCACCTGGCCCTCACCCTGTTTCTTTTTTCCCCCCACCTGGGCTGCCGTGGGCTCTGCACCCAGCCAAGCACAGTCATTTCTGCCCAGTTCATCCCCTTCCCTGGGGATGCTTTGGGCCGCATCACAGCTGTGACCTGGAGAGGACCATTCTCAAGAGATGCTAGGCTGGGGCTGGACTCGGGCTGAGATCTCCAGTTCACCTCTAGCACCATGTGCCCCACTGCTGCCACCTGTTAGAGGAAACTCTTGGGGCTGCCCCAGTTTGCAGGGGGGGGGAACAGGGCTGCACAGCCCCCCGGGTTGGTGTTGAGATCACTCAGCAGCCTCAGAGCTACTTAAAAAGGAGACTTCTTGTGTTCTGGTTTTTGTTTCCCACCCCGTGGCCCCCAAATATCTCTTCTTCTTTTCCCACTTTCAATGTTTCAGTGGCCAGAGTTCATCTAACCATGTGCACATGTGGTCAGCAAACAGTTTTATCTGAAGGGGGTAACCGTTGGGTTTGGCAGCTCTTAACAACTACAGATGCTTTATGCTGGTTAAATGGAAGTGATGCAAAGTCTTGCCCTTTCTCTGGTAGTTCAGCTTTTTAGTGTTACACAATTCTTGCAGAAATGGTGTGCTTCAAGGAAACCAGTAGAGGAGACTGATTTCACGCATCCCTTCTCCACTGGTGCACAACGTGTCCTCTGCAGCTGGGTGTCTGCCCACTGCTGGTGTGGGCTATTTTGTCAAAAAGTTGTGGGAGATCATTAGCAGACCTTCTCCTTCCTCTCACCTTGTTCATCTTCTACCCAGTTAGTTTTTTGGGGTAGGAGGGAGAAGTTTCCAATGCTGGTTGTCTCCTGTGAAGGAATGGAGGCATAGCCCAGCAACTTTAATTTCAAGTGAAACACTGGAAGGAAAGGATCTGGGCTCCTTAGGGATGACATACGGTGTAAAGGATTACCATGCCAGTCACTGAACTGACCTGTCACCTCCTGACCTGCCCCCAAAATCAGGTGATCCTAGCAGTTTCCTCTGCGGACACTTGCTCTATATTAAGGTGATAATTCCTTATCCCTCACTTGCTGCGGTTTTGTCTCAGGGACCTCATGGGAATCTCTCCTGTTACTACTCCCTGGGACCTGCTAAGGTCTGTGTGTCCTCAATCGCAAAAGTAACTCATTTCCCTTCTTGTTGTCGCTCAGCTGTTGACGTGAAATAGCAGCTAGTAGTAATCAGACTCTTCCTCTTTCTTAATAGAAATAAATTCCCTCCCTAATGAAGGAGGCTTTGTTCTCTCCAGGTAATCCTGTATCTCCTCTACTTCTGGTGGAATCTTCCATCGGTGACAAACACGTTTTATTTCTGGGGGGGCAGAAAGTAGGCATGGTTTTTCACATTTGTTTTGCTTCTGTCTTGGTAAGCCTTGTTTGAAAGTCACTTGGAGTTCACTGGCCCAATATGTTTATTTTGGAGAGAATACATTCCCTATTAAGCAACACTGGTAATTGTACGTAATATGTATTTTTTAAGTGGATAAGTTATCCACAAGTCCCAGATGATGATATGTCTTGCAAAGAAGATGCTGAAGTGGGCCAAGATTGCCTCACAAAGTGAGAAAGTGTCATCGGAGGGTGAACAAAATGGAAATGTTTGCCTGGGGGAGAGAAACAACCATTTGACCTCGTGTCCACGCACCTCTTCTTACTGCAGCTTCGAGCCCTTGTCAAGTACTTGTTACAGACTTTCCTCTGAGACTTGAATGCATTTATTTTGCTCACCATTTGTGGTGGGGAGGGCGAGGAAAGGCGAGGTGATGCGACCTGTGTGCGGCGGGGCCAGCGGCCCACCTGCAACCTCTGGCTCCCCACGTCGCAGCGGCGATGCCACCCTGTCCCGAGCGTCCCACCCCAGGTATTGCTGAGGTGCTGCCACACCTCTCGGGCTCTTCTGGGATGGGTGAATTTGGGATGCTCAAATGATGGTGTTGATTGAAAATGCAGGAGGAGAGGAGCTGTGCCTGGACGTGGGGCATGATGTTAAGTGCCCGCTCCATGGGGCTGCGCAGCCAGCGAAGGCAACGACTGCTGCTGCCACGTTGGGAAAGTGGTCTTTAAAATGGAGAGGGCTAGGCAGGGCTTCTCCTTCTGTTTTTCTTTTCTGTTTTTTTTTTTGTTGTTGTTGGTGGTGGTGGTGGTTTTTTTTAATATAGAAATATGAAGTTTTGAGTGTTGCATCTGCCTGGAGTCTCTCCAAGCCATCATTTCTCGGGATTTACCATTTTTATTCTGGGAGATTGTTGCTCTTTCAATCCTGCTTCTTATCCCTCCGAACCTCCTTGGGTTTTCGGGCTCTGTTGCAGCCCTACCCACTGCCTTCTCTTTATCCCTTTCGGACGAACTGCAGTACAGCTTGCCTTGGCTAAGAAAAATCAGGCTAGACAGGATTGGGCAAGGCTCTTGACTTGTCACATAAAGGGTGGTGAGGAGGAAACGTGGCCGCAGCTGAGTCTTATTTTGGAGACAGCCCGCTTGTGCCCTGCCCTTTGCCCGGGCCCTGCCACAGGCTCCAGCTGTGCCGGGGAGACCGGCAGTGCCGAGGGGCTGGCCCTCATGGAGGAAGGAAGAGCCTGGAAATCCCCACTGCAAAAGCAAACACATTATTTTGTTTCAACCTGGGAAACGCAAGCTATGTGCTTTTTTTCTTTTCCTTCTCTATTTTTTATTTAGAGCAGAAGAGAATCTCCAGATCCAAGTGAAAAAACCCAAACATTTGCATTCCTTTCGTTTTCACACATATGTCATGATTTGGATATTCCTGCCGTTCTAAAATAGTGGTTTTGACTGTGCACAAGCTGAGGAAAGCCAGTAACAACTGGGACGGTTCAGCGGGAGAGCTGGGTTTCCCAGAGCTGTGCCCTCCTCCGGGCTTTGCTTTTCCTTTGCCCTCGTCGCTGCGAAGGGGCTGATGCCTCCGAAGGTCGACGGTCTTGTGCAACAGCTGCAAATCCTCTCGTAAATCCGTCCTCGGGACGGCGAACTCCGGGACGGAGCGGAGGGGAGCGCGTGGCTTGTTTTTGTTTTGCTTTCCCCAAGCGTTCCGCGGTCTGCTGGCCGAGGCGCCGAGCCCCGGCAGCTTGTGAGTCAGGGTGCTGGTGATGCTCCAGGGCAGGAGGAGGGCTGCCCACAGCCCAGCCTGGCCGGGGAACCACGCTCTACGTAGGCGCTGAGCTCGGGGCTGGGGATGTTCCTCCTCCAGCCGGGAAGATCCCCGTCACCGCTGACAGCGGTTAGGCGCGAGGCGTACGTATTTACAGAGGTCTTTGGGAATACAGCTGAAAAACAAACTGCCTTCCCTTTTTTTTTTCTTTTTTTTTTTTTTTTTTTCCTTCTCCTGCAACGCTTAGAAGTCCCCTGGTGCTTCGCCCTCCCTCGTAACACTCCCACAGCTCCTCTGCCAGCATCTCCCTTAAAACCACAGCCGAGCAATTACCGCCGCTGCTCCCAGGGCGCTGGTTCCCAGAGGATGGTCCCGGCGAGGGGTCCCGCGGAGACCTCCCCGCTTGCCTGCTGGTTTAGTGAGGATGCTGTGCTGGGGAAATCCCACGTGGCTCCTCTACGGGGGTAAACCAGCCAGGCGTGCCGTCAGCTGAAAGGCGCTATACACTCTGTGTGCGTGTATATATATATGTATGTGAGTGTATAGAAAAGATATTATTTAGAGGCATAAGCCCTTGTTAACGGCAATGAGATTTGTGTGGCTTACAGCCCCTAGGAAGCTATTTGATAGCTTACTCCTAATTTGCAGATCTTTGAAGCCAATCACTCTACCTGGTGATTAAGGGGGGTTTTTTTGCAATAATCTGGCACAGAGAAAACAGAGGCCTCTCCATGGTTTGCATGAAAAGGCTGCTGAGCGAGTCCTGTGATTCACCGGCCAAAAATAATGTGCTCTGTTTAAACAACGTTAGCTCTGTGATACAAACTGACAAAAGCTAGTGAAATTTAAAGGGACCCTGTCAAAGTGGGTCTAAAAATAACTCCAGCCAGCTGTGTTTTGGTGAGTGGGTGCATGTGTTCATGTGGTACATTCCCCCTGCTCTGCCAGTTTTGTCTTGGGTTGGGTTTTTTTTTTTTCCTGAAACAGGCTAGCACAACATTTGAGCTTTGCCATCTGGCGTGTGAAATGACCCTGTCCTGGGAGAAAGGGTCCGGCTTTGGTGTGGGAGAGAGCCCCCCATCCCCATCCCTGGCCACAGCATAGCCCCCTCCCTCTGAGGGAGGTGAAAAGTTGCTGGTTTGGGATTTGGCAACCTAAAAACGCTGCTGGGCACCGTCCTTTAAGGCAGCGCAGGGTCCCATCCATGCCCGCTCGTGGTGGGTGGGTGGTCGGTCCTCGTCGTGGCCGTGTGTTTCTAGGTAAGGGAGGGCTCCGATGGCTGGGCTGTGTTGGGGTGTTTCCACGGGGCTGGGAGAAGGCTGGAGTTGTGGTCGCTCGGCGTGTTGTACCCTGTCACCAGTGGCTCCCAGGCAGCTGTCCTCTGTGGTAGACCACAGCCCGTGTGCCTGCAGGAACCCTCAAGATGAAGCAGAGAATCCCCCCCTTCTCCTCCCACCTCCCCGGGTTTTGGAGGCATCTCTCTTCCCTACAAGTGCCTGTGAAATGGGCTCCTCGTCAGAAGATAGCTCCTGTTTGTAGGACAAGGCTCGCTTTGAAACTGGGATTCCCCCTCGGAGCTGCCAAAAATAACCCGCAGCATAAACAGGCACAGCTCTGCCAGCTTGCACCTTGTCTGACCTTGCCTTGCTGCTCTTGGGAAACAAATCCAGGCTTTCTGTCTCTGTAAATGGAACCGCTCCCCTCACCCTGCCCTCCTCCTGGGCACACGAAAAGGTGCATGTAAAGTGTACGTGTGATGCAGCTGCTTTGAAGAGCAGAAGCAGGCTTCGGTTAGTTTCCTCATCTGAAGCCGAAATGGGAGATGGAGAGTTGGGTATTTCTCAGTGCCATTTACCCGTGTGCTGAATTTCCCCAAGTCCTTCTTTTTTTTTTTTTTTTTTTTTTTTTTTTTTTTTTTCAGAAATGGCAATAAATAGCTGCTGGGGAATTCCCTCCTGCAGAAACCTTGGTAAAACACCTTTGCCCTATCCCCAGAAGCAGCTGCCCTGTTTGCCCTTTTGTCTCCCACATACCCACCAACTTTCCTGCTACCCTTTCTGCCGCCTTGAGGTTTCTGTTGTAGAAGTCCCTGCCCCGAGGTCGCTCTGTTGCTGGCAGTAGGAGGTTGAGCATCTCCTTCCCCCTTGGGCAGAAGCTGCAAAACCCATAAGATCCTTAGACCTTCCCTGCCAGGCAAAGGAAAGAGCTCGAACACGTGTGGCATCTGAACAACTCGCCCCTTGCTGTCGCACCAGGGGCTGGGTACAGGATAGAGGTGCTCTTTCACCATCACTTCTGATTTTTTTTCCAGGTATGATTTCATGCTGATTCAAAATAACATCCCCAAATTGCACTATTCTTGACCAAAATAATTACAATAATAAAAATGACCCCAAATCCTCCTCCCAGCATGCTTCAGAGTAACTGATGCATTTCCAGCCCACTCTTTTTCCTGAGGGCATAGGGTAGGGATTGTACCTAATGACCAATTGTACCTGACTGACTGAAAACTGAAGCAAAGGTGGTTTTGAAATGAAGTTAAACAACTTAATTTTAGCACACTGAAACTGTAAATACTACTATCGGATTCCTTTTTGGTAGTGACAACATTTACTTTTTTGATGTTATTTCCAAAACAAAATGTCAGTGAAACTTGATGTCTTGGCATGACTTCATGCTTCTGTGACTTTGCTGGAAGGCTGTTTTCCAACGGAACTTGTGCTCTTCCCATGGTGGTTTTCCTTTACTGGAGACTTCAGTCATCTCCCACGTGTAGGCGATTTGTGTATTTTGCTGTAACAGTATAATACAGTTGATTACAAATGAGGCTAGTAATAGGATATTTATACTGATGTTTACATTCTAGTAGTTGAATTTTTTGTTCTAGAGCATTCTTCCTTGGCTCTGGGCTTATAAGTGTGGTAAAGGACAGCAGTGTCCAAGGATGAAGAGAACATCTGCCACCAGAGGAAACGTGGCAGATATTCAGACAGCCTCTGATATTCTTCCAGGTGTACACTGAGGGGGGGGGGGGGTAAGAAAGCCTTCATTTTGATCTCATTACTGGTGCTGAAGTGACAATGGACTTCAAAAGGACTTTTCATCTTAAGAGGGAGAAAGGAAACTTTCAAGGTGTTCCTCTGAAAATAGTTAAGTGGAAGACACCCAGTCTATGGTCTCGCACATCCATTGATCTGAGCCTAGGTAAGAAAGACAGAGCAGGAGGAAGAAAGTAATTCTAAAGCACTTTTGACTTGGTGTCAGCAAATTGTCCACTGTTCATCAGCATGAATTCATTATTTGTCTGAAAAATCAGGGGTCAGAGAAAGTGTTGCAGAAAACTTTTACAAAAGTAAATTCCAAATTTCTACAAGAATCTCCTGCAATACATCTACCTTTTCTGTTTACTTTCTGCAAATAGATTTACTGGTGAGAGTGCTGTGGAATTAAAAAAAAAAAAAAAGGGGGGGGGGGGGAACCCAAGCAAATTTCAGAGTAATCCCAAAAAAGCAGATTCTGAGTTCATCATAAACATGAGTGGGGTTTTTTCCCCCCCAAGAAATGGAGTTAATCATTCAACTACAGCAAGACACTGGCTGATTTGTGTGTTCAATCAAGACTAATCACCACAGCTTGAATTTTGAATATTAAATGCTTGTGGAGTCTGCTCACAAGTTATCTGCATAACTTTTGTCATGTAGATTAAGTTATTTGACAAATTATGTCAGACAACACATACGTCTAAAAGTTGGGATATGCTGGTGGACAATCTGCAAGCAGAGGAAGAGAGGGGTGTGAAGGAATACACGATATAATTTCCTATAAATAGCTTATTCACTTCAGAGTTTGATTCCAAGATCTACAATTTTTAATTTTTCGGAGTATCTGTTGATGTATGACTGAGTTCTTACTGGGTAACGTTTATGGGGGACACATCTGCCTTCGAAGCTAAGGCATCAGAAGGTGGTATCTGCTGCTACGTTGCAAAGGTTCTTCCGAGGAGCTGCATAGCTACGGCCTATTTGGTCTGCTTGTGTCTTGCATCTCCTTCTCGCGTTCCTGCCGACTCCAGCCCGGTGAGGTAGGCAGGGCTAGCGAAAATGTCATTGGCATCCCGGACCTACAGGAACAAACCAAACAGCGTTAACTGTGTAACACTGTTGGTTAATCAAGTGGAACTAGGAATTAGAAACCGGCTTGCTGAATCAGAGAGAAGCAATGGCCTGATTAGAGAAATCAGAGTGAGTTTAAGAGCTGGTAAAATGCAGGACTTCATCAGCATGTGAAACCGAGTCAATTAAGTAGTGAATGACGGAGCAAGTGTGAATATGAAAGCACTATGTAAGTCCTCAGGAAAAAAGATGCAAACAGTATGGTGCTGCACCCAGGGCATAGGCCGGTCGGGTTAAAAGGTGCTTTTTTTTTTGTTTTTTTTTTTAAAGTGTGGCTGAGGTGCTCTCACTGCGTTGTGCAAACTGGGCAAGCTGTGTTTTAACGGAGTCTGGCTGACTGGTGCCCTTCCCTGGGATGTCCTGGCCTTTCCTTGGAGCGAAGCATTTTAGCACCCCTGAGATTTGCTTGTAGATAGCGTTTGTTCCCAGTAGAAGCAGGCGAATTCTGCACCTGCCCCTTACTGCGATTCCCTTGTTTACCGCACGTGCATGGCTGTCGTCTTCTTTGCTCGTGCTCCTTGGCTGGGTGGCATCACGTAGGAGGGATGTTTTGTATGCGATACCAACGTATCACAGCCCAAGCCCATCTAGGGTATAAGCTAATTTGAAACATGTGAATTCAGACTTTCTAATGCATTTTATAGGGATAAGCACAAGAGTAATGGTGTGTTTTGGACTTGGATAGCTTACATGATAGACTGCACAGTTAATTGAGAATTTTGTATTTCGGCACAATTTGTGTTTGTGGAAAAAGCCTGAAAACAACCTGACACAGCAATCAAATGTATATGGTGGGAATGATAACATATACGATATCTTTGTCGGAACATTAATTTGAAGTAGTTTTGCCAAATTAAATTTCACCCTAGATTTCTGTTAAGGACAGATCCTAAAAATGCTAGAAATCTCTTTGCAGGGGGACCCCGGGTCCTCCCATTGCCATCAACTTCCTGTGAACTCCAGAACAATGAGAGTCTTCTGACATTGTCATCATCTGCATCCATAGGAATGTGTTTGTGATTTGCCACAAATTAGGCAATGATAGGCAAAGAAATGCAGAAAATGTCTCTCTTTCAAAAAAAAAAAAAAAAAAAATTCCGATGTCAACAGCTGGTTTTCATACAGGGCTTTGTCCCCTCCCTGCTTCAGCCTTTGCAATTGAATCTACCAGTGAAACTTAACTGTAAATAAAATGAAATCAACTTGATTATCCAACCTGAGATTTAAAAAAAAAAAAAAGTATAAGCTGACACAAGCCAAATGGATCATGCTTTTCTTTTTGCTTTTTTTTAATTTTATTAATAGGACTTTCAATTACCAACCTGAGCAAGTCAGTTTATTATTAGCCCATTTATTTGGGCTGTTAAAGCCACACCTTCTTTCTAATGAAGAATTAAGTATGGTAACAATTGGGATAAACAAACCTATAATACAAGACAAAATTGTTTAAAAAGTGGAGGCACTGCAGTGCCCCAGTACTAGATCTTCCTGCTAGAGATAAGAGCGGGAGGCTTCAGTCCTGCAAGAGAAACTTGCAATTTCAGTCTCCTGCTGCCCCAGCTACCTTCTTGAATAAGACTTGCTCACACCGCAGGGCAGCTCGTCGTGGCATGCTTTTACAGAAAGTCTCACACAGCAAATTGGAGGTTTCATTCTCAGCCTGTTGAAGCCCAGAGAGATGGCTCCTAATTATTTCAACTGGGGAAATATTTCAGCTGGGGCAGGGATATTATTGCACCTAACAGGAAAGTGAGAAAGTTCTGGGGAATCTGTGCTAGATTCCAAAAAATACATTGTTGTGCATATGATGAAGAAGGTTTCCTACATAAGGGATAATTGTCTGCAAAGCTTGTTACTACCACAAGTCAGCAAAGTCCAAAAGTTAGCAAGCTTCAATTTAAAAAAAAAAAAAAAAAAAAAAAAAAAAAAACAAAAAAAAAAACCAAACCAAAAAAACC
This sequence comes from Aquila chrysaetos chrysaetos, assembly GCF_900496995.4. Classification (NCBI taxonomy): domain Eukaryota; kingdom Metazoa; phylum Chordata; class Aves; order Accipitriformes; family Accipitridae; genus Aquila; species Aquila chrysaetos. The sequence goes on from NC_044021.1 coordinate 18,749,999, forward strand.
CACAAAACACCACACAAACAAAACCAAACAACAAATACCCCACCACCCCAAAAAAACCTACCACAGGGTAGTCACCTGGATAACAAGAACATGCAGAACTGCACTAGTGTATGTTGGCAAAAATCAGAAATGCATAATGCATGTGTCAGTGGCTGCAGGAATCCCCAAATATTGAAGACTGGTGAGAGATCTGGTCAGATAACTCCATGTTTAACTGCTGCTTAATTGGTACATGAGAGCTGTATTTCCCCAGGGAAGAGCAGCAAGCTAGCTGAACTGAAACTTGCTTAGCCGCCCCTTTGTCCACAAAACCACCCATCTGACCCATATAAAATTTCTGGGTTTGTCACCCCTACTGCCCCTCGTGATGGGGTAAGGTGATTTAGAAAGTTGGCTCTGCAGTTCTTGGGCGTCTTGGAAAAAGGATCCCTCTGTCTCGGTAATCCCCTTTGAAGGCCATTGCCACAGGCAACGTGTGGGCGTGTAAAGCAGCAAAGAGGTGAAGGGCAGAGGAAAGAGAGAGTGGGATTATTTTTTTTTCTTACATAAGCAGCGCAAGGATTGATTGGTGTCATGGGAGAAATTAATGCCCACCCTGACCATGCAGTATCTGCAGGCTTGCTTGATCTTCCCTTACACTGGGACCTATCTGTCATCTATGGGATTTATTTCTTGTGGAAGGATGGTTTGGGTAAAATAAGGCACTTTATGCATTTACACGAGGAAAGTAAATGCTCTTAAGTGCATAATCACCATCTTTAGAGATACTCAAAAGTCTTCCAGACGTGGTCCTGGGCAACCACCTCTGGGTGACCCTGCTTGAGCAGGGGGGGTTGACCAGATATCTCCACAGGTCCCTTCTCGCCTCAACCATGCTGATGTGGTCCACCTCCAGTGTTTTCACTGACAGCTCGCAAGGACTCCGTGTCTTTGTTAGGAAACGGTGGGTGCCAGTTTCCAATAGCTTAATATTGGCAAGAGCAAGAATAATAAGAGAAGAATGGCAGAGCCTTTTCAACTCCTCAGGGTAATGAAAAGTGAACTCCCTTTGTTCTAGACCATGCTGTAGTAATTGTGTGTGTGCTTTCTCTATTGATAAATGTCTCCCTAACTCTGGCTGCGACTTCTCATAACAGGAATATCGGGGGAAAAAAGATTAAATACATGTCTAGCAGTACAACTAAACTAACAAAAAACCCCACCCTCAGTGGAGCCTTTTCCAACCCAAAGCTTGGAACACAAAAGGGGAAAACATGCCAGAATCCACTTCGTGCCTTTAAAAGCTGTCCTTTCTCTACAATTTCACCCACTCTGGAGCAACTACAGGAAGAACAGGATTTTTACTTTTTTTTTTTTTTTTTTTTTTTAAAGCTTTTTCAACACCAGGTACTGTCTTTCTAGGGTTTCTTTGACCCTTGCAATGCACACAGTGTTCATTAAGTTAGAGAAAGATGTGATGTCAGCCCCCTTGCATCTGGTGAGAGCCATGGCTGAGGTAGGTAATTAATGGGTACCTGCTGGTATCAGCTGCTTCTGTGTTTGCTGCTGAACAAATTGCTGAAGGCCCAGGAGACATTAAAGTAAGCTTTGCCAAAGACAGTGCAGGGCAGGCACTTTATTTTGGAGAGAAGTGACGTATAAGCTGAGAACTAGTTGGAGAAAATATCTGAAGTGTGGATGAAAAGTTGAAACCCCACTAAAAGCAGAGTGTTCTTGGTTCTCACAGTTCTGCAAAGAGGCATTTTTGCGGAAGTCTAGAACTGCAACATCCCAAATTCTTCTGTAACCCTATACGTGGCCCACTTCCTCCTCAAAAAAACAACCAAAAAAAAAAAAATTTAAAAGCAGTTTTTAATCTGTCACTTAAGGGTAGCAGAGAGCTTGGTGGCATCTTTGCTTTCTTGCTGGGGAAGTATGAGATGTGGCAACAGGGAACAATGTTGTGGAGTTACTAATGGAAAGGGAGGTACTGTAATCTGGCATTTTCCATGGCACACGAGCAGTCATTTTGGAGATGCTTTTTCCACAGAGATGGATGTCAGCATTGCTAGCAGTTTTGCCTTCTCTGGTTATAATCAGCACTGTGAAGAAGACCCAAAACTGTATTCACAACTGACTATACATATAAGCATGGCATACAATAGATGTGCAGGTTTGAAAACAAAATTCAAAGACCAAATCATCTTTGTGATTGTTCTTGTTACAAAACAATTTTATGATGATTTCAGTATTTTACTGAAAGGATGATGTGTTGTTTCCCAAACTGAAAAAAAAAAGCTGCTCTGTTGCTGTTTCATTTCCCCGGAAATGAAATGTAGAGTTTTCTACCTGGCAGATCAATAGTTTTTAAGATTTTCCTTTTTCTTGCGTTTCCCAAATGAATGCCTGTTATTTGGAAGCATAACAGAAATAAGACGGAAAACGACTGCAAGAAGATTTGAAGTGAAGTCTTTCATTTAAGCAACTGTAACACATGAAGAAGCAATGAAATCTGATTTTTTTTTTTTTTTTTTCTTTTCAGTGAACAATGCTGTTATTACTGCACAACACTCTTGATTTGTGGATGTTGGGCTGAGTGGGCCCTTTTCTAATGGCAGGCAAATAGCTGGAGTCAGTGTCTTGAGAAGCATGCTCAACAGCGGCATTTCCAAAATATTTAACATAGATGTGCCCGGCACTGAATTCTTTGGGTCAGTTTTGGCGATGTTTTTACGTGGACACCTGGTGCATGCGAGGAGAAACCAGTAAAGCTTAGCGTTGCCAAAGAAGTAGGATTTGCCCGTGGCTGCAGAGAAGTCTCCAGGGAAGTCTGAGTTCTGCTCAGAGGGAGGAAGAGAATCTGGCCGAGTTGTTCAAGCAGTAGTGCAAGGGCATTTATCATTTCCAAACTTCAAAATCTGCCAGTGAACTTGATCCTTTGGGGGGAGCAGAGCTACCTACGTGTTTGTTCTTTTCCTTCTTTCTACTAATCTATGGCATTGCACCTCTAACCCGAAACGCTCGTTTGCCTCCTGCAGCCTCCCTGCTGGTGCGCAACCCTGCTTTCCCGGCGATGCTCGGCAGCGCACCGGCGATAGCAGAATAGCCTCGTGCAAAAGTGCACCTGCCAGTGACGCTGAGCAGGGATGCTAGAGTGGCACGGTGTTTTCGGCGAGTTAAAGCCATGTGTGTTTGAACAGCAGCTGTTAGGCATCACTTAATGGGGCTACACAGAAGTGGAAACAAATATAAAAGTGTGGTCGAGCCCGATACTCCTGCCCTCCCAGGTCTTAGAGCGGCCGTAGCAGGGTGGTGGGCTCGCTGAGCAGGGAGGCGGGAGGGAGGCTGTTGGGTGCTCTTGGAAGCAGGTTTTGGAGCGAGGGGGTGACTCTGGCCTCGCCTGATGGCTAAGGCGGCGCTGGCAGAGCGCTCGCGGTCCCAGTAGCCGCGTGCGCGTGGGGTCACCCTGCCCCACCACCCGCTGGCCCTTTGGTAGGGGAGCGTTTGTGAGAAAAAGGGATCCGGTCGCCAAAACGTACAAAGCGGTGCAAGGGCAGCACCTCGGCACCGCTTGTTTCTTGGGGCAAGCGGTTCCTTTCCGTATGGGAGCGGGGACCAGTGTCTGAGACGGGGCTGCAAAAAGCTGCCGGCTGCCTGGAAGCCCCTGAGATAGTCTGTAAGGCTGGGTCTGTCCCTGACTCCGCGGGACAGAGACTGGCCATTATATTATTCTCTCGCAGCCTCTCTCTTTGGGAGAAGGGAGTCACTACCCCATAGTGCCGGGGCTGCATTAACATTCATGGCGTGAGCACTGGGAGAGGACCCGAGGAGAAGACCTGGACAAGTGGCCAAACACCAGCTGTAGCAGGCAACCGCAGCCCTCCCTGGGCGAATCCGGCAGAGCCATGGCAGAAAGGTCGGGGTCCTGGAGGACGTCCTTGGTGCAGGAGCGAAAGGAGTCGCTCCCTAGGAAGCACAGCTCTACAGCTGGCTGCCTGGACACGGTTTGCTTAGGGAAGCACGTGCCGCTCGGGAATGCCAGGGGTATTTTTACATCACCTTCCCCCAGCACCTGCTCTATGTTGACCCCGCTATCAAGAGGGGGAAGGAAAACAAAAGAGCCAAGGGCTGGAGCGGGGAATGTGCGAGGAAGCTATAGAAGTTTGGGAAGGACGAGGAGGAGCTTGGGTGAGCACCGCGGATCAGAGATGGGTTGTGGCAGCATCCTCTGGTGGGTAGGGACCTCTCGCAGGGCCAGGTAAGACTGGTCTGGGGGGCAAGCAGGACTGCTTTGTGCAGACCCTACTGACCCTTCAGGTTTCTTCTCTAACCTCTTCCCCTTAACCTTCCCTCAAGGCACAGTGGTATCTGCTCGACCCTGCTGCAGAGGAGGGCTCAGATCATCCGTCAGTGCACCCGTCCTCAGCTTATGGCCACAGTCAGCTAGTACATATTTGGTTCTTGCACCCCACTCTGATTTGATTTGATTTTATTTTAAAGCCTTTGAGGAGCAACAAGTTTTGCCTGTCTCTGGTGGGTATGCTCCTAAAGCCACAAAGGAGGGTGAGGAGACTGTTGGTGGGGGGGTGAAGCAATGGGTCTGGGTTTCTTAAACACCTGGTGGGTGGTTTTGAGGACTCAAAAGGGAGCTGATTTAAGGAGCGATGGTTTTCAGCAGTCTCTAGGCCACTTTGGCTACATGAGGCTCATCAGGCAAGACTTGAAGCACTCCAAATTATTAAAGTTTGTATTTCCAATCTTGGCTATGTTTTAGACTAGACATCACCCTGAATGTTGCCTTTTTATTCAGGACAAGTTGTCTTTTCAGCAGTGTTTAAATGTATTCTTAATGTGAATTATGTTTTATGGTACAGCATATGAAAAAGAAAGAGAGGCTTTAAGAAAGCTTTTTACTGGCAGTAAATTAGGTCCAAGTTTCTGTGATAAGCTGTAATAGCTCTTTAGAGCAGATGTATTTTATCAATTTAAGAACACAGACCGAGAAAACATGTACTGCATTCAGGCTTTTAAAAATGTATTTTCATGTTAGTGTGTACACAGTCAACAATAAATCTATAGAAGCTATGATTGTCTTTCAGTTAAACATGATGCAGCTTGCACTGTGTCTGTTAGTTACATATAGGATGACAGAGGCACTTTTCAAGCCACATGTTGCTGCTTAATGCAAAGCTGGGTACTGGTGGAAACGATGGGCTATTGGCCCAGGTTCGGTCAAGGGAAAAGGCATCCTCCAAGGCAGATAACCCACCCACGTGCAGTTTTGGAGACCCATAGTACACAGGAGAAACCTCTCACAGTTATCCGCAATCCAGCTTCCTGGCACGGGAGCCTTCTCAGCTGCTGCGGTTGCTGCTCCACATGGTGTGAGACGTGTCGCTGACACCACCTTCCTCCTCCTCCTCCTCCTCCTCTTCCTCCTCCTCCCAAATGTCTGTGCTCCCAGCCCCCAGAGAGGGAGCCTGGCATTAGCTGCCAGCTCGGGCTGTGCTGGACCCGCAGCCGCGTCCCTCGTGCCAGCAGCGCGTGTGCATCTCGCCTCGCTCCGAGGGACGGCTCCGAGCCGTGACAAGGCTGCAGGCGGTGGGGAGATGCCAGCTAGGCTGTCCAGCCCTGTAGCGCTGGTCCTCTGAAAAGTCAACGTCGTCCCAGTCTCCCAGGTGCTTCTGTGGCAGCTCACGTTCCTCTGAGGTTCTTTGGAAGAAGCAGGTCCACCTTCTCTGGGTGGGATATGGTAGGTGTGGAACCTGGCCCTCTCCCTTGCCTTGTCATCGTCTCTTTCACAACAGTGTCGGTCTGTAAGCGAGGTGGTTTTGCTCACCCCAGCTAAATAGGTTGATGAACACGGCCAACCAATGTTTTTCTTGCTTTTAATTTCTTTTTTCTTGAGAAGAGAGTATTTTGAAGAGAAGGCTGCTCAGTTTTGCACAGATTTGTATCTGTTTCTCAACCCAGCTGTGAAAATAGTCAACAGAATTTTCATGACTTATTTCCATCAGAAAAGCAGGCAAACGAGGAAAGGTTTTGCAAAACAAAGACTTGATTTTCACACCTCCGTAGAATGCAGGGCACCCGTAAACTGAGGCAGAGGCCTCGAATCCCTAGGACCTTGCCAATACAGGCTGTGTGACTTCTGTGAACGAAAAATTTTCCAGTCCTACTGGCAAACTAGTTTGCTAGAATTAGAGAATTAAGAGAACAGAAAAGAAGCTACTTGAATTTCATTGTTTTCTAGCATGGTTTTCTTAAGGAAGCAAGTCTTACGCAATCATGTTGGCTGCCTGGCTTGGACCTCTCAATGTTTGAATCCTTTGGTCATTTTCAAGCATGCTTTTCAGAAGGGAAAAAGTCTGAGGCATTATTAAATTCCATCAGTCATGAAAATTAGAGCCCCCATAAAATAAAAAGACAAGATGTGTGCCCCAGTTCAGGCAACGTCTGCAACATGATCGCATATGGTGTTAACTGCTGGAACACCCACATGAGAGAGAGGCTTTATGAATGTCCCAACCACAGGAAAAGCTTCCCCGGGAGCTTGAAATCAACCACAAGACACAGATCTGCAAGGAGCCAGATTATGTTAAATTGGGGTGTGTGAGGGAGTAGCTTTCAAATGTCTACATTTCCCCTTGCCAGCGTCATCCCTGTATTGTTTGATTTGCTCTGCATCCCTGAGAAATTCGCTCAGATCTGAAACATCTAAGAGAGTTTTCCCCAAGTGAGGTAATGGGTGCCAATAGATGTGCACATTCAGAGCATGCAAGGAATTTTTCAGAGACCCCGCTGAGCTGAGGTCAAGCAGAGCGAGCAGATATTTTCTCTCTTTCTTCATTGCCTCATTCAGTCTTCTCCCATCCACAGACCTGGCTTATGAGGTTTCCAGGCCAGCTCCACTGATGTGACATTACGCTGGCTGCGTAGTTTCCTCCCTTCATCACGTTTGTTTCCGTTTCACTCCGTGGTTGGACCGAGATGGGTTGCCCAGGGTTTGGGCTTTCCACTTCAGTTCCTTCTTTCAGTGTGGAGGAAATTTGCAACTTCTTATGGCGTGACATGATGTGGGTCATGACTCTCTTCACTGAAACCCTTTTCTAGTCCTATTCTGCCTTAAGCTTCATGAGAGCAACCAAACCAGATTTGTTCATGCTTAATTATTTGCACAGAGTGGAACAGCTCCAACTGGAGATGCTGAACTTTAAGGCGGAATAGCTGGCAGAATAGCCTGCAGCCCTGCGGTTCAGGCATGGCTGGGGAAGGCCCACGTTAAAATCCCCTGCCTGCCTGATTTGGAGTGGGGACTTGAAGCGGGTCTGTCTGGTGGTGTGCCCCTTTCTGCCGGGGTGAGGGCTGCTGTCCTCTGTGTTGAGGATGATAAGCTTTAGACTAGGCTTGGGTCAAGACTAGAAAAGCAGGTAAATGCCCATATAAAGCCCAGGAGGAAGAGGCCATGCCAAAGAAAGCTGCAGAAAACATAGCTTCGCTTTACCTAGCCCCAGCCCATCCATGTCTGATCCAGCTGCTCTTTGGCTGCTGGGCTGAGTCATCCTGGGCATGTTTCCTCGCTGAGCCGGGCTTCTCTTTTTCTGTCTCTATTTAGGCTCTGGTGTTCCTCAGGACGAGTGTTACCTCTTATTATGGGTTGCTGTAGGGCCTGCCACCACAGGCACTGTTGCGAGGCCTCTTAACTTTATTCTAAAATGCAGAATAACAGCCCCCATAGAGTCTGTTAGTCGCCTGTAGAGGCCTGGTGGGTGTCTGAATAGGCTTGGGAGGAGGTATTGTAGGAGATGCGGAAAAAACCGCTTGCTTCTTCCTGGGCTCAATAGCCTTCTGGGTGGCCGGGAGCTTTTCTGGCAGGGAAATGTGATGTTTGCCTTTTTCTCTGTACTGGATTTGGCCCCAAGGGGCATGAGCTGGAGGCTGTGGTTTCTACAGTTGGTGACTAGTTTCCTAAATCACTGTCCCTGGCAGACAGGTATATCTACGTATTCTGAAATGTGGTGATGAGGTTCTCCTCCATCAAGGTGCTCTCAAGGAGTAAAGATTTGCAAAATCCCATTTTTCATTTGACATTAAGTTTGGAGCAGGAGTTTCATTTTCCCTTAGATGCAATCCCTGTTTAAAACGAAATCTCCCCATACAAAACAAAATCCTGACTTTGAGTTCCAGAAGGAAAAAAAAAAAAAAGCCAACCCAAAAAAAGAATAGTCACATAGTCATAGTTGTACAACACCATTAACTCTATTTTCTGCAACAGCTGAAACTTTCTGAAAGACAGCAGTTGCAGAGCTCAGCCAGATAAACCTTCTCATTCTCAAGCATTAGATATCTTCTAGACGTGTTAGAAAGAAAGTAGAGTTTAGAGATATAACTCTGTGATCTGAGAGGAAGAGAATTAGAAGACTTTCATAGAAGGGCTAAACTTCATACGTCGTAATGCACCCACCCCACCAGAGAAGGATGTTTGCTTATTAAATACCTCCAGCATTGAGGGTGTTACTGTTGCAACTAAAAGGTTGAGGCTTGCGTCAGAGTTTGCATATAAAACCCTAGACTAGAGCAAGTGAAATGGTAAATTCAAAATGGCCAAACAAAATTCTTGGCAAAGCCACAGGATATTATTTTGTTTGGGAAAATTCAAGGACATGTGACCTCAGGGTGAAGGGAGCCAGAATTCCTCTTAAAGAAATGGGCAGACCTCTAAAAGCTCCCATCACAAATACAGACAGTAGATGACTGAGCATCAAACAGCAGAAATAGTTTGCTGGACATGTTTCTGTTCATAAGCTCTCCCACGATAATTTATTTTTTTTAAATTGAAAATCCCCTGAAAAACCTGGATTACTTTCTGCTGCTCAGCCTAAAACCGCTCTGCAAGCCTACATACGACACGTTTGACTTTGTGAAATCGCAGCTTCGCACACACAAGGTCTCTCTCCCACCATTGCTCTGCAAACAGAGGATGGAGGAGCGCCGGCCGCTGCTGAGTCACCACCCTCGCACAAACAGGTTCTCTGTTCTCACGGGTGGGAAAATACTCGTCCCGGTGGTGTTTGGACTTTTTGTAGCTCCAAGGACGCTTGCGGTGTTATAAATAGCAGCGGTGGGGCTATTAAAGAGCGTAGGGCTGTGACTAATGCTCTGTTTGAATAGCGCGCTCTCTGCGGCAGATCTATGTTTTTATTTCCAGCTTATGTCCAGCATTTATAATCTTCCCTTCCTGGAGTTCATGATGAATTTGGAAGGGAGAAGCTTTGCTTTCTCTTTTTGTGAACTGGAAAGATCCTGGTGCGTTGGGCTTGTTACAGATCTCTGCCCAAATGCAGGCCACGGTATAAAGCGGTGTACTTTGTCCTCCTCCTTTTCTCTTGGTCGCTTTAAAATGTGCGTTTTGCCAGACTAGCCTGAGCGCTAATTCTCTGCCAACTGTCTCTGAATCTCACCCTCCTACATGTCATCTCTGACAGCGTACAGAGGAGTCTCCCCGCTCCTGAGGGCTGCGAAGAAGGGAGGCTGAAGGGAAGCATGTCTGCCAGAGGCTGTAGAATGGCTGAAGTTAAAACAGGCGGTGCCTGGTTTGTTTTTTTTTTTTTTCTTCCCCCAAAAACCCCCACAAAATGCAATGCAGAGGAGCTGATGCAGATTAGACCTCAGCATTAGGTAAAATATTCAGCAAGAATACCTCCTGCTGGGTTAGCTTAAAAAAAACAAAACAAAAAAAAAAAAAAAAAAGGAACAAAAACTAAGTGCAAAGGAAGAGTGCAGATTTCTAGATGTGGGTATGTGGATTTGAAAGGCCTCTTAAAGTGAGGAGGAATCTAGGGTGACATGTATGAACTAAAATATAATGTGGAATATTACTTGGAAAGATCTGCAGATGTTAAAGTTTTGGGGTTTTTTGTAAAAGTTTACGTATTTTTTGTAAATAAGTGTTGCTGAGAAGCCCTACTGGCACAGACCTCATCTAGCGAGAAACAGTCTAACGATTCCTCAAGATCTAATAGCTTTTAATGAAGATCTCGAACCTCAGTAATAGGAGTGGAAATATCCACCAGAAAACATATTCTTAATCCTCTCAAACTAATGTAGAAATCCTTGCTTCCTAGTGGGATCACAGCTGGCCTTTGAGGAACAAGCAGAAGCAAACAGGAGTGATAGAAACGTCTTTGAAAAAGCCAACAACTACATTTTGCCCCAGCTTTTCCCATCTGTTTCAGGTAGCCACTGTTTTATTAATGCATACAAGTGTTACCAATTGCACCCTAAGAAAGCATGTCCAGTCAAGCAGAAATCTAGTTTACATACCTTGCCTTCACCCCTCTGTGATTATTTTGCTCTCTATTAAACAGTTGGTTGGATTACTAATTAAAAGGCAAAAAAAGGCTTTCCATTTGCAATCATTTTAGACCCTTAATTTCCTTGGAGGTCTAACAGCATATACTGTTGACACAGCTCAGACGTTCACATCTCGGTCGTCCCGAAAAGCACTGCAAATACGATAATGAACTTAACACGCGTATCAACGTGAGAAGTCGGGGAGGCTGACTCCAACCCGTTGTGCTCCTCCAGCCGCAAACGGTGGAGGAACGTGCCCGGCACGGGAACATCTGTACGAACATCTGCACGCACCGCCGCGGCTCTCGAGACGTCCTGCCCCGATTCAGCACCGTGCTTTGTCACAGGGGCTGTCGCCCGCGTGCGCCGTGGCCCGCAGCCCTGCAGGGTGCTGAGCTCCGGGCACGCGTCGTAAGGCGGCAGGCTGTTTCTTCCACGGGCGCGACGGGGTGGGGGAGGAAAGGCAAGATCTGCGGTCACCCCGCTGAAACCGGCAGAAGATACTGGCAGGCGGGAGAGCATCTGATGAACGTGGCACGGAGGCTCCCCGTCGCGTTTGTCTTATTTTTAAAACCTGTTAGCGGGTCTGCGCGCGCGTGCGAGCTCTTACCTGGTCAGCTGTCTTCTCAGCGAGCGGGCTTTCCCCGAAACACACCGTCGCTGCAGTGGGATATTTTATTTCCCTCTGCAGAGATCCAGCGGCGGTGTCCGCTCTTCAGACACATACGAGTCAAGGACTTGTGAAGCCTGACAGAACTGAGCTGGCTACAGAAGTTAGAAGTGACATGAAGTTGCAGGGGCAGGAAAGTGGAGTTCACCAAAGGAAGTTGCTTTCTGGTTAAAAATCAGCATGCTTAATTATGCCCTTATTGTAGCTCAGTCCTGGGGGTCTCTGCTTCTCTGCCATCACACGGGAGGCTCCCAGCAAGGTACCTCTGAGCCAGCGGGACACCCCGCTGGGGAAGGTTTTGGGGAGAAAAACAGCTGCCATTTAAAGCTCTCAGCTTCTCTGCCAGGTTCAAGGGCAGGTTGCAGGGAAGCGAGATAGCAGCTGGTAACTTCGGGGGCAGAAGCTGGTGCTGGGGGATTTCGGATAGGCAGCCAGTGGCCTCTGCACCCCTCGTGTCTTTAAATGTTGTGAAGGGTCCTGAAGGAGATGGGGAATCTTTGCCAGTTATCGATCGCAGTCCTCCAGCCTCCTTCAGTGCCACCCACGTGTCTGACCCTGAGGCTGAAGACAACAGATATTTGCTCTCCTGACGCAAGACAGGTGAGATCATTGCTCGGGGATTGCCAGACGGTGCTGTAATAGTCTCATAGGTTCATGTTCTGAACGCGCTAGTTTTGGTCAAGCTTCGGAAGACAACCTCGTTGTCACCTCCAAGGCAGTTTCTTTCCAGAGAAGCTGTTGCAAACGGCAATAAAATTTGCCTTCTGCTCTCTGCTTTCTAGATAAGTGATTCTTGGGTCAGGGCAGCACCCTACGGGCTGCCCAGCACTGCAGTGCTGGACTGTGATTTCTGGCCTGAGGGCTGCCTGCCTGCCTGCCACTGCCACCCGCTCTGCCCGAGGAGGGCTGCGTAGCCCTTAAGTAACCCAGCTGCATTCAGAAAACAACCCAAGTCCAGGCTGCTCACCTGCCTTCCCCACTCTCCAGCTTGGCAGGAGAAATAGAGGTGGGTTATAAACAGAAGGGGAATGTATTGTGCCTACCAAGCTGCCAGAGCAGTGATCATGCCGCGCAGGATAGTTATTTGCTGGCCTAGAGATAACTCTGCAAGTGTATTTGCTTTTCCTGGAGAAAAATGGGCTTGTAGTCAATATTCCAGTTAATGTCCCAGTATCCAGGCTTCAGAGGGGAAGGCAGAGAGACCCCAGTGGTCACACGGTCACCTCTAAGCTGGTGGCTGTGGCTTCTTGGGGATGCTGACTCGGGTCCCCAAGGACAGCGCAGGTGGCCAAATGCTCTAAGCCCCTGTGCAATGGGGGAGCAGCAACACTTCTCCTCTCCATGCAATGTCTGAGGGATGGGAAGGAGTGGGAGAGAAGATGGGATCTGCTGAAATGAGTTTGGTGGGGTTTTTTGGGAGTTTTTTTTGGAGAGGCGGTCATGAGGGACCACAGTGCTGGTGTGGTCAAGCTTAGCTCAGAGTCCAGCCCTGTGGCTGGGCATCAGGAGTGACATGCTCATTTGTGAGTCTAACCTCTATAGCACGTGCTTTTATAAATGTACATAATGCTCCCTGGTCATGGTACTGATTTCAACCAAAATTCTGAGAAAGGAAAAGGTCCTAATTGTGCCCAGTTTACCTCACATTGTTCTAGTTCTGTTTATTACTATTATTATACGGAAGGAATTTCTTTCACTACGTCACTTCTGCTTTCCCCAAAAATAAGAGCGTCCTGACCATATCACACATTATTCAGCAAATACTTTTGGTTTTGTTACATAATTTATTTAACATTTTTTTTTTTTCATGCTGTTTAACCAGCTCCAAAATTTACATGAAGGAAATTGATTTCGGGAGCTTTTTGTCTTCCTACCTTTGAACTATTGAATGCCAATACAACTGCAAATTTCTGTTTCATAAAAACAGATTAAAGGTAACATGGAGTGTAATCTCCTTTGTGCCCAGCAAAAAGTTAATGGAATTTCATTGTTTCAGTCTCCTATGGTTACAAAAGTGCTGCCTTTTATTGCAGTCTGCAAAAACATAAATAAATCTGTGTATTTATACACATAAATGGTCACATAAGTGTTTCAGAGGAAAGAATCTCCCAAGATTGCTCTGTCTGGGTACAGGAAAAAATGTAATGAGTAATGCAAGTAAAAGCAGCAGCAAAATAGCAATTCTAACTATCCTACTCTAAAATATCAAATGCATGTAGTAACGCAGGCAAGAAAATAGGGTTTAATCAGTATTTGTTCCAGCATCTTGCAATGGATAATGTCACAATATCTTGAAATACAATTGCTTTTGTCTCTGTTGGGACACATTTTATCATAGCACAAGCACGAGTAAATAGCGTACTACAGGCGATACCTTACTTTGAGTTGTCGGTAACCAGCTTTACAGGGTACTTCGACATATGTGACTTCTGCTGGTCCCCGGTCAGGCAAAGGGTAAGTGTAAGAATAACACTGCAGTCCTTCTGTCTGAGCTGATTTACTGCACGAGTAAGTCTATCACTAATAATAGAGCAACTGAAGCCAAGGAGAACTGTAAGGCAAAGCAGGGATTTACAGCAACCAGAAAGCAAGGATTTAAAGCAGCCAGGAAGAGAGAGAATTGCAAGTTACAGCATAATTAAATCTTAATGTCAGGTGCAAAGCATTAAGGAGCTGATTTAACGGCATGCGTCCATGCAGACTCATACAAACGCTTGCATGTTTCTTAAGAGTTTTGTTGGCATCCACCTCAACGATCCCCAAATGCAGTCTGAGCAGAGATCTAATCCAGCAAGGCCCTGGATGTCCCCAAGGATGTACGTGGAGGTTGAGAGCTCTCAGCATCCTGCAGCGCCCATCTCCCATTTCGGATTGATTTGACTACTCAAACTTCTGTTAAAAATGCTTTGTTAATAGATCCATTTGGATAGGTGAGCTTTATTTACTAGGCAGACAATCCTCCTGTCATATACACTTTCTTAGTTTAGGCGCGTCAGCTATACTGTCACTGGAGAAGACCACATTTCATGGAGGTTTTAAAACAGAACCGTTATTAGTAACTTAAAAAAAAACCCAAAAAACCATTTTAACAGCCATTTGTCTTTCAGGACTCCATTGTCACCACTCCCTGTTACTTAGCATGAGGAGGGGACTCTCTTTGTTACTTTTATTCTGTATTATGAGAGCTGAATGCTGGTTTCTGATCTCTGGTGTGGCACTGCTTGAGGCTGCTGGCTTTGCTGCTTTGGATGATCTATGCTTCAATTTGCTGCTGTGCTTGTAAAGAAAAAGCCTTTAAATGTGTCCCCTTTTCTCCACCTATCTTTGGGTTTTCTCTGTTTATTAACTATACATGTATAAAAGCAATGGCTTTTAGCTTAATTTTCCATTAAGAAACAAAAGTTGTTGAGGAGTTGTTGCTATGCAGGGGCAATCTAGCTACTACAGACTAAGGCAAATTTAAAAAATATTCTTGGGTCAGTCTGGCTCGGAGAAGCATTCAAAGAGTTAGAGAAAGAAAGAATAAAGACAGCACAATAACAATGCATGGACTTAAAAGCACCAAATCTATCTCCTTAAAAACGTTCGCTACTTTTAGCACTAAAAAGATTGTTAAAATAACAACACGACCGCTGTGCCGCCGCTGGCCTCGGGGGATGCTGTGGAGGCTGGTGTGCATCATGGGCAAAGACGGAGCACAGGACCAGGGCTCTCATCCCCGCTTGAATTCACTCTCTGAACTCGAGTGGGTCAGCCAAGCCTAAATGTACAAACCTGCCCTAGAGTCAAGCCCCTGCAGCCACACGCAAGAGGTTGTTCTCCAGAAGTGCTGAGTCTTTGCAGCTTCTGTGGAAATCTGCTTTGTTCTGGTGTAAGGCAATCCTGTATTTGCTCAGCGGGACTGAAGTTACAGATCTATTTTTGTTGCTGCTTTGTGTCAATTCCCTATAAACTATTGTGTAGGACAGAAAAATTTTCTTCTCGGGGAAAAAAATACTCAGTTGCCTGTTCAGATGCATGAGAGCTGTGACCTAATCTCAGATCCAGCGTAGTCCTGTTTTCCTAATACCAGGTCTAGTCATAAAAGCTGCTGAACTGAAACTTTCTTGCTCAGATGTATCAGGCCACGCATCAGCTGGTGATGCCCTAACCAAAACATATTTAAACGATTCTCTCCATGTCTCAGAAATTATTAATTTTGTTAAATTAACCCCTCGGGTAGTACGCCATGTCAGCTTTTCTGGCCACACAGGCTTTATCTAAACATATTGGCAAACTAGTGCTTAAATCAATGTTTCTATGCCAAATCTTCATCTGGTTTAAATAGACATGATTTTATCTATTTTAAAGCTATGCTATTTTACACTAGCCAAAATAATGGCTCTTTCTTTCCAGCAAGCAGTCCTGAAAGCTTTATTAGATTGAACTTACCCGGGGTGTACATCCCAGACGATTTTGCAAAATCATTCATGCTATCTTAATCCAGAAAGAAAAAGGAGTTTTGCTGCTATTGTATTAAGTTCTTTTGTTTTTTATCATCTTAGAGCAATTATTTAACCTGATTATCATACAAGAATTTCATCTGACATTGAGTTTAGGTGTACCTGAATTCATTATACTGTCTAATTTATATTTGATATAAAATGACAATAGCTTGAAACTGTATTGACAGATCTTTATTGAAGATAATTACTCAACAGGAATCATTCTGAATGAATTAATCAGATTGAAAATTCACTTCAATTTTACAGCACTCCAGCGATAAGAAACGTAACTATACACATTTCCTTTGCTAAATTGTAGCTATAATTTTGTTTAAAACTCTTTGAATTCTTTCAGGTAAATTTGAGCTCCCCAGAGAAGCCTGTAACACCTAAGCTCAACTTCTGAGATTTGATTAATTCGCAATTCAAGATGATGTTGCTACAGGCAGATGTCTCACTCGTTTCCCTGGGATGGCAGCTTGTCACTTGTTTCAGGGAGACGGTTTGGTGGGAAGGGTGGGAGAAGCGGCCACCTTCCCTGCCGTTATCAGGAAAAGGGTCTGCTCCCCGTTTGTGGAGCAGGGGGGAACCGGCCGCTGCCGCGTGGTTCTGGTGGTGT
Organism: Aquila chrysaetos chrysaetos; assembly: GCF_900496995.4. NCBI lineage: Eukaryota > Metazoa > Chordata > Aves > Accipitriformes > Accipitridae > Aquila > Aquila chrysaetos. The sequence goes on from NC_044021.1 coordinate 18,766,104, forward strand.
GTCTCCCTCTGCCCAAACCTGAGGAGGAGCCGGAGGACCCAGGTTGCACCCCCAGGGCCTCTCTGACGATTTCAGTCACTGACCTCCATGGACCAGCCCTCGGCTCGCGTTTGAGCATCTGCATAACTTGCCTTGGGATTTCGGAGGCCTTACGCTCGGCACTTTGCAGAGTCAATCCATAGAAATGAGAAATACCGCTTGTAACTTCAGCGGCTACACACAGTTTACCTCAATAGTTGCAATAATTTGTTCTCTCAATTTTTATCTAGTTCCACTAAAAAGAGTTGTTGTAAGTGAAAACCTAAAATATACCTTCTGTTTTCTTAATCTATTAAAATTCATTTGGAAACACGGGTCCTGTGTGATATAATGGTTGTTCTCCATCTTGTACTCCTTGACTGGAAACGTATGTATGGAACTGGCTTTCTGATAATTGCCTTCTAGAGAAACTTTTTAGAAGTGATATTCAGCCAGGACATAAAACAGGAGAAAGGAGAAAAAATTTAACAGTATACCATGGGGGTGGGGAGAAAGATCAAAAATTGGCAATGCAGCTGAGATACGGCTGTGGTGCGTTCATCCAGAGAAGACATTTGGCGGCCACAATAGCTTATATATGCTTGACCTAGTAAGTGGCGTAATTGCCACTCAGACATATTGAATTAGTATTTATTTCATGTCATATTTAAAAATGAGTTGAGTCACAAAAGTGAGAAATGAAGAAGAGTGAGGACAGGAATATAGAGGTAGAAGACAGATAAAGAGGGAACGATCATGCTGAGAAATTGTATTGACAGTGAGCGTGCTATGGATAAGCTAATTCTTTCATAGACTATTAATTAAAGGTTTATTTCCTTGTGTTGAAGCATTATTGTCCTAATGCATTTAGACAGAGAGGAAGAAAGGGAAAGGATGGGGTGGATGGGGTGGATATAATTCACCATCAGGAGAAGAAAGCCACTGTATGTAAAGCAGTCCTTCCTTCCACATGTTCAGTCTCTCTCTCCTCTCCCAGTAAAATGTTTTTAGATTCTCCTCAGCATCTTCCAAATAATTTATATTATTGTGCTTCAGCTGGTTTATTTGTATTCATTTTCCTCTTAGCCAAATGGGATTGTTTATTGGGAAGCATTACAGCACATCGCTGTGTATTCCAGTTATTTTAGTTTGGCTGTGCTTGCTTCCTGCAGGTCTTGAAGGTTGCCAGCTGCTTGTTCTAAGGGTCTGAGCCAGCAAATTATCAGTACCCACCTTACCACCGATTGCTAGGACTTTCTATGGCTCTTCACAGAAATGTATACCAAAGGCTGCTGTAATTTTTATATTGCTATTCATTTCTATTGTACCGGCCCTGCATCTTCATGAGGGACTCCTCATGCAAGGCACTATCTGTGTGAGGAAGAGAAGGTGGTGGTCGTTGCCTTGGAGGCCATGCAAACACCCTTTTCTTCTTCTTCACCCCCAGGATGCTAATGGGACAGCTTCTCTGCTTCTCCTCTCCAGTTTTGGTCTGCTGGCTCGGCTCAAGTAAGGTTCTCCTGATTCGTTCCGTTGTGAGAAACAAGAGGAACACTGGTTTTTTAAATACACACTGGTACCAGCCTCCCTCTTGCCAGCACCACTTGGATGGCTGTGTAATTCTATTAATTTTGGCTGAATAAGTTGATTGATGCTGATTTAGGTGAGAAAAGAATCAATCTTGTTACTGCAAAAGTTGCTAACAGATTTGCATTACCTTATATCAGATTTATTTTCCTGTCCCTGTTATAACATTCCTTTCCTTATTTAATATGGTTTTGCAGAATTTCCGGTAGACCCTGATAAACCAACTGAATATATTGTGCGAACTTGCTCAGTCTTTCTAGGAAAAGAAATAAAAATACTGTGTGGGATAATGCAAAGGAATTTTCCATACATTTAGGCCAAGCACGGGTGTAAAAAGTGGAGCCTGATGTGGGAAGCTAGCTCCCTGCTTTTGCTCGCTTTCACAACCCTAATTACAGACCTGTGAATTAGATGCAAGGGAAGCTGGATTTCCCAATTGCGCTGATGAACTCAGTGTCACATTTTACAGCTAGTCAAGTAATTTCACATACGAGTTGTTATATAAAACCCCTAAACCACCTGAAGGAGAAAGCAGAAACCTCACTGGAGAAAGGTTCATGTGTGTTGGCCAGCTGTTGTCCCACCAGGAACCAATTTGCTTCCAGTACCAATTCCCGTTGTAAAACCTAGTTTGGAAGCTGTAGGTTTTGCAAATAGGCGAGGGCAAATGGTGCACAGTTCAGCAGATGGACTTGGTCTACTGTGTGGAAGCCAGGCGCTGGTGGAGAATTCTTGGATGTCTTAAAGAATAAAAAGTGTAGTTACAGTCTATGCAAATATTTGGTATTGCACGAGCACAGTGTAAGTCTGGCTTCAGCAGAACTGCTGGCCCGTAAACTAATTGTGTTCTACATCTTTGGGCAGGGAAATGTATCCTGCCTTAGCCCAGTAACATAGTATTTTAGAAGGATGACTAAAAAAATGAGATAAAAAGCAAAGAAATTTTAAAATTTTTTAGATCCTACAGAGGGGCCCCCCCCCCCCCCCCAAACGAAAATAAACCCCACCCAGAATAGAACCTTAGAAAGCAGGAATATCACTGAATGAAAAAGGGAGCATGGACTCTAGGACATCTAGTAGGCAAGGGCCAGGAGGTTATTTCAACCAAACAATTGGAAAATTAAAATTCTACTGTATTAAGCCAATAAAAAGAAATTAAACTACAGTGGGAGATACACAAGAAGGAAATTAGAAGAGCTAAACTGCAAAGAGCAAATGGTACAGATATTTGGGAGGGGTGGGAAGAAGCGCAAAACTGAAAAACGATAGCAAGAAATCCTTGAAGTGTATCAGGAGGACAGAACTTGGAAAAGAGTTGAATTATGGAGAGTTAAAAGGATCACTTCAGAAACATGGATGTCACTGAGCCATTGACAAGGCACCTACACAAGAGTGATTCTTTTTTTTTTTTTTTCTTTTTTTCTGATGATTGCTAGAGGTACTATTCAAAACTATGCAGAGCAAAAGGTGTTGAAAGAACTGGACAAACTGGAGAGTAGAAAATCTCTAGAACTCTTAAGCTTGGTGAAACATAAAAATGACAAAAGGGCTGAGTTAGTAGTAAGAGCATTCATCTGTCATCCAAACAGGCTTTATACTGGGATGCTAGAAGGTATTAAATGTCCCTGATGTTTGAAAGTCTCTTCTGGGGAGTAAGACAACTGCAAACCACAAAGTCTTATTTGTGAACTTTGTAAGTTAAACCACAACAGATCACAGAACAATTGGAAGATATGGTTATCAGATAATTTGACAACAATTTTAATGAGATGGTATTGTAAGAGGTATTCAACAGGAAAATCACAACTGGGAGTAAAAGGTAGATAGGTAAAATGGTGGAGAATAAGAAGTGGAGAGAATAGTTGGATTTGGTCTTTGAGAAGACCTTTGCAAAACAATTATCACTGTCAGGATCTAGAAGCTAGGTTTTTGTCCTGGATTAGGGTCTAGAAGCTAGGCTTTTGTTCTGGTTTTGGCTGGGATAGAGTTAATCTTCTTTCTAGCAGCTGGCATAGTGCTATGTCTTGGATTCAGTATGAGAAGAATGTTGATAACACGTTGATGTTTTCAGTTGTTGCTAAGTAGTGTTCAGACTAAAGTCAAGGATTTTTCAGCTTCTCATGCCCAGCCAGCAAGAAGGCTGGAGAGGCACAAGAAGTTGGCACAGGACAGAGCCAGGGCACCTGACCCAAACTGGCCAAAGGGGTATTCCAGGCCATGGGACGTCATGCCCAGTATATAAACTGGGGGGAGTTGGCCTTGGGGGGGGAATCACTGCTCGGGAACTAACTGGGCATCAGTCAGTGAGTGGTGAGCAATTGCATTGTGCATCACTTGGTTTGTATATTCCAATCCTTTTACTATTTTTATTGTAGTTTTATTATTGTTATTATTATCATTATTAGTTTCTTCCTTTCCTTTCTGTTAAACTGTTCTTATCTCAACCCACAAGTTTTACTTCTTTTCCCGATTTTCTCCCCCATCCCACTGGGTGGGGGGGAGTGAGTGAGCGGCTGCGTGGTGCTTAGTTGCTGGCTGGGGTTAAACCGCAACAGCTTTTCAAATTGTCTTTCTTCATCTCTCTGTGTTTAAACCTTTGCTGATCTACCCTTGCCAATCTCAACTGGTATGGGGAGGAGAAGGCAAAAAAGGAGTATGGAACTGTAGCGAAAGAGTAGTTGCAGAAAGGCTGCAGAAAATCAGAACAGAGTTAGGGTGGCATTCACAGATGGTAAAATTGTGCTGGTGGCTTCCCCTGGGTTTGGCATTTGGTGAAAGGGAGCTCAAGAGAACCTAGAGTACTTCAAAAGGTGAACAGGAGATTTTTTTTTAAGCAAATCTGTACTTGGAAGAGAAGAGAGAGTAGTAGATGACTGCAGTTTTTGTTTTCCTCATGTCTTACATGTTTGTAACAGTGTTCTGTAGTAAGTGAACAATTTTAAATATTAAAGTGATTTTAGAACAATGTGAGTGATGGATATGCCTTCACCTGGGACATAACATTGAATTTTAGCTACCCCTTCTCTAAAAAGATGCAGCATGTAGATTTAAGGGAGAGAAGAAGAAAACAGCTGAGTTTTGGCAAGAATATAGATTCTCCTTCTTCAAGATGCGAGGGAACATCTGACTGCTGGAGCATTTTAAAGAAATTCCTGTAGCAGGAAGGCATCCCTTAGTTGTCCACTACAGAATTTCTCGTGTGCCCTGTGACGCTACTCATATCATGGCAATACAACTTCCAGCAAAGGAATTTCGATGGAAACTTTTAAGGCTGCATGTTCTCGCTGAATGCTAGTTTATGCTGCAAAGAAAGTACCATGTGACAAAAAGTAGAGATTCAGATTGTACCCTTTACTTTTATTGCTCAGTCTGTTCCATAGCACTGCCCAAGTCAAATTTGCAAGGTTAAGCTCAAAGTTGTTCACACTTTATGATAAATCTGAGACCAGCAGCGAGGTTTAGGGCTTTCATCCTTTTGCTAACATTCTTATCTTTCAAGGTCTGTGATAAAAAGTTGGACTTACCCAGGGTCCCTTGCATTGCTCTCTGTGTTTGAGGCAAGTTGTTCTTTGGAGTGTGGATATAATTCCATTTGATTTCGGTATGAGTTTGCCTCTTGTTTTTATTGGAAAGAGCATTGGAATCAGCTTATGTTCTGAAACATTTTTATCTTGTGGTTGAAAACTGGACATTTGAGTTGTATATATAGTTTTGCTTAAACTCGTATCACACTGTACATGGACGTTCTGAACTATTTTTGTGGAGATTCTGTCATTTATTACTTAAAACAACTAACAAGTTAAATCCATGAGATCCAGAATTATTTCAAGCTTTGTCTCACAGATGGGGAAACTCATACTGAAAGAATTAAAGGTAATTTGAGTGGTTTAATCCTAGAAAACCATAACTGGCAACTAAGTCACTGGCGTTGATCTTACAATGTGCTGAGCACACAGTATTTCTCTAGATTGTTGTGGAGGTACATTTTCTTACCTTGACGTGTATAGAAATATTACAGGAATTGGAGGGCTGAAAGCCAGATGCTGAGATCAGATAATATGAAGGATGTGTAACTACTGCACAATAATGGCTTTCATATAAAATAAAGGCTTGTTAAGAGAGTGAAGAACATCCGTACTGGAAACGTCCTATGATCTGATCTTGGTTTATGGTACAGCCTAAGTGGTTAACCTGCAGCTTTTTTCCAATGCAGTTATGCCAAATTATCAAACTGAAGTATACTGTTTAGTAGTAGCAGTCAGAAAATGTACTAAAGGTGTACTAGCACCGAGGAGTGTAGTCCATTAAAAAAACAAACCAACCAACCAACCAACCAAAACTCCTCATGCACCGTCCCCCGTGTTCCTTCAAGAGGTAAAATCCTTTATTTGCCCTAACTGGAGTAGGGGCAAACTGCCTAAGGAAGAAATATGGGACTGATTTATGTATGTTATCAACCTCCTCCCACCCTGCCTGAAACAATCCAGTATCTCAGCCCAGCTCATCTGGTAGCAGAAACTTATGAGTCACTTTTGCACTACCTGACCCCGACACCAGCAAATAAATCCCATGGGCTGTAAGGGACAGTTAGAGTGAGAAGAATAAGAAAACATATGGCCAGATCAAGAGATGTGTCTGGTTTGTAATCTGAAGAAATACACCTTCAGATTTTCCCTTTTGCTCTGAGAATGCAACTTTTAATCTTCCTGCTGCCATGGAAAAGCTTGGTCACCCTTCTCAGATAAAGCAGTCTACTTATCTCGTCAATTCCCACTCACCCATTATTTATTTCACAAGTTAGAAAGCTGTCAGCATTGCGTAAGAACCATCAGCATTAATATTTGATGACCAGAGCTGCCATAAGCATAACAAAACTGATATACTGCTAGCAGCCATTAAATATTCTGTTTACTCCATAAGTGTACGTTTTTAGAAATCTATTGAGAAACACTGTCCAAGGAGATTTGAAGCTGGGTATTTATTATGAATCTTAGTTTTGAATATAAGTGATACACTTCACTGAGAGTCTAGTCAACATTTACATCCTCAGTGAATATTTCTACATTTAATGAATGCTTAGAACGCGACATCGTTTTTGCTTCTGACTATTGTGCAATGAAATGCAACGGCTTTTCAGTTTACACTCTACTGGGATGCATTTGAAAGCCACATGAATGTGCCTGTGTTTTAACAGGCACCAGTATTTTAAAAGGTGGAAAATTTTTAAATTGTATTTTATGCAATACTTGGTTGTAATTGCATATTTTTGCAATTTTTAATCCTGTTAAAACTTTAGTAGCTCTGCCTTTACGCAAGAAAATCTCCCTGGATTTGTAAGCAGACTTCTTTGTGTTTCGCTATCTCTGTTTAATGCAGCAGATATTTCATTTATCTGTGCTGAAATGTACAGCTTCAGTGACTTATACTGTGAATAACACCAGCTCTTTCTCCGAACTTCAGAGTTATTTTAGATATAAAAAAAATAAATTTGCAACCTGATTTGGATTATATTTATTTTTATTGCAGAACTCAAAAATTTGTTAATGGTTCCAACTAGAAAGCTAGTCAGGAGTGTTTATTAGGGACCCGTACTCAGCTGTGTGGGATATTTAAGCGAAGATGCCAAACTGGGGCGACAGGGGGAAGAAAGTTTGTCACTCAGTAGTTCCCCCATAGAGAAGCTGTTGAGATTTTTTGAAAAGGCTGCCATTTATTTTAGTAAAGATGTTGGGTACTAAGTATTTCTGAAAATATTTTCATTCTGGCCCCAGAATGAAGATAGTTTGCACAGGAGGCTGGGAAAGCAGGGAATAAAAATGGACAGCGTACACTCAGGGGGCCAGAGCAGACAGAGATGGTTTTCCAGGAGTTACCAAAATGAGCACCACACACAAATTGGTGATTTAAAGTGATGTCCGCCGTTCCCGTGCTCATGGAAAGGACAATAGTATTCTCTGTGTTTCTACATTTTATCCCAAAGGCTACAAGTCAGAAAGGAAAATCAATCTGGTGATACTTAACTTGCAAGTTTTACTGTAAGAGATGAAAAGCTCTTTCAACCAATGTTTTTGTATTTACAGATTGCAAAAATTGTCAAATTTTCCAGAAACTTCTGTAAACTTTTAACCACACTCACAGCTTTGCATACTTTTACAGACTTTTGTGGCAGTATTTATGAGACATTCTTCATCTAATAGCAGATTTTTTTTTTTAATGACTTTTATGTGAAGTCTAGTTTGACTAACTTGCAATTAGATGTATATCGTTTAAAAGCCCTGAGCAATGAGCAGAATTCCCTGCGCCTTACTCTTAGCACTCATCAAAATAAATAAAAAATTCCCTTGTTCAACCATGGCAAAGCAGAGCAGTGGTGGCAATCTGGAGCCACCATGCCGCGTTGCCTCTCAGGAACAGGAGCCTTTTCTTCTTTGCAAACAAAGACTGTGGATCTGATTGACCTGGATATTTTAAATCTGCACCTTTTAAAAAAAAAAAAAAGTTGACACCATTTTAGTAGACAGGGAAAACAATGCAAAACATTCAGAAATGAAAGTGAAGTATCAGTTGTACCTTTTAAAATGTTTTTTCTTTTTGCCAGTGTTTCTAATGTCGCTCTAGGAGTCTGAAATTAAACCATTTCCCTGTTGATTTGGCTTGGCTTTTTCCAATTGGAAAGAAAGAAAAGAATATGCTTTCCTTTTTTTCTTCTTTTCCTAGCATTGCAAAAGCCCCGCAAGGATTCCCTTCAAAGAAATCTGATCAGTGATTTAACACAATATAAAAAGTTATGTAAAAGCACTAAGAAATATTCTCATAGAAGCCATTTGGGAATAAAAAAGAGACAAAAACAAATGTTTCAGCCAACATTTCCAAAGGAAGATCTATCATTTTTATTATTATTATTTTTAGACTCATTTTTTTGCCTCATTCAAGCACACAAAGAATTGACTTTTCATACGTGTCTTGTGCCAGAGCCCAAGCTGGGAACAAGGTGCCTGTCTGCTCTTTAGCATTTGATATGGTGGAGTTGAGGATCCTGAGGGGAGGGAACAAGGCTAAAAGCAAGATTATAACCCTGGACTTCAGGAGAGCAGGCTTTGGTCTCTTCAGGGATTTGCTTCGAAGAATCCCACAGGAAGTGTCCCTGAAGAGGAGTCCAGGAGAGCTGGTTGATTTTTCAAGGATCACCTCCTCCCAGCTCCAGAATGGTCCATCTCAATGAGCAGGAAATCAAGCAAAGGCAGCAGGGAGACCTGTGGGGATGAACAAGGAGCTCCTGGCAAAATTAAAATGCAAAAAGGAAGCATGCAAGAGGTGGAAGTAGGTGCAGGTGACCCAGGAGGAATATAGAGACGCTATCTGAGAGTGCAGGGATGGGGTAAGAAAAGTCAAAGCCCATCTGAAGTTGAACCTGGTGAGGGACATGAAAGGCAACAAGAAGAGCTTCTCCAGGTACATTAATAGGAAAAGGAAGACTAGGGAAAATACGGGCTTGGTGCCGAATGGGGCAGGAGACCTGGTGACAAAGAATATGGAAAAGGTCAAAGTTCTCAATGCCTTCTTCCCCCTGGTTTTTACTGTAAGACTGGACTTCAACAATCCCAGGCCCCTGAGACCAGAAGGAAAGTCCCGAGCAAGTAAGAGTTGCCCTCAGTGGAGGAGGACTGGGTTAGGAAGCACTTAAGCAAACTGGACACATTCAACTCCATGGGACCTGATGGGATGCACTCAGGAGCACTGAGGGAGCTGGCTAATATAATTGTGAAGCCACTCTTGATAATCTTTGAAAGGTCATGGCATTTGGGAGAGGTTCTTCAGGACTGGAAGAAAATAAATGGCACTCCCTGTCTTCAGGAAGGAGGATCTGGAGAACTACAGGCCAGTCAGCCTCACTTAGACCCCTGGGAAAGTGATGGAAAAAATCTTCCTGGAAACAATTTCCAAACATATGAAGAACAAGAAGGTGACTGGGAGTAGTCAGCATGGACTTAGGAAGGGGAAAGTGTGCTCTGCCAACCTGATAGCCTTCTACGATGAAATTACTCCCTCAGTGTGTTAGGTTATGTGATAAAGCTCATCTGCACACCCACAAAGGAGCTCAGGGACACAACAGCAGTGGGAAAGCCTGAATAATATCCTGCTGGGCTAAACCCAGGGCCATCAGCCCATCAAAGGCCCATCTGCACAAGTCCAGAGGAGGACGGGGACACAACGGCAGATGGGAACCCAAGCTGAGGACTCCTGAGGGACAATCATCCTGCCTGGGCCCCTCCCAGGGCTGTCCTAACAGAGTCCAGGCATGAAACCCATCACCATGAGTCTTGGGGAGCAGCGTCCTTGGAGACATTCAAAACCCAGCGGAACACGGCTCTCAAAAACTGGCCGTAGTTGCCCCTACTTTGAGCAGGGAGGTTGGACTGGCTGATCTCCAGAAGTCCCTGCCCACCTCAACAGTTTTGGTAATTGGGTGACACCGGTGTAGCTGGGGAGCAGCACAGCACAAGTTGGGAACTCAAAACATCCTCTCCTGTGCTGTCGCCGAAGGAATCGGTGAGCACGTCGCTCGCCTCCGAAGGAAGGAGCAAAAGAGTGAGTGCGTGCCGGCGGGCACCCTCCCGCTGCACGCCTCTGCCCCTCGCCCTGCCGCCTCTTGGCTCGCGCGTGGGTGCGAAGCCTCTTGCTCTTGGAGGGGGGGTTAGGGCGTCCAGGGGTGCTGCAATAAAAACAAAAGCCAGGCGCGAGCAGGTTCCCCGCTTTGCCGAAAGCGAGGTAGCCGGGAGCGTTTCCCGGAGCGCCGTCAGCGCGGCGGCTGCCCTTCCCTTCTCCGGAGGGGGAGGTCAGTCTTGGGGGTCCGGCTGCCCTTCGCACCCCCTTCCCGGCCACAGGCCAGGCTACTCTCTAGAGGCATCCTGCTTTAGCACAGGGTAAATAGTATTTAATCTAGTAAAATTCCTCCCGATAGCTCTAGACTGTTTTTTTTAAAAAAAAAAAAAAAGAAAGGCTGCCGGTTAATTTTGGGTAGTCGTTACTGAGAGAGTTAAAACCATGGGGAATTTTATTGGTCTGCTGTGATACAAGTTAAATATAGGGGCACCAGGAATTTCCCTCCAGGCCAGATAAGTCCCACATAAAATATTTGAACTTTGCAGGCATGCACACCCCATAAGGCAATGCCGAGCATTTCATCCAAGTAATAATATGAAGAGGGCCTGCTCTCCAGTATTGCAGCAGCCCCGTGTGAGAGGGTGGCTGATTCCTTTTGTCTGTGTTTTATTCTTATGCTGCTATGCATGAGGTCTGTACACCATCCTCCTTACTCCTGCCTGTGCATTCCTCTTCTTTGATCCTTCCCAGCACTGTGGAACCTAATTCACACTTACTCCTTTGTGTGGAATTAGTTCAATAATTTCACCTGGGTTACTCCAGCATTCTCACCAGCACACCTGAGAGAAGTATCATCTTATTTACCTGTTTTTTAAGGTTCCAGAATTTACTCTCTCATTCCTTAAAACTCCATGGGAGGTGTTTATTTCGCTTGGCACTCAGTGTAAACTTAAATTAAAAGGAATAATAAAAGAGAAAAGAGAATAAAAGAGAAAAGAAAAAAGAAAGACTAGCTACGTTTCCTGTTCCTCAATGAAGGAGCTAATCGGTCTGTCCTGGAAGCACTCCTCTTTGGATAAATCACAGACCTTCACTCCCCGTGCAGGCACCTAGAAGTCCCCAGAGAAACGTTACTGTTCCAGTGTAAACTACTACTCACATGTAAGTACTCACGGACAGCTTGCAGCCTGAAGAGGAAGGGAACAAAAGATGTCTGGTATGAAAGAGCAGGTCAATAGAATTATTCCTAGAAACTTTTCAGATGTTTTTAAAATGAGCTCACTGTGTTAATTACTGCTGCTTTTTTTTATGGCTGTGCATGCTGGTAGGGTAGAGGAGGAGCGTGCTACAGCCAGGCACTTGGGTTTTGCATGCTTTACAACCTTGGCCAAAGAGAAACCCTCTCCTGAATGTTTTTATAGGTTATTTAGGTGTCGACTGAGATCCCAGATTCTACTGAAAAGATATGTATTGCTCTAAACAGTACCTGTCTCAGTAGCGAGATATTAAGTGGATTAAATATATAACGTTTCCCAAAGGAAGGAGTATGCTTGTAACAAATGTGACTCTTAAAACCTGATATTTCTGGGAGATAAAGACAGACAAACAGTTCCCATTAGCTTTCCTCCCTCCAACACGTACATGTCACTGTGAATGAAAGTTCACAAGTAATTAGATACCATAAGGACAAGGTGAAGTTCCCGAAGAATATTGATTTTTAAGTAGTGAACATATTTTCTTGGTTACATTATTCAATACAGATTTCCCCTTTTCTGACTGCAGAAAACTTTGCTGGAAGCATATTTTTACTTGCCTTGGCCCTACTGATGTGAGTAGGGTGACACAGTAGAGAGGTCTATGGCTAATGCAAGTGCTCAATTTAATGATGGGCTGCAGGGCTGGGGCTCTCGCCATAAAACTGCACCCAGAAAAGTAGCATTTTGGGGGGATGGAGAAGGGGGCCTGCTGTATTAATAAACACCTACAGATTGACAAATTTAAAACAATCTGAAACAATTTGTCATTTGGTGTCTCAAGAATAATCTTAAAAGAATCTAAATTGTAGTGATTTATTTAAATGAAACCTGTGGGAAATCTGCACTCCCTGTGCTTGAGTAGCTCAGAGGAACAGGTTGTGCTCCAGTTCCCTTAGATGGGGAATTCCTTCCAGGGGGACCCGTTTCTGCTCTTCTTTTGGGAGAACGTTGTCCACTTCGTTGTCGCTGCCGGAGGTAAATGAATTAGTAACATGAACAAATACGGAAAATCGTAGCAAGCTAGCAACACTTACAACAAAAAGGACAACATATATATGTAGTTAAACTCAGGATTTCTTCCAGAGGAGAATATATGAAAAAAGCCATACAAACCTGTTTTCTTTGTTTTGTAAGCTGTATTTTTTCAAACACATCATTTAAAGTTTCTGCTTATTCTCTTTTAATCTTCTTCCAGTAAAATAAAAAGTGAAAATAAATATTTTTAACCTCTCCTTGTGCCTCTGGCTTTTGGTACTTAAAGGGAAGTTAGTTTCCTGTGTTGTACAAGATGATTACTTTAAAAGTTGTATTGTCTCAATCATGTCTTAGAACTTTTCTGTTACAGAAATATTACTCTGTAGCATTCTCCTGTGCCTGCAGATATTAACAACAGTGTCGGTCAGACCAGACTATCAAATGAATTTACCAGACTAACAGCAAAGTAGAATCAATTGAACCTTCCTCAGAGTCGAGTATCTTATCATCCATACGCAGTAGGTAAGTTGGGCAACCGCTGTAAAAACTGAAGCCGTGTGCATGTGTTTAATGGTGATAAACAGAAGTAATTATTGTGCAAAACCATTTGATGCAAAATTCCTTCATCTACAGAATTCCTCCGTCCTCAGTTTGTATTGCCTCTCCGCCTTAAATCAGATACTTTTCCTGGTGAAAATACGATTATTGAAACAAATGAGCAGACCAGAAACAAGCCTGCCAGCTGCCTTGCGCTCACCTTGCCTGCCCGCTTGCTGATTAGCACAAGGGGACACGCTGCAAACTTCCCGCAAACAAAGCGCGAAGCAATCGACTGCTCCGAGCTCAGCGGCAGCGCGCTAGCCGAAATTATTATAGCGTTACCGGCTGCAGCGTGAAAACCTCAGAGCCGAGAGAACCAGGTATGTGTGCATGTGTTCAAGAGCAGCGGGGAAGAGACCGTCACTGCAGTTTAGCTAGACCAGGCACGCAAAAAGGGAAGGTGCAGCCTGCGAGTGTGACCTCTCCAGAGAAAGGGTCAGATCAGCAGCAGCGCCCACCGCGCCGTAGGATGTTTTGCTGATGCTGCGCCCGATTCGTTTTCTCACTGCCTTCCTGCAAAACTGCAGACGTCAGTTTTGCAGTTAATTGTGTTCTTGGAAGTGACAGACCAGGAAATTCTGATTGAAACACCCGTTTAGGAGGCTCTTCTCAGTTACAGGCAGTCTGCATCAATCAGTAAAGCTGTGCCGTGAAAAGTCATTTCATTTTGTGGAGGATTTCGATATTGCAAAATCTGGTTTCATTCCAAATTGGAATGAAACCTAAATTTCAACATTTTCCATGAAAGGGAAAACCCTTGGGGTCACTGCATTTCTGGCAGGCTGCTGGAGAAGGGAGGGTGCTGGAAACCCTCAGGCTCTCATCCCAGGGCTTTCCATGTGACTGGCAGGACTGGGACCAGTGAGCCTGAAAACCACAGGGTCTCCCACTTTCCTGGGGAGCTGCAAGGCTGCGAGCTGCTGATTCTGTTCATCGTTCCCCAGCGGTCTGCACGGTGATCTCTGGAGAGCTCGGTGCTGTGGCCCCAGCTCTGCTCTCCCTCCTCTGTGTGTGAGCTGGTCCAGTCTGCTGCACCTGTTTGCTTCATGGATTTGGATTTCTAGATGCATTCCCAAAGTGCAGACCCTCTCTGAGCATCCCCTTCTGAGAACTGAGACCTTGGTATCCAGCTCCGTAGGGGTTTTGGAGTTGAGCGCTAAGTGTATGTGCAAAAACATTGGAGCTGATTTGTCTTTGGGGCCAGCTCAAATCTTTGTCAAGGCTGAACTTGACCTCCATGTAATGGTTTGCTGTCACCGATGCAGATCCTGAGACTGGTGTCAGGTCTCAGAGATTCCCTGATGGCTTAAACCCTTTCCCAGAGCACCAGTTCTGTGGGTATTCTGGCAGATTGCCTCCTCAGGGACACATGATAGCTGAAGTGCATACTGCAGCCTTTGCATGAGGTTTCCAACCACATCCCCGTTCCCCCCCTTACCACCCCCTCGACACTATTTATTTTAGGCAGCACAAGATAAATACAGATCTAGGCAAAACAATAATATGTCTATGTGCCATATCACGCCTCGGTTTTCTCATCGTACTGGACATTCTTGAGTGCTTTCTGGGGCCGTGCTCTCAGGAACACAGAGCCTCTTCTCTCTGGACCTGATCCTACAACATGGACCACAACAGTTTTCCTCTCCTTTTTGTGAGCTCTGACCCCTTCTTTCTTCCAGCATTAGCACCAGACAGTCAAAATGATGTCACTTGGCACTATTTTCTTTAGCACATCTATCGCACTGCCTAAACCTATTGAAAATGTCAGTGACCCATCTAGTCCCTTACCTAAGGTAGAATTTCACCTCTCACATATATACATGCACACTTCATCCATCCATCCATCCATCACCTAAGCAGTAGCCCGGGAAAGGTCTCCGAAAGCAAGAGGTCACATAGCAATCAACAACTGGACATTTTCTGTAATCAGGGTCTCTTCAGAGGATTCAGTGTAGATGAGTCAACATTCTCCAATGGGCAGAAAATACTTACTTCAGACAGTTTCTGACCACAGAGAACCATTAAGTGCTGTACTTATGATTCACTCTGAGAATGAGCATGCCAAGTTGAAGTGACTGGAAGAGGGGAAAAGGTTTCTAGGGATAAGAATTGTTGCCACCATTCTCAATTTTAAATGAACCTGAGGACATGAGGTGCCCCGTTAGAATACTGTGTGAATGTAGACACACTCTACAGCTACCTCAAGAGCCAAATCATGCTTTTAAGGGCCTTGTCTGAGCATCTTCAGCTCCACCTGAAGTCAATGAGGGTTGATGGTGCTTAGCATTTCTGAAAAATAGGCCTAACATGCACTGGGTTGTGTTGGTGTTTAGCCAGGTGCTTAGGAAGTAGAGTCTTCTCCCTCCCTCTGCAGCTTTGGGCCAATCTGTTTTCTTGCAACAACACAGAACGATACTAAGAATTTATATGTTTTTTGAATGGTGGCAGACATGTGATGGAAACCTCCGTATGTAGTCTGGATACAGGTCTGCTTTTTGTCTGTTCGTTTGTTTGTTTGACCATCTAGAAACTTTCTATGGGAGGAGACCAGAAGAGTTTTGCTTGTTTACCTTGTCAAAACCCAGGCTGCAAGCGGTTATAGGAGTGGTGTATAAATACTGGGTAAACAGTGGAAAGATCATTGAAGCTAAAGGACAACGTTAGCTAAGAAAAGCTCAAGCTGGAAACGGGGTGTTTCTAAATGGACAGTATCTTTTTAGGGGAAATAATAGAAAGAATTGTCTACCCCCTTCTTTTTAAAGACAGAGCTTTATCATTTATTCAGATTCAGATACAGTATGTCTGCCAGCCACAGCAGGGAACAAAAATCAGACACACACAAAATCTTCCCAGCTCTAAGGTCCTACAAGTATCCTTTCTGCAAGAGCCTGTGCTATTGAACTGATAGAAAGCTGCCAGAAAAGGAACAGTATTTGAGCCTAAGCCTGCTCATGGTGAATTCATTTGAAAATTGAAGCAGATGATTTCAGGGTAATTATTATTATGTTGCTTGCTTAGCTGCAGCTGTGATTTCCTTTTTGCATAGTGTAGACAGAGCTTTACAGAATGTTTCCCAGCACCTTCTGTGATAATTGACAGCTATATGTAAACCCTGCCTATTGTTTCAGCTAGCACAACATGTTCTTAATTGCATGTTTCAGATTAGAAATGGATTGAAAAATGAAAAGACAAATAAAGCAATAAAATCTTTAGAATTTGTTTCACTCATTCACTTTTTATATATACTCTTGGGTATATTCTCCTCCTGTCACATGCATGTGAACCCAAATGGTATTTAATGGAAGCTTTGTGAAAAAGCTGAGAAAAGACCATACTTCTCCGAAATTCAAGTGGTACTTTGATATATATCGGGTTGTTCATGAGTATTTGAGAGACTTTTTCCATCCAAAGGAATATTCTCTATCTTATTTCCTTTGCCCTATTATCTTTGGAGATTATTTATGTTTAATAAGGCCATGGCATCAAAAAAAATGCAGGGCTAGATTGTGCCGCCTACCCAGAACGGTGTGTAGGAGTCTGATGACTTTTTTCCCCTCAAAAAAAGGTCCCACAGGCATGCAACCTGCCCCCGATGACCCTTGCTAGGATGAAGGCGGAAGACACACAAGACCTCTGCAGAAGGTTTGCTGTAGGAATGAGAAGGGCATGTTGTTGCTTAAGACATTAAGCTATAGGAGATAATGAAATCATGGCCTCTAGCAAAAGACGGAGACCTACAAGACATAACAGCAGATGGCCAAGGCTCCGTGCCCAAGCTACACCGCCTCAGCAGCAACTGCTTAAGCTTACCTTACTACCACAGCTAATCATCACCCCAATTAGCCACAATGGAGGCTTTGCTAAAGCAGGTTTGAGGAGAACCGTATAGATGCACGAAAGTAACACAGCGAGGAGACATGAGGAGCAGGTGGAGATGACAGAAAGATTTGGATGCAGAGTGCCTTTCTCCATTAAGAGAATTCTTGCAAAACAGGCTTGAATGGAGGATCGAAGGACTTATACTTTTAAATTGGAAAACAAAACCAAATTTGAAACACTATCACTAACCCAGTAGACCAGCAATAATCAGAAAGCCAGAGAATACTGTATGACACTGGAAAGGATTTTATGCAGATGATGTCATTCTTTCTTTGAATGAATGCTATTAATCTGCATCTGAAGCATAACATGAGGTAATGGAATACATTAATTGCTGCAAGCTGCCAGTGTCTCTAGGCCAGTGGTTACCAACAGCTCTGGAGCCAGCCTCTTAGCAGTTTTCCTCCCGGCCTTTGTCCCCAGCAGATAACTTCCACCTTTGCCCACAGATTCCCATTTCAGCTTTCCACCAGCCAGAGCCTTCGCTGCTACTTCCTCTCCTGTGTTCCAGCTCCCCGTGCTCCTGCTGCTTTTTCTTACTGCCAGCTCCAAGAACAAGACCGCAGACCCCAGCAGAGCTTATTCACTTGGCCCCTGCGCTCTGCAGAGCCTCACCTTCGACGTGGACGTACCTCGCTGGTTGGGAAGGGACGTCTTCAGTTGCCTGGATTGCTCCCCTAGCTCAAATGCAGTGGTGAAAGGCAAGGTGAATGCAGAGGAGCCGTGTGGCATTTTTTCCATCACAAATTAAAAAAGTGTGGGGGAGCTCTTTGGTTCAGGTGGGAGCTCATTATTGCGTTCTTCCAGGTTCTCAGCTTTTGCTCAGGAGGGAACTTCAGGGGAGGTTCAGAGCATTGTGTAAATGACCTTGCAGAGCAAGCTATTAGCATTCACTATGTCCACTAGTAGTAACTTGCGCTAGGGCAATAGCACTTCCCTTCGTGTTTGGGGTTTTGGGGGGTTGGTTTGTTGGGGTTTTTTTGGTCTAACTAGATTGTACATCCTTTGGAGCAGATTCTTCTATGTCTAAGATAAGTACAGGCAGATAACTGATACTCAATACAGCTTTTATAGTAATGTATTAGAAGGATAAAGATAGTCCTGGCTATTTTTAGAGTGGTATAAGTGCCAGGTTGCTGACCCCATGGTCTGGCCTGCCATTCCCTGAGGACCAGATCTCAAACTCTGTATCTCAAGTTGTAAGCAAGCAAAAGAATTTTATTTGTGCAGCTGACATGCTGAGGTACTGAAGGTGTCTGAGATCAGGTTAAGATGTCTGTATGGACAGAGCCAACAACAGCTCCCACTCAAGCCTGAGGTGAAAGGGACAAAACCAGACTGCTTCTGTAGTTCCTGCTGCAGGCTTTTTTTGTCAGAGCTAATTACCAAAATATTCAGAGCCCCCTTCTTTCCATCATTGGTAATCCATCCACGAGCTAACAGTCAAGCAGTTTGGAGGGAGGAGAAGCTGTGGAAGAGGAGACTGGGAGCCAGGTTTTAAGGGATGACTGAAGCAGATGAAGCTAAGAGGAAGATGACAAGCTTGATAAGCAGATGGAGGCTAATGGAAAAGGAGGACGAGAATGGGAACTGGGAGAGAGGAGTCAAAACTGCTTCACCAGTGTGAGACTGATTGGAAAATCAGTCTGGCAGTGAGACAGGGGAAAGGAGTTAGGATGAGACAAAGCAGAAGACTGGAGCTGGATGAAGCATGTACAGAGGAAGCCTGGTAGGCTGAGAGACTTTTTAGGAGGAGAGCTTTGGGGGAGAGCTGGGACTGTCTGGGCAAGGAGGGAGAAGGCAGAGAATTCATCTGGGGCAGAGAGACTGTACAGTAAGGGGATGCTGGTGAAGGAGAGGGACTGAGAGGAGGAAGAGACTCAGCAAGTGGAAAGTATAGTTGGGCAAGGAGCCTGAGATGGGGACTGACAGCCCAAAGGAGGGAGAAAGGAAAGGATTCAACTGGCAAGGAGAAACAGATAGGGCTGAGGAGTGCACTGACAGAGAAGAATCAAAACAGGAGCATGGTAGTGGGGTGGGACAGAGTCAATCAAGCTTGGGAAGGAAAAGCAGAAGAGCATGTCCCTCTTGTAGCACGTATTTCTTTGGTTCATCCTTTCCAGTGTCAGCAAATAGCACTGAAACCTACTGACAAAGCGTGTGTGTGTGTGTATGACATAACACACACACGTACACAAACATGGACACAGAGAGAGATCCTGTCAGATATACAGGGCAATGGTCACACAGTGGTGGAAGTTGTCCTTTAGCTCATGTGGCAGATGTCTTCAAGACCATTATGTGGGTTCCTGTGTGCTGGGGTACTGAGAGACAACAGAAGCACGTTTCTGGGCTTTCAACGTGCTTTTGTAAACTTAGGAAATAATGGTCATGTAATTTTGTTTTTTTCCTTTATTAACATTTAAAAAACTTAATTCCTTAGTCACTGGGCAATGCTAGAATTAAGGTTGCAAAATCTTCTCAGCCATGAGACTTATACCTTTAACTGCATCGTTACCCATACTTTTTCCCTCAGGACTCTTCTTTGCTGAAGGTGCAGGATGGATCTGCTCTGGGATGGATCCAGGGTTTACAGGGTCCCCTGCTTTGCTCGATGTAGAAATTCACAAATGTGTATTGCCTGAAACAAAGGACTGAGGAAGGAGACTAGACTTTGTCAGAGCTGTATCTTGCCCTGGAAAATAAAAATCTATCCTTGGTTCTGCTCTAATTCCTATATGATGTTAATCAGGTTCTGACAGTTTGACAGCTTATTTAAGAAAGTGCGTTTCTTCTATTCTATATTCCAGGTTTCAGGTGCTGATGCTTATGTTTGCAACAAAAGTCAATGTAAGTTGTTCCCCGATCAAGTAAAGTGCTGTATAATGCTAAAGCTTCTGAAAAAAATCAAACTGGGCATTTAAAATTAATGAACAAATGGGTGTTTGTGATACTACAGTGGTGGGTGTTACAGATATTAGTAATTCTGTCTCCACCACAGGGTTTGAATGGCATCATTACTAAGGCTTTGGTACCATGCCTTGAGCAATATGGTGAAAAAGAAATATTGAACAGGAGCTCATTAATGGTGCAATCAGACACAATGTTCTGGCTACAGCGGATCCTGTCTCATGGGTTGCCGACCTCTCAGATCTGCTGGCAGAATAGCACATCTCACTGTTCCTCAATTTTGCAAAAATGGTCTGGCTTAGCGGGGGCACTGTTTTGCCTGCCCTTTAAAAGCATATACCCCCCCCTCCTCCCCCCAAAACCCAGATCATTTGACAGAATTTGAGTTAGGAAATGACTACAGATGGAGCTGTGCTGGCAGATCAGAAAGTGTGATTATATCCCTGGCAGAGAAGGGGTGATGAGTAGCTGGTGGTAGGGCCAGGGCCGTAGACTCTTGGGAAGAGCTGTGATCAAAACACGTCTGACCCTGCTCCGCTGGAGTCCCACCCTCAGCAACACGCAGCGCGTGGGGTGGCCTTCACCCCGAGCAAAGGACCATCACGTCGGTCGCCAACACTCACTATACAGGACTACACTAATGCTGCGTGGGTAACCTTTCTGTGGTGTTTCCTAACTACTGAGCGGTGAACTTTACAGCCTGAATAGTGTTTTCTGACCACATTTGTGTGTGTAAGTGCACGTGGAAATACACGCTACATAAAATATGCGTATCGTGCATATGTATGACTTTCCACAGACAACTATATTTTTTGCCACCTTTTCTTTGCCGTGCACCAGAAAATACTCAAGGGGCAGATGAATCAGTCCTATGGCACAGCCAAAATCATGATGAGTCTATCAAGTGGACCTCACAGGGAACATTTAAATCCCATAGGTATTTTAGAGACACTTACTAACTTCTGGTGCTCCTTAAACATTAACAGCTGCTCTGGACTGTTGGATGAATGATGGTTTGGAAAGCTTTCTGTGCAGATCCATGACATAACTGTGTCTCAGTTGAAGAGGAATGCTTCCTTTAATCAAATCATTGTGTAAGACGTCTGATTCACCATAGAGTTGCTAAGTAGTGGGTCCCAAGTCTCTGCAGCAGATACAAGGCATAAATTGGGGGGGGGGGGGGGGGGGGGGGGGGGGCAGGGGGAAGGGAAATGTGTTTTTTTAAGCCATGCTCGTACTCTGAATCTTAGGCCAGTGGTGGACAAAACGTTTCCTAACTTAAATTGGAGTCTGAAAGCTTCTTTGATTTGTGCCAACTGCTGGTGGTCCCAAGAACAGCTTGAAAGGTGAAGCAAATAGGCTGAGAGCAGCAACCAAGCATTGAGTGGCAGTGGGTATGTCCTAGTCTTAATCCTTATGCCATCCTCAGAGAAGATATAAGGATATATAAGGTGCTCTGCTAACTTCATGATAGCGAGTTAGGCAACTCCCCCAGAGTGAAGCCAGATGGCTTTCAGGACATTTCGGGTCATCTCTGTTACTTCAGAAGGCTGCAGTGCAGATACTTGGGCTGAGCTGGGAAACCTGCCCCTCTGCTGTGGTGTTTCTTGAGTGATATTCATGTATAAAATGCTTCTGTTTTGGTTGAGAAGGATTTACTAACTGAAAGGAGGTTTAACATTAGCAGAACTATAATTTCCACCAACTGGTATGGCTTTTCTGCACTGAAAGAAGGATTGAATGGGAGTTACAGCTCAAGATCCATTCTATGGAAGTTTAAAAGACAACAAGAGATGCAACACTACAGTGATGTGGGTGCTGTGTGCAGGTCTTGAAACGGTTTACAAGACCAAGAGTCTTGGGCCTGGGACGCTTTACCAGCACTGAAACCTTCCCTGAGGGAACTAATTTTGCCTGTTGGGAGAAAAATAATGTATTCTTCTTTGCAAGAGGAAAACTGAGTTTAAAAATGGAAATGGTCTCCTCATAAACAGTACCATAAAGCTGGAGAAAGCTTCCTGTGGCACGCTGGATGTGATAACCTGGAATCAATGTCAGTTGGTTGAAGGGGTTATCCACATGGTAACCATTCATGCTATGTACAAGTGGTGCGATTGATTTTTGTAATCACAGACAAAAGTAGACTCTTCTGAAGAATTGTCAGGCTGTGAAAAGCTTCCAAAGACCAAAGCTGCTGCTGAAAAGCCAACGGGGTGGCCAGCTTCCAGCTTGGCATCCGCTGCTAATGTTCCATCTACCTAAAATTGCCATTATAACATAGTTAGAAAAGGCGTTTTTCATTTCCTGCTCTGCACTGATGTGTAGAGTTACTGTGTGCTGTTAGCAACTAAATGCTGGTTTTCACTTCAGAAACAGATGCCTTTTTTGAAGGCTGGATCCTGGCAGTCCCTCCATAACTACGGACATGGAAAAGGGTGCAAGAAGCTGCCTGGACACAAACATGCATGTACGGTGCTCTTTCCATCAAGCTTGGTTTTCTTTTTCCACTCTCCTCGGCTTTGGTTTCTCAAATGTGAGGCTTCTCTCCTGATACGACCACACTCATGCAGTGTGAAGAGGAGCACTCGCTGCATCTCTCCAGCGTGTGAGAGTGCTCCTGGATGCGCTTAGCTGCAGTCCCTGCCCAGACCTTCTTCCAGACGTGAAATTGTCGGTGTAAGAGCTATGGGCTGCTCTGCGGTTTCTAAAATATGTCAGACCTCCTCCATTAAGACGTGCTATGCAGCCTCCATTCTCTACAGATCAGAGCATGATGGCCACTCACGGTGGCCGGCATTCAGTGTGAATCCAATCCATTTTCTCTGAAACTGTTTCAGAAAACAAAACTGCCCTTGTCCTCTCCTTGGATAACGCCTGCCTGCCGGTGGTCATGAGTTACCCTTGAATAACTCTTCCGTGCAGATGGTTTTGAAGTTCTGCTGAGTCATCTGTGCAGTCTGGGAGGGTTTGCTGTACACTGGCTCCACACCTGCGTTTTCCAGAACAACCCCGAGGGAACTGCCCTGCGCCATCGCTCGCGGTGTCCCACGACGCTCCCATGCAGTGCCACGCACCACTCCTCTTTGTCACCCCACCTATCTTTGCAAAGCTTAGCGCAGCTTTTGCAGCATTCTTGCTTCCCGGGTTTTAGTTGAGTCAGGTCTTAAGCACGTGTTTACTTTGCGACTCTCTCTGCTGGTTGAAGACATTGCTGCCCCAACATATTGGTTATTGTTCCTGTGCCACAGGTCACCATTCCCACCGATCTGCCAGCAGGTGGAAATATGTTTACATACACCATTTGCTTCTTTACGCAGTTAACTCAAACCGCTAAAGGCGGCAGTCTGAAGTAGCCCCCGTGCAGTGGATCAGCTTAGGGAGTGTCCACGCAACCCCTTCTGCTGGCAAAGGAGGAGCTGTAAACTCCACGGGGGACAGTAATGCACTCAATCACAGCTGAAAAAGTAGAGCGGCTAGAAGACATTTATCCACAGCCTTGAAATCCATCTGGCTTCAATCTGGACCATTGGAGGTGATGCTAGTGCATGGATGGGATTTTAAATATTACAAAATTCCAACATTATAAACTAAATTAAAATCTAATTACACAAATTTGCAACAAAGAGGGAAGAATAAATGTAATATCTGAACTCCATTAAAGGATTTGCATTTCTATGGGAACATTTGCAAAATTAAATGTTTTAAAAATTGTTTCAGATGATTTGGCCGGGAATAATTATGGCATAAAAACAGACTGTAAATACAGAGAAAACCAAATTAAGCTGGGACATGAGGTAAAGGAAGTTACTCATAAGAACAATTGTTTTATATTTAATATACTTTTTTTCAGCAGTCCTGAAACATCCTACTGCAGGATAATTAGAATATAACCTTGTCGCAGGAAACCCAACAGTTGCAAGCCTGATCCTGCGTGTGTGTGCATACATGTCTGCATGTACACTGCTTGTAACAACCCGACCAATGGCAAGGGCGAGTCCTGGGAATGGAAATTTTTCAAAATTCAGGCTTTCAGGATTCAGTGTGGAGTCCAACGTGGTGTCAGATGCTCGCCAGTGAGAGCAGAGAGAAAGCAAACAGCACGTGAATTAATTTTTCAGTTGATTTTTAACTTGGGAAGGACTACAGGTGCCACTGAAGACCACAAATGATAGAGAGCAGCTTGGAAAGGTTACCCCTGTGGAATGGAAAGATCAAAGGGACAATCAGTTTGGGGAAAACAGTCTAAAAAGTGAACATAACAGGTAGTAGTGGGAGTAGAAAGCAGCAATGCAAATAAAAAGAGAGGATGTAGGAAGGATGTAGGAAGTGCAGAAGAATTCTTTCCAGATTTATAATGATTTGTAGCCAGGCAAACTAAAAAGTCCTTGAAGAGATTTTAAAGTAGCCTGGATATAAATTTGAATGCAGGCCATATTATTTGCAGCTTGGAGTTTTTGTTTAAAAGTACTTGCAATCCCTTTATTGCAGCTGTGGCTTTCTTTAACTATTTAATCTTTTGCTTGCTGTGTGGCATGAGATACATTTTTAGAGTTAAGGTCTATTCCAAGCCTTAGAGGATCTAAAATCATAAGCCAGATGCTTGGAAACGAAGAGAGGGGGGGTTAAGAAACAGAATTTTAACATGGTGACATGTACATGTTATATATACAGACACGTACATGTACATGTATGTGTTATATATACACAAGTGTGTTTTGCAATTTCTTTTGCTCATTCTCTCCATCAGGGCCCTGAGAACACTAACAGTCCTTAATGGACCTGACCAGCCTCACCTGGGACCTCCACCCACCTTAAAAGGGCCCAGAAACCCTTTTAAGTTCAGCTGGGGACCATCAGCCCCTGCCTGAGCTATTTGGAGACAGGTTGGTCTCCAGCTTAGCCTGGCTATGGCTGGCTCTGGAGCCCTTTTCTCTGGAGCTCCACGTGTGCACTGGTTTCCCAGCCTGAACCTGGCTCTGTCTTGCTGCTATGGCCCTACCTGGACATCACTGGACCTGACCTGTGAACTGACTTTCTGGCTTGATCTTGGACCTGCCCTATCACCGTGCTTTTCCCTTATGGTCTGGGCTCTTGGTTGGACCTGGCCACCATCTCTGGGGCTGTGGGGCAGCCCCTGGCTTGCCATCCCTTGGAGAAAAGGCCTGCTCTTGATGCTCTCTGACACTCTCTTCAAGTACGCACGTGAGTGTGTAGAGGTGAGCTGCTGTGGCCATCGCTACCGAAATGACAGAAGATGGTGACTCCTGTCCGCTCTAACTGAAGTCGCCTTTTTGCCTAACGAAGAAGGAGCTGTCTCTAAGTAGCTCCTCTTCCTCTGGAGGCAGAAAAGTAGCAACAGAAGGCTCTGGCAGCATTGCTGTAATACCTCCAACACAGGAGAAAATCTAGATAACACTTTTATTTTCAGATGTGAAGATCTGTGGTTCAGATTTGGCTAGAGAACTTTGCCCACAAGTAAAGATAATCCTCTACTCAATGTTTCACCTCACTGGCTTGAGCCTGCAAAGCATTGCTTGTCTAGGTAAGAGATGTGCGCTGATGTGGTTCATGTGAGTGTTTCCAGAGCTTGGTGCTTAGGTTGTACTTTCTGTTTCTTATCAGTCAGATCAATGTGCTTGCATTTTGTAGGTCAGGAGGACTGGGACTCTGCAGTTGATGGTTTTTCTGCAGTAGACTTCCAGAATCAGCTTTCGATCACTGTTTGTCACTGCATCCAGTCAACTCCACGATATCAAGGAATGGTTTTGGTCTCAGTAGTAACAGGAATGGGCAGCGGGTCCCAAATCTGAAAATAAGGAGCAGCCGTTTGCACCTCCATGGCCCCTCTGTGCTCCCGTTGGGAGCCGCTTAAAAGGTATACACCAAATGGTCAGCCAAGGGGTAGGATGAGAGAAAAGTGAGTGAAAGAAGCTTCAGTCCTTCCTCTCTTAACCTGCAACTCCTCGAAAGCTGCATCCAGATTGGGGAAAATAAGGTGGAACACACAATGTCTCCTTGTGCAGCCTGGGTAGGGAAAAGGTGCTTTGAGGTGGGGAGAGCAGCAGTGTGGAGAACAACTGGGTAAAGAGACAAAACACACAACAGCAAGATGGGCCCTGGGAATGGGAGTAGGGAATGAAGAAGTAGTAATTAAAAAGTGTAAGTGGAAGGGGTATTTAAAAAAAAAAAAAAAAAAAAAGCTTATAAGCAGCTTGCAGGAAAAAGGGGAGATGCAAAGGTGGGTACCATGAGTTTGGTCTCCATAAACCAGACTGAAATTATCATGCTTACTTCACTCTACAGTCCGTAGCAGTGGAGTGAATTGTTTCTGCATCTCTTGGTTTGTGTGATTAAAATGTTCTTGGCATCAGCTTTGGTTTTAATGTGATTGGTTTTTAAACATAATTAGAAGGCTTTTTACAGCTTTGTGTATTTCTATTTAAGAGACAACAAAAGTAAGGCACAGTTGTGTTTTTTACCAGAGAAGGATCTCTAAAGCATTACACCAGAACAGCACTACAGTCTTGATAATAAGATCATGCATGGTGGAGTATTGCAGAATTGGCTCTGAATTTTTGCAGACAATGCCTCTGACTCAAGAAAAAGCACAGCCTGTGGTTTGTGAGCCCCATTGATCTCGGTGCCTCGTTGTGCAAGCTGTTCACAGGATCAGGTACACAAAATGACGCCTTAGATGGGGGAGGAGAGGTTCAGTTATGTTTCAATTCTCTATGAACTTTTTTGATTCGGTAACATTCACTTTCTTTTTCCATTTGAAGTTTACTGCAGAGGCTACAGTAAGATCACGAGGGACTGTAGGCATGAGTGGTCCCACTAAGCCAAGGGGATAACTCGCGTGCTCAAATGATGCCTGTAAAACTTGATACAAGAAGCCCTTAAGCATATGCTCTGGCTTTCTGAGAGTGCACTAGTGGGACTTAACAGACCTGCAAATTCTTTCCTGAAGATAGGCACAGGGAAAATTACTCCGCAAGGGAAATACCTCTCTAGAGAGGGAGTCACAGCTGTGCTACGTACTCTTCCCTCTCTCTGCGTGCTGGTGCCCGAAGCCTTTGGGGAGCTGAGCTGTTCTTTGCAAGCTCCTCTCCCATCTGTGCCCAGCATCTGCCTCACGTGGCTGGGTCTCTTTATCTCAGCAGGCCTGCCCTCCACGCTGGATTTCTTGTGGTCAAGTATTGACCGGGGCTTTTGTCACCCCTGACAAACTCGGTATTTTTAAGAAATGAGTGCATGCCACGTTTGGGGTTTTATGGGCTGGCCAGCCACTCCTCTTGTAGGATTTCTATGGCAATAATATAATTTACGTATCTCAAAGGAACTATGCCAATTTAAGCCAGTGGAGGATCTGATGTCTTAACTTTTTGCTTTTCCTTGTGTTGCCTTGAGCTTACCTGCAAGCTTAATTGTGCATCAGTGTCAGATTCTCCTCCCCGCAAATGTATGCACATTTAATTCACAGGTATGGCTGTTCCACAGCTTGATCAAAATAAGAGATATGTCATATTTCTGTGATGTAGAAAAGGCCTTAACACTTGCTGTAAAGACAGGGCTGGGGAATGATTCGCCTCTGAAGGAAATAAAGTGTGCTCTTTCTGTTGTACCAACAGACAAACAGCTTGGAGGCCTGCTGTTGCACCCTAGAGCACATTTTGATGTCGCCTTTCAATACATTACGGTGTTTAAATAGAAGATACAGTTGTTGTGAAATGTCTCATCCCGTCTTGGTGAAAAGGGGCTTCAACGGGGATGCGATGAGCCCATGGCACAACTTTCTGGAAGGGGTGCAATGTGTGGCCGGACCTGAAGAAGCCCGAGCAGAGGCTGCCAAGCCAGCCTGGAGCAACAGCCTGCCCAGGTGGGAAACGGGGCAGCGCTCTCCGGGCTGCCTAGCAGCCTTCAGTCGATCTGTGAAAAACCAAACCCAAAGTATTTCTCTCCTCACTGCAGTGAGAAGCTAGCATTGAACTTATTTATATCACTGTTGCTCTCCTATGCCTAGTTTTCCTCTGTCTTGCATGCTACGTGGGTAATTGTTTATCGATGTGTGAAAATGGGTATAGGATGCAGTCATGCTGCTGTGATAGGATTTTGGAAAATGAGATCCGTGGCTTTTACAGTGTTGGCCTTGTGAAATTTTGGGACAGCTGCAAGACTGCAAGTGCCGTGTTTTCAACTTGCATTCATTTGCTAAAGTGCACGTTGAAAATTTTCTATGCTCCTCAGCATTGGAGCCTGACATTTGCTAGCCTTAGTTTAAAAAGATTTAACAAAATCACTGGCCACAGCTAGAGAAAACGATTTTTCAGGAGACCCAACAAACAGGGAAATTACATAGCAGGACTATTAACAGAAAGGCACCAGCTGTGGGCATGACACTTAGAAAAGGTGCTCTAAGTCTGGCTTGCGACGCACCGCTGCAAATGCTCTGTATGTTATTTGAATGCCACGTCATAGTCAGGGGAACAAGGCTAAAGGAACCTGAAGCTTTGTTGTTGATCTGTGCCCAATGATTTGCAATATGCCTGGCAAAGTAAATATCCTGGTAATCAAAGAAACTTTAACCTGTTTGAGATTTTTCAATAGGATGGGGATTTTTTTTCCTCTTTGTGGATTTCTTATATTCGCATCTGTACTGGGAAGGAGGCAAGGGAAAACATTTCCAGAGAAAATAATGATGTTTTGCTTATTTCCTTTTAACACTGCAACGTTTGAGCCGCTAAGCTAACTTAATGTGCTCAGAATGTGATATTTAAAAGACTTCTCCCATACGTGTCTGTGGCAAACATAATACTAGAGTGGCATTGAATGGCAAAAATACTTGGGGAAGAAGGCATGGGATGAAATGCTTTTTAATCATTCAGATATGTTAAAATGTTTATGGTCGAATCTAAAGAAAAAGCATACCACTGAAAGTATCTTGGCAAGGTGCGCTTGTGTTACGTGTATATGTGTCTTCTGTTTCTTTAACAGATAAAATAAAAGGCTTAGCAAAAAATGCTGGCAAACCACACTGTATTTAAATGAACAGTTCAGAACCTAGAGCTACTGAGAAAGAAAGATCAGAGTGAACTGGTGAGCCGAGGTGAAGGGGAGATGCAGTGGAAAATACGAGCAACTTTCTCATAAAGTTCAGAGATGGCAAGAAACCTGTCTGTCTCGGTTAGGAGTAAAAATACATGGGTGCAAGGGAGTAAAAGGGCTGTAAAAGTACAAAGCCTGCTGACCTACGGAGAAACGGTTCTTTCTGAAAGGACAGAAGCAGTTTTCAGTGGAAAGCCAAAAGCTCTGGGACTTGCTTTTCATGGCTACATCTACGCTAACTTCAGAGCACCGGCCCAAGCTCAAACTTGCCTCGTGTTTGGACACAAGACTGTGCTCAGGGCCTTGGGTGAGCTCCATCTCGGGGAAGAGGAAGGGAGTCTGAGCTGGCTCAGCCCTTTCGCATAACCCCAGCAGTATCACATCCCGCGCTGCGGATGAGCCTTCGCCTTCTCCCAAATCCTCCGCCCCGGATCTTGTGATTCTGTGTGGCAATTATCTCCCTCCCAGAAGGGCTTAATGTCACATCCCACAAAGCCCTGCTAGATGTGTGCTGTGCTGAGCACAAGGTGGTGGTCCAGCCTGCTCCTCATCCCGCTCGGCGCAGGTCAGCAGCAGCATGGGCACAGCGTACGCCAGCCACTGGGGCTGCCTTTGGAGAAAAAGGCAGCGCTGGTTTAACCAGTCTGGTTTTAATTTCTTTCTTTCTTTTTTTTTTTTTTTTTTTTTCTCCTCAGACTTTGGCATGTCATCATGGAAGGCTTGGCCAGGCAGGGAGCGCGGCCAGCCTGCAAACTGCTGAGGATGAGCGTCTCGCTCTTGGGCTCCTCGTGCGGCATCCTCCCCGCAGAGACGCACGTGGAGCGGGCACGGCGCTGGCCTCGCCAGAGCCTGCCGTGGGGAAGGAGACCTCGGAGGGACGCTGGTGGAAGGCATTCTGCTCAGCCGGTGCTCCGCTCTGTGGCCGGTCTCCCGTCCGATCTCTTGTCCCGTGTACCAGACACGCGAGGCCTCGTGTGCTGGGAGGAAAGCGGGCTGGTGGCAGGCTGTGGTGGTGGTTTAGGTAGGGTGAGGATCGCTCCCCCTGCCTGGAGGAGCTGTTGCTGGGAAAGCTCTCCTGTGATTACCCCTGGGGGAGCACCACAGCCATTGGGGCTCTTCCGAGGAGGGAGAAGGACAAAGAGTCTTCAAACAGCTTTTAGCATAGCCTCTTAAACGCAGGTATTCTTGTCTGGGACGCTCTGATACCATTAAGATGAACGTGGTGTAAATAACTAGATATGGCATCAGTGATCATGAAGTTCATTGAAATGCCAGGTTAGTAATACCTGGAAAAAAAAGGTGAAGCTCTGCCAGTGAATTGTGCCCTATATCACTTGACTAACCTGAAGCTGAACAGATTTGCACCTTCCCTTGGCTGCAAGGGTCCACACCGGTGACCACCACGCAGAGCTGCAATATATATATGTAAGTAAAAAGTAAGGCTGGGCCAAAATTCTTCGATGGAACACGTTTCCGTTATATAACGCCAGTTTCTCCAAATGGGAAGGAACCGATTCAACTTACGGGACAATGTAAAAGCAAGCCCCCTTTAGGACATGCTGCGAGGGGAGGAGATACAGGACATTGCCACGCAAAATGTCCCAACCAGGACCAGCTCCTTGCTCGGAGCAGCGGGGAGCGGTGCACGGCCGGGTCCCTGCTGAGGTCTTTGCCTGCCTCCAGGAAAGCGCCTGGCCGCTGCTGACAAGGGAGAGCTGTGAGTATCTGGGGTGACAGCTACTGCTGGAGAAAAGGGGAAAAACGACCTCCCCTCGCAGCAGCGGTTGCTGCCCTATCTCTCAGGCCCCGCTGCAGGAGTGGCAAGCCCTGGAAATGCTCTGAGCACCAGCTTGTACCAGGTAAGCCAAGATCCTCTGACTTCCATCTGAATAGCGCCGAATGAGGAGCTTCAGAGCACAAGCTAATAGACGGCAGTTCTTTTTGTCGAAACCTTTATGTTAATTCAGTACAGGCTACTCATGGAATTTCCCTTCTCTGAGAAAATCTCAACTTCTATAGAGAAACAGCGCTCAGTCTTGTTTTTTGTTTCAGAACTTCAGAAGTTCCCTCAAAAATTCCCTGAAGCCTTAATAATAGATTCTCAGTTGCGTGTCAGTATGTAATGTACACTATAAAATTTTCAGGTTTGATGCTCAGCATAGTTAAATTCACCACAGTGCTTCACGTTCAATATATACCAAAAATTCTAGCAAAATCACATATTGTTCAACTAGAGATTTATCATGGGGTGCTTAACAATGAATTATTTAAAAGTACCTAATGTATCATGGTTTCTTGAGAGCCTAATGTGTGTATGTGTATATATTTATACATAAAATACCTGTGAGCCATTACAGAATACCAGTTTCTGAGCGTAGGGGTTTTGAGCGTAAATCTAGATGTTTAAAAATAGGTGTCCTCCTGAAAATGCAGTGGAGTTTTAGAAAGAAAAAAGCCTTAATAATCTTCCCCTTCAGATATATACACAGTCATTTAAAGGGAATCTGTACCCTGCAGGGCTCCTTTTAGGTGAAATTTTAAAAGTATCTAAATTCTGCCAGGAAGGATTTTTTTTTCAATGTGCATATTGATGTGGCATTTTAGATCTCGCTGAAAACTTTTAAAGAATTTCCCTCATTTGCAGGTTTGAGAAGATTACTATGTGCCTCCTACTAGCAATCATCCACAGTACTTTTCCCAAAGTACTCTACCGAGTGAGTATGCGCTTCCTTTTTACTGATGGAAGAACAGACAGGAAAAGATGAAGTGGTCTGCCCGGGATAAACAGCCTGCTATGCTGCCTTTCCCAAGCCCTCGGGACTGTATTTTCTACCTGCCCGGGGCGGGGGGAGCCTGCTGGGGTGACGCTGAGCTGGGCCGGCGATGGCTCTTTGGCCCCTAGCTCCCGCTCACTCGAGGCAAGCGGGCTGAGGAGCGTCGCCAGCTCACAGCTGCCTCTTGGGCCGCTTTTTCAGCTGGCTGTGGGAATAACCTCACGGGGCCAGGCTTTCGGTTCTGCGTTTTGTCGTCTGACCCAACCTGACTTTGAGTTGACTGGTTTTATGTTCAAGGGTGGATCAGCTGGCACCATCTGACATGCCCCATGCCTCCCTGGGGACCTGTCTCCTCTTTGACACCTCCTTGAGTCATTCTTGTAAAGACACTTGTGCTCGATTGCAGAGGAAGGGCACCTGTTATATTCCTGTGGACATCCACGTGGTGAGAGGGCTGGATTTTCACACTGCTGGGTGGGATGCAGTTTGACTTCTTTTAGTAGAAGAACAGTTTCCTGCTGGCTCCAGGGAGTTCACTGTCGTCTTTCGTTTTGACTTGCACATTGGAGCACCTATTTTGGACTTATTCAGGTCCTTGCAAAGAGATGGGTGACCTAGGACTTCCTTTGGCACCAGCAGCAGCTGTGGTGGGTCCTTTTTTCTCAGGCACCTTGTGAGGAAGGGCCAGCATCTGATGCTTCCTCCCTCATGACTCTGGTGACAACAACCTGAAGCTTTCAGACAATGAGTAGCCGAAGAAGGAGCCAGATGACATGTATTGCAAAGGCCAGCAGGACAGACTTTCAGGGACAGCTGAACAGAACAAGTAGAGGTCTAGACCTAATTTCAGAGGTCACTCGATCTCAGGTTTGTGACCGGTCAGGCTTGGTACTCTAGTTTAAGCTTACGGCACCTGCAGGATCATGCTCCTATTGATGTGTTCAGGCTAATGGCAATTCTGATTTTTTAGCAAGTCAGACACCAAGTCTAAAAGCCAGAGGGGGAAGACGAGCAGAGTCTCTAACAAAAGAATCATCCCTTTCTTGTCTAACTGGAGTTGTAGAATACAATATTTCTCCTGAAGATAGTCAGTCCTCAAGGGTCTGATTTTTTTTTTTTCCCATAAATCTCTAATTCTGTGAAGAATCCCCTCTCTCACCCTAACCGGCCAGGCAGTGGGAAGGCAGGTTGTACATTTAACTTTTGCCTTCTGCGTAGCGAATATTTCTGTCGCTTCCGGGCAGGAGGCAGGACAGGTTACCCACAGCAGGGAACCTGCCACCATTGTAAGCCATAAATGTTTTCAACGTATAATTTAGGTGAACTCAAGAGGAAAAATAGCCCAGAGACGGGGCCTGTGGCCAAAAGCTCAGACAGAAGCGGTCTCGTGTCTCTACGTGGCTCTGCAATGAGCTGCTCTGCATCTTCCTGCCTTGGTTTCTCCCCTGTGAAAGGGGGATGAAAGCACTCGCCTCTCTTCTGCAGACCCTGCGTGATTTGATGTGGTTTGGAAGAAGGCCCCCTGAAAAACTCGAAGGCTGTGGAAATGGTGGTTGTGTTCTCTTAAGGCAGGGTCTGGTCTGGACGCTAAACTTAACGAGGGAAGGACGTAGCAGGGCCAAAGCGCTTACAGCTGAGCACAAGGGGTGCCAGGGGAGCGCAGGCATGGGAGGAGGTAGAACGGTGAGGCGATGCAAGAAATATTTAATTGGGTTCATTTGCTAAAGACATCACGTGCTGGCTCCAAAGGCAGAACCTGATGGAAAAGCTGCCAACACCTCTCCGTCGGGGAGTTTGGATTAAAAAAAAAAAAAAAAAAATTAAAACACAAAAGCCCCCCTCCCAGTCCAGGCCCCCTCCCCTGGCCTTCTGGGGGGGGGGGGGGGGCACGGGACGGCGTTTCCCGGTGGCGGCGGCCGTGCCTCCCTGTCCGTGGGTGGGGGGGACCCTTCGCCGGGCAGGGTGACCCCGCACGGAGCACACGCCCACGCAGGCCGTGCACACACACACACACACACACACACGCACAGCTGATGCAGGAAACCGATCTCCGCGGCACAGCCCCCACCGGCAAAACCCGCGGCCCGGGCCAAAAAAGGGGCGCCGCGGCGGAGAGCACGACGCGCCTCCTCCTCGTATTTCCTCCCCCGCCCACTTCCAGCGGCGGAGGGGCTCGCTGCCGCCCGGGATGAAAAGTTAGCCGCCGCAGGATGCGCGGCGAGGCGGTGAGTTTCCCCGGCGGCGCCGGGGCGAGGCGGGCCGGCCGGGCGGCGGGGGCGCGGGGAAGCCCGGCCGGGCGGGCGGGCGGCCGGGCGGGGAGGAACCTCCGGGATCTCCGCGTCAGCCCCGGCTCTCTACGTGTGTGTGTGTGTCTGTGTGTGTGTCCGGCCGTGCCGGTGCCCCGGGGGCCGGGCCGCGGCAGGGGGGAGCGCGACGCGCACCGGAGCAGCGCCCCGGGGAGAAGGAGGCGGGGGGAGGACGGCGGCGGCGGCGGTAACTTTTGCCCTCGGGGAAGGCGCTGCTTCGCCACGGGCCCGGGCGCGGCCGCCGCGCAGGACACCCCCTGAGGAGACCCGCGGGCGGCGGCGAGGGGCTCCCCTATCCCCCCCCGGGACGCCTCACGGTCCCGGCCTCGGGGCTGGGGGGGGGGGGGGGAAGCGGCCCGGGACGCCGGCCGGTGCCGCGGGGTCCCGCCCGTGAGGCGGCAGCGGCGGGGAAGCCGGCCCGCGGCGCGTCTGTTGTGCCTCGCGCTGCGCCGCCGTCCCTCCCCCACCGGGCGGCGAGGAAACCCCCTCGGTGACCCCTCCCCCGACCCCTCCCCCACCCCCCCCCCCCCCAGCCCTCCGCCCGCCCGCCCGCCCTGGCTGGGGAAGGGGGCGTGGCCGGGAGACCCGGTGACGTCACTGCTCCGGCCCCGCTTCCTGCAATAGAAAGTAAGAGACGGTAAAACACCCCCCCCCCCCCCCCCTTTCACCACCCCACCCCCCCGCCGCCGCTTCGCGCCCCCCCCCCCGCCAGTGACCGGGGCGCCGGGGGGGGGGAGGGGCGGGGCGGGGGAGCCGCGTCTCTCCCCGAGGGGAGCCCGCCCCGCCCCTCCCCGCCTGTCAGGGGAGGCTCCCTCCCCCCCATTGTGTGTGTGTGTGTGTGTGTGTGTGCGCGCGCCCCCCTCCCTTCATCGCCCCACAGCCGGGGGGGGGGGGGGAGTTCCGGGGTCGGTCGGCTCCCGTGTGGGACATGGAGGAGGAGGAGGGGTGGGGGGGTGAGCCCGGAGGAGGGGTCTGCCGTGGGGGGGGGGGGCTGCGGCGGGGGGGGCCGTGCCGGGGGGCGGCGCCTTGGCCGGCCCGGGGGGACGGTGCATGGAGGAGGGGTGGGTGGCGGTGGCGGGCTCCGTGTGTGCGTGTGTGTGTGTGTGTGTGTCCGTGTGTGCGCGGCCGGGCGCGGCGGCGCTGGGTCATGTTTGTGTTTGAGGTTGTCAAGTGAAGGAGGCTCCCGGCCCCCCCCCCCCCCCCCGCCACACTCCCCGCTCTCCCTCTTCCCCCCCCCGCCGCCGCCGCCGCCGCCGCCGCGCAGGGGTCGCCGCGTTCCCCGCCGCCGCCATCAGCCGCCGCCGCCGCGCCGGCTCCTCCGCCAGGTTTGCAGCGGGTCCCGCGGGCTGGAGGGGTGGGGGGCTCGGGAGGCGCCGGGGGGGAGTGTGGAGGGATGGGGGGGGGGGTGCGGGGCGGGACGGGCGCTCCCCGCCGCCCCCCGCCGCGGCCGGCGCCCCCCTCTGCGCGGAGCTGCGGCAGCCACAACACAATGTGTCCTCCTCCTCCTCCTCCGCCGGCGGCGGCGGGGGGGGGACGGGACGGGCAGGGAGGACCGCAGGCCCCGCTCACCCCCCCCCCCCCCCCACTCCGCGTCCCCCCCCACTCCGGGCCGCGCGGGGACTCCGCGCCCCGGCTGCGCCCGCCCGCGCTCTCCCCCGGGGTTGCCGGCTGCGCCCCCGGCCCCGGGCGGGTTTGTCTGTGTGCCCCCCCCCCCCCCCCCCCCGATTTGCAGCTGAGGTTCGGGGAGGGGGGGGGGCGGTCCGCGGAGCCCCGGCCCGGCTCCTCCCGCCCCCCGGCCCCGCTGGGTGCCGGGCTGCAGCCGCCCCCCCCCCCACCCCCCGCACACCCTCACCCCCCCCCCGGCATGTGTGCAGCGCTTTGTTCGGTGCGGCGTTGCAGAGGGGTTTTCCCAGGCTCCTCCCTCTTTATTCATTCATGGTTTTTTTTTTTTTTTTTTTTTCCCTCTTTCCTCCCCTCTCTCCCTTCCCTTTGCAACCTTGCCCGCACATACCGACGGCTCTCCGGGCCCCGGGGCTGGCTGCTTCCCAGCCCCGCTCCCTAATCTGCATTTTTTTTGGAGGGAGGGGGGGTGGGGTGGCGGTGGATGTGACCGCTGCGTTTGCAAAGGCCCGCTTCTCCCTCTCCCTTTTTGTTCAAATTAAGGAGGGGAATGACTTTTCGCGTGGGTCCTGCGCGGTGTTTCTCCGCCGTGGCTTTCGCACGGCCATCTCTTCCCCCGAAAGGACGAGTCCTGCCGGTGAGCGGGGGAAATCGGTGGTTTTAAGGCGTAAATAAGATGTCATCTGTGCTGCAGGGGAGCTTCGGGAGGTGCCTATGATTTACGGATAGCCGGGGGATTTCAAACTCTTGCTCCACGTAACTTGCATAAAGAAGTGACGGCGTTTATTATAACCTTTAAAAACCCCAGCCCAGCAGCACCCAGAGTAAAGGGGGACTGGGCTTCAGGGGGTGCTTGTTGCTTCAAGCAATCCAGCCGCTTCTCTGCATCTCTGGTTTGTGTCCGAGACCAGGAAAACGGACCTGTTAGCGTAAGGCTTTATTTCATTTCTGAATCTTTCTGTTATCCTTGCGGATAAAGTAGTAGGAGTGAACAACTTGACAGGCTGTGTGCTCTGTTTTGGATTTTTCCTTGTTTTTCCTATACCGTGCAGTAATACCCTAGTGAAGAACCATTAGTCAGAATAACATTTTCCAGCCTCCTTTTGTGTCAGTTGCAGTCAGTTTCTTCTCCTGTTTGGGTCCTTTTATGCAGCAACAGACAAAAGAAACATTAAAAATTAATGATTATATTCCTCAACAGTCTGTAGACTGAAGGGGTGGTTGCAAGTAGTCTATTTTAAGTGGGTGTGAATTCCATTTTTACAAAAACATGGTCGTCTTAAAAACAAACCCCCTAAATTAATACTTATAACAAATGCTAAAAATTCTACATGCTTCCTCCTTGGAGTAGCTATCCTTAATCAACTTGTCCCTATTAGGGGCCATTCTGAAGTTTATATAAATTTTAAAAATTTATTCCTGGTTTACTAAACATGAGGTAGTATTACTATTAAAAAAAAAAAGGTGAAAAGTGGTTAATTTTTTATTTTGTTTAGCTGGAAGAGTGGAACTACACCAGTCTTTTTTAAGTTCTTGTGCGTAAGTGGTTTGGAATAGTTTTGTGGGAGATTTCACATCCTGTAGGATTTCAGAAACTAAACAAAATGCTCCTTAAACTGGAAGCAAATCATAAGAATATTTGAAAAGAAAGTTTTGTTAATTTTGAGAAAGATGTAGGTTTGGGGATGCAAATGTAAGTTTGTGCCAACTTAGCAGCGAATCGGTGTGTTAGGCTATTAAAAGAATTCCCTGGTCCGTGGGGTTTATCCGTACCGGGGCTTTGCTGGCTGCAGCCTCCTGCAAGTGCAGGGGCTGCTGCAGCCACGTAGGACCACGCCAGGGCAAAAACTTGCCGTGCAACAGCTTGCAGGTGGGTCAAGAGCCGCTGTGATTCTCTGCTGTATGCTGATTTTTCGGCAGAAATATCCCATGGGGAGTTCTTCTAGACTTGCACGCTCCATGTAAGGAACCCGGAGGTAGCTGATGTCACAAATAGGGTGGATTATTGCTGATGCAGTGTGCGTTTGCCCTCCACTCTGCTCTCCCCCCACCCTGAGATGAAGATCTGTATCTTAAAGCCTGATGTCAAATTTTGTTTAGTTTTCTGGATTTATTTGCATGGGACACGAGTTGCTGGAAGACGTTTTCTGGCTAGAAAACAGCTGACAAATGTGGAAAAGTGTCTTAGTTTTCTCATGCTTCCTGAGTAATTCTAAAAGGAGTTTCACCCTCATGTAGTTTTCTTAAGGTGCTGGAACATTTCAGTCCATAAAAGGATAGGTACAGAAATATTTCTTGCTCATCGCTGATTTCCGTAGCTGTTTGAGGATCAAAGGGAGCAGATAGATACCTTTGTTTTCCTTATTAATGCACATGTCTCATAACTTTTCTTTCTCTTTTTTTAGCATTCGGATTAACTGACCCCTTCGACAAGTTTATGGAGCTGCCATCTCTCTGCTTGCTGTACTTCCCATTTCTGAGAGGAGAAAGTGGTGTATGAGATCAGAGGAAAATGCCTCGGACAAAGCAGATACATCCCAGAAATCTGAGAGGTATGTAGCTCTCAGCTGACAAAGAAAAGCTGTGGAGAACTCGGTTGCAGTTCCAATTACGAGGTTAAAGGAATACGTATTTAAGAAGTCTGTTTTGATCCAAAAATAGTTTGCAAGCAAGTTTTAGGAGTTGTCTGTGAGACAGCTCTAATTTTGAGAGAAATAAGTGGAATCTGTTCTTATTCCGGCAGTCTGTGTGCTTGACAGCATTCTTGATATCCTCCAGCTTACAGCAGTAACTAGCAGGAACTTTGAAAATGCAAAGACGTAGTTTCCTTACTAGGGAATTTAGAGTTGAAATATACAGGGAGGTGGGAAATGCGTGTAATGTAGAAGCAGCATGAGATCTGACAGGCGGTAGTTGTTTTTCTTAATAGTAATCAGTTTGGCTTGCTTTTGAGGGGATCAAACTCTCCTCCCATGCATGCCTTCTCGCTGTTTATCATCTGTCACCCACGCTGCCTCGGGCATTGCTAGGTTTGACCTTGGTCTCCTTGCTGTCCTGCCTTCGCACAGCTAAATGGTAGCTTGTTGGCTATGGAAAGGAGCAAGCAGGCAAGCGATCTGCTCCACGAACTGGCGAGTTTACGTGTCCAGGCATTTCCTTGAACAAAATCCCAGTGCACTTAACTGAGCCCAGGACTGGCAGATGAATGTAAGGAATCTGATCCCATGGTTATTTGTTACTGTCTTGGTAGAAGTGGCCCTGGAGGAATTAAATGAGGGGAAGAACACAGGTCGGTTGACGAGCAGATGTATACGTTGAGGGAGAACACGCTCCCATCCCTGCCCTCATACTCAGCTTTCGGGAGAACATGCTTCCACCTGCACCCCCACGTGTAGCTGTCATCAGCTTTTTTAATGTGAATTTTACAGTTGCAGTATGGAAGCATCCCTTCAGAGAATAAAAGCGATTACAAAACCACAAACATCAACATTAAGTTTTAGGGGCAGGAACAGCATTTGATTCCGTTTTTAACTTTTTATGCCAAAACACAACAAACATCCGCATGTGTTTCAGTTAGTTTGCAGTTGAGAGGCTCTCAAGTGCTAGCGCATACAGCTGTGTCCAAGACCTCGTGTTCGTGGACTGTTACCACTACTACCACTAACAATCTCTGCTGGAGAAGACATTTTTGCAGCGTCTTTATTCAGGAAGTGCTGAGTAGCATTGTTCGGTGTGATGCATAAACCTCCATCACAGATCGGGAATTTCACATTTAGGTGATGCCGTTTCCCCTTCTTACTGAACGTGATGCAATAAATTAGAGCCTGATTTTTAATGTTGCTGCTTACCAAGTTGCTGACATAGCTGAGCTTACATTTTCTGATCAAATAGGAGAGTGATCTAATTTTAGTACTCTGATACCTACTCTTGTATTGCTTGAAACTTAATAGGAGTTAAGTCTATTTTAAAGCTTCCTATTCACTTAAGTAAATGCATTTAGAATAAATAATCTAATTAAACTCTTAATTGTGTAAGAAATTAATTGCTCTTTTTTTTCCTTGCATAATTTCCCCAGTCGTTTAGCTTTTATCACCCCCTGTAATAGCAGTTTTCATCAGTTCCTATTTTTCCACAACTAATGGAGTTCTTGAATGAATTAAGATGGGTTAAATGTGGAGAAGGGAAATAGAGGTATACAGTGAGCCCATAATTTGAAGTGATGTTGGAACGGTTAAATAATTGCTAAAACTACACAGGTGCTGCAAACTTCAACACGTTGTGAGCATATATTGCTACTATCATGGGTTATTAGAGGTGAAGTGATTTGAAAAATCAGTTTACTTCTCATTAGTTATGCCCTATTTCCATTTTTAGTCTAGATAATGAGGAAAACTGGATTTCAGTTTCTTTAGTCATTTTATCAGTCTCTGAGAATATTGCAGAAAATATTTGCTTAAACCCTCAGGTTTTGCTGGAACTTGAGGAGGCTGAAAGATTTCACAGGTCTGTTTTCTGACAGCTTATTTTTATGCATGCAAAGTTAGACCCATCTTAAGTCGGCAGTCTTAACCATTAAAACTTTAAAAAATGTGGTTTTTAGCACTGTGGTTTAATCCATGGTAATTAGTACCAATGATAACTGAATCTGCAAAAAGAATAAATGTCTGTGGTTGAAGGTGAAACTCGGCAAACTCTTACGTTTTATAAGTTTTGGGAGACAAATATGTAAGATTAAGTAATCTGTATTTTTAGGGTAAAAGGTATTTTTAAGTTGTCTAAACCTGATTGTCACCTTTTGTACTATGTACAAAGAACACTCCATGGCCTTACCTGGCTTCTCCCTCCCTTGTCCCAACTCTTCTTGTTGCCCCATAGCAATCAAATTGCCAACGGCTTTAACTGGATTTGTCCAGTGCCCATCAATGTTTAACTTCTTTGAGAGATCGCTGTTGAACAACCCTTGACACTCTCTATCCTGTTGTGCATCAGATGAGTTACTTGGGTTGCACTTCCAGTCCAAGTCAGCCTGGAGAATAAACAGCCAAGTCCAAGAACCTGAAGTATTTTCCCCTAAAAAAAACCCAACACAATCCCTCTCTCCTTCCCCTCCCCAAAAAACATGCAGAAAGAAACCCACCATAAACACACACACCCACACCCCCCCCATTAATTTGAGGTTTGCTACAGCATAGGAATAAGTTTGAAGGTTTTAATATTGCTTGTGTTTACTGTAAGCCACCTGATTGTCTGGGGAAAATGAAGTAGCATTGTTTAATATAGCGAGCTAAATTTAAGATTTTGGCAGGAAACCCTAAGGCTCTTCTTTTTGTGACATGGCTTGATTTTACTCATTTTGTATACTTCTGAGAGAGCTGACAGCCTTTGGCAGATTAGCAGTGGCCCTGAAGTATCGGTATCAGTGAAGATCAAATTTATTTTTCGTGGGGTGTTTTTGTGTGCTGAGGTCCTCTCCCCCTTCTTGGCTTTTGCTGTCTGTTTATAGATGAGTCGATATAGTGCTATGCTAACCTGATTTTACAGCAGGGGAAAAAAAAAAACCTGTATCAAGAAGGCAGGATATGGGAAGCATTATTTTGCAAATAAAAAAAATAATTAGATTAGTTGGCCATTGGTTTTCATGACTATGTGTTAGTGACATGGTTTTAATGCCCAGCTGTGGCTGAATGAGTATGTTGTATCTGAAGGGTACCAATAAGGCATCTGCTGTGCTGTGCTCATTTCATGATGTTGTTTTGTCACATCAGCCTTCCCTGCTTCTCACTGCAAACACATCCTTAGGTGAAAAATGTTACCGTCACCAGTGGACTGCTTTGGTAAGAGGAGTTGTGCACAGTGTCAGTCTCCTGGCTAACTTAACAGTCATGGTCATCCCCAGCAGTAGGGGTGAGTGGCTAAAATTTGAGAGAAATTACAGTTTTGCAGGTCTCAAAAGGATATGGATCGGATGCGTGCAAGTTCTGGAAAAGGCTTAGTAGTTTCAAAGGCGAAGGGCAAAGGTATGCCTAGGAAAAGCCTGGCATCGGTTACCTGTCAGCTATGTGACTGGAACTGAGTTTATAAGCAGGTGTTCCTGATGTTGTCTTAGTCTCTTAAATATTAAAGATGCGTATTGTGTTGCTAATCAAAAGCATCATCACTCCCTCTCCAGAAAGTAAGAGTGCTGCAAAAGAGGAAAATATCTTATTCAGACATCCAGAGGTCATCTTTTCTTAATTTACTTTATTTGTTGCATGAAGTTTTAACTCACTAAAACTAACAAAAAGACTGCTTTGCATGTGGTTACACCCTATATTTACATGACCAGTTGATAAACAGGTGTAACAAAACATTTCATAGAAGCTGTAATGTATTCCCAGAAGTACAGTTCCATTAGAGAATCGTGCTTTTAGCAGGGCTGAGTGGGCTTGGTTTGTTGTCAGATGGTTGTGAGGATATAGAAGGAAAAACAACTCATGTTTTTGTTTACTTAGAAGTACCCAGTTGTAGAGTTTAAAATGAAAACGTATTTGGGTACAGTGTTTAGCACAGTGCTCTGATTCACCAATACAAAACTGTAACAAAAATATTTTGAACTTCTTCTCTTTCTAGATAAGCTTTCTGTTATTTTTAAGACAAATTGTTGCTGTTTCTGTTTTTCCCTTCTCAATCAAATATTTCTATTTGAAACAAATGGCGGACAGGCCCATAAAGTTTAACAGCTGTCTCCAAATCTTTTAACACTTTGCATTTGATAAGGAAATGCAAGTATAATATGAATAGCTTTGCTCAATAGCTTGATAGCTTTGCAGTAATCTGAAAAGCGTGCTTAAATTTGCTGGAAAGCTGGATACATTCTGGGCCTTACGATGTCCAGAAGAGCTAGGCATCTACCACGTCTTAAGTGTGATTTAGCAAAGGCTCTTTGAATTGGTTTAAAATTGTAATGTGTTTTCAGTCCTGAAATAGGCCTGTCTACACTGAAAGCTGACAGGTTGATATTTCTTATTAGTGTTTGGTCGTGTAGTCTATAAAACTTGAGAATCGATTGGTGTGCTGTGCTTCAGTTCATGATTTGCATCAAATGACTTAAAACCGCTGAGATTTCTCAAGGCTCACTTCTGTAACTTGTGCTTGCTTGGTTCAAAAGAAATGTGCAAGCACAACAGTTGACTTTAGGTCTTGGTGTTGTTTCTGAGACAAAAATAATGCTCCACTTCAGGGTATTTCTGAGGGGCTGTTGATGCATTATTGGTACATCAGAAGCGCTGGTGGTCTGTGCTGTGTGGTGTACCTGTGGACATCTGTAAAGATGCTGCGTATGTGTCTTGCTTAAATTTCTGGAGCATGTGTGAGACACAGGTGGAACAAGAAGTCGGAGTTTTGACTCGGTGACTTTGTTATAGAAATATCACTTGATTTGGCAGCAGTTCTTGTTTCTGTATATCTGATCATTTTGTATAATTTCTTCTACAAACCAAATTTGAACCCCAGGCCTCCCTCACGAACGTAGAGAGAATGCGTGGCTCTGGTGTATCATCCGCTGGAGGACCAGCAGATCAACTTGTAATGCAATGAATAAACCAGATCTCTTGTAGACCGCAGAAGTACTCTCTCTGTGCCTCGTATTTCTCATCTGGGATGTAGAATGATGATGTTTCTCTTTTTTTTGTCCTTGTTTTACTTGTTTAGAGTGTAAGACCCCAAGGCTGTTTCTTACAGTGTGCATGGTACAACGCTTGCACATTAGAGATCATCTTAACTGCAGCCCTTACATTTTATTGTAATGTGAATAATGTCTATATTTACATGTGAAAAACTGTCTAAAATACTCTGCGGTGTAAGAAAGGCTGGATTTAAAGGGTGTAATTTGCCACCCTTTCCCATCACCTGTCCTGTTCCTGTCTTCTTGTTCCGTGTCCCTAAATTTGATCATGTGTTTTCAACAGGGTTGAGTCCTATTCACTGCACAGGATGGTTGGGGCTTATGTCGGTGGCCACAGGTGATGGACAAAAGCCTGTTGAGAGTGGATTGCAAGAGGGGAAAGAATAGGAGGGTGGATAACACTGTTCAGTATTGCCTTGAGACAACTGTGTTTAATTCCTGCCTCTACCACTGAGTTTCTTGCGTGAGACTGAGCGATTCTGTTACACCAAACCTTTGCAGCCAGCCCCTAACTGCGTGTGCTGCATTTTGCCTGAGCTGAGATGCCCAGGCACAAATTCCGAGTTTTTGCAACTGCAGTAAGTCCGCTATGGCTACAGTTTGGATGCAAAACACTGCGAAAGTGCTAAGTACCTTTAAAAAAAAATTTTAAAAAAATCGAGGTCTAGGTGACTTAAGTTGAAGATCCAAGATTAGCCAACACTTTTGTCAAATCTTTTAATCTCTCTATGCCTCTGTTTTCTGCCTGTAAATTGGAGATACCAGTACCACATTGGCTGCTAAGGGCTCAGAAGATCCAGTTGTTAGTGTCGCGAAGCAGACGCTCAGAGGCTAAGTAACGGAAAAGATGATGAAGAAACTGGTAGTAAACAGAGCCAAGCAGCGAGCACAGCCCGTTTTGCGCACTGGCTTCGTTTGCGTAAACACCCTTGCTTTTGGCATTCTCCAGCTTCTTGCTGCTTCGCTTCACAATCTTAACATTTAAAAGGTATTCTTAAAGGTTACTTCCTAGCTTTTAAAATACCAAAGTAAAAACCCAAGAAATTCCACTGTGTTGAACCACAGCGCTTCTCTCGTGAGTCATCGACGTGTCGGGACCTCCGAGCGCAGCGCCGGCTTTCGCTGGACCGGGCGCTGGCGAGCGGGGAAAGGCATCGCTCCCACCGGTTAGCGCTCAGAGTTTGGAGCTGTCGCTGGGAAAGCCCCTGCAGCCAGGAGGGAATACTCGCCGCAGGAGGAGTCTCTAGAGAGGAACATCTTTAATGTCATCGGTTCCCAGTTGGTTTCGAGACTGGTTTAAGCCACTGCCGCGGGAGGAGGAGGAGGAGGAGGAGGAGGAGAAGCGGTCCTGCCTTCCCCCACCTCGGATGCTTGCTGCCCACCTTGCGTTGCCCTCCTGGCTCGCGCGTTCGCTGGCCCCGCAGGGGAAGAAGTAGGGGCATCCAGACCGAGTTACGCTAGCACCGCAGGCTGGGGGGTAATTTTTGTGCTGGGGGGTGGTTCCCCGGTGCCGCGCACCCCGCGGGAGCAGGGGCCGGTGGCAGGCGGGGAGGGACAGCGCAGAGGCAGG
This sequence comes from Aquila chrysaetos chrysaetos, assembly GCF_900496995.4. Lineage (NCBI taxonomy): Eukaryota > Metazoa > Chordata > Aves > Accipitriformes > Accipitridae > Aquila > Aquila chrysaetos. The sequence goes on from NC_044021.1 coordinate 18,810,968, forward strand.
GTTGGCTTGAGCCTCTTGCTTGAACTCCTTGCGAAACCGTGTTGGAAATCTCTGTTGGCCGTGTGTAAACCCAGCGGGCTTTGTGAGCTGCTTTAGTTGTCCAAAGACGGGTATAGATTTTCATGAGGATAACAAAAGGTGGGTTTCTTATTTCTGGTTTCTTTGCTTTTCCCGCCAGAACCCCCCTTCTATTGACAAATTTCAAAACTGGGAAGAGATGGAGGTTACTTCATGGATGACTTAAAGAGTTTTAGTGTACTGGTAAACCAGCAGGAGACTGAACTGGTCTCAGCTGACACCTTAATTAAAAATAAAATAAAACACTTCCTCTAAAATTTGGCATAGAACTTTCATTCAGACTGAACGAAATTTGGCTGAGATTTAAGCAATTAAAAAGAGGTCCAGAAAACCAAACTTGATTGTAGCTGGCACTGTCAGCTTTGAATATGTATTTATAGATTTCTGCATATGCACGCTAAATATTAGGAAAAGAAAATGGGGATAATGCAAAGAGAGTCTGCTGGATACAGACAGTTGCAAAAATAGGTGCTTTCAGAGGGAGTTAAAATAACATGAAGAAGAGGGATAAAATAATGGTATTCCAGCTAACAGGATTGCAAAGAAATACCTACAAGAATGCTGATGAAAGAAAAAGAATGGAGGAAGGAGCTTAGTTCTGTTCTCTTGATAGTAGAAAACAACACGTATTTTTTATGGAATATAAAATCATTATAATTGCAGTTAGAATCAGGCTCGAGCTGGAAGAAATTGGTGAAGGGTAAGGTTATAAAAGATGGAATTCATACAGAAATGAAAAAAGCAGCAATGAACTGGGGCTTGAAAGCTATGTATAAGCCAGTTAGATTTCTTTCAGAATACAGTGAATTGGAAACAGTGCAGAACTGTAATTCTGCCTCACCTTTACATCTTGTATCTTCTTTATTGCTAATTGAGCGTGGAGTAAGAAATGCTACAGAATTTGGCATTTGCTGAAGCATGAACTCCAGTGTATTAGGAAGGTCATGAAAAAAATTATAGCTGTGAAAAGAGAAACAAAAAGTAAGATTTCAGCAGTTGCTCTTTCAAACATTTCTGTTAAAGCAGGCAGTTGGCTCTGGGATGAAACTGAGTCCAGTCTTCTGAGCCCAGGAGCAATTACATTTTGTAAGAGTCCAGCTTTCTTCTGAGCATTTAGAAGAATATGACTTTTTGTTTGTTTGTTTGTTTGTTTAAATCCTTGCATCTCAGAATAGATTTGGGTTGCTGTGAGTGTATATGTAAGTTATGTAAGGTTAACTGTTTTATTGGGGGGTGTGTGTCTGTGTGTGTGAACTTACTTGAAAAAACAAACAAACAAAAAACCCAACAGCTACTTCTAATATGTAACCATTAGAAGTTAACATGTAAATACCAAAATCCTGGATAGGCTGGAGAACCTTGGTTAAGAGAGCTTCCTCCAGGTTTATGGTCATCTGCATCTTAAATGGCTGTTGTGAGACCTTAAGCCTTTGCCTTTCTCCTGTTTTTCTTAATTGACTGTTTACTGCTTTAAAACTATGCAAGTTTCTATGCTGATGCCCCTGTCAGTATTTTCAATCTTTGAAGGCATCAGTCCACTAGACTTTGCAGTTGTGGGCTGTGTTACTGCACAGTCTTATATCTAGCCCAATAAACTTTCCAAGAGCATTGTTACCATTTAAAAATATCTTGTTGCAATGAATTCTGTTTAATAAAAAAAGGTGCCAAAGAAATTTGCAGCATAGTACTGTTTCCTTCAAACTTGCATTGTGCCCGTCTTACGGTGCTTGAAAGGGTTTGTGTGATAGATACTTACCTGCTGCTCCAGGAGAGGATTCTTGGGCTGTGGGAAGAGTTCCCGGTCCTTGGCAGGGTGGACAGGCGTGCAGGACCTTGCTCAGGGAGCTCAGTAATAACACGCAGTTGTCTGCGTGTTAGGGGGTAGTGTTTGTTTGACCCAACACTTTGCAAAATTGCTGAAGAAGTAAAAACTTTTTTTTTTCTAACCACAGTCAGTCGTTATCACCAAAACAGTTACCCTGTAGCCCGCCCTGATGTACTTGGGAAGCTTAGAAAAAGACTCTGTTTTGGGGGTTATGTTGTTTTGGTTTGGTTTTTAATCCTGAAATTACTCTGTTTCATGGCATGTATTTTGAGTTTCTTCTTCCGGTTAGACAATTTGTTTTCCAGTTGCAACTGCTGTAAATATTTATGCTGGAAAACGTAGAGGAGACTTCCTAGAGCTACACATTTTCAGAGAGCTAGTTATACCAGTATGTATTTCCTAGACTTACTCATTCTTTGGTATGTTGGGCTTCTGTAGTAAGCGTTTTAGTTCAGTAATGGCTTATGAGATTATAGAGAGAGAAACTCAGGCTCTTAGTTGGAAAAGTAAGATTTTCCTTTCTATGTTAAAACAGATGAATAAACTGGACTTTAAATTTCCAAATTAGATGAGTTGGGCGATGTGGAGTCTTTCCCCCCACTTGTTTAAACGTATCGTAACTCAGAATATTTACATTAAGGAGAAGGGACGCACACGCATACACCCCTACGGCAGATGTTTGGAGCCTTCGGTGACGCATTTTTGGGGAAGTGGGGAAGCTCAAGTTCATTAGGCGAGGCAGTGCTGTTTGTTTTTATACAAAAGCTTTTTAAATGTCCTTGAAGCGTCTCTCAGAATGAGGCTGCTTGGAGAATATGCTGACTTAGCGATTCCCTTATGACCTTTGGTGGCAGACTGAAGGAGAAATGTCTTTGTAACGATCCACAGGTTGTGAAAAGCGGAAGGAGGATTTTTGTTTAGGCAAAGTTGAAAAAGTCTGTGTACTTGAAAATTTCATCTTTGACTTAAGAGTTTGTTGATACTCGTATAACGGAATCTGGTTAATGCGGTAAGCTGGATTTGACATCTCTGATTACCAGCAGAAGCAGCGAGTAGAGAGTGCATGTTCATATGTTAAATACCCCGTGAACTTTTTTCCCTCTGAATTCCCATGTGTTTAAAAGATGAGTTCCCACCAAGTCCCCTTCATAAATGCCGGGGCTGAACTCATGCAAGGTTTGGAAGGAGCTGTGGGGAAGAAAAGCAGCAGTTCAGCAGGAGCCTGTGGTGTAGCGTCGCTACAAAACAACTGTGTGTGTGTTCCTAGTTACCTATGAAATATGTGGCTTACGCCCTGCCAGCGGTGGTAGTCATGGAATATCCAGAGCACACCGCATGATTTCCTCTGATTTTTGGCCTAATTTCAGGGGCTGGGAAGTAGGGTTAAGTTAATGTTGAACAGCATTGTTTTTAACTACTGAGCTCCGTTAAGTCAGGTGGGAGACTGCGCGCTTGTTCTTAAAAGGTTGCAATGCAGACACAATACGGAGCCAGGAAAAAGAAAGAAGTGTTTAGAAATGGCACTTAAAATATAATTTCTGTGGTGGTTTTGCTATTCCGTTACCTAGAAGGAATCTCTAGCCGCTGTGCTTTTTGAAGAGGAGTGCATGTCTCTTACACAGTAGATGTACAGATTTTACCTTTATCCTTGCTTCAGGATTTCTTACAGAAGGAGGTATTTCTGTCCCAGATCTATGAAGAAAACACAATGATGTATGTATTAATTGTGTTTTAAAATATTTCACTCTATAATTTTTATTAGCAAAATACCTAATCTACCAAAATGTTCCTGTAATTCTCAGTTGTCAGGAGGCGGAGAGCTAAGTATGTACGTTGTAATAGTTTAATGCCTTGAATCTTAAAAGAGAATTGCCGCCTTCAGTGTAAGGGCAGTGCTTTTGTGGCTAAGAGGCAGATTAGGAACTGTGAAAATACTAAACTTTACTGCAGGGAAGATTTAATAATTTTCAAATAAATCTTCCTGTAGCGTACACAGCAGACTTGCTGAATTTGTCTTGGGTATTGCATGCATTTGTTAGGGAGGTGGGATAGTACCCTTTTTCATGATAACCATTTATGGAACATTTAATTGTGTTTTCCCCTGGTGTTTTTTCTTTCTTTTAAACAAAGGGTATTATTATGCCAATAAAATCTTCTATTTATTTTAGAACACTATGTATGTTATGTCCAGGTGTATGTGTCCGTTAGCATGTTTCAAAATAGCGTTTTCTTTATGTGCTTTTTCCATTTTTTTCTTAGAATTCTAGACTATAACTTGCAACAGTGATGTAACTTCTGGAGATACCAGAGGAATTGCTGTTCTGGTACAGGATGATTTTGCTTTTGACAGACTTGTGAAAGGCAGTTTGTCTTGTGTGCCTCTTCAGCAAGGTTTGCTACTAGGATTGCTGTAGGAGCTGGCTGCCATCCCTGTTCAGGTACATGAAATCCATCGCTGCAGTGGTAGAAAGCAAGCCAGTTTTTGTTGTTTGGCTGCTTAAATGCAGATCTGCTTCCCTGTTGAAACGGTCAATTTTCCCTCTCTTACGCTCGTAAATTAGGCTAGTCGTTAGGCTTGCTCAGAAGCCCTGCAGTCTTAACAGTTTATGGTTTTCTGAAGCTTTCAGTTGTCTTGGTGTGTCATCTGTATATGCAAGAGTACTGTCAGGCAAACTCTGAAATTCCGTGATGGAGCAGGTTGGGATCTCCCGCTTGGGGCCTTTGCCGGAGGGATGCCGTATCCTGGAGTGAGCGGGCACCATAGGCAGATCGGGGCACGTCCCAGAGCTCGTGGGAAGTTTTCACAGGCATCCAGGCGGGATATGGCCTCGGCACAAAACAGGTTTTAATTATTAATGTTTTTCCAGTATCTTATGGCTGGCTTCTATCATGCCTTTTCAAAAATAAATGAATAGCACGTTCCTTTTTTTTTTTTTTTTTTTTTTTTTTGCAAGTGGTGTTTCTCTAATTTTTTTTCTTCCTCTGTGTTTTTTTTCTTCTCTCATTCTTTTTTTCTCACTATCTATGGATATTGCTTCTCTACTGTTCTGCCTACTAATGCAAATATAACCAACAGTCTAGCGGGCATCTAGGAAACAGGCAATTTCATAATATCGTCTTATTCCTTCCTGATTTTTCCCCCTGTTCTTAAGCCTCACAAACCTTTGATATTGCTAACGTCTTACATGCTTCGGTTTGCTCCCTGAACAAAGTTGTAGGTATAAAGACATTTCTACTGAAGCAACCTGGAGTTTACATGATCAGGCCTTAAAAAATACAGTTAACAGCATATGTTCTTCAGGAATAACATCTTTACAGTGCTTTGAGAAAGCAGAACAAGAAATTGGCTATAGAGAAGCATCATGTGTTAAGACTCAAGGTTCAGAGGTTTGAAGAATGTGATACCTGTCTAACATGCTCAGGAAGTAATGCCAAGTAATGGATTTTCAGTATATCTGAAAACTGACCCCATTATTTGAAGCAGTATTTCCACAAACAGTGTCTCCAAGATGAAGGAGCAAGGGTGCGCGTGGTTGCATTTCTCATAGGTCTGTATAAACACATTTAGGACTGTTTGGAAGTGCAAAAAACAGTTAATACTGAAATATTTTCCCAACTTTTACAGTAATTTTTGTACTTTTTTTCTTGGTTGTTTTTTTTTTTCAGAGGGGTAAAAGTTCTTGATTTCCACATTCGGTAGGAGATTCACAGTCTAGCAGCTTTTCTTTTGAATGCTCAACCTCCATGCTTTAGTAAAATGCTGACCAGATTTGCGCAGTCGGTCTCTCCTGTTTACTGTCTTGGACCGTCAAAGGGAACGTCAGCAGAGAGAGTGTGTGATGGGCAGGCTGGCGTGCCCCGCGTGCCCCGCAGCCTCCTTTCCTATGTCCGTTTGTGGCATCGAGGCTAAAAGATAGATTGAACCCGCTGAGATATTTTCTTGTGGACCATAGTATGTCACCTGCAGTCAGGTATTAAAAGCTTATAAATGCAGCCTGTGAATTTCTGATTTTCAATTTGGCTGGGAAATCGCAATGTGCACAGCATGGCCGGCAACAGTCCTAGATCACCGATAGTGGCCTTCTGTAGTTGGATGTATTAATTATAAAAAGCTATTCAGAAATACTTAGAAACAGGGAGGAATCTGAATGTTAATGTCTTAGTGGTGGAAAATAATGGCCTGAAAACACTGGTCAGTGTTTCCAGAGCTGAAACTTTCTGGTAAATCACATATTTCTGCAAGGGCCTTCAGAAATTTGAAATCCTTTAAAATCTACTGATGTGAGGAAAAGGGGCAGAGGAGACAAAGCCTTTTTTTAAGCCAACAGAAAGGGTTAATGTAGATGCACAATTATGTACTGGTTACCTGCAAGTTAATTTCAATCTCACATTTCTAGTAAACACTGACATAAAAAATGTCTCTTGAGCCAATGTTTGTAACTAATCAGCTTTTTCTCCAAGAGGCTTTAAAAACACAGTTTTGGCAGCAGAACTAAGATGATGTTTTACAGAATAACCCCCAGTAAATGGAGAGAAAGCTGGTAATCAGTTTTGATTAACGGATCTGCATTCTGTTATTTAAATGTTTACATCCTGATTAGCATGTATGCGGCATTTAAATATGCAATTTTACTTTAGCAAAATCTGAGGCATGGAGAATGGAGATAATCTTTCGGATGCTAAAGGCTGGGGATGTGAGGTAAAAAACATGCAGGAGATGTGCCCACCTCCCTCAGCCTTATAAAGTGATACCTATGTGACTGATATTTTCATTTAGTTGTGGGATTATGGTTTTTTTACATTGGATATGTGTAACGGAAAAAGTGGTGGGGGCGTTGTTTTTATTTTCTTTTGGGTTTTTTGCAAATTCTACTTAGTCTACAACAGACTTAAATTAACTTTTAACTGAAGTATTAAGGCTTTTGTTCATGAACTAAATGTCTCCTGCTCCTCATTTTGTTAAAGACAAAGAAAGTTGAGCATGTACAAAAGTTTGTGAGATTTTTCTGGATTATTTTAAGAACTTCTTAAAACTGCATTTCCATTGTGATATTTGCTTCATGTATGTGTGCAGAATAGTTGCTATTTCTTATGTTGTTCATAATGTTTTATTTTTTTTCATGTAAAAGCACTGATTCTGATAGCAGTTGTTAGGTACCAGAATATAGTGGTTTGCTTTGCCGACTCACTCCTGCTGCAAAGTTGAGACTTTTGGCCAAAAGAGCATGTACATCTTTCTGGGTTGCAGATCCTGGCTTTGTGAAAAACTGACTGATTCAACAGAAAGGTTGGCCTGCCACGTAAGCACACCATAAAAAATGAGCATCTGACAGCTCTGTGGCTTAAAGTAGTGGATCTGACACAGGCATATGGAAAATTCATGCAACGGGGATACTGTATCAAAACAATTTCTCTGTAGAGAGGCAAAACCAAATCCTTTCCCTCCCTTCCTGCCTCCTTTGCTTTCCCGTGACTCTCTGTTTTTACATTGTTTGCTTCTCACCCTTTGCCTTCTAAATGATTCCTCTTTAAAAATCGACATCTTGCATGAGGATTGAACAGTTCCTCGAAGAATTTTTAGGTAGAACAATTGAGCTTTGAAGGGGAATATTCACATGGAGATAACATCAGGAAGGTGGGATGCTTTTGAAAAGCCATGGTTCTTCTTCCACTTAACATGACTGTCCAAAAGGAGAGACGATGTACTGCGCTCGTGTGTCGGAAAGGGAATTCCTGCGCATGATAATTTGACTCTCTTTCTTCCAAAGGAAACTGGCTCGTCTTTCTGTGCCCTCTGATGACACAAACCTTTTCCCGCCTCCACCTGGTATATTTTTGTTGCATTAGTTTTGATATCCTCTGCAAGGGTTGGTATTAGTCTTCTACCTGGGCTTGTAGAGCAAAGAGTTCTGTTTACACAGAAGGGCTTCTGTTGTTGTTCTTGAACCGGCAGAGGTTTTGAGAACCGTGGAGGGATAGAAAGTAAACATAGGCAAGCAACAAATAGAACAATTACCCTTCTTTCATAGCAAGCAAGTCTGTAACTGATCTTGCCGGCTTATTTTGGTTTGCATTTTCTTTTTTTTTTTTTTTCCCCTCCCCTCCTGCCTCAAGTGTTTTTAAAACTGTTGTACATAAGCAGTACCAAACCCAAGCGATTCACAATTGTCAGTTTTTCTGTATAGGTAGTACCCAAACTACTCGGTGCTCTGTGTTTTTACTATTGCATTGGGGTCGGAGTACTATTCATGCAGCCAGTTTTCTTCTCTCTCTGCTGGAATAGAAATGAAGAAAATAGCTGGAACTGACTTAGGCGTTCATCCTGTCATTTTTCTGTATCCTCCTTGAAGTCATCCAAAATCAAAACAATTCAATAGTAACATTTTTCACCAACTGTCATTGGGGCTTCCGTATTTTTTGTTGCACTTCTTTCAACAGACCTTTCAAAATAAGGTATTGCTCTTACAACTACCACAAAGTCAAGAAGCAGAGGTGCAGGAGAATTAAGAGACAGCTTAACCAAGGTGTGTAGGCACCTACTCTCCACTAAAGCTATTGCCCCCAAAGCCCTTGCTGGATCAGGCCCTGGAACAGTCGTTCAGGGTCCTGCTGGGGGATGAGACCCGGTCTTCCCTGGCTGCCCCGGGTAGCAGTGGTCGCCGCTGACCCCGTGTTTTCCAACAGAACCCTCTCCTAAAATGGTTGAGCCGTGTGGCTCTCTTGACAAGACGCTCCCGCCGCCGCTGTGAAGTATTTGTGCCTAGCGCTGCAGGGTGCAGGTTAACGAGGTGCGGGTGTATTACCGGCGCAGGGACCGTGCCTTGCCGCGCCGGCGGGACGCGGCTCGGAGCAGCCTCGCCAGTTCCAGGAGCTGCCCAGCCTGCTCTCGCCTCTCACGAGCTTCATCTGAGGGAAGCTCGCTGTGGTGAATGAATTATTGAAATGAAGCGCCTGAAGATACGGGCAGACTTTTGTTCATCCTGAGAAGTAATTAACAGCTGGATGTCTCACCGCTGAGGATTAATTCCCTTCGGTAGTGGCCAAGTCCTCCTCCGTGTCCCGGCAACTACTTTTGTGTGTCTTCGGTTCGGCGGGGCGGTTGCAGTGAATGCGGCAGACGTGCCTCTGAACGCGCAGGTCCACGTGTGCGGCGAGCCGGTGCGGTGGACTAGGGCTCGTACTCTTTAATTTCTGAAGCGCTAGCCCAGCAGGTTCGGGGGAGCCTGGCCCCGGTAACGTACAGGCTGTGGATTTCTGATCTGGCTGCAACCTCCGTGAAGCAGCTGACTTCGTGCCTGGGGAACTGCGCTAGCCTAGGAACCACTAAACGTGAATCACGGGGGTTGGAGCCTCATGGCGAGATAAAGGGAATAGACCTCTGGCTGTCTAAAGGTTGGAAAAGTTACTCTCCGTCACTGTTGCCATCTCTGTGCCCAGGAGCGCTGAGGAACTTGGCGTGATGCTGCGTGGTGGAAGTCGACGTGGGTTTTATCCTTTATGTGCGCCCGCGTGAGAAAAGCGTGTTTGGTAAACAAATTTTAAAATGCCTGGTTTGTTCCTTCTGCTTCATATGTAGATCCCAACGTGGGAACTGCGTATATGCTTACTTAGCGTTTTGAGGCTGTAGAAGGCTAATGACGCTGCAGCCCGGGTGCGTGGAGCCACGCTGCAGCTTTTTGTGTCGTGTCGGTGACCGGGTGCGTGCAGACCCTCCGAGAGTCTGCTGTCGGGTGGAAAAAGGGGCTGTCGCTCTCCCGGCACGTTACTGCTTTGCTCCCCTGGTAAAGCTCTGCCTGATACACGCATTGCTTTGCTTATTTCGGTGCTCTTAGAAGCTATACTAAATAATCGTTGTAATAACAATGCCGACATCTAAGTAAAAAGTCTATTGGAAAAAAAGCTGAGATTTTTTCCGGAGATGAATCCAATCGCCCCACCCGTTTTCTCTCTTCAGAAACTGGAGCTCAGGAATTGCTACAGTAATGCTCTTCCAAGTTACAGTGGTTGCTTCATCCCCTGCCTAATAACTGTCCTGTGGTGGTGAGGAAATACAGCAGTGCTCCCAAGCTTAGTGTGTACAAAATCCTCCATACAGTCACAAAAAAAGTATTAGTTGGCAGTTAAGTGGATGAATATATTCCCCAAGGAAAACTTTGTCTGTACCTGCCTGTATCTGACACCGATGTTGGAGCATGCAGCTGGGAGGAAGAGGGGGGTAAATATTCCAGCTGAGTTGTCTTTGCTTCTTTCTGATTATCCCTTTCCATTCATGCTTGACGCCCATGGAAATGTTTTTTCCTCAGTGGTTATTTGACTTGCTTTTTTAAATTTTTTATCAAAAATCATGTACAGAGCATCTTACCTTAAAAACTAGATTAAAAGAACATATTTGTGCATCTAAGACCAGAACTGGAAATTAGAAAAGCGGATTTGTGGCTTTTCAATCACTATTGATTCATTTTATGTGTACTCCTGTCCTGTATTGAGCTGAGGCTTTTACTTTGCAGAAAAAGAGAAGCATGTACTCATGTCAAGAGTATAATTCCTAGTTATTTTTAGCAGGTGCTTAAACACATTTGTAAATTCCAGCTTATAGCTGAGCCATTCACCCTCTACCCCCTGTATGTAAATTCGTAGCAGAGGACACAATGAGGGGTTTGACTGTATAAGTGATACCTTTTTTTCAGTGTGGAATTCCCATTGAGAGGCCAGGCCTAAAAATACCAAATGTTTCCACAAACAATTCCTGTGCACTGCATGTTGAGTAATACAGCTACAACCAAGGAGAGAGCTTCTGCTGACAGTTTCCCAAATGAACGCAGGAGTCCAAGCTGAGCTAGTTTATATATAGTTTTTATTATTGGTCATACGCTCTTACCAGAAATCCAGATGTGCTTGAATCAAGCAGCAGATTAATGACACAAAATGACTGTGGCTGCAGGATGAAGGTTTCTTTTGCGTACCATAGAGGATACGGTAACTTCCAGTTAATGACTTCAGAATATTTTGCAGAATGCAAATGAGCAAGTTAAGGCACGTAAACAAAAGTTGTCAGGCTTCGCATTTGAATTACATGCTATTGAAATGTGTGACTTGATTTAAAGAAATAATTTTGTATCAGTGCTGTCCTTTTCCAACAGAGTGTTTCAGTAAATAAATATTTAAAAAAAAAAACCCTCGAAACATTTTCAGTAAATAAAAGGGAAATTCAAAAGGGAAAAGCCAAAGGCAGTAGAGGAACTTTACAGGGCAGGCAACGGTCCTTCTAAAATAGTAGAAAATCTTGTATAAGGGAACCTGAAGTGCTTCATTTTAGGAATGTTTCAACACAACAGAAATTTTTGAGTGGCTGCTAATTTGAAATACGAAGTTCAGCATGGAAGTTGGTAAGCTTATGAGTTCAGATATTTCTCAGTGCTTATATACAGTAGCTGTACGGGCATGTTTATGCAGCATAAAAACCTTAATTTTTCTTCTTCCTGCTGCTGCCATACTCTACTTTTCTTGGGAAAAATCCTGGTCCAATGATTGTGGAGTTTAATGTCAAAGTATGCTCTCTCCAAATTAAATCCCTGCAGAAGCAGGTGAGTGGCGTAGGGAACCTGTTCGTCACAGCTGCGTCCACCAGCTACAAGTTTTCTCGTTGCTCAGGGTGCTAGAGGCAGGTCTTTTCACTCACCTGGACCATTTATTCATTTGTTTGGCAAAGAAATTGATTAGAGCGATGCTGTCACTGGACTGGTTTCACCAGTATCTTTATTTATATCACAATGGTTTCATGTACAATATATAATTGGAAGCAGTGTGGGAGAGCTCTGTAGCCCTTGTGGAGCTGTGGAGTTTTTAATCTCGATTTTTGACACAGTTGAGACCACCCCTGCAAGTGACTGAGCGACCCTCGCAGACCCATCAGCACTGCCCGTTGGCACTCAAGTCAGTAACTGTGGCCCAGAGTCCGCTCAGGTCTGATATTTCCACCCTGACAGATCTGGTTTAAAGCTGGCGTCAGGCACTACTTACACCAGTGGCAGTTGTAGCCCAACTTGTGCCCGTGAGTAGCTGTATTTTTCACCCTGTGCATTTACAGTCTAAGCTGTAAATAATGCTCGAACTCTTTCTAAGCTTATTTCCAGCTATTTTTTGGTGGAGTATTTAGATGATTGTCGTAGACTGGGATGGGCTGCATGTTTCTTCACATAGCGACTTTTTGCTCACCTCAACTTCTGTAGAAATCCGCTTTCAAGAAAAAGGTGGCGTTTGCACCAAATTCTCTGCTTCTTTTGGAAACACAGAAAAAGGAAGAATTTTTTCCTGCTAGTGACTGGTCTAATTTGTATGTCTGCTTGCATGAGAATATATCCCAAATTTACAGAGAGGGATTTGTTTTGGGGTCCTGTTAACCTGAGAACTCTTGGGTTTTTTTATTCCTGGCAGTAGAATTACATTCACTCTTTCTCCTATTTCAAATCTAATTTCTAAACATTATGGGAACTCTTAATGTAATCATCTCCATGAAATGTCAGGTTGCCTTTCATGAGACACTTCTGGGTTTTTGGGGGGTTGTTTTTTTAACCAATGGCTCATCTAGGCTGGGGATGAGTGGGGCTGTTAAGCCAGAGGCACAGGTGGCAATGTTTGGGATGGTGAGGTACCCTTTAGCCTTTGATCATTGTGGTAGTTAATACTATTCTGTTTAATCCTGATAAAACTTACTGAAAATAGTCAGACGTTTGTGCATACTAGCCTTATATATTTTTCTAAAGGTAATAAGGAAGTTGATAGGCATTTCTTTGTTCCTAAGGCAAGCATAGTATTGATACAGAAGTGTTTTCTCCTGGGACATCAGAATCAAGTCTGGTTTATGTTATTTCTGTATGCATACCTATCCTTCTAGGCTTGTAATATTCTCTGGAATTCCCACAGTTTTCTGCAAACAGCTTTGTTATTAGATGTGTGCTTTCTGAAGTCTCCACTTAGGTTATCTTCAATATCATGATGATATTGAGGTCACGCCTAGCAGCCAGACAGCCCAGGTCATATAAATGTGGGGAAAAGGAGAGGCAGGCAGGGAACAGGGGCAGAACAAGGGGTTATGGAGGCATCGGCACTGTATAATTTACTTACCTGTATGGGAAATGTCTATATCGAGTTATAAATGAAACTTTCTTAGATCTTTCCCCAAACTTGGTTTTTTGTATTTGCCTGAGATAAAGATACTGGAGAGAGATACGGCATTACCAGAGGCTGTGGAACAGATTCTCACAGGAGTATAGATTATGTTGTTCTGGAGAAGATTATTTTTTAAATTATTGATATGCTTGAACAGCAGCTCTGAAAATATGTAGAAGAAAAGGTAAGAACAAGGATAGAAGGTTGATGCAAAGAACATCCAACAAAACTGGATCCAGACGGAGGAAGTGGGATCTATGCTCTTGAGCTATGGAAAGGCTCTCCCATATTTATCCCCGTTTCCCCTTATTTTCAGCACAATGTGAGGAACACTATGCTACATTTATGTATTGGAACTGCAAGTAAGAAAGCAGTAATGAGTCTGTTGTCAGCGTGTTGTGCTTTCTTTAATTTACAGCATCATCACTGTGCTGTGCTGCCATAAAGGACAGAATATAGCCTTTGTCCCTACTCAGCGTTAGCAGAACCAAGAATGATGCACGCAGTTGGCAAAGACTTCAACAACAGAGTCCCCATTCATTGCTGCGGAGTAGTTTGTTTTAGCCGTGTTACATAAGCCATTTGTGGTATAACTCAGGACATTGCACAGAATAATATTGGGCATGGATATCCATCTGTTGTACTAGATACTGGGAAGGGGAGGAAGATACCTTATTGCAGTCAGTTGCTGGGGTAGGTCTTCAAAAGCTAGCTGAACTGAAGTGTTAGGACCCCTTCCCTTAGCAACATCGTACCACAAGTGCTAGAAGCAGTATTGAGTGACTGCAACACATGTCCTAGTTGCACCAAAATATTCAGTTTTACCCTTTATGAACCTAATGCCAACTCATGTCTTTTGTGAGTTAGGCACAGACTGGACTGGTAAGAGAAAGCTTTTTCTGAGAATACTACAGGAGTTACCAACTTCATGGTGTAAAGGTGATGTGGGGCCGTAGGAACTATAAAGCAGATAAGATTTTTGTCATTGAGCCCTGAAAAGTTACTGCCATTAGATGTTGTGTTTCCTGAAGGTAAATCCACCTGCCTTTTGGAGTTAACATTCTGCCCAAGAGTATGCAAAATATGATTAAGTAGAATGTTTTTCTTACAATGGAAAGAAGGAAAAAGAGCAGCTGAAATACATCAGAAGTTGGCAATACTGAAAATACTGCCTTGCCACTCTGAATGTCATCTGACAAAGAAGTAAAATGCTGTACAAAACTCTCTTCAGTTAAAGTGATGGGTCTCTGCATTTTGTTTTGGAGGACTTTAAAAAAAATAAAAAATAAGTGAAAGCAGGCATTTCCCAGAGTCAGAGTCATGCCCTCTGCCAGGGAGGCACTGGATATTGCCTGCTTGCTTTTTCTTGGCATTTGATACCACTAGTCCTCAGTGTGACCTTGCAAAGCGACTAAAGATGCTGGAGAAACTTCAAGCAAAGACTAGTTTTATTTCAGCCAGGTGGTAGGTTAAGTTCTTGATTACTGAGTTAGCACAAACAAAAAAATGTAAAGTGTAACAACAAAGTACAGACTCAGAGACTGTTGTCGTATATTCTGTTCAACCTGTTTCTCTAGGATTTTGTCCAAGGTGTTTTATAGCTACAGAAATCTGAGGAACCAGCTCTGCATAGGTGCTCTTTGCCTTTATAATGTTCCCTTTCTAAGGGGGAGCCTTTCCTAGAATTAAAGGAAGAAAATTTCAGATCATGGTTCTGTTGATTTTTTTTTTTTTTTTTTTTTAGGCTCCTTTTTCTATTTTCTTGTCTTTAGTTATGTGGCAACCAAGATGCGAGTTGTATCATATTCTTTAAGCTTATCTGGGAACAGCTCTGGCTGATGAGGAGGATCCTTAAGATTCTCGTGTTTTACCTCTTAATAATTCAGTTACATCATGTACTAGAAGATTTTTATTGAATCATGTAGCACTTTGTCTTCTAGAGCTGTAACACTTTATTGCGATTATGTACAACATTAACATGCACTGTTAGTTTTACTTAGAGACCAAACCTGACATATTAAATCGATGACAAACTTGGCCTTGGGGGGTGATATTTCTAAATGGTCTTCAACTACTAGACTGTTCTACAGTCAGTCACTCTTGGGGGCTCTGGCCATCACAGTGGTGAATTATTGAAAACAATTTGAGAGTCTATTGTAACTACAGATTTTGGTATTCATAAATATATATGGGTGGGAAGTGCTGATAAAAATGCTAGGTCATTTTTCATGGTTTTGGGGGCTTCTTTCACTTGGCTGTAAAATAAAAAATACCCAGTTGAATCAGTTTATTAGAAGGCAGCATTCATTCCTTATACGTATAACCAAGTCTTCTGTAGTTAGGCCCTGCAAAAAAGAAAATGGGGATTTTTTTTTTACATTTGGAAACTAATTTGAATTTAAAGGACATATAAATGTAAAATTCAGGGAATGTTCCAGCTCTGTGGACAAAAAAGTGCTCTGTGTCTGTTCAGCTTTGCCCATTTTTAAAATAGAATACTTAATCAATAATAGCTACTAGCTGTGCATAGCTAGGCTTCGAGTGTACGAAATTTGTGTGTCTTATTTGGGTTCCTAAGGAGGCATTGCCCAAGTATTAAATTTAAGTATCGGATTTCAAGCTGAATATTTTCAGTCTGCTTGTTTTGCAAGCACTTAAAATTACTGTAACTGAGAGAAAGGAAAAAAAGTGTAGTTTGTGCTTTTGATAACAATATGTATGTAATCAACACCTCCTGGTTAATGAATTAGTTGGCTGTTTCTTTCATACAGCAATAGGCGGGAAAACTGCTGGGATAATCAGCAAGTATTGCCAGAGGGATTCAGTAGCGTATATATCAGTTAATATTTCCTTTAAATAGTTTTCAGGTAGAGTAGATCAAAATTTTGAATATGTCCCCCTATGTGTCTAATTATTTTCCAGAAGCTGACAGATTAAATTATGTAAAACTGTACAGTATTTAATTGCTTTCTTAAACCTCGAGGAAGCACACTGAATGGTTTTATTTCCCTTTCACAATGCAATCACAGTCTACAGAATAAACTCTTGATTTTGCTTTTAAAACACTGAACCTATTTGAAGGCTTTCCTTTTTCCCCCCAAAGAGGTCTTCTGTAATGTCATTATAAATACCTTTTTCTTCTTAAATGGTGGTGAGAATATGTTCTTTCTACAGGTACCTGTTGCGATTGCAAGGTATTAAGTACTTTGGGCCCAATCGTGCGTGCAGAAGCCCTGTTACAACTTAAGAGTTCATTGCTTAGAGCCCTCCCACAATTCGGGTATTAAGAAGTAGGTGCATCAGCACAGAATAAAGTTATTTTCGGTGACGGCTGCTAATCCTGTACCCTCAACAGCATTACATCCCAGCACCCAGGCTTGTCTTTCAGTGTTGTTGTCTCTTACCCCCCTGGACCGAAAAACAAGCCAAAGCGGGCGCGGGGCCGTTCGCTGAGCGCCGAAGAGAGGACGGCGCGTGGCTGGCCACCCCACGAGTGACGGCCCCCCCTTCTGCACGGCGGGAGGGCAGCGTTTTGGGGAGGAAAAGCAGCGTAGGAGAAGTCGCGGTGGAGGGGAGGTTGCGCTGCTGGCCTTGGTCCGGCGCTCGGCTCCCCAGCCCCACGATGCTCTTCAGCTTGTACGTAATTCTGTATTTTCGCTCGGGGAGCTTGCAGGGCTGGTGAGGAGGGGAACCGGGCAGCTCCTAGGGTGGGCTGGACTTTGGTATCGGGGCAGCGGGGAAGAAGCAGCCCGCCGGAGGGGATGTTTGATGTGAGCTTCCTCTTGTTATCCGCATTTGGATAGATACTGCTGCTGATGGCAGGGGCTTGGGGTTTTTTTGGTGGGGTGGCTTTTTTTTTTTTTTTTTTTGGTTTGGGTTTGGTGGTGTTTTTTTTTTTTTTTTTTTTTTTTTTTTTACAGAACCAACAGTACTTTTTTGTTTAAAAAAAAAAAAAAGCCATAAGATTAAGCTGCGATTCTTTCATCTTGGCTGTAACAAAACCAAAGAGAAAACCAGTAAGCCAGTCAGCTAGCTTGGAGTGGGTGTGTTTTTCCCGAGTAGGAAGCCTCATCGCTAGCATAATAGCTTTGTAGAGTTTATTATTTGCTGTACATGAACGTGGGGTACAGATTCCTTGCTCAGCCGTGGGCAGCTGTCACCCGAGGACGCCAGCGCTGGGAGCGGAGGTTCCCCTGCCGACAGCCGGGATTGTGCCGGAGCCGGGAAGCCGATACCTGGCCGAGCAGGGAGCCAGGGTTCGTGAAGTGCAGAAGGCTTTGCCAGGTGTGGGTTTTAGGAGGACCCGAGACCTCTGTGCCGCTCTGATGTGTGAAGGTAATATAAATCATTTCACCGTGACCTCGGGGATCTCTGCCCCGCTTTCTGTTGGGCGGTGGAGACCAGGTCTCGGTGTGTTCTGGTGATTTGGTGCAACCACTTTTCCCTCTCTACTTCATTGGAAAGACAACGATAACTTATTTATTATTTTCTGTTTACCAACCATACTGCCCTTCTGCAAGAGGTTTGGTAGCCCTGTAGTGAATTACAGCAGTATTTTTATCAAATGTCCAGTAAAAATAACTTTCTGGAAGCACTCAGAATTGTGGGAAGGTGTTTTGCAGACATACATTTCTAGTACAATAATGCTATAGCTAGAGGAAACCATGCTGTGTATTTCGTATTAAAAAATCAGGCTGGTTTAAGCTACAAATGACTGTAGAAGTGGGGATCACCAAGACAAAAGAAATGGCCCATGCAAATGACTCCAAAATTTTGAGTCTGACTGTGTTTGTACTCTTCTCATGTCTGAAGGCTGCCAAATTCTAGATGCCATCTTTCCTGGGAACTAACCGATGCTCTCTGGCATGATTTTTACTTCCCCTTATGTCTATATTTGAAAAAAGCATATGCGTAGTCCCTAAATGAATATAGTGGTTAACAAGCTATGGATTACAACCCACAAAACATATTTGCTAAAGTAAGTTTCATAATGCCTAATGGAAAACAAATAGCAGAGCTACTAAACCAGGAATATTGCTATACATGCATTTATTTCATATATGAGAAAAGCTGAAGGAAAAATCCCCTTCTGAGTTTTTCTTGAGCACGCTTCTTCCTGTTGGATTTAATTTACTGGGACTCTGGGGACAGAACTTGGTTCTTTGGTACATATTTATGTTTTCCCTGGTAGGGCAGGACACGGCTATATGGCAGGAACAGCTAGTTACTGTCGTTACACGAGCAGTAGTTTCATCCTTCGTAGTTACATCCTAAGGAAGTAAGGCAAAAGAGGCCGTGCAAAATTGTCAAGCCCTCTACGATGTGCATTGCGCACAAGCGACGGGGGGTGATGCTCGAGCAGCTCGGTGAAGGACTTGCAGCGTTTGGAGAAAAACCCTGCCTTACAGCTAGTGGGTCACCCCCAGCTGATGGACGTTCTCGGGGACGGGTGGGGAGCGGACCCCGGTTGGGAAGGAGCGTGCTGGGATAGAGCAAATTCTACCCTGGTCTTCAACAGCAGATTGCCATGGGTGCATGCAGCCCTTGCTGCCCAACTCAGGTAGCACTGAATTCGGGAGCTAATTCAGCCAGTAACTGCTAGCTTGAACACAGCACAAAATTAGAGGTTTGATTACAAAACGCTAATGCTCAGTAGTGTTCTTAACCTCGGGTGCTCAGTCTTGAGCCAGAGCTTCCTGAAGTTGGCTTAAACTATTAGATTTTTTAAAATTAAAAAGGAACTTGAAATGTATTTACTTCCCTTCTTTCATCTTGGGCTTCACATTGGCTTCTTCCACATAATCGCACTGCTGTGAAGGTTAGGAACCTAAGAAGAAAAACTGAGATTTCTGTAGCCTTTTGCTTCCTCTATCAAATCCCTTAAGAAATTATCAAACACTGCCAAGGTTTATGATGTAATCAAAGGCTTACTAACACCTTTTATAACTGCCTAATGCTCGAAGCAGAAGAAGAAACTCAGTTATAGCATGTTGTGTAACCAAGCTCACTGGCTCGCATCTTCAAAAACAGAATTTAAAATCTGTTTTTTCCAAATTAACTTTTAGATGCCTATATAAATACACTTACTTCTGGTAAGTTCAGTGGAAATTGTTAGGTGGGCAGCAGTTCTTTTGATCTGAACTGCACTTTTGTTTTGTTTTTTTTTTTTTTTCCTTAAGTTTGGTCGTTAGTTTCTCACTAGTTTGTTGATACTAGTGCACTTTTTATTTAGGAAACAGGAGGTAACTTCCATATTAGCCACCTGGTTTTGGTAAAGCAACTCTTGCAGAATGTCTACCCTTCTGCCAGAGTTTAGCCCATGAAGTTCTCTATTTTGTGTTTAAGAAAACAGCTTTTTACACGCATGCATACCTAAATATATATATATATATATTTTATTCCCCTAAGACTATTTGTTAGTGAACTGCTGTGGGAACTTTCTGTGGTTTTCTGATAACCTTTACCCAAACCAGGAAGAACCGGCCTTTCTCATTTCAAAATGAGTTGAGGCATGGCTGCTAGGTACTTTCCAAATGAGTGCAGCATGACATCCCCTGTGGCTAGCCCATATGAACCTCGCTCAGTCCAGCTGCTGTTACCCTGTCAAGTACGTCTCACAAAGCCCGAGGCCATATCTGCCATGCACTTGCATAAGGTTTTGGCTGCTTCAGAGGAAAAGAGGATTGCTGTGACCAGTGTGAATAAAAGTATGACCACAGCTTAACTCTCTGTTTATTTTTCTTGGAGTTTGGAGCGTATGTGCGTGCGTGGGGTATATATACACATAGCAACTTCCCATCAAACAGAGCCCAGTATTAGAACAATCCTAATGCACCTGCATGGAACAACAAAAAGAAAGAAACTTTTCAGTTAAGCACCCTTGGACCTGGCTGTACAACAGAAAAAC
Organism: Aquila chrysaetos chrysaetos; assembly: GCF_900496995.4. Taxonomy (NCBI): domain Eukaryota; kingdom Metazoa; phylum Chordata; class Aves; order Accipitriformes; family Accipitridae; genus Aquila; species Aquila chrysaetos. The sequence goes on from NC_044021.1 coordinate 18,830,947, forward strand.
CAAGTGTCTGCCCAGTAATGGTTCTGATAAATTGTTTGTCGAAAGCTGCTGTAGTTAAACTCAACAGTTGCTTTGCGTGAGATGCGACTCCAGAACAAGTTGCTGAAACTTAAGTGACGCATGTGCTGTGGACAGAGCTTTGCGAAGGGAAGCGCGTGTTAGTAATGCAATTACCGAGGCGTTCCGCTCTGCCTGAATGGTTTTCTCGGAGCGTGTCAGTTCTTAAAACACTGCTGCTTTCCGTGTTGCTGGTAAAAGGAAAAGCCAAAGGAACATGTGTGCACAGTGGCCGAGATCTTCACCAGGACTGCAGTCCTGCCAATTTTCGGAAAAAAAACCCAAACCAAACAAACAAAAAAAAAAAAACCCCACAAACTAGAATGGTTTTAACGCGTTCGTTGACATCTCCCTGGCTTGGAGAACGCGCTTCAGCCCTGGACCGCTCTCGCAAGCCGTGCGCGGGACGTGGGGACGAGCGCGTCGGGGTCCAGCCCTCAGGACACAGCGGTTCGCCTGCAGCGCTCGGCGTACGCCGGGCAGGCTGCAGGGGTCCGGCTCCGGCCAGGGCCACGACAGCAGTCCAGAGGCAGGAGAACACAAAACAGTCCTAAAGCCACCTCTGTTGTTCTCTGACCTGTGCTTTGTCCCGTAGAGGCACAGTAGTTTCTGTCCCCTCATTTTTAAGACATCGTTGCAATGCCTTTGTTCTTAAAGAGTTTTGTTAAGTGTTTTCATTTACCCCCTTTTTTTTATTCCAGCCCGAGGACTGAAGTTGATTGGGATAAAAATCACAGCAATTTTTCACATCCTTGCTATAGGGTGACTAACTAACATTTCCATGGGTGCTTCTGTGTTACCCATAAGGCTCGCCCAAATTGTGTACCTCTCTGCATCTTCGGTCAGTCTTTCAGGCTTTCTTCTGTCTCCCACCCTCTGTACGTGAAATATTTCTTGATTTAATCAACCTTGATATGAGAGGAAAATCTGATGTTGCCTTCAGTGTTTCACTATTAGTCTGTATTGTTATTGCTGATGAATCAGTGAAGGTTGGAGACCTTTGCTTTTAAATGTCTGGAGGAGGAGGGCACCAGGCGTGTCCCCGTTTTACTGGAGCTCAGAGTGCTTCTGCCATTGCTTTTCTTCCACTGCCTTCTACCCCGTGGTGTGGTGTACAGAAATTAGGAGCAGCAGTGGAGAAGAGCAGCTAGTGGAGAACAGAAAAGGTTGGAAGGAGGAAGGAGAGAGGGGAAGAAGAAAGGGGAAAAGGACAGAAAAACCCCCCACCCTGGAAACTTAAAAGAAAGCTGTGGGAGAACAGGTGGAAAAAAATCACATCTTTAGATTGAACCTGAACTTGTAAGCTGTAGGTAAATCACAGTCAGGTGGAAGATGCAACTTGTTTGGACAGCTGATGGGTGGTCAATGCTTACAATCAACCGAGAGAGATCCCTGTTTTTTAAGGGATGGTGTAAATAAGTAAAATAGTTTTTACCCCAAACTACTAGTAATCTGTGTAGACAAAATACACATAGGAGAGGGAAAAGCCATGTACTTCATTTAGAAGCAGGGTGCAGCGAAGCTGATGTCCTCAAATACTATGCATCATGTGCTGGTGCAACATATAGAAGTGAAAGGTGGTGTTCCAGCAGATTTTTGCCCTTTCCTGTTTGTAGACCTCTTAGCATATAACTGCAAACCCCTGCTTTTATTTTCTCTGTAGCTGATTGCGTGGACTTTGGGGTTTTTTTGTACAGTTCAGGGGACTTGCAGTATTCCACACAGCTATGTCATCTTTTATCATTCTGCCTTAGACTTGCTGTCGAGGGGCGGGCTCTACCTGACCTTTGCCCAGGATTATCAGGGATAGCAAGACTAAAGCCTCTCTTCTTTCTGTATTTTAAAGTGAAGGGGCTGCTCCTCTCATAGGCCTCAGTGGGCACTCGGTGCTGGGAAGAGGGTGAGGTGGTTTGCCGGCATGCAGAATCACAGGGCTGAACCGGGTCCCCAAGAAATGATCTAACCCATTTACCGTACGACAGGGTTGGCAAAGTCTTGGTCATTTCTGACAGCAGCTAGCATCTTCATATATAGATATATGTTCTCATCCTACTAAAAACATGCAATATATATCATATATGTATATATGATGTATATGTATACATATATATATCATATATAGTCTATTTAAGTGCTTTTTTTTGTCAGAAAGGTTTTCTCACTGTCTTGGTAAAGTCCTCCTTCTTGTAATTTGAAAATAAGTTCCTTTCCTCTTTGCATAATCCTTCTGAACAATTGAAGACTGTTACCTTGTCTCCCTTCAGTTTCCTTTTGTTTACACTAGATACGTAATCCATCCTTTTTCTACTCTTCTCTGAGTATCTTCCAACTAGTCCACATGTTTCATGGAGCGCAGCAGTGAAATTTGACCAAAATGCTCCTGCTGACGTCCCAGTAACAGTGAGTACAGCAGAAAGCTTTCCTCACAGACCTCCGTTGCTGGCTGTCTGTTCCAGCACAACATTTTTTTTTTTGCAAGAGTGTGATATTGTTGATGCGTATCTAGCTTATTGTGCGCTGTAACCTCTAGCTGTCTTCCACAGAACTCCTGCTTAGCTGGGAGAGCGCAAGTTGGGTGGCCGCTGAAAAATGGAAAACTGGTTGTGAGGCTAGCATGGGATAATGAAACAGAAGAAGGGATAACAATGACTTAGAGGAAAACTACTTGACTAAAGAAACTGTAAAAATATTTCACTGGGAAAAAAAAAGGACAAAACTTGGAAAATTTTTTCCACAGTTACTAAATCTGATGCCAGAGGGATTTTGGCAATTAATGTGCTGAAGTTCAGTTTGGGTGTAAAGGTTATAACCTGATTGAGGCTAGGAGATAGCCAAAGAAATCTGTTTTTTCTTACATATGTAAGACAGTATTATGAGTAGGTATTATTATTAATGCTAATATTTGCTTGCTTGCATTGGTGCGTGCTGAAATCTGTCACTTTGCAGCCCAAGTTGCTTTTCTGTGTGACCTTTTCATATTCTTTGTGCAGAAAATTTCAGTTCAAGTGATTTTTGTATGAAGCATTAGATAAATTCAGTTGGTTTTGTTTCTATGTATTTTCTTGTAACAATAGTAATTTTGTAAGTTTCATGAAGTGGTACTTTAAACTTTTCCGTGGTCTTTTTATCCCACAATCCAAATGGCAGGGTTACTTGCGCAGTGTGCGGGGTGGGTACCTATGCAGAACAACTCCTGTAATGCTTTTGGTTATTTAGGATGTGCCACAAATGCACAGTGAGTTGTTCCTTTCTGAAAAGAGGGGAAATCCTCACTCATTGAAACAATTTGTCTTCCAGATTGGACAAAAAACTGTGGGTCTTTGTAGTGGGCTAAAATCCTGCAATATTTCACCACTGTATTTTTTCCAGTAATCCCAAGATTGTTTGTTCAGCTGCTTTTATTCAGTGCAGCACTTAATGTGAGTATCTGAAAAAAAGAGACGTGGTTAAAGCATGGAACTTTTTTTTTTTTTTTAAGTTCTTTGACAGATAATTGTTGTTTCAAACTCCTTCCCATGTTCACATTGTTGATTTTGTGTGCGTGTAAAGGAGTGTGCTGTGTGCGTGAGCACTCCCAGGAGGGATGTCAGCAATTTGTACTCCTGAGTCAGCAGAAGTTGCTGGAAAAAGGACAGAAGTGTAGTAACTACTGCGGTGAATGCCGTGGTTTGCATTGCATTTGATCCTGATTATGGGCCTTAAGCCCCTACTGACAGCCGCAATCCCCTTGTTTATGAATCTGTTTCTAAATGCTTTCTTTTGGAGAGTCACGCAGCTATGACTGCACCCTGGTTTGTTTCAACATTTCCTCGTTAGCCTTAAGGGAACTCTCTTAAAACCTGCTACCCATGCTGCTTCCATCATCGGCGCAAAAGGGGACGGTTTGACAGAGCTGTGCGAGGAGCGGGAGCTGGGATGGATTCGGGAGCAGGAGGGAAAAGCGCTCCATGGTGGCTGGAAAACCATGTCGTCAAATACTGGCTGTATTAGTTTGTAATTTCTGACACAACTATTACTGATTTGGCCAAGGACTGGCTTGGAATCATATAGGAGTCTGGGAGCTTTATTTCTTCTGTGGTCTTTTCACTTTGGGCTATTTCAAACCAAAACGTCAAAAATCGAATAGGAATATATTGTTCAATTTAACGTATTTTTTTCACTTATGCTGTGGTCTGGGTTAGGGGTTTGGGGCTGGTTGGTTGGCTGGTTTGTTTTTTTTTAAGAAACTAACCAACGGAATCCACAAAGTAGTACACTTAGTAACCCTATAATGCTTCTATCCTTGAGCGTGTGCAGTGCTACGAAGGGACAATCAGCTGTAGAACTGACCTGTGCTTCGTCTTTCAAGGCCTGCACATCAGTGACTACATTATTTGTTGTTTAGCATGTTCTGTGATCGGTGCTAAAATTTGAGTTGCACAGTTTGCAGAAATGCTGAGTAACTGCTGTTTCTCTTTTATTTTGTTTTAAATAATTCAAAAAGATGCTTATACAAAGCTGTGGGCGCCCTACTGCATAATTAATACTACAACAAAACCACAGCAGCATTAAAATGATTAGTCAAAAAGGAGCTCTGCCTGTCTGCTACCTTCAGAGAAAATTCTGTCCTACCTTTTTATCGCTCTGGAAAGGTAGATCCAGGTCTCTCCACAAGCAGATTAAAATAGATAGCTTTTGCTGAAGTCCCTCTGTTGAAATTTAAGGAAGGGTAAAAGAGCAGGAGCAAAGAGCTGACATGCCCCCAAAGAGCTCGAAGGAGACCCCTCGGAAAGGACCAGTGGGTGCGAGGGGAAATCAAGCCTTTGCTCTCAGAAAGACAGGATCTGTATCCGTCAGTTTTATAAAGGTAGGGTTTGAGCCGCGGGTGGAGCAGGGTGCGGTAAGGCAGGTGTTGGGGTCGCCCTGGTGAGTTACACAGCCACCATCTTTTCCCGAATTGTTTGCAAAAGAACCCAACGCGAGCTCACGATAGTGGCTGAATTGTGAACTTTTTTGGATTGGTACACTAAATACTTTTGATGCAGAAGTTGGAAGTTAACAATGATTCCTTTGTGCAGCGGTCCCTTTTGAAGTAGAGAGCCCTGTATCTACAAGTAAACATTATGCAGAGGGATAAATTCTACTTTTAAGTCTGTATTTTATACATAAATGTCTTATGAATCTTTTTAGCACAATGTATGTTAACATGAATATTTACATATGAAAAGGAAATAGGATTTTAAACTCTTTAGTTGAATATGTAAGTATCCCTGTCCTTGTTTGATTCCCCCCCGCCCCCTCCAAATAATCAGCAGAGAGCTTCAAGGCTTTGGCATTTCGCTCCCTTCTCACAGTAACTTCGGTCCTTCTCGAGAGCTGATACTTGGTTCTGCCTTAGCTGTTTGATGCTGAAGTTTCTCAGAAAGCTTTTGCATCCGTATCCACTGGTCAAACTGCTTGCCTGCTTTTTTTGAAGTCCCCGCCTTAGTTTCTATCACCGCATTTCCTAAACCATTTCACATCTTGTTTTTTTTGGATAGAAAACCAGCGGTGTTCTCAGCTGTGTCTGAAAGCCCCGGTGCCGTAGCCGGCAGCCCCGCGGCGGTGCCGTGGCCCGGTGAGCAGCTCTTCGCCGGGGTGGTCCGAGGACGTCAGTAATGGTGATGGTCACCTCTCCTGAACCCAGCGTAGCCCCGAGCGCAAGGAAACCGCCCAGGCCGTGCAGCCGCAGCCGCCTCCAGCCCTTCGCGGGCCGCGTTGCCTCATCTCACGTCGTGCGGCCCCGTTGTTGGTTGCTAAAGGCAATCCTCTCGTGTGGGCAGCCTACGGGGCTGTCGTCTCCCAGCTGAGGCCCGAGGCGCGTTCCGCCAGAGCTGCAGAGGGATGCGCCTGCCTCAGCCGTGTGCCGATGCCGTCAGTCGGAGGGGCGACGTGGAGCAAGAGGCCGCTCGTGGTCCCGTATGACGTGCCTGGTCTCCGGCAGATCGTAGTCCAGGAGAGCAACGCGTACGGCTGCCGCTGGGCGATGCGGCTGACGCCTCAGCCTGGTGACAGCGAGAAGAGGTACTGTTTGCTGGTTGACCGCTGTTGGACCCGTGACAGTGATACACCAAGAAATTGTAATGAATCCTATGAGCCACGCCGTTACTTTTTGGCTTATCCGTGTCCTTTAACTTTCTGCTCGGAGGGAGCCCAAACACAGCCCCAGAGACTCCCTCCTTCCTGGGCAGGCAGGACACTTCTTGTAGGAAAGAACCTTGGTTTGGACCACCTAAGGAGCAAGCAGCGTAGAAGCCCATCCTGGAGAACCAGCATTAGCGTAGGGTGAGCGGCTGCTCCGTTGTCGTCTTCCGTGAAGTAACTGGAAAGTCGTGTCATAAATACTTGTGGCTCTGATCGTCTCTGCAGAATACGCTGTGTGACAGACAGCCTTGCTTAGGGGTCTGTGTCTTAGGAATTGTGTTGAGTCATACAGTTGATTATTTAAATATAAATAATAATTGACACATGGTAAAATTTTGAATTTCATTAGGTAGAGGTTTTTAGACTTAGGCAAATGATTTTTTTTTTTTTTAATATAACACTGTAACATGCTTACTAGCTTTGACAAAGAGTTTTTTCCCCCGGTACAGAGATAGCAGATAATAATAAGCAAGCAGACAAGGTTATGCAACAAGGGGATATTTTAATCATCTTTGTTTTGGAGAAGACAGGCCAGGGTGAGGCACCTCTTAGAAACAATCTACTTCACTGATACTTTGCTTCAACAGATTGACAGCATCTCGGAAAAGAAAATAAGTGTTTGCTATTCCTGTTGTAGACTTCTTTCAATCACTGCGACAGATGTTCCAAGCATGTTGTTCCTTTGTTAGGTTGCTTTAGCAGTAAAAATACTGTGGTCTAAATATAGTTTAAAATTGGTTGAGGTACCTTGTTTGAATATGATTCAAAATTGCATTATACCTGGTTTAAATCATAGTGTAACAGGACAAAACCATTGGAAAGACTATTTTAAGATTATTTCAAACCCAGGTAGGAATTTTTATTCAATCACATTTAAAGCGGTTCCAAAGAAGTGCTATTTTTTTCTAACATATCTTGCAGTCTGACTTAGGATGAATGCTAGATAGCACAGTGAACTCTTGTCCCCGTGATATTTGGAATTACCTTAGATAAAAGTGGAAAAAGTGCTTAGTTAAATAGTTCTCTTTTCCTGTATCTGCAGTGTTGTCTCTTGTGACAGCTGTATATTGCACATCAGGAATGCAGAGGTTTTGTTTTCCTTGTTTTTTTGAAAGGGAGTTTAGGATTCAGGAACAGTTGAAGTGGCTGAGTTTAGAGAGAGAACCAATACGCATGCGTGATGTACCCATTTTTCCTTTGGGGAATTTGGGAGGTGAGAAGACTGTGGCCCCTATGACCCCCCTTCCCTCTGCCAGTGAGTTCCAGCTCAGCGCTCTTCTCCGTCGTCTCTCTTGCTCACTCGCTCCTGGAGACCACAGGGAGAGCCAGCAGGATGATGCAGGCTGAGTTCTGCTGAATGCGTTGGTGGTAAATACCTCCTTTTTTTTATTCTCTCCCCCAACTTTGTGTCTCGACGACGGGTTGCTGTTCATGAGACCCGCTTTTGGGAGACCACTGGGTTGGGAGGGCAGCTGCCTGCCTGGAGTCGGGTCACGGTGGTATGACAGTAACTGCACGGGCGTCCCTTACGATTACAAGTGCGATTCCGGTCAGTGACATCGATCGGGGGAACGCTCTCGTTTGGATACTGGCTGGCTGAACCTGTCTGCTCCCTCTTTTTGACATCTGGCATCAGGACACGTATACAGATGAGGTTGCTGAATTGCAGTGTCTGGGACGAGGTGCCCTCTCGTTTCCAAAAATGATCAGTAGAGCAACACCGGGACACAGTTCAAGGTTTATTTCGTCACTTGGACTTTCACTCCAGTGGAATAGATTGGGATTTCAACTTTAGAAAATGGAGATCGTCAGTTTGTTATCTATTTTTGTTTCATTACTAGTTAATTTTTTAATAGACTGTTAAAATACTCTTCCAAGAAGGAAGTGTACGGACATACAGGTGCTGTGATCTCCAGTCACGAATGACTGAAAACAGTTAGCATCCTTCATTTTGTGCCCCTTTTTGGGGGAGGAGGGAGAAGCTCGCGCAGTAATCACATGCTGCCAGGTCGTTGCTGTGAATCCGGTAGCAGTACAGACAGTCTCTTGAAGGTCCCGCTTCTGCAGGGAAACTCACTGGTAGTTGACTTGAGCATCCAATTTTGAGCCTTCGCAGGAGAGAGCAGTTCACGTACGCTGTGTCTTGAAGCCATTTGGGCCCTGCTATGATCTCACGTAAGGAGTCATTTGCTTCTAGGTTTGTTTTACAAATCTAGAGTTAGGATCTTTCGTATTGATACTTCTTTTACTTTGGTTTCAAGCTTTTCTGCGCAGTGGTGATCATTGTAGTTATTTACTTACCCATTTCTTCATGTTATTTGTGTTGATTTAGTGCCCATAGGTATTTAAGCTGTGAGAACAGTGGGAAAGACTTGGAACATCTAATTTCTCCCCGTTTTTGCAGAACAGTTCTTGTCTTTAAACAGAAGTCTTATAGCATTCACCCCAGGAGGTGCTTTATAAAGGTCATGGGTAATTTTACTGTCCATGGACAGCTGAATGCACTTTCATTTTTTTGCAGCATGATCTTGGCTTTCTCCTAATTGCTTTTATGAATGATTTTTTTTTTTCTTTTTTAATATGAAAGAATATCATTAACGTACTTCTTGGGCTTGCTTTCCTGTTTGAAGAGCTGAGTGGGGCACATCAGGACAGTTGTGGCATTGGGGTTTCAAACTTTTGTCCAGCTCCTGTGCCAAGGTATAGGAGCACGGTGAGACCTTTATTTCCTGAAAGGTAAATTGGTCATTTAGGGACAGATATCTGAGATTCTTCTTTCTTACTTTGTCCTTACCCGTTTATAACAAGGTTTCCAGCAAGATGACGATGCCTTTAGCTCAGGATTTAGCAGAGCAAATTACTGCAAGTGAGGACTTAAAGTTTCTTGGACGTGAATATAGTAAAGATGTTCCTGTCTGCCCATAGCATTTGGATACGACTAATAAGAATGGGAAACACCTTGGCCTTAACGTAACCTTCTGCCCTGGTACTGTGCCATCTGTCTCAAGACCTGCAATAGATTTGACTGCCTCTCACAAGCTCTCCCACCAAGGCTGTCTCCCAAAAAGGGAAACAGAAGAGTTACGTAAAAATGTTTTCCTTCGAAACCGTGTGTTACAGAATTCAACCAAGACCCTGATTTTAGCTCCAGTCGAAGTCTAAAACTAGCACAGACCATTTTCCAAGGTCTGTTTTTCTGTGTGTGTAAAGAAAGTAAATGAACCAATAGTTTAGTATGCGGGGCAGAATATTGCTAAATAACAGCAAAGAGAAAGGTTTTTGGAAAGAGCCGCAACCGCCGATTCGGGAGTTAGCGAGGTTTCCTCCTCCAACAGGAGATACAATTTCTTTGTAAGAAATCTCCAGCGGAGAGCTCTAAGGAGAGGTGGTATGCTGTGAAACAGAAACTGAAGCAGTTGCAGTCGTGATACCTCCCTGTTGAGCATTAATGAACTGTAGCATTTATATGTAAGGTTTGTGGCTTGTTATGTATGCTTAGCTTGTCAAAGTTTCTCGGGGCATTAAGGGCAGGCAGTGTCATTTGTGCAATAGGCAAAGCCCTCTGCCTGTGGATGTAACGGTGACCTTACTTGAACTGATAAATAGCTGTCTTATCCACAACCTTTAATAGCTGAAATACGTTCACCATCTACAGCTTTTTAAGGTTTGCTTCAGAAGAGATCAGTGGAGAAAGCATATGTATGTATGCATTGCTCTGTGTGATCTTTTCTGGCTCGTAACAGCACATCAAGGGAATTCCAGGGTTTAGGAGTAGCAGAGCGATCACTTGCCCATGTGCTCGCTTTCTTCCGCATGAAAGGTGCTTATTCATAGGGATGCATGGTGTTGTGCAGCCTGTCAACCTTAAAGAACAAAAATACCCCCACGACAGTGTAAAGTTGGGTTTTATCCTCTTAATGTAAAATAAGACGTATTTTCTGTTTGCATTCTCTGGTTTAATTTGAAAGAAGACGGAGGCGATATGAAAATATAATGAGGGCAATTCATTTTGTTGGTTCACAGTGGCTCAGATTCAGAAGGAAAAAAAAACACCAAACCCTTAATCAGCACAGTACTTAAGGGCTCCCGTGTAAGAACGTTACGCTTAACCTTCAGCAATCGCTTATGGGCTGCCCTGAATAGTAATGGGTTTAAGCACACGCTTAAGTGTTTTCCTGAAGGAAGACCCAAGCATCTTGGCAGGTCTTACGTGATGGCTTCGTTTACCTTTATCATAAATCCTAGCACCAGAGGCAAACTTTTCTTTCATCTCTTGGCAGACGCCTGGGCGCGTAGGTTTCCCCACCTCGGTTCGGCGTGCGCTCTTGCCGCAGTCCGGTCAGCCTCGGCTGACCCTCGGTGCTGCTCCACACGGGCCGGGGGGCCTGCCCGCCCGGATCCGGCCACGCCGTCGGAGTCCCCACACCTCGGCTTTCGCCTGCCGGTCCTCTGCCTTCCCGGGGTTATTCATTTTGAAGCAGCGAAACGCGCAGCGATGTTCCGCTGCGCCCGCTAAGGGGGAAGCGGGAACGGGAATGGCGTGTCGCCGAACGGCTTTGCTGAAGTCGGTTTATCCGCGGTGGGTAGATGGGGTTGGAGTGGGATGAGTCTGCGCCGGCCGGCTTTTGGTCGGCTGTGGAAAATGCAAAAAAAAAACACCAAAAAACCCCCAAACCAAAAAAAAAAACCCCAAAAAACAAACAAACAAAAAAAACCGAGGGAGAAAAAAGGGGAAGAAACAAACCAAAACATCCCCAAAACCAAACCAAGCCAAACCAAAGGGCTTCTCCAGGCTGAGCTGGGGGTGCGGGGGGTTGCGGTGGGATGGAGGGGGGGGGGCACCGGCCTTTCGGCCGGGCTCGGCGCGCTCCTCTTGCGTAAGAGGCGGGCCGCCGTCGCTGCCGTTGCCATGGCGAGATAGCGGGGGAGGATTCCTGGGATCCGTAAGCCGGGAAGAGAGATTACGTCTTAACCCGGCACTCCGCTGCGCCTCTGATGTGGCAGGGGCCTTCAGGTGGCCCGGGGGGAGCGGGGGGGGTGACCCGCCGGGAGCGAGCCAGCAGCCCCGAAGTGTTGCAGGCATCGTTGTAAATCAAATAAAGCTGTGCGGGTTGCGGGGGGGGGGGGGCTGGCTCTCGGGGTAAGGGGGTGAGATGCTTCTGTACGCTGAGAAAAATACCGCAAGACTTTAGGGGAGGTGGGTTGGAGGTATTGGGGTGGTTTCGGTGGGAAAGGGGGGGCGTACGTGTTAATGAATATTTCTAGCGTCTGCCGAGAACTGGCTGTCATGTGCTAGAAGGGGATTCTTTTAATTTTCGGCTGCTTATTTTATTAACACAGTTAGTTGTTACCATTTTAATCGCCAGCTGCGCGTATAAACATAGCCTGAAAATCTGTAAGTAGTAAGCGAGCAGCGAGTCTAAATGTTAGCCCTATGCTGGTATCTAGCCTAGATCAAGTCACTGACAGATGTCTTTAACATGAATGGAAGGAATGACGGAAGAAGACAGCAGCGCCTGCTTTGGTAAGTTTTCTTTCCATTATCCTTAACTCTCAGTGTTTTACTCCACCTCTTGCTTAGCGTCAGAATGGGAGCAGTTGTTTCTGGTGGGGTCTTTCTGTGCTTCTGAGCTTCGTTTGCTACTCTTTGCCTGCTTGAATTCCTAGAAGCAGGTGAGAATTTGAGTCCTGTCACTGTGGTCTCGTCTTTTGTCGCTGCAAGGATATCACTAGTGCAGGCAAAAACTTTATAAATTCTGATGTTTGGTTTTAAGTTTGGAAACAACAATATACCGTCTAGAAGAAAGTATGAAAAATACTGCGCTGCAAAATACTGTATTGTAAACATGTTTCTTAAGAGAACAAACCCTATCTGGGTTAATAATAGTATTCATTGCCAGAAAACAAATGTGTGTGGGGGGGAAAAACGAAGTAAGTTTAACATTTTTAAACTGTTTTACAGAAGTGGCGCAAGAAGTGTGTTAGGATGTAAGAGAGTACGCTACTGGGAAATGAGCTTGCATTACACCCACAGAGCATTTACTGTACATTAGTTATAACCCTGTTGTTTTTGTTGTCTGCAATTAATTGAGTAATTTCTTCCATGACTGAAACTGCAGGTTAGGCATGTTTGCTTTGAAAGACAGTCTCCTGAATCGAGACGGCTTTTCCACTTACCATGTTAACAAGCTCTCGCAAAGTACATTTTGTGCACTATGGTTATGAATTCCTGAAAGGTATCAGTGGGGGTTAATTCACTGTTAGATAAACAGCTAATAACAGCATTTTGTTGTACTGGAATTGCTCTAAAATAGTTATTAGCTTCCAGGCTATTACCGGGAAAAAGGCTCTGTTTGGTCTACGTGAATAAAGACATTTCGTTTTTGCAAATATGATTTGTATGAAAAAGGCAGAAATGGACTACATGAACTTTAAAGCGTTGAAGTAAGGACGCTTTTGTATAAATAGGCAAAGCCTAACCTTGGGCTGTAGCGTAGCTTTAGCGTTGGGTTTTACAGCTGTGACAAGATCTTTATCTGCAAGCTGTACTGTACAAAAGCACAACCAAACCAGTTTTCCAGAAGCCGAGTATTTATTGTATGAAGACATTTGAGACGAGCATCGTCGCTTTAATTAGCAAAGCATACCTGCTACCTGCGTGTGTGCGCGCAGATGTTCTAAAAATGCAGAAGTCGGAGCTGGCAACGCGTAAAGCTGAATAATACAGCTGTACCAAAGTGTGCAAGCACAGGGGCGGCACAGGGAGCCAGAAGATGGGATTTATTGCAGCAGGGTTATGCAATGGTTCGGCACGCTCCGGGCGGCGCAGCAAGGAGCTGGGAAAGAGTTTCTGAGTGCCCTGGCCGGGAAGCAGGGGTGCCGGCCTGTCGCTGGAGGGTGGTGGGTACGCCTGCAGCCGTTTCTGGTGGCTTCTGGCTTTGAAACTTCCCGTCGGGATTTTGCTTAGGTGCTTTTGTTGTTGGAGGGTTTGTTTAGCGAAGCAGGCCTGGTACCTGTTGAAGGAGCCGGCGAAGCTGGCGCTGTCGTCTTTGGATGTAGGCAGCTGGTGTTTGCTCGGAGAACTTGAACCCTTCGGATGGGAGAACTTTGCTTGCGTTTAGACATCCTCGGTTGCCCCCAGACTAGCTTACAGCTGTTCTTTTTGGGAACTGGAAATACTGCTTCTGCTGCATTTCTGTAAGTAAAGAGTACAGCGAGGGGGGGGTTGTGCGTAATTCAGCTGTCTTTTGCATATGTCTGATGTTTGTTAATATTGACAACTACTTTCCAAGAGATAAACTGACTTATATTTTGGTTGTTTCAGCTGTAGGGATTTGACTCTTGTTTATCTTAAAATGCAGTATTGTTCTGCATCACCAGCAGTTACTTATTTAGGCTTGTAAGGCAAACACATGGCTTTGCATTAACCTTTCTGTCCTTCCCGTCTCCCCTGACCCCAAAGCAGTTCAGCCTGAAACCTGATAAGTTAATCGCAGTTACCTTGGCAAAACTAAAAACAAATGAAGATGGATGAAGCTTGACCTTAAAATTATTTTGGATAGGCTGGGCATATGCAGCTGAAAGCATTAATTGCTGCTGTTTTGGCAGCTACCTTTGACAGCACAGGGTTTCAGTACATGCTTTCTCTTTGAAGGGAGTGGGACATGCCCTGTCGTCTGCTTCACTTCTGGAGCCTTTCTGAAGCTTGCTGGATTTATGAGTGGTCTTACTCGATGCTGTGTCTATATGCCTTTCAGATATTTTCTCTTCCCTGACATGGAACTAGTGTCAGTTTATCTCTGTATCTATATTTCGGTATACGAATGCTTGTCACAGGGAATTAAGTGTTTGTGTACCATTTAAAAACGGCAGACCTTTACTACAGTCAATATAATTATAATGGAATTAATGACATTGTAAATTAAGAAGAATTTTTGCTCATTTGTCTGTTATGTACCATGATCCGATTATAAATCCCAGCAGTGCCGATGGCCCTGGAGATGATAGATGACAGGGCACAGTACGTACTGGAGGATCAGCTATTAATATTGGTTCATCCAGTCCTGGCTTGTATTGTGAAAAGACATTGAGAAGGTGCCTATAACTCAACCGTGGAATTTGTTTAGAGGGAGACTCCAGAAGAAAACCCAAGCACAAATCTTCCCATTAACGTATTTGGAAATCTTTTCGTGATATTAAATCTGACAGTGTAAGTTTGTGTAGCATATTTTACCAAAAGCGATCCTAAACCATTGCAAGTTGTCTTTCATCTAGAAAGTGGGTGGTACAGGGAGATTGAAAAGCAGGGATAAGGCCTTTGGATCTTAATGAAGATCATTCTGCTAGCCTGGCAGAGGGGAGATGTCAGGTGAGAGGCTGAGCTGGTTTTAAAATAATGCATGGGTTTCTTTTGGTGTGGTCTAAGTGTCCGTTTGAGACACTGTACGGGTGTGCCATACTGTTTCGGTCTTTACTGTTTGAGTTTTGTATGTTATAAAGTATATGGTCACAAACCAGTTCATGCTGAGCACAGCAAGATTTGATCCTGGTTTGAACATCAGTGCTTTATTATAGGTCTTTATTGTCATTGCAAGATAAATAGCAGGTTTTTATTACTTAATAATAAGTTTTATCTTTAAAGATCATTTTCCAGAGGATTGAAACGGGTTGTTACCTCACCGAGGAGTTATGAGTGTGACTGTCAGGGGCACTTGGAAGTTGAGTTAGATGAACGTTGTTTTAATTGGCAATTTTACCATCAGCTTCCGCAGGAAAATTAGTTAAAACCCGTCATGAACATCATAATGCCTTTGAAAATTCTCAACTATATTGTGAAGATTTTTGACTTTGGAATTGCTTGCTACAAGTTGGAAGAAGAGGCTACTTTTTGCATTGTCCTTACAATAATTAGTTTACACTGTATTTAGGAGATGCATACAGAAGTCAGATGTGTTTTTGCAGAAGGGTTTTAGGCAGCTCGCGTTGTGTCTGGGCCCAGTCTGGGACAATTTAGTAGGGTCTGATTGTCAGAAAGTCCTTTGCTGAAAACCAGGCTGGTTTAAGAGAACTATGGTTGGACGCTTTGACTCATTAGCTGCTTTTGAAATCGTTGGTCTAACTATTCAGTATAACCTGTCGGAATGTGTAGGGGCAGGAGGAGTTCGTGCCCCCACCTTGGATGCAGTAGTAATACATGATGAAATAGCAACAAAGCAAGCTCCCTTTAAATTTTTGTGCGCCATTGGAAAAGGCACCGGTAAATGAGAAGATATGCTCAGGAGGGCATCTAAGGGGTTAATTCAAAAGTATGCTCTATGTAAGTAGTTGACAATAAACTATCTAAATATCTCTGTAAGACTTCGTGTATGCAGCAGCTGTGTTGCTTAGGAATATAAATTACCTTTTCAATAAATCCTTGGAACACAGAAACATTGTGTTGTGGACTGGAGCTAAGGCACGCAGGAAGGCAGTGGTGGGTGCCAGTGCGGAACTCGCATATCCCACGACAAGTTCCTTAACCCTGAGACCCGACTTTCCCCCCGCCACCGAAGTAATTCCCTGTGGCGTTTCTCCCTCACCTCTCCAGCATCGTCCCACATATTCTCTTCTGCGTTCCCACCGCCGAGCCGTGCGGTCGAAAACGAGCGTCCCCTTCCCTTTTCCCGCGCGCCATAGAAGACGGAATTTTGTGCCGCCGGTAGGCATCTCGCCACCTGCTTTTTTTGATTGTTCTGTGCCTGGACGCTTTCCAAGGCACTTTCATATGCGCCCTGGGATTCGGGAGGAGCGACGAAGAAGCAAACCTTTGTGTGAGATTGGGCCGGTTTGCAGAGCCGCTCGCCACAGGGGCGTGGAAGCCGAAATGAGGGATTTCTCACAGGTACAGGTGGGTGCTGTGGGGTTGTGCCAGGAAGTTTTGGTTTCCTAATCAAATTGTAAGATGAAATTCTGGTTCTCTTAAAATCTTTGGGAGCTTTTTAGTCAGCCTGAGCATGGTCTGAATTTTGGTGAAGAAGTACGGGGTTTTCTGGGTTAACCATTTTTTCATATTTAGGCTTTCCGCTGCTCTGGAGATGTTTAAATTCAGAGGTTGGGGTCTTAAGCCGATGCCCTCTGTCAGTAGCGTACTGTCGGGGGTTCAAACGCTCACCCGAGTTTGGAGCGTGGGGTTGGGGAAGGCATTCCAGCTTCATCTAATTTATTCCATGCAACAGAGAGATATTCTTCTGTGTGTGCCTGCCCACCGGTGTAAGGGACAGGTGTATATATAACAGAGAAAAAGACCAGTGTTTTGAGATAAGTTTTTAGTTTACAATGGATACAATGTTGTTTGTGCAAAAAGCAAAACACATCCCTATTGAAATTACCTAGAACAGAAGTATTTTCAGAATGAGTCCTCTGAACGGTAGTAGATACGTTCATAGATTTGAGTGAATAATAGATATTAAATCCACACTTAATAAGTGTGTGCCAAGCCATTCCTCGTGGGTATGTCAGATGATCTTCAGAGTAGATTTGTACTCTATTCACACATCTGCAATTAAAGCTCATTGAAATTAGATTCATAGGTCATTGTTGACATTATTTTTAGAAGTGTGCCTTTGTTTTCCTTTGTAACTTGTATTTAATGTGAAAAAGCAACCAACCCTAAAGTGTCAGAAAACTCAAAACTAGTCACATTTCTGTAATTTTTCTGAAATGAAAATGTGTTAAATCAGAGTTTCATTGTTATAAAATTTTAAATACTTTGTTTTGAATTTGACTTTTCAAAGTCTGCATGGCATTTCTTAGTGTAAATTAATAAATATTTAGAAACAAAGCTTTGGATAAAATGTTTTTTGAGGTTGTTTTTTTTTTTTTTTTTTGAGAAAAGATGAAACTGACCATTCTAGAAAATATTTTGTAATGTAAAACTTGCTGAAACTCATCCTTTTCACAAACACCTTAGATTTTGGTAATGAATTTTCTTACAGAATTTTTTTTTTTTTTTTTTTTTTTTTTTTTTTTTTTTTTGGCAGGTTCCCTCTGGCAGCATCCTCTTGTCATCAGCATGGGAGCCTATAATTTTCCTGGGGAAGCTAGGTGTCAGCCCAACATAGGCCATTTTAAGCTATAGAAAATTAATCAACTACTACAGCCAAACAACGCTAGCTGTGCCCTTTGGTAATATTAGAATGAGAGAAATGGCCAGTAGGTCATTAAATAAAATTCAATTTAGGTTTTCAAAACATCGGAATATGTTAATGGAGAGTCCCAGTATTGACTCCGGTGTTAATAAGGCTCCTTATACCTTAACAGTGCACTTCCCAACCATGACGTGTTTCAATTTATTTTGCTCTGATTTTATGGATATGCATTACTTTTTGGGGGGGTAATTGTGAGGATAATGCGCCATATAATGCATTTTACTCTCCAGTACTAACATATAATGTCAACCTGATATCTTAAAGCCTAGTTTTTATATGGGGAATTTTAAAGGACAGTATATGATTTAATATGCTTCATCCACTTCTTGTTAGACAGGATTTGCAGTATAATGCTTAAAACCCCTTTGATATTACAGCACAGAGATTCTTGCTGGCCTGTACAAGGTATTCCCAAAATGTGTTTACTAGCATGTTCTCTGGTTTCTCTAGGTTTTCTCTGGCATTATGCCTTAAGGAAACTTCACTGTTGCCCTGTTTGGTTTCAAGTCTTACTACTTAAATATAAATTAGACGTGATATATTTATAAAGCAAAAATTTGTAAATTAACATGGCCAACCATCTCAAATCTGAACTGGAAATGAAGTATTACAAATAAAATTTTGGTTTGCTTTGCCCAAGTCCTGTATGAGATGGGAGGTGTCATTTCCCACCGCGCATCTTCAGCAATCAGCAGTGTAACAACAGTCTGATCGGTTATTTCCTTTTTATTTTCTCTCCCATAGATCTTATGTCAACAGCATTCAAGCAGAGTGTAGCATGGTCATTTGTAATGTCTCTTTCTTGGCTGCGTAGATCAAAACATGAACCATTTTATGGAGGCTGTTTTCTTCCACTTGAAATAACGACAAGGACAAATACTTGTCACCGCGCCTTCAGCCTGGTGGTTTCACGGCTCCTTCAGTACCTCGGAGGTCCGGAAAAGCGTTTCGGTGACGTGCGGCTGCCGGGCGATCACGGCCAGCTCAGGGGGCCACCTCCGGAGCTCGCCTTGCCCCCCTCGCAAAGCCCCGGCTGGGCGAGGGACCGTGGCCGGGAGCAGGCTGCAGCTCCCTTTCTCCTGATGTGACACTGTATTGTACCGGACCCGTCAGCTCTAACGAGGTGTAATGTAGTGACGAAGCGAGGAAGTTTTACAGTACCTTCAAACACAGCGCGGTTGTGAAGTTCCACCGCTTTGCTGTGGACAAAATGATTAAAAATAGCCGTTTGGGTGAAAGAATGAACGACCACAACGACCTGAACAGCCACAATGACTTTGTCTGGATGTTCAGGACCTTGAGCAGAGTTACGGATTTTGGGAATCTGTAATGCTTGTGAAATAGAATCAGTATTTATTAATGGTATATTTAAGTTAAACCTCTTGGGAGAAGGGGACTAGCTTTTCCCCCCGCCTCTTTTGTACGTGTCTAGCACACCGCGCAGTGAATAGGGTCCCGGTCCTTCACTAGCAGGCTGTGATATGAACACCAGGGATTTCCCCTGTTGCCTTCAGACCTGTGTGATTATAATCCTGCGTCAGCATGGGGGTCACTGGCATTCCTCCGTGCTCTTAACTACTCAGGCTGCCAGTTAAAAAGGCCCATTTCTACTTAGAAGTGATCAAAGATCTCCGTCACACTCTGCCTGGCACAGTTCTACTGATGATGGACGTGACGGGTACCTTCGCAGCGTGTTCGTACTGTGTCTTTTCCTGAACGTGTGCCCAAAGGGAAGGTTTCCGTGGTTTTCGAATGGCCTTTAGCTGAAGACCTCTTCAGGAGGGAGAAGGTATTTTAAGGAAACTGTAATAAGGCTCTTGTGGTCTGTGCATGTGCTGCCTGACAGATCTGTATTTGACTTCGCTGATGGCTATTCAAATGCAGAGCTCGATTTTCTACATCTTACTGCAGCTGAGTGTGCCTTGATCGCGGGTATCTCCCCACACAATGTCCCATTGCCTTTTCATGGGCAAACACTCCCTTAATTGTTTGTATTCTCCTCTTTGCCATTGTCTTTCTCTTGTAAAATGAGTTAAAGTGTTTCCTTTAGGAAGAATACAGTCCAATATTATGTGCTGTGAAATGACAGAAAGGGCATTTGTTTCTGGTGGTGGGGATTGCTGGCGTAGGTAGCTGTCTTGTATGGCTTTGGGAGGAATGTTCACCAGATACTTGATGACCTGCCGTAGGAGGAAGAAGGTGCACAGGTGAAAATGGAGGAGGTTCTTGTGAATGTCGAGGTCTCTTGCAAGTCTGGAGCTCAGCCTACGTTCCCATACATAGAGAGAGAGATGTGCTGCCAAGAAATTAGTGTCTACTTTATTGGGATACGGACGGTTTCTGTGCACCACATTCAGAGTGCTTCTGTGGCTTCACTTACAGAACTAAGTTTGAAAAAAAAAAAAAAATGTTCCAACTGGAAAGAAACTAATTTTTCTTTAATTAAAAAAAAAAAAAAAGCCTTGGAGTGCCTTGGGTGTGTTGGGTAATTGTGTACTCAAGAAATGAAGTTACATAAGTGAAGACACTCCTGTAACCCTAGCCTGCCAGGAAGACAGGCGCTGCAGAAAATCCACTCATCGCAGAAGAACGCCAGTAGGTACAAAAGGGGAGAAGCTTTATCCTTTGCGCTTTGTATTTATTCACAAAGAGAAGTTGTCTTTGGCATGCCTGTTTGGCACCAGAGGAGTCCCAGTTATATCCCGTGGAGCTGCTTTTTCTTGTCGGTGTCGTGGGTAGAAGTTTCCTTTTCCTTTCCGTGGAAGGGGAGTGGTGGGTATTTTCCATTGTTCGTCACGAGGCTTCGCCACCGCCGGTTGAAAGAGTCCAGGTGAGCTCCTTCTGGAGGCAGGACGGGAGTCAGGAGCGAAGTCGCGGGCAGCTGCTCTGGTGGCTTCCATCCCAGCGCTGTTTGATGAGAGAGCGCGAAGATGCGGAGGGATGTGGAGGCGGCACGCAGCAGGGCACGGCGTGTAGGACATCGGTCTGGGTTTCCCGGTTCAGTAAGAAAGACCCACGCAAATCCTAAACAGTGGACAGCGATGTCCAGATCTACCTTTCATGCTCACCAGCGTGCGTTTAGGGGAGTTTCGAAAGAGGGACTCTTTCTGGGCAAAACTAGGCTGTACTGCATTTACTAAGCGTGCACATTTTCAGTTAACGTAGTTTATGAAACATAAGAACCGGCCTTACTGTTTGCTTATATTGCTTACAGTACAAATGTCAAATTTAAATGCCTGTGAAACTTTATTTCATATATTTATTTCAAATGTAATTTGATTTTACTGTGAAAACAATTCATGAGTTAAGTTTGGGATGTGCAGCAGAACCGTGAAGATATTTAATACTTTGCTTAATTTAGAAAAATGACCTTTCAGAGAAAAACACTGTGCTTGTCAAAAATATACTGATGAATTAATTTCTTATGATGCCAATGTCTTAGTTGACTTTTGAGAGCAACCTTATAGATAATGAGTTTTATTTTTATCTTAGATCTGTCTGATCGTAGTGCCTTTCGCAAATCAAGTCACTTTACTGGCTTTTATGGTTATAAATGCATAGCAAAATTTTGGAAACAAAAAAAACCAAGAGGAAAAACCCAAACCAAAACAACCCAAAGCTGTGTGACCAGTGTGGATACCTGGAATTTTAAACAATATTGCAGTTGTAAGATCGGTACCCCCTTTCACTGCCCTCCCCCCGCCACCCACCCTTGCAATGCTATCTAGAAATACCATACTTTTATTCCAATTTTAAATGGCCCTAATGGAAACTATGTTGCACATGATAGTGATGTTGTCTTGCATTAGAAATACTAACTTTTTTTTTTTTTTCACAAAGTCAATGACTTTCAATTTGTAAAAATCTGTAAGGAATTTGAAAGTGACTTTAGTACTTCTTGTAGGTTTCTGAGTGATTAAATTGATTTATGTTTAGAAGCTAATCTTGCTCACTTTGACAAAGCTGGCAACTTCAGTGGGTTTATTTGTGCAGATAGAGTGAGAAAGATTCAGCTTTTGATATAAATACTTTAGCTTTCTGGTTTCTGAGAACTATTTTCTTACAGTTAATTATGCATCCTTAAAAATGTGTACATTCATACGCATATGTAGAGAGAGAGAGATGGCAGTTTAGTTTGCAAACTATTGAGCTTCGTTTTGCCTATCAATGTTTTTAATTTTAGTTTGAGTCAGAGCAATCTCCAAAATGTTAAGATAGACTCACATCGAGAGAGTTACAAGCCAGGTCACATATATTGTCACATGTAGTGTCATATACTGTATATAAGTGGCTATTACTGGAACATCAGTATATTCCAATATATTGCTTTAAAAGTCATTGTTGGGTTGGTTCAAAGTGGTCCTTTGAGGTTCATTTGGGCAGGGACAGATGTCAAAACAGGAGGTTTGAATTCTTGCGAGCCATCGGCGGCTGTCGGGACTCGGGGCAGGTAGCGGGGAGAGCGCAGGAGATGGCTCAGCGTGGACGGGCTCGGGAGCGGGTTTGTGGAAGCTAAAAGATCGCAAAACAAAACCCCCTTTCTGTGCTTGAACTCTAATAATTAAGATGGTTTTAGATGGAGTGGTGCCAACTTCCAAGCAAACAGCTTACAAGTTTAAAAGTCTGTGTTGCTTAAAAGAAATATTAAAGGGTCAGTGGTCAGGTATGCTTGTGACTAGAACTGAAGCGTCTGTATCAGCAAACAAAAGAACCCGAGTTCGGCAGTCTAAAAGGTTGCAATTTGAGTGAAATGCAACAGTAAAGCTAAAATGTATGATAAAACCACACGGTTTTAGCTTCATCATTAAATGTTAGCAGTATTTTAATATTCTTGTGTTAGAAGTGTCATCTTAATGATTTGGGTTGCGTATTGCATTTGCTGTAAATAGGGCTAGCTTCAAGTTGCTGGTGAAAATAGAAAAGCCCATATTGCTATTTTGATTGCTGTGTTTTTGCTGGCGTTGGTGGGCAGCGAGTTACTGTCATGTTTTGGTGGTTACAGTCAGGTCACTCCGAACTAGGCTCAGCTGAGCATTTTTGGTAATATCATGAGTATACTCCAACTTTGCAACGGCAAACTTACTGTAAATCTGTGTTGATCTCTTTTTGGGTGGTAGTTTCTTAGAATAGCTTTAGTTATTGTTGGAATAGTGGCAAGTTTAAAGGGTATTGCATGCATGTAATGGTATTTCATCTCAACCAAAACAAAGGACGTCAGTTTCTAAAGCAACCAGAATTCTTTTTAACTCTTTCCTCATTTCTTTAAAACAAAGCCAGAATGATTCCTCAGTATCCTGTCTCGAAGTGGCCCCTGAAGTGTTTCGGAGGGAGAGTAACAAGTGGTTCAGTGGGCAATTTTGCAACGACCAGCTGTGGGCCATGGTGTTTTGGTTTCTGGGTTTTTTTAACCTTTCATGCAGTGCAGTTAGTAGCTGGGTGGTGTTCTGAAAATCACATTTGATCTCCATCGAGAACGTTATCTGTTTGCCCTTACAAGGGCGTGTTCTTAATAGTGTGTTGGGATTCCCCAGTACACAGCTTCAGTATTTCACGACAAAAGCCCAAGAGCTAATATCCCATTGTGTTTAAAAGGGTTTCACTGGAATGTTTTCAAACAGGATTGATCAATGAATTCATTTGCAGTGGGAAAGCTAAATCTCACAACACATATATTTTAAATAACTGCCCAAAAGCAAGGAGGAAATGAGAGCCGAGATAAACTGGTAAAATAGAACTGGTGAGGAGTTCAGGTCCTAAGACCTACGTGTTGATATTAATGAGGTTTCAGTTTGGTCTTTTTTTCCAGTAGTGCTCAACTTGACCTTCCCTACAACATTTATTATTTTATATACCTGCATTATGTCAAATATTTTCCACCTCTCTGTAAACTAAACTGCTGTAATCTTTTAGGCTCTTTGCATATGGAATCTTCTACAGGCTCCTAAGTATTTTTTTTGCCCTTTAAACTTTTTCAGTTTCTGAATTAGTTGTATTATTATTGTGTATATTTTTCCTGGAGCAACCCAACATTTTATCTGCAAATACTGCCCCCTCCCACAAAGACTTAAAAAAATAAATTGGCAAAGTGCCCAGGAATGAACCTTGTGCACTATGTGGTTATTTTCAGAGAATCATCGAGACCCAGAGATCAGTTCCTCAGTGCCGCACACCAACAGGTCATAAATTAATGTACGCGTAGTTTAAACAGATACAGGGCTTCGACCTATTTCTTTCTTTCTTTATTTCAGTGCTTTGGTCGTGGCTTTTTGCCTTAGCACGCTTGTTGTAACACAGCCTTCCAGGTAAAAACACTTTTCCATTGTCCGCAATTTAGGCTGCTAATGCGCCGGTTGGGTTGCATTGCTCCAGCTGTCCTGTGAGGAGGTGACTGCCAAGGCGTCGTATGATAGACTATAGTTAAACTGTGAATTAAGCCAGGACCTTAAACTATTTGTGTGCTCAGAACTATATCCTGGTAATAATTTAAAAACATTATCTGTTTTTACATGTTTCAATCCCAATTTTACAAGGGTTTTTTAATGAGCACCATTGGGTTTGTCTCTGCTTTTGTGCTAAATTTGGAGTAACAATTTCCAAATCTTTTGTTTACTGTAGCATGTGAGGTTATGAAATTGCAGCCACCAAAATCTTAAAAACTATCTACTAGGAGTGTGAATGTGTAAATTTTATCCAGTTGATAATTGGTAATTAAGGTCAGATTCTGTTGCTGAATCCTGGCTTGAGTTGTTAATGAATACGTGTTGAGTATTCAATTTGAATAAAACTTAATTTCTGGAAGTTCTTAAAACTGTCGCAGTTTAATACAGTTCGAAGTAATTACTAAATGGGATAAAACAAATGAGAGCTAAGATACTTAAATACCCAAACCATAAGCTTAACATGAATGGGGGGTGTTGTTGGCTTATGGGGTGAAGTGGCTTTGGAGTTTTGTTTTGGTTTGATTTTTTTAAAAGTATTATATGCTTAAAATGTATTCTAAATTATGAAGCCAAAAGCCAAATACCTGACTACCTGTAAGAAATTGGTTAATCCTGCCTCAGGATTAACCTGGGGTTATTTGGTTTGTAATTATGAATTGTAACTACAGAAAATGAGAAGCTGGACAGAAAGACTGCCAAAGATAGGAAAGCATCAGGTCATCTGCTGTATGAGTATATATTTTAATTAAGTTTAGTCACCAGTAAAATATTGCCCAATGTTTATTTACAAGGGAAAAGGAATGGGAAATGATGCGTTTAGTATTTTCCTACTTGCTGTGATTTCTCTGCTCTTTGAGTAGAGTCCTCAAAGTCTGAACTGATCTATCAGCTTCTGAGGAAGGAGAAAGAAAAAGGAGAAATAATTTCTGTGCTGTCCTGGTTTCGGCTGGGATAGAGTTAACACTATACCAGCTGCTAGAAAGAAAATTATGTCTTGGATTTAGTGTGAGAATAATGCTGATAACACATTGATGTTTTCAGTTGTTTCTAAGTAGTGTTTATACCAAGTCAAGGATTTTTCAGCTTCTCATGTCCAGCCAGCAAGAAGGCTGGAGGGGCACAAGAATTTGGGAGGGGACACAGCCAGGGCAGCTGACCCAAACTGGCCAAAGGGGTATTCCAGGCCATGTGACATTGTGCCCAGTATATAAACTGGGGGGAGTTGGCCTGGGGGGATCGCTGCTCAGGAACTAACAGGGCATCAGTTGGTGAGTGGTGAGCAATTGGATTGTGCATCACTTGTTTTGGATATTCCAATTCTTTTATTATTATTGTCATTTTTATTATTATCATCATCATCATCATCATCATTATTATTATTGTTTTCTTCCTTTCTGTCCTGTTAAACTGTCTTTATCTCAACCAACGAGTTTTACTTTTTTTCATCTCTCTCCCCCATCCCACTGGGTGGGGGGGAAGTGAGCGAGCGGCTGCGTGATGCTTAGTTGCCGGCTGGGGTTAGACCATGACAAGTGCATAATTTCTACAGTGTAGACACTGTTTATTGGCTTTGTATTTTACTTAATAATTTTATTTTTCCCCCCCCCGTACTACCTTTTTCCCTGCTTTTGTTCTCCTGTCTCCTTTCCTTCTCCCTCACACATTTCAATGTGGAGCAAAATATTTGCTTCTATTTCTGAGAACCACAAAGAAAGAGAGAGAAATGCTGTCTGAGCTCTGTGCACAACCTGCGGTCTTCCCCAAGTTGGAGGCATCAGAAGCCTTTGACCTGCCGCGTTTCATGCGGGGAATACCAGGTATGTGCAGGTATGTGCATTTAGTTGGTGGATGCCCACCTTGTCCTACCACTCACAGCCTTAAATAATAGCACCGGGTGAATCTGGTGACAGTGGAGGGGAGCAGGAAGGTCTTGCCGACGTGAATCTTGGCATAGGAGGGGTTGGCAAGAGAGGAAACGCAAGAGAGGTGGAGGAACACCGAGCCCAGCCTTGCTCCTGGCTTTTCTGCACTGGAAAAATCTAGTAATTCCAGCAGTTTTGCGTGATGGTTTATAACAGCGAACAGGGCGAATCTGGAGAAGATACGAGCATCAGGGAGAAGAATAAGTATTTGGAAAAGGATAAGCATTAGGGAAGCAGGACTTGTTCCTCGGCGGGCGATCACTAACGGTTTGTCGAGGAAGCCCGAGGAAGGAGCGCCCCAGCTGCGGAGGCAGAAGGTGCCCGCCGTGCGATGGACCACCGGCTGCCTTCCCGCTCCCCTGGCAGGTGCCCTGGGACGTCGCGGCGGGCCGGGCTGGGCTCTGCGCGTCGGTGAGAAGTGACGCGGCTCTCCCTTCCAGCACGGGGTGCCATCGGGAGAAGGTATCAGACTGACAGCTGTGGACCGGGTTTTCCTCTCCTCCGACGCCTTTTCACTTTCCTCATATAACGCCCCTTCGGTATATATTCGGTCTGGGGGAAACATTGCTGGTGTTTCGTAGGGCTCTCATAAGCTGCAGGGAGAAGTCGGCGGAGCCTTTTCCTTCAACACAACTCCAGGTGCCTAGGAGAGTCAGGGAGGCTCGGTGGTCTGCTAGCCGGTGTGAACCCCCTCAGAGGAGAGAAATTAAAGAGCCAGAGAGGTGGTCCACTTGGCCTCGTTCTCCCCTCCTTCCCTTCTTTGTGCGTGCAAAGTTTCCGATGTTATTTTTCTTCCTATTAACTGTGCACAATTTTTGTCTCGGTTACCCTTTCTCTGGCTGGAAATGTGGAAACTTTGAGCAGAAATTTATTTTAGCTGAGCTGTTGGAAAAAAAATTCAGAAAAATACTTCTGTAAATAGGTAAGATATTTAAAACGGAAATAAACAGATTAGGGTATATATGGGGCAAATGCCATTTAAAATCTTAATAGTTCTGGAAATTTGGGGCTGATTCTTAAGTCATTAATTTTAGTGCTACCAAGAAAATTTCCAAACAGGCATGTTAAAAACAAAACAAAAAAGCAGTTCCAGGACATTATACTGGGTTTGCATTTTCATTGTTTTAGTCAAGTAGCACATTCTAATAATTTCTTCTCCCACTCACCGTATTTTCTAGAAGTCATTGTTCCAACAAAACAAACCAAAACTAAAATCTTACTGTAAATGAGTTAATAAAGTTGGATGCAGGTCTTTCTACTCTGTTGTGGCACAGGGTCGATTTGTGTAAAATCTTTTTGTTAAAGCCCCCCCAAAATAAATTCTGTTTGAGGTCTTGAAGTCCCTGGATGCTCACTTCGGCACATTGCTATTGAAGCAAGCGAGCTCCAGGCTGAATTGTTCGCTTCCAAATGCAGGATGGGATGGTGTGTGCGGCAGCTTGCTGTGGCTTTCTCCCACACGTTCCTCACCGCCCCCTCATCTTCAATCAGACGACGCAAAATTGAGCATGAATTCTAAATAAAAAAGGAAAAAACACCCGGGTGATGTTCAGATTGCAGAGTGCCATCATTTTGTAGGTGTATGAGAAAGCAGCGAGTTAATCATCTTCCTCAGCTTGCAAGTAGAGAAAGAAAATTTCACCAGCGAACCTGGAAAAAGGGGGGAAGAGGGCCAGGTTTTGGGTTTGGGTTAGATTTTACTTCATTTTTTTAAAGAAATCCTAGTAGTTTGCCGTTCCATGGCAATAGGAACTGTACTTCTTGTGGGATGAGGTGAATGTGAGTGGATCTATCTAATGTTTGCTTCATTTTTCAAAACACTATTTAGCATATTAATAACGCACTTAACTATCTGTATACTACCATATCTGTTTCCTCTTCTTACTTACTAAAGAAAACCTTCTGAGCTTCTCGTAATAACTAGGTTTTTGTATAAAAACTAATGAACTAAATTTGCAGTGTCAACATTCCAGGTTTTTTTTTTTTTTTTCCCAGGGTCTTATTTGTCGTTTAAGGATCTCTTAGAGAGAATCAAAAAAGGAATGCCAGTAAGATACTTCAGCCTACTTTCTTTTATTTCTCGGGGAGAAATTTATTATGTATCTTGGAGGCGGAGGGGAGAGAGGGCATTTCAACTTTCTTCTTCAGATTTGATGCTGATCACCATCCAGGGCACACAGCAAATGCTTTAACAACAACCCACACCCCCACAAAGAAAGAGAAGGAAACAGATTTTAGTCAGGACTCTACTTCGGAGGAGTCGTGAAAGATTTCACCGTTTCACTCCAGTTCTCTATAAATCCAGCCCCACGAAAGACCTTCTGGGGCCCTATTGCAACACATTTTTGTTTGTCAACAGTGCTTATAAATCACGCTGGGTTCTTCGTCTCTGCTCCCTTCTGCCAGATACGTGTGATCTGAGCAGTTTTGGCTTTTTGCGGCCGTTGGGGACGGGGCAGTGCCGTCCCTCACCGGCGGGCTGGGCAGGGTGCCCGCCGGAGGGAGCGGGAGCGGGGGGCCAGCCGGAGCAGGAGCGGAGGAGGAGAGAGACGAGACGCGAGCTGGCTGCGCCGGAGACAGGTTTTAACAAGTGCCTTGGGACCAGCACAGCCCTGCTCCGAGCGGAAATCCTTCGTTTTACGGGACTTGGGGAAGAGCAGCGGGGGAGCTCGAAAACGGCTCGTGCGGTTTGCAGGGTGACCGGGTAGGTGCTTAAAGCTGGGCACAGCCTTAGCAGGCTGGTGTGTGGCTGTGAGCAGAAAACAATCCCTTCATAATAATGTGGACGTTTGTCCCTTGGCCTCCTGTGACCGAAGGCTTCAAGTCCTCTATTTTTCCTGAAGAAACAGATACCTGTTTAGATGGGAGGTTGCTAGCTGGCAGGACGCGGGCTGCTTCTGGTCCCCAGGATGTTTTCCTCCCCTCCGTCCCCTCTACCTGAAAAAAAAAACCCCAACCAAAAAAACCCAGTCATTTTGTACAGCCTTGTCTTACAAGGCTTATCTGCCATTCAGCCCCTGAATAAGCAACTGAAATAGTTGGGACACCGAGGTTTTTACAGTGCCCGGAGGGTTATGGTGTAGGACCTGTTGCTGTGCGCTGTGGGATGCTCTGCAAGGTCAGCTTGCAATTTCTACTCCAATTAATGGTTAGTGGCTTAGTAGCTCCTTTCTAACAGTTCTTTAAAAGTAGTAAAATAAGAAAGCTGGAGCATTGTTTGTAGTTTCAGCTCATCCCGATTTGCTAGGAATGTATTGGTGAATATACGATCCATTTTTGTTTCCTTTTGGTACAGAACATCTCCCTTTTGTGCCTGATTTCCTCTCGGCATGCCTGCTGAGCGGCCCTCTCCTTCCCAAAGTCGTACCCTGGGAAGTGCCTGGCAAGTTTGGATGATTTAGGGTAATCGTCCCGCAACTTCCTTGCTTTGTTTAGGGTCAGCCTGAGCCTGTGTAGGGTGTGCGCAGTTTCTGGAGAGGTGGTTTATCCTTGCTCCTGCCGTCTGTGATGGGAATGGCACGCGGACTGGAGAACACCCGAGTGCTCAGTGGGATGCTCTAGACGTAGTTTTTGTCTCGGGTCTTGAGGGAGGATGGGAGCAGGCAGAGGAGAAAAGTAAAATAAATCACTGAAGTGAGGCATTGGCTTATTACGTATATTTTCCACCCCCAATTTGTGTTTGCCCTGGGAAGAGAACATGAACTGCCTAGGGCTGTTTTGCTTGTAAGCCTCTTAAGAGTGGCTAAGCCCTAGTTCATGGCTGGAGCATGTTGCTAACAAGAAAATATCGTATCTTTGTGCCTTCGCTTAAGTTTTGTGTTTCAGGTACACCTAGTCCTACATCAACTTGTATTGACTGGTTTTTCAAAGGCGGTTTTCTTTCTGTCAGTCCAATTTCTGTTGTTTTTCACTTTAAAGCTGCAGCTGGTAACATTTCATTCAGCATATTAAAAAATCAGGGCAAAAATAGAAGATTACTATGGAAAAATAAACGTGCAAAGTCCACAAAGCAAGGTTTAGCATAACAGGTTAATTGTGGATTTTTAGGTTTGTTTTTTTTTTAGCGCTAACACCCACTGATGCCTTTATGACTGTTCACATTTTGGACTGTATTCACACACTTTGACTTGTAACATTAAGACCTATTAAGTTCTTGGAAAAACAAGCAAGCAAAAAATGAGGGACCTTAGTTAAATTAATGAAAAGCTTTAACTTTGCATTTAATGCTTAGTTATACTAAAGGATGATTTTGAATTTGAAGGTGAGGGCGATTTTGCAGCTCTGTTCAAAGCGGATTTACCGACTATTTACCATTGGTCTGGAAGAAGTCTTAAGCTGCGTGTTAGAGTGAGTCCAGTTACGGGGATGATACTTGAAGATGCTCCAGCGCTGGCAGGAGCCGGTGAAGAAGGAGTGGGCAGGGTGGTTGGACGTGATGACC
The DNA here is from genome assembly GCF_900496995.4 of Aquila chrysaetos chrysaetos. Lineage (NCBI taxonomy): Eukaryota > Metazoa > Chordata > Aves > Accipitriformes > Accipitridae > Aquila > Aquila chrysaetos. Next base: position 18,861,155 of record NC_044021.1, read on the forward strand.
TCGAGGCACGTTCATTCTTTGAGCTATGTGGTGAAGGGACAGTGGTGTTCGTCAGGGAAGCTGGGTTTTAAAGACAGGTTGGAAATTAGGACAGCGTTTTAAAGAAGAAAGACAGAGTATCGAGTGAAATCCCCTGACACACCCTGGAAGAAAAATCTCTTGTGTGTAAATTTATTGAGAGGCTGATATTTACACATTTTGCAGTCGATACCTGCTCCTAAACAGAAAAACACTGCCTGCCGTTTTACAGTTAATAAAAATGTGCCTCTGTCGATTCCGTTCTTTTGAGTGATCCAGGAAAGAGCACACATAGTGAAGTGGGAGTGTTGCTGATTTGATGGAGTTATCCACAGAGGTGAAGATGAAGATGCAAAGGATTTCAAAATGCCATTAGGTTGCTGTGCAACCATATTATAAAATGACAAATGAAATTCAGTGTGGGTAAATGCAAAGTGATGTCCACAGGAAAAATACTCTAGCTTTTCATTTAGATGGAGTTGCTTGTTAACACTTGGGCATGAGATCTGGGGGTCATATATTTGTGTGGAGAAGTCAACTGTATACTCACTAGCTGTCAAAAAGCCAATAAAACATTAGGAATGTTTATGGCAGTAGTAGAGAAAAACATATCTGTCACAGTAGCGTCTGTGGTGTGCCTTCATCTTGAATAGTGGGATCAATTCTGACATCTTCCTCCTAATTCTCTTTCCCTTCTTCACTTCCACCTCTAGAGAGGACAAAACAGTGCTGCAAAAGCTGGAGAGGTCCTAAATCTATTGAACAGCTTTTGTTTTTACAAGCGACCAAATAGATGAGGCCCTGCAGTTTGAAGAAGAGAGATGTGAAAATCTCACATGGATTCAAAGCACTCTTGGAGAAACTCATGTAGGAATAGTCTGTGGTACCCATGAGGTTCAACTGCAGCTTCTGGGGCTTGCTTCAGAGCTGTGCGGTTTTAAAGTCCGGGACTTACCGTGTGTCCTCTTCTGCTTTTCCCTCGACTTCTGCTCTTGGCTGCTGCTGGAGCAAGACGTTGGGCTGGACTTTTAGCTTGACTCTTGTAGGTTTCTGCTTTGCTTCGGTTTTTGTTAGTGTCATCAAAAAACCAGGGTTTTTTCTTAGCCAGCAATACTATTTATGGTCCATCTTAAATATCAGGTAATTATAAGAACTTCAGTATCTAAAGTCCTACTAAAGGTCTAGTCACTTAAACCATTTCTATCAAGATTTTAGGATCTTAGTAAAGAGATAATTTTTAAGGTATATGCTAAGCTTAAGAAAAGTAGCCTGTGTTTAAACAGGGTTGTTGGTGCTATGGGTTCCTGAGTGCTGAAGGTATCTACTTACATGATTTCTGCCTTGTAAACTCAGTAGCGTGTGAGGAACTCCACAAATAGAAGAAATTACAGAGCAGTTTGACCCCTCGGAGAACTTGCAGAAAGCCTCCCCGCTGTTGTCTCAGGTGATGAAACACCAGCTCTTGATGTCGTTCTACCTGTGGAACCAGTTTTGTGCCTTTCTGTGTTGGGCAAGCCCTCCCTCAGCAGCCTTGCAGGTGAGGATGAGTGGGTTTGGAGTACCAGAAAGATGGATGGAAAGCTTTTCCCCTGTTTGGCAGGGGAGTGGCTGGCTTGACTGTTTGCTGCTTTGGTAGAGGAGCTGTATTTGAGAAAATAGAGAAATTAAAGAAATCTTTTGGGCCCCGCGTGGTGTTATTTTTACATATGTTTCTGGTGGGTGGAAAAGTTGTTTGGTTTTTTTTAGAAATGCTTGCAGGTATTTCACTGGCATTTATTTAATTTCTGCTTCAGGCTTTAAAAAAAAAAATTAATACATGAAAACCAAACATTTTTTCCAGTTCTGGGACATCAGATCAAAGGCCAGTAGACTTACAGGGGAGGGAACCTGTCTCAGTGCAGAAGGTATGAAGGTGCTCACAGCAGCAGCTTGGAGAAGGTGGTGAACCTAGAGCGTCTTGTGGCTTTAATATTCTGTTTTAATTTTTAACCCTGATATTGGGTTAGGTATAGAAAAAAACCCAGAAAGCCGAAATTAAGCCTGGAACAGCGAATGCCCTAGAGGCTGTTAAATAATTGTTAAGCAGATTTTAGTGATAATAATCACCCTGTCCTCGGTACACAGCTAGAATTTGGCAGTCGGGGCAGAACAATGCTGTAGCCATCAGCATAGCAATGGTGTAATTATTGTGCTAGGTGGCTGATTAGGAGCTATGCAAATGGAATTGCAATCAGTACCTGTGTTTGTGCTTTGGTTGGGGAGGGAGACAACGTGTAAATGAATTATCTTTGGTGACACAGCTGGCGGCTCTCAGAAGTACACTTAGGATCTAGGACCTCCTCCTGTTGTGGGGCAGGTGGAAAAGGGACTAGCCATGGAAAGTGCCACCCTTGCACGGTGGCTTACGCAGGGTGAAAAGGTGCCAAGCGGGAGATATTTCTGGAGATACTTCACCTGCACTTGGGAATTTTTGTGCTTGGCAGCTGCTGTGCCTGTCCCCACAGGTGCCTTGCTGTTTGCTATATCCTTCTGAAAGGTGACAGCCGTCCAAAAATCCTCTCCCCCCCCCCCCCCCCCCCCCCCGTGCTCAGTTTTTAATGAGTTTAAAAGCCTCATAATAAAAAATTCAAATCATGTTAACAAAAAAAAAGTTGAAAGCTCCCCAATCATAAATTGATGACACAGGGACTGAGTTTGGGTTCATATGCAAAGCGCTTATGTAATTTATGCGCATACACCTTGTCAACCTCATCAGGAGCCCTTGCCATGCTTAAGCAATATGTGTGATGGCAAGGATAAAGCTATTATATATTTAATTTATATACAACCTCTCCATTGACTGTTTTATTGTACATACAGTGTAGCTGTTTATTGCTGATACTAATTTAATCTGCACATTACAGGTTGTATTTTCAAATATGCAAGCTTTTTTTTTTCTTAAAATGAAGAATAATCAGAGGAGGATTTTTATCTTCTATTTTCAATGGGGTTATGTAAAGTATCTGTCATGGGTTCTTCATTTTTAAATGCAAATAATTATATATGGCAGGGAGTGTGATGAGCATTCAAAGTTGACATTAAAATGAAAATGCATAAAATTTTTCTGAAAAACTGATCAAACAGGTCATTAGTCAAGGTTATGGTGACTAGTAGAACATTTTAAGATGTTTTAAACCTCATTTAAGATGTTTAAAAAAGAAGTTGATAGTTTTTAAAATGACAGGTGCTCCTGCATCATCCTACTAGTTGCTAAGAGTTTTGAATTCACGTAATTTTTAAGAGGTCTTTTTCCCCCCACTCCTCTTACAGCTGTGCAAGCAATCTTCAAGCCCGGTAGCATCTGAGAAACTGAGATTTAATCTGGTTTACGTTGCATTTTCGGTAGGCTGGGGACATCTGTGCTATCAGTTATCAGGCTCAACGTTTGGCAACCCACTAAGCCGTGGTGCTGTGATTCTCTAAGCCCCAAACTGGAAAGGAGCAACTGCAAAACAAACCGTACACCAAAAAGTGTCAAGTTCCCACCCTGTAAAATGACAGAGAAGACGTGGGGACTGTGTTTCCTCATCTGATCTCTTCCTTTTCATCTTGAGTGTTCCTCATTGAATTAAAAAGGGAAATATATGGGGACAGAAGAGTGGTTTCTAATTAAAAGCAGATTCAAATTTGAGGGAGAAGAGCGCCTCGTCCTGCGGGTTTCGTGAAAAGTCTTTTTTGCTGCCGTTCGCCAGCTTTGTGGGCGTTCGTGTCGCGCCGGGCAGGCAGCGGCGGGATCTCCGGGCCATCCGGGCCCGCCGGCCGTCGCGCCTCCCGGCTGCGCGGGGTCCCCTCCTTGGGCGGGCGGGGACGGTGCTGCCATCCCTCCTTCCCGCGGCTCTGCTGCCCGGGGTTCGGGTTTGGAAGCCTGCGTGCGGGGGGCCTGCCGAGCCCCCGCTCTTCCCGAGGGACGGGCAAGAGGCAGCGTCCCGCCGACTGCCCCTCTCCATCAACCTAATGGGCCCCGTGTACAGACAAGACTCTCGCTGCCTTTTTTTTTTTTTTTTTTTTTTTTTTAATTAGCGGGTTAAAGGAAGTCTTGGGATTCGTCTCAGTTAACCAAAACGCATTAGGGCTGCGGCGCTCTTGTTTTAGCAGGTTGTAAAGAGCCTTCCCTCCTCCCGGCGAAAGCCAAGCATTGCAGCCTCCTCGCGCTGGGGCGCGGGTGCTTCCCCATCCTCCCCGGTCCCTGGCGGGTCCCCCCGGCCCCAGGCAGGGTACCCCGGGGTTAAACGCTGCTTCTGGAGCCCGGGGAACCCGCCACCCGGGAGCCTGCGTCGGCTCCGCGCCGTCCATCGTCATGGGCACGGGTGCTCGAAGCGCGAGGCTTTCCGCCGTGGGAGGTGTGAAATGGCTCCGGTGGGACCCGGCCGGTGGGCTCGGGTCCCTCCGTGTCAAATCCGAGCCCTTCTTCGTCCGCCGTGCCGCTCTGCGCTGCCCGGGTGGTATTTTTATTTCTTTCTTTGTTTGTTTGTTTATTAATTTATGTAATAATAAGTGTTTTCAGGCACACTTCTCATCCAGTGAAATGCAAAGCACTTTGTTACTGGCGCAGTAGCTTAGTGGGTTTCAATAGTCAGAAGATGGAGATTTCCACACGAGGTCTCAGTCTCTTTTTACTTGCTCTCTGAATTTAAGTAGCGATGGTAAATGCACTGTTTTGAACTTTCATCAGTGGTTTTCTCAACCTGTGCATATCCCTCCCAAAAAGAAAACCCACCTACAGTTCAGTTTTCAGTAATACTGCCCAATGGATAGACTGATTGCATTAATGCACTTCAGCTGAAGAGTATTTTGTCACTGCAGTTCTCTTCTCTGCTAGTGATCTAGATGATCAGTGAAAGAAAAAATAATTAAAGTGGTATCTTTCTTTGCGTCCACTGAGAAAGCATGCAAAGTGATTTTTAAAATTACTTTTCAAATGTCTTCTGATGCAGTAAGGTAAGAGAGAGTGTGATTTTGAGAAAGCAAGAAGAAAAACTGTTGCCATCTGAAGCTGTTTTGCAGGAGGTATTTTTAGGATGACTCAGGCGTAAGGCCTGAGAATTGTTCTTGTCTTTAACTGAAGGGAAAAAAATGCTAACATTTTCCTTCCAGCTGCTTTGGTTAAATATTTGGACATACAGCCCTAGCCTTTGAGGAAAGATAGGAGCTTGCATTTTTTAAAGTTTTGATTAAGTAGCCTGTTCTTAGCATCCAGCATGGTGTAAATCTGCTAATTTTCCACTGATAAATAAACAGAGTACAGGAGATTTTAAAAAAAAAAAAAGCTCTTTTTATTTTTTTAGAGCAGAAGTTTTGCGTCTTCAACAAGAAGCCAAAAAAATCCCTTTTTACAGTGATACAGGCACATACAAGTATGTACAACAAAAAATATTTGTGTTTGGGTGGTTTGCATAAGCTAATGAACCTTTCTCGGGCACCACTGCCATGTAAGCTTTCCTGGTGGCTTAAAAGCAGTCCTCCTCAGTGACTGCCGCTTCATTCCTCTGTGTGTTGTCGCTGTACGGGGTGCCTTGTTCAGCAGGACGGAGTCATCTCATTACACTGGCATGGGGACTGTCATGAGCAAAAAAGAGATGAAAAAACCAAAACAAAACCCACAAATGGAAGATTTCTTTTGCTCCAGCTTAAATTGCTGTCAGAAGTTACTGGTTTCATATTTTGCAAACCTCATACTGTTCAGTATTTCTGCTTTCCTTGCTGAAATTCCTAAACCTTTATTTTTCTTCCTTAACTGACCATACAAATAAGGCCTTTAAAGCTTTTCTTTAAAATTCCTAATATATTTCTAACACAGGTAAACATGTTCAGGTTTGTATATGTTGATATGCTGGTACCTTTAAAAAAAAACACCTAAAGATCTTTATAAACTGCATTTTATTTGTGGTGTAATTAAAATCTGTGAGGTTATATCTCTCAGTGAAGATCAAAAATAGAGAATGTAAAGCTTTTGAAAAATCTGCCTTATTTTTTCGTTTAAAAACCCACCACAGCACCACCGTATCAAACTCAGACTGTTGGTATCCATTTAATGATCTATCACAGCAGGGGGCGTGTAAAACAAGAAGCATGTATTACTGCATGCCAATCTCCTTCCTCGCGTTCTTAAAAAGCGCAGTTACATTATATATTTAAAACCCCAAGGAATTTGATGATATTTCCATGCAGCAGATAACCTGCTGGGAGAGCGGTATTGGACAATAACGCAAAAAGGTTTAATACAGGAGTAAGAAAAGCCATTGCACCCGTGTTGTTTCATTTTATTTTACACACATGCACACATATACATATATATATATCTCTAAAACTATATATTTATAATATATCATCTATTATATGATGTTACCTGTACTTTGCTTTTTTGTGGTATGCACCTGCCTGGGATAACCAAGAGCTGCCTCCGTGGCTTGTGACACTGCTGTCATGTAGAGCGTCCTCTCTATACAGCGGCGTATAGGGTGATTTCTTCTTTCATTGCTGCTCCGCTTTTCCCCCTCTAGTAAGGACTTAAGGAGAAGTGTCCTGTCTTAAATGAGAGTGTGTCTGTCACCGTCACCGGTTGCTTCTAGATGTGTGCTACTCCAGAAGGCTGTCTGCCGAAGGTTGGGGACATTGGGATAGGTCTTAAATAATCCAGTCATCCAAGATAGGTACTGCTGTGTCATTGTATGGGAAATAGAGAGGGTGCTGTGCCTGCCATGTATTAGAAATTTCCATTAGTTAAATTATTTTCTCTTATCCTAGTAAAGGTAAGTAGTAGTCCAGTGATAAAGAAATGTTACCTTTGTAAAATTTTCAGAATAGATAGTATCTTCAGTATCACAGGTTTAAATCTGAAATGATACTATATCAAGTAAGTATTGGATTGGATAATACTATTTGCAGTTAATAGTGGACTTCACAGTTTTCAGTTCCTCCTAGGTTTTGCAGCTGATTTTTGTGTAATATATTTTTGCTTATGAAGAGCTTTCAAAGGTATGTACCGTTAGAGAATCTCTAATATAATTGTGAAGGAATACGGTACATTACGTGAAATAATTTGCCTTAAAATGTTTCACATAGGGCTAATGTAATGAGACAAAGGAGAAGGAAACGCCTGGATAATAATGTAAATTTGGTGTTATTTAGCAAGTCATTGTCGGCGTGCGTGCCAGTTGTCCGAAGAACCGGGGAGGCTGCGTTTCGGTGTCCCTGGGGTGGGTGGTCCGCAGCCTGCTCTGCCCGCCTGCTCCGCAGCAGCGGTTGGGAATAACCCAGTTCTTCCTTCCAGCCTGAAACGCAGCGGCTCGTAAGGCAGTCGCCCATGTAGAATCTGTAGTTGTAAAATGCGGCAGACTGGGAAGCAGCTGCCACAAATTTGTGTGATGGTGTTAAACATGCTTCGGTGTAGTCACAAGAGCGGGTCGCTGTGGGATGTGGCTCGTTACAAGGGTGTAGTCCTCAATGAAACGTTCGGCAAGTAGACCCATGTTAATATCCATGCCTCATTTACGGTCACAATCGGTGCTCTCGGTTTCCAGAACCAGCGCTGACATTTTTTCAGTGTTCACGATGCTCGAAAGTGTTTGGCCCAGAGATACCTCCATAGGTGTAGAAGACATGTACACAACAAATATAACTCATTGGAGAAAACATATGAGGAGATGCAGGAAGTGTAGGAGACTTTCTGGCTGTGTACCAAGCACATGTTTACCTAGTTATTATTTCTGTTATCTGTGGTTCTTTGTTTGGGATTACAGTCTGACAAAGAAGTGGTTGGGAATTTCTGATAGGAACTCTTTTTTTTTTTTTTTTTTTTTTTAAATGAGGGAGAGAGAATTCAGCTAAGGAGATCAAAGCATTTAATCTTTCTGTCAATCTAATGTAGCATGCTTCCAAAATACTTAAGTAATTTTTCTCTATAAAATAGGATGATCGTGAATTTAAATGCATACATTTCTTGTAGCGTTTATGTGAAATGTGCAGATAATTCTTTTAATAATGAAATGGCAGTTGTCTGTGTACTTAAGAATAAATTTTGTTGACGAATGTTTTACATCCTCTCGAGATAAACACCATATCTTGTGCGTTAGATACATCTCTAAACAGAGGGGAAGTGAGTTTGATAGCCAATCTACGGTTTTGATTGCTTGTTGCTTTTTGGTAAATCTTACAGCTCCATTTACAGGGTTAATTTGTTGACTTTTTTTTTTTTTTTTTTTGCTGTGTGTTCATGTATTTCTTCAGCTGTCATGCAACTTTGGAAGTTGCTTATTCCATCACCTTTCTGTAAAGCAATAATCTGTGGGAAAACAGTATAAGATTGTCAGATACATTTTTCTCTAATAGCATTTGTGGCACATGTATATAAAAGATGCTTTGTTTAAGTTTCCTCTTGTTTTTGCTGGAAATTGTTATTTACAGCCCTTTCTATAAAAAAATGTATAGATACATACAGTATTTCAGCTGTAGCTGAAATCCAGGAAGATGTTAATATCAAGTCTTGGTAAGGAGCTGGCGAAGGGTTGTTCTCTTTTTGAGTTGCTCGTGTTTGTCTTCAGCAGCCAGTAAGTCAGTACAAAAGAAACTGTGTATAAAACTTCCCTTTAATTGTGTACGTATGTCTCGCTAACCTCAGAGGGAGAAGGAAGAAGCTTGGCTTTTAAAATTGCGGTGGTAGTCTTTCTCATTAGAAGCTTCATTTGCTCCGGCTCTGGGAGTCTGCCTGGTTAGCATCCTTGTGAGACGGTTTGGTGCATTCTTTAGGACAACATACAGGAGAGAAATTATTGAGCTTTAGTGAGAAAGGAAACCCGGTACTAGTTTTGAAAGGCAGAAATGCAGAACTGGAGTGAGCTGAACAAAACTCGGTCTTAAAACCTGTGAGGAGGGTTTGTTTCAGTTTTATAATTCTTTGGTTTTACTGAGAAAATAATTGGAAAACAATTTCAGACTTCATCTGTGAAGAAATGGTTCCAACCTACTTGAGTGGTTCAGCTCATAAATATTAGAGAAGTCATTTAAACCCACTGATTTAAAAGTCTGTTGAAGAAAGGACCATTTTCTAGAAACCTGGTGTTGTATAGGTACGGTGAGTAGAAGTCAGACCAAGTATCAGCCTCCACTTCCGTGAAGAAAGAGGTGAGGACTTTGCAGAGCTGTCCTCCTCCTTCTGTGTATGGCAGCCATGAAGTCTGGTATTTCTTGAGTTGTACCAGTGGAGTCCGAGAGGTTTAGGGTGAATGCAGTTATGTTCTAGTCTTTCAATTTATTTTTATAAAAACTGCCCCTCCCAAGGGAAAAAAAAAAAGAAAGAAAATAAAAAGAAAGAAAAAAAAAAAGAAAGGAAAAAAAAAGAAAAGCTTTCACAGGTATTTTGGAAAATGACCAGTTATATCTGAAAGCCATGTTCCAAGCTCAGATCTTGGTCGTTCAGGCCATAGTTTGATGTGGAGCTCAGCCTCTCCCAGTGCCGCTGCTTCCTACCAGCACAACCTCTTGCCCTGAAGCCACTCAGAGGACTGTTTGCTACCAAAAAGAACTCGGTCTCAAGTTTTTATTCAATCCAGTTGCCCCTTTTCTTGCTCCTTGCTCTGCACGTGCGAACGCACAGGCGTGCAGAACGAGGTCCCCCATTCCCGCGGGATCTCCGGCGCAGCAGCGGCAGAAACGCCGTTCCCTTCCCGACACCGATGTGCTTGGGGGGCAGCAGGCGATCTGTGAAGAACGAGGCGAGAGTAAAGACTCGAGGCTGCTTTTTGCTCCTGCTGCGCGTGTGGGAATTTTGGGTAGTTTCACAGAGGAATAAGCATGGGGCTGCCGCTCACCCCCCGCTACTCCCGTGTGGCAGTACTGGCTCCGTCGCTTCACGTAGCAAATCCTGTTTGCTGTTTCTAGCGCCGTGTTTAGTGCTGCATTGTCTTGTTCTAGCAGCATTTTTCAAAAACGTATTAAAATACTCTGTAATGCACCATAATATCTATTCCGAAGAGTCCCCCAACTGCATAAATTATTATAGGTGGTACGAAACTACAGTGGGATTAGCCGTTGACTGCAGATCCAATGCCAGTGCTTTTCTTTCTGCAGTTCCGTGTAATTTAACATGTCAATAGCCTTGCTGGTAAAACATGATAAAATTTTATATGGCTGTATTACTCATAATGTACCACATATTTATGTGTGAATGGTATCACTCCTAAATATAAATAGATAGTTCAAGACAGATTTCAGTAAATTACTTTCTAAAATCTTGGGGTTTTATATATGTATTTTAATAATGACTTCTCTTTCTTGCAGACAAAATTGAAGAAGCACAAAAACAACTTAATGGAACAGAAGACCAACAGAGAGGTAATAAACAAACCCAGAAAATGAAACAGAAAAAAAAGCACTGCTATTCTTGAGGCTGAACCAAAGCCTTCCTGCATCAGTGAAAAGACTCCGCTGGGCTGGGTGCCGGATGAGGCCCCAGGCGCGTCTGTCTGCAGATCAGGGGCTGTGTCTGTAACACCCCAATTTTGCTGAGACACAAAGGCTTTGTTTTATCCGCTTGAGTAGCTGCCTTGACCTTGATGAGACTGCTGAAGCTGTAACGTTAGGGATGTGCACAAGTTATTGACTGCAGCCTGTGCTAACCGTTGGATCGTGGTATGATCTACCTAATCGTTAATAACCATATTTGGTTTATGGCAAGCAATATGTGATGATTTCTAACAGATGCTGAAGGGGGATTGATCATCGCAGGTTATTTTAAGAAACAGATGACCTGTGACAGATGAAATCTGTGTGTTAGAGCTTAGAAGGCTGGTGGGAAGTCGTTGCATTTCAAGGCTGGCTGACTGCAGTGGTACCTGTTCGGTTGTGTGACGGAGCTCGCCTGCACGCCCGCGGAGGTGCCCAGAGGGGCACTGCGGAGGGGAGCCCAGACAACGCTTTGCCGGGCGACTGCTGGGCCCGTCACGGGAGAGCTGCGAAAGGTCCGTCTCCGCAAGCCCAGAGGAGCACGGGGGCCGGCAGAAGCCCAAATTAAGGACTCGGAGGAAGGGAGACCCTGTCCCGGTCCCCTCCCAGGGCTGTCCCCGCAGAGCCTCAGCCCCAGTGTCCAGGTGTGAAACCCATCGCCGTGAGCGATGGGGAGCAGCTCGTGGTCACTTTTCGGGCTAATGGCATTCCTAGCTGGGGGTGTGGGACACCGTGGGGGATGCAGGGGAAAAGCTTTTGGGGATTGCACGGGACTGAGTACGGAATGTCTAGGAGATGAACCGAAGGTGGACAAAGTGAGGGATTTAGGCGATGTGGGAAGGAACAAAGCAGAGGGATAACTGGAAAAAAGGGTCTGTGTGCATGCTAGCAAGGGCTGGCCGGGACGCTTGTCAGGCCGTGTTCTGCTCCTGACCAGCACAGTCTGTCCTGTCTCCTTACTGAACTCCACCTTCAGCTGTGCTCCGGTGAGGGGCTCTTTACTTTGTGAGTGTGTCTGTGGTGCAGCAACTGGAGCGAGCGCGGGTGTGATTGCTGGCAAAGATCATGCCAGAGGAGCCAGGGAGTAGGTAAAGTGGGCTGGGGTCCCGGATGGGTTTGGAGGTCTTTACGGGCCACCTCTGGGTATGAGAGCAGCTGCGTGTCCGTAGGGGTGAGAGCACAGCGGGGTGGCTATTGGGAACAGGGGAGTCCTGGACAGCTCTGCCGGCACGTGCGATGGTCCGTACCAGCAGCTGGAGTGGGGCGGCAGCCTCAAGAGCTCGTATGTCCAGGTGGCAGCAACTGGGGAGACTGGGATCCAGGGGTGGCCACTGGGCAGACTGAGTTTCTGAGCCCAGCTGCTGACGGGGTCCAGCTGGGACATGTAGCTATATTCCCATTAACGGACCTCTGTCCTGCTCAGCCGGACCAGGGAGCAGGATGAGGTAGTTAGTGTTGGTATGAATGCTCAGAGTGTCTGTCTGGGATCTGTATGTCTGGCCATATATATGTATATATATGGTGTATATAGGTGCTTCGTGTGCATGTCCCTGTTGGGAAAACATTTTCAGCCTTGCTACTGGTTGGACCTGGGGGCATGGAGCAGCAGCAGCCTCACTTCTCTTGGGCTGCCGGATTTGGCGTGAGATATTTTCCTCTAACGGTACCCTGTGTCAGTGCTTTGTGTTGTTCTGGGTGGGCATTCACCTTTCATGGTAGTGAGCTGTCCTTCTGGCCTGTGACCCATCTGTGAACAGTGTTGTAAATTGTTGATGCTCTGTCCTGGAATCAAAGTTTATTATCTTTTGAAACAATGAACTTCAAAACTTTTTGAAGATTAGAGAACAGAAGAAATACCCAAGCGGATCTCAGCAGGGTCCTTCTGGCCCAGCATTTGGCCTCCAACGGAGGCCATAGGACGTACTGTTTAAGGACAGAACATAAGCCTCGCCACTTTCTTTAGTCCGTTCCCCTCATGCTGTCCACAGACATTGGATTAGGGATGTCTGCCTTGTCCCTTTAGTATCTAGACATTTATGGAGCTGTTATCTATGAATCCTTGTGATTAAATGCTGTCTGCATCCAGCATTCTCTGGCAGCAAACTGCAGAAGTTCACTACCAATCGCATTAAAAAGTGTATTATTTTATATTTTTTTATCAATTTCCAATTTTTCTTCAATTTTCAGGGGGTGTCCCCCGATTCAAGCATTGTGATTTGTTAAATAGCAGTCTACAGTCTGTTAACAGTTAACAGAACTGTTAAATACAGTTCTACAGTCACCTTATCCACTGCCTTCGTGATTTTATAAATATTGTCCATATCTTGCTCAGCTTTCTTTTCTCCAAACTCGTGACTGGTTTAGTTTTCAAGGGAAGTTTTGATACAAACTGTCTCATATGGGCACCAGGACTGTGATGTTGCTCTATGTATTTGTAAAAGGTGGAAGAGAAAAAAAAAAAAAAAAGTGGCTAGATGGTAATAGCTGTCCTTCAAACATTTACAGAGACTTTTCAACAAACTAGACCTCCTGCTAAATAGTTTTGATGTATTTTTGTTTAGTGGATTGTAGATAAGTGGTATTGTCATCCAAACATAAAAAACTTGGCATGTAAAGTACAGCTGGCTGCTCATGTTGCTGTTGGTCTTGCAGAAGTCATATTGGTCTGCATTATTTTTTGTGATGGACATGTTCAAGCTAAAGATGAGCTAACCTCTGCTTTCAGGCATTTGTTCTCACATGCGGCCCAGTAACATCTTTGCACAAAGGAGGAGAAATTCTCTAGTGTACACTTAATGAGGTACTCTGAAAAGGATGGGGTTGCAAAGGTTTACATGGTGGTAGCACCCAGCTTTCAGCATCTCAGAAACAGAGATCATTGCTTAATTTTTGGCTTCTAACCTAAATGCATACGGCTGGCAATTGAAAAAGAAATTTTTACATAGAAAATTGATATAGAGATAACTGAGGTAATAAGGTTACTCTTTTCTTTTCAAATGAAAAATGTCCTCTGCCATTTTTTTAGTTTCTTAAAAGTCTGAATAGATAGATTTCTTGGCAATAATGAAGTAAACAAAATGATTTATTTGAAGCTTTAGAGTCTGAAGGCCACTGAAAAAAAGAAAATCCATGTTTTGATCTAAACAAATAAACAAAAATGTGCACATGTTCACATAAGTTGTTTTAAATCACAGTCCAGAGTATACAGATTCACGTGAAGTATGGTTATATATTTTTCCTCTTTGTTAATTTATTTTGTCTTTCAGTTCATCTAGATCACTTTAGATTTGTTTATTTCCTATCTGAAATGAATAGGGAATGTAATTTTGTGGAATTTATCATAAGTTAACTACTGCTCTGTCAGTAGCGGAGCTGTCAGTGGCACAGCCTATTTGCAGGGCGGTATTTTTCATAAGTTTAATCATGCTGGGTTTCTGCTGACTAGCATTCTGCACTGATCAGTCGTAACTTTATACATGTCTGGGATTTAAGTTAAATTTAATTGACTACAAAAAGATGTATTTAACACTTCATTTTGCCATTAGCGGTAGTAATCCAATTAAGTGCAAATTGGAATAGGAGCCTCTTAAACACAGAGGAGACAGTAAATGAACAGACATAGTTTTCAAGTCTGAGGACTTTGGTTATTTAGTATAAAGTTGCAACTGGAAGACCTACTTTTTTATTTGTTGAGTGACAGTCCACAAACACATTCAGATTATGGATATTCAAATGGCCTGCCACTCGAGACCAGAAACACGTTCGTTAGGGGCCATGCTCACCTTCCCGCTCAGTGAGTGTGTGAGGTGGATAATTCTTGTGTCACTTCACTTTCTCTCAACTGCCCAATTGCTGCTAAGTATTTTCAGTAGAAGCTGTGCTTCTCTTCAGCTTTGATGATATTTCCCAAGGCTGTTTTACACCCTGAGTGTGCCCCTACTTTGTGGGTTGAATTTCATCTTCTGACACATGTACAGGGTTATGTTAGTGTGACAGAGAAGGTCTCGCTCCCAGCGAGTGCTCCACGTGATGTTCTTTAAAACCTGGAAGGGGTGGTGAGCTTGAACTACAGAAAATTTCTCCTTGAGAAGGCAGTGAAAGCTTTCTCTGATATGGGACCCAGTGGGTATCGTGGGCTGGAAAGCAGTCAGCCTTATCCGACTGCTTTATCTTTGATCTACCGCTGGCCATCCTCCTAAGAAAGCCATCCCAAGAAAGTCTCTCTGTCTTCTCCCTTCCAGACTGGTAAAGTCAAGTCCTCTCAGATCCTTGTGATTACCACAGCGGCTTCTGATTTGGTCATCCCCAGAACCAGTTCAGCCACTGAAGGCCAATATGAAGCGCTGTAAGCATTTGTTTTCTTCTTTATCCGTTGCAGCAGTTCTCTGCCCGTCACGGCAGTCTGGGTCCTAGGTGCATCAGCTCCACCAACACCGTCGTTGCATTCTTTAGGACTAGTGGAACTAACTTGGTTATCTCCATACTTAGCACCAGCGATGCTAAGACTGCCGCCTAAATCTCTGTCTCTGCTTCTGAAACTGTTCAGGGAACTAAAGTTGGTGGCAAACTCCAGCAACACCAAGATTTGCCATAAAACGGATGGCAGATCCACAAAAGAGCCATCTCATAGCCTGATGTGTACTCTGCATTGCACACCGATCCTGGGGTCTCTCTGGCTGTTAGGAGTACTATTCTGGACTAAAACACATTTTTTCAGATAACTGCTTCTTGCCATGTCGCAGCCAAAAGGATCAATGACAAATGGCTATTTCAGATGGAAGGTGGATTTCCTTGTTCTACTTCTCAGTCACGGCAATTGCCGTGTCCTCAGAGTATACGGTGGTCTGGGATGGTCTGGGGACACGCAGGTGTTCCTCAGCCGCATTGTAGTTTAGACTTCCAGACTGTCATGGTTGTTTGTCAGGTGTGAATTCATCCCTCTGAATAAGCTCCTGTTCTTGTTTGATCAAGTTTTTGACTTTCTGCAGAGTCGTGGTTTAACCCCAGTCGGCAGCTAAGCACCGCACAGCCGCTCGCACACCCTCCCGCGGCGGGATGGGGGAGAGAATCAGAGGGCTAAAAGTAAGGAACGCATGGGTTGAGATACAGCTTAATAGGTAAAGCAAAAGCCGTGTACTCAAGCAAAGCAAAACAAGGAATTCCTTCACCACTTCCCATGGGCGGGCAGGTGTTGAGCCCACCTCCAGGAAAGCAGGGCTCCATCACGCCTAACGGTGACTTGGGAAGACAAACACCATCACTCCGAACGTCCCCCCTTCCTTCTTCTTCCCCCAGCTTTATATACTGAGCATGACGTTATATGGTCTGGGATACCCCTTTGGTCACTTGGGGTCAGCTGTCCCAGCTGTGTCCCCTCCCAACTCCTTGTGCCCCCCCAGCCTACTCGCTGGTGGGGTGGGGTGAGAAGCAGAAAAGGCCTTGACGCTGTGTAAGCACTGCTCAGCAGTAACAAACACATCTCTGTCTTATCAATGCTATTTCCAGCACAAATCCCAAACACAGCCTCATACTAGCTACTATGAAGAAAATTATCTCTATCCCAGCCAAAACCAGCACATGCAGAAGAGGGGGAGATGGGTAGATGGGAGATGTTTGTACCTATTTCTTCAATAAGTAAAATTTTAAACAAGTTTACTGATTGTTACTGCAAGCTGTATGCAATATAACAAATCCGTCCTGAACTCAGACTTCCAGTCCCTCTAATGGCATGCAGGCATCTGCCGGTCTCCCCTCCCGATCTCTTCCCAGGACTGGCAGGTATCTCTGGCTAGCTTCAAGGAGAAGCCTGTTTTCAACCCATCTTATTAGGGATCAGAGGCTTTGTATTACCTGCTGCCTCAACAACTGCAGCTGACTTGACTCAGACAAAGCATGGGAAGGTTTACCTCTTGAACACCACATTTCCTTCAAGGTCCAGGAGGATCCATGTTCTCATTACAGCACTCCTGATCTCACCCCCAGAAAAGACGGTGTCATAAATAGCAGAAAGGAATAAGCTGTCAGTTAAGTTTCCCATCAGTGCGTTATGTTGGTCCCCTCCGGTTTACCAATTCTGATAGAGTACTCATTTCGGAGTACTCACTTGAGTTGAAGGGATCAGGTCTGTCCTTAAACTGTTATGGTCTATTTAGCACCTGTCGATGAGTCTGCCATTTGCCTATCAACCAAGTTACTATACTTTCTCACTCCATCGTTTTAACATTCCTTAAAGGGCTTTTTCAGATTCTTGCTTGCGGCTGGAGGTGCTGCGTGTGGAACTTGAAGACGAAGCTGTGTGTTCTCCTGCGTCCTCAGTTTCAGATCCTCAGCATAGCTGTTCACTTCTTGGTCTGTAAAGATTGATTTCTAAGTTGCTCTCACTTCTTCAGAAGTCCAAGCGTTTTGACAGATCTATCTTGGTGATAGAGTTCCCTTCCAGAGGTACCACAAGCTTGTCTCTAAGACAGTATCAGAATTTCACCCAGATCAGTTCTCTTTCCAGAGTCTCATGCTTCGATATTAGTAGCGCCCTCTTCGTTTGCATCCTGAGATGCAGAAACATTGTTGGCAGGTCCAAGAGTTCTGTCTGACTCAATCAGTGGTTGCTTAAATGGCAGCAGGCTCTGTCAGTATTTACTGAGAAACCACCAAGACAGAACCATTCAGAGCCCTGGTTTGGACTCCAGCAAGGTCCAAGCAACTTCTGGGGTGCTGTTGAAAAATACCTTTATTTCCAGCCTCTGTCATGGGGCTACCCAAGGCCTCCGTCTGCGCTTTCAGTGGGTGCTGATCTGTCTCTGAATCCTTAAGGTTGACACAGCATTTGGTGGAGTGGCTCTATAGTCACTGTTTGCATGCAGGACTGTAGGACTCTCCGTTCGCTTGCTTAGGTCCACGTATAGCTGTGTGGAACCACCCATCATGTGAATGTACATTTGAGCGATCATGGAAAGAAAGTAAAGAAAGGAGAAATTACGTTCCGGTAGCAAATATTCTCCGAGATGCACAATCCACATGCACATATGTTCCCCTCCCACACTTGCAGTCCCTTCAGAGTAGTGTGTTGGCATGGAGGAGAGGCAACTGAAATTAAATGCCCTTTACCTTGTTTGCCCATCTGCTGTTTTTTTAACCAGAATATTATTTTTCTAGTAAGTTGAACGGCACTGAGATTTGGGTGAGGAAGTTTGTCATTATAAATGGAAACATGAGACTTTATTTCAGAAACGTAGGTTCTGCTGCAGATTCGTGGTAGACATGTTTTGTATCTTCGGAGTCCTTCCAAACCCTCCCTACCTTATCATCCCTCTTGTTAAATGAATGCATGTTATTGACAAAATTGTAGAGGGAGTTTTAAATGCATTATTATAAATATACCAGCACTCTCCGTAGGTAAAGAAAACATTGCATACGTCTTAACCTTAAAGACTGATGCCCTTCTTATGTTGCCACGTCCCAGCTTACAGACGACTCTCATCGGCCCACCATCTGGCCCCAAAGGAGCGGCCAGGTCCCTTCCCTCTGTCCCCTCCCGGCAGGCGGTCCCCATCCCGCTCCCTGCCGCTGCAGCATTCCCTGCCAAGAAGCAGGTGGGAGCGCTGCGTGCTGGGGATGCACCCTGCTCCCTGGGTCGTCAGCTGGGGTCAAAACTGTGTTCTTGCGTTCAAGGGAAATAGGAAATTGAACAAGAAGGGGAGAGATCAAACAAAACTCTGGAAATGTGATGCTAAACAATTTAAGCGTTTTGATTCACCAGCTTAGAGTGACCTCATCCTCCACAGATGTTTCCCTGAATTTTTCCTGTAGGTTTGCAAGCACGTGAGCTTTCTGGATTCTTTGCTGCTGTGGTACCCATGTACTGTCATTAGTCCAAAACATTTTCTTTCCATTTTGTATTTGTAGGAAACTGTGCCTTACTTTTTAGGCAAGACATGTAACCAAGATCCAAAGTTTCATTTGATTCTTTTCATCTTTCCGTCCTTATCTTCAGCAACCATATGGGCTAGAAATACAGTGACTTTAAATGGAAGTATATAATCTTCAAAAGTTGCAAGTTACAGTAGTGTCCTGTTTGCTACTTAACGTTAGCGAGAGGATTAGCTTGCCTTTTTATTTTTCTGTTGACACACACCAGAGCTACCTGCCTTTCACTTTCCAAATGTTCAAAAGTATGAGCTAGCAATGGTATTTCATGCAATTCAGTTGTGCGTTTTCCTGATGTCTGATTTCATAAAGTGATTGTATCTACATTAACATATGTCAATACATGTGTCTGAGAGGTAATTTATTTAAATTGTTCTGTGTACGTCAAACTATAAGGCTTTAAATCAAGACTGAATTATCTTCCTAAAATATTTACAGCAGCTCAGACAGACGTGATTGGCTTAATGCAGGAACTATTTGTGTCTGTAGCTCATGTCACACAAGATCTCACATTTTCATAAAGTCCTATCTATTCTTAAAATCTCTGGTGTTTTCACATTGAGGGAACATTGCATGCTGCTAATAACAACAATGACAACTTGAAAGGTCCTTTCTGTCTTCAGGCACATTCAATGCAGCGTTTTGTGCCGATGAAGGACAGTGGGAAAACTCTCCTGACTTCCGTGGGAGTGGGAATAGTCTCTGATACCAATCATTTAACGTCATTTTTCATTGCTTTCGTCTTCAATAGTTAAGTACATTTTAATGCCCTCGTTTTACCAGTGGGGGAAAACTGATAAAAAGTGATGTTTTCATGCTCTTTGCTCTGAGAAATGACGCTAGAATATGGGCTTAACCCAGGGAAGTTTTCTGCCTCCTGTAAACCTTCTGGGTTGTGAGTCAATGTCTGTAACTGTTATTTCTATTTTAATTTTCTTTGGTTAGTACATTTAGTTTAGACTACTAGCAGCTGAAATCTGCTTGGTAAATCCACTCCTGGTGCTAGACACAGCAAGAGCTGGTATTGTTTTGACAGGCAGACAAACAGATTTACAGTTTTAAATTGAACATTTCATCCTTTGGAGCTATTATGAGAACTTGGTTAAAGCATTAATGGGATGTTAAAGTAATAGTATTTTGACTTTTCCTGACAAGTATAGCAAATTTTTTGAGTGACAGTTCAGCAAAAGAGATTCCAACCTGCAAGTATCATTTTCAAAGGGACATCATACAAATTAACTTTGTAGAATAATTGTTGAAAAAGCATTTTCCTGATAGTAAATGGAAAGTGGCTATTCCAAATCATGGTACAGTGCGTCGTTAAATCAGTGGCTATGTTTTCAGACGCAATAACATTTTGAGCTTGACCCTGCTTTAGTGCATAGAAGGATTTCTTGCAAGTTCCTAAAATCTGAAGCCAGAACAAGCTCATTTTTGTGCTGGGAGGCTGCTGAGCTAACAAACTAGCTAATTCAAGAGGCATACCTACGCGCGTGTAGTAAATGCAATAGGTTGCTAATTTTAGCTGATGTGAGCTGGGAGCAAGCCAGTTGTAGAAACGCAAGATTTTTTCACTTGTTAGCTTCCTTGTAAGTCTGCCTTGCATATGAGTAATGAGTATTTTTTTTTCATACTTTCCAGATACTCTTTTAGCTCAGGGAGTCGTTAATTTCCTTTGGCCTCCTTCTAAAGGGAAAATATAGCATATAAATGGATGGTGACTTAGATACAGTGTACCACTCTCTGGTAGTTATATGCTATAGGCTGACCTGGATGGAGTCTTTCATAGGAATCTTCTAAAAAGGTGCATGTGTGTTTGTGTGAGAGGGAGAAAAAAGAGACTGTGGACAACTGTGGAAAAGGGCAGGCGAGGATGGGAAAAGAGCCGAGAGTAGCTCAGTGGGGTCTCCCACTGAGGCCAAAGCAAACCTGGGGGGGGAGATCATCCTTCCCACCTCTAGCACACCAGACCGAACTTGCAAGGTTAGGACATTCCCGGTGTCTAGATTTCCATCAAATCAACTTCTCCGGCTTTAGTCGTGTTCACAGCACCGTTTAGTCCTAAAAGACAGACCTGCTTTGTAAGGCTTTTCCTACTCACTTTGCCAGAGCTCCTGTTCCTTTCTCTATTTTTAAATAGTACGGTTGTTAGGTCTAAGCTCTTTGCTGCTCTTCGTTTCTCTTCAGTTCCATACAGGCAGTATGGAAATTGCTCCATTTGATCCCTGCTTTTCAAATGGAAGATTAAATTAAAGAAAGGCAGAGAATATGACTAAGGAGCTTGTTCTGTTTGAACATCATTATATGTAAAGAGAGTTTAGTTAACAACTTGTTCCTTTAATTTCTGTTTTTTTCCCCTCAGACTCGTGTTTGGGGATTTTATATTCAGTATCTTATCTGACCAGATAGCAGTTGCTTGTTGCTGATAACCCTTAAACTGGTTGCTGTTTCGTGAGCCATTCTATAATTCTGTTTTAATGGCCTTTCTTCTTCTGTGTGTTAGGGTTAGAAGTTGTTCTAATGATTTACTAGCCAAATCCTAATTTTCCAGTAAAAACCGATAATCCTTAAATTGCAAACAGGTAATTTAATGTGAAACTCTTCACAACATTGCCTGATGTTCAGTGAAGATTTCCAGATGTCCCTGAGGTATTTTAGTTAATTTCTGGCAATATACTTTCTCTAACTGGTTATGTTTAAACAGTTTTATTCTTACATGGATAACTGGGTGGAACTGGTTTTCTGTTTAGGCTTCGACGGGGAGCTCATTAATTTGTCTTTGGGGAGGCATCCTGTCTTTTTTCATATCTTTGGAGTGCCCAGTGAGGAAGAAGAACTCGGACTGGGATGGCTGGTGATGTTAGCTGTCATACTGTCTCTGCACCTGCTCATAGTCAACGTGCTTTATCTTAACAGCACTTAAGCAATGATTAGTTTAATTAGTTTAGTATTAAGGCTTCTGCATAGATTAGAAATGTAGTGTTGTTAAATGGCTGTAATGCAGAGCCAGTAGATAAATTCTACAGAGCTACATAATATAGTAAATATTTTTTATTTTTTTGAGTGTGTTTAAAAAACTGTACTATACACTTTTGCTGAATGTTCATATATTGACATTTTGTGTGAGTAGTTAGGCATTAACTGTAGGTTGCGTGGTCGGCATTTGCCATTCTTGCGTTGCCTTTCTTCTGTCTTTCAATGAAATGCTCAAGTCCTGTGGAACTTTACAGTGGTTCAGTCGCTGCTGGTTTCTTATACACATAGTAGTGGGAAATCTCAATCAGTATCAAATGTCATGTTTCATTCTGTATGTTTCATGCTGGGCAGGAAATTAACTCTTCTTTGGGAAAAAAATATCCATTTCACTTTGGTCGGAGATTTTCAGATGTGCTGAAATGTTGCATTTGATTCGTGTTCACATATGGATGTTGGCATTTCTCAGCTGAGGCTCTAGTGTTACCTCAGTGGTCAGATGTTTATTGCTGTTTGATCTTCAAGGTCTTCCTCATCAAGCATGCTGGTTTTGCGGCTAAAAATCTGCCGGTTGTTACTTTCTTCACTCAAGCCAACAAGCTAAATGCACAAAATGAGACCAAACTCTCACGAAGAAGATCTTTCTTGGTCTCATTAGCATAGGGTAGTTATGTCCTTACACCCCATCAGAAGTCTCGCCATCGAGGTTGTCTTGATGTGAGTAGCCATGACGTGAAAAGATGCTGTCAGAAAGACAGCCCCAGGCTGCAGCTTGTCATTTACTCCTTACCTGTCCCAAGGCCAAACAAGATTTGGCAGGCTCTCAGGTCTGGGATGAAGGTGTATCACAGGGGAGCTTCCTGATAAGTCCAAGGTGTGTGCCTCGGGGCAAAGGTGTCTCGCTTATGTTATGCTAAAATGTTATTGCACAATCTATAAAGCTAATCCGCTCTGCCCTCGCTAATGGTGCCACGGTATTTCATCTACTGCGTGAGGAGCAGCCCAGAGTACGCCTTTGTGGCTGCACCTTTAAACCTATCATTTGCTGTATTTCACTCACTAGGTTGTATGTATTCTTGATTCTTGGGAAGAACCTTTTATGTTTCGAACTAACGAGTTAATCATTTCTGTATCTCTTTACCCTAGCTTTGGTGAGTCCAGGAAGTTATTCTGCCCTTTCAGCTTTAGTGCATCTTTGCAACTCAAACACCGGTGAGAGAGGTGCTGAGACGTGGGGTCTGAGGAGCCTCTTGCTCACTCCCACACCAGCTCTTGTCTCTCTCAGGCTATAGGCAGGCCTATTCTTTCAGGAAAATGTTACTCAAAGGCAAGAAATACTTCTTCCTTTCCCCAGTGTTACCTTCAAAGTGGTAATCCACTCCTGCTAATATAGAGTTAGTGGAAAAAGTAGATTGTATAGTTTAAACTTCACCATTTGTATCAAACCTTTTTAAATTTTTGCCTGTTCTTAATGATTGCTCACTTTTGGGAGCCAGCAATATGGGTATTTCTTGGAATGTATTTAGTTGAAAACCTATAAATTGCATATGATTAGATTTAGATATAAAGCAGTGCCAGCCACATCTGTGGTGATGCTAAAGCATCCTGTGGAGCAAACTGAATGGTTTTAGATTGCATTGTTTTTGCTGAGGTGCCTGTTAGCTTTGTCATCAGTGAGATGAAGTGTTCACAGAATTTACTAATGTGATTTGATGGTGGTGGAAGTTGCAAATGAGAAAAGGAATTAAGCAACAAGAAAAACAGAAGAGCAGGGTTCCTGGGGGATGCTATTGCCCAGGTAGCCAGGGAGTATATTATTGGTCTGTATTCTGATCCAGATGATTTAATAAGATGAAGACGTATAGAAGCATGCAAACAGTCTATCGGGTATAAACATGTGCAAAAGTACTTTGCAGACCTGCAGCTTTATGTATTCCAATCTTGTAACAATGGAAATGGATGGAAACTGTGATAAAATGGCTGTGATAAAATGGCTTCTATTATAAAGTGACTACATTTGGGGACAAGGGGAGAGCAGTGGATGTCATTTTTTTGCCTTGACTTTAAGAAGGCTTTTGACACTGTCTGCCACTATATTCTTGTATCCAAGTTAGGGTGTTAAGGTCTGGGCGGGTGGACAACCAGTGGAGCAATAAGTCTGGTTTCAACGGGTACAAATGCAAAGCCCTGGCAGGAGGAGCCCCTGCAGGGAGACGGGCTGGGGACTGGCCGACCGACGGACGGACGGACGGACCGGGGAGCAGCAGCTCTGCAGCGAGGCCCTGGGGGTGTGGGGGGGCAGCCAGCTGGGCAGGAGCCAGCAGCACGCCTGGCAGCGGCGGGGGGGCACGTCCTGGGCTGTAGGAATGAGAGCACAACCAGGAGATCAAGGGATGGGATTGTCCTCCCCGACTCGGCATGTCGACCTGCTGTGTCCAGTTTCGGCCCCCCCAGTACAGGAGGAACATTGAAAAAACCTGGAGCGAGTTCAGCGTTGGGAGAGCACAGCCGCCGGGGCTGGAGCACTTGTCCTGCGCGGAGAGGCTGAGGGACCGGGGCTCGTTCAGCCTTGAGAAGAGGTGGTTTGGGGGGGTATCATGAAGGTGGAGTCCGGCTCTTCACGGTGGAGGATGGTGGGAGGGTGGATGAGAGGCAATAGGAATAAGCTGAAAGAGGAGGACCTTGTTCCCCCTGAGGGCAGGCACGCCGTGGAAGACGTTGCTCGCAGAGGCTGTCCAGACTCCTTGGAGGTTTCCGAGACCCAGCTGGACAAAGCCCTAAGGACCCTGGTCCGATCCCATAGCTTGCCCTTATTTGAGCAGGAGGTTGGACTAGAGACTTGCTGAAGTCCCTTCCCACCTGAATTAGCTTGTGATGTTATGAAATACTAATTTTTTAATTTGGCAAACTTACTTAGTGGTAGAGGTACTGGTGTGATTCCTTGGTGTATATATCAACATACATTTTCTCTACAATTACCTTTAATACATGAACTTGAGATACACTGGTTTTATGGGCTTACCAGGGTGTGATGGTAGAGAGCATTAAAATTTAATTTGACTTTACAAAAATGTATGCTGTCGTTTAGGCTAATGGCACTACTCAAATGAGTGCTAGTACCACATATTAACATAGCTGCACCTTTCCTGGAGCTTGTGTTAGTAGGATTTTTGCTCTTTTGGTTAATGATGAGAAATTATGCTAATAAAATAGTCATTCCAGTATGAAAACCTGGTGTGAAATGACCCTTAAAAGAGGATTGGGGAACCTCTCTCTTGCTGACAGCCAATACAATACCTTTGATGGGTCACATATCAACCCAGAGCTTAGCGTTGTCTGTTAAAAAAAACAAGAAAAATAGTCATATGTTTACTGGCAGTATGAAATCATGAAACCATACTTTCTTCATCCACACCTTATGGAATGGTCCCGTATTTGCTGATATGAACATAAGGACAAATGTTGGCATAGATGAACACTTGATCCAATCCCTATCGGACTGGTTTAGCCTTTGAACGTCAAAGCTCCCCCCCTCTTTTTAATTAATTAATGTCAAATTGTGCTTTACGTACAGATCAAGTGGTTTTTAAGAGTCCACTCTGTATATGTTTGAACTGGTGTCCTCAGCAATAAAAGCTCTTAAGCACAGATTAAGCCTACTGACAGAGGTTTTCAAATATCGCTGCTGACTTGGAGTGCCCCAGGTTCTTTGACTTGCTTCCTGGCCTCTGAAATGGGGAGTGACCACCCTGTGACCATCTCAAGAAGTCTGAAGTTAGGCATCTGAAATAAGATTATTAAAATTGTTGGTGTTTGACTTTAAAATCCTCTCTATTTGTGCTTAAAATTAAGCACGGCACTTGGGGTTAATCTTGTTAAAAACTTTCTGTTGACTGTGAACATTTCCGTAGTTGTATGTGTGGTTTATGTAACCAAGATTTTGGAAAAACTATAATTTTAGGAAAAATACTTATGGCTGTACTTAACGTGTAGGAGGTAATATGAAGCTAAAGGGGTAATTTAATAAAAAATGAAAGTTTAGTGATGCCCTGCTGTGTTTAATGTAAGTTCTGGTGGCCTTGCATTTGCCGGCAAGACTTATTTCTTTATCTCATAATCAAGTTCTTATTCATGGAAACAGACCCAGTGGGGTGATTCATGAGTGCTTTTGATAGTTTCAGTGAAATCAAAATAAAATAAGTATCAGATGTCAAGAATAAGAATATTTTGAATATCTAAAGACACCAGGAAGCTTAGCTTTAATCAGAATAAGATCTGTAGTAATGGTCTCTCTTTCTTTTTGAAAACTCTTCCATCTTTGGATCGCTACCATTGTTACATGTCAGAGTAACCTTTTAGCTGTAAGTTTAAGACATCAGTTAGTATTTGAACACTTTCAGAAGAGGCTTGATCTTAACTTGCAGTGCCCTGGGAGCCGGACTACAGATTTAGGAGCTAAAGTTTAGGCACTTAGATTTGAAAATCTGGTCTCTGTATGGAAGCCTACAATGATTTTTAAAATTCTGCAACATGAAGTGAGCTCTTGAGATGAAAATTGTGCCGTTCATTGGACTGTAGGGGCAGGTAGTGGTTGCTTGCTCTGTGTTGCACAGGGTGGCATGAAGGGAGAAGGGAGCTTGCTGCCTTGCTCTGGTTCCTTCTGATTCGCTTCCTCTTTTTTTAAGTGCAAGCATGTAGCTCTATTAGAAGGGAGAGAGAGTGTGGGTGTTATAATAACGTGTAGGCTTCGAGACAGGCAGTTCTGGAAGTTACTTAAACAAAACCATTGAGATCATTTTGTCAAGACACTGTCTAATTCACCAGTAAACGCTTTGGAAGAAAAATCAGATCGCTTACACCTTTCCTTTATTTGCTGCATGAGTTACTCTGCCAGATTGCTATCTACACCATCACACTTGTGTTCTTTTGCTCAATTTCCTGTGCACAGAGCAAAGTGCAGCAGAGAGATTACATGTGAACAAAGTCATGTTTAGAAACATCAGTTTTTCTTGTCATGTTTTGAGTGCAGAGTTCATACCAAAGCAAAAGAATGAAACAGAGAATCTTGACAGCAAAGCAGAACATAGCCAACCAGGCAAAGCGCGAAAGAGATCCTCCGGTGTCCCTGGGGTGTGAAAAGTGAGGCACAGAGCACAACGGCACTGTTACCTCTTCTCTCGGGCTGGGTAACTTAATCCTATTTGGTGTAATACAGCTTATGAAGAAGATACTTTTTAGACATCTGATGGAGGTGACAGCACTTCTCAACACCACCACTTCCCCACCTGAGATAAAGGGGAGTTACCACTCAACGATGAGAAGGGCTTCGTGATTGCGGCGGGAGGTGAGCACTCCAGAGCACGTGGAGTGGCAGGGAGAGAAAGAAACGCCGATCAGCTTCCCCCCCCCCATGAGGATGCTTTCACGTTCTCTTCGTTCAGTGTCAGCTTGTTGATGTGAGTACACAGCCCTGGCAAGTTATCACGATCCTAAAAGTTTGTAGCTCTCAAAGTCTGTTTCGCATTCTGGGACTGACGCTTGCCGCCAGTTTTGTTGTTGCCTCTGGAAATATTGATGCAGTTGATCTTTGTGTAAGCATGTAGCTGTAGATTAACAAACGTGATGGAGTATCTTCAACATAAACTGGGAATACAAAAAGAAGACTTATGCAAAAGGAACAAAAAGCTAAAAATAAGTGAAATGAAGTTGTCAGGGATTCCTTTTTTCCCCAAATATGCTAGAGATCTGATTGTTAGCAAACATGAGGTGAATATTTCCATTAATAATAAGGATTTCTAAGTTATCCAGGAGTAAAGTGGAGCAGAGGACTTTAGCTGTTGTTAAGCCTTGTAAAACCATTTTCAAGAATGTACATTTTACAAGATTTTATAGGTGGGTACACTGAAGCAAACTTGTGACTCCATCTCTGGAATCACAAAAGATGAGTCAGAAATACAAGTAAGAAACTAGTTCTCATGATTTCTGTAGACTGGAATTTTATTGGTGTAGAAGCAGCAAAATTAGTGGTTGTGAAGACTAAAGAAAATGACTATTTCTCTATGTAATGCAATACATAACTTGCCTTTGTTTATTCTTTTTTCTTTCCTTTTCAATTTCCTGAACAATTTTTATGGTTTGGCATGTGTTGAACAACGTTTTTAAAAAGTAAAGCAGTAAATAGGTTATGGAAAATTCTGATCTTGTATTCATAATTAATTCATATTTTTAATTGCTTGACTGGTACATTAGAGATACGTTTTTAGGCTTTCGTAAGCCCCATTACATCTTTCAGCTGTGTTGGTTTCCAGTTTGCTAGCATGATGCAAGTTGAGTATGCTTGTTCCTCTGCACTGTATGGTTGAAACCCAGGAATAGTAGTTATTTAATATTCTGAGCCATCAGGAAGGAGCACATCATTTGATCGTTCAATTACTGCAGTATAGAACACCTTAGTCTTTTTTGTGCATGTTTGTCTGCGTGCATGTTCGCAATTCCTGGCGCTCGTACCTTCCTAGCTATGTGTAATCTGCCCAGCTCTTCCCGTAGCGCTCCGGTACAAACACCAGCAGTATGATCGGTGTGGAGGCGTGATTGTGACGGGATAAAAGCTGCAGTGTGTGCATAAAAGGAACCAAATTACTTACGCTCAATTAACATGGCCATGCTTCAGAGAGATCACCAAACCATGGCTAAAAGCACCCTTTTATGTAATTGCCTTGTTATTTTCTCTTTGATTTGCGTAAAATTGTTTTTGGTGTTATTGAAGAAAAAACAGTTGCAGTAGACTATGAATTTTAAAGAAATCACCATTAATAACACTGATGATAACTTATTAGTGTAAGCCACTCGTTTAATTGTGAAGCAATGGAAAGTACAAAACATTGTGATGGAAGACTGCTCAGCTTTGAATATGTTAAATCCAGTCTAATAAGAATAGGCTTTGGTAATAAAGCAATAAATGCAAAGTTTGTTTAAAGGTTAAGTGAACGATTACTGCAGAAATTTCTTTCTGGATGCACAAGAGGAGCATGAAGTCCCCATAACTAGGATTTGGAGCCAGTAGTTCTGGCAAGGGATTCAGGCGTCTCTTTCATGGGACTGCTGAATGTGACAAAACAGTCTCTTACTCCTCACAGTTAAACTTCCTCTAGTAGTGCTGAGAGAAGAATAGGTCAGGTTCTGCAGAACTTCCACATTTGCACATTTCCACATTTATGTGTGCTGTGTAGTCTTTAATCTTCCGGTCTGCAGGGAAATTTCCTCAATATCCATTCACCCTAAATGAATATATGTGTACATTAAGTTGGCATCGAGTTGCAAACGAGATTTTGAACTTCCAAGTATCTAGCGTTAGCACGTATGCCAGTTGGGTTATACTCTGGCACGGAGAAAACGTAACATCTTCTTGCCTTTCTTTTCATACTGGTCACTTTGCGTTCTCTTCTGCCAGACAAGCTTTTGGCATTGCCTGGATTTCCTTTACACGGAGCAGGAATTTCACCCTGGATTCATCAGCTCCAGTATCTCTTGCAGATGCACAATATGCGTTGGCTTTCCTCCCGCCGCGGTCCAGAAGCCAGCTGGTGTTCCTGCAAGAGGGTGGTCTTTGTGCCACGCAGCGGGGGCCGTAGGGTTGATGCGTACTGGGAGGTCTGATCTTTCTCCTCTTACCTCCTTGTGAAGTTGACTGGGAGAATTTTGTCCCTCTATACGTTGTCTTAAGGTTGTTCTTTACCTAGAAGTGCACATAAACCTCTGCTCCTGGGTAACCCTGTGCAGGTAAAACATACTACATGGAGTTACTCCGTCCTGCTTCCCAAAATGTGTATGCAGCTGAACCTTCTCAGAGACATCAGCCCTCTAGTCACATCAGATCCTTCCTTTGCTTTGAATATTGGCAATCAGACAAATATAGGTTTGGCTAGCAGCCTAATGAATGAGTTGTAAAAGCCTAAGAAAATGGATTTACATCCATTTAATATTTCGCTTCCTCTGCACGACCAGGGGTGCTAGCTGAGGCAGTGGCTATGACTGAGTGTACGTTAGGGAGGAAGTAAAAAAAATGAAACTAACAGATTAAATATCACACTGTTGAGGTAAACAAAGGTGTGTAACATCAGGTATCTATAAAAAAAATAGGCTTGTAAGTATCAACACTGAAATTCAGTCTATATGTATTTTTTGTTATAGAGGAAATTGGACTCTGTACAAATGTAAGTACTTGCTACAGAATTATTCTGCTGAATAATACTCCAATTCATTTGCTTTTCAGTACACCCCTGAAACTCCACATGCATACCTGCTTAAAATCAGCAACAAGTATAGCTAGTAATGAAATAATTCAAATTTAGTTTATTTTGTTTCATGATGCACAAATAGAAAATCATTTAAGTGTGACTGATTTTATTCATCCACAGTAGCTGCTCATCTGAAATGCTACTGAAGTTCAGTAATTGGAGCTCTGAAATACAGTATTTGACAGATGGTGTGGGTGGTTGTGCCGTTTCCATGATAAATCTACTTACAAATATAACCATGAGGAAGTTGTCTTCATTCCTTGACTACTGCAACATATAGATAGAAAAAGTGACAAACACGACATGAAAACGGATTTGTGTCTTGGTTCTTCATTTTCCTGCTATAATGATTTGAATTTTTAAACAAGTGCAAAAGAGAGGTTTCTTTTTACTTTATCTGAAAAGGAGTTGCTATAAATGCTAAAATATTCTTTCAGTAGCCTTTCTTTTCTTACATTTCCTTTGAAGCTTTTCCTATAGTGAATTACTTTTGTAATGTCTTACAGCATCAGTTAGAAAGCATTGCTTTTTATAGATGAAAGCAAAAGAGATCTTTGCTAAGATACGTTTACTGTTAAAAAAATACTGGAGGCTGGAGAGATGGACAGTCCTGTTGCCCCAGGGCTTACTGTTGAAACTTAGAGATGAGAAAATGGTATAAATAAAAATATACTGCATTATCCAGTTTTTTTTTTTTTTAATTCTCTTTGTCTTTTAACAGAAATCGCCGATGCTGGTACTAGAGGAACCCAAGATACAATTAAGGGTGTGAAAAGAAAAAAGATTGTGACTGAAAACCACCTAAAAAAAATACCAAAATCGCCTTTGAGAAGCCCTGCCGAAGCCAAGGTTAAGCAAAATGTAGACCCTTCACCACTAAAAGCTCTTCCAGATGCCTCCGAACATGCACAGGATCACCTACCCGTGCAAAATGGAAATCAATGTACCAAACAAAACGGGGGAGCGCTTAGTAGTGAGATAAGTGTTGAAACAACCAAATCTGAGACACCAATGCAGACAAAGCTTTCATTGACGCATCAGTCCTTAGATTTGGGTAAACAGGCAGTGGAGGATACTGATGCAAACCAACTGAACTCACCAGAGAAGAAGTCTCTCTCAAACTCCTCATCAAGTAAAACAAAGACTGACAGTAATGAATGTATTAATTTTGTTGACTGCAGTACATCATCCCCATGTACACGTACTGCATTCGATGTCTTATTAAAAGCTATGGAGCCTGAACTGAACACCTTAGCACAAGAGTGCCCCCCTTACGGGATGCAGATAGAGAAACTGAGACCAAATAAAACTGTAAGCACCTCTTCTAGTCTCACGTCCAATACAATGAGCGTCCAAAATCAGTCTGCTTTGTCACAGCATGAGTTTGCAGCTGGACCTCACTATTACCCGTGTACGTTAAACAATGTGCATGTAGCAGCAACAGCCAAGACTGGACAAGCACAAGGCCAATCAGTTTCTCATTCACAAGACCTTATTACTAAAACCAGTCAACAAAATCACCAGGTTGTTATGTGTCCAAGTTTCACTAGATCGCTGGTGCAACAGCAGAGTCAAGAAAACCCCAAGCTCCAGCAGATATACAGCATAGCAGTAACTTCGTCTGTCGTTCACACCTCATCTTCCACTGTAACTCAGGTTTTTCCTCAAAACCAGTTAGTAGCCAGTTCGTCTTCACCTTTGTCAATTAGCACATCGAGTTCAACACACTTGTCTATAGGTCCCATGTATAATTCAGCCCAGATAGCATCAGTTGTAAACCATGGTGTAGAACAAATATGTAACCTCTTGAAAGACCAGAAGCCTAAAAAGCTGGGGAAATATGTCTGTGAGTATTGCAATCGGGCCTGTGCCAAGCCCAGTGTTCTCCAGAAGCACATCCGATCCCATACTGGAGAGCGACCGTATCCTTGTGTGACGTGTGGGTTTTCATTTAAAACCAAAAGCAATCTGTACAAGCACAAAAAATCTCATGCACATGCTATCAAACTTGGACTTGTCCTACAACCAGATTCGGGTGGCCTCTTCTTATCTCATGACTCGGACAAAGCACTTAGCATTCATTCAGATGTGGAAGAAAGCGGTGAAAGTGAAGATGAAGGCACTGCTGATGAAAGACAAGATGATCAAGAACTGGAGCCTGCACAAATAGTGAAAGTCATTTCGAGTGCAGAAACATTGCGGAAAGGAAGCCCTATTCCATTGAGCAACCCAGACTGTATACCAGGTGACTCTTCATTACGTGATACCGAACCTCAAGTAAGGGCAGCTTTACCAAAAGTAGTAGTTCATCCTGTAAATGTTTCTCCATTAAGGGCCGATAGCCCAAAAGTTACAGAACCAGCACCGGAGCTTGCTGCGGCACAGAGAAAAGGAGATTTTAAAGTGACAACTCTTCAGTCAAATTTAACACATACAGCCTCATTCAAGGAGAGTGACATAAAGCAACACCAGAAAGCAGAAATGGGCCTATTAGAGGAACAGCTGGGATCTGCAGTAGGAGCGGTGCACGCTCAGCTCCAGAGACAACAGGCAACTGAGGGTTCCCAAGATCAGCAAGGAAAATGTCTTTTGAGCCCTAGAAGTTTAGGTAGTACTGATTCTGGTTATTTCTCTCGTTCTGAAAGTGCCGATCAAACAATGAGCCCACCAGCTCCTTTCATAAGAGGATTGTTGAGCTCTGAGAAAGATCCAAACAAAAACCTGCCCTGTGTGCCACGATCAAGTGGTGTGGTAGCATCAGTGGTACAAACTGTTTGTGCCGAAAAAAATCTGGTTCTCTCTGGCCAAATGCGACCTCCCATGGCAACAAAAACTCTTGAGGAGCGTATCTCAAAGTTAATTTCTGATAATGAAGCTGTTGTGGATGACAAACAGTTAGATAGCGTGAAACCAAGAAGAACATCTCTTTCGAGAAGAGGAAGCATAGATTCACCAAAATCCTACATATTTAAGGATTCTTTCCAGTTTGATTTAAAGCCCATGGGAAGAAGAACTAGCTCAAGCTCTGATATACCAAAGTCTCCTTTCACACCCACTGAGAAATCAAAGCAAGTTTTTCTTCTTTCTGTACCATCCCTTGACTGTTTACCTATAACACGAAGTAATTCCATGCCTACTACCAGTTACTCAGCAGTACCTCCAAATGTAATACCTCCCTCTCATCCCCTTCGAGGAAGTCAGTCATTTGATGATAAAATCGGCTCTTTATACGATGATGTTTTTGTATCGGGACCTGCTACTCCACTGAACCAAGGCGGACATCCTCGGACCCTTGTTAGACAGGCAGCAATAGAAGATTCTTCTACTGGTGAAAGCCAAGTTCTTGGACCAGTGCGATCTGTAGAAGAAAGTTATCTGGGGTGTAATTTATCAAACGAATCTTTATTGCAAAGGAGCAAGTCCCTGGCACAGGGATCAAATTTGGAAAAAACAAAGAAGTCCTCTCAGGTGCGAGGAACAATGTTTGAGTGTGAAACCTGCAGAAACAGATATAGAAAACTGGAAAATTATGAAAACCACAAGAAGTTCTATTGTTCAGAGTTGCATGGACCTAAAACTAAAGCAGCAATCCGAGAGCCTGAGCATAAGACTGTTCCCAACAGTACACAGCCTCAAATTCTACACTACAGAGTCACTACTTCAACTGGTGTCTGGGAGCAGACACCCCAGATAAGGAAGAGAAGGAAAATGAAAAGTGTTGGTGATGATGATGACCCACAGCAAAATGATACGAGCGTACCATCAAAGAACACAGAAGGCCAAAGCAAGCCAGCAAATTCTTCCAGTCTCTCAAAACACAGCGCGACAGCAGTGGTAGGATCACAACAGCCGAGCAACCTTCTACTTCAAACCTCCCAAATTCAGCTTGTGGCTCGAGGCACAGATCAGACTACCGACCCAAAGATGGCTCCGCTCATTGAAAAGCAGGCAAGTTCAGCTGCACAAGAAAAGGTGGAGTTGAAAAGACAAGGGACTGGCATTTCAGTAATACAGCACACCAATTCACTGAGCAGAAATAGCTCATTTGAGAAATCAGAGTCATTTGAAAGAGTATCACCAGTTTCTTCTCAAGAGCCCAACAAGGTTGCAAAGCATCGCTCTTTGAATACAATTGTAATCCAAGAGGATAGACACTCTCATCTGAAAACTCCCCAGCATCATCAACCCCTGTCATCTGAAGCACCTAGAGGGGACGTTCAGGGAAGCCAAATAGTTTCTAATGAGAGAGGTGCCCCGCTTCAGCCGTCAAGACTTGTTCGCCAGCATAACATCCAGGTTCCTGAAATACTGGTCACAGAAGAACCAGACAGGGACCAAGAAAACCAGTGCAGCGATCAGGAAAAGACAGAAAGGTTTAATTGGCCACAGCGCAGTGAAACACTGTCAAAATTGCCAACAGAAAAGCTCCCACCGAAGAAGAAAAGAATTCGCTTGGCTGAAATGGAGCATTCATCTGCCGAATCAAGTGTTGACTCCACGCTTTCCAGAAGCCTAAGTCGGGAGAGTAGCTTGTCTCATGCCTCTAGTTTCTCAGCTTCACTCGATAAAGATGAAACTTTGAAGGCTGAGAACCCTTCCAAAGTGGAGCCTGTTAGTAAGTCGTCCGAATTCCTCATGATTCCCACTGGCTCGCACGCACTGGCTGTGCCTGGGCCTCATTACCGGGAAATGAGACGTGCTGCCTCGGAGCAAATCAGCTGCACCCAGCCGTCAATGGAGGTTGTGGACTACAGGAGTAAGTCGTTCGACTGTGGAAGCATGTCTCCATCAAAACCTGCCCCACTCGTAGAGATAGCTGCTCCGAAAGTGTCATCTGCAAACGGAGTTACTGGACATGTGCCTCTGCTAGAAAGGAGGAGGGGGCCATTTGTAAGACAAATATCTTTAAATATTACTCCAGAAAATCATCAGCCTCAAGTTAAATCGACTTCTTCGTTTCAGACAGCTCATGCTACAGATGTGCCCACAGTGCCATTGCACAGGCTGCAGACCTCTGGCAAATCTTCAGTGGAGTTTCCTTCAAGTACCCAGTATTCACAGACTCACTCCAGGCCTCACTCAGCAATTCAAAATTGTAATCCTGTTAGCCTGTCTTCGGTTCAGCAGCCTCTAGATCACGTGTTGAATAATCAAGGACAGCCATCCTCAACTCATCAGCCTTCCCAGACATCTACTAAAACATCAGCCCAAGGGGAACAAGTGAGCACATACGCGCTTTCTTGTCATCCCGATGAAAAAAAGGATTGTTTTGCTCCCAAGTATCAGCTTCAAGTTAAAACGTTACATATAGGTCAGCCATACTCTTCTAAAATGGTAAAAAATACTTTATCAACTCAGACTGTTCCAAGTCAAGTTGGGGTAGACCAGAATGCATCCTCCTTTGAATTGCAGGCTAAACTGTCTGACATGTCTAATCCATACTCTGTGCCTCCTCTAAAGCAAATTGTCCCTAATAACTGCAGCAGTCAAATACATCAGATTCCTCCTTTTGTGGTTCCTGTCCGTATTCACAGCAGTATGCCATCCTATGGCTTTGCAACTGTTTACACCCCTTCCTCACATTTTAGTGACTCAGGATCAGGTAAATCAATCTGTTTGCAAAACAAATGTTGTGACAGTGCCAACCCTTGAAGGCAAAACTCAGCTGCCAAAATCTCACAAAGATCATCAGAGGACTTCGCCAAATTCCTTTGAATTTGAAAATTCACAACCAGAAAGTGGAACCAGAAATTCACCTTTGTCAAGCTCTTTGAATATTATTCAGAAAGTGCCAGTTAGCGGACTCTTCCCTCAACCAGAAGCTACAGCTTCAAGTAAACGAATGCTTTCCCCAGCCAACAGTTTAGATATTGCCATGGAAAAACAGCAAAAACGTGTTAAAGATGAGAGTGGAGCTGCCTGCATAACAGATGCTAGACCATTGCATTCACTGAATGTTAGATCTAATGACCCTACTAGTAAGCAAAAGAAACCAGTTTTGGTAAGACAGGTTTGCACCACCGAGCCTCTTGAAAATCACCTCTTAGATCCTGATGGTGTTGCACTGCTTGAAAAAAGCAGCAAAGCCAGTACTTCAGACCTGCTGTTGCCTGACCATCATCCATCTGACACTGGGGGTTCAGAAACCCTGAAGGAGTCACCAGAATCTGAAGACCGTAAGTCTTCAGCATCGCCGGTGTTTGTAGTTAGAAAACCATCTGAATTGTCTCCAGTGAATAATCAGAGTTCTCTTCTTAAGGCTGTAAGTAGCAGTCAAGAAAGAAGGTCCCCAAGTAACAGTAATGAGAGCAAGCACGTCAATAGCCAGGGCCAAGCAAAGTCTGTAACTACATTGGCTGCGATGAATGCCGGAGAAGTGCAGCGGTTGTCATTTCCAAGCCTCAAGACCACAACGAGTTTTACCTGGTGTTATCTCCTGAAGAGAAAACCATTGCATCTGCTGCAAAACGATCAGAAAATCTCGGCCTATTCTACCTGGACCATTAGTCCCAACAATCCCAATCCACTTGGTTTGTCGACAAAGGTAGCTCTCTCCCTCCTCAATTCAAAACAAAAAGTTGAAAAACCGCTGTACACTCAAGCAAGAACTAGCCATCCCAGATCTGATGTATTGGTCTATTCAAGCAAGTGGAAGAACAGCTTAACCAAGGTACTTAAGCTATGCTTGATGTATACTGATCATTTACAGAGGATTTGCTTTGGAAATCACGCTTGTTCATATTTTAGAGAATGTAATATGCCTGACATGTATAATAGATGTGCTTATTTATTTTAGTTATGCTGGATCAAACTCCTAAAAAGATCTTAAGTAATTCCATTCAGAAACCTGTTCATAAGGATTTATCGCTTTTCGTGGAAATTAGTTCCTGGATTTAAATCTGTATATGAAGTGTTTATTGCATCAGGAATGTGTTTGGCTATTTTTTAAATGCAAAGGGTAGAACAAAAATCGTTCTGAGATAAATATTTGTTAAACACTTTTAGCTTAAAACAGGTTAATTTAAGATCATAATTGCATATTTTGCCTTAAAAATCAGCTGGTATTTTCTGTTATAAAACAGTGCTCAGCCTGAACAGGTGTCCATGGATACGCCATGAAAATATTTTTCACCATCACTGATCGTCTTAACTGTGAGAGGAGCAGTGTAGCAGTTCCTTTTCTCCCACCTAGGTTAATCGGTGGTGTGAAATAATGACAAAAATAGCAAAGTTTAAAACAAAATTACGACTGCCATAAAACCACTGACAACTTCTTGGATCGATATGGCTCCAAAGATGACGTTAAATCTTGTGCAATGAAATATACTCCGGGCAATGTTTGTGACCCACGTAAAATACTACATCATTCTGGAGTTGCATGTGGCAGAGCAAAGTAGTCACTTGTTATTTCTGTAACAGCCTTGGGGTTGCACGTGTGTGATCAGGATTTCACTCACTGGACAGTTTTGTTATGGACAGGACCAAAGCTGTGCTGGTTTGCACTGGATTTGGCGTTCCTTAGTAATTGAGCCTCCTCTGTGAATGGGTAAAGGTGCCTCTCTGCCCTATAGTATGGCAAGAGGTGGCTGCGTCTATTTAATGCATCCAGTACTAGCTTTTATTGTGCCATCTTGTGAAACCATAAAGCTTTCTGAAGAGAGCCTCGGTGTACAGCACGGTTTCACGCCTTTCTTTCCTCTTTCCTGCGTACACCGTGTGTTTGATGCCAAACTTCTCCTCGGAGCTGGCAAAAACGGGGCATTAGCCATGGACCTCGCTTTCTCCAGAGTCCTTCAGCTGTCTAGGACGTAGAAACCTTTTACTGGGGGAATTAAAAGCAGTCAAACTTGCCCTAATCCTGCAGTCTGCCATCAGCAAAACTTTCTTGGCATCAGGCTGGGAATCGGGGTCTGCAGGGCCAGCAGTTGTTCTAGAGGAGGCATACGACAGCGTTGGGAAAATACACGTATTTCTGTGGATGTTGAGTGACAGAGACTGTTGCTGTCAGAGGTCACCCTGGGATGTTTCTGTGTTTGCTAAATGTTTTGCTAAGATACAAAGTCCTCAGTGGGGAAAAGAGCAATAAGATGAGAAGCTCTCTGTAAGAGGAAGAAATAGTTTCAGAATGACAGGGGGAGTCAAGAAGATATGCTGAAACCCCTCAGGCCAAAAGAGCATTAGAGTTAAACCTGGTCCTCCTGAAATCTGTGGGAGACTTTGCTAACATTTATACTGGAGGTCAAAACTTTATCTGTAAAGTTTCATGCAGAAAATATATACAGGCTGCTGAGTTTGTGTTAGTGCTGTAACTGAATTGAATTGTTGGTTCCATATTAGTGTGCTGCCTCCATTTAAACTAGCGTTACCTTTTTCAGCCTGCCCCCTTGTACATACACTTCATGAGATGTTGTACTTACATAGTGCTAAATTAAAAAAAAAAAAGAAGAAAGGATTTGAAGATTTAGCTTTTCTCATTGTACATAGTTGAGCAATTCTTTCTAAGGCAAGTCTCACATCAGTTATGCCATTGTTTTATTTTTAAAGAACAGTGTATCAGAAGAAATTCTCTGATAACAAAGCTACTGCATGCCTCTCGAACAAATTTTGTGTATAAACAAATTCTGTTTAGAATATAAATAATGGATAATAATACTTTGAAAAATATTTTGACAGCACCTTTTTAAACACTCTAGGAGTACTTAAATGCTGTAATAGGCAGCTGTCAGGTACATTTACAGTGCTTCTGCCACAAAAGAACCACAGTTACTAATCTTTCTTCAGTCTTTCTTGCTGACGTTTTGAATGAAGCGCAGGAGCATGGTGAAAATGAAGAGTTCTTAAGCTCTGCTTGTGGCTGATTTACAGGTTTTACTCAGAGCCATTATGAAGGAAGAAAGTGCAGTGAGAAAGCACCAATTAAAGTTTAATTGGCATCTCAGATTGTACGAGCAAGGTACAGGATGGCAGAAATTAAAAATTTCAAAGACCTGATAGGTACTATGACCTAACACCTCCAAAGTTTGTCTGCTTTCCCTTCTAATGACTCAGGCAGCAGGATTTCAGCTGCTTTCCAGGATGATGATGATGCTGTTACAATATACTGCTGTATTACCAGTCTCCAGTTAGACCTGGTAATGGAATAGCTGATGCCAGCTTGGAAACTTCCTCGCAGAAGCCATGTTTAAAGAAAGCAAAAACTGAATTCAGTTTCTCATTCAGTTCAGGCCCAGTAATTCTACGTTTTTTTCTGGTTGAGCCTGAGGATGGAAAACGTTGGGGGTCCTTTTGGAAATTAATGTTACATTAAAAAAACAAAACAAAGCCAACAAACAGATTAGCAAATAATTCTCAAAAAAAAAAAAGTGATTGATTTCCTGCTTAAAAGCTTGGCGGGGTCCTGAGTTCCTTTCGGGAACCACGGTTTAGGTTGCAAGTCTCTGGGGGTTATGTTTGCTCAAGTGGTTTGCACATTTTAACCCTGACCTGACGGAGAGCTTTAAGTGCTACTATAAAGCAATTTATAAATAATAATAAAAACGCAGCACTGTTATGCCTCACCTCCTCTCTCACAGTCGTAGCCCTTTCCAGAGTCATTTGGCATATTCTGCTCGTGGGGCTTTAACTGCTGATCTTCTCACTAAGATAAAGCGACTTGCTGAACTGTTCCTGGGTTTGCCCCCAGAACTAAGTTGTGTTTACAGAGATCTCATGCTGCTGCATAACCGCTACTAATCACTGTCACAGAAAAGGCAATTCTTTCAACAATAGATGCCATGGGAAATGAAGAGACATGTGAACAAAATGCAAACAATAAGGAACCCTGGGACTTTGTTTGCTCTTCACAATTCACTGCTCAGAGGCAATAGGTGAAGTTGCCACGTTCCAGTGATTCAGAGAACAAACCATAAAATGTTATTGTGAAAGAAGCTCCTGGAATGAGTACAGCACGTTAAAATGTAACAGGAGGTTCACCTGCATGGAAAGGGCTTATTTTATCTCCCTGCTGTTTTTATTTTATATTGTTCTAGTTATTATTATTTTTCACCAGTTTTCCTCACCTGAAGTCATTGGTGGTGTATCAGGAGCCCTTTCTCAAGCCCCGGCATTGATCTTGGCTCCCCTCTCTAAAGTGAATCAGTAATGTGTGCAGTATTCCAGGGTGAAGATTTTCAGGCGAGAATAGGCTGAAGAATAATGGAAAGTTTCTCCTAACTGGAAAGCTTTCCTTTCTTGGATGATGTGCCACAACAGTCCAGCTCACCACTGGAAAGTAGTTAAATGCAGAAGATTTTTATGTGTAAACTAGTAAAAGTTTAAAGATATTAAAAACATTTTCCTCAAGTGGCTATGTGCCAATGGGAAAAATGTTTAATGAATATTCTAATCTGAAATTTATAACTTTCATGATTCAGGCTGCAAGCATGTTTTTTTTCCAAGGGATGTTGTAAAGTACCAGAAGTATCTATTGAACTGTGGTCTCTGGGCAGCCCTAAGAGCAGGTTTTTTCCAGTTTTATACCAGTAATTGAAGACAGTGGAGTTAAATTGGAGCAAAACGAGTAAAGTAGAAATGAATCATGGTCCTTGTCTCTATGGGAGAAGAGGGAGAAGACTGTGTTAGAAACGGAAGGCATAAGTAATCATGGAGAGGAACATTTTACAGCACTGCCGTTTTTCTATCCTTTCCACTAGTACCTGTGGGGGTTGGGGGGATTTTAGGTGAGGTACGTTAAAGGATTTCCACACAAGAAACCCGTGCTCCTTAGAGACTGGCTGCTCTTTAAAATATACAGAGGACCCAAGTCCTCTTCAGCATCAATTTGGAATTTTTCATGAAAACTAAAAAGGCTGCTTTTTTCGTTGTCAGTGAGCATTTCTGTGACAGAAACTCAGTGTTTCTGTTAGAGCACCTCTGTGATCGCAGCATTTTGCACATTTAAGACACTGAAACAACTGCTAAAATAGCATATAACCAGTAAAGTACATCAGTGGGAGGTAAATAGTAATTTGAACACCTATGTTAGGCTATTTTATGTCTGTACATAAACAAGTGTGTTAAAAATAAAGGGGGGGGGGGGGGCGAGAATCCAGAGGTATTTGGCCTTTTGTTAGTTTTTGCACTCTGGGTGCTTTTGTGGGTATGCAACTTATTGTAACGCTATTTCACCGTAGTTTGCCTAACAACGTGGGCCAAATACTTCTGGAATCTTTCTTTTTCCTTTGTCTTTTCATTCTTGAAAATTAAATCTGGAAAGAACACTTAGTATTTAGGATTGAAAGATCAGGCACTTAAAGATTGCGTTATTCCAGCTGCTGGGAGTATTTATGTGGTATTGGGTTTATTGTATCTATTCTGTATTTTCCACTACTCTTTTCTTGTTAAATTACAAATGTCACCTTGTTACTCTTTGTTTGTACTGGAAACAAAAGCAATTCGTGTGCCAGGTAGTGTATAGGAACTACAACATGGCTGAGTTGCAATTACTGGGGTAGGCTCCATTGCTGATATTTCTCATCCAGAACATCTCCTTTCGCCTTGTATGAATGCTGTTAAAACATGCAGGGTGAAATTTCTTTCTTCCTACACACAGGCAGAGCTGTCATGTGTGCTTTGGTGGAACTGCTCAGATATTTGAAAATCCAGCCCAAATCAATCAGAGGGCTGCATGAAGGCATACGGATTGGAGTAGTACTTGCAGCCTGTGCGGATTCATAGGACTTTGAATTGAATAGGAAGGTGTTTTTCCTCTGATCCGTGTTAATTGCTCATCAGCCACATTCCGCATCAGGTGGGAAGTCAAGGTGGTGGCTGAGACTGCATGGAGGACTGTGGGCAGGGACCAGCTGCCAGAATTATGTCACCCTTCAATATATGTAGACCAGTGTAATTCATCAGTCATTTTAAGTCAGCCAGTGAAGTTATTCTCTTGCCAAGAATTCGCAAGCTTACAGCATTAAATTTTATAATGAGTAGAAAACATAAGGCCAGACTTTTTTTTTTTCTCTCATCATTTTATTCACTTATCAATATGAGCAAATGTGGTAAGTGTGCCAGCTACGTGGGTAGAACAGTTTATAAATACAGCAGTAATAATTGCTGGCTAGTTGGATCATTCCTTCATTGTTGCCCATTTTATAAATATCCTAGACTTGGAAGGAGCAGATTTTAATTGGCAAATGTTAGGGGCACTCATCCTCCTTTAAGAAGGAAAAAAAAAAAAAAAAAAAAAAAAGAAAAAAAAAAGTTCCTTGATTAATAATCAGGGGAAATGGAGAAATGTATTTTTGTTCTGCTAGACAACTGGTACACTTTTTGTTGTAATTTGGGCTGGCAGTGGGAGTTAAGTGTGGAGTCCTGCTTTGGAAGTGTTCCGGAGCCTCTGTTAATAACCTCACCAAATTGGGAACAGTCAATTTCCACACCAAAACAGGTATATTTTTTGAAAAATCCTAGCAATCAGGAATGTTACCTGTTAGTATCTTCCCTTGGTACCCCCCTCCTTCCCACCCTTCTCCTCTTTGCTGTGCCGCTGGAAGGCAGTCCCTGCCCTGCTGTGGTGGGCAGCAGGCAGCTAGAGCTGGGGATGTGCTCCTGAAACCGGTCAGGACCTGAGCAGTGGGGAGAAAGCACGGGTAACTGGTTGCGCGCTGAAGTTTCCCCCTTTTTGCCACATTGCGGGGGGACAGTGTGTCATGCAGCTGCAGAGCCCCGTCTGTGTGGTCCGGTTGCTGCGTCGAGGGCAGAGGAGCGAAGCTGTAGCCGTTCAGGAAGCAATCGGGTTTGATTGTAAGCATCTTTTCTCTGTAGGCGGCTATCTGTGAGCTAAAAAACATCACCTTCACCTTCCCAGAAGAAGAAAGAGGCATCTCCTACTGCAGATTCAAAACGTTCCTGGTTTCCTACAGTGCCATAATCTCCATGTAGATTTACCAGTCCACAAATAGTCAATGCATAGTGGAGAAGAAGTTTAGCAAAAGATTTTTGTTGTTTCGTGTATCTTAACATGTTTTAAAAATCAGTTGCTATGATTGTGGCTTTTCTGATGCTTTTATTCATCGTAACTTACAGGTTTGAATGGCATATGAAAGATACTAATTTTAATGATATGCATATCTCATTTTCTTTCAGCGAGCATTAAATAGAAAAAAAATGGCTGCAACTGAATTCAGCAATAAGGAAAACTCTGAATCAAGCACTGAGCACGATAAAGAAAATTCCTTTATCAAAACTGAACCAAGA
Source organism: Aquila chrysaetos chrysaetos (assembly GCF_900496995.4). Taxonomy (NCBI): domain Eukaryota; kingdom Metazoa; phylum Chordata; class Aves; order Accipitriformes; family Accipitridae; genus Aquila; species Aquila chrysaetos. The sequence continues at coordinate 18,904,084 of NC_044021.1, forward strand.
AGAGTTAAAATATTTGATGGAGGGCAAGTGTTGTAACTTCATATATTAGATATCGTTGGGAAGATATTTTTTCCTTGATTCTAGACTTTGCAGAGATGTTGCTTCCTGTTTGATTTATTTTAAATAACGGTTCCCATACTGTGGTCTGTGGATGTTGGTTTATGTTTCCAAGAAAAATGGAAAGTCATCAGAAGCATGGAGCCATGAGAGTTACAAGGGGGGTAATGAAATAAAGAACAGTAGGCAGTGCAATACTTTTTTTTTTTTTTTTTCCAAAGGACAAACATTAATCAGCAGTAAAGGCAGCTAGATACAGCCATAGATGTAAATTCTTTTTCCTATTTTTCTCTTACATGATAAATAATACCTATTCTGCAATAAGGTTGTATAACTGTAGCTGGAGAGGATATAGTCCAGGGGCTAAGCAGCAGACTGCAGTACAGGCTCTGTCTGACAGTTCGCTGTGGCATACACAGGCTGGAGAACTCCTGATTTGAGAAGTGCCATGGAAATATTTACTGAGAGCCGTCGTCCATGCACTGTAACACTTTAAATCGGTTGCCTGATATGAATAACAGTTGCTTTAGCCACAGTGTTGTGCCATGTACAACATCCTTATAAAACAAATTTTTTTAGTAGAAAAGTGCCAATGACACTTCCAAAAATTTTGAGCACAAATGCTGCATATTTTATTATTCTCATAATTGGTGGTGGGCTCTAGGGCTTTCCATTTACTAGTTCCCAGTTTGAATCCAGTCTAGGCCAGCAGTTAAGCCATTACCAGCTGCCCAGGTAAAACATTGCTACCTGTCTCTGCTCAGATCCAAACGTTGCAGGGAGCAGGTCAAAAAAAGCTAAGCGCAACCTTTGGCATCCTTGAGCAGAGATACGAAGGGTGTAATTGAATCTGATTTGACTTTTTCCATCTAGAGACAGTCCCAGTAGGCTGAGTCCAGAGCACATTGATAGGGATTTTTAAAGACTTTCCCATTGTCGTAACTAATGTTGTTCCTTTTCTGCATCCAACGCAGAGCCTCAAAGATGCTCTTTCAAAGCTTCCTCATGGTGCCCAAACCTGCTTCCAAGAACTGACACTTTAAAAAAGTATGTTCCTGTGTTGCAAAGAGGAAATTTGAAATCTTTAAATGCTTAGTGTCAAACGGTACCTTTATTAAAAAAGATAAGCCGTTATTCCTAAACAAGTCCATGATTACCTAGTGAAAAACCTAGATATGAGTTTAACAAATAAATGCAGAAGTTGAGCAGAAAAAGAGCATGATTGGTTTTGTCAGTCATTCATTTTCATCTGTTATATTATTTTTAAAATTCTGGTAGATTAGGGTTTCTAACTAGAATAATTTTCCCATTACAACTGATTGCCTTACTGTTATGGCACTGTTACTAGGTACAAGTCAAATGAAGACTATGTGTATGTTCGGGGGAGAGGGAGAGGGAAGTATATCTGTGAAGAATGTGGAATACGTTGCAAGAAACCCAGCATGCTGAAGAAGCATATTCGCACACATACAGATGTCCGTCCTTACCACTGCAATTACTGCAACTTTTCCTTCAAAACTAAAGGTAGGGGTACTTTTCTGTGTACATTTTTACCCTTTTTTCTTTCTACTTTAAAGTATAATTCTTTTCTTCTCACATTTGGCTGTTCATAAGCTGAAGAAGTTGCCTCTGTAAAGTTTTATTGTCTAATGCTTCAAATATTTGCAGTTTCTGATTTCCTTCTTTTCCTTTTTCTCCTTTATGTTTATTCAGATAATCACATCTTTATATGAATGAGCTGTATGGCATGTCACAGTGGGTGAGAAATTAGAGTGGAAGAGGGAAATCATATGGGAGTATGATGACAGTTAGGTGAAGACAAGTGAGCTGGTTAGCTGCTCATACTAGATGGGGATGGGAACACAGAATTTTAAGTTCTAGTGGTGACCTTTTGGAGCTATGACATTGACATATATCGTACTCCTATTGGCACTCAACTAATTGCTCTAGGAAAGAAATTGGCCTTTATTAAATTACTATATTAAAATGTTTTTTATACCCTTGAAGGACAAGGTTCACTTTGCACTTGACTTTCAAAGACCCAAAGATGGACCCCTACTTTTTAAAGCCTACTTACATCAGATGTTTAAATGCATCCTAGCTTAAGCAGGCGGTATATTAAACAGTGGTAGATCCAGGACTCAAAATAAGTGAAAGAGACAAGAGAAGTTCACAGCCAAAATACTTTCACTGAAAAAATTCTAAGCGGTAAAATTTTTCTTGGCTTTGAACATCATTCAGCAATAATCCCCCCCAGCTGTAACCTCAGAAACATTTGTATTTTTAGTGGGTTTGAGACTACTCAGCAGTTGGGTGGAAAACTTCCAAGAAATAACCCAGTGCTGAGAAAGTGGGATGGATAGTCTTTAGGTTTGTCAAAACCTCTCTCTGCATCCTGACACACTGGGTCATCACGTTGCCTTTAAGATGAAATGCCAGTGCGAACCCAATAAATTCCGATTATGGTTTTTGCAGAGTAGGCACGCTGGCCAAGTTCAAGTAACTAAGTTCTGCCCATTTGGATTTCTCCCTGGTTTCAGTTACAGCAGACACTTGTATTCGCTCCTCTCTGGAGTTGCTATGCCCGGCTGTTGCCATTGCTGCTGGCAGAGTCAGTCACACAGCTGGGTGCTTGATGTTTGGTAAACCACCCTTCATAACAGGACAGTGTAGCCAGTAACTTCACGCAGGATGGAAAGATGGGAAATTTGCTATTTGCGAGACAATATAGTCATATAGCTTCATAACAATTATTTCAGAATTTGGGGTGAATTACTACCTTCATTTCAAAGTAGGAGTGAAGTACTCCATAAACCTAGAAGAGTCATCATTTCACCCACTGTAATTTCTCCTACTGAAATACCTGAAAGAAACAGTTTTTTGAGAGACAATAGGAAGTGTAAGTATAAAGTGAGCAGTTACTTCTAATAACATACTTTGGACAAATGTCGTCATTTACAGATCTCTGATCTACTCTTAACCTTTTCTTGATGATATTCACTATATTTTCTTTTCAAAGGAGAAGAGGAGAGCAGCCTGTGGGGCCTCTCAGCAGTTATGCGTTCACTTTTGAGATTCAGATCAAATATGTTCATGCTCTGATTTTGAATAAAATTAATCTGTTTTGGTCAGCAGTGAAAATGATTGCACTAAAAATAGAATCCATCAAATACTAAAAGAGCTGCAAGATATGAACTTTAGTTTCACGTAATAGTTTTCTGTCAACATGACTTTGAAGGCTGAATCAGCCTTTTTTATACTTTGCCATAAACAAATGAGGGATCTTTTACACCAATGCAAAATACATCATCATCTAGGGTTTCCATCCTATTCTATTTTATCTCAATAGAGAACTTCATGAAATGTAGCCAGAGAGCTAGTAGCATTCAGGATGGTGAATCTGCTACAGCCCTTGACAGCTTGGATTGAGGGGCAAGGTTCTATCAAGTGTGAAATCAAATTATACAGGTGGTTATAAATGTAGCTGAATAAGATACAGACATTTTGAGCATATATTTGTATACATTTGTATAGTCACAGAGCAGTTAATTTTTCTCTCTCTTTTTTTTTTTTTTTTTAAGGAAATTTAACAAAACATATGAAGTCAAAGGCACATAGCAAGAAATGCATGGATTTGGGAGTCTCAGTAGGCTTAATAGATGACCAGGATGGAGAAGAAGAATTTGGTAAGAAATTAAAATCTTCTTTCTTTAGTGCATTTTTGTATTTATTTTGTCATCCCAGTTTCTTACCCTTTCTTTTCCAAAGCTTTTAAATTCTTGTGCAGGGAAAAGAGAGAGAGATAAAAATCTGAGAAGCTAGTCCAAGGGAGCAAGAAATACTGGAAAAACTTTCACCAAAAGAAATGACAAGCATATGCTGAGGATAAATTGCTGCATAACACAAAGTGTTATCCAGTTAAACTTTATCAGTTTCACAGATAAATATGACAGGACTGAAAATACCAGAAAAACAGCTGTTTGCCTAGAAAAAAAGGTAGTCAAATGTAGTGTTTCTTTGAAAATACTTGTGCATGAAATTGTCAAAGTTTTGAGATGCACATTTCATAAAAACTACATCACTAACATGTCACCCGAATCACAAATATGTTGCTGAGTGCTTTGCAAGGAGGCTAATCATCTTCCAGTGTAGAGTTCTGTCCTCCTTCACAAATAATTGGACATAAATCAGCAGATAGAGATCATTTAGAAATTCTGAGCATCATTCATCTTGACCTGTTCTACTTCTTCATTAGTGATGAGAGTGTTATCAAAAATGAATGTATTTGCTAATAATTGGAATTCTGCACTTCCCACATCCTCCGACGGCTCCGCTGAAGAGGAGCTGAGATCGAGGACAGTCAAAGAGGGCCAGGCTGGTTCGTGTGGGTTTTGCTCAGCATGATAAGAAAGATGTAGCTGCACCAGATGCAGCGAGATGGAGAACAGGATTGTGCGTTAGGACCGTTTCAGATCTCGGCATGTCCAGTGCAGTGGTGGCATTTTCTCCTTCCTCCCGTTTCTCAGCAGGGACATGAGTCGTGTTGCCTTGCCTTGTTGTATTTTTCTTCTTTCAGTGGAATAGTTTATTAGATCGCGGATGAGATTTTGAGAAAAGCAAGCAGTGGGGATCTTTATTTAAACAGTAAAGGGCAAGAAAGATGAATGCACTTGCTCCCATATGACAACCGCTAGCAGAATAAGCGAATCAGCTTGAATGTAATTCTAAATAATGCTGGGAATATGACTCAGCTGGTATGATTCAGTAGTGCGCTAGGTACAAAGAAACCTGCATTTTCCCTTTTTTGGCATTCTTCGATATATTCCTTTTTGGTAAGCTAAAAACATGTCCCCCTTTGCAATTTGAGGTACCAAATAAATAACAGAAGATAAGCAGCACTACAAATTACTGTCCTTTTCTCACAGAGGAACAGTTTTCATTAACGTTTTCAGCCTTTATGTGACAGAAAAATCACTGCAACTTTTTTTAAGCAGTGTTCTGTAGCTTTTGACATTTTATTTAGTTTTATAAACTACAGCTGAACAGGTATTTCCACTTAATAGGAACTGAAGACATTTTCTTGACTGATAAATCGATATTCCCAATTGCATACATTAAAAACTGCATTTATGGTTATAATATGATGGGAAATGTTTCAAATGTTAACAGAATTATCAGTAACAGCTGGTAGAAGTAAGCTATTTCAGACATTTGTTGAAAGATTGCTTTTCTTTGGCTCTAAGACTGTTTAATTGAGAGAGAGACACTCTCTTCTTACATACCACGTACAGGTGTCTGTAAACATAGTATAAATATATTATACATTCCCTCAAATACATTCTTTGTTTCAGCACAGTAATTACTTAATAAAATAAATACTCTGTTTGGGGAAAAAAGCAAGACAAACATTCAAGAGAATTTGCTACATAATCCATGAAATTCTTCCAGAAATTTTGAGACTGCAATGTTTTGGGGTTTTTTTATTTTATTTTTCAGACTAGAGCAGATAGCACTTCTTTCTTTAACTAAGAACCCCAAACCAAAAAACAACTCAGTGATAAAATCCCTACCTTTTCTAAAAGATCTGGCTCGGGTACCCATAGCAAAACCAGCTGTGCATCACAAAGCTCAGCACAAAAGTCGCATCCAAGAAGCAGAGTAATTAAGCCCATGATAAACACGCGTTTGCTGCAGCCAAACCAGTCTAGCCTCTGCAGTTGCTGCCTAATACAGGGCATTTACAATTATCCATGTAAATTCAGTGAGCAACTGTACACTTTAAAAGTGTGATTTCATCTCTCAGCTCACCTGGCCACACTTGAAGGTATTTCTCGTGATAATTCAGAAACTTGCTTGTTGGCCCATTTATAAGGCAAAGGGTCAGCAAGGAAAAAAAAAAAGCGTGAAGTGTTTGCATACATGCCCTCTCCTAAATCCCGTACGTGCTGATTTTTTTGGCTAGGTTTGAATGTGATTGAATTTTTCTTTTTTTTTTTTTTCTTTTTTTTTTTTTGAGGTGTCTAGGCAGCCTGGGTTACCAAAGTGACTTCAACCACCTCTTCGGCTGCCCTTTCCCCAGGGCAGCGCAGCAGTGCTCGCGTTCGGGGCCAGCACCGCTCGTGCCAGGTCTGGGCTCTAGGGACAGCCCTGCCAGCAGTATATCACTCACGGAGGGAAACCTGATGGGCCTTGGGTATTGAGCCACACTTGTGGCATCACATCTTTGGCCCTTTCACCCCTCCTCCCTCTGACCTGTGCTGCTGGCAGGTTTGTGTCACGTATCGTTTTGGTGCTTTAAAAAACGACGTCTTTAAGCGCATATATTTACTTCAGGAGTTGTGCGGTTGTTAAAAATGATCTCTCTCTTAGACAGTGGTCTGCCCAGTCCCATCTCTTTCCTCACTTGGAAGGCAATGTGAGAGGCTGTAGAGGAAGGTGCAGAAAATCTGATAAGAAATAATTATGACCTCAGAAAAAAAACTTCTTCTTACTGTAGGCCGTGTGAGGTTGGCCTCTTTCCTGACCCGTAGAATGTCTGTCTGTTTGTCTCTAACTAATTTGTCATCCAAACATTTGGAATACTGATTATTCTTACGGCAATAAAAACGTCTGCGCCTTTGCTTAGAATAACTAAGCTGTATGTCTTCCACCAGACTTTGAATTAGAGAATTAGCCAGAAATTTAACAAAGCTACCAACCTTTTATTTACTAAGGAATTACTGGTTCTATTTTTATGTAGTTTTTTTAAAGCATAGGCAATCACGATTATTTGAATATATAATTTTTTTTAGATTCATATGAGAAGTCAGCTTTCACCTGACAGCAGTCCAGATTAATAGTGCATGCAGATTGAATAAGGAATGCAAACTGTGCTCAATCCTGAACGCAGGCGCGCATGCGCGCGCACACACACAGAGCCTGTTTTTCCAGTAATCTGAGAAGCAGAAATTTTGTTGTGCTGTAACGTCTAGGGAAAAAAAGAAAGAGATGCACTCTAGCTGTCTGAAACTATATGTGATCAGAGCTTTTAACATAGCATTCTTTGTATTTGGACTTGTCATCATTTGGGTATTAGTAAATACTTTCTGGCCTGGCTTTTTGTATTCAAAACCATTCCCTCATCCATTTATCTTTCATCTTCTGCTCTTCGGAATGCTCTTATCACCAAAATACAGGGTTAAAATGTAAGGAATGTTAATATCTGAATTAAATTGTCAGACGAGGTGAACTGTTTAGTGTGACAGACTGCAACTGGGGATATCCTCTTTGGCCACGTTGACCCAACATTTTTAAGACTGCTGTGCAGTCTTAAAAACAACAATAATTTGTCTTCAAATTAAAACAGTTACGAACTTTAAAGCTGTAATATTTCATATGTAAGCTAATGTATGAGTGGTACGGTATGTCTGAGTAAACTTGCACAAGATAGTTATTTAATAATGAAATCAGTAGATGGGCAGAACTTATTTAAATTGTCTCTATGGAAAAATTTTATTCCAAAATATTCATTACTTTACCAGTGAAAATACTTAATTGTAAGTTTCAGATATGTATTTTTATATATATACACACACATATATATATTAAAAAAAACACTTTCATTTTCTGCAGTATTAAATAAACCCTTCTAAAGATACAATTGCTCTAAGTTAATTAGCTATATATTACTTATAGTAGATCTTAAGTGAGTTTCCATGGCTCTTCATTAGCTTAATCATGACTCAGTCTGTGTTTTCACTGCACCTACATTTAAGGAGTGAAAATAAATTAAAATCCTGCAATAATATCCTCCTTTTGCAAATAGAATGGAAGGCTGGTTCTGTATAGCTTACAAGAAAGATTTTTTTTAATTTTTTTTTTTTTTTAATATCAGTATCTAGTCTTCAACTAGATGTACATTAAGCATGGTGGAGCCCTACACCTATAGCTTAGGAATAGACTACCTAGTGCTAGGGTTGATTTACAATATACAGGTTACTCAGGAAGACTTAGATGTAAATAACCTCTTTAAACAGAGGTTACTCTTACTTTTTTGGTTAGTTTTACTTTGTTACTTTCCATACTCTTAGGAATGAAAGTCAAAAGCCCACAGTTTGGCTGGGTTGGGTTTTTGGGGGGTTTTGGGGGTTGGGGGGGGGGGGGGGGGTTGACACATTTCTGAGGAGCACTGGCTATTACCAGTCTGAATTTAACCCAGTAGATGTCACTGTGGGTCCTGTTTGATGGTGATGAGCAGTGGACAGTAGCTGAAGCAAGACTGAAATCAGTCAAGTAAAGCCTATGAACAGACTTAGGGAGACAGGAAGACAGCAAGTTTGGCTACAGATGCTAGTGCTATTTCACAGTACTTTGTTTTACCCTTTTTATAATTTGTTTGCATGGTTGTGGAACAGTCTGTTACAAGACTAATGCAATGGGTGAAAGGCGAGTCTAAGCTTGTAATTGTTTAGAAAAATAGGAGAGTGCATTGATGACATACAGACCTTACTTTCAAGTTTATGATAATACGATGACATACTAAAAAATATTTCTGCCTTTGTTGCCACAGTATATATTTTTTCTTGAGTTTGATGAGGAATATATGATACGGAACAGATGCTTTATTTTTAAATGCTTTTATATAGATATTAATCCATAACTGAAGATACTTAACACAATTTGAGGTGACAAACACTGCTTTGTATTGCTCAGGTGCTAAAAGCCAATGAATTTAGTAAATTTAAATTTAGATGGGAATAGATAGTGAACAGACCAGCAGATACTTAGTAAGCTATGTCTTCAATCTGTGTAAGTAGAGCTAATAGCAATCCTATAGTTATCTACATAACTGTCCATTTGCTTGGGAATGTGTAAAACTTCAGCAGTCTGGACTTACATTTTCAGTTCCTTCTTGTCTTTCTGACAGTGAAAGAAAGAAAATGAACGTTTTGCTCTTTATGTGAAAATCTACCTAAATGTGATTAAGTTATAACCAAATATGAGTAAGTTATAAGCCGTTGAACTTTATCATTAGATTTGGTGCAGAAATTGGTAAGTCTGTAGCAGGGCCTGATAAGTCAGGTCATGTGATGGACTAATTGGTAATAATATCGCAGTTAAAATTAAAAGCTGTAAGTTGAGATTCCTTTCTCTTAGTACTTTGCAGTATGGTGATAATTATATGGCCATTGTTAAAACCATATACAGTAAGGATTCTTGTAGGAGAAACTTTTAAAATTAAGAACTTTAAAGTGCATAGAAAGACCTATTTCAGTTACCTAATCCATAGCATCACAACTGGAAAAAGCAGTTCATGGACTTATCAGCCCCAGGCGCTTCACTAATGGACATATTAGGATGCTGATAAGTCCAGCTAATGCTATTGTGCTGAAGAACTTGAAGCTTTTTCCTTCCCCACTTTGAGGCAAAATGTCAGTATAACAGAGCCTTAGCCAACAAGCTCATCAACATCACAAACACAATACAGAGCTGATTAACTAAATGAGGACTGACAACAAAATAAATGAAGGACTAAGATGATTTTTGCCCATGATTTGTGTACACTTACTTCAATACCTAGGATTAAAAACTGAATTTTATTAAATATAATTATATCTGCCATGTGAGCAAAATCCCCAATCAGTAGCTGTGTCCACGTTTCTGTTATACCTTTATTTCCAGCTGTTCCTAATTTTTGCAGAGTTCATGTCTGTAGCCAAAAGTTCCTCTCTTCTGTGAAGTTGAGAAAGAAGAAAGAGTCTTGCTAAGGGTTTAAAAGAAAAGATTGCAGCAGTTGACAGAGGATGAGAGACATTCCCTAGTCTTCCAGAAACACTCGTTATAAAAAATTGAGGCAGTCTTGAACAGTCTTTCTGTTAAAATGGTGAGAGTTACAAATTTGAAAGAGAAGTAGCTTTCATAAAGACTTCACTTAATAGTGTGAAACTTTCTTCCTGTTTTCTTTTTAAAAAAAAAAAAACTGTGAACTTTCATGCCAAAAGCCATTTCCCCATATGCTAGTGGCCTTTAAATTTATGACACATCCTTCATTCTAGAATATCCCACACTGCTTGACAACCTTATACAAAGTGAAACACAGAAGTCATTTTGTTCCCTTTGGAAATTGAGTCAGTTGTAGTTATATATATCAGCTACATAAGCATATGGTTATAATTGTGCATAGTTTAAGATAGGAAGCGAAGAATTAATTTTTCCCCAATTAAAACTGCAAGGGAACTTTAGTAGGCAGCGCACCATTACTAAAATGGATCGGGGCCAATACTACTTGGTTAACAAGACAGTGCTTGGAAAAGAGCCTTTCCCCACAAGGAGCAGTCACAGCCTCAGCTCGATGCCTCATTCAGGGAAGACCCATAACCTGCCTGGGTCTTCCACCGCTTAAAACTCCAGTATCGGGTCCTCTCGCAACTCCACTGAGTTACAGCAATGCTTAACGGGATCATTAATTGCAAAAGCTTGGGCACCTCTTGTTTCAGCAAACATACACGTGGGTATAAAAGCCAGAGCAGAGCGTTCCTTTGTGCATTGCCAGAGCAAGCAAGTCAGGAATGGGGTTTTTTTTCATCTGATATTGCGAAGCGGTGTGGGAGTAAGGGAACCACATTCATCGCCGTCAGCTCGCCCACACTGCAGGCTCTGGCTCCAGGTAACCACGCTTAAATAGAAGCTGGCCAATGGGTGGAGGTAAACAGGGAAACAATAGAGGGAAATGATATCCCACGGAGTTCTGCATGTAAGGAATCTGTGTCCCACACATGGGTCCCCTTTCCCTTTCCACGGTTTTATTCTGGAAAGATGAGATGTACACAGAAAATTTCTACGTAAGCAGCATTTGCTAGTAAATCCTGTAGGGTTTTTCAATGTTGATTTGAAAAAAGATAGTTTCTTATTATAAATCAGGGCATTGTTCGAGCATATGTTTTCCTTGCTTTACAAATGTGACAAGTCAGTCTAATCACTTCAGGTAGTTTCTCTTGCCAGTGGAGACAGTCATTTGTGATTGACATCAACTTTCATAGAAAGTGCGATTCATGTGGAGAGAGGGAGAAAAAAAGAAAAGAAACAGTAGGATTTCCCAGAGAATAGTTATGTCATGTGGGTAAATAGACCAAAATTAAGAGGGAGTACAGACTGAAACCCGAGACTTTGCAATGCCCCATGCATTATTTAAAGAGTTGCAGGAAACACATGGGTCACCCTTTAGATGCAAAATATGGAGAAGTCTTCAAGATCTGTTACAGAGGCATTGGGGGAAGTTATTTCCATTCAGAAATCAAACATATGTAGAGGTTCTAACATTTTAGATGTGTTTGCTTTGCAAATTAATGATGAAGAAACACTGTTTGTGTGAAGAAGAGAAATGGCAGAAGTATAGAGGAAAATAAATGTTGAATAACTCCATGTGGTTTTGTTAATAATATTTTTAACAATCTGACTTGCCAGATTTTTGGAATGGACCTTACTGAATTAATTTTTCCACTAAAATGTATTTTCTTTTTTGAACAGCTTTGTCTGTAGATGAGAATTATAAGTGAAGACTATTTAAAATTCTAAAAAATATTTTTGTTAGCATCGTTCCAATGACCTGGAGGATTTGGGCTATTTTTAATAACATTTCAGTTTCATGACTGCTGTAGTAAATGTAGAAAATCTATAGTTTCCATATTTAGTTAATGTACAAATTACTGTGTAGGCAAAGAGGGGCAAAGTCATTATAGAGGGATTTTTTCAAAGCAGCTATTAGTCTCGTTCCTAATTGCATTGCTCATTTGAAACCATAAAGGCTTATAATGGTGGGTAACTTATTGAGAGGTAGCTCAATTAAACTCATTTATTTTACCTGGAGTTCAAGATGCTTATTTTGGTTTTGGTAACGTAGCAGCCTCAAGTATTGATAGTACATTCAAATTCTTTTAAGGGTCTGATTTTTTTCAGAATCGTTCATTTTGATGGTAGGTTGCTTTGTAGATTTCTAGAGCAGGATCTCTGAGATTTTAACTAACCAGCCATCATTGCTTTTGCAGAGCCAAATGATTTTTATGCTGATATTTTTTTTGGACAGCTCAGCAGACAGACCTCTAATCGAATATAAAATATTAGTGCATTCAAAGCATTTTGTCTTTTATAAAATATGATCCCAGACAGTCTGGCTTGGAATCAGATACAGCAGATGGGATTTTCTGTCTCTTTACAAAAGATGATTCTTTCTTTCCAAGTTACGATATAAAAGAAGGTGAAAAGCTGCAGTAGGGCTGTATTTTGTAGAGAAGTTTACCACTAGACAGCAGTTTGGCTTTATGGCTTGAAGTCAGGAGGGCTTCTTAATGTGAGCAGCATAGGTAAGTTTTGAAAGGATTAGGGCTTTCTTGCCTCCTAGGACATCGTGGGTGATTTGTTAATACACCTTTCAAAACATTAGCAAAGTGAAGAAATCTGGTAAGGTCTAATTTTGGTCTCTTTTGCCTGTTAACGAGACAGATTCCTGACTAACAGCCTCCAGTCTTTCTGTTTGCATCCTTCAAAAACCTTTGCAGCAGTGATTCATATTAGGTACAAGGACACCCACTTATGAGTCAGAACCAGCTAGAGAATATCCCACCGCTAAGGTTGGCAGACCAGCTTCGTATGTCGTCACTGGGAACTTAATGAACCGGGAATCTGCTCACATCTCCCCAAGCGAAAGAGTGAAGGGTGACTTTGAGCAAATGGTTATAAATGGCTTAAAAGAAAACAGCCAAATCCAGAAGGTTAAAAATGACACGGAAGCAGAAGATGAAAGATTATATAGCTATATAATTAAATAAGTACACTGGAAAACAAAAACAAAAATTAAAATCTTCCCTGTTGCTTTGATGCAGTGGGATGTGACTGAAAAACGCACGTGCCGTGTGATTTTTTGGTGTTTCTAATTACTCCCTCCCACCTCCTTCCCAATCAGTCCAGGACCTTCATTGGCTTACCTTCTAATTCCCACTTTTGCAGGTGAGAAGCAAAGATTTGGCTATGACCGGTCAGGATATGACGTGGAGGAGTCTGATGGTGCAGATGAAGATGAAAACGACAATGAAGACGATGATGAAGACAGCCAGGCTGAGTCAGTCCTATCCACAACCCCCTCGGTGACGGCCAGCCCCCAGCATCACCCCTCTCGACACAGCCTGCAGGATGCCACCAGCACTGATGAAGACATCAGACTTCCAGACTGTTTTGCTGGGGTTCACACGGACTCTATGGACGGTCTGCCAAAAGCACTGCTGACGAAGATGACTGTCCTTAGCGCGGCGCAGTCAGTTAGCAGGACCTCCAGGTCACCAGCAGAATTCACCCATCAGGAAGCACATGAGGATAAAGCCCAGGAGAGAGGAGCGGGTCCTCGCAGCGCTAGTGCGGCACTGGCGGACGTCCCTCCTACATCTCCAGGTCGCCAGATGTCTGTGGATTACCCCGATGCAGAAGCAGCCTTGGGCCACCCCTTAATATCAACTGCAGCTCTTACAAAGGTAGGAGTATCTGACTCGGGGGGAGAGAGTGGGACTTTAAATCCTCCTTTTAAAGATCTTTCTGGGAAATTTTTCAAAGTTCAAAATGTTTGCCCTTCCCTTCATTCTTCGAGTTGTTGGCTGATGCATCTTTAAGAGAGTTGAAAATAATTCTAGCACAAATGTGTAGGACGCTAGAAACAACAGTGTTGTAGGAACACGGCTTTTCAAATTCTTAGTTTTTATTGTATTCTCCCTGAAAGGATTAATTGTAACATGGTCGTTTCAGCTGAAGTTTGGAGCTAGTAGATTGTATTTCAAATAAGAAGGGATATAACAGATATGTAAAATTAACATATGGTGGTGGTTATGAAGTTTTCAGAGGAAAGTGATAGAATTCAGAAGTCATTTCACTCTGAAATATGACAATAGAATCATTGGTAATTCCCAAGGGAAGTTAATCTAGTCCCAAAGGTTTTTGCCTTATCACTGTAAAAAAATTGTGCAATTGCTTATCTCTCCTCCAAATATGCTTAATAATAGAATTAGAAAGAACACCAGATGTTCCAATGAAACTAGGAGATTGCCCTTGCACAATAACAAAAGGAGAGACAAGCGCACAACAGAGACCTGAGTTCCCAGTGCTCTCATTTTTCCTCCAAGCTGAAAGAACGTTTTGATCAGAAAAGGATCAATTTTGCCCATGCCTATTCTAAACACATGGCTCTTCAGAGCAGTGTGCAAAAAGATGAGGTCAGTCTGTGTGCAAGGCTGCAGGAGCGTTCAGTAATTTTGGCAACTGTTGTCTTTAAAATTGCTGGGGAAATCACAGAGAGGAACTGGCAGGTGTTAAGCCTTTTACAATTCAGCAATATTTTAATGGACTCTAATGGGGACGGTACAAGTCACATACGTGATTGATCGTAAGGATCTCTCTTGAAAGTTTTGAATTCTTACTGCAGACCGTGAAGGCATTAGAGCTTTCAAGAATAATGCTCCGAAAACTGTGATGCAAAATGTAGTTTAAATAAAGGAGTAATTACTGCCTTCTCTGTGATGAATGCGATTTTTACAAATAGTATATGCATGCAGTTATACAAAAAACAAGCAGCTGGAAATTTTCAAAATCATAAACAGTAAGTAAAAATTTCATTCTAGTTTAAGTACTTACTGGCTTGTTTTTTCTTTGAAAATCTGTACTGCTGGATTGATTTTTTACAAAATTTAAGATAGTGAACCATTGGCAAGGAGAAACAGTAAAAATTATTGCTGCATTTCCTTGTTTGACACAGATTCATTCCTTCTTGTGAGAACTGTGAGTCCGTGTGGCAAATGTAAATCGGAGAGATTTTGTAGTATGACATAGAATAAAATGTAGTGGTCTCTGATCACTGCATGTACCTGCCACAACAGGGGTAGGATCTTAATATTTGGATTTGGGGTTTCAGTTGTTGCCAGTAGATACCAGAAAGACATTTGACTGAGTTTACTCCCTCATCACACAGAACCACTGAAGCCTCAAGAAAATATTCACACAATTAAAAATGTTGAAAGGTCTTCATTAATATAGCTCTAATGATTGTCTACATTAATATATTAAAAAAAAAAAAAAGGCACGTAAGTAATACAAGGCAGTAATTCTTTCCAGACTACCTCCTCCTTTCCCAGATCAAAAGAAGTGGCAGCTGTGTGTCTGATGGTTAATCTACAGTTTGTTCCTATTGTGAATGGTTTGGATCCCACTTCTTGCAATCGAGAGAAGGGGTCGAGACAGCTCTGGAAGGCTGTTGTATATTCCTTCGAAAGCATCCATACCAGTTTATCAGGATTTCTTGAGAGGTGTCAGACAGGACTTAATTCTGAGAAAGATGTTGGCTTCCTTCTCACACCCTTCTTCCCATTTAGACTGGTCAGCACTGCATAGTCAGTAAATCATATTGCCCTTTAACCAATACATTTCCTACCAGCAGTTTTCAAGAGCATTTCTGTTCGTGTTTCAGTTTTGTGTCTACTGTAGAGATTTCTTAAGTTTGGTCAAAACCACAGAATTACTGTTTAGGACTATATAAACTAAATAAGGTTGCACCACTCTTTATATGTTATGAATGTGCCTAAAACTAAAAAATACTGCGAGATTGCAATTGCAGTTTAAGACTTCTCGTTTTAGGAGTTTTTAGGAAAGGAGTTGCCGGCCTTGGTTGGTAGCACAGGCTATATGAGAAGAAAAGGGAGCATATAAATATGATTATCAGTCCAGGTTTAGCCACCAAATCACGGCAAGCTGAGGCAACAGTGGGATGCGGGTTCTATGTCTCACTCCAGTATCTGCCTGTCACCTCCGCTTCTGTGGGCGCTGTAGTTGTCATCCATCTCTTGTCATTGCTTATCGCCCATCTTCCGCGTTGGAAGCGCCTACGGACAAACATGCCGTGGTGCTGCCTCTGCCTGCCAGAGGCTGTAATGGCTCCGCTAGAGGAGCCCGGTGCATCAAAAAAGCCAGGTTATGCTCATTTAACCTTCTCGCCTGAGGTGATTTCCACAGAAAGCAGTTCTCCAAAGCCTTCTCGCTCCTTAAAAAACACATACAAAGGATATTCAGCGATGTTTTCAAGTACTAGTGTTCAAGAGAAATTAGCCGGGGTAATTAGGAGAGGAAAATTCAATTAGTGGGCGAGGAAGGAGTTGGAAAAAGAAAGGAAGGAAATTAGTTCATTGTTCAAGCTGGGCAGTATATACTGTGAACCGGTTTGTTGTTGTTTTTTCTTAAAAGGGAGTGTGGGAAGCGCTCCCAGCTACCTCGCGTTTTCGTTTCACTTGAGGGTAGCGGTGGCCGCCACATTAACGCGCCTGTGTTGTTCTCTCCCAGAGCACGCCCTCCGTCAGCTCTCCCTCCTCGCTGGTGGACAGCAGCATGCCGGCCACGGCACCGTCACCCTATGCCGAAATCCCAGAGGAGAAGCCGGCCGGGTGCCCGCAGCACGCCGCCGAGCTGAGGACTCCCCAGACTCACCTCTTCAGCCACCTCCCCCTGCACTCGCAGCGGCAAGCCAAGGCGCCCTACGGCACGGTGCCGGTCGGGGGGATTCAGGTGGTCCCCGCCGGCCTGGCCGCCTACTCCGCCTTCGTCCCCATCCAGGCGGGGCCGGTGCAGCTCACCATCCCTGCCGTCAGCGTGATTCACAGAACTACCAGCGCCCTCGGCGAGGCGGGCGGCGCGGCCGCCGGCACCGCCGCGAATCCCGTGGGAGTCGCCGAGGTGAACAGCGTCGTGCCGTGCATCCCCATCGGCCAGGTGAGCGTGCCGGGCATCCAGGGTCTCGGCACGCCCGGCCTGCAGCCCCTGCCGCCGCTGGGCGTGGAGACGGTGAACATCTTGGGCCTGGCAAACACGAACGTCGCCCCGCAGATGCGCCCTTCGGGAATTACCCTGAACGCCGTGGGCCTCCAGGTTTTGACCGCCGGCGCGGCCCCGCAGGGCAACCCCAGCCCGCAGGCCCACATTCCCGGCTTGCAGATACTGAACATCGCCCTGCCGACCCTCATCCCCTCCGTCGGCCCCGCCGGCGCCGAGGGGCGAGGAGCCCCCGAGGCACCCGCCTCGGGCGGCAAGGCCTGCGAGTCCCAGCCGGAGCCGGCTCCTGTCGGCTTCCCCGCGGCCGAGGTCGGCCGGGCCGGCGGGGCCGCTTCTCCTCAGGCGGCGGCCGGCGGCCAGCGGTACGGCGGGAAGAGCCATCCCGAGCCCGCCCCGCTGACCGACTACGAGCGACCCGACGGTCCGGGGAAAGCGGATCCCGAAAAGACTGACCTCACGAACCCCGCCAAGCCAAAGCGCGACGTCCCTTCCCTCCAGGTGAAGAGGGCCGCCCCGGCAGAGCCCCGCTCCAAGGCGAATCCCGACGCGTTAACCAAGTCCCCGGTCCACCGAACTGTCTCCCCGGACAGACAGGTACACAGGCCAGCCGCCTTGCCCCGGCGGCAAAACACGGTGCAGTTTAGCGATGGCAGCAGTGACGATGAGGATAGACTTGTAATAGCAACCTAGTTTTTGTTTTTCATTGTGTTTTTATTTGGGGGGGTGGAGGGGGGGGTTTATAACACTTACAGGTTTCTTTGCAAACCTCCCTTTCCTTAAAGCACATTTTTCTGACACAAACCCATTACTAATCTTCGTGCAATCATGAACTCTTGACCAATAATTGTTGTTTCTTGTCAGCTCCAGCCATTTTTGTACATGTTGTATAGACGATTGTGCCTTTTTGGAGTTTTATGTTTAGAAACCTGTACAGATTGTTGAATATATATATATAAAATATATATATATAAAATATGTATATTAAAACCAGGTAGTTGCTTGTGTTTAGTAAGTAAACATCCTATGTCAGATAAATAAAGGATTAAATTATATGTTGCACTGTTAAATGTAAATTTTTATGGCTGTGGGACAAAGTTTCTGTGTACAGATCTAGTATGTAAAACTCCATATTTATTGTATCCATATTAGTCTTGGAAAAGGGTCTGTCCATCTTTCTTGTGTAAGACGGTAGCTTTACACTTAAAAGAGAAATACAGTATCTGTGTTATGAAATATTACAGTAAAATTTTGTTTACTGACTTTACCATTGCTTATGTTGTGCCTTCTTGATGCAGCCCGGTAGTCGGAGAGGCGCTTGACTCGCTCCTTTTAGTACCCTTCCAGCTGCGTTCAGCTTGAAAGGATCCGGTGGTGGTGTATGCCCCCATGGTTTCACCTGCCACGAGAGAGAGAGTACACTCTTCGGGCTTACTTGGAGCAAAACCTTCCGTTTCAAAACATCCAGGATGGCAAAATGGGGAGGGAGTCCTTCAGCTTTTTGTAGAGCGAGCATCCATCCACCTCGTGTTTTTAACACTTCCTAATTAAATTTGAAGACTTCCCTGAGGGAAAATAGCAAAAGGGTCAAGATGAAATATTTTTTTATTTGTAATCTGGAACTATAAAACCACTTTTTATTGACATTAAAATGTTACACAAGAAAAGAATAATTCTTTGTGTGTTCTTAATTGCAAAATCCGCCATACAGTTGGTGAAAATGCCCCTACTGTAATGAGGATTTGGCACTGCCAATTAACATCAACTTCTTAGGAGACTGCATTTCAGGTCATCTTCGTTTACAGGTAGACAAAGCCAATTTCTCCCTAAATACGGCTTTGTCTTATTCTTGCAGGGAAAAACAAGGGACTAGAGGTCTTACACGTACAATTAATGTGCCCTTACATCAACAAACTCGTCGTTAATGGGCATACAAGACATGTATGGATCCCAGAATCATGGAAGTTTAATAAAATTCTGTTTGCAGGTGGTGAAAACAATTTAAAGTTACCAATACATTTTTAAGGTGTTCAACTACTGCAGGAGACAAGTCTCACATGTTACAGGCCTAAACATTCCTGAAAGTTTCAAATTGACCTGGGATTTGTGCTGTAATTTTTAAATAGAGTTGGTTTTCTACTGTGTCCTTATATCACATTCTTACAGAAGTTTATAAAACCATTTTAACAACCAAATTCCAGTAGAAAACTGGAAGATGTAAATTAAAAGCATGATTACCTTTATGGAAATAACAAGGATAAGCACATACAAAACAACTGGAAGAAAAGGGTGGGAAGCAAATCTTGGGAAAAAAATCAGGAGTGAACCTGAATGTAAGCTGGGCTGCGTTGTTCACAGATTAACTCCTGTACCCAGTTTAAAGAAGTAATTCATACCTCGTACTGCTCGTATTCAAGAACAGCACTATCCTAGATCCATTTTTAACTTTAACATTGGCTTTTGTACTATACTCACATTGTACTCATTACATTATTCCATTACAGTGTGTTGTAAAACTGTAGGCGATGTTGAGTGAGCTTTATTAACTTTCAGAAAGAGCACTTCAGTACCAGAAAATCATTTATATTACTGTGATTATCAGCCAATTGTACTAATCCAGCAATTAGAAATGCACGTACTAGAAAGGAGAAATTACTCTCAGCTCAGACATGAATGTTGGTATAATTCCTTACTGTGCAGAGCCTCACTGAGGGCCCAAGCTCCTAAACCACGAAGCACTCTCAACTCGCATTGAACTTAATGAGAGTTAAGAGTACTCGGCACCACACAGCATCAGACTTCAAATTTGTGAGTGTCTTATGTGCAGCCACTGTGTAAAATGTCACTGTGCGTTTGTATGTTCTTTTTATAAACATGTAGTGATGTCAATGTGTCTTATGCCATTATCATTTATACCAAACGTGAAATTATCTGAGCCAGCCAAAGTTAAAAAAAAACCAAATGTTGCTGCATTACGTATGCTTTGAGAGCCTGAAACTTTTGCTAGTAGAATCAGGTGAAGGTTTGTAGTTAATGAACTCAAGAAACTTTGCATCAATTTTAGCTTCTTTAAAATGGACACTTTCACTTCCTAGTAAACTTGAACTATGCTAATTAATTTGAGCATATTTGTCTGCAGCATGACAAAAAAAAAGATGACTGGGTCAAATAGGTTTACAGCAAAGTAAAACTATCTCCAAAATTCTGAATGCCATCACAAGCATTGCCATTTCGCTGAGTTTTATAAGGAAGCAGTAGGTAAGAAATTGCTGTTCCACATGCCCTGAAGTCCTGATTTTACTAACCCATTTAGAAACTCCAGAGATTTACTGTATACACATCTTAAATGTTTTACTTGACTAGCAATTTCTGGTGTGCTCATGTTCTAAGGATTAATTCCAGGAAGTCACTAATTTAACAGAAAATTCAACCTGATGAATCAGGCGATCTACATGTGTCTCTTTTCTGTTCTAGGTGTTTTGAAGACATCAAGGTCAAGACACAGAAGCAGTATCTTGAAGAATAAGAATGACAAGGCAACAGATATGTCATAAAGAGGAATGTTAACACGTGTGTCATTTGGTAAGTTAATAGCAGGACAATAGAGAGAGAGGACCAAGAGAATGGGTACTGATAGATACTGAGCAATCATCACACTTAGCCAGGCAAAGCAGATGAGCCGTATTTGAAGCAGCATCTCCACTAATAATGAAAAGATGAGCGGGTAGTTGCAGATACAGCTAACCTTGTTCAAATGGAGCTGGGAGGAAATCACACTTTTCTAGAAGATAGGCATTTGTGGTCCTGAACATTATACTGTTTCCCTTCCCTCTAGCATGTTTCCAAATGGATATTCCTTGAGGTGCGTCTAGAACTTGTGCAACAGGAAAAAAAACCAACAAAGTAGGAGTGTGACCAGACCTGAGAGAAGGTTAAACTCCATACCTCTCCTCTGTTAGTGTCTAGCAGTTTCATTTTAATCATGAGTGTAACCAGCATCTATACCATATGTCAGCATACATGAGTGTCATGCATTGGCACAAGCCTGTGACCACTGCGTTGGTGATTATGTTTTCTTTCTGAATTAATTCCTTCTATTTTAAATTGTGTGGTATCTTTATTCTCTTGTCCAGAGTCATTAGTGAGGGGGAAATTGCACTCCCCTTGCCACAAGGATCCTTCTGTTAGTCGGTAGCAAGTATCTCAGAGATTTGCCAGTGCAGGATTACGCTGCTCTTCAGATGGTGTAAATTATCACAGCTGAATTGGAGTAAATAGCACCGGTGCTGTTTACTCAGGGATCAATTTTTAATGGCTCTGTCAGACACCCTCTGGCAAATCCAGCACAGCTGTTTAAACATTAAAAGGCCAGGGCAAGTGTTGCTTCTCAGGGCACCCGGGCACAGTCTGGCATCTTCACACAACCTATTCTCAGCAAGAGGGTGCAAGCAGGTGCTAGCTAAAGGCTGGGTACAAATACAGCTACAGTAAGGACATGGCATGGTCAACTTCGGTGAGACCCATGCAGAGGCTTCCCCGTTATTTGCTAAAAGCCCTCACTAGAAAAAGAATCAACCTGTAGCCTGTAGTTCTTTCAACTCGGACTTCAGTTGATTTCTCATTGAAATACGTGATGCTTGCTGGTGATGTGTGTATCTTGATTTTGAAGGTGGCATGTTCCCCTGCTGTCCATATAACAATATTAGTTTTGGAATGTGGACTCTATTAAATGTGTCTTTGTTCCCCCTTTGGGCTTTAATAAGCTACAGCGTGACCTACCTGTCACTTCTTAGGACAAGACCTAAACCAGAGACAGCCACTTTTGCTCAAACTGGCCTCAGATCTCTTGATCTGTAGCGTTACACCCCCAGACGCAACTCCTAACTTCTGGGCCATAGCCGAAATAAAACAAACTTACTAGGTTCAGGGATGCCCTGCCCTGCATTGATTCCTGCTGCTGGTCACACTTTTGCTCCTTTCACTTCTCAAGTAACTTGCTGTCGCTTCAGGTTGCTGTAAATTATGCCTTGAAGCTAGAGCAGCCCACAGTTGGTGCACATCAGCCAGTCCCCTGCCAGAAAGTCTGACAGCAGTGTTTTGCATACAAGCAAATTCGAATGCACATCACATGCGTTTCATCTCAGACAACATACTTAGGCTGAACACAGTCTGGCCCACCCCAAAACCAAAGATACATCATAAAACAGACACACCATGCTTTACACTTAGCTAAACATTCTGTATGGCTTCTTAATTAACAGATTTATCTCGCCTTGAGTTTACTGCCATGTATGTTAAACAGAATATAAAATGAATTTGTCACTATACAGCTTATTCCAGAAGTCCTCATTTTTTGCAAGATAATCCTCACTACGGTTTTATAAACACTTTAGCTTAAACCTGTAAACTGCCCTTCAAACGTGTGTTTAACATGGGGATGGTTTCATCAAAACAGAATAAAAAATGCTCAGTTTTAGCATGAGTGACTTGCCAAAAGCCAGGGAAACCAGACAATCTACAAGTAAGAGTTCTTGCTCAAGATAGCCTTCAGCTGATTTATCTGCCAGGCCACTGCTGTTGCTTTTGAAAGATCCTCTGAGACCAGTTACATCTCATAGCAGGGAATCCTTACCTTGCTTGCATGTTTATAATATGAACAATAGGTGTCATCCATCTTAGGTGACTCCGGTTGTGAATGTTAAATTATGAAGGTCTTTAAAAAAAAAAAAGTGGCTAAAATTGTCTTTCCATGTCTTGAGGAATTTTCCTTTGCTTGTAAGGGGTCTCAGCACCTACAGATGGCCATTTTTAATAATACATAAAATACCAGAGACTTACACCACACAGAAACCATTTATGGCTTATATCTTTGAGGATGAGACCACTGTCTTAGGTCTAGACACTGGATTGCTAAATCTATTGCTGGCTTAGGATAAAAACAAGCTACTTTAAAATACTTCAGATTGATTATTAGGTAATTTTATGTGGAATGTCCGTGGGTGGATGAGCAAAGAGCAACAAGGATGTAACAGCATGTAATTAATTGATGTTCGTGTTTTGTTCCAGAAATGGTGAATCAAAAAAAAAAACCAAAAAACCCCACCTTATGGCAAAGGTGTTGCTAGCGTTATGTTTGCCCCTCCACTTCTCCTCTCTATCCTGGCCAGCCTACTCAAAATGTTAGGAGGTGGCTGGTGATTTTCAGATACTCCATGTGAGATCTAAGGAAACCATGCTGGCTGAAAGATGGCAAGGCTTTACATTCCTACAGTTCAGTCATGGAAACAAAACTTGTCCTAAGATGAGTCAATTAGCTAGGCATGCTTAGTTTTCTTTGGTAATAGTAGGCTTGTTTTCCCCAATAAGGTCAAATGTTAAGGCCTGTTTGGTTTTGTGGCTACACTCTTTAGTGTATTTGAAGTCCATTACCATGCATGAGGCATTCGTGCTGGAAACAGGCCAGCTGAAGGCTGTCTGTAAAGTCAAATACCCCTAGCATTTCCTCTTTTTGTTAAGTTAAGGCGGTTACAACATCCCTTTGGGCTTCAGAAGTTCCATTTGCAGGTCATTCAGGTCTAAGGTGCTTTGGTGTCGGTACCCAAATACCTTACGGTTGGATTCCTCCTCCTGAGAAACAAAACATTTGACATAGGTGACAGTTGCATCTCATATACAGCAGCTTTCTTAATAAAATCATTGACCGTTAAGAGTCGTTCCCCACCCCGTCAGCTCACTCCTCCAGATGCAGCCATGGAAGTGAGTTCCCAGCCCACTCGTTTGCACAGTCCCCATCGCAGCAGCAGCGGCCCTGCCTCCGTGAGGGGCTTTCCCCGGGACGCTTGCGCGAGGCAGGAGCGATCGTTGGACGTACGCGTGCAGTGAGGGACCAGCACGGAGGGAGCATCACCGCCCACGTCCACCCGTGTCCCAGGAGCACAGGGCCACAGCGCACCAGCAGGGATTTTGCTCAGTGCCGGCCCTCGGGCGGGTGCAGGTTTTGAAAAAGGAGTTGGGCACCGTCAACAGGACCTACCCAGGCCTGAAGCGGCTAAGTGGAAAGCCAATATCTTGAGAGTCCCCCCTTCCCATCCCTTATGACCAAGGCCTATCAAGTCAAAATGAAGGATTAAAAGGCACCTTTTGACAGAAATTTTTGACAAATCGGAAGGGATTTTGACATGAAGTCAGAATTCCCTGTTTGAACAGAAAATTGCTACAGATCTGTTCCTGCTAATACTCAAAAACTCCCCAGCCTGAGCTGCTGCCCTTCTGGCACCCAGCTCTCCTCCACAGGATCAAGCAACAAGGTAGTTTGCTTCTGTGAGGCTCTCCGTGCCTCAGGCACGCTGTGTGCAGAGATCGTATCGTTTATACAATGCAATCACAAGGGCTTCATGCTGAAAATGTGGGCGTGAGGAAAAGGAGATAGCGATGTCCACTTCTTAAACACTCGGCCACCAATACTGCAGCGGTGGCACCTTCTGGCACTCAGCCCGAGGGGTACAAGGAAGGACGTAGTCACCGTCCTCTTGTGCGAGGCTGAAGCGCGCTAGTGCTCCACCAGCTCTCTCCTCGTCGGCCAGGGACTACGCAGCAAGGGAGGTGATGCCCCTCAGCTCCCCGGTAAGCGGGCACCTTCATTAGTTATGCCTTTTTCCCAGGAGGCTGCACCAAGCTCCCATGCTCTAGCCTAGGCCAGCTGCAGGAAAAAAACCAGAAAAGAAAAGAAACCAGGCTGCAAGACAGAGCAAGGCGGGGAGAGCACTGCGCTGCAGCCAGGCTGCTCGGTTGTTCAGGCGCAGGAAGGCAGCGTCCTGTATTTCAGACCTGTTAGCCAGTGTTAGGTGTGTCCCGGGTTTGCAAAAACAGTCTGGGAGCCAGAACAGAAGCAAACGTTGAAACCGTGCCTCTTTGCAAAACAGAAGTCATGTTTTCATCTGGACGCTTAAAGGTTTAATTGTGTTTCTCTCTTTCTTTGTTTATTCCCATACCTGTAATCATCTGTGACTCTTTCTTATTTACAGTGTTTCAGAGCAAGAGCTCACACACCTAATGCTGATTAATTCTGCTGGACTGGGTAACTGGCTCCCCTGTGGATATCCTGTTTTCCTGTGAATCATTGTTCCTCCTTGAGACATCCTCCAGCTCAGTTCAAAGATCCAGACTGTATTAGATATGAAGACATCAGACAGCTCAAACAGATTAGAAAAGACACACACAAAGAAATGCATCCCAGCTTCTCCCTCCTGTCTGCTGAAAATTGGCATGGTGAACACAATCCTAAGCACTTGTTACAAAAAAGAAACAGTAGAAAGATAAAAAGAAGAAAAGAGGAGAGAGACTTTGGAAATTTAGTTTACCCAGAGTCTTCTACAAGTTAGCCTTTCTAAGTATTTGCACTTTTGTACTTACTTAGTTCTCCTTTGCAGTTGGAAACTTCAGACTAGATCCTCATCTGATGGAAAATGACATCCATAAGCTTTAGCAAGAGCTGCACCAACTGCATCAGTGGAGGACTTGGTACTATCCATTTAAGTCTTAAGCCTTGCCTACAAACACACAAATTAAAGGAACATGAAAACACGTGGGGGTTTTTTCAAGTTTATGCAGTCTGTTGTGTTCTTGATGGTTTTATTCATTTTTCCATTTAGCTATATGAACAACTGAAAAGATTCTGCACCAGTGAAATGCCAAAACCTAAGGTCATGAGGTCAAACTAGATTATCTTAATAGTCTCTTCTCCCCTTGCAATCTTTGAACACAGGTTTTATCTGATAAAGCAGTAAAAGTCTTTATTTCAGCAGTGTTTGATCTTGAAGATTGCACAAATAATTAGTCTTTTAAGATTCTGAACTTTTTTTGAAAATAGAATTTTAAACTCTCCTTTTAATGGATGCCTTTTAATCCTTATGTTTAAGAATAAGAGTCATGTTTGATCTAAGACAATGGGCAATGTGTTTGGATAGTTGGAGAGACCATTTTTATGGGAGTGTTGTTTGAACAATATATTGTGTTTTTTCAAGAAATGGTTCCTCCAGTCAGTGGAAATAGCTGAATGAAGGACCAAAGGACTGTCCTTTTTCTGACATTAAGCTCATATAAAAGGAAGATAAAAATGTGCTGCTCTTACATCTTAGAGTGGACTGTATCGGGCTTTTAGTCCTAGACTTCCAACCCTTCTATTAGCCTTCTGCACTTGGAAGGGAAAAGAAACACTTTTAACCTTATGCACTGTGAACACTGACTTGAAGGCAATGGAGGAAAGGATACCCAGCAGGAATATGCTCTGCAAATACTGAGCAAAATCATTAGGTCTGCATATTCTTAATCAATGAGGTTTTGGCAGAATTAAGGGTGGTTTTTTATCCAGACTATAGTTTGTCCAAGTCACTGGGTGGGGTTCAGCTGTTTATGTTTTCTTTGAGGAAAAATGTCAGCAAGGTCTGATGCTGAGTTGTTCTCTGCCTCCAAAAAACCCCGATGTGGGAGTATCAGCATGCAGCATGGTTGTGAGAGGCATGTGAACTGAGCCCAAAGTTTGCCCCTCGCTGCAGCTTCACCACAACTGCTCAAGGGAGGTGGGACCGGGTTTGAAGGAGCAAGGGCCAAATAACATGAAAAAGATTCGCCTTCTGCATAGACACAGAAACCCCATTGTCCAGTCCTGAGGACAAATGGATAATCTTTTTGGTTTTCATAATCTGTGGTATTTGTGTTGTTTTCATGACCTTCCCCCTTTAATTGGACCCATGTATGCAATACACATGTAATTAGCAATGCACTGGAAAAACCGCCTGATAACATCATCTTCCAACATTTGAGAGAACGAGGAGGGGGCAATTGTTGGTCTGTCCAATCTGGAAAGCAGCTTGTAGGTGCCAGGTAGGCATGCCAGAGCATATGCTTGAAACTTCACTGGGCATGTAGGATATTATACCTGATGCTTCACCTCCCCCAGATTCCTCCCTGTCAGTTCATCCAGGGCAGTGGTGAGGGAGCTGAGGACTGCTGGCTTTTTAACTAGGTGCTAGCTAGTGCCTTGAAAGAGTTTAAACTCCTACTTCATCCTATTAGGGACCATTTATTGAGCACATTTTGTGTATTGTGTGTGTATGATCATGTAATTTTGTTAGCCCCATGCTGGAGTGCTGACCAGAAAATAAAGCTGTCTGCATAATGATGGTGCCAAATGGGGGAAATTATGCTCGAGCTAGGTTCACGCGTGTCCCTCTAGAAATTATCTTGTGAGTTTCTGGCACTGGCATAAAAAAGGGAGCTGTCTGGGAAGGGGTTGGACTTTGATGCTTTGGAGGGTGAGGGAGAATACTTTTAAAATAATTGTTTGGGCCAGAAAATTAAGACAAAGCCTGCCCTCAGTGTTGTCACGAGCAGTCTCCTACTGCCTTCAGGAGGGCCAGGATTTCACTCACGGATTTTTGAGGCTGGAGCATGGAGAATATCTTACAACAGAGCGTGGGTATTTCTGGCACAATGGGGATTGCTGTTAATGACACCAGAAAGTGATTTTTTCTTTTTTTTTTCTTTTTTTTTTTTTAACCTGGCATTGCTCCTTCAAGCAAATTAAAGTCTGATACATTTGCATTTCTACGTGTCATTAACTCAGACACCTACTGCAGGGCCTAAAGCTTGTGTCTGCTGGCAAGACTAAATCCTGCTAATGCGCTTTTCCTAACGCACTGAGGGAATCTGGAGTCTCTCCTTTTGAAGCTGACTTGCTATTTTGACTAATTGCTTCTGGTAACAGTTAATAGCATTTTGCAAAGGCACTTCGTGGGCTGACAGCAGATTGATGTAAGGAAGGGACATAGTTCACGTTTCCAAAGGGAGCATCGGGAAACCCATTACCAGCTTCATTAATCTGTTAATAATAAAATTAAAGTACAAATAAAATGTGACAAATTGGGTTCTGTTGTGAAAGTCACTTTAACAGGAGGCTCTGAATAAAGGTCAAAACAGACTCTGATTTCTGCTGTGTTTTAATAGTAGAATCAGAGGAGAGCATTGTAGAAACACTGTAATTAATCTGGTGATATTATAATTGTCCCCAATCGATACAGAAAGAGTTTGACAAGTGATTTTTTTTCTTTGAGAGCATTTACAAAACCTGGAACATGAAGCTTCGTCACACAACATTTAAGTGCTAATCCAATTTCACAGGAAGCTTTCAGCAATGTAGGTACAGTAGATGATAGGCTTACTTTCACTGCCAGTGTACTCGCGGCTGCTACCTCAGTTGAAACTCAAGTTTACCCAGCACAGGGGCGAAAGAGAGAAGAAAAGCCCTGCAGGTGCAGATCTTCTAGCAGCAGTCACAGAAATGAGCCTGACATTGGAAAAAGACTTCATCAAAGAGTCTATAAGCCAGCTCAGACATCCCTTTTCTGGCAAGGATGGGGTTGCCTTGCCAGGAGCCCTTGTTTAAAATGAAAACTGTATAAAATCAGCTTACCGTCCACCCCTTCTTTTAGGGCTATCCCCCAAACCTATCAGTGCCCCCTGCATCTCTAACATCAGCCTTCCTAGCCACATCCTAGGTTAGCAGGATATCTTCGTCTAGCCTCTACACTTAAATAATCCTCCTGCTGGGATGATCTTCA
The DNA here is from genome assembly GCF_900496995.4 of Aquila chrysaetos chrysaetos. NCBI lineage: Eukaryota > Metazoa > Chordata > Aves > Accipitriformes > Accipitridae > Aquila > Aquila chrysaetos. Next base: position 18,932,586 of record NC_044021.1, read on the forward strand.
GCTAATACTGCAGAAAAAAAACTGCTAAGAATGAGACCGATTCCAGCCTCTCTGAGGCACAGTGTTAATGGGTTCTGTAGAAAAACGTCCAATTTATCTAAGTTCCTGCTTATTACAGTTGAGCAATTGCCCCAAAAGCAATCAGTCGCAGAACATAATTTGGGGACGCAGCTGCAATGAATGGAGGGCTTCCTGCAGCCTGGCAGAGCAGTGGTCTGCTGGGAGTACCTGAACCAAAGGCATACTTATTAAAGAACCCAGCCAGGCAAACAAATATATAAACATGTTAATGTGAAGTATTTGAAGAGAATGGCTCATTAAGTGAGGCAAGATGACTATATGGAAAACTGATAGCTCTATTTTAAAAATCAGCAGGAGGAAGAGGAGAAGGCTGTCCTTTCGGTTTATGCAAGCAAAAAGGAGTCTGTACAGCCTTCCTCTCCTCCAGTCATTTCAGGGATAATCTCAGACCCCAAAGAGACCAGAATTCCGGTTTGAGAAGCACCATGTGGAGTTAGTTATGTCAGGAAAGAAGCAAGGGGAGGGGGAGGAGGACACGCTTGTCACCTGGTCTCTGAGAGGAGTTTGCAGTTACTTGTAGGAGGTGTGAACAGTGTGGTGAGGAATTGCCCCAGTGTTGGTGGGCTGGGGGCCTGGGAAAGGCAAGAAGCCTGGAGCAGATGCCCATCAGTGTGAAAACACTGACAGACTGGAAATTGGATATAAACTGGGCTCAGAGGCCAGGAACTCTGTGGGTCGTGAGATGAGTTACTAAGCAGAGAGGCAGAGTATGGGAGGGAGAGAGGGGAGCAAGAAAGCAGCCTGCTCTGGACGGAGTAAACTTTCATTAGCACAGTGCTCTCTCAGAGTAATGAGCAGGACAGAGGCTTACACAGATGAGCAGATTTTTGCCACCACATGTAGCAAGAGTCCTTACGCTCAGCCTGACTTCAGCTGCTTGCTTTATGCTTAGCTTCACGTTTAAGATCTATTTATTAACATCAAGTCAGATCTCTAATTCTTGTTCTAGTGATTGGAGCTCTAGAAGTGCAGCTATCAATCCAGTTCAGTTTGGGTTCATGGAGAGCTAAGTTGTCCATGCCTGGGGGAAGATTTGGGGCAAACTGATGAGAGACAGGTCCAGGATTGCAGCTGCTTTGGGAGCTGGCGGTTGCCTGATTTGAATTTAGTTAGTTGAAGACTCTCTGCTGCCTTTTGTCTGCTCAGCCAGAGCTCATGGAGCACTGCTCCTGCTAATAGAGTGCGATTTCCTACTTCCTTGTTCCCATTTCCTAATACTATCCCTTTTCCTATCCTTCTGAAATAGGTCTCTCTCGTGCAGTGTTTGTACAAGGGGGAAAGGCAAGCTCCGCCTGGTTTCTCTCTTTCCTCGTGCTTGTATCTCTTCTGTCCAGCAGAAATTTGTGTGTACTTGATCCAGCGTGAGCCTGAGGAAGATGGTCAGAACAATTGTAAAAGATCATCTCCAGGGCTGTTTGATACCTACCAGGTTGCTGAGTCTTCCTCAAAGTCTTTGCTGGCCACATCTGCTGCGCCACAGGGAGGGGAGCTTCGTACTGCTATTGCCTGTGTGTAGGATCCTGCAGCTGCCTGTTGTAAAGGCAATCATGCCCCAGGCTTTTCTTCTGTTCCTTTCTATATGGTATATGCCTCTCTCATAACTGCTTTGTCTCGCTCCTTCCCAAAGAGTTCTACCTTGTAAAATATTAGAGAGAACCATCCTATGCAGAGAATTAATATCAAATAGGGTTGACCTCAGGCCTGAATGCCCAAACACAGCTCCTGTAGTCCAGTCGGCACAGTATGACTCCGGGATCAGCATTTCCTCTGAGTAATTCCACCTCTGTGTTTTAATTCTTCAAAAAGGCAGCAATTGTAATTACAAACACCTGGCCTTGATTTTTTTGGGGTGCCTCTACTCTTTTGAACAGATCTGTCAGAATGTCAAGAACACACAGGATGAGCTATAACCAACCCAAGAGAAATCTGGCATCTATTGCTTTAACAGTTTCATTGCCACCTTCTTTCTCTTCCTCTTTGGACTGTAAATGTTGACTAAAAGGCATTTTTAATCAAGGTTTATGTATCCTGTCACCCTCTAAAATACAATTCTCCATAAGGATAAAAGAAGATGCCAGAGAAAAACGCTGCCTTTGTGTTCAAATCCTCGTTTTTCATGGCCAACAGCACTGAACTTCCTTTTTTTTGTCTCTTCAGACAGTGAATAACAGAGCACATGTACCATTCTGCATGGAGGATTGGGATTAGTATAAACAAAGCAAAGAAACATTTATTTCATGCTGAAGAATTAGGGATCAGAGTGTCTATTTAAAGAGTTAATTGCCTTTTTTGTTTTTACTTTGGTTTTTTAGCAGTGGCAGTGTCTCAGCACTGTGCCCTTAATGCACGCACTTACACTTTCTCTTTGTTGCTCCACACATATGCTCTGCGTAAAACCAGATGCCTCCTGCTCTAAAAATTTTTCTTTCAACTGTGTCGTGGAACTGGAAGGAACAACAAGGCAAGAGTGGCATCAGGGCCAGTGGGGCCGGGGCTTCAAGGATGGGCAAGAGGTGCAGTCCCACAGCCCCGAGCACGGAGAACAAGGCAGGCCCAGGAGGGCAGCTCAGGTCCAGATCACTGGACAAGTCCGCAGCAGCCAGACAGCTCCAAGTTCAAACCAAGACATGAGCCCATGGGTTGGGGTCAGGGTCGGAATGGTCCATGGCCAGGCAGGAGCACAGCTGCAACCAGTGCAGGTGGGGCTGAGCACCAGAGCCTCAGCTGAAGATCAGTGGTCAAGCTAAGCATCTACATGCGTATCTGCTGTGCCAGGCTCATCTGTAGGAACAACCATCACAAAAATTCCCATACAGTCTAAATGGCTGCTGTCTATCCTTCAAAAGTCTCTTTTTCAGCCCTCCAGGCTTCTTACAGTAAAACAAAATAGTAAGAAATAGAAAATAAATAAGGTTTTGGTAACAAAATAGTAGCCTGCTCAAGGAAGACTACAGAGAAGTATAGCTGTTGGTACTTTGGAAAACCGAGCTATTAAAGGAAGAGCCCAAATGAAGGATTGGTGTGGGGGGCAGGGCGCAAGGGAGGAAAGGGCTATTCAATCTGGCAAAGAACAAAGAAGCAGCAAAGAGCAAAAGCTGGAAGCTTAAGTGAGACATGTGCTTTGTTACAAAGATAGAAGGCAAATGAGGATACATAGCCAATATGAGAACAGTTTAATATGGGATGTTCCCCATTCCTTTCAGTCTTATGTCAGTACTTGGATAACTTTCTCCATGGCTCAATCAGAACTTCTGAACTTGATGCAGAATTTGTTGAATGAGACTCTTTGGCCTGTATTAAACAAAAGAGAGAGTAGAGAGTCCTAATGATCCCCATGGCTGTAAAATTTATGAGCATATGAATTTATGGGACTGGAGTTTACTTTTAAGATCCCAGTCTCTGGCTGGTTGCCTGGCAGTGGTGGAAGGACGTATCACCTGAAGGCGTGTGTTGGACACTGAGCCATTACTGCTCTCAAGGCACTCAATCTGTCACCAGTATCCTCAGCTGAGAGCTGGACTCAGCTGAGTATTTTCAACACGTTTTCTAGCGCAGAGTTTCTATCCTGAAGTCCAAGCCTGAAACCTGCCATGATTTATGTACTTGACACACTACAAGTAGTGCCACTGAGAGACTGGGAGAACTGTCACCAAGTCAATCACAAACCATAAAAATCAGGTGTATACCGAGTCAAAGGGACAACTCATTGCTGTTAAGTCTAAAATTCAGCAACACAAGTCAGTCTTTGAAATTTCAGGGCCCAGAAGGATCAGAATAAGTATAGACAAGAAAATATTCTTGAGCCCTGTTCTGCAGTCGTGGGCACTGTGATTTCTTAACCAGTTTAAAAACATAGATTATACCTTGATGCTGGAGATGTAAAGGAAGATCTATTGTGAGAAAAAATACTGTTAACTGCTGGATGGGGTTTCCTCTTCACCAGTGGAAGGTTGTATCTCCCAGGCTTGGCAGGAGCCCTGGCTGAGTTCCCCCAGGCAGCAACACGAAGCTATCAGCTGGGGCATGGGGACAGGCCTGTGAGGAGGGGACCACCGGTGGCAGGCAGAGGTCTGAAGTGCCGGCATCCTTGTGCCTGGAAGAAGGAAGGTGTCAGCAGAGCCGGGAGTTTGGCCAGAGGATGGGAAGAAAGGTGGGACCGCTCGGCTCAAGAGCTTGGGGGTCAGCAAGCCGGGACATTTCAGAGCGAAGGAAATAAAGCCCTCGTGTGTTCAGGGAAGCAGGACTTTATAACCTGTCTCCTCTCCGTAAGCAAGGTCACACCAGAGACATACATGTATTTATATATACAGGTCTCTGCCTCAACTGTCTCCCTCTAAGGAGGAAGAAAGCCAGTCAGGCCCCCAGATTAGCAAGTGCTTTGGCAGCCCAACGTCTGCAAGAAACATACGGCTGGGATCCAACTATTAAGTCTTCGTCAGGACTGTGAGACCATCCTTAATGGGATTCTCTTCCCCCTCCCTCCCCTCTCCTCTTACACTTGCCAGTCTTAATTTCATTTTAGCTATAAGAGTCTCTTTGCTCCTGACATTTCCTCATGTCTTCCCTAAGTAAACCTATGTTTATGACATTAAATACATTCACTGTGTATTGGTATCAAGCAATTGCTTTTAAAAGATAATCTTCCCCTTTCTGTTATTACCCCTTTATTTCCTCAGCTATTTTTCTTGGTGAGTTATATGGGGAAGAAATTACTGCTATTTTGTCTCGAGGTTTCCCTGAGGAGCCTTGTCAAAATGAACAGTCCTTTTACTAAGCTTTCCTATACAGATTGAGCAGAAATAAAACAAAATAATTAAATGGCTCCTGAAAGAATTCAGTGCCTAAAACCCTGGGGGAAAATAATGGTTCCATCTATGCCATTGTGAAAGTCTTTATTGAAGCGCAGCGTTTATGTACTGCATAGGGTCTTACGGTGTCATCACTATCACCATCAGATCCGAGTGCTTTCCAGGCGTGCAGTTAAGTGACGTGACTAACAAGGGTCGTCTGTTTGTTCTCGCAGCCTCTCCCCACTGGGGGAAACCTGTGTGGTTGAGAGCCTTGTTTTGGAAGTATATTGCTTTTGTTTAAGGCATATTTTTATTCTTGTTTTTAGTATACTTGTTATCATCTGTTTCTGTTAAAGAAGTTTAGTGGCACTCGGGGAACGAACATGCCTCCTAGCTGCCTGTTCTCCTGAGTGCTTTGTTCTTCAACAGGAGACTGAGAAAAAAATTAGTATTTGGAAAGTTTTTCTCAAGTTAGAAATAAGAGGCTGAATTTCACACATGATACACATAATCTGTCCCTACAAACCAGCATGATGAATAATGTCTTGGCCCGCTCTGCTGTGCAAAAATATCCTGCATCTATGCAAAGTTATGGTTAGCAGAGCCTCAAGCATGGTTGCGGCATGGAAACCCTGAACTCCCTTTGTCTTTTTTTTTTTCTTACAAAGCACGTGAGGGTTCCTCGACTTCGGAATTTGCCCTTCTCATTGGATCAAACAGTCCGAAGCTGCTTAGTTTTCTGGCTTGTCTGTTCCCCCTCTACTTCTCAGAGAGCAAGAATTAATGGGCTCAGTCCTGCAAAACACTGATCTTTCTGGCACCCGTTCAGCAAACCACTTACGCAAGTGTTTAAATTTTAACCATGCATAGGAGCTGCGTCGCTGAGGTTAATGGGACCGTAGCGGGACTGCGGTGGGATCATCTTCCCTGACCCCATGGCCTGACCTGCTGACATCCCTCTGACTCCGCGCTGCCATAACTTGGGGGTGACCTCAGCGCATGTTTGTTTATCCTGGAGTTAAATGAGTATATGGGGACTTTGCTGGATCTGCCTTAGAATGCCCAGCCCTAAAGTTCAGATCTCCGCAGAGCAGTCACCAGGGAAAAGAAGATGGGTGGGATCGGCTCCCTGATTTTGTCCAACGGCAGCCAACTACCTTGGCCATGAACCCCTTCAGGCACCTATGACATGGGCAACCTGCTGGGACAGCACCCTCTTTCTCACTAACCCACTACATTTTCTGAGGGTTTTTTTTGCCTTCTGAAGGGGTTTTGTGGTGCAGGCAGGGCAGTCTGGCACCATGGTTTGGGTACTTGGGTTTGTGGGCACCTGGACTTCAGTGGTTTCCTCCAGTGCCATGTTGTAATGGTGAAAGGAGAGGCTGCTAACCCAAGCAACGCCTGTGGCGTGAACAGGGGCTCTCACGAGTTCTTTGTTCTGTATAGAAACAACAACAAAATTTATCTTAGGCATGTTCACTCACAAAACTTATAAACCTTCAAAGGCAGCCAAAATTGACCCATCAAGAAAAACTTGAGGGGGGTGGGGGAAACAAGCTCCAGTGGTCCCAATTACTCTGTTTGCTAGAAAAAATATTTTCATGTAATGACCTCAGTAGGGAGTGAGCGGCTCCTTTTGTGTATTAAATTAAAATCTCTGGGGGGACATTAGGCCCTGTAATTCGTATTTCTCAGATGCAATTTAAGTCTTTCATCAAAAAAACTCATAATAACTGAGCTCTGTGATACCCAGTAGATTCATTTTCCTGTGAAGGATGAAAATAGCCAGCAACATGTTAACAAATTCCATGGGGAGACCAATTGTAATGATAAAAATAATCTGACGTGGGCATGAATTTGCAAATACGCTGCTTTATGGATCACTGAAAAGGAAAAAGCTGTCTTAAACACTTCCTTTATATTAAGATAGAGATGGGGAAAAACTCCCTAGCCTGCTCATTAAGAATGGAGTACATGAGCAGTTTCCAAAGAACAGAGGCCCAAAATGATGCATCTCTATATCTTATTTAGAAAAAATCCCATGTACCAGGAAGACTGCTTGCATAAGTTGTCATCGCTTCTGCTGCATTAAACTGAGGAAAGGAGAGGTCTGCATGAGTAACAACTTTCACTTACTGGTAACTGCAGAGAAGAACAGTCTCCTGTGCAAGTAACTGATGCTGGATCAAACCTCATGTTTTGAGGAGCACATGTATAATTTCCAAGGTTTTGGGGCTTTTCCAAGAATTGCTTGTGAGTGTAGGAGAGACCCAAGCCTCAACGCTTCCTCCGCCTGTGTCCTGGGAGAGCACTGGTATGTTTGTTAGAAAATGTCAGCAGAAATGGGCTTTAGACACAACTTAGCTCCTGGGGTGAGCAGGCATTTTCTGGTGGGAAAAGCAGCATATTCCTCCCCCTCCAGCTGGAAACTTTATCTAACAAACACCATTGCTTATTAAAGCACATTGATGGATGCATGCCTCTGCAGCGGTTCACCTCCTAAGGAGAAGCAGAGCCTTTGGTAGGACTCTCAGCAATACCACTCAGAACAGGGAGTGTTTCTGTACAGCCATGGTCTGAATGTAAGTAAAGCTACAAGCTGATAGCCCAGGTCAAGGAGAGGGAGGATATGGCTGGACGTAAAGAGGGAGATGGGACAATAGAAGAAAATGCAACAAATAATATCAAAATAACAGATACAGTCTTCACACTAAGTTGCAGTTCAAGTAACAGTAAAACATCTGGCAGTCTCAGAGAAGGATAGTGGCTTTGCCAGTATATTAGCAGCTTTGCCTAAAATAATTTTAACTATGATTTTAAGCATAAAAACTGTTTTAGCAGGATTCGTCATCTGTTGTTGAAACATTTTCCACTGGAAACCTTGGTTTATGCAATCCCTAGATATTTGCTGGTATTAAAGTAACACATGAAAAGATGCTTATCAGTCCCATCCAAAACATATTTTGTTGCTAACAAATGCTTTAGTCTATTTTTGTATTTAACCATCTATAAATAAGCAAACTAAGACCCAGTACCATAGTACACACGCAAGCCATGCGTACATCAGGTACTAATTTTCAGCACACACTTGATTTGTCAAAAAAATTGAGCAGAATAAGCTTCCTAAGCACTAGTTAGTAGGAAATCAGACTGAGGCAGAGTACAGTTACAATGGCCTATGAAACGCAGAACAGGAGATCAGGACTATATTATATATTTTTCCTGATGGAGTTGTGAAGGACAGAGTTTGCAAGGAGATACGGCTGGTGAATGATGCAGCTACACTAGAAAAATTACCTGGAGTAGACATAGCCGTAGAGCATGGGCTACAGCCTACAGGTACAGGTTATTCTGCTAAGTTATACTGGCAAAAAAATAATTGTGTCTCTGCCAAAAGTCTTTTCCAGAGATGATAGTACAGACTGAGCAGACCTAGCACACACAGACATGGCCCAAGTTATGCAGTTAACCCCTTAAAGAGACACCATGACTCACCCTCATTCGCCCTTAAACTCCTTATCTCTTGTAAGGTAGTGAGTGAAATTGTTTGTTTTACTAAATCCTGTCAAATCGGTTTATCCCCAGAAAGCTGTCTGGAAAAACCATGGAAGAAGTGTAACAGGCATGTCCACAGGTAGGGGAGAAACCAGCTCCCGTTTGCTCAGGCCAGGCCAGCTAAAGCCACCAGAGAAAGAAGGGGCAAATTGTTGTCACACTGCTAGTACTGATAACAAGTTCTTCTTTTCATCATTGCAAGGGATATTAGCCATTTCCTTCTGCTTTCTTCTTCTCTCTAACTGTGGATACCTTAATGTTGAGTTTATACAACTCAGTTTACGCAGAGCTGATCAACCGGCTGTTCCTGCTGTAATTCCCTCCACCAGCTTGCACTGGGAGAGCACCAAGGAACCAGCCCAAAGACCGAGAGGGAGGTGAACTGGCAGAGAAAAAGGCCAGTGTGTTATACAGGAATTTCTTTGTAAGCAAGAATATTAAAAGGATGAAAATCAATTCATAATGAATTCAGGAGGCTCTCTCTACATATTTTAACTGCTCGGTATTATCTCATTGAAGAGGCACTCCAGGCTTACTAATGTAAGTTGTTACACAAGCAAAGCACTCCAGCATTGATTTTTCTCTTGCAGAGGATTATGAATCAACATGATTTAAGCGACTAGAGTCTCTGAGAGTAATGACCAGCCCCTGAAAGTTTAACCAAGCACAGGAACTTTCTGGACAGAAGCAGTTTTGTATCCGTGCTTTTAATTACATTTGAAGACATGGATTGCCCATTAATATTTGACCTCTAATTATGTTTTTAAGAGGTGGCTCTATTGAAAAACAGTTATATCATGAAGATGTGTGCAGAAGCTTAAACCAAAGCAATTTGGTTTTTTCCCTCTGCAGCTCTTTCAGGAACCTTTGCTTGAATGAGCAGATCTGCTTTTACCAGGCGGCCAGAGCTGCTGCCCTGGCTTGCATCTGGAGGCACTGAAAGGATGCAATTGCAAAGTGGTAGCTGCGAGGTGCAACAGCCGCAGCAGGCTCCACTCCGCCTGCACGCCGCATCCCACGGCTTTCCTATCAGCAGGACTGAGCAGAAGTTGCTCCATGGCATCCAGCACCTGCCTGTTGTGCAATACTTGTTACTTAGGCAAGAGGTGGAAAAACCCCTCCCTCCACAGATCCCCGAGAGCATAAATACAAACCGTAGCTATGGAGTAAGCATTTAGTGCTGGACTCACGAACGAATTTGCTTGGCCTTGCACTTCCCACTGCGGCAATCAGCAGCTATTTGCTATCTGTGATGGCTGCCAAATTCAGTGACCTTTTGGAACCAGAGAGCCAGGCAGGGCCCTCCTGGGGCCGGAGGAGTTTGTAGTTCTCTCTCCGGGATCCCACTACCTGCCCCAAGCTGAGAAAACCCCGAGTTTGTTTTCTGTTTGTCTCCTCTTTCCTCAAAACTCCCCAGTCTCCGAGCTGTCCAGATGTGCTGATATAATCCAGCAGGCCTTGCATAACTTCCCTCTTGAAAAAAAATTTAAAAAATAAAAGTGCTGCAGTAGCAGTTCCTATGGAAATTTATTATTTTAATAAGATCCTCTGAAGCACTCAAAACCAAACTAACAGCTGTTAGGAGACCAGTTGTTTCCCCTGAATTCATTGAATTTCTGGGTGAGCATGGACATTTGGGATATAAATTTGAACACTTCTAAAACTGAAGCTCAGAAAACATCCAAACCAGAAACAATATCCTGATGAAGTTGAAAACTGAATTTAGCATTCAGGTCCCTGTTTTCTTTTCCCTCTGGAGAGAAAAGATCACTGGTTTATTGCTCTGTTACTAACGGCACCAAATAGCTTTAGATGTAACGTAAGGAAATCTGTTGTGTTAGATTTAGGGCCAAATTGCAGGAGTACGCCAGAGCTTGCATTAAGAAACTGCACAGCCATATTCTCTTCTGTGCTTCCTGTACAGCCTCTGTAGACTTCACCGTGTTACTTCTAACAGCGCACAGGAGAAAGGAAAACCAGTCCCAGTATGGCAGGAGTCTATAAAGCCCTGCGTCTCAGGAAGAAGATACATAAGGGTCCTCCATGACAGGAACTAAGGATCATAAAGCAATGACCAAGTAGCAGATTTGAAATGAACTAAAGGATATATTTTCTTCACACCAAATATAAGTGTAAGCAATAGAAATTGGCCATGAGATGTTGTCAACACTAAAGCTCTCCTGTTTTCGGAAAACTAGATAACTCGGTGGAATAGGGTTCCATGGAGGGCCATATTCAAAAGCACCACCTCTGGCTCAGGAAGCCTTGGAGTCACAGACTCATGGGGGTGTCTCAAGCTATTACTTTCTCTGTTCTTAGACTCTTTCCTAGGAATCTGCCTTGGGCTGAAGTTGGAGGCTTTTGGTCTGACCCAGCACAGCTGTCCCTGTATGTGGAAAGGGAGTGTGGCAGCAGGACACCCTTCCCATAACAAAAAATCCAGGCCAGAACAGGATTCACAAGGGATTTGAAGGGGATGCAGTGTAGCACCTGGACCTTGGGAGAGGGTGAACAAGGTGAGACAACCCTTTGGGGCAGGAGACGACCCAAAATCTCATGTGCCTTTTTGATTTCCCGACTGCTGGTTGACGCAAACTCTCCAGGATCCCACTGAGGACCCCCATGGCAGCTCAGCCCTTCTTGGGCTTTGACTTCAATATACAAGCTTCAAAGACTTGCCAAAATTTCAGTGGGTTGTTTTTTTTTTTTAAATACAAACAGTGCTCAGGATTATATTTACCATGCATAATTTAACTGTATTTTGTGCAGAGGCTGTAGATGGTTTTTTTCATACACAGACAGCCTTAAGAATTAATCAGCCTATTTCCCCTACTGCCTGGAGAGAGCAAAAGGCATCCTGTCCTAGGCCCTTTTTGTGAAGATTTTTCCATGTTGTACTTTCTTTTGTTTTTCAATTAGAAAAGTCACTGGACAGCATGACAGATGTGAAAAGGCTGTTTCCTTTACATTGTACATTCAGATGGAATTTATTTCCCTGTGTATCACATGTGATTAAGCCTAAAACCTTGGTCTTACAGCAGGTCTGCAGTATAATTGCCATAGATCTGTGCCATCTTCCTTCACAGATAAGTGAAGGAGTGTGAGAACTGGCTACTGCCTTTGCTCACATAGAAAACGACTGTGTGAGAGCATAATCTGTTCAGAAACTGTGACCCTAGCAGAGTTTTATTTGTAGAAGGAAAATGGACAAACTTTCTGGGCTGCGTAGGGAAATATCGATGCCTTTTCAAGTCCAGCAGTGGTGTCCTTGTGCAGGGATGTGGGATGAGCTACTGAGATAACTCTGCTCCTCTCTGTTCCCTTGGGTGGATGTCCCTGGTTAGGGTTGGATCGGGCATTGCCTTCCTCCTCCTCCTCCGTGTTCAGCTCTTGCACCATCACACGCTGAGCTGTGCAGCTGCTGTCCTCAGCTTTCCAACTTCTTTTCTGCACATTGCCTCTCCAACAAACTTTCTCTAGAGGAGAATGGGAGAAAGCTGACAGTACCCAAAATGCTGCTGGAGTGCCACCCTTTTCTTGTCTAGAGCCAAGGAAACACCTCCGTATATTTTGCCATCTAGTAGTCAGCCTACCGTGAAGTCACTCGGTTTTGTATACGCTTAAGCCATCTTTCTTGAGAGAAAAAACTTGAGTATATACTTAACTTTAAAGGCAACGTTAATTCCCAAGGACCTTGGATAACTATAAGCCTTGCATGAATTTAAGCAAGGCACCGCACAATCTTCTGAGTAGTCCCTGCATTTCCTCCACACACGAGTTTGAAGATGAACTGCAGAAGGAAGCATATCGATCTGTCTGCGTAAAGACCTAAGCCCAGAAGAATAAATATGGACTAATTATTCCTCTCCTGCACCAGTATGAAATGCTTTTAAAGGGCCACTTACAATCCTCTTATTTCAGCCACTGATGGCAGAGGAAGCCAAGGAGACAGCGGGAGCTGGCTGGAGACAGAGCGTGTTACCCATCTTTGGGAAAAAAACACAGCATGCGCTCATGCTCTGGCTGAAACTGACTGAACCTCTCCATGGTTGTGCCATTAGTTGGGTTGCTTCCTTCAGAGCCTCAAAATTGTGTGAGCTGAATCAGGGCCTATAAAAGGCATCCTCACGCAGCTTTTAGCGACCATACTTGCAGTGGTTTTAGGAGGTTCTGCATCTCCCTCACACTGCAGGTCCTTAAGATATTTTGTCTCAGTTATGTGATCACCTCCACAGCCATCTCCACCCCAGGGCCCTCTCCAGCTTGCTTCTTTTCCTCTCTGTCCCATCCACACCACAGCTATATCTGGCCTCACTTACCGGCTGTAATTTTCTTTTTTTCAGGTTTCTTTTCTTCCTCTTTTAGAACTGCATAACCCTTTGGGTCTGCCAGCTGTGGTGAGGGGTGAAGAAGTTAAAATAAGGGAAAAGAAGTCAGTGATATTCCTTATTATTTACCATAAAAGCCTAAGTTTTGATTTCAAAATTGCAAGTCTCACACACTGATCAAGCAGCACCCTGAAATAAGCACAGCCCCAGGTACAGCCCACTGGGATGAAGGAGCCAGAGCTGCCAGCTAATTACCCAGCCCACCAGAAAAGCTGCTGCAAGCTCTCAAAACATGTCCAAGTAGAAAACCAACAAAAGGCTATCTGGTGGGATTGGGAGTTGGGGGGGGGGGGGGGGGGTAAATAGGTTATTTCAGAAGGATTAAAAGGTCAAAGGGCTCGATGTGGAGAAGGCAGCCCAAATCCACCCAAAGCTGTTAGCATGGGATCATCTGAAAAACAAATCCAAGGGCTAATCCTTTAGCCTGTTTAGGAGAGCAGTGCATGTCAGAGAAGATGTTCCCCCTCCTCCCGCTGGGCATGTCCTGCTTCAGGGATGAACTCGCCTGATGACCCTCCTCAGATGTCTGTCCCTCCAGCTTTGACACCACCTCCTCCTTTGTCCCAGGTTTGCTCCCTCCTTAAATATAAGTACATGGAAACCTGTAGGGGCAAGGAGGAAGCCCAAGGGCAAATTCTTCCTCCCCATACCAAATACAGGGCACTGTCATTCCTCTCAAGAGGAGGGTGTAGCGGGAAAGAAAATAGCAAGCCTTCCAAGACAGCTCCTGTCTTCCCAAGTAGGAGTCAGGGAGCTGTGTTATTCCAGCATGAGGAGGACATACATGAATGCACTGTGAGTAGGTGGGAGCTGGGGTGTCTCAGCCGTGTCAGGGTTGATTTGGAGTTTGCACGGCTATGCGTACCAAATAGTTTGCTTCAAAACAGAAGGTGTGTTCTGCTTCCTAGTTGCATAGTGGAAAAGGAGGAGACACGATGAAGACTTGTGCTGTGCTCATCCCAAGGCTGTGAACCTCCCTGGTGGATGTCCCTCCCCTCAAAGATGTAACGAGAAATACCAAGAACCACTTTCTCCACACCTAACAAACTCAGTGTATCTTTCCAATTCCAATCCCTAATACTGCCCTTCCTCACAGTCGAAGATAGGGAACAGCTTTATACCATCCACAGGCATCCTTTGCTCCACAGGTGTTTCCAAGAGTTGCTCCTGCCTCACACAGAGATTTTTCACATAGCCCAGGTTACCAAATAGGCTGCAGAGCAGGAAAGAAATAGGCACCCGCTCCCACTGATGACCCACGAGCCTGCCCATTTCATTTTTCTCTTCTAATGCTCCAGTCTGAAGGGTATAAACTTGGTTACATCTCCTTATAGATACCAGTTCTCTAGATGACAGGGCTTTTCAGCAGCCTCAAAGCAAAGAAACTGATGGTGTTCTTTGGGATTGGGGGCCTGACCCAGGGTGGCTTTAAATGCAGGTGTCTCAGTCAGCTCTGGATGAAGTCGGTATGGGGGGTCTGGATGAACTGCAGAGGTGTCTGCTGCTGTGGGGGATCCCTCTGGTTCTAGCTGTGGCTCCTTTGCCTAAAGCAAATACATTTGTCTAGCAATAGTTCGGTGACCAGAGCTCAGCAGGACTGCCTGCTTTGCTCCCTCTGCCACCCCGGGAAGGGGGCGGTGGGTGATGTGACTGCTGGCATCACTTGCTGGGCAAACCCCAGCCTGAGGCTGCTGCTCCCCACCCAGCTCCTGGCATTAAACTTAAGAGCGAGGCACCACCTAGAGGCTTGCGGGCTGTAGTAAGGCTGGAGGAGGCGAGCACGGCCGGGCTCCAGCTCTTTTCGGTGACGGTGACAAGGTAGTGCGACGCGTGTCAGAAACCAAAAGCTTCAGCATTCCCATTTTCCTGTTCCTTATTTTATCAGAACGAGTTGGTTAGTTTGAAAAATAAATGCAAACCTGGAAGCCCTCTGAGAGAGCAAGCTGTGGTCAGATGGTCTGGGAAGGGAAATTCAGCCAACAGCAAAAAGAGTCCAGTGGGACGCTTTAATTGCGGTATCTCCATAATCCAGGCAAGATGTGCTCAGTTTACTAGTAACTCGTCTTAAGCTTTTTTTTTGTGTGGGTGTGGGTGTGAAAGCCCCAGCCTCAATTTTTAGCTATTAAACAAATAGAGGTTTTTGCAATTGCTTGTTGTCATCCTCCACAATATCACAGGTTTTTAGTCTTAAGTAGTTGAGCAGCCTCTCCAGGCCAGAATGGAAAGGGCTATTTCTTTCTTCTCCTCCAAAGTCATTTCCTTTGGGACCTTGATGAGGAGTTGAGGTATTGATTCCCTGAGCTGAACCACCTGGGCTCCTCTCCTTGCATTCAGATCCACTCTCCAGAACCTGGGGAACAAGTTCATTCAGGAAACAGATCCATATGCGTTTACTTTCTACCACCCTCTCATTTTCTTCTTTCCAGGTTGTCCTTTTCATTTTTGCACCCTCTTTTTCCACTATAAACCTGTTGCTGGCATCTCCCAAGTCAGATCTTAAAAAATAATTGCCAGGTCTATGAAGGCAGAGTTGGTTTTGTTTGTTTGATGCCATAAGGTAGACGTCATGAAGTTTATTGCATCACTGAAGTCTGTTATTATAATGAAGTAGCTCACCATAATAGTAACTGTATCACAACTGAAGACTAGCCCTGGATCTATCTGTGCCTCCAAGTTGATATCTCCCTACACTTGGTCTCCCTGTCCTGGAAGAAACTTTCAAAGAAATGTCATCAAAAGATCCAGAATAGCAGCCTGTGTAATATTTCTAATATCCTCAGACATGTGGAAAACATCACTAAATCCTTGTGGTGAGAGAACCACACCTCTGACAGAGCTGAATGGGGGAAAAAAATATTCCCTGAAGCCCCTTAGACTAAGATCAAACCTTCTAAAAAAGGGAAATGTCCTCTGCTCAATGAAGCTCCTAAGCTTTGGATTTCATATGCCAGGGGCACACTCCACAAGTGGTAGGTGACCACAGCAGGGTGACCGTATGCACCTGTGAGCCCAGAAACATGAATTTCCTTTCTTACTATTCACAAGGAGGCAATACCTCTAGAGATGTTTGAAATACTTCAATATCGCCTGCACTCTGCCATGTACTGGCACCCCACAAAAGGAAACACATCTGACCCTCATTCTGCAAACACTCGAGCGGGTGCTTAAAGATATTCTCAAAGTCAGTGGAACTGGTCATGCAGTTAACACCACTGAGCACAGGTTACATGTTTAAATGAGCCTAGCA
The DNA here is from genome assembly GCF_900496995.4 of Aquila chrysaetos chrysaetos. NCBI lineage: Eukaryota > Metazoa > Chordata > Aves > Accipitriformes > Accipitridae > Aquila > Aquila chrysaetos. The sequence continues at coordinate 18,948,647 of NC_044021.1, forward strand.
GCAGAGAGCTTGCATTTCAGCAGCTGCATGGATCTTCTGTTGGAACTGTCTCTCTTGTATGGCCCCCCCAAAATGCATATTTCTTCCTCGTGCCCTGTTTAAGTCTTGACCCCCTGAGATTTTCATCTTTCATGCCTCTCTCATGGTTAGTGCTGCTCTGGGACTAAGTTAAACGTCAATGTTACATTGCATAGAGGATGCAGCACTTTGTAGTTCCTTCATTGCTTAACTGGATTTCTCATGCAGTGGGCCAACACGTCTGCTTCAAGACTCCGGGCTGTCAAATAACCTTTGAGAAAACCATGCCCTTGGTGATAAGACCAAAGAAAAAGAAAAAAAAAAGGGGGGCTTTTTACTTTTACAGAACAGCAATTTAGATTGCATGCAACTAATCAGCACCTTCTTTAGCTACAGTGTACTTTGCTACAGGGAAATGCAGGGCAGGTTCCCTATCTCAAAGCAGCAGTTTACCGTAACTGTTCTTCAGGAGGAGGACAGGGAGACGGAGCACCGGCTCCAAGGGCTCTGCTGAATGCCTTGCACCGCTGGCCTCTTTTGGGGAGGCCTTGCACTGCGACCCTTCATGGTAATGGCTTCACTGCCCTCCCAGCAGCAGCTTTGGAGATGGGCAACGCTGGCCCTTGTTGCTTATTTCCCAGAATTTCTCATAGCGCAGTGACATTTGCAAGGTCTGAGAAGTCAGCTGGTTTACTCCAACTGAGTTTCCACTGGTGTATTTTCCATACAGCACATGTGCCTACGGTGGCACATGAATAGCAAGTGAGCTCTTAGCTGAAGATGATTGTTTCCAGTAAAAAATCTCTCTTTCCTGCCAGTGTTTGAAATCCCACCTGCTCATTGTAAGGAGTATCTTACACAATCCTGAACAAGCTGCAAGGAAAACAAGATGATATTTTCATTCAAGTATCACAACTGATATTTATGGGGAGAGAAGTGACAGAATGGAAAAACTGTGAATAGTAACTGCAGCAAAAGGTAGGTGCCCTTAGGTGCCCTGCCTCCTCCTTTTCTTATAACAGGGGCGGTGGAAGAAAATGAAACAGGCATCTGCTAATTAACAGATAGTGTAATTTCTCTTGAAAAAGGAAGTGGGGATTTCTGGTTTGCCTGATCCTGAACCAGTTTCCTGTGAAACCTGGTTTTGAGAGGGACACTTTGCCCTGTTGCTTTTGACTTCCACTTTGCCAGGGAAGCAAGAAAGCTGCAAATAAACAAAGCTTTAAGCTGTGTCATATGGCCCCATTCAAAGAGCAAATATCCGCAAAGGAAGCAAAGCATTTTGTTTCTTTTTCCCATTATGCAAAATAAAACATTTTCAAATTTAGTGCCACCTCTTCTGGGAAAAGATACAGTTCTGGTCACTGGTGGCTGGAGAAAGGTTAAAAAATTTGGTGTCAGGAGAAGAGCTCTCGAGAAATGAGGCCTTTGAATCATACCCTTGCTGTTCCTTGTGTTTGGCCTGGACTTTCTCTTAATTAAGTTTCATTGTTCTAGAGAAAAGTGTGATTTTAAAGGCATTTTAAAAACTAGGAACAAAACTATATGGATAACTCACTGCTGAAATGTACTGAAAACACAGTGCTAAACTTTGTTTCAGTCAGGTTTGGACCGTCCTTACTATTCCGCCCTCCTGAACCAAAATCAAACCACTTCTGCTCAGTTTCAGCTGGTGTGAAACTAGCTTTGCTTTTCAGAAGGAGTCTTCTCACCGGAAAAAAGAAATATAACTGCAAGTATTTGAGGAAAGCTGGTCTGCTGTGTCAGCTGATAGCTCGAACTCTACTGTGTGATATATACAGTTCCTATTTTCACAAGATTCATCCTAAACCCAGTGTAAGAAACAGCTGTTCCTGGCAGTGTCTGTTGAAATTGAAACCAATACTACAGTTTTACAGCATAATCCTGTTAGGAAAGGTGGAATATGTTTGTCTTTAAATAAGAAGAAGATGTCATTAAAAATTGTGAAGGCATGATAAATGTTGGGGGAAAATGACACTAGGAAGCAATTCTTAAGGCAATAGCTGCTCGCATACAGTTACACCAATGGCAACGGGGTAACTACAACTCAGAGTTAGCTAATCTGAACAGGATTAGTGAAAGGACAATGAGTGGTTTTCTGCATGTACAGTACTGGTAGTAATGGTGGAAAAAGTCTTCATCATCCATGAACTATTTTTGTCAAAGCATAGCCCGGCATTTGCTCTGCACTGTGCTATACCGGCCCATCAGAGCAAACGTCCCACATGATATCTTTCCTACTGTGGCTTCCACCACTTCAGCTGAATGCCTACAACTATAATGCTGAACACATATAGGAAACTGAGGAATTTGCATTGCCTTTTTTTGCCACAGCAAGTAAATCTGCTTGGAATAGCAAGAACTTCTGTCTTGCCAGAAAGGTCTGGCTGCAGGCATCAAGCCTGCAGAGGGGTTCCCAGTGGTACCAACTCAGGTTCTGCTGAGTAGACAAAATGGAAACAGCTGAAACGGTGAAAAATTCCTAATATGGACACGCCTCAAGGGTATTTAGTGAAAGCAGCCAGAAAAACTGGCCTCATTCCTGTATGCTATATGTCATATATGGCAAATATCGACATACAGCCCTGTTAGGCATCTTGGTGTTTTAGCTGCTCACAGGAACCTCGAGTCATCCATAGCCCCCTCCCTTCCAGTGGTTTCTCGCCCGCGCACATTTCCCAGGCACTTTGTTGTGTGCTGGTGGCAGTGCCCGTGCTGCAGGCTGCATGCACGCTTGAGACCAGGCTCGTTCTTGCAACTGAAGGCAGGGGGTGGCGGATGTAAGGTGATCTTAGCTCAGTGCTGGGGCATCAGCAATCCTTAAGCTGCTGTTCCCGTTTTCCTGGCCCTGACAAATAACAAAATCTCCTTCTTGTCAGTGTCACCAGTGAGTAATCGCCATAACAACCCCTGGATCTGTGCGGTCCATATTTTAACTCAGTCACAGAGTAGATATTTTAACACATATATGTCCCTTGAAAAATAAGAGGGTGTCCCTCTTATTGTCCCTTTAAAAATAAGGAGAGCTTCAGAATTTTCTTTTTTGTTTATTGTAGTTTATCTATAGCTTCTCTCCTCTGACAGCTTTTAGTGTAACTTGTTCACGCTGAGACTGGGTGCAAGAAACAGCTGGAGCATGTTTAATGCAATGTTTCCTCGCAAAGCTGCCGCCTTCTGGGAGAAACATGGGGAGATAAAGACTAGGAACTGCAGCTGTAGAGAGAGGGTCAGCATTTCTTTTACAGCTAAAGTATGCCCTGGTCAAAAAAAAAAGACACAAGCATCTGCCCAAAGGGACAACGATAAGATCTTTAATGCTAGGAACACTGGTTTGTATGAGGCTACTTTCCTATCCACCTTCCAGGCAACAATGCATGGAAGCGTAGTGCTAATGGATTTGGGAGCAAAGCAAGTATCGGGAACAAGTGACCAAATTAAAACAAACCCATACCTATGGCTCAGGCCACACCTAAACCCATGGTGTTTCCTAGCACATACTTGTTTCTCTCACAAAGAAAACAGTGGAACTGGCAAGCCTGCTCATCTAACCCCGGGTGGCAAAACAGTCTCGGGGGGCTACATGTGGTAGCAAAAGGGCTGTGCTGTAAAGAAAGTTCAACACCATTCTTGGAACAATGTGTTTGCTAATTACCTTCATTTCAGCAAGGCTTTTATGCACTCAGGAAAGGGTAGAGCCAGCTAGCTCTCAGAAATCTACTAATTTGAGTCTTCAGAGACAGTGTCATTCAAAGGTGGAGCAAGTCACATGACAGGTGAAAAAACGAGGCATGAAAAGTCAATTAAATTCATTAATTCAAAGAAGTGTCTCTGAGCAAGCTGCATGAAATGAAGATCTCGCAAGTACCTTTTCCGAGTAAAGCAACATAAAGTCCAAGAGATGGACAAATTGAAACAGCTGAAAAGTCAGTTTTGATAAGCAAACCTCTGTGTACTGGAGAGGGCTGATAATGTAGCGGGCAGGATACAGGACGCAGGTTTGAGGAACTCAGCTCATTTCTCCCTGCCCCCAGCAATCTCTCATGGGACCCTGGGCAAGTCACCAATTTGGATTCATCCCCAGCTAACTGTAGGGGTTAAGAGGCCTAAATTTAGGACTGTCAGCACCTTAGACCCCTTTCCATAGCCTAGAGGGAAATTCACACACCAGGTGAGCTAAGATGCATGTCTGATACAGAAACCATAGCAGAGTAGCTACTGTTAGACAGGATGAGTACTGGCCTCCTTGCTTCAGTTCCCAACTCTGGACACCGGGATGGCATCACTGATTCTTTGCCAAGACTATGGGAAAGTGGCATTTATTAAAGAACATGAAACTCTGAAATGCACTGTTGATAGGAGCAAGATGATCAGAGCGCTGTGCATTGCTCTTAGTGATTTGGATAGGGAGATTTTCTAATTGGATGCGTTGGGTTTGACTTCCTCACAAGCCAGACTTGCCAAGAAGTAAGTAAACAAACCTGATAAAGCACATTTTCCACTAACTGTTATTTGCAAATAAGTGTTCTGTCATATGCTGCTGTATTCATAGAAGAGGTTGTATACAGAACCAGATCTGGTTTTCTACAAGTGACACTTTCTGTTCTGTATTTTCCTTTTCTTCGCTAAACCCTTCTGTTGCAGTCTTTGCACTAATCTCTTGTATTTATTGATGATAATCTTTATTATAGCTAAACTCCTACTTGCGTAACCCATTCTTAAGAGGCTGATTATTGACACATGTAACCTTTTACCATCTTTTCACACTTCTAGAAGATGTTAATTCATACTGCTTTTATTTTGAACTTGACTGATGGAATGGAGCTGAAGACCACGCAGAAATACTTTTTTTTTTCCAAAACAAACTTGGAGTCCAAGCATAGCTGTGAGAATATATCACAGTCCCATGGGATCAGACTATCCAGCCCAGCATTTTGTGTCTGACATGGCTGATGGTGGGCATGTCTGCACGAGCACAGGGATAAGACATAGAGCTCCTTCTCAAGAGTATTTCCCTAGGCTTCAACAATTTGTGGTTTTCTGGGCCAGAAGTGAGGTCTTTGCCTTATAACTTCTACTAACTCTGTCAGTGACATGAGAAAACCTCAGGTCAATTAAAAAATGAAATCCAAGTTAAGCACTGCAGTAGAAATTGTTCATAACGCCAAAGGGCTAGGGATTGAAATCCTTTGGGGCCTCTGTGTGCAGGGTCCTGAGTTACCACAGCAGAAAAACCACCCACCCGAGCCTGTGGGTGAGGGTGCCATCCTGGCACCACGCAGGACACTCCCTCGGCAGTTCAGGTCACCCCTGTCACCTACGCAAGGCCTGGGAGAGAGGGCTCTGGTCGCCTGCCCCGTGTTACGCCCGCAGAGCTTAACCTTTTGCCTTGCTCCTGATATTCTGCTTGCTGCTCCTGCACAGGAGCAAACACAGAGTAAAAGATGGAAACAGGAGGAGCTGCTACAGCTTGCTGGGATGGGGGATGGCCAAGCGCCTCTCCAGCACCCCTGTGGCTTGCCTCAATGGGGAGTGGACACTCCTTCTCCCACGACATCCAGGCAGAGATGGGCAGTAGAAGCAGGGGGAAAGTTCCTGTTAACTCTCACCTAAAAGTTACGTGGATTCTTTATTCCCAGACTATTTAAGCCTTTTCCCTTTTCCCACCTGATGTTTCCCCTCGTTTAGAAATTGGCTTGGCTTCCAGCAAAACATTTCCCTGATGCTTCCAGTTCTTTGTTGTGGAAAGTATAAGTAGGAGGAAGGTTTCACAACAGTACCTCTGAAACCCGAATCTTTGCAAACCATCCTTTTTGTGTTTCTGGTAATAACAATTTTAGCCCTGGGAGAAACTGTGAACTTTGCTCAGTAAAGTTGATTTTCTCCTCTATTTGAGCTCTAAGCTGGGTTTGATTTCTGTGTTTTAAATGGTATCTAGTCACTGCCACCTGGTGCCAGGACATGCATGGTCTGGAAGAGCTTTCTTCTCTCATCTGATGATGGCTCTTCTGCGCCAAGCACCATATAGCTGCCACCTTCCTCCCTAGTTTAAATAGGGTTTTGTATGTGGAGTAAATTTTGGAAGGAAAATGACCATTGGTGGTATGGGGAGAGGATCCAGCCATGTGCTACAAACAGGAGGGGCTGAGGTTGCTGGATGAGGGGCTGACCTTCCTCCTCTCCTCAGCGCTTTAAGAGGTCCACAAGTGCAGTGTGAGGCAGGCGCCTATGTCCTTTGTTAAACATCATTAACTGGAGATGGGGAGAAATGAAGAAAGTTGGTTTCCAAGAAACTATGCTTCTGCCCAAGGACCCTCATATCTGTAAGGGGAATTAAATCCATTGTAGGCTGGGTAGTGACAGATGAGAATAAGGTAATTTCCAAGAAGCCTAAATTAGTTAGCTCTTTAATTTGCATGTTATGTAAAGGAGGAGGGGGATTGTCCCCCGTCCTCTTGTATAAGAAGGGGTGCAGGGGGACTGGACGGTGCCTCAGAAGAAAGTAAGGTGCAAGAAGGGCAGTGAGTGAAGTAAAGGGACAAGTTATGCAACTTTCACTTAATTGAGAACTGTATTTCAAATCTGCAGAAAACAGCATGTTGCTCCCCTTGTTCCCTAGACAGAAAGGCACAGTTTTACAATCTCCTTTTATTGTTTTGCTGATAAGCAGGCATTTCACATTTCTGACACTATACAAAATGTCCTTTAGCAAACTCAGTCAGTGCCATGGCCTTTTCCAGCTGGAACATCAAAACCAGAGCCTGGCTGGCCAGCTAAGTTTTCACCCCATAACACAGTGTCTCAGCTGTGGCTGGCCAAGGTACTCCAGCTAGAAAGGGAAAAAAACCTGCTGCAGGAGCGGTCAGCTTCAACTCCTGCTTCCACCCTTGCCCAAACAGGTAGCAGTGCAAATAGGGCACAAACTTCCCGGCCCTTGAGGCAAGCTGGCTTGGCGTGCACCGGGACGACTTGTTGAGTACATGACTTTGTACGATCGCGCGTGACTTTGTATTTCCATGCTGCAAACACTGACTGCCAGCCAAAGTTTAGTCCTCTTCTGCTTATTTTATAAGACCCCTACTGTGACCCATACTGTTACAGACTCCTACTATAAACAGCCATAGAGTGAGCGAACCTTCTTTCTTTGGCAAAACTCCCAAGGGGTATTTCTGCGCGGCACAGACCTGCCCCGTACCTCCCAGTGTCCAAGGAAAGGTCAGGGGGTTGCTCCTTCCTGGGGAAACCCTCCTCCTGGCCTGGCAATCCCCGCAGCCTGAAATGAGCCGCTCGGGCCACTGGCAAACGAATATAAATTTGTTTTTGCGTTACTCGAACGAGCAACAGGAATAGCTTGATTCTGGTTAGCCTCAAGATCTGAAAGCAGAGCTATCAGAAATCGCTGAATCAGAGGATATGGATCTCTGACAACAATAATATTTATGAATCCTTACCAAAAATTGCTGAAGATGTTTTTGTTTTTTCAGAAAAAAAAAAAAATAGCACCTTCAGAGGTCCCTGCGATATGTTTGTGCTTTGTTACTCAAAGGAAACATGCGTGCCATTTTTGCCAGCTAACAAAATACTTTCTAACAAGGCATTTTGACAAAGCTGAAAATATCTTACACCAATGTGAGTCATTTTGGCTTCAAGTGCACATCTTAGAAAAAGGAATCTCAGAAAAAAAATCTCTTTTAAGTAAGTGCTGGCATGAAATACAGCCTTTAAGTGACCGGCCTGGAAAGGCTATGCATATTTGTATTCTATACAGAACGATAGCCATCTTTCAACCCACACAACTGCTTTGTGTTTTTTTCTTTTTTTTTTTTTTAAGACACCAAGAAGCCAAAAAAAAATCTAATTTCTTTCCCAACTTTTGGATACTGATAAAGTTTATTACTCCAGTGGGCTACGGTTACTTTTTATATGTAGCTAGGTGACCTCTGCTGGTAGATTCTTATCATAACTGCAATAATTCACACACACAGGTACAGATACATTGGTATTCTGGTAAGCGCTGCCCTACATACACAAGAAGACATAATACACAAAAAGATACAATCCCTGTTCTGCAAAATAGACTCCCACGCTGAAAAGGTGTGAAAAAAAAAATTGTATAACCCAGCTTTCTCCACTCGCAGATGTTTTATAGGGCAGTTTTTTAAAGAACCTTTGATGAACAGGTATGACCGTCTCAGGATGGGGCCACTGGTGTTTATTCAGCGTAATGGTCTAAATGCTCACTATTGCTCGGAAAGCCCCTACACTTCATCCTGTTAGAAGCAGGGAGGTTATACCAAGGAAAGGATTAGTCTCCACTTGCATTCCTTTCTTGTACTCTCTCTCATACCATCCGCTAACAGCCATTGTGGGAGAATGGATACCAGCTAAATGGACCTTTAGTCTGACTCAGCACAGTCGTGGATGGTCTGTCCGCTAGGATACAGCAGCACTGTATAATTTGATACTTTAAAAAAATGGCCATTCACCTGGGAGATCACAATGCAACTTGCAGTTAACAGCCTTGGTCTTTGTGATATCCAAGGTCATTTCTATTATTACAGCACAGTGCACGGAAATACCACAAATACCAAGAGAGTCTTATCTATTTATCATAGGTGAAATTGGCACGCTTTGCAGCACGACGGCTCCACATCAGGTCACAGGCATTTGAGTTCACTTGAGTTTATTATATTCAGACGCTGGCTTTCTCAGTCAGGAGCTCAGTGGATTTCATGCATGTATGTATTTGCGATGACATTGCGAACAGTTCTCCAGTGTCCAGCTTCCACGCTGACAGCTCTTGCCCCTCGACACAAGGCAGCAAATGCCGGAAAAAACCCTCACCCTGACCTTGCCAGAGTTAGCGGCAGGAGCCAAAGGCAAGGCACGGGCCTGTCCCCCTCCTGACCGCACATCCCTGGCTTTACACGCACGGCCCGGACCCTAAAAAGCGCAGTGGCACGACGCCCTGCCCCGCCGGGGCAGAAAACGGGTGGGGGTTATACCCCAAAGTCTCACCGCTGCTGCCAAACCCAAACCGCCCGAGACCCCAGAGCCCCCCCCCCCCCGGCTGGGCCTGCGGGGAGCGGGCCGCGGCCCGGCAGAGCCAGCCCCCCCCCACCCCCGGCGCTGCCCGTACGGCCCCGGCCGGCAACCCCCGGCGCGGCCCGCCCCGCTGTTGTAACAACAACAACAGTAACAGCAACGGCGACGCTGACGATAATCACGATAATTATTGTTGTTACGGCGAGGGCGATGCTGCCCGGCCGCCGGCCTCTCCCCGCCGCCGCCAGGCGGCTGAGGCGGCCGGCCCGCCCTCAGGTGCGAGGCGCGGCGCGGCAGGGCGCCCCCTGGCGGCCCGCCCTCGGCGCGGCCCGCGGCGCCCCCCCGCCCCGCCCCCGGGTCGCGCCCCCCCCCCCCCCCCCGGAGCCGTCCCCCCCCCCGTCCCCCCCCCCCTCGGCCGCCCGCCGCTCTGAAGTTCGCAGGCGATTTCCTTTCCAGCCCGGCCTTATCTCGGCCCGCACGTTGCCGCGCGGTGACTAATAGCAGAATAACATTGTCTCGGGATAAAATAGCGCCGGGGCTGTTTACCCGCTCCATGGGGGTTCGCTATAAAAGGGCGCCGGGGACCGCCGCGCCAGCCAGACGCGCCGGGGCGCACCGAGCCGCTGCCTGCCCCCGCGCCGCGCCCCGCCGGGGACGGGACTCGGCTCTGCATCCCCGCGCTGGGACACGCTTTCCCCCCTTTTTTCTCTTTTATTAATTTTTTTTTTTTTTAATTTTTCCCCTTTTCCCCCACTTTTCCCGTCCGCTCTCCGCCGCCTGCTATGGATTATTCCCAGATGATCGTCTCGCTGCTCTTCGTGCTCTGCCCGGGGCTGCTGCCGGCAGGTAGGTGCCGGTCCCCAGCCGCTCGCCGCCGCACGGGTCCGGCCCTGCGGCGGGGCGGGGGGTGTGTGGGGGGGTGGTGGTGTGTGTGTCGGTGCTGCCGGCTCGCACCGGGGCCCCGTACCGCGCCGCCGGGGAGGGCGGCCCGGGGAGGCCGAGGGATGCGGCGGGAGGTGCTGGGTGCGTGGTTTCCGCGGGTGCTGAGCTCTGCCGCTCCCTCCCGCAGCCCCCGGAGCCGAGGCGGACGCCGCGCCGCCGCCCCGACCCCCCGCCGCCGCCGGCGGGCACCGCCGCGCCCGGCGCTGCTCCTGCTCCTCGCTGCTGGACGAGGAGTGCGTCTACTTCTGCCACCTCGACATCATCTGGATCAACACCCCCGAGTGAGTGAATGATGGACCGGCGAGGGCGGGAGCGGGGGGGGGGGCTTCGGCAGTTGCCGAGCGCTGGGGTCCGCTTTGGTTGGGAAAAGGGAGGGAGAAGGGGAAAACTAAGAGCCACAAACCCCCTTGCAGGAATGGGAAGGGGAGGAAGGAAAAGGTATTCGCACGGTCTCTCCTGTCGCTTTCCCCCTCCCCTCCAGCTTTTCTGCCGAGTTTAGCAGCGAGACCGTTCACTGGGAGAAAGCAAGCGGGATTTGACCACCTAGATTGAGCAGGTAGCTCCCAACAGCCCTAACACACCTGCGTTGCTAAAATCTGGGCAGGAGCGTTTCCTTTGGGTGCTGCTCAGCAAAGGCTGCGGGATGCTTTTCGCTATGAATCAGAAGCCGACAAAATGCCAGCAGGATGATTTTGCCTGCCTGAATTTGACCGTTTTCCTTTCTGACAAGTTAGGAGGCTAGAAGGCTTACTTTGACACGGGGTGGCTCCTCGCCGCCTCTTGCTGCTCTCTGCTGCAAATGAACACATCCCACACGTTAGTAGCGTTACATACAGTGTCCATTTCTACACTCTCCTCACCAAAAAGTAGCGAGCCAGAGCCTCACCTAATGCTGCAAACACTGACTCTAGAGATTTGTTCTGCTGCTGGGTTTCCCCTGAGCGCAGAGGATCTGTTCCTCGCTTTTATTGCTTCTTTCAGTGTTGGCAGTTACCAAAGTTCAAAGAGATGAGGTTTTATTGCTTTCTATCGCTCAGGGAGGCACAGCAGCCTTATGAAATCACAATTAAAAGGCCATTAGCCTTGTCGGTAGCCATGCTAATGAATATGCTGCAGGATCATCAGAAGCATTTGCATGGAAACTATGACCAATGAGGCATTCCCAATCCCATTGATAAGGTTGCCCAAAATACCCCACTGTTTTCGTAGCCACAGAATTATTTGAATGACTTTCATGTGGTCTCTTTGATCATAGGAAGACTGTTCCGTATGGTCTTGGAGGTCCTTCTCGATCCAGAAGATCGCTGAAGGACACGGTGCCGGAGATGCTCGCTGAACCTAGCAGCAGATGCCGATGTGCCAACCAGAAGGACAAGAAATGTCTGAACTTCTGCCAGACAGGAAAAGATCTCTGGTGCGTCTATTGTTGCTACTCTCTAAAAGGCAGTGCATGTAAAAGGGATGGATTGTGGTAGACTCACTCATTTTGGCACTTGCTGAGCGAATAATCTCCCCAAAGTCTTGCCTCCTACCTGAGTGCTCGTGCCGCTGTGATACATACTATGGTTTGGCCCAGAAAGATTGCTTATTACATGCCTAGAGAAGTGGTTGATGAGATGCCTCGCCTTGTGGACTGCACGCTTGCTTTTTTTTTAACAGCAGCGCCTTTTCACTTTTCACAGGGCTCAGTCCACAGTGGAGAAAACCTCGCGTCACCGCAACAAAGCTGACAATTGCGTTGGACCCAAATGCGTGAACCGACCACGTGTTGACAGCAAGAAAATGAAGCGGTGAGTTTCTTCTCATCCTGTTGTAGTTCCCTGGAGTAGCAATAGAGAGCACAGTTCACCTGCCTTCGGATCAGCGTGGGCTTAGCTGGTGATTTCAGCTTGAGAGTTACAGAGGAATCAGTAGGATGTCTTGAGGGCTTTTCTTGGTTCAGTGGGTTTTTAGCTTCTGAAGACTTGGGTGCTGAGCTCTGCCTAGCATCCTCCATTTGCGTAGAGGAAGCAGGCCTAGTTGTAAGCCTGATGATACACCAAACTCCTGAAGAGTGTGAAATCATGAAATACTGACAGAAATAAATGGAGCCTGTCATTTTAGCATGTTCATGCGCTATTTTAACTACTTAAAAATACATCCCGACTACTCTAATATGCTATTGAATCAGAATGCTTTTTCTTAGATACTTTACTCCATTTTACTAGAGGGAAAAAAAAAAAAAAGATTATTGATCTATCCAGATTTTGAATGTATCATTTCTCCTGGCTGGTGTGGCTGGCTTTTTAGAATGCAGGAGGTGGATTTCTACCTGCCTTATCTCTTACGTTGTCCGATAAACCCGTGTAAAATGAGTACAGGATGTTAGTGATGGAAATGACTGCGAAAAGGTTGAGAAAAAGGGAAATGAAGACTAAATTAATATTTGAGCCCAGTTTAATATTTGAGATTAGGAGTAAGTTTCAGGACTGTCCTTTGAGGTCCATGCATAATAAGTTGAGTGGCAGTAGGCGGCAATATCACTCCACAGTCCGGTTCAGAGACGCGTGCATTGACTTGGTGCAGCTACGAACCCCACAGAGGTGAAGTCAGCTTTGAGGCTGAGTGTTAGTACAGCTCCGTCAGCTCCAGCGTCCAGTGTTCAGCCGTATGCCTGTGTAAAAGTATGGCATACAGAAGTTTGCCCATACAAAAGAAGACACTGTAGTGCTACTTTCAAAAGCAGAACAGGGTTTAAGGGAGCAGGCAGCCTGATGATTTTGAGTGAGACTTAGGCCCTGGAAGTCTTAACTCGTTTTTGAAAACGGGGCTTGCTTACTCACTTACTTGAAAAATGCACCCATTCATTGGAACCAGGATCAGGTTTACCTGAAAGAAACAAAACAGCCAGAAAGAATAACACTGAAGACCTCTTGACTGGATATGTGCCATTTAAGGAAGTCTGGGGCATCTATATTTGAATGAATATTTTAACTTATTTTAATGTTTGCATTTAAATCCTGAATCCAGTATTTCAAGTGGCTTAAGTTAGCGTGATTCTGACAGAGGTATAGCAATAAGCAGTTACAGAGGATCCCGTGGTAGAAATCTAGACTGAGGCTTATTTAATCAAAAACTGAATGTCTGCACTCTGGAGAGGCATCTTCATTATTGTTACAATAAATGTATTTTTCTTATTTTTGCAGGCTGGAAGCCATTGGTAACAGTATCAAAGCCTCCTTCAGTATCGCAAAGCTGAAGGCTGAGCTCCAGAAAGGGTGGAAGCTGAAACACAACAGGGCGAACAAAAGGCAAAGCATCTGGGAAAGCCTGAAAGCATCCTAGTGGGAAGATCACCTGAAGCTTTCTCCATCACACTTGCTGAAAAAGCATCACCAAAACTCTCTCGACTTCTAACATTCCGCGACGGCGAAGGGCCTCTCTGTCCAAGTGTTTGCGCAGCAGAGCAAAACACTAAGGAAGTCCTGTATTTGGAGGTATAAAAGCAAAGGATTTCATCATTTTGGAATTCAGGTGGATGGGTAGAGGGGGTGAAGGGGAATCTGCAGTAACATACATGAAAAGCCATCTTTCTGAAGAAATGTTTGAATATTGCTTCTGGAACGTTACCCATCAATTGGGCAGCTTTCAGGGCCTGCATCAAAAGCATCTTGCAAGAAAGACCGCACAGATGTGCTTAGGAAGGACAGAAAGCAAGATCTGAGTGAACAAACTTCAAAGCAAAAAACTCGACCTTTTGATTAAAATGCAAAAATGAAAGCCACAGTGCTACTTTAATCAGAACTTACTGCATATATACATGTCTACCTCGCGTACTGTTTGTTGCACTCCTGCTAGAGTATTTTTACACCTTGTTATTGCCTTTGCTAATCAGCTGCAACCCTTTGCCTTTTTTCAGAAGTCTAGTTTACTTGTACAACCAGAGTTATCTGAGTGTGGGTTAGACACTGTGGTTGTTTGCATAGTCAAAGTCCTTTGGTTTTTGGATACCAAAGGACTCTTCAACATAAAATAAAAGTTAGACGACACTACTAGGTGTCCCATAACAAGGATATTTGGCTAACTGAAGTTCTAATAATAGAGATTGTTGTGTCTTACATGTCACCAAAAATGCACTGAAGTGGGGATGTACCAGAGGCTGTTGTGAGATTTATTCAGTGCCTTGTTTGGTCGAAATGCATTGAGACAAAGGGTTGTTTTGAATTTTGTCAAAAGGCTAATATTGGGTGAACGTTTATAGCAGTGAATTTGTTCACATTGTTGAATTTGCTGACAGTTGAATCTTATGTGCTTTTTTTTTTTTTTGTGTTCTGTATTTATATTCACACAAGTTCTTCATTATATTTACCATGTTGAATACACATTGAAGTAGGCCATATTGGTCTATGCATGTTTTATGTATTTCTGTATGAAATTGGGAAATGCTTTATGCCTATCAAGGTAAATATCTTCAGAAATAAATATTTTTAATTACTGTATTGCCCTGTTTTTCATATGCCCTGCTTTTCTGTAGGCTGTAGCTCCATGATCATTGAGGTAGATTGCCCCACGTACAAAGCTGACCTAGATGAAGTGTGTGCACACTATTGCCTTTCTGTCAGGTTAGCCACGTTACAACACAAAGTTTGTGCCAGATGTGAGACAACAGCTAATGCTCGTTCTAGCTTCAAGCTTGCTCATCAAAACTTCACAATGAAATTTGAATTGGCCAAATGAATTTATCCTGCAGCAGCATTCTCACACGGCTGATGTCTTCTTCATCCAACAATACAAATTCTAATATTGGATTTACTGTACCATTAAAATATGGCCAATAAAGGGTTGGATATAGATGAACTAGAGGAGAAAATGCACACACTAGATGCTTTGTGGGCTGTACTGGACTAGGCAGTGTTATGTTACTTATCATGCTATCCTAAAAGTCTCAGCCAGCCCATGCAAGTTAAAGATGGAGACCTCAATGGAGCCAGGAAGGAGCTAGAGCAATCGTCAAACTTTGCATGTCTCCAAACATTGGCCCAGAGTGGTTATAGCTGGAAAGATGCTTAAAGCAAATAAATGGATTTAATAATCTCTGATCCTATAGGAAAAAAAAGCACAAGAGTTAGTCCACAGATAAAACTGAGTGTTTTGGTGTTTTTTAAAAACAAACTTTTACAAACAAATACAGTACAAAGTGTATTGTATTACAAACACTTACAGCAGTCACCATGAAAAATTTCTGAAATTGTGCTGGATTTCTTGTCAATATTCATTTGTTTGCAGCATTTTTCACACCCAAACACCACAAGGCTGAATAAAACCCATATCAAGTTTCCTTCACGCTGTTCTGCTACATTTTGGGGCAGTTAATTCAGTGGAGAGATGGCAGCGCTGGCAGCCCGGGGTCTGACACGAGAGCCTGGCCCAGGCAGCAGGAAGGAACCAGGAGCCCCCGCACTTCTGCAGGGCAGGATGCGGCCCCCGGAGCCGCCCTTTGATCTCTGCATCCCTGTGCTAACTGCTCGGGATGCGCAGGGATCGGTGACCTCTGTCAGGTGTGAAGAGACCTCGCTAACGCTCCCTGGTTTTCCATTTCTTCCCGTACTGGTGGTTGCCTTTGGCAGGGAAAATAAACAAAGCAAGTAGTCGAGGTGCTGCCTCTCACCCAGCCGAAGCAGCAGGCGAGCGGGTGGTGTGGGGTGCCCCTGCTAGGGAAGGGGCTGCCCGTCAGTGTCCCGGTCCCAGTTGCTCCCGTTTTCTCTCCCGGGAGAGAGCGGGAGGAGAGGAGCGATTCTGGGAGCGGAGGAGCAGCCCCTGTGCTGTTATTAAGGCTGGCTATCTGAATTTCGTAGGTGGCCGGGCTAAACGGTGCTGTGGGTGGGCTGTAGTAGCCCAAATTCCTGGCCAGCTGCTTGAGGGATTCTTGAGAGACCATCCTAAAAATAAACCTGTTCCTTCTAGGGTTTACTCTGCTCATGCCTGGACTCGAAAGCTGGCTTTCACCCTCCTTTCCTTCCCCCCACGCTGACCCCGCTGCTTGCCCATGCTGCGGCTTTGTGTAGCGATGGGCACCCACCAGCGTTTTGGGGAAGGCATGGTCCCCGGCGCCGGGCGAGGTGGAGTAAGAGCCCCACGCGGCACCGAGCCCGAGCGGCAACGCGAGGAGCACAAGGAGGGCGAGATGCCCTGATGCCGGGGGCTCACGGGCTCTGGGAAGAGCAGCAGAAGCCGTTCCGTGCTGCCCAGCCTGCTCCGGGGGCCAGCCGGCGTGCGGCGGGGGCAGAAGGGGATGCCCCCCTGCCCCTGCCCCCGCGCTATTTGCCTTCTGGCATAGGAGCATGGACTGCAGCTTACCCTGGTTTGTATTAATGAGCTAGACCGAAAACCAGAATTTAACAGTCTGTTTGTCTCACTGAATAAGCAAAAGGGAATATGAAGAATTTTATCTTGGGGCTGGCTCACATACAAGTACCAGGGTCTGTCCCAGATGTTTGCTCCTTCTCAAAGCGAGCTCCATGGCAGAAGGAGATTCAATAACTCAGGCCAGAACCCCCGGTGAAAAATGAGAGGCATGGTATGTGCTGGTATTCATGGCACTGAACACAGAGCAGTGTAAAAGTACATTCTTACTTATAATAAACGACCTGAGCGAAAAATTTTCTACCTGAAGCCAATGGAAACATTGTGCTGACTGCGGAGGCAAGGCTGCAGAGTCAGGGCTCTCATTCTTCTAACAAGAACTAATCTCACTTCTCTTAAAAAGTAAACCTTTCATGGCCATGATCTGTCTCCTTTTTAAGTGAGAGGTTCTTCTAATCCAGGATGAAATTTGAGAAGGATGAAGGGAAGCATATAAAGAAGAGGGTCCAGCACTTTCCAGCATGGCCATACTCTAATGGTCCCAAAATACACCTGACGTATGGGTGAAATTCCACCTTGCATCAAAAGCAATGACAGGCCCCATTCCCAAGGTGTTACCAAGCTTTATCTCCCTTCTCTGATTTTTCCTGGGTTTGGCATGGCCATTTCTGAAATTGCAAAAAGTTTCACAGGAAGAGACAACTATTTCTCTCCAAAATCAAGCTTGCTGTACTTATTTTTATTCAATGCTGTGTGTAATTCTTTCTTGCTCAGCTGGTTTATTTTTATTTTCGCTGGATAAAGGCTGTTTTGACTATATACCAAAACGAGGTATACAATAAAACAAAGCTTCGACCTGTGATTCAGGCTTCAGGTCAGGAAAATACTACAATGCTACTGAAATTCTTTCCATCTTATCTACATAATTCTGACCTAATTTTTCCAGAAATGGCAACTCTAATCTGTACCACGTTATCATGAACTGCCCCAAAATAATTCATGCAGGATGTCCTAATGTTGCCTATAGAAGTTACCAAATACCAGCCTCTTTGTTCATGTTTCCTTACATTAGGACAAATTTAGCCACCACAACACACTTCTATATTTACAAACACAGAGTGAGCTGGATAAACCGCTGTTTGAATGCTATCTAATGTTTACTTTCTTCACACTCAACTGTTTGCCTCTGTGTATATAAAACCATATCAATTTTGACTTCGCCTGCATCATGGTGCTATTATTAGGTTCCTTGGGTAGAAATCCAGCTTCCATGCTCAGCCGATAACTTTATTTAATTTACTGTTCTTCCTTCGTGACCTAGGAAACAAAAGGATGGAGTTTTTGATTAATTAGAGGAGAATGCTTGGAAACTGCGATGTAAGTATGAAGCTTGAGTGTAAGTATGCGAAGAGAGAGAGCCGCAGATAAAGTACAAAGATAGCGGCAGGATCGTTTTTCCTGAGGTAAACATCGTGCGAACGACATTTTGGAAACTTAGCCAGAATGGGTGTTCGTGTCTTTCTTTATTTTATATCTCTGATCAAATCTGAGCTAGGTGAAAAATGATAGGGAAACCTATTTTGCTATTTCTCAATATGGTTAAACAATCAGTTGGTATGTCTTAGCGGTGTGCCTGGGACAAGTTCCTCTGTTCTGATCAGGTCAGGGAGACCTGAATTCTGCCTGAAGTCCACCAGGTCAGTCGGTCAGCCAACAATTCCCTCAGCTTTAGAGACATCGTTTATGCCAGTGAAAACGAGAGCAGAATTTGACCCAGAAAGGCTTCGTACTTTCTGATATCGCCATGATGGGGGCAAACGAACACTGGTTTGCGGATGCTAGCACAGGGCTCCAGCGGCTCTTGCTGCTCTTGGTCGGGTTTGGAGGTTTTTTGTTTTTTTTTTTTCTCCCCACAAGCATTTGCTAGTAACAAATTAGATAAATATCACTTTGGTAAGCAATGGGGCAGTTTGCCTCTGGCTTAGGAAAGCTGCATTCAGAAATGGATGAGCCCCATGGAGTTTGTGGTTTCATTGACCTCTCCAACTATTTTGGGGGCTGCAGAAATGATTTGAGTTCACCAAGTGTAACTCAAGCCTACACCGTTGTTGTGTTTTTTCCCCCCAAGGAAACTGAAAAAAACCCAAACCAACCCTAAACCTAACTTTTTTCTAGCTAAAGGAAAAATGTATGTTATGTGCCAGTCACTAGAAACAAATCCAGCCTCTAGTCTGGCAAGAAGAAAGCAGCACTGTATTTTGGTCATATATGTTGGATTTACATTTTCCTGTGCTTTCTCCATCTCTTTTCACAGACAAAATTCAGCCAAGCACTTGGTGAAGTGTCAATCATGAAAAATTAGCCAATGCCCTAAGGACTTCTTGTGCAAAGGTAGCCACATGCATTGAATGTTTTGATGGACCAGAGCTTCTCCTCTTGTCATCTTTTTCATCTTCATTTCAGTCCTATTGTTGCAAGAGATCTGTTTTTCTTTTGCTTCTTATTTTTGTCTTCTCTTATTTCTAACAGGAATATAAAGCAGTGATATTCACAAACTAAACAGCAAACTAAAGTGGACAGAAAAACTGAGCAAATGGTGCCTGTTGTATTCTTATCAGAAATGTGCAGGCCTTTAAGTTGTGTATTTGCCTGTGGAAGGATTTCCAAGTAGCCAAGACCTCTTACAAGTGATTTAACCAACGACAAGGCTCGGCCCTGCAAAGAGTTAAACTCTGTGGCCATCAGCTGCTCACAAAAATGCAATTATGTGAATGTGCACAGACTGCCTGGGAGCTTGGAAGGATCCAAGGTGCTAGATGCTTTGCAGGACCAAACTCCCTCCTTAAGGCAGTAAGGACTTCTCCGGCACTTTCTCATACCCTGAACATGCTCACCGGCTTCGGTGAGCATCCCTCGAGTAGCATAAGTGAGCACAAAACAAGAACCATGATATTATCTGCGGGAGAGGTGCCTTGAGAGTGCCCTCTGGGTTCTTCCCTCATGACTGTACGTCTCATTTGAGCTCGGGGAGACATCTCTTTCCTCGCACGTGGGCTGCCCAGCACATCTCTCAGGTAGCTGACTTCGTTATGCGGCAAGGCAAGCAGCGGTCAAAGAACCCATGCTGCTGAAATGGGTGATCATCGCCGGGCTACCCTGCATGACGCTCCTCGGGGGACGGGAGAGAGGGCGGCTGCAAGCCACGAGTCACAGCAGCAGCCCTGCTCGGTCCCCTGGAAACGTAAACCACCCGTCCCACGTGGCTGCGGGTTCGCCCTGGGTAATGCCATGCAGGCTGCTGTGCGACGGCAGCTGCTTCTTTGATACATATCGTCTCAAAATGACCCCACAGGTTTTGTCAGTGTCTTAGAGCAGATTTTTGTGAGAAATCATCTCAGTCGGGAGGGCTGTCCACTCACCCCAGCTTCCCTATGGATGGACTAAACTGGCATCATTCAGGTGAGTTGGGAGGAACACCACTGATTTCACCAGCCCAGAGGTTTTGCAGTGGATCAGTCATGCAGCAATAGCATACAACTGTGAAATCCACACATACCTCTACAGAGGTCCACGTTTCTTCCACTTATTCATAAGAAGAAACTTTTCATAATTTTTCCTGAAATTTTACTCCCCTATCTTTCTAAAATCTTACAGCTTTTCCTGAGGACTTGGCCTCCTGCTTTTCCTCCTGGGTCTCTGCTAATCATTACATCATTCTTGGTACACATCCAGCTGGATGTTTTGCAGCGATGTGCTTTCCAGTGGCTTCCAAACAATGTGCATTAAGGTGGTTAATTTAATTTTACTTCACCCTGAGTCTGCTTCATCATAAGCACAAGGACGTCTTTCACCTGGCTGAAAAGCGAAGTGCCTGTGAGTGCCGTCCTTTGCCCTGAATTGGCAATGGATTATGGATTGCTGGTTCCGGTGTTGACCCTTTAGGCAAGTCAGAAAGTTGGCTGGATATTATTATACAGTAAAAATTTATCCTTTGAACTAACCACTTTCTGCTGAGTAATTATTTTTCTCTGCAAACATTTCTATAAATGTCTGTACATGCACAGGGGTCGACTTTCTAAGAAAACTACAGCCTTTCCTACCCCACCTCTTTATTTTTCTTCTCTCAAGCATTTCTGTGCTGTTCCTGTGACCAAACACAGCTTTTGTGAGCTGCTTTTGTATGAAGCTGTGATCATAGCTATTTTTTCAGCCTGTCATCCATGAACATATGAAGAGTCATGAAACATGATTAAGGGATGCAAGTTCATATGTGTGTTACAACAATCTGCATATATGAAATTCCTGGAACGGTTTGCACTTCCGTTGGAAATTTTCTGGTGGTCCACACTACAAATTAATTAAACCTGTATTTTATACATGGAAAGAAGGTTTGAAAAAAAGTTGCAAAATGAAGTTGTCAGCATAGGAAAGTGCAGAATTAAGTCCAGCCACATAGCAAATATGAAAGATACCTTTCTGCTAAAAAACTATGTGATTGTATAACTACATTATCAGGTACTGCAAAGTGTGTGTGCAACAAGGTACATCGTGGAAAACTTGAAGCATTTACCAACTCTGCATGTGTACTTTTAAGCATGGAAGTGTGCGCACATGTCATGTCATGTAATGTAATGTAATGTAATATAATGTAACAAAGGTCTTTCTGATGTTGTACAACACATTTTGGATCCACCTCCCATTGTCAGAAAACTCCAGACTCAAGGGGCTCTCTGCCTCAATGTCTTTTTTATCCCAGTTTTAATCTAGCAGAGCTCTGGTCAGGATAGCCAAATTCCGTAGGTGCCCTTGCAAAGGATGCTTTGCAAAGGGTGCTGCTGTTCATAGCACCCTGCCCAGGCACTGTGATACAGAACAGTTGCTTTTGCCCAGTCTTCTATTCTGTCCAAATAAGCTCATGTTGTTTACACGGATTTTTTTACTATGAGGTCTACAAGGAAAGAGTATATTTTCCCTCAGTTTTCCGTCTCTGGACAGCACAGTTGGAGAGCTCTGAATGGTTTATGGGCTAATTAAAAACAGACCACAGGTTTTGGTTGGGTTTTTTTTCCTTCTTTTTGCTGCATTCCAATTCGTTTAGCTGCTCAGCAGGGATTTGACAGGGACATTGTTAAGGAGACAAAGAACCTCTGGCTTGGGTGACTTTAGTGTGTTGAGAGATGCCTCCTTTTCACCTGACAGCCTAACCAAATTGGATCGAGTATCGGAAAGACTGACAAAACATCGGAGGACATGAAATATTTAGCAAATGACTGACCTGCATGTCCTACCTGGCTCTGGCTACAGTAACAACTTTGCAGGGGAGCTGATGCAGAACTGCCCGTCTCTCTCCACCTGACAAGCTCAAACAGCTGATAAATTACCAGAACTAATTGTTGCCCTGACAAGCCTTTGATCCCTGGAAGAGTCAATTTATAAATGATGAGCTCCTTTTACATGCCACCGCTGATGGAGCTGTTGAAATAGTTATAAAATCAATAATCCCTGCGGTCTGGGGATCCTTTAGTTTTCTCCCATTTATTCAGGAGACAGTTCAAAGTGTCTGCAAATGCTCATTTCCGTCTCTTTCCAGCACCCTGCCCAGAAAAAAGTCAGGCATTGCTGCAGGAGTGCGGCTTGGTAAGGGGGGAGAGAGAGCATCTGATAAGCAGGCCAGTCCAGATGAACATTGAGTAGGAAGCAGGACGGTCTCCAGATCTTACTCTCAGCCACTTGGGATGGTCTCTCCAGGAAGAGAAAATTGTCAAAAACAAGGGCAGGAAGGCAAGGTAGGAAAATTTTGGATGATAAGCAGCATCATGGGGAATGGCAGCATCTGCAGGGTGGCAGTGGAAGAGAAATCTCATTTATGGCTCCCAGTGTCCAGACTCTACAAGGGAGCCCAGCCGGTCTGTTCCCAGGGGCATGCTGCCTCTCCCGGCAGCAGAGCTCCTGGCGGTCTGCTGGCACACGTCTCCTGCACCCGCGTCCGTCTGGTTACAGCACAGCAGAGCACCAAGAGCTGGGGTACAAAATTCTGCTATGGTCTCGTCTGCATATGGCTTTAAGTGGCCAGAGTTCACCCTACCCAGCAATGACTGTACTTTCTGGTTTTGTTGAGGGCTAATCTGGCTTCACTGATCTGAAGGAGCAAGTCAATATTTAGCCAAATAGAGTCCCTATGGGTGGGATCTCATGTGCAGAATTTGGTCCTAGGCCTGTATTGCAAGAGCATATCGTGACCACCAGACGATGAAGAACCCGATTAAACCTCATCCTCGGGCTGTTTGAGCAGGTTGCTAGCTCTTTTACAACAGACCCCTTTACAGAGCGGTCAGGATACTGCAGAAGTCATGTTTCTCCTACACAGTCATTTGACGGCTTCCTTTTTCTCTTTTTTGTTGTGCAAAAATTGCACCTAAGTATAGAAGGATACTTAAATTAAGAGGAGACCTAGGAGAACTGTGTCCTCAGCTCTCACAAGTCAGCATAGCATCAATGATGGAAGCTTGCTTAAGCTGCAGAAATGGTCCTGCCATCCAACATGCCTTCCCTGAGCAAGAGGCTCCTCCAAGGCCTGCAGGTGTCAGAGGCACAATGGCCGTCACCAGCAGTGGCCGTGCAGAGAGAGCGACAAGGTTTTGTTTCAACTGGAAGGAAAATCCAGCTGAATTCTAAATTGATGGGCCCCTTCACGGCAATGCCTGTCCTTTTTGAACAGGAGACAGAAAGGATGATGCTTACTGTCAGTGCCCAGGATTACGAGCACTTGGCTTCCAGCAGCCCAGCTCGCAGGGAGCGTCAGCACCACCACCGGGGTCATCTGGGACCCCATTTTCCTTGGGCCATTGGAAGCGAAGGACAACTTAGCAGAATAGTGCAATAATTGCGCTTGGATTTGAAGGAAAGTCCTTGGCCTGCTCTTGCTGGTGTTTGCTCATTTTGCAGTTGTGATAACAAAGTGGGAGCACTCCAACGGGGCCTGGCTTACTCTTGGGAACAAAGTTTGCAGTCTTGGACCCAGTGTCTTTGCCACTCACCAATTTTTGAAAACACAGCCTAGAAGCCGTGAGTCTGCCTTGTATCTGGAAACCTTATTTGCACACACTCCTGCCTTTCAGTACAATCTCTTTTCCCGTGCCTGATTATTCTGATGAGAGAGCCCTCGCTAGAAAAATGAAACACCACAACCCAAGTGCATGCATGAGGCTGGAACAATAGGAGGTGCTGACTGATGCTTCACTTTCTGTTTTCCCTGAAAGCTTGTACGCAAATGTGAGGTTTTGTAATGCGGTTCAATGTGGTTACTCCAAAGCTGTCTGGGGTCTGGCCACCAAGGCTTGTCCTCACCACAAGCAAAAGAGGTGCTGCTCCCCAAGAGTGAAATTCCCCTCTGGTGTCCTCCAGACTGAGGAACACTTGGACTGAATTACAGCATGTGTTACAGAAAGAAATGAATGAGATGTTATTAACTGTAACTACCTGTTACTAACTGAGTGAAGGAAAAGGCACATGCACATTGCTCATACAGTGAGATCCTGCTCTTGTCCAGCCTAGTTCTTCACTGTCTTACCAACCTTGGAAGTTCTCCAGACGTTTAGCCTGGGTAGTGCACATGTGATCCATAGGGAGATTTTTCTTCAGGCCACAAGAAGGCCTTAGGGCTGGAAATAAGCATGAAAAAGTTCCTTAATTAATGTTGAATGAAGTTAGATGCAACGTGCAGTCTTCCACTGGAGGGAGAACTGAAACTTTTTGTAAAGTGAAAAAGGGGTTGGGGATGACTTTGCATCATCAGTTTGTGTAGTAAACTGACAGGAAGCTTGTGTAAGTTGACAGCCCCAGAGGAAAAGAGGAATCTACCTCAAAAATATGGTTTCTGAAACTAGGTCTGGAGGACAGCCTTAATCATTGTGCATTCTAGGGAGCTACGTCTTAAAGAGGCAACAAGGCAGAGGTAGGAATAATGCGAGAGCAAAATGAGACCAAAGAGACTCAGTCTTTACAGCCTCTTACTGCAAGATACTTTCTGACCCTAAGGGTCCCATGAAACTCCCAACGAGGAGCTGCCTTCCAAAACATGAAGGCAACAGGAATGCACCGAGATGAGCAGAGCAGGGTGATCAGCTCAAGGGCCTCAGCCTGGTATTGATTTCGTGGCAATTCAATACCGAGCAATTTATTCTCAGGATGCTATTCATCCTGAAGTACCGGTATGCTTCCCAACTGAGTAAAGGGTTTAGAAGCAGGCACATTTTCAGATTAGTTAGCATCCACTAAGCAAGCAAGGAGGGTAGAGCAAAGGAGAGGTACAGTCGGCCTAATTTTAAGAGAAATGGTTAAGTGCAGAGAGTCTAGGGGATCTTCTCCAAGGAAATGAGATTGCTCCCAAGACATCATGCCATGTGTATATGATAAAAGCGGTGGGTATGGGCCAGGAGGACAGGTTGATATGGAGAGGCCAGAAATAGGACAGTGGGGTAAACGTGCAGGAAGGATCTACTGGCAATGTGAAGGGACAGTGGGAAAAAACTGCCTAGTTCAATCCTACCTAATTTACGTAGCTGACTGATGCACCTGAACTGAGAGGAGTTTTCCTCTGGAGGCATCTGGCTTTCTCCCTTGACCTTGTGAAGGAGCCTATGGAGGGATGGCAGTCACAGGGATGAAGTTAGGACCACATCCACCTTACCTTCGTGAAGTAGCGTTTGAGGGATGCAACTGTATTAAACAGATGGAAATGTTTTGGGGCCCACTCTGTTCAGTATCTAATTTTCATATGGGAAATATGAATTTCCCATGGAAGAATAGCAGGCCAGCTATTTATCAATTGTTTTCCCATAGATAAATAATAATCTTCCAATACATTCCAAGACATAAGCAAGAGCAAGATGCACTGTATAACAGCTATGCAATAAACTGAAGGTGTGGTGAAGAAAATAGCAGAAAGGAAGCTCTTGGCAGGAGAAACTCATCTTCTTAAGCTGGGTTTCTAGGACAGGCTTAATTACTGTGAATTAACTCTAGGACATCGTGAGGAGGCAACAGAACAGAGGGAAGAAAGAAGCAAGAGAGAAGCTAGGCTGAAGACAATTTGATTCCCATGAAATGTTGAATGAGGCTAGCTCCTGCAGCCTGGCCTACCACCCTCACATAGCTGGGCTGACTCAAGAGGAAGAGATGACTAGTTTTGCTTATCACACTGAGAAAAAAAAAAAAATTTTTCTTCATGTTCTTTTCTGACATAGTCAGCTATTTAGAGAGCCTGTCACACCCAGGAAATGTTATTTATATCATACATTTCCAGGACAATCTTTCATAGGGAAATCTTCTGTCCTGAAAAAAAGGGAAGGGTAAAATAATTAAAGGACGCAGTTAAAAAGTAAAATTTTGGGGAAGTCGTAATTTCAGTGTGGTTAGAAAGGGTGTAGAAGCAGCACTGAAGGTGTTGCTCTCAATAGCATGGGAGTACATGCCAGGATCTCACTGAAGATCAGTTCTCACAGTACTCACTCCCAGTTTGAAGAAACCTTGTGAATGCATGCCATATGTGACTACAATCAGAAAGTCATTTAGATCATTTAGACAGCACTGGCATTCCTTGACAGAGCTAGTTTGAGCCCTAGTTCTCAATGTGAATTTGCCTGGTGAGAAAGTCAAAGGCAGGATGGGTCAGCTGAAGTTTCCAGAGTGTTATCAAGCATGAGGACCGAGTAGGTCCAGGCCCGCCACGTTCTGCCCTGAAATATTTAGGTGACATCAGTAAACAGTTATGCTAGCTTTGAGCCAGGTAGGTACTCAGTGAAACCTGGTGAAGTGACTTTCTGTGCTGAAGATAGAGAACAATGTTGTGAGATGGGGCCACCTTGATTTGAATCGATTTCTCATTAATGTTTGACAGAAGAGGGTACTGCGAGCTGCTGCAAAAAACTATTGTAATGGCAAAAAATTGTTCTCCTCAGGTCTCTATTATTCACAGCCAATCACATGTGAGATGTGTGTCTACTATTACTTTGGATAAGCTGAAATGTTTTTCACTTCACTGGGTGAGATGATCAAGATACAGATAACTTCTAAACTGATCTTGATCTTTCACTGCAGATGAAAACAAGGGAGAGGACAATAGTCTCTCTCTTGCACTCTTATGAACAAGGGCACATAAACTTTTGTTGACTTGTTGCCTAATCCAGAGACCTGCATACAGCTGCAAAGATGGAGCAAGCTTAGCTTATCTCCTCTTTGCTTAATGAGCAGTTTACCTGGTAGAGATGCTGCTCTCAAGTTCACAGGAACTCGCGTTTGTGTTTCGCAGCATTGCAATGACACAAAGAGCTCTGCTGAGGTACAGGGAACTGTGTTACTCGTTGGTGGCTGTTGAAAAGGTTGAGGCAATGCCTGTAGACTTGAATGAAGAATAACAGTAAGGATGGCACTTGCTAGAAGTGAGTTTTCCAGTCAGGCATCGTCTTCTAGTACCTCCCAGGTTAGTGCTGGCACTAACACTAAAAGCAACAGACGGTGGCTAGAGGGATAAAAAATATGGCCAGTATTCATGTACAACCAACCCAATTTCCAAAACATTTATGGCTATGGGAAAGACCAGAAGAGAAAGGTAGATGGGGGGGCATGGGAGTTACACAGTAGGATACCAGAGGTGTTATGAGAAGTCCAAAGTATTAGAGATACATGCTGACTGTAAATAATGGGACTAAAGCATCACATTACACAGAAAATATATCAGTCTGGAAATCTTGCAGGAAGCAGATTTCTTTTGAGGTTCAGGGTAATGCCTGGTCCTAACCCTGTGGCAGACAATAAAAAATTAGCTGAAAGCCGGAGGTGCAAAGTCTGCAGTGTCTTAAGCAAGCCCTGTCCCTGTTGTACTCTTCAAGTCACGTTGACTTTGGCCTGTGCCAAAAAGTATCAAAGATGACTTTTCATAGGGGCTTCAGGAATTCATTGAACTGGGGTGCAAAGTCATGGGGAGAGCTAGACAGAGCGAGCCCCACCATTTATAGCTCCCAGTGAAGCGCACAATTGCTAAGAATTTATGTCACTCTTTTCCAGCTGCTGATACCAACACTTCCATACTTGTCTGAGTAATGCCAGCATTTGTTCAACGTTGATACTTCTCTGTTTCCCAGTTTATTGATCTATCTTCCAAGAACTTAATTTTGCTAACACATTCATAAGAGTTTGCCATTCAGTGCCATATATTAAGTAGTGACAGGGATAGTCAGTTAAATTGACAGGGAGACTTGAGTCTTCAGCCTTGGCCCTTAAATGCTTGCAGTGACACCCTACATATACATAACCATTTTCCCGGTAGTATTTCAGTTAAAAAGTCTGATTCAGACTAACTTTGGGGAGAAATTTGGTTTCAAGCTCACATTCTTCCTCCAGGGTTTCACTGCGATGCGTCACAAAAGACACATTTCATTACATAATTTTGCGTTTAGGCACAGATGAGAACTGATGTGCTAAGCTGAGTGAACTGAAATGCTTCCGTATTGTATCTCCAGCACGCGATGCTATTACGGGAAAGAGAGAACTGGTGAGAAATGGATGCTATCAGAAGAGAAAGTACCAGTACCACAGCCCTTAACGTGGAAGAAAGTAATGCTGACATAAGACATAAAAATATTTTCCATTGTGAATCAGGTGCCTTGGCCAAGCCTGGGAAGATCTGAATTCTTTTCCTCTTTATATTTGAAAATGAAAAAATGTACTGTTATCAGGACTTGACATAAAAATAGAAGCATTTTATTTAATTTGTCAGCACTTGCTTCTTTTACAGCTCTGCAGTATTCTGAATGTGTTTTTTCTGACTTGCTAACTAAGTTTCCAGTGCAAATGAGTTACAACTCAAGAACCTGATATTCAAGGTTGCTAAAATTTTGCAATTTTGTGGTATGTGAATGCACCATCTGTTCTTCCTAATAAGTAGCTATTTTTAAATTATATTTTATAAGGTTTCTGCTGTTCTTTGACAAGGAGCCTAGGAAACAGCTTAGTAAACTGTGACACACTAAACAGAAATAACTTCAAAAGAATTTTGATGTATGTTTCCCTCCAAATACAGGAGTATTCAGTCACATTGAGTTATTCATAATGTATGTTGTTTAGCAGATACTCACAGATTTACAAGGTACAGAACTTATTTTCGGTGGTTTATTTGACAGAGTTGGTGCGTGATTTTCAAACAAAATACTTTTTATTAGGTACTGGATTCTTTGGGAAATAAAAAAGATGCACCAAAGTTTGGTTTTCAAAACATTTTTGGATTTTTTTGATGAAATGGAAGAAACAGGCCTTTTTCTTTCAGGAACTTCCCCTATGTCATTTGTTTCCTCTATATTCTTTTGCTACTATTTCCTGCTTTTTCAGCAACGAAGTGGTTAACTGTGGGGAGAGGAAAAGCAAAGAGGAATAACAGTTGCAAATAGAGAAGGGAGAAAAGTTTCAGCCCTGATTTGTTGTTAAAAATAGGCCAGTCTGTTGCAATGATCATCTCTCCCTCGTTGCAGTTACGCGTGTAGCAACAGCAAGCTTTTAGAGAACTGATAGGAAGAAGTCACTCTATTGCTACCATGCCTCAAGGACACTACTCCTATTTTAGGTCACCTTGATAATTTTGCCTAAGTAGACCAGAGAGACCTGGGAAGTTTGATTTGGAATAGCTATGCAAAATTCAGCTTTCTGAAGATCTCAGCTTTCTGAGAAAATGAGACAAACTAAGGGTTCAGTCTTGCCTCCCCTTTTTTCTCAGCTGGCTGTATCTCTCTCTTGCAGTCTTTGGGAGGGTACCGTCTCTCCCCTACTGCAGTCTTCATCCTATGCCTTGTCCATCTGTTTGGGATAGAGGCAGCGACTGCATGACAGCTGGATTCCACCTTGAGAAACGCTCTTGCCCAGAGGCCCTCAGGGGTGCCCAGAACTGGCAGCCCACCACACCAGCAATGGGACCTGCTGAGGTCACTCTTCAGCAACATCAGAGGACTGGGACGTGTGTGGAAGAATAAATCAACGGAGCTCAGAGAACTGGAGAAGTGAGGCAGGGATGCAACGTACCCATCTGCGGATTGAGTTGCAGCGCCGATGGGAACCGGAGATGAGACACTTAGGAAAATTAGGGCATGGAGCATCTATCACTCTTTCTCCAGCTTGCCTGGAATATGTCATTTCCTACTCAGCCTGCCATTTCACAGCTGTGACTTTTTCATCGTGTTCTTTTCAAAAGAAAACAGGTCTGGCCCCTAAAGAAGACTTACCACAGTCCAGCCCCGAGTGCCCCCCTCTAGCTGGTCTCTCTCTTCCAGCTGTCCGTCTCTTGGTTTTAATGAACTGAAGCCATAACAAAGTCCGGACAACACAAGGGCAATTCAGTACTGGATTTCTTTCAACAGTGCTAATTCCTCTGGCCTTTACAGGGGCATTGAACCAGAAACACACCTCAAATGGGTAGAGGGTAAAACAACCCAAACAAACAAGTAGGGGAAACAAACTGGAAGGTTAAAGAAAAGATAACCTGTGCTTGTTCTTGGGAAAGTAGAGTATTTTCTTCCAGCTCAATTCACCCTGTGGCCAGGCAGGTCAGCACTGCCGGTACTGGGTAGCTCACCTATGAAAACAAATATTCCCCTGTTGGATAAAGTGCCACACTGTTGATATTCAATGTCTTTTCAGGTTTTAAGGCTCTCCAGACCAAGTAAAAATCAGCCAGGCTAATTAGGATGTACAACTCTTTTGTCCTGATTGTGTTTTGTGTACCAATGTACATGTAAGAAAGCAGGACCTGCAGGAGGCTGCAAGAACATGCAAGAGAGAGAGAGAGGAGAAGAGGAGTGTGTGAATGTGCAACAGACAAATGAGTGTGTGTGTGAGAGACCAAGGAGCCTTTTCTATCATTGAGGATATATTAGAAGATTTCTTCTTCTTAACAAATGACCAGAATGACACATGATATAGAAATAAGGACAACGGGGCATTTCATTTATATAACTCACTCCACTGAGCTATATAAATCATGTCGCCTGTTCATGACTTAGTCTGGAAATGATGAAGAGAGATATGAGATAAGAGCACAAATCAGCAGCTTCTGCAAAGTGATACGCAGGACCGTAGATTTCCTTTCCAATTGGAAGTCAGGCACGCCGAGAGACGCCGCGTGTGCAGCAGGAGCTGCTGTATTATTACCTGGAGGAAAAATGCCACCAAACACAGCACGAGTTGAGGTTTAGCAGCAGCAGTGCACTGTCTGCCGGCGTGCAGCAGCTCCTGGCTCCCACCAAATCCAAAGCTGAGCAGAAGTGGGGAGCTAAAAGCTGCCATCTCTTATAGACACCAGTCGCCAAATACAGTGATTCGCAGCTGATTGCTGGCCCTGCTGGGTGTTGTTCAAAATCCGGCCAGCCTTTGGCAGTCCTGTGGCGGGTTGCCTGCTACTGCAGGGCATTAGCTTTGGGCTATCCATAATTTTTGGACAAGAAGTGACTCAATGTTAAGAGATGCCTTTCTAATCCGTAGGAAATAAAGTGTGAGTTATTGTCCTTGCCTGAGATCATCAACCCGGTCTACGTAGTCTGACGAAGAGCTATTGGGTTAACAGTTTCTTTCCCAGTTCAGCTTGGACCTAACATAGTAATATGTAAGGAAATTATTTCTAATGCCACTGTGGGACTTCCATTGTACTCTTTCTTGCCAAAAGAGGACTCTTCTGGATATACAGGCACAGAATATTGTACATAGATCAGCAGTTTTTTGGAAAACACCACAACTCTTCACTGGTGATAAAAATCTATGAGCGTGCCTCTGGACTTTTTAGGTGCGTCACTAAATTGAGGGAACTTGAGAGCCAGTCTACACGTAAAACTGGAGAGAAAAAAACCAAAATCAGTTTATTATAGTGCAAGTCTACAGCTGAACAAGGGCTCTAGGTTCACAGGCAGGAGGATTCACTCATGCTACTTAACTGCATTTCTGAAAGGCATGCACTGACCAAGAAAAAAAGTCCTCTAAAACCAGGAAGGAAGCTCTTATTCCAGAATGAAATATACTATTTTGATGCACCCGAAATTGATTAAAAAAAAAAAAGTCAAACTGAGTGTGGAGACACTGAGGCAAAATAGCATCCATGTAGTTACTGAGCAAAACAGAGATGTCAGTCAGTTAAAATAGCTTTGTTTCTAGCAGTGAGTGTTTTTACCTTGATAACATCCTTAAAAAGGTGTGTATGCTGGAACTGTGACCCCCATGACTTTCCAGTTTTACACGTTGTGTGCTGACATAGGCCTGCTTGAGCAGGGTGAAAAATAAAGCTTTTCATATCCAGCCCCAGGGTTTCTACACAGCTGGCTCAGACGTATGATACCACAAAATTGTAAGGGCCGTAACAGGGGAGACTCAGACCTGTTTCTCTTCACTGTTGCTCCAGGATGTGTTTGACGGGCATGTCCCAGATGAGTTTGGACTGAAACACCAGGGCTGGTTGAAGGCCCATCTGTTTCCTTGCCTCTTGCTGTCTGAAGTGAGGCTGATGAAATGACTTGGCCGTGACGATCAGTTGAGCTGCGAGCCTGCTTACCGTCAGGACAGCCAAACACAGATATGAGATCTGCTTGGAAGACAACTCCTAACAACTTCCTCCTGTCAGAAGCCGCAAAGCTGAAAATCATCTTGCTAAGGGAAGTGAGGAGGAGTAGCTTTTGTTTTTATTTCCCTTCCTATGCAACAGTGACCTGATTCTCCATAACAAAATAATTATACTTTGTTGAAATGCTGCCCTTAAGTGGAAGCCAGCACTGTCAAGAAGATGTGCAGAACATGTACCTAACCACAAACGCATAAATACATTTCTATGTGTTTATACATACTTACGTGCATGCATATATATATGTGTGTGTGTGTGTGTGTAAAAACTGTATGCATTGGACCTGACCATCAGTTCACTGAAGGAAAAAGTTCTCTGTCTCAGAATGTTACTTGCAGTTATTCTTTAGACTACATCTGGACCAGGATTCAGGCACTTTCCCAGCTGTAGCATGAACTTACCGTGACCAGAGAGTTTATAAAATAGCTAAGACAGAGTAGTTGAAGTTCAGAAGACAGAAATAAAGCTGGGATCCATAGTATTAGCTTCATTTTTAGAAGGAAAATTAAGGCTTCTTCGTTAGAAACATATTTTGCCATTCCTGTTCATCAGCCCAAAAGCAACAATGAGATTATTTAAAATTTACCCTGTTTGGGGGGTCTGCTGTTTGCCAAGGATTCAACCATGTCTCCCTGGTTTGTATACAGTAACAGTGGGGATTCAAGTGGGGACACTTAAATAAGTGATTTCGGACTTGTTTAGCTTCTGCAACCAGACAATATCACAGCCACAGGTACTTATTAGGAACATCAGTACAAATATAGTTTTCCCCCCTCTTGAAAGCCCTGTTCCACAGTCTGCATGGATTCAGTCTTCAGCAGAAGTCATGGTGAAATCAATGGATGCTTTCCAGGAACAAGAAATGCAGTAACAAAAGAAAGGGGCCTATGCTTAGTTATCCAGTTATTTCTGCTCTGTTAAAAACCTGGCATAATTTGAGCATCAACTAAGCACATACCTGGCCCACACTTTAAGAGGTCGCTTGTGCCCTACACCACAAATATGGTAAAAATGCTTATACCTTCCTGTATCCAAACTAGGTTTATCCTAGTGGAAAATAAGCACATGAAAAAAGAGGCAGAGAAGAAATAGAAAAGAATTGGAACAAGGTGCTAACTGGGAAAACAGAGATTTCCATAGTTCACACCCTTCTGGGGCCTTCTGGCTGCTTTCTTAACTTACTACTTTTTTCCTCTGAACTGTTGCTATTTCAGCACGAAAGCTCAGCCTGTGCCCTATTAATGGCATTGAGCAATTTTGGCTCTGCTTAAACTTCAAGCTCTTCACCAGAGGAATTTTGTTCATTTGCAGAAATGACAAAATGTCATTCCTGATCAAGGATACAAGTTTCAACAAATGTTGGCGGGAGTCTTATCCTGTGCGAATGGCAAATACGAGAGCCTTGCACAGCTTCAGTGCTTTGTTGTCATTCTGCTCTGTTGTTGTGCCATTTCTGAGAAATCTGTTAGCTGTCAATGCAGAGCTCAGGTACCTTGTTAGTCTCACCTGCATGGTTGAAACAGCTGCTGTATGTGGTCTTCTGCAAGAAAGCAGCACATCCACTGGGGGTTTTTTGCCACTTTGCCAGAAACTGAGACTTTTCACCAGCTAACAGTCCCTCCCAAGAAATGTCAGCACAATTTCCTTGTGGATAGCTTATACGTACAACCAGGGACCTAGTCAAAGCTTTCTAGTTCTCTGTTTCACTCCAGAGTATCCTCAATCCTCATCTAAATTATGCCAGTTAGCAAAGCCCCCTGCTACTATGTTTCTGGGTAGTTTAACCCTTCCTCCAACACCTCCTTTCTCCCCCACAGTGCATAAGGCTTACAACAGAGAAATTACTTCCACCTCTTCTGGGG
Organism: Aquila chrysaetos chrysaetos; assembly: GCF_900496995.4. Taxonomy (NCBI): domain Eukaryota; kingdom Metazoa; phylum Chordata; class Aves; order Accipitriformes; family Accipitridae; genus Aquila; species Aquila chrysaetos. The sequence continues at coordinate 18,982,520 of NC_044021.1, forward strand.
ATTCCCCCATTTCAGGAAGGTCCCCAGAAAACTGCTTTCTTAGGTGGTGTTGCAAGAAGAGCCTCATGGTACAAAAAGGGAGAGGCAGAGGTGGGATTCTTCTTCTGTGTTTCTGGTTTTTAACGCAAGAAGTCACGGTCAAGTGACTCAGACATCACTTTGTATGATCCTCTTTCACCTAACTTCTGCCTTTACAGTAATTTAAAAAACAAAACAAAACAATTCTTTATCCAACACACAACAGCCTTCCACAAGATTTGGTCATCTAGGAACTATTTGCGACTGTCATGTATGGCCTCAGCAAAATGCCTTGGGGAAAGCTACCTAAAGTTACTATGCTGGGGCTTGCACAGGTAAAGAGCCAGCTCTTCTCTCTGTGGGAGGTCTGAAACGTGTTGACTCAAAGGCCATGATGCAACAGCCTTGAGGAGGAGCAGAAAGCATCCTGCTCGCCTCCACCTCCCTGCTCTCACCCAGATCAGGTTCCACTTGGACAGCTGAACCCAGAAAGGCACATAGGTACCCTCGGAGCAAAAGAAAAAAAACCTTATTAGCTGGGACAGCCTGAATTCGAGTGTGAGCCTTTTGGCATACATCCATCATAATAACTGTCTGGTTTTCTGGCTTTTTCTGTGCTGCTTCCAAAATAACACAGATTATATGCGTGTACAGGGCTGACTGCCTATCGTTGCAATTGGTGACTTATTCTGAACAGGACGTGGTAGCTAATCTGCTGCAGGAAGGTCTGCTTAACAGAGTAATGTGAGGCACTTTTCCCAGTTGAACTTAGTAGGGGAAACTTGGTATATAGGGGTAAAACATGAATGCTCAAGTTGATATTTAGCTTAAACCCCAACACAACCAGAGGGCATCCCTGTATACCACTGCACTTCTGTTGGCTTCACACACAGAACACCCTCAAGGCAAGTAATGAGATATCAGCAACAACAAGAAGCAGTCAGAATCCATTCTGGGTTGTATTTTACCTGGAAGATGGCTATAAAATAAGGGCATAAACTCATCTTGTGCAGTTAGTCTATCCACTCACGTGGCCAGCTGCAAATGTTCAGGGAAAGAGTGTAGAACCAGGCAAGTGCACAGCTATCTGCCTCCCACAGTGGGATGCTTCTACCTTCAATCAGTTCAGTTTATGGTTAAATAGCAGGATGCATCTTCCAAGACTTCGTTTTTTTGTGAACTCCCGTATGCCTTTGGCTGCCACAAATTCTGGAGTGGCAAGGAGCTCTAGACCTTGCTTATGCTTGTGTGAGAAAAGTACTTTCTTTTGTTTGTCTTAAAATTTCTGCTTGGTAAATTGAGGTAATATCTGATAGTGTGTCAGATACAAGCTCGTCAAGGAGTCTCTTGTGGTGGTTTAAACATCATAGACCATTATTCTAGGTTCTACCCACAGACCTGCACTGTAGTTCCCAATGTGTTTTTGCAGTCTGCAGAGTGCATGGTAGATGCTAGAAGTCAATTTGTTAGCGTGCACACATGCAACTGTATGTGCTACACTGACTCATGGGTGAAAGAACAATCAAAACCTATTTTATCGTACACATGGTGTAAAACAGGTGAACACAGCCAGTCACTTGTCCAGTATAATTCCTTGTATGAATCCCTCCTTCAAGCTGCTGTGTCACTGTGCTTTTGAGCCTGGATGTGGTGGGATGAATTTCATTTCCCAGGAATGGCAGACAATAGGAGAGAGGCCACAACTGGGAGGTTTTGAAAAGGAGAGCAAAGGCAACCTCTGCTCTGAAAAAGTATTACTCCTTGTCCTTAGACATCACTACACCTAAACTCACTGGTTGATAGCTTGTCAAATACAAGACAGATGCACCCAGCTAATTATAGGTGGTACAAATATTACAAAATACAAAGGCAACTGAGACAGCTCCATTAATTGTTATGCACTAAAAATTTAGGAGAGCTAGGGTAGGGAGTCCAATGAAAGCCTAGCACAGCAGAAAATATCCACAGCAGGCTGAGGAGACCCTGGTGCACAGGCACAGAGACAATGTTGTCGTATAAAACCAATGCAGTGGTGCTTCTGACTTACATGGTGTCTGTCCTCACTTTGCTAACTGCCAGTGCCTTGTGCACCACGGCTAGGGAGAGAGGGGTGAGTGACAGCTGATTTGTATGTTCCTATCCTGTCAGGTATCGTTCAGAGTGCCTAGAATTTTATCTTTTTATTTGTGCTGCCTATGCAATGCTCATGTCCCCAGTGAGAGGGAAGGAGTGCGCACCTTCATTAGATGCCGTTTCCAGGGCCCGTGAAGACAAGGCATGCACTCAGTAGTCCTCTCACTGGTATTATCAGGATCTCCTGTAACAGAGCTCATCAAAGAGTTTTGTGCTGGAGGATAGAGAGCGCTGCTTTGAGCCTGTGTGCTCTCAGGCTAAGCTGCTCCTCACTACAAATGAGGAGCCGTGCCGACAGGGCTGGTTTCCCGGCTGCTGAAATGCAGAGCTTTGCCAGTTTGCATAGGGAGAGAAGACCAGCCAGGTCCCTGTCATCACAAACAAGCCAAGCAGTAAATGTTTAATCTCAACAGGGCCCTAGAGCATCACCTCCACATGCCACTGACTGTTAGAGGCTTCAAAATAGTTTCCTAATATCCTCTGACAAATTAAGACCTATGGCAAAGACTGAGAGCCAGTACAAATAATGTAGTATGTAAAGGCAGAAGAGACCCATGGGAAGCCCATGTCCAGAAACAATGATGCAGTCGGAGAACTGTTATTTAAAAATCTGAAATAGACCTAGGAAGCAGGTTGTATCTCACGCACTACAGCAGAAAGCAATATTCCTCTTCCCGCAGGGTCTTTCTTGGCCCCAGATCAAGTCATTGGCTTAACCTGGACATCATGAACAATGTACTCTACAAGATATGATGCTACTAGCATCTGCGATACATGCTGCCGTATCAGTATTACACCTAGGACCTCAACAGTTTCACATGTTTTCCCAGTTCTAGTTTTCAGCACTTCTCTAGCACCCTACTGACAGCATTTATGATCTGAGAGTAGTGGAGAAGCAGCACATCTGGAAGGGCTCAGACTGCCTGGGCAACAGGCGAGAGAACAATTCAGCTCTTGCAAAGTCACTTCTGTTGGCATTGCATAGGTCTAGGGAGCTAATCCAGAGTTAATCTGAACAACGTGCTAGGTCTCTGTTTCCAGTGCTGAAGAATCATGGCAGGGCAGTATTTAGTGTCCAGTAGTGGTCCAGTGCATTCGCAGGTGGGTGTTCTTACAGGTGGACATCCCTCTTTTGAAACCTCTGCTGACTGGTTGCCAGGTCTTTATAGTTTCCTTCGCACTCTTGGAGGTGGTTTAAAAAACAGGTCCAGCAAAAGCAAAAAACCACACAGATGCATGACTTAACCGCATGGCAGCTTTATACACCCTCTGTCTATCCCTCTCACTTGGAGCACGGGGCAGGGTACTTGCCCATGGATCGTGCATTTAGTGGTCATGGCTAAATTTTCTGCAGCGGGTGATCAATACACGGTGCCTGTGAGGCCATGAAGGTGAAAACTCAAAAGTGCCCCATGAAGGCGTCCCCACCACAGATGCCCCTCATTAGTAGCCCACGATGGGTTTACTCTATTACTTCCCAGCTACCAAAAGGGCTATTCTGGAAACTAAGCCTTGCCATGTGCTTATCCCAGGAGGACCTTGCAGCAAGACACTGACATCTGCAACGGCTTCCTCTCCACAGTCTTTCCACAGTGAGCTGTATCTTCCTTGACTTCAGGTGTACCCACCACTGCAATCTGTGTCTTTACACCCAGGAAAAACTAGCACTGAGCCAAGAGAAATCAGGTCTCTAACTCTGCCTCATCTATTTTCAGCACTTTTCCTTTTTTTCTTTTTTATTAAATGAGATCAAAATGAACACCGGCAGAAAATCTGCTGACATCTGGGAGGAGATTGACTGCAGTGCTGGATCTTCATCTCCTACTGGGATTGCTTCACTGAGCCCTGCGTTTCCATGAAGCTGAATTCAGGGCAGCTCTGCTAGCTCACACCTGCTGCATATCAGATTTACACAATGACAGCTTACAAGCTGGCAGGTGGCTGACTTCATTGTAGCTGCAATTAAATCTGAAGTTCATTAGTATTCCAAATGATTTTATAGATTTACTTAGGCAATTTCACTCACTTGTCTTTTAAGACAGATTTTCTTTGCTATCCATGCATATATCCATTTGAGAACATCTTTATTTCTTAAACGCAGAATCAAAGTCTAGATTTTAATTTGAAGTAGGTCTTAACGCATGTCTCAATTGGAGCAAAAAAATAGTGAAACAGCATATTTTCTCACATATTGTCTGTGGTTATTTTTGCCAGTCACAGGATTTGCTTTCTAACCCTAGGGTACAACCACTGTGTGGAAATCTCCTGCTCGTTACTGATGAGGTTATTGGCCTCTAGTTTGTCCAGTGTGCATAACCATTACACAAAGCTGTGCAGCATGTGGCAAATACAAGTTACTAGCAAGTGCAGTCCTCAGAAAGACACTTGGTTCCTGTGGCTGTGGACTGTCCTGACTAAATTTCTCTCTTCAGACAGTGATTGAATGAACAAGACTAAATCACCTCGGCCTGGCGTCTTCTGCAGTCATTTGTATCTGGGAAAGTTGACCTCTTCTTCATCACAAGCCATTTCTAATGCACATGGCAGGAAACAGCCCAGTGGGAGACACCTCACTTTCCTATTTATGGATACTTAGCTCCAGACTTAGGTCGGGACATTTCGATGGAGGAGACAGTATATATGGGCAAAATGGACCACTATGTCATCTGTATGCTGTTGCTTATGACAAAGAAGAATCAGGGGTGCAGTATACCTATACGGAGTATAAATATTAGAGAAACAGTTCAGAGGCTGTTCTAACTTTCCTCAGAGGTATGCATTGCTACAGCTGCTGCAGAGCATGGGGCTCACTGTGGTGAAATACGACTATTCTTGCTCTGTGCTGAACTGAGAGAAGAACAGAGTAATCCGCACTCGGGGGAGTGAAAGCAAAACAGAGTGAAAACATGGCAGAATCAAAATTCCCCATTCATTTACCTTGAGTGGAACCAGTGTGTCCTCATTAACAGCTGACATTATTTTGCATAGCAGCAAGTAGAATAAAATGGACTAATGCAAGGGAGAAGCCAAGTACCATGAAATTATAATTCTGTGAGTCAGCTGCAGATTCGATTCCATCATGCTAAATATTAAAGCTGCTAAATGTCTCCGCACGCTGGTGTTGGCAAAACACTGTTGTTTCTTTCAAAACAGCGTCTAGCAATTGGTGGTACCTGCAGCAAAGCATTGCCCCAAGACTCTTCTTGGGACATGGGTCAGTACCTCTCCACATGTGCTCTGTATCTTGGCTGCGGAACAGCAGCTGGGGACCTGCACACCGCACAGCAGGAGGCATTTCTCCATGAGACTGATTCCAGCTTATAAGGAACCTCCCCCATGTTGACTAAAACAGTGTTCCTACAAGGCATCCTACATCCGCAGGGGCAATTTGGTGTTGGAACAAGCAAAGAACGGCAACGGTCTTCCCAGGACTCCTATGCCATGTGCCATATTTCTTTGCTCCTGCTCTTTCTCAGCCAGACAGGGCCGATGAGTAAGTTAACCTAGGGAATGGTATGTACTGTATGCCCAACCACAGTCCTCCTCTGTGCCAACACCTTTGACTGATAGAATATCTATGAGGAAGAGAGACGCAGTCATAGAGTTGATACATGTCTTTGTAAGGATACTCAGAAAGAATAGAAATTTTACAGTTTTATCTACAAAATGCCTGAGCTGGGAGAAAGTCACAAGTAGTACTTTTCTTTTTTGGGTGTGAGGAGAGAGAACAAATATTCCCTTTTGTGCTGCGTTCACAGTCCGTCTAGATTATCCTGTAGTCCCTGCCTGTTAACTTCAGCCTTGGCTATAGCACTCCCAGACCACAGTGATGGGCCAGCAAAGGGCTCGAAGACAGAAGGCAGGGGATGGACATCACCTCCCACAGCTGGTGTTAAACCCGTGCCTCATTCAGCTCCTACTGAGTCCTCTCTGCCTGCCCTTTCGAGGATACTGGGGTCCATGACTACTCTGCTACCGCTCGAGGGTAAATAGTCAGTCATCCCCAGCCCACCATGTTGGCTCCTCTCCAGAGGTCTTAAAAAGCAAGCCAGTTTGAACCATGCAAAGTTGCTGTGGGATAAATATCTTTATTCCAACTGAACACAGAGGGAAACCAAGGCACAGTGGAAACCATCATACAACATTTCTTTCAATGGAAGGCTGTTTGCCATCTGGTTACTGAAGCATGCCTTAAATTGTTCCATGGTTGACCTGGACTTGCATAAAATTCTTATAATGGTGGATTTTCAAAGTATGCTGGAACCTAGAGGCCAGAGGGAAAAGCTGAGCAGTGGCAAGGCCCAAATGGGAGCTGGAAATCTTTTAAAAGATGGGTTTTGTCTTTGAAGTGATCTTTGCAGTGAAAATGATCTTTTTTTTTTGGTCCAAACAGTTTAGAGATCTTTCACAATGCTAAGCATTTTTGAAAATGTGTCTCATACTACTTTACAGAAGTGGCATTCCCACCTTAGCTGTAAAACAACAGGGAGGATCCTCAGACCACTGGATCCTCTGGGACATCTCATCACAGTGCATGGTCTGAGAGTAGGTACCCCTTTGCTCCATACCCGTATGGACACCAGGTTATATTAAATCACAAGTATGATTTTTTTTTTACCTTAGTTGACTGCTCTTTCACATTTTAGAGTAACCTCCATTTAAAAAAAAATATATCACAAAACCTGGCACATGATCAGTTATAAGTAATTCAGAACAAATCTGCACAGTTACTTGAGAACCATTACTTTTAATAAAAAAAAAAGTACCAAAAAGAGTCTAAATGTCTGATCATATACTTTCACAGTGAGTATCTGTAACATATTTGTACTACATGTTCTCTCAAAGGCCTTTTCCAGTGTACTTTATCTTGACCTGTCACTTTTGATAATTTACTGGTTCATCCCAAGATCTTTCTTTCATCTTTTAACATATATGTGAATTTCCTGGATAAAGGCAAATCACTATTAGATCATTGTCTATCTCCACATCATGAAAGTAAATTCCTTGCCAACACTAAGCCAGCATTAGCTGTCCACAAGCCATTAATCCAAAAAGCTTAGAAAAGGTCGATTTTTTAAGCTAATAGTATGAAACCCACATAATATAACATTGGGATAGAAAGTTTAGGAAGTCTCTTTCGCAACTTAATTTAAATCCCCTGTAGACCAAAATGTCTGGATAAAGCCCACAAAGATTAAAGACACTAGAGGACCTGATTTTCTAACCCATTGCATTTTCTATCCCCGTGCAAATCCACACAAATCTTTACCTCTTTGAAGTCGCTAGCAAATCTCTTGGTCTTTTCAATAGGACTTACAACTTCACTTCTGGTAATTACATCAGCCTGCCACTGTGGAACATCACTTCTGGGAAATGTTAATAATATAAAACTAGCCATTGCCAGATCCTCTTTGTACCAAAGCCATTTAATTTAAGTAGCTTTTTCTTTTCCTTGTTGAAGACGCGAGGATGTTACAAGCTTCACAGATGCACAAATCGCTTAAGAAAGGGACAGGTTGATCCTTTTAATAAGTGTTTGAACCCTGACGATATGTTTCAGAGAGCAGATCGTGGCTAGGCAGTCAGCTCTCAGTGGATCCTCCTTCTCCATGGCTTTCCTCCACCTGATACTCTCTCTCTCTGCACGTGCCTGTCATAAGACTGTTCTGCAAATTGCTGTTATCAGCTACCTATCTCCCCCCTAGGACCCATGTTTGGGCCCCCTATGTCCACGAGGGCTTGGACATAGCCTGCCGGTCTGTGCCCTTCCCCTGGCCGGCTCAGACGCTGTCTACATCTGCCATGCTCCCGGGGATGCTTCGCCTCTCTCTGTGCACCCTGATGGCTCAGCAATAAATGGAATACAAATATGGCTGGGTAAGGGAAGTAGGTCACCTTTTATCAGCAGCCTGGGCACCCTGATAAATCTTTCCTTTGTGAACCTCTCCAAGCTAATACGTTGCAGCAGCAGGTTATGCTGGCTGAGGAGCTAATGCCTGTCCAGGGGTACTTCCCATTGCTCGCTACTCTGTGTCCACGTAATGAAAGGCCATCTTCTCATGGCAGCCTGAAGGGCAAGGAAAGGCAAACAGAAGATGAAAAATGAGCTGCAAGGAAGGGGAACACACTGTTGAGTCCCCTTGTTTTGCTGATTAAGCTTCCAGCCAAAATATTCCATTAACGGAAGCATTGTGCTTTGGGTTTTGTTTGTTTGTTTTGTTATGTTTCTCCATTTATTTAGGTACAGACACAGATGCACAAAGGAAAATCAAGCAAAACTGAACAAAATGTTTGACTAAAATTCTGGGATTTCTGGTGGATCTTGGGAAAGTTCCAATGCAAACACCGAACTCTGCGACATCAGTATCACCAAACTGTTGTCCGAGGTGGAATTCACTGTAATCCCATCACTGAAAATTGCCCAAAGGCTCTCTTCTTTAGTAACAATGTGCCTTCCTCTTTAAAATGGCACGTTTTTATGGCCTGGCAGGTTACTAAAGCAAAAAGCTTCTTGTGCGCTGCAGGCTGCTGTTACTATTGCTGTTGCCATTTCTCTTCTCTATGGGGGAACTGTTGACAGAGCAGATGATAAGTCAAAGCCCAAGTGATGATCTGGGTGTTGACAGATAAGATCAACAGGTTTGTTGTCTCAACCCAGGCGCTGTTTATCCAGTACAATGGTGGGCTAATTTCACTGGCACTGGCTCTATGCTAATGCCCTGCCATAAAGGAGTTATTATAAATCCACCTAAAAGCCGGCGCTGCTCCTCCCTTTCCCCTCTCCCTCCCACCATTCCTCCGGCTCCCCGCCAGGTAAATGTCAGCTGAAATGCCAGATGCAGAGGTTGCAGGCTCCATGGTTTGTTTAGACCTATGTGGATTTGCTCGGAGTATTAAAATGATGCCAGTCTGCTATTGTGTCGGCTGCAGGTACTGCTCACTGAACAAGAATCTCTTTGCGAGATTTAAGGCATATCACTCCCTAGGCATCAGGAAAAGCATACGGTGATAAACTAGTATAATTTGAGGCTGGAATTACTCTCAATTACATATTAAATCCTGTGTTATTCCAACACCTTTGATGACTTTATAGTGGATGGAGGCTTGTGCTGCTGAAGGTAAAATTTAGCCTGTTTTCTTCTCTTTAATCACAAACACAATCTTTTGGGAACAGCAGATCATTTGCATGTCTGCGTGACAAAGAATTATTACACAGAAGAGATAATTAAAAGCATCGCTTCATAGTTCTTGTTTGAGTCACTTAATTAGTTTTGTTCCCAGGTGATAAATGAGGGCTTTGCCAGGAAGGAAACAGTGTTTTCTTACTCGTCACCAGAAAGCATTTGCTGAATTATATTCAAATCTCTTACTACTATCTTCTTTGACAAGTGCTTGTAATTTCTTTACTTCTCCAAAAGATATCTCCCTGAAATCATCAGCGCGAGATAAGGTCTATTCCTCAAGTGCCTCCCTCACACCTCTCCATTCATCACATTGCTTTGAGATTTATGCCCTTGGCGATAATCCCAGAAAGATGCTCACTTCTTAATCTCAGCATCAGAAATATGTCTGAAGCAACGTCCAATCCCATCAGTGGTGACATCGATTAGGAAGTAGCTGCTGGAAAGTGATGAATATGTAGAGGTACTTTCTGTAACGATTGCAAATCATAATTAGAGCTGAATGGAAAATATAAGTAGCTTGCCGAGAAGATGAATTTGCATTTTCTTAATGAATTCCCTCTGATGGTATCTATACTTCTTTCTAATGTTTGTGTTGCACAAACACCTGAGTTATAAGGATTTTTTTACCCACACAAGCCTAGGCTTGGTGAACCAGACTCAGCATTGCTCCTAATGTCCAAAGAGGTTGAAGGGGAGGTGGGAAAAGCATCTGCCCGTCCGTGATCAACCTTGCTGGAGGGGACTGGGCTTCCAGCCACAGCGGTAGCAAGTGCCAGCTCCAGAAAAGGTACAGCAGTGAGTTACATATAATCTACCAGGCTTTAGGGCTCCTCTAAAGTACAGGGGACAATCATCTATCTGGGTGACCGACCTAACAGGTGAGATGCAGCTCTCCTGCATTAGCTCCTGGGTCCATCCTTGTGAACTTCATGCTGAGCAGAGCAGCCTGATTTTTTGGTCATATGGGAATTATGTCCTTTAACTTGTGCCGTCCTGGTTTAGATTCTGTGAGGCATAATCGTTTTAAACTCCTAGGATAAGACGTAATGAATGCTTGATACCCCCTGGTTATCATTAATGTTTGCTATTTTATTGATGGAATTATTTTGCTATAACTTCTCCTAAGCCATTTCCCCTCCTTTTATGAAAAAAATGGAGGTTGAGTCTGCCTATGCTAAAAATTGTAACGGTCAGCTGTCTCCTTTTTTTGTTAATAAACATTACTAACTGGAAACTTAAACTTTTTTTATTTATCAGACTGAGTCAGAACTTTAAAGCAGAAACTAGCTTTGAAGTGGGGCCCAAAGTAAGAAAAAAAACACAGCAAAACCTTTAATGTTTTATCTGCAGGTTTGCTGACCAAATCCATCTGCTTTATTTGACAACTGATAAAGACTGGCAGGTGCTCTAATGAGCCGGCTTTGGCTGCACTTGCAGATCATCCTTTTGAAACCTGCAGCGATGTCGTTCTCCAAATAGCTGAAAGACATGATTGACCTCAATGTCAAATGTCTCAGTGGATGTGTGCATGACCATTCTTGCGAGTATGTGTAAAACACCCTCCCGCACCCCCCTTGCTGCAGCTCCCTGACCCCTGCTCCTGTTTGCCCTACACACATGCACGTCCTGCCTCTGTATTTTGTTTTTTCCCTCTTCCATTTTGAGTCCGGTCTTTCTTGCGACAGGAATTCATCGGTAACAGTCCACATCTGAAGGAAAACTTGCAAAATGCCCCGTGTCACCCCCGGGCCTGTGCTGCAAGGGGAGAAAGGAGCTGGCCAGTGCCCTGGTCTCTGGGTGCTGTTCTTATTTAGGCAACAGAACTTTATCATTAAAAAAGCAAGATTTATGGGAAGAGGTCGCATAAAATCACAGATCCCCAAGAATAACTGAAGTTGGAAGGGACCTCTGAAGGTCATCTGCTCTATCCCTTGCTCAGAGCAGGCCCAGTTTCAAAGTTAGCATCTTCATTATCAATATGGTCTGAGACCAACTCATGCACCTTCATCTCTGCTTTGTAAGTACCAGCTGGGAATATCTTTTCTTTCTCATAGTCTAAGTGGACAGCATAATCAGGTTAAAATTAGAGCAATCGTTCCCAACTTGTATCTAGCTTTTCAGTTTCTTCTATTTTTGACTTGAAGAAGGACTTCTGTACCCAGAACGCAAACGCTTGTTTGCTTTTTCAGCTATATCAGCTAGTCTGATAAAAATATTACCTCCTCCTGCAAATCTTGCTGGTATTCTTAGACTCTCCCAGCAAGAACATTATCTTCAGTGACAGTTTCACTGACTCAACAGTGACCAGAGAATTTTTGTCCCTGAGATTACATACATTTTATCTCAGACAAACTGCTGAAGCTGTTATTGGAATAAGCAGACTAATCCAAGATTCTGCAATGCTATCTGAAGGCTTAAATGGTACAGAAATTGAAAGAGAAACTGAAGTAAAATGGCCAGTGCAAAAACAGTCATTCTTTGTTTTGAACGTAGTTGAAATTCATTTGCCTCAGTTATCCAGCCCTTTTTTTGATGGGGTAATAAAATTTCACACTTTTTTTGCTGCTAAAGTTGACAACATGTTTGGTTTGCCATCACAAGTGAAAAGGGGAAAAAATTAGGAGAGCAGACTAAAAGACACAGGGTTGGGCAGAGATGTCAGTGGTAAGATGTGCTTTGCCTAAAGTTCACTTATCTTAATTATGGTAAATGATTAAAGGACATGACTTCATTCTAATCCCTATACTGACAGTTTCCTCTTGAAAGTAAAAGCTAAACAGCTGACACAAGAGCAATGCAATTATCTTTGAATTAGTCTTCACAACCAGAAATAAAATAGGAAAACCTTGACAGTTGTTAATTTTTACTGGGAATATTACGGGAAGCCTGGAGTAGACATTTTGCTGTAGTCCTGCTGTTCCTGACATGACCAGGCACACACACCAAATTTTTCACTGTAGTATAATCTTGCTGTGTTGAATCAAGGCAGAAACTTAAAAAAGCTCCAACCATATTACCCTGAGCAATCCTTGACCCTCGCAATTACATTTTCAAATGCTTGGGGAAAGAAAAAAAAATTAGGATGAGCTGTTCAGGCTGCCCTGAAAGGAATGCAGATTCCATCAGTGTCCATTTGCATCACTCAGTGGAAATGACCCCAAAAAAATGTTCTCAGAATTAATTGCTCAAGCTTCACTTACTGGATTAACCATACTTCTTCCTGGTGCCATGTTACTATTGGTTATGATTTAGACCAGTGGATCCATTCATCATGGACACAGTCCATCCTCCAAGGAATTCACAGTGTGACCACAAGACAGATAGAGGACAGGAGAAAGGACCTGTTATTGGCATTTATAGACGGGGATGCGAGGCACAGAGGGGGGTTAATATCTCAAGGGGCAGCTTGTGATGGACTGGAAAAGGCACATAATTAAACAGGCTTGTGTCACGAAAGGAGAATATGATAGGGCAGAAATTCCAACCTCTAGAGCTCTGTCCTGTGCCTCGCACTGGGAGGAGCTGAAGAAGCATCTCTGCTCCTCCAGAGAAGCTGGTGCACTGGGCAAAGTTACTTCTCAGCCGCAGACCTTCGCTCAAGACAATACCTCTTGAAATATCCCGTCACAAAAGCACAGACACCAGCAAGGAAAATGTTAGCAGGCAACCTGCAAGTTCATGGGAGGATTGTCAAATGGGGTTTTATTGCCTGGGCCACCGGGTACCCCCCTGCTTCATGGTGACGGTTCCCTGTAGCCTCTCTTCCTTCCTCTCCTTTTTGCCCTACCTCCTCCCAACAAATGCTGATAGGGAGGCTTAGACTGAAGAAACAGGAAAGGAATTGTTATTTGCCAGAATAATTCTAGACAATTTAGTGAGTTGCCTCTTGGACATTAGAGTTCATAATTTGAAATGCTGAGGGACAAGTAAGAGCAAGCAGGGGAATGGAATTTCTCCCCCTAGTTTCCCCTCCCAAATATTAAATATAAATATGCCAAATAGGTGGAAAACTTATAATGCAAGCACAGTTACAATCCTGAAGGACAAGGGAAAACAAAATACATTGCTGTTCCTGGAAAACTTATGTCTGAGGGCTGGCCACATAACTGTAACAACTTCCACTAAGCCATTTGAGCAGTCACACTGAATGTCTAGAAAATTCATCAGCTGTAAGGAGAGGAGCAGTCCTATCCAGGAGAAATAATTCACCTCAGGCAAACAAAGCAACTAATGTGGAAATGAGTGGCTGAAATCCCACTACAATAAAAGTGTGATTATAATGCTATGGCTTTAAGATCTGTGAATATGATCATAGACTGTATTTGTCCAAACAATGGCTGTGTTCTTCCCTTCAGGTTTTGACTTAAAAATCTGCCGCAGGCCATTACTGTTTCGTGGTTAAAATACTCCAACAATAATCGCTTGCTGTGAGCAGGAGGCACAAGGCACAGCCACCACCGTTTTGCAGCACTTTGAGCAAATGCAGCATGGGCTGCGGGATCTCAGCGCAGATCCCACGGACGGTCCTGACCTAGGAGTAAAAAGAAGCTGTTGTCTGTAGTGGGTTGAGCACTGCACATTTCTCAACTGCACACAGGGTACCATGAAAAGGGTTACTAATCGGAGTCATATAAGGTTAGTACGTCAGACGTATGTGGAAACAGCAGTATGCTCATGTCCAAAGTATTCCCCTAACTGAGTACTTCCTATAGATTTCTGCTACAGAGACTTACTCACACCTCTAACCGAGAGCATATGGGATGTCCCACTGAATTGAGAGGATGGATCATAAGACTTATGTGTTGACAAGGTCAGAGACCATTGTTTGGTTTCTAAGCAAAATCTTCAGCAAAGGCGAATGAAATAAAAGGGACAGAAGTATATGCAGATGCAGGGTGAGGAGGTAAATCCTTCCATAGATCACAAAAGATCTTGTAACCATACCTTTTGGAATACATGTAGAACCTGAGGGTGCAAGGATCATATATTTGAAACTCAGCTAGCAGATGAGGCCTGACATACAACCAGATTTCCCTTATACACCCCATAGCCTACCAAATTTGCAACACCCAGGGGTGTGTATCTCAGTAGTTCAGGCATTTGAGGTTCTTGCCATCTCTGCCCCAAATAGACTTAACCTCCATAATTACCACACATTCGCTAGAAGTATTGAGATTGTTTTAACCTTTAGTTTAGGTCTGCATTTCTCCTGTGTCCGGTCTTTTGCAATTCAGAGAGAGCAGCAGCTGCAGCCCTAGAGAAACCATCTTGTAGCTTCCTGGTTTGGTTTTGAAGAATACAGCTTGACATATCAAAGCAATGCTAGAGCATGAAATGAAATACGGGAGAAGCCCTCACAAAATTATTTTTCGAATATTGGCTGGGCTTTGCTGCTGGTTTTTGGGTTTGTGTTTTTTTAAGTAAAAAAGTTTGGTTTTGACAAGCATGCTCCATCAGACAACAGAGGGCTTATAATGTAAAATGGACCCACTAAATCACATAAAATGGACCCATTAAATCTGCCAGTGGGGATTGAAATATGCACTTACTGTAATACATATTAATTTTCGGAAGTTCAGTTGCTACAAGTAGCAGAGCTCATCAGATGCTGCATGGAAAGCTACGCAGGTCTGGGTGACAGAGCCTGCAAGTTTAGCCACAGGGTCTGGGGATTCCTCAGGCAAAGCCATCAGCTCTTGCAGTCTTCCCAAACAGAGCAGCTGCAAGAGAAAAGGAGCCCATGTTTTCTCGGAGACAGACTCATGCCTACCTAGCAGCTCTGGATTTCCTTGTTTTCCACCTCTCTTCCCTGTTTAACTTTTCCTTTAAAAATGAAGCAAGCTGAACATCAGGAAAAATCAACCCTTGTGGTCCATGACTAGGCTTAAAATGTAAGAGCTGCGTATAAGGATGAGGGATTTCCCTTCTGTTCTGGTGTGGACCAGCTGGGGATTCCTTTAACAAGCCTGGCCACCGTGAGCCGCTGCCCCTTGGCCCTGTTACGGCATCCTATTGACCTACATCTCCTGGTCCCTACTTAAGTAAAAGCAGTACTGTACCTTCCCACACATAGACCTCAGATCCTCTTCCCCTCTCTTAGAGCGGCTACTTTTGAAAAGAAAGACTGCAACCACTCAGGCAAATTCAGAACAAGGGGGAAGGGAAAAATTAGGGGTAGAGTGGCTATCGTGGGGCAGGAGGCAGGCTTGGGGGATATCCTCAGACAGGAGACAGACAAATTCAATTATGTGACAGACATAAGCCTGCCACGGAGGTCATGCACAGAGGTTAATGAAATAAATGACAGGGGAGGGCCTTTGCTGGTAGAGGTCTGTAGGTGAAGCATCGAGTACCAGCCCTCTCCCAGCTCAGGGCACTGGTGCTCCACTATCCTGGGGTCCCTCGAGCAAGGCATGGTGGTGACCCCCAGATGCTGCCAGGGTTTGTCTCCTCACTGGACCCTGGGGTGGGGAGAGAGCCAGCAACGCCTCGTGCTCAGCACAAGTCTGTACCCCCATCCTCCGAGCCGCTCCGTTAATGAAAACTGAGAGCAAAACGCCTACATTTGTAACAGGGCATTTTGATTTGCTTTGGCACTAGTGGTAGCGGCGTACAAGTTTTTTCTTAGAAACACGTATGCGTGGTCTTTGTGACCAATCCTGTCCCATGTGCATCAGTCCTGAGAAATTAATGCAGGAGGATCAGTGGAAGCAGTCTAACTTTTCAAACCTGAGTCTATCTGCAGGCAAGGTTCACAGAGGTTGGGGCTCCACATCGTAACTGTCCAATAAACCAGCCTAGAAGATCCTATCACAGGTTTTGACTGAGGTTTATTTCATACCTAGGCACTTTTATCCTGACATATAAAATGGTCCTGAAGGAAGAAAACAATGACTAAGCACAGACTTCCACAGGAAGAGATGCCCAGATCTTTATGCAAAAGCTGCAGCTTATTTTTTTCTTTTTTAAAAGTACCTTCAAGTCAGAACAACAAAGTTGTTCCCCACACTGATTCAGACTTTAAATGCTCACCTGGTGATGACTGCAATGCCACAACTGACCCTACTAAATAAAGGGACTTTATTTAATGGGGCCCTCAATACATACTGTACTGTGTCCTCAAATAACAGAACTGTTTTACCAGCCTCTTGTTAGCTAGCCTCATTTTTCATCTAAAGATGGCAGTGTACTAAACCTCACGTCTCTTAAGTTGGTAAGATACTCTTCTATTTTATATAAAACCTGTGTTTTGGGAGAATTACGTTCGACAACTCAGCTGCAGCTCATGAGCAAGAAAATGATATATTGCGTAAACCTTCATCTGAACAAATTGGCAAACCAAATAAACCTACTTCTCTTTAATTGAATAAGCAAACTGCAGAAAGAAGGTAGCAGTGATAATAGGGTAAAGGTGGCAGAAGGAGAGGTGCCTGCTAAATAATACCTTGTCAACCAAAGGAGACCTGTGAGTGACTGTATTCAAGCTAGGAGAATCAGATGTACATGTTTGCACACATATATGGAGGAGTAAGGTGAACAGTGGTGAGGTCCGTTTACTTTGATGTCTACTGGAACCCCGAGTAAGAAGCAAAACAAACAGGAGATGCAAATCTGAATTTTTATACTCCAAAATAACCTGTTACTATAGGATTTGAGCCTCCTGCGGTGTAATTCTGCCTGTAATTACATAGGAACGGCATTTGTGGTAGCGTCAGGACAAATATTACCTGCATTAGGTTTTGAACAAACACGAGTCGAGAAGTGTAGGTGTTCTCCAGCTTACCCGGTCCACGTACCACCAGTTAATTGACTTTATTGGGTGCTATGGGCACCCAGCGCTTTGGAAAAGTCGTGTTTGGAATGCCCTCTAGTGGCTCCCGCCGCGGCAGGTCTGCTTGCTCGGGAACCCTTCGTGGTCCCAGGGCTGCCAAGGTGGCACGGTTGGCAAGGGGCACTGCCGGGGGACCCACCTCGCCGAAGGCACGGAGACGGTCTCGGGCTCGCTTGTCGTGATTTTTAATAATTCGTTTAATGGTTGTAGCCATTAACTTTTTGGGAATCTGATTTGTCATAGAGGAGCATAAACTCTCTCACTGTCTCCTGGAGGGAGGAGAGAGGAGACGGGGAAATACTATGGGCTGCGTTTGAATACATCCAGCCGTGGTATTTACTCCTACACCCCCTTATGTCATTTGCCTCTCGGCAATTCTCTTTGGATTTTGTACAGCTCCAATTTAAAGCTTATGCCAGCAAATTAGCGTTTCTGGGGCAAGAAACATTCTCAGCAAAAATTGCTTCTCTCTGGGTTGCACTTGTGTGCAAAAGCAGACCCAACCTGGCTTCGTGTTACACGCTGGGCGTCTTTTACCGCACCGAGAAACCAAGCTACCTGGGGGAGCTGTGCTCAAAACCTGTACACAGGCACAGTCCTCGAAGCTTTTCAGAGCTGGCCTTGTCAACTCCTTCCAGCAGCAGATGCAAAATTAGTCTATATGTTTTAATAATTAACAGCAGCGATAAAAGTCTACAAGGTATCTCTAAGTTAATGTAAGACCTCGTCTGCTTAAATAAAGTTTGTAAACTAGACCTCTGTTTTTCCATCTGCTTTTTGATCTGACGCCTATCTTAATATAGTAGTCAGCAACAAGCAGGAGGGTGTGTTAACATGTTCCATTTGTTAGCATTGCTACAGGCGAGAAAATACTTGAACTTTGAGAAAAGAAGCAAAACGAAAACAATAGAGTAAGATCAAAGTGAAATCTCTGATGATTTTTCTTTTACAGTGAGTTTCCTTCTTTTCCTCCTCATATTTTCTGAGATGTTTCTGCTCTTGGAGGTCACCCTTAGCTATTTTTTGGAGAAAGATTACATGGAAACATTGATACAAGCATTAAAGAGATCCCAAAAAGGAGTTAATGTAGGACCAGATCCGAGGACAAAATTTCTGCTTCAATCAACACCAACCATTCCACTGCACTTGTTTTGCAAATGGGAGCTCCAGCTGTGAAGCCAGTGCTGCAGAAGCAGGTCTGCAGGTAAGGCATGTAAAACATCCACAATACGGACTGAAGAGGAGAGCTTCGCTGAGGGTTCGGCTCTTTCTTCTTTCAGATACAATGTGGCAACACAAACAAATCAAAGTTCGAAGGACAGATCACTTCCCAGCTGTGCCTGCCCCTTACCAAAGTGGATTAATCCAGCAAAGCACCAATTTCCACTAAAGCCTGTTGTTACATGCATCTGGAGTGAGTGTGTAATCTTCCTGAAACTGAGTCCACAGGTGGAAGTGGTCACCAAATGAGTGGGCCCTAAGTGAGTACCACACACTAGCCATCAATGGTCCATCTTGATTTTGTTGGAAAAATGGAACCAGTAAAGTAAATGTTATAATTATGTACAAAATTTTAAGGTAGAAGAAATTGGTGGTACTTTTAGCTGGGATGCTGGATTGGCAATAGGAAATCAGAGTTCTTTTTTCTCTGCTAGTCATCTGACACAAAGGCAAGTCATTCTACCGCTGTGCATCGGACAGGAGTCCTGTTCTAAAAATGCATATAATGAAACTGTCTCCTGGAAAGGGCATGGAAATCTGCTGAGGGGGAGGGCAGTACCTAAATGCTAAAGGATAGTATGATAACACAGTAGGTAATATGAGTGCAGGACTTCAGCTGATGTCCTGGGAAACACAAAACATGCTACTGGTCTCAGGTTTCTGATCAAAGCATTTTGATGGCTAAATATCAAACACTCAAAGTGCACACAAGTACTTTCAAATGAGCTGCAGCCTGACAAGATACAAAGCAAATAACTGCAGTAAAATTCAGAGAAGAAATACATTACAGAATCCAACAATCTGGTCAAACTACTCCAGAAGAGAACAAGGTAAAAATCAATTAAGTAGGCTGTTAATTACCAGGTGCATGTTTAACTTCAGCTGCAAAACAATGACTACAGAGTAGCAAATGTAGCTCATGTGTGGGTCTTGAGCAGCACCCAGCTCAGGTGATTCACATCATGCTATGCTCTATTAAGTCTTCAGATAAGTATGGCTGTTGGTAAGAGATCAACCAGTAGAGTTTGTGGAGAGCAGCCTTGCCTGGAAAATTTGAGCTGGGTGGCCCTTGGTGGAGCTTGTTAGAAGCAACTCTTACTCGCTTGGCTCTCTGATGGGTTGTGCGCTGCAACTCTCAGGTATATGAAAGCCTTGCTATGGTTTCTGAAGGATCAGAAAGGTTGGTAGTGTGATTCTGTTGACCAGAGGGTGTTAGTTGATATAGGCTGTGGTGGAGGAGGTGGTGTTACTATTCTTGTGCTATGGATGGAAACCTGAGTCTTGAGGGGATGTATCCAAGAATGGGTGCTCCAGAGATGGGAATTATTCTGGTCCTCCACTAATGGAAGTGACTACTGGAAACCTTCTACGTGGCATGGCTCTCTTTGTGGTTTCACCTGCATGTCCACAGTCCTGCATCTGCATGTTGGAGCTGCTGACCACAGTCAGCTCTGTTTTACAGAGAACTGATCCAGTTACTTGACTCCTTCAAAGCTGAAAACACAGGTTTTTCTTGAGCAAAGTTGTGAGTTCTGTGTGCTTTGGGGACTACAAGAGACCCCTAAGATGCAGGAACTAGGTAGCTTAAACCTATATCCTTTCCTACTTTCTTTAGCCATTTCCTCTGGTTCACTTGTATTTAGATTAGCTTTGGGATTTTTTTCCCTATTGCTTATGTGTTTGACTAATATGTATTGCAAGGCAAAGCTGTTTCACTCAGCTACAACTTTAAAATCCCCCCAATATTCCATCATGTAGTCAATCTCAAAGTTGTCTTCTAGAATCTCATTATCTCCCCACCTATCATGGTGAGATTTTGATTCCCTTGTTAAAATCTAGTTTGCTAGTAACTGCCATCTGTTTAACTTTTACAACTTCTTGTTCAGATATGCTTTATTTCAGTGTTCATTTTAATTGCAGTCTGAGGTTACCTGACAATCGTTGCTTGACGTGTCCTGGCACCTACACAAAGGCCCCACCTAGGTCTAAGGTATGAGAGAAAATAAAGTATAACCTGATTCCATTGCGATGGGCTCATGTGAAAATGGTACCACTGCCATTTTGCAAGCTTTGGCAAAACCTGAGCTATGTGAAGGGGAAAGTCAGGTCTTTTGCCCTTTTTTTGCAACAATATAGGGAAAAGACTTGAGATATAGAGATAGGGAGAGCATTATGCTATATTACAAGGTCTGTTCCCTTTATCACTCCCAAAGAGAAACCTATATTCTAATTTTTGGGTACCTAAAGTCATTTCAAAATGAAGAATAAACTGATAAATCAGCTTCACATAGAGTTTTGACTGCAACTGTATTCTGTAGCAGACGGGCAGCCTAGAGGCTCCATTTTGCAGAGTCTTTTCCTTCAATTCTAGTGAATGCCAGGTTTCCCTTGCCCAGGTTCAACACCTGCTGGTGTTACCTGCTGCCAACAAACTGAGTTAATCTCAGAGTAAACCACCCTCCTACAAGGCTGCCTCTGTTCCTTGGAGCCTCAGTAGAAGATTCCCCTGGTTCTCAGAAAATCCAAAATCTCTCTTCTCTCATGTACCAAATCATAATAAAGAAAAAGTAGGCATACTGTACTGAAAACACTAGGTGTTGCAAACAGTATCTTGTCTCTTTAATGCAGCTTGAGGTGTCATTTGTCTCTTAGTCTCTCAGCCCTTAAAACACCACTTTGTTGCATTTTCAAGCTTTGTGCCTCACTGTGAAGGCAAGACATCAACACTTTGTTTTGAAGTGCGATTAGCACTTTGAAAATAACACCTGACTCCAAGTTTTTATGAAAAGTAAGTCCACAAGCATTGTGTAACTTCATAGGATCATTACAGCCAGCGAGACTGGCTGCTTGTAACACAGTCGAAATATCTCCAAGTGCAATAAGGGCCCTTCAAATCTACCCACTGCTAACCTGTGGGTAGTTTTCATGCTTTTTTGCATTGTGTGCTGGGTAGAAGAAAGAGAAAGTTTAGGAAATGTTATTGCTTCATGCAATATCTTAATACACATCTACCACCCACTGTGCATATCTAATGCGCTATCTACCACGTAGTAGAGCCTGATATTGCACCATAACAAAATTTAACAGCAGTTTGGAAGAAGAAAAATAACTTCTTATCTCATGAGCAGGCCTAAGTCTCTCCCTTCTCTCTGTCAGGCAGATCCACTGAAGTCCTACTTGCCCTGCCAGGTCTGAGTGTTCACTGTTTGTTGATTTATATTTGTGACTATTAGACTGATCCATTCTGATATGTTTTGCATTGTCTTTGAAAAGCTAAGGCTTTGTTTTCCTCAAGTTGCTTGCATTCCCTAGATCTCAACTGATTTCAGCAGAACAGCATCTGTATGGCTGCAAAGATGTTGTATACAACTGGCAGAAATGAAATTAGGCTGTGCAAACTAACCTTTGTGCTGTTAGGTTTACTGTTTATGCTTACAGTTGCCCTGATAAACCATAGGTGTCAGTTGTTCCAAAATAAGCATAATACTTTGCTCCAGGTAGCAACTTGATGTAAAAGTCTTGGCAAGTGATTAGTTAATAATATCACTTAATATGCTTCAGTAATTTAAATATTGTCAGCAGCTGAAAAAGTGCCTATTGCAAAGTAGCTGCTCTAAGGATGCTTAATCTCTTTGTAAAGTGCTTTTGAGATCTACTGATGAAAGTTAGGTGGTATTACTATTATTATTGTTGTTGTGTCATAAAATCTGGGCGTATACTACAAAATATTTTCTATGAGTACTCATTTGAATTTGGATTTTAAACAGACTGTTCTAGCCAGCCTGTATTTCTTTCAAGCTTGCTTTCACAAATTTGCTGGCTGGTAAGCTTACAAGGCATACATTTTAAGTCTGAATTCTGCAAGCATTTGCTTTGTAAGTCTGATAGTTGAGATAGATGACTGTTGCGCAACCAGAAAACACCAATGCCTTGCAAAGTGTGACAGAGCAGGGGAAGATCGGTCTTTATACAGTGATGTAGTAGCTGACAAACTGAGGTGGATAAACCAATCTGTTGAGCTTTCCAGTCAGAAGCCAACCCAAGAATCTCTCCTAGGTTAAAGGTGGGCAAGCTCTGCTTGCCAATATTTGTTAGATTGCCCCACCGATGGGCCATGGCTGTTGTCCTTGCTTGAGCAGAGATGCTATGACTGTGAAAGAGGATCCCTGTCTGCTCAGTGAAGCATTTAAAGTCCTGCACATGCCAACAGAGTAAAACATCATAATTAATCACATTTTTCAAGTCTTTTGCTCTTCAGGCAACAGAGTCTGTGTGGAGAAACCACAAGGGCTTGGTCAGATCCAAATAGCTGTTTACTGAATATACACAAATGTAGGAGGCTAGAAACCCGCACCGATGAGCTGGCTGGTTTCTGGCACCTTCAACAACAGAGAGCTGCAGAGGGCCCAACCAGCCATTTAAAGGCAGAGTACCTGAGTAAGAATGTTATGTATGGGTTTTTAGTGGTGTTTTTGAAACCCATAGCAATAGGACACCAACATAATTTAGTCCCATTTTGAAGCTCCCTTGTGTTTCCAGAATGATACAAATCAGCTACCTTGTGTGCACCCAGAGGGTCTGACTTCTAGTTTTCACTAGAAATGGTTGCTCTGCTCTTGTCCAATAATACAGGTCTGCCACGGAAGACCCTGACTGTGCCCTCTTGGGCAAACTCTGCCTTACCCTTGTAATTTTTATTACCCTGACCTGAACAGCTCTAAATGGGCAAGGATACTGTGGGGGAAAATAGGGGACACTGTATTAGGTATGGGTGGTTGTGTGCAGGTACCACTTCATGGCTGGATCCAGGAGTGGGTCTCTGAGATTGCTGAGACAGGACGTCACTGATGGGTGAGCCTTCAGCTCTGCTTTTAGTGATATTCTGGTATGAACAACCGATCAATATCCATGCACTATAACAATATATACAGTAACAGAACACAGATACTGTAATTGCAGCACTTGAGTTGTCCCAGTTGCCCTATAGTGCTGTGCTATCTGGGAAGGCACTGCATGTTAAGGAAGCTGCATGTGAGGCGATTGGGAGCAACAACCGAACCTCAGCAGAAGAATCGCCTCAGTGGTGCTGCAGGTACAGGGTTGCTTTCTCATCGCTTCATGTTGTCCCTGAAGACGAGCGAGCATTTTCCAGGGGTTTATGGTGAATGTGTGGAGGAGAGCATGGAAATGCGCAGGGTGCAAAACTGAATCTATGTATGTCTGTGACTTGCATAAGGCCATGTTGACCTGCTAAGCTTTGCTGTGGGGATGCACGTGCTCACAGGATTCAACCCCTTCTCTGTGCAAAGCAGCCCAGCAAAGTAGCTGATGCCCAAGTGAGGACCAGTTGGCCTTGGGCTTACCAGCTCCCCACACAGAGCAGCCCAGCAATCCTCTGCAGTCTGGCTGAAGGGTAGTGCGAGGAAGAGGCTGGGGTTGCACTGAGCAACACTTCCCTGAGGAAGGCTCCGGTTACCCACCGTGACGTGTCTCTAATGATGGCTGGAGGGTGAAAGTGTCCATAGCCCATACCCCACCCTGAGAATTCCCCCTGCCTCCCGGGCTCTCCCCTTTCTGTCCACACAGGATTCTGGAGCCTCCTGGTAATGAAAAGTCAAGGTCTATCAAGTCAAAATGAGAACAACAAAGCAAAGAGGATGCCTCAGAGCTTACTCTCCTCTCCATGGCTCTTCTGGGCTGTGGCTGACTGTGTGAAAGAGCCTCACTCAGTTCCAGGGAAACAAAGGCTGTTTATGCGAGGGGAGGAAAAAAAATGTGCGAGTAAAGGATTAAAGATTTAATAGTCATAAAGGAAAAAATGCTCTGTAATGAAGTATCAACACCAATTGACTAGTTTCTGCTGTTCTGACAATTGCCAGGTGTTCTGCAGTAGCACGATCTGCACCTGCCTGTGTTGTTTCGGCAGCACGGAGGTGCTCTCCTCCCCACCGAGCAGCCTCTTGCCTTGCGAATCTCCCCTGAGAAGGGTGGGAGCAGTTCGTGTTTGGTATGTTGTCATGGAACCAGAAACCCCTTTGGGCAGATAGTTGTCATATTTGCCTGTTCGGACAAACGAGGGAGCGTTCCTCGGCAGCTTTTTGCCGGGGAGCCGGCGGCAGTCTGGGGGTGTGCGAGGCTGCGCGGGGATCTGCCTGGGGGTCCCCCCCGTGCCCGTGCCGCGCTCCCCAGTGCCAGGGGCTCAGCGGACCTGGAGCTGGGCCAGCTCCCCGAAGACCTGTGCTCGCTTGCCGTACCTTGGCCTGGTCTAATCTCTCCCGCAGGAAGCAGCACGCTCCTTCCGAGGTCAGCGTGCGTGCCGAGCTCGTGGGGGGAGCGGGCGCGCAGACTTTGGCTCGCCGGTCTCCTTGGCAGGGAGGGGTCGCGGTGGGTGCGGGGTCTTGCTGCGAGTGCTGCTGGCTGGGCTTTAGGAGTGACTGTGGCTCGAGTTCAGGAGCGTATTTGTCTCTGAATGTCCCTCATGTTCAGAGAATTCATCTTTTAACTTGAGTATCCTTTCCTTCTGGCACTGACTTTGGTCTACCAGACTCTAAGCACTTCTGACACGCTTTTCATAGAGCTTTCACCCTTCTATCCCTGATTCTGTTAAATAGCCCATCAGCTCTGTGTGCTCCAAGGTGCTGGTCAGTGTTGGGACGTGGATAAGAAAGAATGAGGAAAGCAGCCGATCCCGAGTCTGGGTTTGGTCGTTTGTATAGCTATAATAGTCCTGTCTTCTGGCAAATTTCGTCATCCAACTCATCTTTCCTCGTGCCTAATCTCCTGCTCCAAACCTGATGCTTTCCCCGAGCATGGTACACCCCCTGTATTTCAGTATGCTGACACCCATACGTACTGTACTACTAAAGGCTGGAGGAAGAAGCTGTCGTTACTAATATACTTTAAGTCACTGTTCCTAGAAGCTGAGGGTGAGGTCAGACAGCAGAGCGAGGCCAACTTCGTGCCTTGCTGCCAGTGCAGGGGTTAAACCACGACAAGGTTCTCTCTCTCCATCCCTCCCCTGCCCAGCAATGCCGTTTCACTCCTTCCCTGCCCCAGCCCTGGCGTGTGTCTGTTTGCACAGACTTATTCAGCCCACTAGACTGGCTGTGGGTTGTTTTCCCTCCCCTCCCTGGGTTAGTTTCCTGCTGGATTACTGGCTTGAATTGGTTTATCTGCCCATCAGCTGCGCACCAGTGCCAGCAGGAGGGAGCAGGGAGAGGAGATGGGCTGGGGTGGATGCCCTCTCCTGCGGCGTCTGCGAGCCTCAGTATCAGCCCAGCCCTATCATCTCACCACACCCTCAGACAGAAAACTGAAGGACACTTCAGCTATTCCCAAGATAGATGTCTAGATAGATAATAACAATAGACAATAAGAGCTGTGTACTGCACACAAGCGTTTTTGGCAGATAACAGCAATTCGGATATTGGAGTCTGAAGAGCAATGCTAGGTCTAGCTGTAACTGCAAACCCACCAACACAAAGGCACGCATATCTAAGTGCCTTTTTTTTTTTTCTCCCCTTTGCTTTCTGTTGCACTTTACCTGGATGAATAGAGACTTGTCTGAATTAATTGCATTCTATTACCATAAAGGTGGTGACTTTGTAACTGCTGCTAATTACACTTCAGAAATATGCTACTGAAAGATTGGCACATCTGTTACAATTACTGCTCCTCCCATCATTACATTTCAAAAATACATGTGTATATATTCAAATTTGGTTTTGAAATCAGATTAATCTGGTGTGTTCTTGAGTCTTGGCCCTGAATTCAGAAAGATGCACATGTTCTGAGATGTATTTTTAAGGAATAAGCTTTCCTATTAAAAATTCAGCTTATCCTTTTGCTCTTCTCCTTCCTCACTGAGCTAGACCAAATCTAGACTTTCAAAGGTGCAGGTTTAAGCAAGCTTCAACTGAACTTCTGTAAGTGAATGCAGCAGTAAATGGGATTATG
Source organism: Aquila chrysaetos chrysaetos (assembly GCF_900496995.4). NCBI lineage: Eukaryota > Metazoa > Chordata > Aves > Accipitriformes > Accipitridae > Aquila > Aquila chrysaetos. Next base: position 19,008,863 of record NC_044021.1, read on the forward strand.
GTTGCAAAAGAACCTAAGTCTGCCTAGGTTTTTAGAAACACTAAAACTTCCACCAAAGTGGCCAGTTCCTACGAAGTTGTGTGAACTGCGGTGACTTTTTGAGAGTCTGTAAAAATTGGAGCCTCTTTAATACTTGCATTGGCAAATCAAAGGCTGGATATAATTTCTCGCTCAGTCCTCGGTTCAGGAAGCATTTAAACAAACGAGTAATCCTATTTCTATTCAGCAGGGCATTTAATTTCAGTAGTGCCAAAGGAAAAGAGGCTTTACCCTATGGTGGGTCTTAATGTGGCTGAGAACTGGAGGACATGATGATTTGCAGTCTGAAATTTCTTCTGTAATGAACTGCTTTCATGCTTGACACTACTGGGCATAAGACCAAATTTGATTCTCATTTAATCTTAATAGTTAATGCTAAGTTCCTAACCCCTAAGTGTCTGTAGGATGAACTTTCTTCACAATTTTCACAGATGGTCAAGTTTTCACAGGTGCTGAGTGTCTCTGCTCCTGGCAGAACTGAGTGGCACAGGCACCCTGTAGAAGAACAAAAAGGGCTTTATAGCCTATCCCTGACAACCAGCTGCCAGCTCGTAGAGGCAGTTGGCCACCTCTCTTGCAGTGTTTCCAGTGGGTTATGGGTCAATAAAATAAAGCTTGTTACTAAAGGGCTAAAGTCATGCTCTGATCTTTTTGAGAGCCTGCCTGGGTTGTCCATAATCTTCTGTTTATCAACTATTGCTAAAGTTCATTTATTTATAACCATGACAAATAACCCTCATGTACATTCCTCCAGTGATTTATTGTGCAATTGTTTTGCATTCCTGAAATGTAAAACAAACCATCAAAGTAAGACATGATGCAAGATATTAATTTTTAACGGAGGAGAATAATTCCTTGAAATGGACAATGCAAAAGGTAAACCAGCTGTTCATACACTATGATAAGATTTAAACTAAAAAGTTACAGTTCTGATGAGCTCTCCATGAGAAGTGCAAGCTGTTTTATTGTAGAATAGATAATGATTATGCCACTTCATCACAATGTCACCTAGCTCTCCAATAATTCATCATCCTGCCTTAAAGACTGGGCTGTTGCTGGGCAGCCTTGCTCTAGAGCCTATGTCCCTCACTGACCTGTAGTTGCAGAAAGTGGCTCACGCCACCAGTTTCCATTACAGAAAGAGAGGGCTGAATCAGGCATTTTGTGCCTGATGTCAATGGTCATGTTTATATCTAATCACCACTTCTCCATGTAACTGTGTACACCAGGAAGCTGAGGTGCAATTAGGATACCATAGGAAAGACACGGAGGTTGTACTCCTCTCTCCCAGGGTCTTGGGAGACACATAAGATTGGTCCTGCCCAAAGAGTCTCTGCTGTGCAAGGTGGTGGTGTTTTCTTTACTGGCTCTGCTTATCTTGTCTGTCCCAGTTAAACTCATGAGGCAAGGAAAAGCCCTCAAGTTGCTTAGGGCTTTTGTGTATAAACAAGCACATTGTGTTCACCCAGAAACCAGTGGGCACCCAGTGCACTGCACAGAGGGATTCATCTAAGACAAGGTTGGGACCTTCTTCACAAGTATTAGTTTTGAGAATCCTTAAAATCTCATTACTTCCTCAGCCAGACCTCTGTTATTTGACCAACATGGTATATGGAGATATATCCTATATTACATAGGCTGTACTGTTATGTGGTCTCCTCGGTAATCCCGGCCCTGGCCATCAGGATAAGTGAGCAAGCACGTGATGCTGATTGCGTTACTGTTGATTGTACCATTGGTTTGTTCAGCTCCATCCCAATCCCACCACCAAGCTGCAGCAGAGCATGGGCACGCTGGGAAGTCTGCTGGGGTTGTTGGGATCTGCCTGTGAGCTCCTGGGTTTGTGACCACTCACACTGGGCCCCGAATTACGCTTTTCTTGCTCTGTCATGTATTCTCCAGGGAGTTCACCCTGCAGCCTTTCCCGTGAGTGGCCCTTTTCTGAGGTATCTCTTCTATTTGACTGTCTCGTTTGCAGGACCTTAGCTATCCCTGTAACCTATGTCCCTCCACCAGGCTGGCTGATCGATCAGTGGGTTCAAGAGGTACCAGAGAAGGACACACCTACGTCTCTGCCAGCAATACGGGCACACACCCATATGAAAATACACATGAACAGGCACATTATGATCGTACACACACCTATTTTCCTAGAAGCCAGATGAAAACCCTGCAGACGCTCTTTGCCCACCCTTGCTATTGTGAGCAGAGTCAGTCTCTCGAGATCCAGGAAGCCTGTAGTGAAAGTGTCTCCGAATTAAACAAATTAAATGGCTGGCTAACATTAACATAATCAAGCTTCATCTCGGCAAGAGCTGAAACAATGTACAGGGCTCTAACATTACTGGAAATCTGTGAAATGAGCATGCTGTTTCTTGGTTGTTTTGTTCTGTTTAATACCAATTGTTTAGAAAAGAAAACTTTTCTGAAAAAGGAAATCAAGAGTGTTTCTCCATCCCTACCGTTGCTGCAATAACAGGAAGCAAAATTCACATATACAGAGCTTGGCAGATAAGAGCTGAATGGTAGTTTGTTTTTTATAGCTGGTGGCAAGCGATCCAAAAGAAAATCAAATTGCTTGCCCTTTTAATTCACAGTGAACTGAACCCTGAGCCTTCTGGGACTTGTGCGGGCACCAGGATGGAGCTCCCCAGGGACGAGAGCTGCAGGAGACCTCTCTTGTACCGGCAAAGCGGCTCCGAGCCGAGCAGTTCGCGGTCATGGGTTGGCAGCTGTAGCACCGCGTGTGAAAGGTGACCCGGTCGCTCACAGAGGGAAGGCGAGGGTGGCTCTGAGCAGCTGGCTGTGCCTCACTCAGGGGTTTCTCCAACTTATGGTCTGTTGCTTTTCTGACAAAATGTCACAAGATCAGAGGAGAGAAATTTTCAGCTGACAGCCTGCATGAAAAGCTGCAGTCCGAGTAGCCTGTTTGCTCATTGCCTTGGCAGGAAGGTCAGCTGGTGGTGGTCTTGCCTCACGTGGCAAAACTCAGCAGCATCTCAAACTGCAATTGGCACTGCCTGGGTTGCCTTGTAAAAGCACCTTGGCTGCGAGATGAAGGTGTTTGCAGCAGCAGTGCAGGGAGTAGCTGAGGGCGCTGCGACGTTTTGAGGCTTTGGGACAAACACAGCAGCTGCATGGTTCTACTAATGGTATCTATTAAAGTAATTAATAGACCTGACCGCTTACATGTCTTTTTGAGGGGGTCAGAATGGGTTCTCCCTATTAGGAGACTCTCATCTCTCCGGTGGTTTCAGGTTATCTGCAGAGTTAGAACAAAGGTGATCTGTTCATGTATTCCAGTTTAAATGTATAACTTGGGATGAGAAAAATGAGGGTTTAACATGCTAGAGCCACGTTTCTACAGCACACCAAGGATTGTGTTCCACAACTCTCCCTGTCAGGAGCAATACAATACTTGGCAGTTTCCCTTTAGGCTCCTGTGTCTTGTCGCTTCCCTTACAATTTCCATCTAGTTTCTTAGGTTAGTATGTAATGTTTTGTTCCACATTCATATTTGCAGAGCCTGGAATAATATCAGTGGATTTCATTTAATCCTTCCCTTTCACCTAGCCTGAGAGCTAATCCAGTTTTCTGACAGCACGTTATTGTTGGCTAAAGCTGGCACCGCTAAAGCATCCGCTTTCTGTGTTGGGGCTTGCTCGCCGGCTGGTACCGTTTGGTGTACGTGTATGATACCGTGTCAGTAAGAGAAATGCAAGATTACATCTTTAGCAGTAAAAACCAAAGCATTTTATACAACTGAAATGTACTCTGACTGTTGTGTCTTCTGTCAAGCGTGGGCCCAAGAGGCGAACACTTACTCATTTTGGGGGTTGTAATAGTGGAGGGAGCCTTGAACAATGCCTCTGCAAATAAGGACCTGTAGGAACTCAGGATTCCTGCCCTGAAAAATTTACTATTTAAGAAATAACGTACTTCTATAATGTATGTGTCTTGCCCAAAGGTCCAATCACGCAAGGTGTTTTAAGGGCTGAAATTAAGCTTGATGGGGTAGCCTTATTAAACCATTCGCCTGTTGTTGCCTTTAGGCTGGGCTGCATTGCAGACGTGTTTGCTGGCTTAAGCACTTTGAACCAGTTTGCCTGTCTTGACACAGCAGAAAAAAAACTACTGGGTTTTTTGGGGAGGGTGGAATACTTTGAATAGCATCTGCCAAGCTGGGATTCCTATCCGTATGAATTGCACTGTTGCTTAAACCACAGAGATAGAAAACTTGCCTGTATTTAGAATGGGCTCTGTGTGTATATGTATGTATACATGGGCTGGCAGCTTCCTGACACCGGCCCTGACATTCTGTTCTGTCCACTTGCCCCCCATGCTCCCAGTTTCCTCCACAGTGTCCTCCCTCTGATGTGTTTCCTACCTGGGAATGCATCCTTCACTTATCATCATTGGATAAAATGTTTTTTCTCTCTCATGAACCATAGAAACAAGCTCCATTTAAATCTAACGATAAAGCAATGAGCAGCTTTATTACTAATGTTACAAGTGCAGTAAATCTTTGACCACTTGTGAAATGATGGCCGATGCTCTGCTTGATACCTGGGTCATTTGAATTTCAATCAGGTGGGGTGTAACTCAGAAAGTTGCTTGTTGCTGTGATACAGGGCTAAACAATTCTCACCACATCTTATCAGGGAAATACCTACAGCCTGGCCATTTAATTGCTGTTACTTTAAGTTAACTGGGAAATGTGTCATCTTTAAATAATCTGTAGGAAGTATCTGAGCTGGCAGTATTGTTTGTGGAAGGCAACCACTGCAAATGTTTGGCATCTCCAGTATTCGTGTTTATTGCTTGTATATGGACAGTGAGTTGTAAGCGCAAATAACCATAGCAAATTGAAGCACAAGGATATGTATCCTTGATGGCTTCTGAAAGCATATGGGTTTGCAGGCATTTTCACGCAGTTGAGCCTCTAGACATCCACTGCGAGAAAATAAGAAAAATAAGAAATAAGCCCAAATCCTCACCATGGGCCTCAGCACACAATTTCAGAGCAATACCTCTCTACGAGTGAATTGTTCTTCTAGAGTAACCCGTTTCTACTCATAACCAGGTACATGCTCCTTGCTGTCTCGTGGCTAACTGTAAGCTTCAGATGACACCTTCACTGAGACAAGTGCAATTAAATTGTCTTTTACAGATCTGGGCAGCTAAAACCTGGCTGGAACTGAGTCAGCACTTCTGTGGTGATGCACAAGCTGGGCAAGACCCGTTGCCATTTACCGCAGTGCTGAGAAACCTCAGCCAAAGAAATCCAGGTGTTGCCAAGGCTGGAGAACGATTGCTGCAAGTAATGATCAGCTCTGCAAAAACAATTCTTAATTCATAAATCATTGGAAGCTTTCGTAATGCCCAGTTTAATAGAATTTAAAGATGAGAGAGGATTAAGTGACTACGAGGAAGCATCCTGCAAGAATTTCCCCCAGAGCACTGTGGGCGAGGGAATGAGGGGAGCGCGCGTGTGTTTGCAGTTGAGGAATGCATGCCTCTGAGGGGTGGTGCACGCTCCCGCTCGCTGCATCGCACACGAGCGCTGCGGGGAGAAACCGGGGCTCACCGAGGAGCGGGTGGGCAAATCCTGCCTCGCGTTTGGTTCGTGAATCACTGAGATGCATTTTGTCTCGCGTCGTTCTCTTCCCCTCTCTACCCCCTGCAACAAAACCGTCCTCTGCAGCTCTGAAAGTAAGGCCCCGTTTGCTGGGTAGCTGTTGCAAGGGGCAGGATTTTCAGAGCAATGGTCAGAAGCAACATAACCCAGCAACAAATGTCTTTTATAAAACGTAACATTTTCCTGACCTACTTGAAACCAACTTAGTGACAGCATGGCTACCCAGGAAAAAAAAAAGACTGTCTTTCTGCATGAGCTAAATTAGCATTTTTATTTGAAGCATAAAACATTGATGAGAAACAACAGCTGTAGATATAACAGGCAGTTAACCAGAGAAAACAAGCCTATTGCTTAAATGGGGAAGCTGGACAGAGAGTAAGTTATCAAAAGCACAATGATGCTTGAAAAATGCTGTGAGAATGACAATAATTTTTTGCCACATAAGTGGAAGTATGAGCCATAGAATATAATAATCCGGAGTAAATCGTTCCCTCCCCTTTTCAGACAAGCACCTTTCACTGCCAAAAAAAGACAACTATACCATGGACAGGGGAAAATAATTGCTCTGCGAAACTCTGAATAGCACTTTGTCTCCAGATATCAACTTTAAATTGCCATATCAAAGAAGAGTCCTACTAACATCTTTTGAATTAATGGCCATTAATCTTGTGGCCCTACTGATAGTGCCAAAACAAATAAGTGCATTTTTTTCATTCCCAAGGCAAGAGTGTTGTTACAAGAGCAGTCTAGCAGCTATGCACAAGGTCCCAAAGGTGCAGGAATGAACAGACTTGCCCTGTGAACTGGGGACTGTAGCTGGCGTGTCGGTGGGAAAAGGAAGGGGAAAGTGTTTGAATTCTCTTCCCAGCCTCTAAAATGCTGCAAAACAATGTTAATTCTCCATTATACTAATGTGATAGGAACTTGGAAAAGGCTCAGCTTGTGAACAGCAGTAGAGACACGTGGCCCAGACCTTGATAAAGTGCTTGTGTGTGTCCGCCAAGCAGTAGTGCAGCCCAGTTTTTTGTGTGTCCCCTGTGCATCTGTAGCTCCTGTCACTGTATTAAATCGAGTAATTTGGGGGGGTGGGGGGTGGGGGAGGTTAACGTACACCCCTGACACAGCCTGGGACACATCCCACAGCAGAACAAGTAACCAGACCATTCGCTATGGGAATGTCAGTGAAGGATAGGAGTAATTCCTCAAACTCCCCCTTTTCCCACCACCAAACTATTATACTCACACACATTTTAATAGCCACAAGTCAATTTTTCACCAGCTAGTAAAATTGTTCTTATGTTCATTGAAATGCCAGAAAGGAGCAAAACATTTGGTGAAAAATTGAAAAATCTGAGATGCCATAGTAGAAAAGCAAAATATCTCTGCATTGACATAATTTGGTGCTGCAAGCTGCAGTGTGGGCATTTCATGCTCCCAATCTTTCTTACGTCTCCTGTAAGGTACCACAGCGTAGCGCCTCAGTAGCAGTCATGTGGCATCCTACCGGGTGAAGGACAACTAGGGAAAGACACCTGAGGCACCTGAGTTAAAATGTCAGTATGGATTTAAAATCACAGCACTTCATTATCAAGATCCCTTTTTTTCTGGGTGAGAAAAGAAAGGATGAAATATTTTGCTTTTCAACCAAAGCTCCTCTGGCAATTTTCAAGTGTACAGGTTTTCAGTGAAAAGGAAAATTTTGCTATGGATGACTTCTATGGAAAAAAACCAACTATATTTTGTAATCAAAACTTCATTTCCTGCCCCCCCCCCCCCCCCCCCCCCCCCCCATCAGATAATGTTTGTGATCACCTTTAGCTGAAAGGGAACTTCCCATTCCCAATACCCCAACTCAAAGGCAAGTTGATATCAATGTGAGGTTTTGTTTATTCAGAGATGTCAGGATCAGACTTTAAGTCTGTAGAAACAAGAGGCCCATTACTTTTTTACTTGTAGATGTGCAACGGAAGGGTGTTCAGCCTCCAGGAGTTTAGATGACAGAGATAAGGTTTCAGATAAACATCCAAATGTTTAGATTTTTATCTAACCCAAAGCTCTGAACCTTTAAAGGATTACCCACCTCCAGGGATAATCCTGTAGCGATTTCAACACCTGTACTGAATCAAAGTGAGTTCAGAGTCTCCTGGCCACAAGAAATGGTTCAAGCCCACCCTATCATTTGTTTTGGATGGCTAAACCAGTCCATGTCAGATCTGAACACGATTAGCTGGGCACTCTGATTTTAAATGACTCCATCACAGGATAAGTCCAAATAGTCATCAATAGGATCACTTATTACCAAAGAAAAACAACCTGTGACACTATGCTTCTGTGGCCTACAGAGCAGATATGCCCTGAATGTTTTTACGGTGAATCAGAAGCTCTAAATAACAGTTTTATGGATATTTAAATGAGCTGCTTTTCTGTCAGCATTTTGCTTTGGAAGCAGACTTTGCTGCCCTCTCTTGCAGTTATCATGAAAACGTGTTTGTGTTGGCACACAGCAAAGCTCTGCTGTAGGTTAGCAGGACTGATCCTAAAAATCCCTGTCCCCAGACACGGAGCAAGATAGGTCGCGAGTGGCCATTTCTATCTGTTACCACAAGTGTATTAGACGTTCTTTGAGGCAACCTTTTTTGGTCCTGTTCCAGCACCTGCACAGTGCAGAGCCCACAGCAGGACAGGCTGTATGCTCTTCTCCTTCCCAGGTAGCAGCTTGTCCAGGTGCCCTGAGGAGCAATTGGACTTTGGGCTTTATTCAGGCTTCTAAAGAAAGCAGTAACTCTTATCAGGGTTGCTAGAATTCTTCCAGCATATCTGACAAATTATTCTGGGTTCAGTTTCGGTTTTAGATGCTATGATCGTGCTTTGCAAGTAACAAGGAACTGGGAGTAAATAAAAAGAATTATGACTAACACTTTATACATACCTAGGCATGTGCACATATACGTGTATATGATGCACATTATTTCACCATGGACCTGAAAGTGCTTTAAAAGTGTTAACTGATCATGCCACAAAAATCTCCTTTATTAAAAAAAAAATCAATGGGTATTATTCTGACAACAAAATTATAGAGAGAACACAATCTTCCCTGAGGTCTTTTGGCAAATCCTTTAGCCTTATTTGGGCTGTGTCCCCTGTTAGCCTGAAAGAAAGGCAGAGGGTTTTTAATAGGTTTGCCCAGTAGACTGAACTGTTGATTCTGTCGTTTTGTTTTTTTTTTTTTAATCTAAGCAAGAAAAAGAGGGTTCACTATTCTTAATTTAAGAAGTTATTCTGCTGTAAACTAACATATCTCTAGAAGCAACTACTGGCTTTGATCACTCTCCTGAAGTACAATGGTATTTAAAGAAAAGCTGATCTTATTTTAATCACTGGTTCTTCAGCTCACCTTTGTAATTAGAAGGAAAGCTTGCCTCAACAGTGTTCAGGTGGAATGCATAGGAAACATATGATTAAATGGTGATTCTAAGTTTAGCATTTCACCTCCAGAAAGTATCGGGTGCCAAGTGTTTTCCATAAAATCAAGAGACATTTGAGAGATGAAGTTAATTAACAATGGCCTACATAATAAGCAAAGACAAAGGATGAAATAATAGTGAATTAAAGCCAGTTGCCATCTTGCTATTGCATTCAACAGGGCTAGATTTTCAACCTTCCGTTTTCACGCTGAGTCTTTACAGATTTCATCTGACGTTTATGGTGAGGTGAGGTGAGTTGCAAAGAACTTTATCAATAAGGAAAACACGTACGGATTGGGTTTGCTTTCCTATGCCAGCCCTATCAGCCTGAAATAGAAGCTTCTCCCTGTCCTATTGTGCATCCTACTGCTTGGTAACTTCAGACAAACGTTTTTAACAGAGTTCTGGTGATTAAATTCTCCTTAATGTGTTGTAAATCCCTGGAAGTGGAGGAGGATGTTTTCCTGGAGAGGACAAACTTGTTTTTCCTTTTAAGTAGACCTGTTCTCTAGCAACTATGTTGATTTGGCTACTGGCAAGCAGATCTCTGCAAAGGTATGTGTTAGCAGACTTTGGACTTAGGAAAAATTAAGATATGTTGCACCACAAGGTCGACATCTAACTTATATAAAGATGGTGGTCTGAGGAGTATTTTCATCCACATTACTGTTATTATCATAGGATACCTATTGCTTGCATCTCTGATTCATAGGTTATTCCCTGACCATCCCAAGAAAGCTTTATCCCTGGTAGGAATTTAGCAAAAGTAAGGGGAGAAGTTACTGCATGAACAGGCAATGCTGTTTTCATTATATTGCATACTAGACAACCAAAATGAAACTAAGGGTTCCCAGGAGTTCCTTCAGTTTCTTCAGGCAAGGCTTTCCATACCTCTGTGATAGTCTCACCAACCCGTTTCACCCTACAATTTCATGTCAAGTGAAGTAAAATGCAGTGTGTACCATCTGAAGAGTGCAAATGCAAGACGACTTGATATAAAGCCATTCATAGCTTTCTTTTCTGAAATTATGCTGAGCAAAGTTTTGCCTCGTGCTTAGTTGTGTTTGTAATTGTAACTCAAAGGATCATCAGAAAAAAAGGCTATTTGCTGAAGTGGATTTTAGAGTCTATGCTACAAAATACGACACATGTAGTATCAGAACAGGCTTTCTGGAATGTGACAGAATTCATGTCTGGAATATTTTCTTTCCCTACTGAAGGAATAAAGCGTTCAGTCTCAGTTTTTACCTGTAGGAAATTATGGTTGGACCATGATAATGGTCTTCAATGGCAAAGCATTGATAGGGAATCAAATACTAGATTTTTCTCCAACTCTTTTCAAAACCAGTTCAGAGTAGAAAGTGTCATTAACAGCAAATCCCCTGAACAATTAATTTAGGCACTTGATAGATCACTTGAAATCTCCAGAGAGATCCAGAGAAAAATTTAGAAGTTTCTTTAACTCAGAAGTTCTGGACGACATGAAGATACCCAATTTGAGGGAAGAGATCAAGTACATAGGAGACAGACCAGATATCCGGGTTTAAAATGTGATATAGATTAAGTTCAATTTTTCAGAATAGTTTCTCCTATCTGGCTTCTTGATTTCAAACTTCGATGTTGGTGTGGCAATTTCTTTTGAAGACAAGAATCTTTATAAAAGTCCCTTCAATTCCATTTATTTCCATTTGCAGAAGAGCTAAGTGTGGGTCAAAAGGCCCCAGGAGTGCCTGACTCCTGTCAAAAGGCAGCCAGCTTTTCCTGAGCACAGTAAGCATGAGATTACAGTTTGGAAAAGTGAGAAAGAAAGAAATTGATGAGCCCACAGAAGGAGCAGAAACACCTTCCCTCCTACCGCCTTGCTGAGTCTTCATTTCACCGCACTCATCCCACATCACTGTGACTGTCATGAAATCATGAAGTTACATCAGCCAGCTGCCTTGGTAAAAGGACTGGAGATACTGGGCCTGGTCTGCAAGGTAAAGTAGCAGGTATTTACCTGAAAATGCCATGAAACAACACAGCAAACATACATATTTTAGACCTTATGAACCAAGCCGCAGGCTGCATGGTGAATAGGTTTGGATGTTAAAGTAGCCTATTGTTGTTACATGGGTATTTATTACCTGGTGAAACCTCTGTAGCTGTTAATTGCATAAGAATGCTTATTTCAAATCTCCTGGTTGGCAGGTACCAACTACCCCACTGATTGTATTGCTGCAACACGTTCTTTATCTGACATTGAATTGGGTTTTGGTGTTTTGTTTGGGTTTTTTTTTTTGGGGGGGGGGGGTGTCTAATAATGATTTCCTTTTCTGTTACACTCCAGCCATTTACCAGTTATGTTACTGCCTGTTGTGCAGAGGACTGAGATAGTAATGTAGATTTTACTAGTCACCAAGTAAGTATAAAACGTACTCATTTTTGCACTCTGGTCAGGAAAATCCAAGCTTTCCAGTGCAAAATATTAAGAAAGTTGCTTTGATACCTGTAGTTCCTTGGCAGCTCTCATTGAAACGCATTGATATACAGAACATCCCATTTTATAGATGAATAAAAGGAGTCTCAGAGAGGCCAGACCATGGCAAAAGCTATGGTCTTGATTTTTCATTCTCCAAAGTTGAACAGCCAAAGTGAATACAACTGCCACTCTTCTTCAGAATGGGTGTTTGCAGAGCACTCTTGCTGACCTATCTCCTGGGCCATTTGAGTGTAAGACAACAGCTTACCCCTGATCGATTACACATTTTTAGGTTATATATCAGGCACCAATAAGCAAACAAAATATTGAAAAGGGGGGTTCAGCTGCGAGTCCCTCATACCTGACTAGTGAAGCCAGCAGTCCAGCCACCTCCACACCGGTACAACAATATTCCCTCTTACAGCTTCTCGTATTATGAATGGAGTCTAAAATATGTCCGCCTAACAGGGGAAAGTAAGGGAGGAAGATGGGGAAATGGACAGGAACGGGAGGAAAAGAAGAAGAACAATGCAGTGCTTTGAAAAGGTAGGCTTGACTCCAGCTTTACTTCAAACACCGCTGAGCTGCGTGGTGGCTCGGCAGCTGGGAGGTTTTCCTAATGATATTGTGCATTGTGCTGGAGTGGCTTCTACCGCTGCGACAGCCACGCTGCTGAAGGCTCTAGGGAATTACCTTGGTATTTAATTTGTTGTTATGAAAACAGTGAGTTTGACTGCAGCAAGAATAGTTTCTTCCCAAACAGTTACCAGAATCCTATTGTTGTTCTCCTTCTTGTTGACCTTTTTGCTGGTTTTGCGATTATAATAATGATTTTCCCGGCTTTGCTATCTTGAATTTGTTTGATTTATATTGTGCCAGGAGTTCAGAAGGGGAAAAAGAACTCATCTCAGGCAGAACTTCTGCTAAATGAAGGATTTTAGACAAGTAATTTTTTTGAATGGAATTGTGATGAGGAGAGCAAAATTTTCCTTGCTTTAAGCATTTTAATTGTATATGGCCATTAGAAACACAGGGCCTATTTTCAGCTCCAGTATTATGCTGCTACCACACAAGCTGTTCAATTGTGGTTTTTTAAGTTTTATTAAAACCATGTACTACTACTTTTAGAGTGTAAAGGCTGTGAAAAAGTCTTATGATTTTTGCATCCGTAACTTTGCTGAGATCAATTACTTCCTTGCTTAGTTTTGTTCTTTTCTGAGGGTATTTACTGGGCTTTCTACTCTAACTGCCCCCCACGTAAAATTCTGAAATGAAAAGCCCTCAAAGAGCAGGTCACAAGTCTGCTTTGGATAGCTATAAATAGGCTTTACTGAGGATCCCGTTTGCAGCATCTCTGTGTGAAACCTGTCATTGACTTCCCATGAAGGTAAGGGTCAGGTAAGTCTGGTTTAGGCCATGCTTTACCCGCTTGTGTCGCAGGGAACAATGGCATGACAAAATAATTTCCAGTTCTATTCTCCCATGTCTTCAGAGACCCAGAGTTTAATTTCTCAGAGTGCCCAAGCAAGTGGCAATCTTAGGAAGGTGTTGTCTTGGCTGGCGCAGAAATTGAATTATTGTAAAAATATCTGGCTATGAAATATGGCACCAGGGCAGCTGCGTGAGCTCCCCCTTGCCCTCTGCTAATGGCCTGTGACATTGGCACAAGGGACCGTGTAACTGTGCCTCTGTCTCCATTCAGCCTGTGTCCCCCATTATATTTTAACAAGTCTTGCATGATATCCAGTATACAAGCAGCAAGCTAAAAGCTAGTGAAATAAAGTATCTGTTAACTTAGACACAGGTTTGTGTAAATTTATGGTGTTATTTTGAAAGCCAGTTATAATAATGAAAGAATATAAAATGATTCTTACATTACCTACCATAAATGCTCTTTATTGTAGATAGCTGACTACATTTGAGGTAACATTTGCATACAACGCTATGCACCACTATGATAAGATAACATAGTCATTATGATGCTATTTGCTGTGTTTATACAGTATGCTGATTCAGTTCCTGCACATTACTTTTCCTTTACTACTTACGGCTGTGTTTAAAAAATAAAAAAGCAAACAACAAAACACAGAAAAGTACTAAATTTTTTTTAAATTTGCATATGAAACTGTTATCTGTGCTCTGCAAAACTTACATTTTAATTGATGTTTCTTATCTGCAAGGACATACTTTTCTACAATAAGGGCAGTGTGCCATAAGCTAGTTATGAAAGTCCTATTAGGAGACAATTATTTTAATTATTTTGTATTTATAGTAAGATTACAGTACCACTAAAAGCATGCTATCCACTTCAGGAGTACAAAAAAGACGACTCCATCCTACACCCAGCTCTCTCAAGAGAGCTTGCAATCCACAGAGTCAAAGCCAGCAGGGAGCAACCAAAGCAGCATGCAGGAGCTGGGAGATCAGTGTGGCTTCAAGAAAACACAAACACAGTCTTCATTACATTTTATTAGGACCTAGATGAACAAACTACAGAACTATCCTGTCTACTGCATGTATTTTGTTCTTAAATGACAGTAACGTAAATGAAAGAAGGCAAACATTAATTGCGGGTTTGCTACCACTTCTTCCAGCAATGGTGTCATTTTGACATGTTTCTGTAAACAGCAATGCTTTCCTTTATAGCTTCTTTCTTGAATTTTGCATGTAGTAGTCGTATATACCGTGCCCACAGACTGTAAAGATGGACTTCATGTGTCCGATTACAGTCTTTTTATTAGTTTGTTACCAAAGGTACCAGCTCATGTTAGCCTCTTTTTTCCACAGGGTTATTTGCATGGATATTTGCAGTAGTAGGTTTTAGCATAAGGCAGGGAAATAGTTCAAGAAGAGCAAGGTGCTGCTGCAGTTTAATGAAAGAGTCCAAGCTCCACATGTAGAGGCCACAAAACTGCTCTCCTCCTTATTTGTTATTTTGCTCCATTTTCCTCGGCAGCACCATCTAATACTCGTCCTTGCAGCACAGATGGAAATGACTCAATAAAGCTCCACCTGGGGAATATCAAAACCTAGACAGAGTTGAAGTATTGCTGAAAGAGAGAAAGAGAGACATATTTAACATAAAATCAGAAAAACTAGTCCAATGCTGGAACAGAATTAATACACCGGTCTTCCTCCTTCTCCTTCACCCTCCCCTGGGTTGCCTGAAACTCAGGTCGAGCATGGGTGTTCACTTATTTCAGACTCCTGGAATTTAAGTTCGTGCACTGGAAAGTGAGAATGGGTTTATGGAGCCATGACTCATCCCAAGGCACAGAAGAAAACATTTTTACCGGCACTCTGGCCTCACTCAAAGTCCATTTCTCAAGGGTGGTCTTGCAATCAACAGCTTGGAGAAAACATTTGGATCCCTGCTGCTAGACACAGATAGGTAGACACTGACACAACCAAATTTTTTCTGGCAAAAAGCTCCATCCTGCAAGACCACTGAGACCTCAGGCCTCGATGTGGTAAATGGTGAGACTAAACCAAACACTACCCTTCCTAACAGACTTTTGGATGCTGTCCTCGAGAAGTAAGAAAGGGCCTAAAATATTGTCGGAGCAGAAGGCTGCTGTATGTCCTTTGCCAAACAAAATGTTCTCAGGACTCTGGTAAGATTTCTGGGAAAGGATTTTTCTCTTCACAGAATGGTCATCTTAACACTTTGCAGAGCGACTGTCAGGTGGGTGACTGCTTTGATTTTTCAGGTTTTTCAGTGTTTTTGTCCTGTGTGCCCACCGGCACATGGAGAAAGCAGATGCAGGTCATCTGCTTAAATACCAGGTGCCACAGGGGGAAAGAACTAGGAGATAGGAAGCTCTTCTCACTGCCCTTTGCTGCCTTTCAGCTGGGCTTTTGGTACAGCAGTGCATAAATTAAATGAGATGGGGAAAGCCACTTGCTTGAGATTGCACAGGTGGGGAAGGGAAGCAAACCCTGAGCCCTTAGCCCAGCCTCCAGCTGATGTTTTCCTCCTCCTCCTGTGCCAGCACTCAGTTTAGGAGCTGCTTAGTTGCATGGTTCAAGGCAAGAGTTATCTTTCAGTTGTGTGTTTGTACAGCACCTAACACAGTGAAGCCCTTCTCCTTGACTGCAGCTTGGAGACATTATCACAACACAAATAGTAAATAAGAATCAGGTTAAAGATAGCACTGAATTAAACCAGAGCAATACATCTATTGGAGGCCAAATGGTACACAGTGCCAGCTCAGGCAACTGGCTCTCAAAACTGAAAGAGAACATTCCTCTGCAGTAAAATAAACACTATTCTTTTTCTCTTGAGCTAGATAAAGCATTGTGTGTTTCTGATAAATCCATATGGTTTGCTTGCTTGCAGAGGAAAGCATGAAGAACAACAATTCCCCAGCTTTCTTCCTCAGAAGTTGCATTATCAATAAATGCCTGTGATATCAGTCGGGTTCTTTAGCCCACACATCCGGCCAATATCTTAATTGCAATAACTTCACGTCCCAAAAAGCCAATGCAGTGATATACAAGGGACCTGATTCCAACCCCTAACCTCTCAGAGCCCAGAAAGTCTTTCAGCATTCCTGCAAACTTACATAAGAGAGAAGGAGCAGATAACATTGTATGCTTGCAGTTAAACCTGCAGGATGCTCGTGCCCTCTTGCAGAAAGGAGTGAAAGAATGGCCTCTTAGGAAGTTGTTCTGAATTAGAAAATGGCCTTACAACTGAAGAATTTGGAGTGCAAAACCAAGGACCCCTGGGATTGTCTGAATTCTTTTTTTTAACTCTTCAAAATGACTTCATTGCACTTTTTTCTACAGTCTATGACAACCCAAAACCTACTGAATAAACAGACAAAATACTGTATGTGGTCTTTACATATACTGAGCTAGGCTTTACTGGCAGAATCATATGAATTGGACAGGGGACAGGCCTGATTTATCCTCAAGTGGAGAAGGAAATTCTCTTGACTTAAAATGTTTAATTTATTTTGCCTTTAGAATTGGGAACTACAGACCAGAACAGGGAAGCCAGACAGGTCTGACTTCCATCCCTGGGAAGGCGATGGATAGCCCCACACATCTCTTGAGAAAGAGTTGCCTTTGGGGAAGGGAGAGCCTGTCTCTGGGTCTCTAGGAGGGTGTCAGTAGTAGCACAAGGGTGAAAGGAATTCTATCAGTGTAATTTTCAAAACACCTATATTTTCAAAAGCCTTTTACAAGGTGCCACGCTAAAGGTTGTTGAAGAAACTAACTGGCCAGAGGATTACAGTCAGCAGTGGACAGTCCCCAGGGGTGGGTGCCACGTCTTTATTGATAATGAAAAGGAGAGAAGGAATGAACAGTAAAATGTGCAAGTTTGCAGATAATACTAAGCATTTCTCCATAGGCAAATGCCATGCCATGTTCAGAAGGACCACAAGAGTGTACAAAAAGGTGGCAGATGAGGTCCAGGTAGGTAAATGAAAGGTAATGAATCTTTGGAGAAATAATCTAAACCATGCTTTCATGATGCTGAACTTGGGTAGCTCCAGCACAGGAAAGAGACCTTGGCATCATCGGTAACAGTTCTTGTCGATCATCTACTCGGTGTGCAGTGACAGCCAGAAGAGCCAGCAAAGCACTGGTCATCACAAGGAGGGGTATGGATAATGAGAGAAAGAGTGCCATTTTCCTGCCACAGAAAATTGCTGTAGTGATGATATCTGGAGTATGGTGTGCAGTTCTGCATCTTGAGGAGGATATAGTGGAGGTAGACAAGATCCAGAGAAGGGCAAGGAAAATAGCTCAGAGACTGCTGATTGGATGATATCTTGTGAAGAGAGACTAAAAAGTTTGAATCACAGTTTAATACAGATAAAAAAGGTATACTTCTCTTACATGGCTGGCAATGAAGTTCTGGGATTTTTTGCCACAGAAAGTTTCAGGCAGACGGTGTCTGCAGGTTCAGAGAGAAATCAAACTCAGTGACAGCAGGTCCACAAGTAAAGGGCAAAGGAAACTGTTTCCCTAACATCCCTAATATATCCATTCTGTGTCCTGGAGGAGAATGAGAAAAAGAGACCACAGAAAGTGGCCAGGCCCATTTGCTGTCTTTGAACAGTGTGACCTATTTATTGCCACTGTCTGAGATGCAATATTGGGCTAGATGGACTGCTGGTCTAATCCAGTATGTCTCTTAAGTAGAGACAAGTTAAGTAGTGATTTTCAAAGCTGTGGAGGGTAGACAGACACATCTTTCATTGATGTTTTATCTGAATCTTTTAGGCTGCTTTAAAAAGCTCTGCTCCACTTCACACACCTGTAACTCTTCAGTACTGGATTCATTGGGAGCAGCCAGTGCTATTTACTGCCAGGTGAGCACGTTTTGCTCCCCTTGTTCCTTTGCTTCCACTTGCTCTTTGGTTGGCAACAAGAGCTGCACAGCACTGCTTTTCTGCCAGCTTGCAACCAGAACGGTTTCTTTGGGGTTATGTGAGTATTAAAAACTTCAAAATTTGATTTATTGTTTTTCGGGGATAAGGGAGGTAGAAAGGCATCAATCTGCTGACATGCAGCAGCAACATTATATAAGGTATGGCCTCGTATCAAAGACTTTCTGTTTAGGAGCAATGAAGAAGAGTGTTGCTGCGCTCAGGCAGCTGTTCTTTTGGTTACATTTTCTTCTAAATTAGTTTTGCTTGTGTTAATGTCACTGAATTTCATAGGTATACAAAAGAATGAAGACGTGAGATGGCATTGCTGTACTTCAGTTAGTAATGAAGGTAGTTAATTACTACACAATTTAAGGGTAAGCAATTCTTATTTGAGAAATTTTTGGAGGGGGTCAGGGTGAGGGTGATCTTGTAGGTTTTGGTGAGCTAAGGGTTTAATGATGCTTGAGTTTGGTAAGGGGGAATACTGTCTTCTGGACCTAAAAGTTCACCTTGGACTTTTCCCTAGGGCTGTAGCTTTGCTCTTTTTTGCCATCCTGGAGACCATTATTAGCACCCAGAGGGATTTCTGCATTTTGTTGCACTCCTAGGATACTCTTTGGCTGTGTGGGACAGGTGGTACATTACAATGTAATTCCTCGATGTTGGCTTGGTCCCTGTGAAAAGGAATCAAGGGCTCGGGTAAAATGCTTAGAGGCACAAAGAGAGGAAAATTTGAGTGTTATTTCAATGCAACAAAAAATGTGTATCCAGTTCTGATCACTATTTGTCTATTGTCAGTAAATGAAAGTATTTTCAGTCTTAAAAGGCTGATCTAACCTACAGGACAGGACTGTGGTTTATTTTGTGAAATCTCGGTTGACAGAAAGTGGTATCAATGCAGTCAGATCACATCAGGAAGTCAGAGTTTGATATTCAATTTCTAAGCAGAAGAAATCTTCCTATTTGTTGTCTAGACAAAGTAGTTTTTACAATAATGAAATATTGTTATAGCAGAAGGAAGCAAGTTCTTGAATTAAATATGGCAGAACTTTGCAATAATTTTGGTTTGATCTAAAGTTAATGTCAAGGGCTTCTCTCTAGTTACAACACATTGAAAATGTATTAATGATCTCGCATTTTATGTGACTTATTACTGCTATTGTTAAGGGTTGGACCTTGTTACCACTGAGTGCTATGCAATCTCTTTAAAAAAAAAAAAATTCTTTTTCTTGCCAAAAATAGTCTAACCTTTTGTCTGAAGGCATATAAGCAATGTATCTGGGCCATATGTATGAACATGAGACAAAATGGAAGATTAAATGTGCTGACTACTAGGCCAGTTCTGAGTATTGGTAGAAAGTACAGGACAGGCAAACTTGTGGGTTGCATTAAGTCTTTAGTTTTTATATTTCTGAAAATCTAAGAAATACTTCTAGTAGTTGTTCAGAAGGAATTTGCTTCTTCCTGGCACTTATGCTGATCTACCAGGTGTGTGTGGTCTCTTCCCTTTCTGAGGTTGCCCTTTTGTTCTGACTTCTTTAGCCAAAAAAAAAAAAAAAAAAAAAAAGGCAGCTGGACAGCTTTAGTTTGTTAAATAGTCCACATTACTTACACGGCTACTCTCCTCGCTGACCCTTAACAGTTTAGTAGCTATGAACTTTAAGAGGCTCAGTCTTAATCTTCTGTCTTCAAAGAAGCCGGAGCTGCTGCAGAATGTGGCCTTTTGATTGTGGCTTTCCCTGAATTTTAGAAACCCACCTTTGTCAGTTGGTCACTTCCATGCTTTTATCTAGATGCTGACAACAGTAAAATTAACATAAATTACATAGACTTGTCTGAGGGCTCTCATTACCCCTTGATGCTTTGCTCTCCTCCTGGCATGAGTGCTCTCAAACAGTTAAATAGTAGACTGCTACCTAAGGGACAAAATGTTCAGAATCCTTGGATGCACAGCCCAGAGAAAATATGCTGGCAAAGGAGCGCCTGGCTCAAGAGTACAGCTTTTGTATCTTTACTCTGAACTGAGGAAAGGTGGCACGCAAGTGATGTGATGAAACTGTCTCTCAACAGCTGGTTTCAGGGACTGTCTCTCTGTAATCTGCGCAGGTGTTGAGACTGGACTCAAAGGGATTTTGTTATTTAGGGAAAGCAGTCATTTTCAGCAAGACAGGGCTGTTGGGCTGGTGTTCTCAGTAGGTTGGTTTGGTGGTTTGTTTTTTTTTTCCCCAGGGATAGTAGTGTTCTGCCATGGTTTCACATGGGTACTGTTTCCCACTTCTTACTGTCCTTGATTTCTTTGGAGCACTGTGCTCTGGGCAGTAAGCATAGAGAACTGTGGACATGGTTGTGAATCTGGGCTGATTCAAAGACCATGCACAATACTGATATTTAAGGGTTCTGAATGTTATCCTTTCCCATTGCTCCAAGATGCACGTGAGTATCTCTATGTCATACAGAGACCTGCAAGTCTGCTGTGCGTGAGAGCTCAGTACCACAGAGAATATTTTTCTCCCTGGGGACAGATGCATGTAAACCTCCTTCAGGCTTCCCTAGAGGTGTCATTGCTCTTCTCCACTTCTGCTACAGACTGCAACAGCCATTAGGCATCGGGTAAACACAGGGGTGTTCACTCTCATCACTCTCTGGGACAAGTGGCTAAGACGTTTGCTTACAAAAACTTAAAAAAAAAAAAAAAAAAAAAAAGGGGGTGGGGTGGGAGGATCACACTGTAGAAATAGTTTCCTTGCTGTATCTAGACTCCAGAAGTATAGACCAAGGTGTTAACTGTTGGTAATGTACTGCGCTGGAACTGCGTATGGACGCTGCTGTCCTCCTGTCTCCAGGACCACCAGTGATGCGTGTGGGCCTGCTGGTTTCCCTCGGATGCTTGCACAAACACCAGCGGCTGCTGTCGGGGAAGGCTTGCAGGACCAAGCCACAAGGGCCTGTGTAGGGTTTCTGTACGCTCAAAAGCCTTGACTTGGTTGTGCGACATTCCTTCATATCCTGTCCTCTCTTGCTGACCTTTCTTCCTTGTTTTCCATGTGACTGACAGCCCTTTAAAACACAAAGCAACAGGATAGTGTCAGATGGTGGGAGGAAACATTGTCATCGGCTTGGGATATCATTATTGAAACAGCTTCAAGTTATCAACAGCTTCAAGGGGGAAAAAATGCTGATATTTGGTTTTTGCTTTGCATACTATTCCCCATTCATTAATCGGTTTCTTGACTCTCTGACCCGCTTTCCTGCAATAATAGTTCTATGGAAAATCTAATATTTCTTATCCCGGTGTCTGTATTCCTGGGCTGAAGATTTTCAGTTCTGTTTGCTAGCAAACCCTTCTAAGATGCTTCTGACTGTAACTAGACAAGACTTTCCCTTCCTAAGAGTTTGGAAATCATGTCCTAATCTTCCCTTTTTACAGACTTTTCTTTGTTACTATCACAGCTGCTAGAAGAACTAAAACATAATTCTGGAGGAGTTATTTGGTTTTGCTGAACTCTTAGGGACCATAGGGGTGACATTGTACCAGATCCCTTGTCTCCAGGGTCATCACACTAATTCCCTGTATAAAACCTCACCAAAAGAGGTTTGACTGTAGAAGTGTCCCAAAGCCTGCCATTTATCTAATAATCACAGAGTTTTGCAAACATTCATTAATTACGTTCTCAGCAGCCTGGTGTCTTTAATTTTGCTGTTCGAACTTGGTGCCACAATAGCCACTGTTTTTTAATAAGGTAATTACTAGCCTCACCTTAGCATTGTATAAACTGATAGACAAAGAGATTGCGTTAGGTGGCTGCCTGATTAAACACTGCGTATGTGGTAGAGAAATTAGGTCTGCATCTGACTCCTTCAATTCTATTTTGACAACTGGGGTAATCTTGCTTTTTGATTCTGTGGGTTCAGCTAGGGTCTTTCCTAGTGCTTCCATACGGTACTAGGGAAGAAAATAACAAAAGCTGGGAACAAGTGGTTGGTAGGCAAATGAGAACTTCCTTTTTTTTTTTTCCCCCCCCAAAGAGCTAACACAGAATGTGAACTGATGACAAATTTCTCATTGAAGACGTGCTAGGAGTTGAGCTGCCTTAAAATGTTGCCAAGACCATAGGGAGTAAGAAGAATTTGTGAGCAGTTCTGATGCAGAGACAAACTAGCTTTAGGGGCATGGAGCAGTGGAGAGAACAGCTCGCCCAGGAGCAGGGACCCTCGCTGTGTAACATCTGCAGCGGTGAATATGGGTGTTATAATTGCAACAGCTATAGACGTTGCTAGCTGGAGAGCTACATGGGTGAGCTATTTACAATTAATAAGCTTGGTGTACTTCGAAGATCAGAAAATCAACCCAGTGTGACCTGTGGTTGACAGCATGGGCCATGGATAGTCCTGCCCTCAGGCCAGTAACCTGTGGTGCAGTTTCACAGTTGCTGTGGACCAGTCTGGGGCCACCATGCTCCCACTCGCTCTCCTCTTCCAGCACCTCTCTGCCCTTATGTTCATGCCTCATCCTTTGCACTAGCTCTAGTGGCTATGAAGCCAACTTGAAACTACCAGAAGAAGCGTAGTTTTCAGTCTGCTCCGTAACTGCAAACCGTTGAATGAGGTGGGATGGCATAGCCAGGGTGTGAGAAGGCTGCCCTTGGTTTGAGCAGGTGAAACTACCAGATTATAGTCCGGATTATCTAAAGCATCTCTCTCAGAGATCCCATATGGTCCCAAATCAGAAAAGTTGATGTTCTGAAACATTGTTGCCCTTTATTTTGTACCTGGGATAAATTAACATTTTCAGGAGCACAACGCTGCCTTCAACTATGTCACTAGAACATCCTTTTCTTTGACAGAATAGACTTTTTTTCCCAACTTGTCATATTGGAAGTTGAAAACCTTGAAGAAATCTACAACCTGCCCATGAGGTTCCAGTGACCTGATACAAGGACAGGAGAGAGGGTAGGGTTTCAAAAATAAAATGGCTTTTGCATACCTTGCCCTCCTGTGATATTCAATAAAAGTAATGGTCTAACTAGCATTTATGACTTTTAAAACCTACCATGGGACCTCAGTGGTGGCAGCAAGCTCAGTGTTTGAATAACTACAGCATACAGTGCATTAAAAACAAGGTTCAAATTCCAGTTGCTGATGGGCAATATTCAAATGGCAGGGCAAAGAAGGGAGTTATTTGCTAAGGGGTGATTTATATATTTGAAGATTAGAAAAAGGAAATAATATGGAAGTAATGATTTAAAAAAACAGCTTTTAGGCAAGAAACACTTATGCATTATATTTTTTTAAAGGGAAAAGCAGTATATCTACAGGCTAAGGTACAAAGGCGTAAAACTGGCTGACAAGGAACTAGTAGTAGGTCAGTTGTAAACCAGCTAGTCAAAAGCAGAGTTAAACTATGGTAAGATATGCTGGAAAGCTGATGGTGCTTCTTGCAGCAATGAATTTTTAACTGTTCCCATGTAAACAGTTTTTTTGGCTACATGTGAAATTGCCTAAATCCTACTGACACCAGTGAAAGATTGGTTTCCAGTTTTTCTGTTATGCTGCTGGGAAAAAAATACTTTCTCTTCAAAATGTTCTGCTTTATTCCCATTTTATCCTGTCTTTTGCTACCTGAAAATCTTCTGGTGAAAAAGTCTGATTTTTTTTTTTTTTTTTTTTTTTGATCTTGTGCCTGTATTCTGCTACTATTATCACTATCTGATATATCTCTTTTTGCTCAAGCTGTCTCAGGGTCTTCAACCCTATGGTGACCACAGCCTATAGATGAGGCCTTACAACAGCAAGGCCCTGTCTCCTCTTCAAGCTCATAGATTTGTGCAGGTATCAGGTATAATCTTGGCCTGTACATTTTGTGATCTTATAATGAAGATGACAAACAAGATGCTGGCAGCAAAGAATTGCTTTAAAGACCTAAAAGACAACCATAGTGCCAATAGAGTGTGTAAATTTACTAGCAGAGAACTTTGCTTCCTAAGTGCTGCATGAAAGCTGAAACTATCATAATGGTAGAAAAGCAAATTGGAAAGCCTTGGAAGAGCAGCTGAGAAGAACATACGAGTATGCTGGAACAGAGACTGCATCAGCCAGGAGCTCTTGGAAAAAGTTAGGCTGGGGGGTGATGACATGATGATAGTAATATAAATAAGTGAAAGGAAATTGCATGAAAGAAAGGAAGAGGGTTATCTGGATTATCCAGAAAGTGGCTGAACAGAGTTTGGCCTAAAATTAAAAATGGAAAAAGAATTGGGCTAGACATAAGCAAAAAAATTCATAACCTTGAGTATGCCTGGAATAGACTGTCAAACTGTAGTAGAGGCAATGAGATGGGTGGGTGAGACTAGATAGGATAAGACAATAGCAAGAATAAAGTAAGGAAATAATCTTTGTGATGTGGGCGACTGGAATGGGTGACCCAGCTCGTGTTTTTCCAGGCCTGGCTGTCTATATATAGTTCAAGGGAAGCAGTAAGTAAAGCTCTTGCACTTGTCAGTGGTGGTTGGCTACAGTGGCACACCGTGATAAGCTTCCTATGCCTCTGCCCCGTTTCACGGAGATGCGGCTGTGAGGGAGGATCGCCAACCCAGCACTTGCCAGAGGTCAGGTTGCACAAAGTACCATGAAATGGAAGAGATGAGCCATCAGCCACAGCTCTAGCTCTCAAATCTTCCAGGCTTTGGGAGTTTCAAACTGCAACTGGAACAGTTGTCTTGGGTGCCTAATTTGCCTTGAACTGCCCGAGTCTGTTATTTGCAGGTCCGTCATCCTTGCACCGACTTCATTATTCATATGTCTGCTGCCTTTAAACAAATCCTTTCACCTCACTCCGTCTCCAGTGTGGTGACACAGCCTGTGTACCCCAGCAGATGATATTAATAGGGTGGCTGCAGGCTCACTAGTATCAGTTTCACACAAAAACCCCACATCTGCACCTATTTCTGTTTTGGTTTATACTCCCTACAGTGGAATGAGAAAGAATAATATGAAAAAATGAAGGTTATGAGAAGCATGAATTTGCCATGCTGCTTTTTTGGTTTGCTTATGATGTCAGGGTTGGGGAATTTTTTTTTTTTTTTTTTTTTTTTTTGCCTGACGTGTTAATGCAACCTTAATCTGCTTCAAAAGAAGGACACCACAGGAAAACGTCCATTAGAAGACCTTTTGGCCCTTTCTGTTTGTTTTGCGTGGGAAATTTTTTGTTTAATTTTGTAGCAAAAGGTCCATACTAGGCTAAAATGAATGTTTAAAGGAAGTAACCCTAAATATGCCTTCAGGTCCATTCTCTCAGCCTAGACAAGAACAGAAGAGAGATCTTGAAATTTTCCTTCTTGCAAAGAGAAGGGGTCTGCATTTCTAACCTAGCGAGTCATTTTTCCCATGCTTGGTGTTCAGTAAGCTGCTCAGAGAGTTACAGTTATGTGCCAGAGACATACCAAAAGGGAAGAAGCGAGATTTTGAAGTACTGCCAAATACTGCGCATTGTTACGCACCAAGGCACTCCCTGCGCACCCGTTGGGCAGCAGGTATTGGTGTGCAAATGTTCAGGTGGCAATCATCTTTCATTTACGTGGCTCTTTACGTGGGAAATACTCATCCTGTCCCCCAGTAAAGGCAGTGAGAGTTTTGCTGCTGATTCCTGCTCAGAATAGAACTGAAGATTTGGAGGAATTTCTCAGGAGAGCAAAGAAAACTGAGGGCTGTCTGCAAACCCTGAGAAGGGAACAGGTTGAAAAGGTGGCAAATACTTCCTTAGAATCAGAAAGTAAAAGGACTGAATGTCATGACACAGGGTCAAAAGTTGCTGGGTTTGGGTGGCAAGGGAGGAAGGAAATGCTGCAGTCTTTGGTCAGGTGTGGGTGGAAAAACACGTTTTCCAAATTTCCTGCAAAAGGGGAATTCCACAAAAATTTCAGAACTGAAACACCCTGTTCAGGAAAATTTTAAACCTCCTTTGAGGAGTCAGATCTAAGCTCCAAGACACGCAGAGGAGCCAGGGTTCCTGGGGCCTCTGGTGTCCCAGCTGTGGTCAGCCCAGCGATGACCTGCCCTGGAGCAGGGATCCCTGCGGCCCTCAGCTCCTCAGCATTATGGCAGGCAACCCAGCAGGAAACACCTCCGGAACCCAGTCCTGTTTGTGCTTTATCAGAAGATTGTCAAACAGACCCGTTTCCCAAAGACGTTTTCACTCTGAATTGCCCTTTTCCAATCTGTTTGACTGGAAAATTCCTAACATGCCCTAGCTGTTATCCAAGGACACTGGAAGAAACTAAAAGGTAGCAAGTTCAAAGCTGAGGAAAGGAACTATTTTCCCCTGCGTGATATAATTCAACTATGAAACTCACTACTGCAGGCCACTGAGGTCAAGAATTTATCAAGATTCAGAAAGGGCTGGGAATGTATGCTGATGATGAGCATATTTGGAATTCTATTACATAATGCTACAAAAAAGTAGGTTTGGGGAGGGCTGTTTAGGATGAGACCTCTATTGATCTCATGTTATTGTGGGGTGAAGTGTAATTGTATTACATATAGGTATATACTGCAGAAGTAGTTCCTTGTGGTTCTCCCATATACACATTCAGCAAGTTTTGGTGCTGGTCATTATAAGAGCAACTGTACTGGCTTACTGGGATCTCACCCTGATTTGATGGAAGAGGCTTAAATATTAAGCCTTCATATTAAATGTTAAGCCTCATCTTTGATGCACTGAAGATGTTAAATCTGAGGGTCTAGTCTCTTGACGTTCTGAGTGGCCTTAGCTCCCATTGGAAACATACAGAAAATGAGGATTGTTCTCTTCATAGGGCTTTGGGCCCATGTTCTTGAGGGAAAGGAGACGGGGAATGGGCAGCAAAGGTTTCTGGGGTGTCAAATCTGCCCAGAGCAATTGTGGGTACAATAGGTCCCGGAAAGGGAGGGAAGTCTGTAGGAGGAATTGGATGTTTGGCAGATGACACTTCAAATTCCTGAACTGCAAAGACATGGGCCAGGCTTATGCTGACAGATGTTGCTGCTTCACTAATTTTGCTAGGTGGGTAACGTTGGTGTTTCTACCATAGAAAAATCACCTTTAGGCATGATTCACCTCATCTAATTTTAGCTGCTTAAGACTAAGTCTAGTTATCCAGAGTCCCTATATCCTCAGCAGAGAAGCCTGTCTATAGGGTGATTCATCCCTCTTGTCTCTATCTGTCATAAAATGGGTTGAATCATCCTCGAAAGAGCTCATCCCTTTCCACTGACGGCAGTGGGAGCCCAGACACACCAGGTCATGTCAGGAGCCTAATGCGGAGACAGCTCATGTGAGGTGAAATAAATCTCCCTCCCTGGGTAGCTGTGCTTATACCAGCAACAACAAAAAGCACAAATAAACCTATTTTTTATCAACACGATGTAAACTCTACATATAACCGGGGAGAGGTGGTTGCCTTCAGAGGTACCCAGCTGAGGTCAGTGAGGTTCCACAGCTATATTTCTCACCCTTTCAGCTCTTAGACTTTAATCTGTACCTGTGAAGTCCTCATCTCCTCCTCTCTTTAGAGAAGTGAGTAGCATCAGATAGAGCTGAGAAATGAGTAAGAACATAGGAGTGTATCAACCCTGGTGTGCCCCAAAACTTGCTTGCTTTGTCTCCCGCTCTATCTGTTTGTCTAATGAAAGATATTGAGTCTGCCTATAAACTTTGCCTGCCTCCTATCCTTGCACCATCAAGGCAGCTACAAAACCACCACTACCTTGCCCTCAGCTGATCCTTGGTGAAGAACGTGTGCTAAGCCTGTAATGAGAGAAACTTGTGCTTTTAACACAGGCGCTTGTCTACTGGTACCTCAAGCCAGCAGGATTGCTTGCATCTTTTAAAATTAGAACATGCTTAAGCATCTTGTAGTGAATCTAATTTTAATCTGAAAATGGCAACTTTGTGGCTTTTTTGCTTAAGAACTTGAGAGGCTATGCATCTGTGAAAGAGGCACTTTGTGTGCAAATCCTTTTCCAGAACTCCGCGAGTTTCTCTGATAAGAAAATCATAGGAAGCAGAAATGAATGACAACAAAAATACATGGGACAATATTACTCATACAATGACTCTGTTGCTTAAAGCAAGAAAAAAATTCCCCACAAAACCTCAGAGGAGAAGCACGCAGGGAATTTCTGCATTTCGCAAATCCCTTGTTTTGGGTGCATATGTAACAGCGTTTGCTGTCCGGGAGACTTCTTACGCTTAGGTCGACGCTCATTGTCCTTCTATGGAAATATACAGTAAGTTGTGCAAATAGAGGCTTCGAGGAGACATCCGTCTCCCACCGGCGAGGAATGTGGGTGTGGATTGTGCCAGGCTCCAGCCCGGCCCCTCTGGGGCACTGCCCTTGCACGGCCCAGAGAACAATAACCACCGGAACACGCTTGGAGACTTTCGGGGAGGAAAAAAAAAAGGAGAAAAAAAAAAAAAAAAAATCCCAGCCACAGACTTTAACATGCCGGCATCACTCGGCGCTGTTTCCGGAGATAAATGACGCGTGGGGATGGTGACGCGCACGTGCGGCATTTGCTCACCTGCTCTGGGTGCCTGCTGCAGCAGGTGGCTGCCGTTGCGGCACGGGGCGTGCAGCGGCTCCGGTGCTTCCCGAGGGCGAATCGTCCTCGGATGAGCTGCAAGAGCCCCCCCGACCTGTCACTCCGTGGGGCATCCCTGAGCTGTGGGAAAGCAGAGGCCTGGAAACACTGCCGTTTAGGGGGCACGTGGTGGAGAGACTGAGAAATCGGCAGCAGCTGAAGCACAACTATGTCTTAAAATAGCTAGTTATGTATTCGCTGCCATCTGCCTCTCTTTTGCTAGCCCACTTGCTTAGACTTCATGTGTACCAAAGCAATTAAGTGCTGTGGCTTGTTTTCTTGTTGTGTGTGGTGTGCATGCGTGCATCCCACACACGTAGAGGTGCGGGTGTATTCCCCGCGCTGTGTTTTGGAACAAACAGCTCCTGCGATATCTTCTTGCGTAACGCTTTCTCCTCACTGGCAATTTCTAAAACCAGACTGGATGTTTTCTTAAAACACAGGCCTTCCTCATTTTAAAAAATAAAAATCAGTGTCAGGCAGCCCTCGCAGATGCACCACTGCACTAATCCATCCTTTGGCATCTGCAACATGTGAACCTGTGCTATGTTCCACCCGGCACAGCTGCTGGGCACAGACGGTCCGCTCTAACGGCCAGGACTGCCCATCGCACCTATGGCAAGGGAAGCACCACCCAGTTTGATCGGTGGGATCTTATCACAGGCAATAACAAGGAGGGAAATGTAAGTAACCAGAACGGATCTGTTGGTGTAGGGGTCAGGCAATGATGCTAGTCAATATTTTAAGAATGGGTTGCCTGGCTTTTGGTCTTCACATCACTGCTTGGTAATGGATGTAAATAGCGGGTTTGATGTTTTCAGGCATTGGACACTGCTTGACTGCAGTGACCGTTGCTGATGCTGCAACCTTGGAAAAATCGGGGCAGTCATTTAGCTGCTGTTATCTGGGAGATAACATTTGCCTGTGGGCACCCATGTCTGAAAATATCTGACTTTTGACAAATGTCTCTCAGCCGCTACAAACAGACATTGCTTTTCTTTTTTGCTCGAGTTTCCCCAGAAGCAAACACAGTGGAAGTAAGCAAACTGATTTCCTTTAGCTCTGGGTCTGTGCTTCAGACCTCAGCAAATGCAGTGTAAGTAAAGCCATTCTCCAGTGTAGACCTTTTTAACTACCTGTTCTTTATGTGACCCAAAACAAGCTGTATCATGGGTATGATTTTTAGGCTTCTTGTTAGTGTAAACTGTATTTAAAAAAAAAAAAAAAAAGTAATGCAGAGGCTTGTTGTGGATGGCAAATCTGAAAAATTATGTTTAAAGAAAGAAAAAATTATTGAAAAAATAGACTGAAATACAGACAAAGCTGATGACTTGTTACTAGGTTTACTTATAGCTGTTGTACTACTGTAAATACAGGGTAAAGAGTTTATGGAACAGGGGGATCAGTGCATCCTCCTGTGTGCTGAACCTCTGGCTGGCCAGTTAGTTTTGGAAGGGGACACTTATTAGCTATGCCCAAGAGTGGTGCATTTCACTCATCATATCTGTTAACTTAACAGATATGTAGTTACTCATGATGTAGTTACTCATTAAGTAACTACATAAGTGTTACTTAATGTAGAAATGAACAGAAAACACCGCTCTCAGTCCGTCAGGTCAAGTTACAAAGTTTGGGAATAGTACGTAGGAGGGATTTCTGGGGCACACCTTAGGTGCCAGAGACTGCTTTTCATACCAGGGACTACCCAAGTCTCCTTGGCAGAAGCAGAGCTCAGCTGTGGTGGGGTTGGGTTTTTTTGTTGCCCAGCTGGAGGCTGGATTGCATGCCCAAAGCCATCTTCGCAGGTAAAAAAAGATGAGATGGGCTAGTCAGAAAGCATGAGGAAAAATTTTACCCTTTTAGAAGAAAAGTGATAAGTTTCTGCCAGCTCCGGCTAGAAATTGGCTTTTTCATTTCTGGTTCCAGCTCAGTTGTGGCGGTGGAGGGAGCAGGGGCTTAGCGGGGTCTCTCGGCTCCCCCCAGGGAGGGTACCTGCTTTGGCATCAGCACGGCTGTACTGCCAGGGGCAGTTTGGCTCTGGCTCATTCCAGGACTGCACCCTGCCTTCCTTCATTTCCCAGGCTCTTTGGGGTTTGGTGTTTCGTCTTCGTCTGCTGGCTTTACCCGATGTCTTTGCCATTACCCCAGGCTCCCTTGATCCTGTTTTCTTTTTCCAAACTCCCCAAACCAGCAACTCAACAACCACAGTGAGAGTTTTGGGAGAGAGAGTCAGACAACAAAACATTGCCCCCGGACCTGCATATTTATTTAACGCTTGCTTTTTGAGGCATGCAACCTGCTGACACCCTTCAAAGTGAGTGACTGCCTTTCTCCCACGCTGGCAGCCTGGAATGAAGAAGCCACCTCGCCCAGGGGGACACCCGTGGCTCTGAGTGACAGGCCTCCGCGCAGCAATTAATCTGCCAGCCGGCTTCGGCTGCTGTGCTGGTATTTGGGACAAACGCATGGACGCCGGCTCTCAGCAGGGATGGGGTGACAGGGGTCTCGGGTGGCTGGGTGACAGGAGCTGCGGGAGCTGGCCACGGAGAGCCAGCAGCAGGCTGCCTAGCTTGAAAAACGTGCAAAGTCCACGGGATCCTCGCTGGTGCTTGGAGCATAGCGTAGGCATGAAAAGGTAGCCTCCAGCCAAATGCAAGCACAGCCCAGATGTTGTTATACAGCTAGCGCTGCCTGGCTTCACCAATTAAATCGGGCTGTTCTCCTATTTGTTTGCTTGTTTGTTTATTTGTTTTGAAAGGAGAGGGGAACTTCTTTGTTGTATTCTGTATTTGTAATTTGATTTGTCCTAGCTTTTCGTGTGCTGTTGAGACAAGCTGAGTGGAAATTCCAGTTACATGCTTTCATTTGTTCCCCCTTGGCATGCAGGTTACGGGAACAGGGCTATGGGCCCGTTGGCCTACATGTCATTAATCTTCTGGGAACAATGAAAAGAGAGCATTTGAATGTGTCTTGGCTTTTCCGGCAGGCTCTGTCTGAAGGACTTCTCATTTATGTGGCAAGAATAACAAAAAAAAAAAAAAAAAAAAAAAAAAAAGGAGAGAAACAATAAAAGGAATCCTTGAGAGGAGAGTGTGTGTGTCGATGGGTGTCCATCAGCCTCACTGGATGGGGGCTGCATCCCAATACCAGGAATGAAAGCCCGTCATCCCAGCAAGGGGCAGGGGACAAGGCTCCCATTCAGGCCTCCAGAACCCAAGAAGTTGAATAGATGCAACTTTTGATGAAGAGCTGTGGATGTAGACAACTGTGCCCCTCCCCTAAAAGTTTCCTGAAGGCAAGGCAGAAGGCTGGTATCTGCAAACAGGCAGGTTGCAGCTCATCATGGCTCTTGCTGGAGAGCAACCATTAACCTTAGTGGATGAGGGAAAGGCGGTGGATGTTGTCTGCCTAGACTTTAGTAAAGCCTTTGCCACTGTTTCTCACAGCGTTCCCCTGGAGAAACTGGCTGCTCATGGCTTGGACAGATGTACTCTTTGCTGGGTAAAAAGAGCTGGTTGGATGGCCGAGCCCAAAGAGCAGTGGTGAGTGGAGTTAAATCCAGTTGGCAGCCGGTCACAAGTGGTGTTCCCCAGGGCTCAGTATTGTGGCCAGTTCTGTTTAATACCTTTATCAATGATCTGGATGAGGGGATCAAGTGCACCCTCAGCAACTTTGCAGATGACACCAAGTTGGGAGGGAGGGTTGATCTGCTCGAGGGTAGGAAGGTTCTACAGAGGGATCTGCACAGGCTGGATCGATGGGCCGAGGCCAATTGTATGAGGTTCAACAAGGCCAAGTGCCGGGTCCTGCCCTTGGGTCACAACAACCCCACACAGTGCTACAGGCTTGGGGAAGAGTGGCTGGAAAGCTGCCCGGCAGAGAAAGACCTGGGGGTGCTGGTCGACAGCCGGCTGGATATGAGCCAGCAGTGTGCCCAGGTGGCCAAGAAGGCCAACGGCATCCTGGCCCGTATCAGAAATGGTGTGGCCGGCAGGAGCAGGGAGGTGATCGTCCCCTGTACTGGGCACTGGTGAGGCCGCACCTCGAGTCCTGTGTTCAGTTTTGGGCCCCTCACCACAGGAAAGACATGGAGGGGCTGGAGCGTGTCCAGAGAAGGGCAACGAGCTGGTGAGGGGCCTGGAGCACAAGTCTTGTGAGGAGCGGCTGAGGGAGCTGGGGTGGTTTAGCTTGGAGAAAAGGAGGCCGAGGGGAGACCTTATCGCTCTCTACAACTACCTGCAAGGAGGTTGTAGTGAGGTGGGTGTCGGTCTCTTCTCCCAAGTAACAAGCAATAGGACAAGAGGAAATGGTCTCAAGTTGCGCCAGGGGAAGTTTAGACTGGACATTTGGGAAAATTTTCTTCACCGAAAGGGTTGTCAGGCATTGGAACAGGCTGCCCAGGGAAGTGGTTGAGTCACCATCCCTGGGGGTATTTAAAAGACGTGTAGATGCGGTGCTGAGGGACGTGGTTTAGTGGTGGACTTGGCAGTGCTAGGTAATGGTTGGGCTGGATCTCAAAGGTCCTTTCCAACCTAAACGATTCTATAACTGTACGCATGGGATTTCCCTGTCCTTGCTGCCGCTCCTTTGTCGCACTTACCCAGTTACCTCTCCCCTACCATCTGTGGTGCAGGGTTGCTGTTTACTTAAACAGTTACTGGACTGAATTCGTGGGGAGCTGGCCAGGATGAGGCCTCTAGGACCAGGGATTCACCGGGGATTCACAGCTTCCCTGCTTCAAGTGTTGCTTCCCTGCAAAACTGAGTTTTAAGGCGGTATGTGACAACTTTCCTTTGCAGGCATTTATTTGTTCATTTTATTTTAGTATTTTAGTTCATTATTTAGCCTAAGGATTTCCAGAATTGCTGGTAAGAGAGGTGTCTGAGGAAAACTTGAGCCATTGATTATAGGGCTGGGCGGGCAACGAGAATTCCATTTTGCAAAATATTTCAAGGTGTTGACACTTGTGTCAAAGTGCAATGAAACCAAGACTCTCCCAATTGTTTTTGCCAAAAATAAAAATCATAATATGGGGGAAGAAAAGAAAAAATAAAATACACACTGCACAATAGCCAACAGCTCAGACTTGTGGCTATTCACTTGAGAAGTGGTCTGTAATCTGGGAGAGGAAAAGCACTCCTACCACCGGCCCACTCACCATCCTGGGGTGTGCCTCCCTAGGCTAGAGGTCCTTTTCTGCACCCCAGAAAAAAAATGTTTTCTGTATTCCTCATCAAAAACCGAGCAAAAAACAATAGGTCTCTAAGGAAAGCTTCAGTTTTAGTCTACTGCCTTTTTCAAGGAAACACCCCCTCCTTTTTTTAATCTTCCCTGCCATCTCCAATTACAGCATTCTTTTTGTGTGTTCTCCACTGTGGAAAGGATCGCAGTAGATCCGGTACTCTTGGAATTACTTATCTTTTTCCAATGGTGGGGGGAAATAAATCAGAATTTCAAAAGAATATTTTGGTGCTCAGCTTCCCTGTGAGCAGTGTTGTGCCTTTGGGTGTTAAATTTCTGCTAATCCTGCAGCGGA
The DNA here is from genome assembly GCF_900496995.4 of Aquila chrysaetos chrysaetos. Taxonomy (NCBI): domain Eukaryota; kingdom Metazoa; phylum Chordata; class Aves; order Accipitriformes; family Accipitridae; genus Aquila; species Aquila chrysaetos. Next base: position 19,043,004 of record NC_044021.1, read on the forward strand.
TTAGTAATGAGCTCCAAGCAAATGTCCTTAACTTTCTGGAAAACTGATGTTCTCAGGCAAAAAGAGGAAAGAGGGGGCAGAAAAGATAATTTACTGAGATGGAGTAGGGGGAACTGGCATCATGCTCAGCTGGACTGGCCAGCTTGGAGAGAAGAGGTGGCTGGAAGTGGGAGAGCAGGCTCCCGCCGCCCTGCAGCTCCTGCCTTGCCTCCATGGGCAAGTGCAGAAGGGATCTCCCTTTGGGGGAAAGCCCCAGGTGTTGCCAGCAGCTCTCTTCAATGCCCTGCCCAACTGTTTGGGTCTGTGGGACCAGACCGGCTATCTCAACCTTTCCACCTCCTGCCCTCTCGATTTTTGGGCACAAGGAAGCGGACCCATGGTGTTGCCCCATATCCGTGTCTGACTTTGGTCCGCTTGTGTCTGCGCTCCAGGCTGCGCGGGTCAGGGCAAGCTGAGTCCTGAGACCCACCTGCAGAGCCGTGGGACGCAATCCGCGCCTCTCCGCTGGTGGGGCTGGCGCGTGCCGTTCACCGGAACGATTGAAATCAGCCCAGAGACTGCACTGGGCACCTTGGGGATTTTCTGGCCCCCTGTAATATGGGCAAGGAGGGTTCATCAGGGTGATAGCTTTAAGGGTTTTTTCCCAAGGTTTTGGCGAGGCTTTCTGGAGAAAAAGTTAGCAAGTGGTTTACAAGACAACCTCCAGTGAACTTGCATATTGCAGTCTGGGTGCTCCAGCAGTGTATTTACTCTAGAATAAATAGAAAATGTTACTGATAAGGAAATAATAACTAATATGTGCCAGAGATTTAATTGTGTGTTATTGGAATTTTCATCAGTGTAAACGGTTAAAGGATTAGACCTTACAAACTGAAACTGCCTGACTGAATGGTGTGTGAGAAATTATGTTCAGAGGGGAACTGCTGGGAAAACACCAATTTACGTGTCAGTGGGAAAGCTGGAAAACATAAGTATCTTTGAAATACAAAATGAATGGCTTGACAGAAATGTGTATTTTAAGAGAACAGTAATTCATATGCTCTGCAGTTTTAAAGATTAATGATGGGACTTTCACTTTATCAGAATTAAAGCACTGCAGCTTCACAAAGAGAAATCCCGTTAGTGAAGCGACATATCTGAAAGTTCATAGTGAAAGGGTAACTGCTAAAAAAAAAAATCTTGTATTTCAGCATATCTGCAGGAAGCCAGGAAAATCCAAGTATCTTTTAAATTCATTTTGACATTTTATAGAAAGTGAACTCCAAACCATCATTTTAGTGTTGCTATTAAAATTTTCTCGAGAAAACTGGTATTTTTTGGTTTTAACAAGGAAAGAAAGCGAAGAGTCACCCACTTGTGGCCATCAGATCTTGCACAGGAGCCAGCTTGCAGTTAGAAAGGGAGCTAACTCTCTTTACCACAAATCTTTCCCTCGCCTTTCACCAATTTCCCAGTGAAAGAGGGAGAACCCAGGAGGGGGCCTTAGCCCAGTGTGGTGCTGGTGGCATCCACTGTCATCTCCAGCCACAACAATGAAGGGCAGAAGCCTCTGATAGATCTGGGTCTGGAAGAAGCTTAGCAGCAATGAGAGTGGCCGAACTTAACACTTCTTTGGCCCCAATCCACCCTCTCAGCCCTGTTTGCTGGGTTTTTCTGGGATGTCCAAGCCCAGCCAGACCCAGCTCAATCTCGTGCTCTGTTGTAGCTCCAGGTTCGAGTCCGTTCACTGCCGGCTTTGCAGTGAGGGGTTGAAGCAAGGCTCTTGCTGGCAACATAAGCACCCCATTGCTTGACTTTCTGGGCATGGGAGCTTCTCTCAGCAATTCCTGACCCCCCTCCAAATCTTAAGACAAAGACGACAGTTTCTTATCCCATTCCACAAGCAGCCTCTTAAGGGGTAAAATTCACCTCTGTAAGCAGCAGCATTTCTCAGACAATAGCGCAACCTGACTCACGGTTTCCTTTTGTTCCTCCCTGCCTTCCTTTCATCCACCTGTGGTATTTCATCTCGCACTCAGTTTGGAAAGCTTGAGGCAGAGCTCCTTCCTTTGTTGTATGTTTGCGCACCTAGCACAGAGTGGGAAGACCTGAATCATAACCGATAGTCCTGGACAACACTGCATTATGCACACACAAAAAAAAACCCAGCAACAGAAAGATGAAGATTTGTTCTTAAGCTGTACTCGGCATCCCCAACCTCCCCATGCAGTCACCAGCTGTGTGCTGATGGGGTTTGGTCCCACATGTGGGGGAAGAGGTTACCCAGCATTGGGAAAGTCAGTTAAATCTCAGTATGTCCCAGCTCCTCAAAGATGTTCTAGTCCTCCTTTGTTTTGCTGTTCACAGTGGTGGAGGCCACCATGCGCTGGCTGCCTCAGAGACAAGGTACAGTGAGGTTAAACCCAGAGATATAGTAGGAACTAAATGTAATGGTCCTGCTGCTGTAAGACAGAGGTTTTCAAGCTATTCAAGGCTTAGGGGAATATATTAGTGTGTGTGATGTCTGTATGTATTATGTATGTTTTTGAATTAATTATAAATATGTTCATATGTATACTTTGCATCCCTAATTCTTTATTGATACCATTCATCTCATTGTTTCAGTGACCTCATGTTTCTCTTGTATCTACAGCCCATGAGGAAATAATTTGGTTCAGTAAAGAAGGTTTCAAACAGAGAATCTTTTATTTCCTTAGTATTATCAGAGGAAGGCAGGATGGTTTGAAAGGAATGCAGCAGCTTGGAAACAGAAGAATAGTGCTTTTATTTTTTTGCAGGTGTCAATGTGCATAGGGGAATAGTTGCTAGCAAGAATTTTTGGAATGAATTAACACCTACCAGAAATACCCTGGGCCTCAGACCAGCAAAGCAATTAAGCATGTGCTCGACTCCCAACACTGCCTATTTTGCAAGTCGCTTATGTGTCTTATGTTAAACAGAGGCTTAATTACTCTACAACATCATACAAAAGCAGGGCTGGAAAGGACCTCAAGAGATGACCCAGAGCAACCCTGACAGCTGTTTCTCTAACAGTCCTCCAATGACAGCATTTGTACAACCTCTTCTGGTAGCTTGTTCCAACTATCCTTCCAATGAGAAAGTTTTGGGTTTTTTTTTTTTTTCCAGGCACCTAGCTCAAATCTTCTTTGTGCAAAATAAACAAAATTCTCCTTAATGCAGAGAACAACTAAGCTCTGTTCTTCGTGTAACACCCTTCTTGTGTGCTGCAAGACTGATAGCATCCCTCCTTCTCTCTTGTTCTCCCCCTGCTCCTGTTTCGGTACTGAACAAAGACAGTTTCTCCAACCTTTGCTTGAATCGTGTTTTTCACATCACGTATCATCCCCATTGCTCTCATCTGAACTCACTAGTGCACTGATCTCATCTCAGATGGGGAGCCAAGCTGATTGCCTCGTGTTTCACATCCAGCTCTCCTATTGATACACCTTGAAAAAAAGATTCATCCTCTTTTCTATATGCACATTGAGTTTCTGGTCCTCTGTAACGCCAAGATCACTTCTTGGTGTGCTGTCACTTCTCTGCTTATTCAATCCATTTTATTTGTGCATTCAAAAATGCCTCATCTTGGCTGGATTTCGTTGTGCAGATTTGAAACCCCTCCCCACTTTGGATCACTCACTAGCTTTATAGCTAGTGCTGAGCTTGTTGTCAGTCTCTGCCTCTAATGAATAAGGTGAATAGAGCAGACACCAGGATAAATGCACAAAGGACTTCCTTAGATGTCATCCTGCCCTGACAGTGAATGACATAACTGATATCCAAGTACAGTTTTTTACTCAGTGGCATGTTCAAGTGAATGTGGCTTCACGAAGATCATATTTTCCTATTTTAATTCTCAGAATATCACGTAGGAAAATGGCATCCTGCCTCTTTCTTAATTACTGGGCTACTTACCCAGTAAATTGGTCTGACATGCCTTGTTCTTAAAAAAAAAAAAAAAAAAAAAAAAAAAAAATTCTGCACTGGCTGATACTTGTCAATGTATTGTTCTCTTGGGATTATGACTTGGTTATTTAATTATTCATTCTATTATCTCTCCATTTATCAAAGTTAGGCAGATTAGTTTTGAATTCCCTGGCTCCTCCTTTTTCCTCTCTCTAAAGATAGGTCCTCTCTCTACCATTTTTCAGCCCTCTGGGACTTCCTCTTTAAACCTTGAATTCTTGCAGATAATAGCTAATAGCTCAGTCTGCTTTGATTAGTTCCTTAATTATGCTAGTGTGAGTTTCATCAGGCCTCATGAACTTGAAAGCATTTATCTTATCTAAAAACTGTTTGGGCAATTCTCTTTCTATCTTGGCCTTTATACTTATCACCTGCTAAATCAATTTCACAGTTAACTTTTTTTACAAAGGCTTGAACAGCCTCCTCTGTTTCAGCCGTTATTTCTCCTCTTTCTCCAATAAGTAACGGGTTTTCCTGTGTTGTCCAGTTGTTTCTGGACATCTGGGAAGCCTTTTAATACCCCTTGCTAGTTGCTATTCATTTTGCATTTATGTGCTTCTGCTATTCCTCTATGTTCATTCATCAATACAAGTCTGCTCTTCCACTTTTACATTAATTTCATTGACATGGCAATCTTCCACAAGCTGCCGGTGCTGTCCTATTGCTCTTCAGCTATGCTTCCTTTTCTCCTCTGCGACTCGGACTGCTTTGTGGCTGTCCAAATGTAGGCTTGCATAGTAACTTTTCTGCACTTCTTTCCTCCAGGATTTCTTCCTGCGAGACCTGACTTACCATTTCTACAACACTGTCGATGTTTGCTTTCCAGAGGTTGGTGTTTGTTCTGTGGTTTTTACACTTTTTGTGAATGCGACCATTTTGTGACCCTTGTCATCCCCCTTGCCTTACATTTTAAAGCTTGCATTCAATTCCTGCCTACTCAGCGGCACCAGGACTAAAATATGCACTCCCACCACAGACAAACAGCCTTCTTTCTTGGAAACACAATTTTTACTATGGTATTCTAAGAACATGATGAACTATGTCCTGCCCTATTCAATTAATTACTCATGTAAAATTTCCCCATCACCAAGTCTTTACTTGCCTTGAGATTTGCAGTAACCTCGGCCTGGTTCACGTTCTGTGGGCGCTGCCTTGTATGCTGAGGTCAGGCTCAGCGCTACTAGTTTCATTATGGGGATGCAGGAGTCTGTAAATTAAACCTTTTATGGAGCGATAACACCTCCAATGTCTTCTTGACCCAGGTACCTTCCAGTATTAAACAGGGCAGCTGATGCTGTGTATTGCTGACGCTTTAGTTCCCAAACCCAGTAAAGACTGCAAAGCATTCAGGCATCTGATGATGGCCAGATGCCCGATGGCCAGCCCATTATATTTTTTGTTCTTTCAATGTGTAATTGTGTGCACTTACTTAAATGGACTTCTCTGCAAAAATTTAATGCTCAGAAGGCTTGGCAGTCCTGAATATGCTGGGCAGGTACCATCTTTGTGTTGTCTGGAAACCTGATACCCTCAGCACTCATTATTAATATCATAATCAGAGAATCAATAATAGTCTCATCCAGAGCATGAAGTGGTCATACTGCAAAGGACCTACCTTCAGTTATGTTGCCGGTCTGAGGCAGTATTGTCCAATGTTTTTTCTTTTCCTATCTGCAAGGAAATAGAGAGGTGACCAAGGCAGAGAGCAGCGCGGAGAGAGGTGTGATCTTTCCCAACCTTTGCACCTCCCGCAGATCTGCTCTAGCGTTGCGCAGATGCTGCAGTGAGCCCGGCACCTCTGGGCTCTCGTGAATGCGTGGACCCTCAGGCAGGGGCGAAGGCTTTCCTAAAAGACAAACAGCACTCCCACTGTGGGGTGGGGGGGCTTGCTGTCCTTCCACCACCTTTACTAGCCTAAACTTGGGTCTGACAGCACTTTTACCCAGTGGCTATTCTTAAAACACTTCTTGATTTGTGCGTGTTGCTTGTTTGATCTTTTGAAGCGATGGCTGGTACCTCCGCCTTGCCCAGCCAAGGTTGCTGGCCCCGTGCAAATCCTTGGAGTCCTGGATGGCTTTATCAGAAGTCTCCCTGCTCCTGTTTAACGAGTGCCATGGTTACGAGCACCGCTAGACTGATGATATTCACATGCAGGAAACAATGCAGGGAAAACAGGATTTGCACGGCTCCGGCTGCACTGCCCCAAGAATTGCAGGAAGTGATTGTACTTTATGAAACCGTCTGTGCTCTGCTAGATTGTCTATAGCTTTTAAGGTCAAGCTGTAGCACACCGCGTTTGAAATGCCCTTTGTAATAACGAGGACTGTTTATGAACCGGAGCACAGGCTGTATTGTTTACCCTGGGCTTTGGTTAAAAGGTGCTATATTTCAGCCTGTTTTGCAGGATGGCACGGGGAATCTATCATGGGCCTTTCTGGCATGGGCTCGGGCTGGGTTCAAAGGGGGAATGTCCATCATGTCATTTGAAGTATCCCCCGGCATGTAGAAAGTCACGCAGCGAGCGCGGCTGCCCGCCGCCGTGCAAAGCCAACAAAAGAGCCGGGGGGGAAATCGCGGGGGCCTGGCAGGGTCCCGGGGCGTTGCTCCGGGCGCTTCCCACAGCAGCCGAGCTGCCCCCTCGGAGCGGGGAGAGGTGCGAGCCTTGCAAGGGATGTGCTCGACCCAGAGAGAGGGGCAGAGCGGCGATGCATGGGAATCACGGCCCCTGCCAGCTAACTAGGAAAGTTCTGGGAAGCAGCTATAAATTCAAGGTCCCTTCTCTGCTAACTCCCTGATCCTTTAAATCACACGAGCGCTGGCCGGTGCCAACACAGGTCCGTGCGGTGGGGCTGCGAACAATGTGTTTCTAATCCAGTCGCACTTTGCAGAAGTGCTCAGGTGCTGTTTCTAGTGCCTGTCTCGCGTCTGACAATACTGGGGTTAATAAGCAGGGTGCACAAGGCTCCAGCAACCAAATCTGCATGGCCCAGACTCGCCCCCAAAAAAGGGGCAGTCTTCCAGCAGATCTCTTGCTTTGTATTCTCTTGAAGGCTGCAAATCCAAAATCTAGCTGCTTAGCCCTTTTTGGTGCTAAGAACTTTGCTTTTTGAAAGTATGTTGCCTGTGCAACTTGCCAATCATCCAGAAAAGCTGCGTTTAAAATTAATTAGTGCTGCTTACGTCTTGGAAGCGAAGAGGACCTGCCTGTGTGATCAGTTGCACTCCTGCTGTGGGAGTGTAACAGGCTCGGGGCCTTTTGGTGTGGCCACCAGTGACAATGTGGGCATGTTGGAAATATTGTAGGTGGTTAGAGATGTGCAAAAGCCACGGTGGAGTCTGGAAGCTGAAAAATGTCCTCCTTCAGACGTGAGCCTTTGGTTAGCGATCACACCAGATGGCAGGACAGCAGCCCAGGGGACTTGCTGGGACCTGTGATGACCAGCAGCACGCCGTGCCTTAAATTCAGGCTTAACTTGATCAATATGGAGAGGTCCCTCTTGGAGGACTTTGCAATCAAGACGCGACACGCTCACAGGAGGGAGGGAGCATCCAGCAGGTGTTGGGAGAGGAAGAGAGGGAACAGGGATGAAATCCTCCAAGGGGTCACTTGGTGCCGGTGTTTTGCTGGCAGGAGCCTGGGCTGCAGGCACACAGACTCCAGCAGCAGCCCCCACGTGAAGGAACATGAAACCAGCCCCTGCAGCAGCTGAGGAAAAGCCTCGGCGTGCTCTCACTGGGCCCTGGAGTGGGTAAATTGCCTGAAATGTTTCCTAAACTAAGCAGTCAGCTTTTGGTCCTGTTCGTTTTGCTGTTTCTGCATCACGGGGGAAGATCTCCTGGCCTCAGAACAAGGGAAATACTTTGCTTGGGTAGGCAAAATCTCCTCCCTGACCAGGACCAAACCATGGAGAGCCAACCAGGCAGCCTGGAGTACAGCATTGTTTTCTAATAAATAAAACTCAAGAAAAGGAGTTAAGGGAACACATAATTAACATTTGAGGCAGATGCTGAGGGATGAAACCTAGCTTTTGATAGACATCTTTCACACCACCTCCTATTGCTCCTTTTGAGCACTCTCATTTGTTCATTTTATCCACCTGTTGAACCTTGACATGAATTAAAACTTTGAGTCCAGAGCAGAAACTTGGTTTGGACAGAGTACTTGCACAGGAGTGTGTTTGCTGGGCTGCAGCTGGGCCTCCCCATTGTCGTTGCAACACCACTAATAGCTCCTGCCGCCGAGGAAGATGTAGGCAGGGGAACGCACCCATCCCAGGCACCACCAGCTCAGATACCGGTTTGGTAAAATCCTTTGGTGTGGGCAGTATTTCCTCAGCAGAGAAAGCCGTTGGCCTCTGATGCACCCTTTGCACATCTCCTCTCATCCAACCTCTCCGAGTCCTTATGTATTGGTCTTGATGTCCAGAAAAATTGCTCTGATTCATTCCCCTCTGTCTTTATCCAAATTCTAGTACCTCATGGCACTGAAACTTTTAAGGAGTCTCACCAGCAGTCCGTACATATTGAGACGAAGGGGCAACAGAGCTGGACACCAGTGGACTATGATAACCCCCACGTGCTGGGAGGTGGGAGCTTCTGAGGGAGCTAGGGATGGACATCACAAGGTTTGGGGAGGGGACAGGGTTTGGGAGATGGGAGGTGGCTCAGGTTAACAAAAATTAGAACTGGAGGTTCTTCAAAGTATTAGTCACTTTGAAAAAATCTTGGCATGCGTATATCTAGTGTGAGCAAGCATAAGTATCTGAGCTAATTTTTGTTGTTTAGCAGCTAATTGTGGTTAAAACATTAGATGCTATTTGAACACAGTGCACCCTACCCTCCAGGGCATGTGAAGCAGAAATGTGAAGAGGTGGACAAAGCAAATCTTAAAAATAAAATTGACTTTTCTGGGTCCACTCATATGTCCAATACTAGACATGAGTGAGCTTTGCCAAATGAAGGACAAATGCTCAGCACTTTGCTGGTGAAGGCCGATTTCTGCTAACCCACTGGTCATCTTTCGGCAGGCATTGAAGAGTTTTGACGCCTCCGGCATTGTTCATTACAGCAGCTCTCGGGTGGTTATTCACAGTTTATCAGATATGATCGCTTGCTCTGTTTCCTATTGGTTTTCTTCCTGGAAAACTGGAAGTGTGTACCCAGGAAGAGGGTGACCGCATTCCTAGAGTGAATACATGAAACTTCTGAGGTTGAGAAATGTTTCTGCGTGTGCCGTACATGTGAGTAATGAGGAAAATGACCTCCAGAAAGCAGCAGAGCAGCTGTCTTTATTTGAGACTCTGTTCTCGGACCTTCTCTCTTTTTTTCATTTGATTGCTTTTGTGTGGCCGGTAGGTCACACAGGCACATAGGGGGGACACATGCTAAAACATGGCACGCTCCCACCCTAAGGGCAGAGTTTCACACACACACCCCCCCTCTTTTTTTTTTTTTTTTTTTTTTTACTAAATGAGAAGCTGGTTGTGTGGCTCAGACTTTGAATGTGAAGTACTGAGGAGAAAGACCCAAACCTATGGTCAACCAAAGGAATAATCTAAACTATTCATACAAAGGTGGCTTCTAAAATAACTGGAGCCTACGAGGGAAAAGACTGCAGTGTCAGACTAGGAGAGAGTCTGTGCTAGGAAAGCACAGATATGCAATCTAATAAACTAGGAATTTGCAGCTTAAGGGGGAAATATAGCAGAAGACATTTAAAGACTAGGAATGGGTAAATGATAAAAGAATGAAGGGCTAGAAAACACTTGTTTGAGGAGTACCTGGAAAAATTGGGACTTCCTAACTTAGGGCTGAATTAAACCTCTTTCTAGGGAGAAATACTTTCATTAGTTAGGAGACAGAGGTGATAAAGCTGGCAAGGAAGGAAGAAAAGGAGCAACAGGGTGTAGGACAGAGCCTGTATGGAACACGAAGGAGTAGAGAGCAGGTTGTCAGAGGAGCTCCTACAAGCCTTTCTCTAGCACCCGTGGAAAAGGAGCAGAAAGTACTGGAGCCAGTAAGTGTTATTCTCAAGATAGAAAGAAAAGCATTTTGTAAAGTACGTGATAAACCTCTGTCCCAGCATTCTGCAGGTTTAAAAAATGACTCAGTCCTGTACAGGTGTTTTGCAAACTCTGTGACTACCCTAGATGCAGCCAGTACTTTTATGATAAATCCGAAAAGTCCCAAATTCAGCAACATAGTAATGGACACAGGTTAGGAGCAAACAAGTACCACTGTGATTGTCTACCTGGCTGGCTATTCATACACAGCTCTGATCTTTTGCTCTCTTTCTCCCCTTGTCCTGTCCACAAGGTGAGAAAATTGCAGGGCATCCCTTTCACCACCCGTCCCCACAACCATCCCAGGCGCTCAGTGTAGGGACATCTGATGCTGTAGCTGATGAGTAGATCCTGCAAGACAATCTGTAGTTCCTACCAACCACCAGAGCACAGCTCTCTGGAGGACATAAAAATAAAGTGAAAAAAAAAACAACAAGAAAAAAAAACCCCAAAAACCCCCCAAAACCAAAACAAAGCAACCTGACATAAATTACACAGGAAGCTTTTGTCCAATTTGGCTCCCTGCTTGTAACAACAGCTTTTAAGGACTCTGTTTTACTAGCCATCAAGACTAATTCCAAGGTCAGCAGATCATAACCCTTTATCAAATGATAAATATTTGCCTTCATAACCTCAGCACAGCTTGTGTGACTGGGGCAGGAAGTTAACTTCCACCAAAAGACTTTTGTTTGTTTGTTTGTTTATAACGAGTGGCTAACACTGGTACCAGAGTCTGTACCGAGACACCTAACTACATGGCTCAGTTTTCCAGTGCAATGCACTTCGTTGCTGTCATGGACAGGACCCCTCTGAAAATCAGCCTGTGCTTATGAGTCACTTATCTAATTCAAGACCGTCACCCTAGCTTATAGTATTTTCAAAGCTTTTCTTTTCTTACAGTATTCAGTGTAATTCACACACTTTTAATTTTAAAATGCAAAATTCAAAGACTATTAGTATGTTTACAGTTTCAGTCCCTTGCCAAATATTTCTTTTCTATTGCTTTTAATTTTTATTATTGTTTCTTATTGTTAATTGTTTGATTTCAATCAACACATTAAACCTCTAGGGCGTTATGCTAACTCATTCTTAACAACCCTGGCATTTCATAAATCTTCAGTGGCGTTGCCCTTATTTCAAATATTATGAAGGATTTGAGATTTTTTTTACTTACGTTCTGGCTTTCCAGCCTCCTGGATGCATTCAGGTGGTGCTTTCAAGCTTTTCCCTATAGCTGTGCAGGCATCCTTTCTCTAAAGGGAAACTAAATAGCACACAGTCCCAAGAGCCCAGAAGCTGGAGTTTTAATTAGGCCATGAACTATTTCCCAACTCACGGTTAAAGTTGGCAGTGTTACAGATAATTCAGAAGAGATCAGACCAAGGTATAATTGAAAGAACAGGCTGTAGACTTGAGATATATTTCCATTTAGACTGCTCTGCAAAGTGCTCGGGTCCTCAGCACAACACTTAAAATAAATAAATAACCAAAAGAACAGTATGTTTAAAACCCAGCAGGAGTGAAAGTGCTTTTCTCTGTCTTTTATGTGAAAAGTTTGCACAGCAGCCAAAAAAAAAAAGCCTCAAGAAAAAAAAATTCAAGCAAACAAATGGCTGCTAAAACAGACATTTGCCTAAGACTCCTGCAACATGAAAGCAGCCTGTGGAGAGGTTTCTGTATGCATTTTCAGTCAAAGTGTGTGGACAGTTTTAAATAAACGTGAAAGGCTGAAATCCTCTATCACCACTATATATCCCCCTGGCTTAACAAGAAAATCCGTAAAGTATGTTTGTTGACAGACTAGTAACAATTGCAGAGTTTACACTGTTATTTACCACCACCTTCCCCCTTTTCTTTTCTTCCTCTTTTTCCCCTTGATGGTCTCAGAAGCTTTGCCCATATGTATTTTATTTGCTCATTGATTCAGCTCAACTCTGGTCTAATCCAGAACAACAACAGTAAGTGAGGCCTGGGTTTCTTTTTTATTACGATGACTCTTTTTTTGCAGGTACAGTTTGTTTGGAGATTAGGGAGGCCTGGGGAAAAGGGGCATTTGAAGCATGTCTCCTAGGATGCCTTATTAAAGGATGGCAGTTTCTTATCACTTCTCATCACACAGCTGCGGCCTCTTAATTCCTGTTGTTTCTCAATATGCATTCTTTAAGCATTGCCATGTTGACAGTGATATAATTTGTGGCATGCCCTCCCCCCTTTCCCTTTCTGTTTTCATCTTATCTGATTTGTTGTTGCGTTATTTTTTTGTTGTTTGGGGGTTTTTCTCTGAACTTGCAGGGAGCTATTTTTAAGTTTCACAAAGTTTTAAAACGGAAGAGAAATAAAAAAGAGGTCTGGGTGGAAGAATAAGCAGCAGATTTTGGGAATGCTGGCAGCAAGAACAGTATGGACTCTGGCTGCTTTTCAAGGAGGATGGCCTGATCTCAAACAGCCGCTTTTAAGACCGAAATGCAGTGCACGTAGTAGAGCAGTCCCGAACAGTTCTGAAAACCAGAGGTGATGAGGTCGCATTAGCTAACACGAAGTGTATAAAGCAGAGGCTCAGAGGGCAGGCAGCAGCAAGCAGCTCCAGCACAGCAGGCGTTCGGAGCTCCTTGGAGGGCAAAGCCCCCCTGGACAAGGGGTTGCCAAACCATGGCAGAGAACAGGAGAGGCATCAGGAGGGCTAACAGGCTCCCACTTGACACAAAAAAAATTTCCTCTGTACGTGGCTAAACCAGAGTTCCATGCTGGAGCAGCGTGTTCATTTAACTGGAAAGGAAGACTCTGAAGAGGTGGAAGTCATGGCTAATGCACGTTGCTCCCCCCGGATTAGTGTCCTTACGATGCTCCTTGGTCTCCTTCACCTGACCTCAAAATTGCCATTTTCATTTGCACACGAGGCTGGGAGATGAGCATTGGAGGTTATTGCTTCATGATCAAGGATGGACTTAATGTCCGGTGTCAAGTGCCTAGGCTAGTCACAGCGACTTTGAGTTAGCAGAAGCAAGCCACAGGAAGGACAGCAACACTACAAAAACTTTCGGAGCAAGGTAGGAGGGCAGGACCGGGAACTTTCCTCCCTCCGGTACTCTGGTAGCTGTTCACCCTTGGAGCTGGGTTCACATGCAGCCCCTCAAGTTCCTGACCAGCACCACAGGGACCATTTGGAGGACTATGCAACAGCCCTGGAAGATTCTTGGACTTTGAATTTTCTTTTTTTCAGTAGCTGGCCATGGATTTAGGAATGAGAAAAGTCTTACCTCACCTCTTTTTTCAGCCTGTGTTCTACCTCCCCAGTTATATAGTGCTCACCACGACAGTATGAACACTGGGAGTAAGAAAATAAGATAATGTAGATCACTGGGAATATAATGGCTCACTTGCAAATGAGTTACTCTTAGCAAATTAGTGACTATTAAAAAAAAAAAAAATCCTCTTCCCCTAAAATTACCTGATGTTCCTGCCAGCCAGCTCATACACTGGATATAAATTAAATAACAATCTGTAGTAGAGCCAGTAAAGCTGCTAAAGAAAGCACCCGCAGCACATTTCAGACAAAATAAGGAAGAGTTTTCAATGGCCAAGACATTACAGCACCATCTGAAATTCCCTAACATGTCTGTCCTTAGAAGGTCAGCGTGGAGAACTATCTTACACAATAGAAACCAATGGGCATATAGAGAAAGGGAGTGACGTGGTGCTTTTGCATTGTGTACCCATAGCGTGCCCATTTTCCTTGGCTTTGCTACTGTTTTTCTTCCTTCTAGGCACTGCTACTCAAGTTTTCTCCTGACCACTGTGGCAGAAGTAGAGCAGTTGTCCCCTCTGCGGTCTGGGCTTGCTTCTCTCATTGGAATATGGAGTCTTGACTTTTCTTCTTGACTTTTAGTGAGATGTCTCGCCCCCTTCCTAAAGTTTACTGACTAAATTCTTTCTTTTTAACATCCCAGTATGACTCAGCTACCACTGTGATAGGACTATTACAAACAGAGAAGATCCTGATAACTTGTAGACCAGTCTGTGTGTGTTGCTGCTCATTTAAAGCACATTTGAAGACTAGGAATGGGTAAATGAGAAAAGAATGAAGGGCTAGAAAACACTTGTTTGAGGAGTACCTGGAAAAACTGGGACTTCCTAACTTAGGGCTAAATGAAACCTCTTTGTAGGGAGAAACCTGGCGCTCAGGTTGGTTTTGCTAAAGCCTTTTAAGGGTCAAAAGGCAAGCTAAAAATCAGGCTGATGATTACTCTTACCCTGGGCTTTTGCTCTTGCCTTGGCATATTTGTTCAGGTCACTTGTTGAAGTGCCCTGCTGTTAGAGCCTGGGTTTGCACTGTGGAAACGGATCAGGGGCTGTAGTTGGATGAAACAGGGATGGCATTGGAAGGGGGAAGAGGAAATTGCATCCTGTACATTGAGAATCCTGAGAGTGGCAACTCAACTGTATTTACCGGTACTCAGGCTAAAACACAAGATGTCTTTGTCACAGTTTAGGTTTTTTGTGAGAATTTTCCATCTGAAAACTGCAGTACCTCAGAGTCAAGGCATTAGATCCTTGCTTCTGATGACCTTGACTGTAAAAAACAGATAAAACTATTAGACTTTTTCTGCTCGCTGCCCCTGTTATTCTAGACTGATTTCTAAACCTGAGATTTCACAGAATTATACAAAGTTACCCTGGATAGGGGCCTCAGGAGATCTTCTACAGCATCCCTCAGAAATGAGGTATTCTTCCACACATTTCACAGTTTCTGGGTCTGTTTTCAGTACTCCGTGGTGTTCGTGATTCAAGGCTAACCACACGGCACCTCGGTTGCTCCTCACAGGACGTATTTCCCAGCCTTTTGTCATTCTTCTTGCTCAGCTCTGGGCATAGCCCACCTCAACCATCTCCTCCCTGAAGCATGTCCTCCAGTACCAGACCCAGTGTCCAAGCTGAAGCCTCAGCAGCACTTGGTGGGTGTTAGATTTGAGGAGATTAACACGAGTGCCGTGAGAAGCTGGATCCGAGGGCTCCCCGGGGAGACTGTTACTGCCCCTTTACCCCCTTGGTATTGATGATTTGGAGACAAGTCCCCCAGGCTTATTAAACATGCAGAGACTTAGGCATCAGGATGATCGTCTAGAGGCATATGGCCAACCACTAGTACTCATAAAATGCCAGCTAACCCCATAAGCATCTAGTTGTTGGCGGGGGGGGGTGGGGGGTGTGTGTTATGCTTGGGTTTCCGTTGGGGAAGTCTGGTTTTTGCACACATCCACCTGGGTCTGACAACACAGGTCTCCTCCAAGCAGATCTCACACCTCAGCCTTGCCAAGACTTGCAGAACAAGCACTGCCCTGTCTCATTTTACGTGTTGAAAAGGCTGTTTTCAGGTGTCTCTTCAGTTGTATTTCTTTTCTACATTTTTCATATTTTTCCTCCTATTTTCCAATCCTTTTACTGTCAAGACATGTGGGCATAGACAGATTCCTCTCTCCCAAAAGTACTTTTAGATGAAAAAGATGACACAGCAATGTAAAGGGTACTCAAATACACTGCCTCACATAGAGGTTCAAGTTCTGCCCCTGCATGATGTTGGTTTCCCCATGTGCCAGGCGGTGCTTTAACCACCAGGTTGTTCGGTCCCTCACAAGTACCAGCCTCTTCAGTCAGCTCGTGCAAGCATTGGCTTTTCTATGAAATGTTTTAGAAAGCTGAAATCCAGGAGAAAGACTGTTGCTGCCAAGTCTAGTGAAAAAGAGATGTTTATGTCCTTGAGGGAGCAGAGCTGAGGCCACATAGTTTTGGATGATTAAATGGCCTTGTTATCTTGCTGGCTTCAGGAGAGCCTGTTCTTAGGCACTCCATTTTGAGCAGTGTTTTAGGGTAGAGCTGACTTTTTAGGGCTCAAAATCAAGAAAAGTGCCAGGAGGCTAGACCAGCAACGAGTCCCGAATTGACTGGGTCAGGCTGGCTGGGGGCATGGCAGAGCTCACTGCAGTGTGCCGGGAAGGGGACATCCTGGTAGTAGCTGCAATCCGTATCCCACAGAACTAAATATCAAACCCGCAGGTGCCAGGGTACCTGTATGGGCCACACAGCAGCTCCCTGGCATACCATGGTGCGCAACACCATAGCCACAGGCATGGGAGTGTGGGGGCGACTTGCCTGCCACTGATGAAAAGCGTGAAAGTGGCTTTTTTCTAGACATTAAGAGAAGTAAATTTCAGAAGCCTGAGAAACACTCACCTGCGGTATCCTTCCAGGTTCAGGCTGGGGGGCAGAGCTGCTTCCATGCACTTCTAAAGCACCTTGAAGAACAGCAGTATTTTGTTAACCAATCACTCAGTACTGACTTCACTTTTTCTGATGCAGCAAACTGTGTATACTTAATTACAATGAGATAATTTTACCTTTTTTTAAAATTGAGGGGGGGGGGGGTTATACACTTCAATTTAATTTTGTCAGTGGCAAGCACTTGCAGTTGAAGTTAGGAAGGTTTGCAGTTTTCTTGTTGAGCACAAACTTGGAAACCTAATCTTTGAAACCTGAACTTTTTTCTTTTCACCAGAGCAACTTTGCTTACTGATATTATTTACAATTTTAATTTTCTTATACACTAATTCCTAGCTGTGAACGGGGCATTTTTCCACCAACTCTTACTTTTGCTGGTCAGAGCAGTTTGGCACCAAGCTGAGGTGTTGGTGCCCTCTAGTGAGAAACGTCTAATGTCAAGAAGAAAGTGCGCGTTTCAGCAGTTAGTTGCTGCTATGACCATCTTCTCGAGCTCTCACTCTGGTTTTACATTTTTATCAAGTTTGAAATATTAAGAAACAGAAGCCTGCACCTCTGCAACCCGAAGGACCGCTGTTAGTGAAGCAGAGCTAACAATTCACAGTGTATAGTTTAGGAAACAGGAGCATTTTCCAAGCTCACATGGCCTATAAGCAAGTTGCTCCTTTTCCATGCTTGCATTACTTTTATCTGTAGTGTTGACCTGTATTTGTGGTGTCACCTTGTGCTGTACACTCACCTATTGCTCCCCAGATACCCTTTCCCTGCCTCCCCTCACTGTGTGTGCAAACTTAGATATCGCGTCCATGCTTCCTCTTCCAGCAGCATCATCGCCCCTTCCCAGACTGTCCTCTCTTCTTGTCCACCGAGACGTTTAAGTACATTGAGGTCTGGACATGTTTTTAAATATATGCCCATACAGCCGGGCTTTGATCCTTGATGCTACCCACCATGATGCAGAGAGCAGCAGGAAGGAGCACTGTGATACCTGGTATTTATAACTGGATCTGCTGGTTAGTGGTGAATGGTCAACCAAGTCACGGTGTAATGTTTTTCCGTTTACTTGTTAGAAGGATGTCGCCTTTATGGTCAGTACATCACAATTTTAAGCCTCCATGAGAAATCTAGTTGCTAAGAACTGGATGTCTGCTTCATTTTCCTGAAGGGCTGGGCTGATCTCTGCAAGTTCTTCCTGGAGAAATTAAGGTGCTTGTATTTACATTCATTCAAGTTAATGGCATGCACAGCGTGCATTTAGCTAGGAAAATGTTGACCGATTTTTCTCTAGTTGAGGTTATTGTGGCCAGGGTCTGGCAGGACTCTGAGGAATTTGGCCCTCATGCTGCATCATGCAGGGGAAAGCCTAAAACATGCCCAAGGGCTTTACTGCTCTGCCAAACACAAGCAGGGAAACACCGATGGCAATAGGTTAGAGAAGCAGTTTGCTCCAGTCTTGGCTGAAGAGTGGTGCTGCGGAGACCGTGCAGGGCACAGTGAGGTTCCCCAGAGGAGTGCTGGCCAGTGTGAATGGGACGTGCACAGGGGACAGAAGCTGCCTAACCTCAAATTGGCAGAGATGCTACTGGATAAGGCTAACACTGGACATCTTCTGTATCATCTGGACAAGTCATGCTTCCAGGTCACTCTGAGACTGGCGAAGCCAGTGGCACAGCTCCCAGACCCTAGGAAATGTGGGTTGTGTGAAAAAGGGATGCAGAAATGAGAAGGGCCACATAGTCCATGGCACAACTACCTCCTAGTGACAGTCTGTGTCACATGTAGAAAGTGGCATAAAGAGGCAGAGAAGAGATTTGCTCCTGTGTTTTTGTTCATTTTTAATCAGCACTTTCTAGTGCCTAAACGCTTTAGTCTCAATTTAATGTCAATATATAACTTAGACACCCTGAAAAGGTTCCTGGGATGAGAAGAGTAACAAACATAATGCAAATCTCCCTTCTGAATAAAAGCATGACCTATTTGTCAAGAAAATTGGGCTAATACACAATTCCAGTTATTCCAGACAATTATAGTCTCTCTGTACTGTAATTACTGCAATGTCAGGTGGATGTTTTTTCTACAGTATTCAACGCTAAGCTTGGCTGGTGGTCACATTTCCTTACTCAGAGACATTGTTTAGGTTTGACAGGGATTTCAAACTACAACAAACCTAAATCAACCGGAGAGTGCTTACGCAGTGACTGCTCAAGTGACATCCGTGAAAAACAGCTGACAAAGTAAATGTACATAATGCACTTAACTAGCATGTTTTCTAGGATGCATTCAGGTTAACTGCGTGGGTATGTTAAAAACTGCCTTCTCTGAATATGGCTCTCCCCAGCAAATCCAGTCATGATCCTCCCTGTCAAAACACAGGAGAAAGCAAGTAGAGTCTGCAAGTGGAGGAGGAAAAATTTGGGAGAGCCTGGGAAAATTTCAAACCCAACACTGGGTTCAGCGCAAAATCTCCAAGTTCAAGAATTACAAAATTACCTTTCGTACAGGAGTTGCAATATTCATCAAAAGATAGCACTTGGAGACTGTCTACCTACCTAGGTTCTTTCACAGGGAAAAGCTAGGATTTCAGTTTCCTGCTAATTTGAGGAAAACTGCAGTATATTCGGATGACTCAGTTACATTCAGTTATAGGCATGCCTGTTTATGTGAAGCAAAGAAAGCATTTTAGATATTTGAGAAAAGCAAGTCTATAAATAGCAGTACGATTCTGCTACAGATGGGCAGAAACTCCAGCCCTTCATCTGAACATTTCATGCTTTGGGGCACTTGAAATCCGAGTCTGACGTTTGCATCATTAAAGTGTTGAGAGTCCACCTACACAAGATTGTAAACCACAAAATTTTCAGCAGACGTTACTTAAGTCACATCTTCTCTCTCCCTGTTCCCCTACCTCTCCCTCTTTCTTCCCCCTTCTGCTGTTAAATCCTAAAGATTTTCACAGAAACTTCTTTTTATAGACTCTTTTTATTAGAGCACTATCCCTGCTAAACACTTCTGTGAAATTCTCTATTAGACTGTAACCACCTACAGACCCTGTGGTATCCTGTTAGATTTTCAAAGTTGTTTTTATACAAGTTTCTCACTGAGCACATTTTAAATGTCATATTATAACTTTAAGCCTGTGATAGTATATATAGTAATTTCATCCCCTTCCTTCCAGCTTTTGGAGGAAACTTTTTCTTCCCTTTTGCACACACAACCTCCACAAGCTGTCTGATGTTTCCTGCCACAGTTCACAGAGAAATTTTTCTTTTGAGAGATGCAAACCATTAAAAAAAACATCAGTAATAAAAGGAGATTTTAGAAAGTTAGTATTATGTAAGGGAAGCCGAACTGTTATGTAAGGGAAAGAGCGCTATGGAAAGGAAGGAGTGCAAAGTGTTCTGCAAACTTAACTCCTCAAAGGCCTGACAGACGATCATATCCTTGAGAGCATGGCTATTTTTCTAACAGTATCAGTTAGGTTGATTAAGGGTATCGTCTCTGCCTGGAAACCTTCCTGCACTTGTGTCTCCAGACCGTGGTGAGACACAGTGATGCTGCCACTGCTCCCATGAACCGTACTGTGGCTGGAAAGTCTTACAGCTCTGTGATGGTGAGGTCAGCCTCAGCAGACAAGATTATAAACACCTTTATTTTTAAACACCAAGCTGGACTGATACCTACCTCTATTCCTCCCTGTCCATACAGTCCTGTCAAGTTTATGTGAACATAGTAACTTCCAGGGGCACTTTTACAATCTGGAGGCAGTGTCTAAGGCTCTTTCCTCATTAGTCCTCCAGCTGCTCCATCCACCCCTGCATTCACCCTGGATGTTCCACTTAATGAAAATCAGCAGAAGCAGGACTCCCGGAGCACCGGGCTGTTCCTGTGATACAGCCTTCCCATCTCCAGGGGACTAAGCAAAAGCACGGTGCTGCAATTGCCTACCTTATTCATTACTAAACCCTGATCCTGCTTTTGCTTGTTTGGCATTTATCATGTATATACTTCACGTGCAGAGTATACGCTGGAATTACAGATTGTATGTACGGAAAAGGCAGAGTGAAAGAAGACTCGCTGCTCTGTGTTTCTAAAAGACTCAGGACAGAAAATCCTCCAGAATGCGAACCACTGGAGATTTAACAGGCTGGGTCTGCTCTTGTATAAATTATTCCCTAGTGTATTAACAGAAACATTAATTTAAGGTTCAAGGCTGTTGATGTGACCACAGAAGCATTCGCATTACTACATACAAAATGTTGAGTGTATACTGCCCTCTTCTGTAGTACATTGAAAATGAAAACAGAATTAAGGCCAGGAGCTGTTCTAAGAAACGAAATCCTGTTCAGTATTGAGGATCTTTCTGTGTCAAATTTTCCCTCCAGGTCAGCTTTTCCTTCTGGTTGTTATTTGTGAAAATATTGTCCCTAGCCAGAACATAACATTTCATGTTCGCTTTTTCCTTTTAAGTTGGCCTTTGCTAATAGCTCTTCTGCAGAGTAGGTGTCACTTCTCAAAATACCACTGTTACGTAAAGTCTGATTGATATGAGCTAAGGTGGGCAGAAAAAAAGTTATCAAAATCTGACTGTTTGAAAGAGAAGAATATATTTTTGTTTAAAGCAGTGGGAGGGCATAATTACCTGCACTGAGGATAGGAAAGATTTGAGCTCACATTGCCGATGCGAAGGTCTACAGAGAGCAGACCTCCCTCTCCGTGGGCTCTCCCGCTCCTGCGCCACGCTGCCCAGAGGCATCCACCATACAGCGCGAGCCGTTTCCGAACTCCCATTACAGCCGTAACGTAACGGCCCAACAACGCCATGCTGTTTATTCAAAGACCGTTAGCGGTCAGGGTAATTACGCCGCACGTGTAACGGTCTGCGAGTGCGTCAGCACTGAAGGAGGGTGCAGCCTCTATATCTAAGGGGAGCAGCGAGTCGCTGGCTGGCCGCGTGCTGCGGGGCCCCAACCTCGCCTGGCCAAAGACTTGCCCCGCTGACCCTCCTACGGAGCAGCAAACGGGGCGAGGGGTCACGGATGTCTCCCGGCTCTGAAGCGGCTGAAGGGCAGGGTGGAAACAAAAAAAGCTACGGCGAAGCCTCAACACCTAGAATTTATTTCTTGTTCCAGGCACGCTTCTTGTCAAGGGACCAGAGAGAAGCTGGAAAGCTGTGTTTTAAATAAAGACAGGTGCAAATTCCCAGCTTTTCTCTTTTAGGGGATTTTGTTTGGATCTACCGCTAAGTTTGACAGGTAGCTCTTAAAGCCCTCCCTTTAAATCCCTAAGCCAGCTATTTGCAGTATTTCATTCCTCTGAAACCCTGGGAATCCTATTTTCTGCAGTGTCTCCACCAAACTGTCATCCCTTCAGCAGGTGTACGGAGGTTGTTTTGGCCACAGAGGGCTTTGTTTTAGTCCTATGATTAGGTCTTTCCATGCAAGTTCATTAATTCAGCCTATCAAGAAGCTGTTTTGCTCACTCAGTAAATTGTAACAGAGAGCAAGAAGGACTTGCACATACGCGACATACTGCAGCTCTGAGAAATATTGGAGCTGATCTTCAGATAAAGAAATCCAATAAACGGGACTCTTTGCTGAACAAGTTATTTTAAGACATGTTTTCACTTCTTAATGTTCTCTCAATTGCCAGCTTCCTGACCAATAATGAGAACTGCCAAAGCAAACCAATTTGCAGTGGCACTACTTTTTTGTAATTTTGCTTTATAACTAATATTCTCACACAGAAATAACAGAGCAATGATACTACAGCACAACTGTCATCACTCTTAATCTATGCATGTATAGAAGTCTTTTAAAATAATTTGTCAAAGCATTTAGTTGAAGTAAGGGTACCTTCAAGCATTTCTTTAGTCTCTGGCACTCCAGTGGCTTTACTACTACTAATATTTGTTCCAGTATTTTACTCCTGAGATGGAAATATATATAGCAATTGACCAGCAAACTGTTTTTTTCTTGAGCATTAGCACATCCTTTGCTTCCCTCTTTCCTCCCACAGTGAAGATCTTTCAGAAGTGTTATAGAAAATTGGCAGATGCCTTTAATGCTCTGTAATACATATTCTTTGGGCCTGCTCAGCTCTGCTTTTTAAGAATTCTTTTTTTTTTTTTTAAATCTGTATTAACAACATGTTTTTCACAGGGATTCCCTTGCTAATTGCTCATACTCCATCATCATATCATCATATTTTTCAAGTTAAATTCAGGTTTCTCCACTGTCATTCTGATCATGTTTCCTAGAGAATGTAAATTTCCTTTTGTTTTACTTGGAAGCCAACAAAAATTCATTTAAAAACCAGAAGTGAGTTCAAGCAGCAAAATTCAGATCCAGGTACAAACATTGTCCAAGTCCAGGTGTGGTCCAGCTAGAGGTGGTGGAGGCTCATTCCAGTAGCTTTGATGGCAGAGTTGTTATATTGACCAGATGCTCCCTGGGAACTCCAAGGCAGCTGTAATCAGCCAGTTGAGATTTCACCAGCATTGAGGTGATGGGGAATAGTGTCTGGCCCTCATGGTCTATGGCCACTTTTTATCATCCAGCTTCTCCACCCTGAGAGCCGGAGCCCTGCAGGCAATAGGGCTGAAGGGCTGGTAAGGACCTGCTGGTTAAGTTCAGAGGAAGGCTAGGGTCTCTCTTATGGCAAGGAGCCAACTTGCGAATTAGGTAGCCACCCCCAGCTCATTCTCTCTGCAGACCCAAGCCCCGCTAAGCCAAGCCAAGCCCCCGACTCATGCAGAACTCCAGCAAAGCAAAGGTATAAACAAGTTTTCACTGCTTTTCACCAAAGCACAGCATTTTCCTCTGTCAGGAGCCAAGGCTCACCAAGAGCTCCCGCTCTGTTTGCAGTGAAAGAAGGGCTTTCACAATAGAAAGGCTCAATAGAAACAGTTGCTACGTGGGAGGATACTGAAAACAGTGATTGGCATCACACTTTCTTTCTGTCTCCTCGATTGTTTGAACCCCAAGAACTGCAGGAACATGGCTGTTCTTGTGGCTAAGTCTATCACCCCTTCTCTTTCTCTTATTTCCCCACTCCAGTCATTAGCACTTGGAGTAATCGTACCCATGGCAGAAGGGTTGTATTTCCCAGCCTTTACACTATCACAAGCGCACCCCCACATCTTGTGGGTATAAAACCTGCAGCTGCGTCTATCGCATCCAGACCGAGGGTCGTGCGCCCGCTCCGCCTCTGGGACAGGAGCGAGGAAGGTGAGACGTTCCTGGGGGGGGGCACGTGGCTCGTCGTGCGCGCCTTGTGGCTACCTGAGCGTGGTGCCGAGCCATCTCAACGTCCCCTGTGGGGCTACTGCCAGCCCCCCTGGGCCAGGGGTGTGCCTCTTCCAGTTGATCGTACAGATGGACTCAAACACTACCCTGTCCACAAAAACCGGTCGATAGGGTTGAGCTGGCAAAGAGGGGAAGCAAACTGTGCTTGTTATTTGACTGGCACAGGATGGGTAACCCATTTATTTCCTAGAGGAGCCAGGTGCCATGACCCCTCTGTCAAGCCACAGTCAAATTTTGGCTGACCCAAAACCTCAGAAGTCCTTACCTGGGGTTTAGGGCAAAGCCACAGGTATTGCTCTTAGAGGCTTCCCAGGCCGAGATACGCCTCTGTTTTATTTCACCGTTGTGAAAACAGAATTAGAGCCCTCGTTACAACCAAGCCCTTTTGCTGGCACTTGCTGATAGATTTGTCTAAAACTTGGCAGTGGTTAAATCTAGTTACAGCGATAGCAAGAAAAGGTATGGCTGCAAAGCTGAGTTACACAGTGTCTCTCCCCTCTGCCAAAGAGAGAACTGGGAACTTATTTGTGATCAACTTCATGTAGAGAACCACGTTTTCTCGTGCCCTTGCACGGGAAATGATTGCTAATGGATCTTGTGCTTCAGCGGCATCTTTCTCCCTGCTATGTTTCCCAAGTGTGTAGGTAGAGCAGCAAGCCTATGGAAACCTTTTGTCCTTTTGTAAATTGAAGGAGAACAACTCCTTCCTGCTCACAAAGATGAGAGCCAGAAAGTTATGAGAGAAGTACTGTTAACCACTGACTTCTGAAACCTTGAAGAAAGAAATTTGATAATGAAAGCCACAGTAATCAAGGAGACAATAATACAAAGAAGTTGAAGGTAGGAGTTGTCTAAGCTAGGAAACTGCACTGGGTAAGGCTAAACCTCTCAATGTATTTCTGAATGTATTTGCTGAGGTGAGAAGGACTTTGAAACATGTTCTGGGATTGTGTGTTGTTCTTTATTATAATTACCAGTGTTACAGCAGTGCCTAGCATCTCTAATGAAGTATCAGGGTCTTATTGCAGAAGTCATTGTGTGAAGGAGGAATGAAAAAAAAAGTGACTTACTGTCTTAGGCATTTCAGGCAGAAAAGAGTATGAAACAAGCACCCAGATTGGCACTGTGTCAGCAGGTTTTAAAATATGAGTCCTGTGAGAAAGAAAATATGTGAAAACCAAAGGTCGCCTTCCATATATTTAACCAATAAGGGGAGTCATGGGGAGATCCTAAGCAAAGGGAAAGAAATGGGAGGAAACATTAGACCTGCAGCAAGGGAAATGTCTGAGGCTATTTTAAAAAGCTTTGAAGACACCTTTCAGAAGAAATAAGGCCAGTTTTACTGGGGGGGGGGGGGGGGGGGGGGGGGAGAAAATTCCAGTATCGAGCTCTCAAAATATTATTTCCACCTCCATTCCTCATGTTCACATATTTCTAGCAATCTGGTCGTGGTGTTTCCATATCATTCTCCTTCTACTTAATATCGAATTGTCACTGTACTATTGATCCTGCCCAGCTGTGAGGGGTTTCTAAGCGCAGCATACAAATCATCTAGGGGACTTTGCACTCTCTGCTTAGCCGTTTGGCTTCAGGTGTGCATGATATTTCCTAATTTCTTTATTTTTCCCAGTGCTCTCACTGGTTCCCCATCACTCTCCTCTCTGACTTATTTTTCCCATCTTACCAAAGAGAAGCTTCTGCCATGACCTGAAGCCATGTCATTTTTTTCCTGTGGCTCTGCTGTTCCCCAGCCAGGGCTGGTATTTCTGGAGATCAATACTTTTTATTTTCTGTGGCCGTATTTTCAGCCTTGTTGCTTTTCAGTGTAGTTCCTCCCCTGTTCAGTACTTTGCTGAAACCTTTGTCACAAGACTAATGCCCTGATTAATCAATAAGTAATAAGACTGAGCTAATTCCAGAGCTAAAGGGGAAATCCCAAGGGAATCACTCTGTGTGCTTCCTTTTAAAAGTCTGTAAGGCCCCCAGCCTCATAAAAGTTCACAGGGCTAATTAAAGGGCTTTACAGAGAGCAAGTATCAGAGGACTGCATTTTTGCTTTTCATCATGACTGAGAGTAACAGAGATTACTCAATTCACAGCCCAACATGAAAATCCATTCCTTGCAGACAAGGCTATGAGGTAGAGGAGGTTGGTTCCAGTGACCAAATAACTGCACACTTGAAGCACAACCTTTGCAGAAATCAAGCCCAGGAAAAGGTGAAGATTCAGTTGAGTGGTGCTACGCTCCTTTGGACAAGACATGGTAGAGAGGAAGGAGACCTAGCTGAGACCAGGAAACCAGAATTATTCATGGACCCTACTTCTCATACCAGAGGAGACTGACAAGTTACTCAACCCCTATAAGTCTGCTCTGCAAGGCTCAGGATTTTGCAGCCCTGTTTTTATCCTACCTATCTGCCTGCCAGGCTGCAGAGCTCCTGTCTGTCCGTAGCCCAGCTCTAGCCCATTTCCCTTGTGCCCTTGGCAGCCTTATTGAATGTTAATGCACAGATCCCACTGTTTAATACAGCTATTGCTGTCTCGATTTACTGTCAGCCGAGTTGGTCTAGGCTGCAGCTCCTAGAAGGAGGGACAGTCCAAGGCCATAGGTGGCCATAGGTGGTGCTTTCAGTTCACGTGGTTCATTGGCTTGTCTGCTTCTGGTCCTTGGCAGGGAAGAAGCCATGACTATGAAAAGCTATGCAGTCATGAAGTAATCCAACACCTCATAACTGCTGAAAAGTTCAGCCCTTGCCGAACTCAGGAGACGGGCAAAAGTTTTGCTGAGTGTGTTGTGAAAGTGCCTCTCCTCACCCACCCCCACATCTGAGACAGAAGAGCTCAGACCAAGCTAACGACGCTGCCGTTCTCTAGCACTATAGAGAGATATCTTGAGCTATTTCAGCGTGCCCCACGATGGAAAAGTACACATACAGAGCTGACATCCAAACACTTACTGCCTCCGTATGCAGCGCGTTCCCCATAGTTCAATTCTGTACTAAACCTTCACTTTTTAAAAAGTTCATTATGTGGGAGAAGATAAAGCAGGGACAGCACAACCTTATTCAACAGTATAAATGGGTTTCTCTGGCAACCATCATCAAGCTGCATTACATAGTAACTAAGTGTAGAAGCAGCTATATTTAGGTTCTGGGTCTGCTATTGCCCTATCTTTTTCGCTGCAGAAATTTAACATGTATCTGCTCATCTAGTTTAAGGGGGGGGCGGGGGAAATCCACCCATCCACTGCTAGTGAGGTAGGGATGTGTCTTTGAAATTTGAAAAGGTCTGCCTGACTAACTTCATGCTCTTTCCCTTTTTATGTTTGGTTTTTAGTGCATTTCCAGCTCTCCAGAAGTTTCTTAGCCTTCTCCAGATTTACCGATTAGTTTTGCTCAGCCGTGTCTGCACTGGGCAACAGATGCTGTCTGTGGTGGTCCCTTGAATCCTAAATCCCAGGTGAGTCCCCCAGCCACGTCCCAGCTGCGTGCCGAGCCAAGAGGTGGCTGGACGACGCTCCCCCACGCACCCTGCACTGGGGGAAGGTGCAGGTGGGCAAGTGGAGATGCAGTGTGCCACACTGGTCTTTACCAGCTGGGCAGTTTGGGGACCTCCACCTTGGGAGCCTTTTGCAGGGCACGGTAAGTCTTAGAGGACCTGGGACTGTTCATCCTACTTCTATGGCATAGAGCCCAAGCACCCGAAAGCAGGCTCCTGATTCCCATTTAAATCATCCTAAATGTCTCTGAAGTTCAGAGCCTGGCTTCTTCAGTGTCTGGCAACACTTCAGCCAAAGAGAAAAGTCAGATGTGTGTTTACTGAACATCCCCAGCACCACCGTAGGTGCTTAATGCATGGAGATAGGGTAACAGCCCCACTCATGATATCAGTATCTGGGACTCCACAAAACAGAATGGATATGTAACCACTATTTTCAAAATGTCTGTGAAACCTGGGAGTGCAAGGAGTTGCTAGAGATTGATAAGTATCACCTTTTGATGACCAGCCTCCAGTAAAATGTCTCAGTTTGAGCACCCGAAATAGTGGCGTCTAAAATCACGAGTCCCTTTGCTGAAAGTGTTGATTCTATATATAATACAGAGACATCAGCAAGAGTAACATCCAAGGGAGTTAAAAATAATTCCGAAATATTCTGGAAGAAGTGAGTTATGAGGAACTTTTCTTGATGGTTTTGTAATTTTTAATTTTTATATCTGTCCTTAGTATCGCTTGATTTCTGTGGTCATCCTTTCTCCCAGCTTACCACGGAGAGATAATTACAGCAGCTACTCTTAGAAAAGGAACAATTAAACTAATTACTACAAATCAAATCAAAGGAAAAAGATCTTATGTTTCCAAGAATTAAGAAATAATGCACATACGCTATAGGGAATTATCTACAAACGGTTACTAAAGACAATAACAATACTGTTTATACATATTTGGCAGGTATATCTCAAGTAATAGTGATAGCTTGACATACAGGGATTAGCTCACAGACTCATTATCTTTTGAATGAGCTTAATGTTTTTAAAATTACTAGACCAAGCCTTAGTCTGACATAGGTATTACATAAATTCCCTTCCAACAGCCAGCCTATACAAGGTGCTCTCCTTCTCCCAGTATTCTTGATTTTCTGCTGGTTATTTGACAGACCTCTGGGCAAACCGACAGCAATTTCACAATCCACAGAACAAGTTTTTGGCATAAGTTGCCCCTACAATTTATATATGTATTGGGTTTGTGTGGCAAGGTTTTGGTAGCGGGAGGGTTACAGGGGTGGCTTCTCTGAGAAGCTGCTGGAAGCTTCCCCTGTGTCCAACAGAGCCAATGCCAGCCGGCTCTAAGACGGACCTGCTGCTGGCCAAGGCCAAGCCCATCAGTGATAGTGGTAACACCTCTGTGATAACATATTTAAGAAGGAAAAAAAGTTGCTGGGACACACAGAAATGGCAGCTGGAGAGAGGAGTGAGAACATGTAAGAGAAACAACCCCACAGACCCCAAGGTCAGTGCAGAAGGAGGGGAGGAGGTGCTCCAGGCGCCGGAGCAGAGATTCCCCTGCAGCCCGTGGGGAAGACCACGGTGAGGCAGGCTGTCCCCCTGCAGCCCAGGGAGGTCCACGGTGGAGCAGATCTCCACCTGCAGCCCGGGGAGGACCCCACGCCGGAGCAGGTGGGTTCCTGAAGGAGGCTGTGACCCCGTGGGAACCCCGTGCTGGAGCAGGCTCCTGGCAGGACCTGCGGATCTGTGGAGAGAGGAGCCCACGGAGCAGGTTTTCTGGCAGGACTTGTGACCCCGTGGGGGACCCACGCTGGAGCAGTTCGTGAAGAACTGCAGCCTGTGGGAAGGGCCCACGTTGGAGAAGTTCGTGGAGAACTGTCTCCGTGGGAAGGACCCCACACTGGAGCAGGGGAAGAGTGTGAGGAGTCCTGCCCCTGAAGTGGATGAAGCGGCAGAGATAACGTGTGATGAACTGACCGTAAACCCCATTCCCCGTCCCCCTGCACCACTGGGGAGGTAGGTAGAGAATCTGGGAGTGAAGTTGTGCCCGGGAAGAAGGGAGGGGTGGAGGGAAGGTGTTCTGAGATTTGGTTTTATTCCTCATTACCCTACTCTGGTTGATTGGTAATAAATGAGTTAATTTTCCCCAAGTTGAGTCTGTTTTGCCCATGACGGTGAGTGGTGAGTGATCTCTCCTGTCCTTATCTCGACCCACAAGCCTTTTGTTATATTTTCTCTCCCCTGTCCAGCTGAGGCAGGGGGGAGTGATAGAACGGCTTTGGTGGGCACCTGGCATTCAGCCAGGGTCAACCCGCCACAATATATTTACTTATTGCTCAAGCCGATAAAAATATTTTGTTCAGAACCCAAATGGTTATTTTAAGTCCTAACTTATTCCATACCTTCTTCTGGAAATGGAATTTATAAAGAAATTTGTGAGAGGTGGACTGAATGAGGCGACAAGAAGCTGGGTGGAAAATCATCTGAATTGTCAGGCTCCAAGGGTGGTGATCATGGGTACGAAGCCCAGATGGCAGCCACTTACCTGTAGAGTTCCTCAGAGATCCATACTGGGGCCAATATTGTTTAGTGTCTTTACTAAGGGACTGGATGAGGGGAATGAGTGTGCTCTCTGCAAGTTTTCAGATGATGTCAAAACAGGAAAGCAGTCAATATGCTGGAGAGCAGGCTGGAGAAATGGGCTGAGATGAACCTCATGAAGTTCAACAAAGTGAAACACCAAGCCCTGCCCTGGTGAGAAATAACCCCAGGCACAGAACAGGCTGAGGTCTGACTGGCTGGAAAGCAACTTTGCAGATAAAGCCTGGAGGTCCCGGTGGACACCAAGTTGACCGGGAGCCAGCAATGCACCCTTGCAGCAAGGAAGGCCAACAGCACCCTGGGCTGCATTAGCAAGGATGAAGAAGTGATTATTTCCCTCTATTCTACAGTTGTGAGACCACAACTGGGGTGCTGTATCCACTTTTGGCCTCTGTAGTACAAGAAAGATGTTGACACCCTGGAGCTAGTCTAGCAGAGGGCCACCAAGAGGCTGGAGCACATGATGTATGAGGAGAAGCTGAGACCACTGGATATGTTCAGCCAAAAGGAGACAAGGTGAAGGGGAGACCTGCTGTCTGCAAATACTGAACAAGACTCTTCCTGGAACGGCATGCTGGAAGGGCAAGAGGCAACAGACACAAGTTGAAACATGGGAAATTTTGACTCAATATAAGAAAAACATTTTGTGACTGTGCAGCTCTTCCCCTTTAAAAGCCAGTCTGCTGGGAAACCAGTCCCTTCTGCTGGGCACCAGCCAGCTTTAATAACAAGAATTATAAATTTTACTTACTAGGTATCTGGATTCAGAAAAAACAATGAAACCTCAGCACTGACCAGACAGTCATGACAAGGGCAAAATTCCTTCCTCGAGCCCCAAAGGGCTACCAGTATATTGGCCAAAAGAAAGGCATCAAACCTAATCTCTAACTACAACGAGGAATGGCAAGAGCTCTTCATCCTATTGCAAAATGGCACCCAAAGACAGGTCAAAATGCCAGACAGTGGCCCCTTCCAAGCCATGTTCCTTCCCTCCCGATGGGCTGGTCCAAAAGGCTTACGATACAGCCGTGTGTCCGACCCCGCTGCAGCCACGAAAGCCTGAACTCTCAAAGGAGGCAAGAGAATTGCTTGACAAAACACAAGATATTCTTTTCTACTCTTTGTCCTGATGAAAAATGAATCTTTAGAGTTCTGTAGTCCGAAAGACAAAGTCAAGGTAATTTTTTGATTCCTTTAAGATGGCATTAACTAAATCGGAACTTTCTACCCCCAAAAATGCATGCAGGAAACCAAGGCTTTTGGGCTGAAAGCTTAAAATCAAACTGAAAAAATCAGCCAGTTATGTGCTTTCCAGTTTAGGACTAGGCTGCATTACAAGTATTTAGGGATCTGATTGCTAGTGGGTTAGGAATTGCTGTTACTACTGCTTACAGCAGTGGGGGGTTGTAGCTCATGAGAGACCAACAACATAACAAGCAGATGAAATGTGTGGACTGTTGCTTACACAGCACCAACATCTTTATAAAAGAAACATGTCTTTTTTAGGCTTTATATCAATCCTGTCACAGACTTCCAAGAATAAACAGTCCCTCCCCTGCCTTGCTAACATATCAGCCCAAGCATCAAGCCGTAATTTTATCTCACTTAAAAATGCTGATTCCAAAAGTCTTATCGGTTTACCAAAACAAATATTAACAAAGAGATTAAATGAAAGGATATGTTTGCATTCTTTTAGAGAACATATGTATCTGATACTTGCCTCCATTGGGAGAGGGGGAAAAAATAAATCAAGAACACCTGCCCTGATTGCTCTCCAAAAGCAGCCAGGTGAGGGCTAGCTAACACATATTCTTACTTGAATCAAATCAGCCATCACACCTTTAAAAATAATGAGCACAATAAATTAAAGTGAAAAGACTTAAACATGCCATTTTCCATATCATCTCACAAACAACCTGTGAGAGACTTATAGAAGGCGGGGGGGGGGGGGGGTAAATTCTGTGTAACAATGTAGATTATTATCATGATTATTATTATTCTTTTTTCTTTGAAATGGATGGGTGAACCTGGCAATGGTGTGGAGAAATTAACTACATGTTTCAAATTATCACTGTCTCTTAATCAAAGTATGGAATTTTATTAGGTTTTTAATTAAGATCTAGTCAAGAAAAGTAAGGACATATGAAATGCTAGTGCTAGACTTAGCTATTTCAGCAGAGGAGTCGCTGCAATAATTTTGCTGTTGTATCTTGCAGACCGCTGAAGCAAGATCATTCAGTGATTAATACCACAAACTTCATCATGAAGAGCTTAAGATGCTAAGCCTTTTGATGCTGAGCTTAGAGGGTGGTTTCTTTGAGGAAACAGGGAGTAAAAGGAAAGGTTCTCCTTGTGGAGAAATTGTGGTTTGATAGCAGACAGGTAGGAATCACCCAGCGCTTTGAAGAAAAAGCAGAGAAAAGATGCAGGGCACTTTTCCAGACTGAGCCGAACCCACATGACCGGGACATTACGTGTTCGTGAGGAGGACTGCAGAAAGGTTTTATGCTGTCTTGTTAAGACAGGTGTACAAAAGTGCCTGGAGGGATTTTTCAAAGCCTGAATAACTTCTCTTATACAGTCAACTGCTGCTTTTGATAAGTTCCAAGTCCTTGAAAAAGAAGCAAGAGCAGTAAAACGCAACCAGCGCACACGGTCACGGCACCTGTGGCAGAGAGGCTGCACGCCGGCTGCGTCGCCCAGAACAGAGAGGAGTCGCGGACCCGCCAGCTTCGCTGCCCTGGCAGCCCTTGGGAAACCGGCCCAGTAAAAATCATGGCATGCCCACTGTATCCACTGTTTTCCCAGAATATGAGGGCAGAAGTCTATGTTTCTAATTAACCTATTAACAGTAGGAAATTAATCACCTTTAATGTTTGAACCTGCTCGGCAGCCTGCTTGTCGTCCTGCACAGCTCCCCGGTAGTTTTCGGTCACTCTTCCTTCCCTCCTGGCTGCCTTGAGGGAAACGCAGAGGGGGAGGCAATGCCCCGGTCATTCCTGTAGGCAGCGGAGGGTATGGATGCTGTACCTAACGACTGTTACCAGGACTGAGGTTAACTGCAGTGAGATTCACCTCGCACATAGTTTGACTGTGAAAGGATTACTGGGTAGCTGAGAGAAGCTGTTTTCCTCAATTCTTGCCACATCTTTAAAGAAATGCCAGGTAGGATAAGGACTGCTCGTTTGCCTACAAGTAATGTACTAGCAGACAGTTTGCAAACATTTTTTAAGTGGCTTGATAAAGAAAAAACCCTGCTGTCTCTCTGTCCAGCTACACCTCCTTTCCCCCAGGACATCTCCAGCCTCCTGGCTAATGTGCCAGGGGACAGGGATGCAGGGAAGGACTGTGGGAGAGGGAGCGGGGGCTCGGAGGGGGTGCAAAGGCCCGGGACACCAGGCTGGGCTCTCCCTCCATGGTGCACCATCATGGTAGGGATTGCTCTGGTTGCAGCTGCCTCTAGAGGGCTCATTGCCTTGTTGGAGAGGCAGCAAGCAGCCTTTGTTCTCGCCTTTCACAGCATCGCTGCGTGAAAAATAATTCATGCGGCGCTTTGCTTTTCAATCTTCCCGTTATTTCCACTCAAATCTCCAGTGGCTTGACCTCAAAACCAGAGATGCGGGGTGCAAAGGGACTGTATGCCCCCACTCTGGCGTCACTGGGGTACAGCGCGCACTCCCCATCAGGGAGGCAATGGGGATTTGCTGCTTGCCCGCCTCCTGTGCCGCTGCATTCCCTTTCCATCCTTCAAACCTCCGAAAGTTTAAGGCTTTAAATGCTGCACTCCATTGCACTTAAACCCTGCCACACATCTGCTCGTACCAGCACTTCTGCTACCAGAGCTGACGCACGTGGGTGCCACGTTTATTTGTCCTGCTCCTCAAGGTGGGCCACCAGAAGCATAGAAATCCAAGACCGGTGCCATAACCAGGGTTTGCATCTGAACAAAATTTCTGATCAGAAAAAGGGGAAACCCAGACAGAAGTTGTACTTATTAATCCCATGCTTTCTGATGGCTTCATCAGGTAGATGGACCTATGTCTCCAAACACTTGCAAAGCCTTAGAAGATATTCAAGACTGGCTTGCTTCTCCAGGACCAGTTGCTAAGTATGTACAGCATACTTTTAAAGCTCTTTTTTGTGGGCAGTAGTTACACCTGCGATGAAAATCGTGAATATGCAGCTTTAACACTGTTAGCACTGTTTAGTCATTCTTGTGACTTTCCCTGTGAACTACACCGTATTTGTCAGTACTAGATTTCATTTGCAGTTTTGTTGCCCATTTGTTTAGCTTTATCCTAATGCAGGGTAACCAGCCAGGATTGCTTTGCTAAGCAAGCAACTTAAAAGCTGAAGTCATTTATTCTGACTAGTGATTCTACCTTGATTTTATAAGATTCAAAAACCTCTAGAGTTCATCTGCATTTGGTTTAGAGTAGTCAAACAGGATGAGATCATCTCACTTGCTGTACAGTACCTCCTTACATGGAGAGTTCAGCCTTTACTCTTGCAGCTTTTGCCGTCTCCCACCAAAGTCAATAGAAAGGCTCTTGTTGGAAAGGTTGAAACGTGGACAGACCATCAGTCCCCCAAAAGGAACATGCGATTTAGAGTGGTGCCAGACTCCCCAGCAAGCCCAGGCCATGAGTGTCAAAAGCTAAGTCTGATAGCATGAGGTTGCTAGCAAGTTCTCAGGGCAAAAAGACCTTCCCCTCCCCTGAGGAGGGATCTCCGCCTGCCTTCCATTGCAGTAGTGTGTATATCCCTCTCCTTCGGGGATAGCACTGGTTGGGTTAATTTTTCTCCCCAGGGAATGGAAAGAGCTTCTGGCAGGGAACAGCCACTGCAGTAAGGAACAAAGCTGAGACTCTGGCTACTGGAGTTCAATCCTCTGCCATAAATCAGTGAACACTGTACACAACGACAGTATAACAAGTCTTTATTGAAGCAAGACTGTGAGTCAAAATGATAGGCAAAACACAAACACCAAGCATCAGAAAGGGAACAAACATCCAACTCAGTAGCGCTGTGTGCCAAATGCCCCAGCACACGACAGGAGACTGTCATGTTGTTGATGGTATTTTGTCATAATTATGTGCCATTTGCTTTCACATGTTGTTCAGCACAGATAAAATAATGATCAGCCTCTACTTGGCTTCTCACTGCAGAGTGACTATTTCAGTCCTGAAACAGCCCTTTTAATCCGCATTCCTTAGTGCCTCCACAGTGAGAGGGTGAATATTTGTGCAGACGTAGGCAACTGGACTATATATTTCACAGGCTGCCAGACTGATTTCATGCACTCTTGGAGGACTCAGTCTCTGGGGACTGCTCACAATTGCTTCGGTGCCCTTGATTGATAAACTTTGTCTTGTGGCTCCATGCTTTGGAAAGCCAATTTGCATGTATATTGCCAATGATTATTCACTCGTTATTTTTATTAGGGAATCACACAGAGGCCTCTTCTGGCAAGCTGTCCTATAGGTGCTATATGAACATAAAGCTTTATGACAGTTCTGCCACAAAGGTTTTCTGGTGTCTAAGAGGCGAAGAAGAGCTTGATCACTCTCAGCATTTACAGCTGCTGAGGAGCAAAAAGCAGAAGGATCCTTTCTGCAACCCAGTGCTCTTCATTTGCACAGAGCTCATGCAGCCGCATCTCTTGAGGGAGTAGAGGGCAACACAATGAAGTCCTCATAAGCTAGACCATGTTTCTCCTTTGGGACAATTTGGAATCGGTCTAGATATTTATCAGATAATCTATGCTCTTCTGCGTCATTTCTTCTCAGCATCTGGAGACACCATCAATTTGTAAGGTATTTGATATTCACTGTGGTTTCAGAACAGTGTGTTGGCCTTCACTGCTTAAAAAGCAAGCTCTGTTCCATCACGCTGAGTTTACTTGTATAGTCTTTACCAATTAAAAAAAAAAAAAAATTGAAAGAACAGAGTTATTTGGAGAAAGGGGCCTGTTTTGGCCTCCATAGGCTCATCATTATGTCCTAGGACCACTCACAGCAGCTGCCTGGCACAAAGAAGGTACAAGGCCAGCTGAAGTCCTCCTGCTAAAACTCCTCTGCATATTTTGTTCTCCATCGCATTCTGCCCACAGGCTACGAGCAGAGATCGGGCCAGAGCATGGCTTTGGCTCTGTGATTTGGGGTCAGCTGGAACCCCACAGAGTTTGTGCACCTTTCCAGTGGTGCATGGAGGACTGCAGTCAAATTCAACAGAAAAGAGGAGAGCAAGCCCTGAACTGAGAAAGTGTGTGCATCCCAGCCTGCCAAACCTGCCCAGCCAGCAGCAGCCCATCAGCATACCTTCACCGAGGTTAAGGTACACCAGAGTTAGGAGTTGCAGAATCCGTCCCAGTATATGAAACCCCCTACCAGTCTGGCTATGGTTCCCCAAACACGCCGGTGCTTATTCACAGTCACTTCCACTTTGAATCACTTTAAGGTTCAAACACTGTAACCACATCCCATGGGTTCCAATGGATTTGACTGGCCTCAGTCTTCCCACCTGGCTCAAGATGAAATTTTTAACAAAGTCTTAGCAGAACTGGCCCGTCTTTGAGAACTGGTTTATTGCACAACTGGCTATTTCATGTTAAAATGAATTAAGCAGCCATGAAGATCATTCACAGGAGCATATTAAAATAGTCAGATGTTTCTTCTCTGTGTTTTTGATTTTACAATTAATTGACCATTCATCATTCTTTCCCCTTTAAATGATGTAAAATAACTACTGTATAGCTTAAAAGAATCCTAGGTGGCAATGAGACTTGTATTATGTAATGTTCCCAGTTAGTATGCTTTGAGACTATAACCATCAACTTCATAACCTGAAACCCTTCTACATTTGTATTGCTCTGTTTCATGATAACTTATGTATAGCAATTTATTTTGTTTCATACCCTTTATCATAAGAAGAATGCATGAATCAGATTTTTAAGTCAATATTGAAGTCATCGCTAAAACAGTGTCCTAGCTATTAAAATAGCTAAAAACCTTGTTCAAAACCCATCTTTGCTGGTGCCTGATTAATAAGTTCAATTTTATAGCCTAACTAGATGAACCTTATTACTGTGAATATAAACTCAGAAATCAGTGAATATAAACTCAGATCATTTGCAAGGTAATTTTTTTAGTCTCTGTAATGTTTTTAAATTTTATTTAGGACTGACTTGCTAAAATTTCTCTTTTCCACTAACCCTTGTTGCAAACAGAAGCCAGTCATGTGAGAGGCAAAGCTACATCCACACGTTCTGTGTGGCCTAGCCCGCTGGTGGCAGGTGGAATGGCTCACCCATAAGAAGAGGACAAAACTGCAGCAATTAAATCCATCAGGCTAAGGTGGCAGCCTAATTTTGCAGACTTTTGTATTTGTTCTCCGGCCTTTTCAGTACACTGCCTAACAGTAATAACTTTGTGTGTAGAATACCCATGGCGCAGGATAACAGGTTTCCTTGCACAGGGAACCTTTTTATAGCACTTTAATACTTCCATCAGAAATTATTTGACTCAACACATCAAGATGATTAACTTAGTCTTTGTAAATGATTTGACTGACAAATATTGACTAATGAAAAACACCTGTTTTTCTCTGCATACTCTCACCCTGACCCCTGACACATATTAACAGGTAATAAACTATTTTATTCCTGTTTTCACTTCAACAAACATCCCTTAGAGCATCAATTCAGCTCATTCATAAGAACCACCTGGAGTAGATATCTGAAAGTAACTTTCTCTATGGCTATGAAAGCTTCATTAACTAAGACTGGATTCATACCAACATCTCAAAACAGAGTCCCTTTTCACTTTAAATTGTTCCTCCAGTCTATCAACTTCTACATCACTCCTAAGGGGTGGCTCTAAGTCAACAGCTTCATTTCCCAAGTCAGGTAGCAGTACACCTACTTATGCTACCGTATGTGGGCAGTTTGCCCTGGAAAGCCCTATAATTAAAAGAGTTTAGTCAAGAACTTGGCAATAAATTGTCCCTGAATACCGAATGTACGTACACTGAGACAGAGGAAGAAAGCACTTTACAAATAATAGGATTGAAAGCAATAAACACTCACAGCATTCGTGCCCATTTAAATGGACAGATGGAGCTGTTTGGGCCTATCAGGTCAATAATCCACAAACTAAGAAGGATTTATGTGATAGACCGTAATGGCTTAAATCCACTTTAAAAAGGAGAGTTACAGTAACTTGGAACAATGCTCGGTATTCAGGGGGCTGATGTGGTAAATAACAATGAAGCTTTTTGAATTAGCACGGTTATTTAAAAATCAAAGGTACAGGTGAAATAACAGGGTTTTTAAATACCTCTATTCCACTGATCTTCAAACTACCTAAGCTTTAATACCGACTGTCACAACAGTGAGTCAGAGGCAGGCTGGCAGAGCAGCCTTTCCCCAGGGAGCGGTGCAGGGCCAAACCTCCCTTCTCCTCCCGACTTGAGGAAACCAAACATGCAACCTTGGGATGTAGTGGGAAGCCACTTACTGCGGGTGCAGCGTACGTTGGTTTTCCTTTCTCTGTTAGCTGGCCTCTAAGCAATCCCTAACCTTCCAGAGGCTCTCGCCTGCCATGAAGCACGGTGAGCCCAGCCTGAGTGCGGGTACCCAGGTGCGGTCAGAGCCCTGCTGGTTCTCCACGGGAAGGGGCAATGGTTTCCACCTGGTCAGAGTGGGCTGCCCTTAGTTAGGCTGTTACAGGGGCAGGGTAGGTAGAGTTCCTGAAGATTTTGCCTCTTCTGTGAGCTAAACAGTTTAGCAACTTGGTCTTGGGTTAGGCAAACATGTGAGGGAGATTTCATGCGTCCTTTTCTGACCAAGCAGGAGCAGGATTTCTTGGGTGCATCACGAAGCTGATTTAATGAGGCAGGTTAAGTATTTATTTTATTGCTACATCTGGGAGTGAGTCTACAAATAGTAACAAATATGAGCTCAAGCTCTCCTCTACTTTGCTGGGTAGTAGTCTATTTCTGTATTGTTTTCTCCTCTAAGGAGCCCCTCCTATTTCCAGATTCTTGGCCTGGCCTCCTTGGAGTTTCCTATGCCTTCCCTCAAATTTCCTTCCTTCTCCAAACTATTTTTTTTTTTCCTTTTAACTATCTAAAATATTGGACAGCTTCTATACTGCAGTCTTAGCAACAGTAGCGTCCTTTCTTTTTCTGGCCATGCAATAGCTTGGAAATATTTCATTATAACTGCGTCTGCCAATATTGTTACAAGGCATTAGAACAGCTTTTTGCTATCTGTAGAAGGTATGGCCTCACAACAAGTTAACAAGAGAGTTGTATTTCATAGTGTTTAGAAGCTAGGATGGTTATGAGGAATACAACCAGCACCTCTTACAGAGAGGCAATTCCCCTCGTGCAGAGGGGTGGGCAAACTCCGGTGTCCCTCTGGTCACACCAACTCATCTCAACTTTCAACCCAGAGAGCAAATCTCAAGGTACTTCTCTTCCTCCTGCTGGTGAGGGAAGTCAACTGAGCGATGTCTGAGGCACTCGGATACTCTGGATACAAGTGTCCCATTGAAACTGATAAACAAATACAGAATAAACAGAAAAGCCCCAGGGAACGCTATGAGCTGCTCACCAGCATGTCCTTGGATGCGTGTGTATTCCTCCTCTTCAAGTCAAGAGCTGTTCTGCCTGCAGCCCAGGCAAGTATGTGGTTAAACACATTGATCTACATTTTTCTCTTTGTTGCTTTGAAGAAGTTCAAAAGACTTACACCCACCAGCAGCAGAAATTTGTGGGAGCTGAACAAAGGAAGGGTGCTTAGGAGTTTAACTTAACCGCTTGTTGGTCGTTCTGCATGCTTGTTCCTCTGATGTGCGAAATGTATGAGTATGTATAAAACATAAGCAGCTTGAAATGTGGGGAGTTTTTTAATTGAAATGGGGGGGGGGGGGTTAATATATGTATATACAAATGGAGAATAGTCTGTTCCAAAATGTGTTTGAACTACAGAAAAATGAAGAACTGGACTTCAGTGTGAATTTGCTTATTCTATTTGTATAAAGTA
This sequence comes from Aquila chrysaetos chrysaetos, assembly GCF_900496995.4. Lineage (NCBI taxonomy): Eukaryota > Metazoa > Chordata > Aves > Accipitriformes > Accipitridae > Aquila > Aquila chrysaetos. The sequence goes on from NC_044021.1 coordinate 19,082,761, forward strand.
AGGCTGGAGGGGGAAGGGGGAATAACGGCAATTTTTTTGGTCAGGTGCTTTCTCTAAGAATGATATCCCTTCTCTTAATGTTCTTTCTGTTGTTTTTTACTCAGTCCTTGTTTCTGTGTCTTTAGATCAATAAATAATACCTGTTTGGGAAGATGGGAGGGGAAGAACCCTTCAGGTGCCCAAGAGAACTCGCATTATTTCCAAACACAGAAGTTTTGTAGATCTTGCTTTATTTTCTGTCTCTGATGATCAAAAGGTCAGGAACAGCATCTTCAGAATGTATGAAACTTCTTCTTAATTTCTAAAACACTGTTATTCTTTTTTCCACTGCGCAATGAAGAAAAATCCTATTTAGAAAATCTGAAGAGAAGGGTTGGAGAGGCCTTGCTAAGCTTAGCAGTTCAGCCTACCTGCCATTCACAGTTATTCAGTGCAGAACCTGAACAGGTACTTAACTTAGTCTCAGAATTAAGGGCATGTTTAAATATTCTTTTAAATTAGGTCTAGGTTTACAGCTGAATGTGAAGAAGGGTTTCATGATTTGCTGACAGCCATAGGAAAATAAAGAAGCAATTTTGATTTGAGCCAATGAATATTTAAACAAAAATTCACAGAATTAAGAACTAAAAAGAATCACTTGTGGTGAAGAATTGTCTTGATTGGTCTGAAACAGAGTGGTGTTTTCAATTTGCGCTTTCTGAAAGATTTTTAAATACATTTTGAAGGTAATTTCAAATGGAAAAGTTGTTTTGCACTTGAAAAGCAAAATGCATCACTATCAAAAATGTCAAAGTACAATGTTTTTACTTTTTCAGGTTTGTTTGTCATGCACCCCCTCCTCCAGTCCAATGACAGCTATTTCTAAGAACAAACACTTCAGTAAAATTGACCCAAATTAAAAAAAAAAAAATTTCTGTAACTCTGTATAGAATCTTTCTCACTTGATGTTTCAGATAAAATTTTGTCCAGCTATGACCTGGATGTTGCAGGAAATATTAATAACACTTTACCACTATAACCTACTGCCCTGCATAATCCTGCAAATGTCAGGGTATATACTGGCTTAGAGAGGTTATCCCCAGCAAATGGATAACTCACGAGCGAGCAGAGCAGCGAGATAGGCAGTGTGTCGGTGTTAGCACCAAGATATCAGTCTGTGATGGCAGAGAAAGAAAATGTTTAAATGAAGCTATTTGTCATGTACTAATGCAGTGATGAACACAGAAGTCTGGATAAAGCTGAAGGTTGAATTTCTGATATGTACAAGGGGTACATGGTCATTGACTGTGGGGGACTGAACATCACTATGCAGGCAAAATTACCTTGTGATGAGGTCAGCTAGAAGAAGCAATAGCAGAAATATCAAGAGCTCCCAGTGGTAATCCAGACCCCATTAAACTGGCTGGGAACTTTGCCATATGATGTACTCCACCGCCTTCATCTTCGTTGTGGGACTCAGGGTACTTCTGGGTTTGTGAGTCCGAGTGTGCCTCCCAGTTGCATACCGAATAGGAACTCACCTGGTCACATATTTCGTTTTCTTCTTTGCCTGTGTCCACTCCCCTGCCCCATGCATAGGCTGTTTCACCCAGAAGACCAGCTATGAGGGATGTCAAACCTCATCACGTTCTAACAGGTCCCTCTCTGGGTGACCAGGAGATCAAGATGTTATGATATGCCATAGTAGAACGTCATCTCTCCAGTGGGAAGGAGTGGATGCAAATGGAGGAACCATGAGTCCCTCCTTGCCCCCATGCACCTTTACCCAGGTGGTCTAGAGGGAAATCTTCTACAACAACAGATCAACAGCAAGGATGTCAACTCATGTTGATAATTTCAAGTTGTATGAATGCATTCAAAGTTTCCATATGTGAGGGGCAGATTATTTTAATCATGAAACTTAAGCTGCTATTTATAACAACTAGAGCTAGCTACATCTGGTCCTTTTGAGCTCAGCCCCTTCACGCAAGGGTTAGTGAGTGAGCTTCTTTACTCGCTGCAGAACAGTATGATTTCCATACTCTCAGAGCCAAGGGCTATGATATCTCATGAATCCCTCAAGCTCAGATTGTGGGCACCTACAATTTATCCTGAGCATGGAAAGGTCTTAAAACAAATGAGCAATAGAGAGGAAAACAAGTAGGGAAAATTTACTTTAGGTGTTTTATCTTACCAGAGGATTTTTTTTTTTTTTTTTTTTAACATGTCATGAGGACAGGGTGATAGAAGTTCCCTTCAGCCTTCACCAACTGAACCTCTATGACAGCCTACTTGGCTTTTTAGCATATTGCTTGTGGATCCTTTGCATAGTCACTGGAGTTGTTTTAATATTAAGTCTCCATACTGACCAAAGAAATTCTAGCAGCTTGGCTGGAGCCCAGAAATAGGCTCTCCACAGTTGAGAACTCAGGTTTTATCACAAACGGACCTGAGGGTGTTTTATCAGTGAGTATCTTATATTTACCAAATATTTCAGGCTTTGCTTGTGTCTTCTAATTAAATCAAACCAACATAATCATACAATCAACATCATAAAAACCAGGTCAGCATATACTATTCATAAATTATCACAAAACATCTGTCACATGCTTAATCTGCTTTTTAAAATGGGGGGCTGCCTTTGCTTAAGCCTGTGTCTTAAGCTACTGCTTTAGCCCCGTTGCTTGACAGTGTATGACTGGAGGGCCAGATTACTTGTGCTTATTGTACAACATGCAGTGTAGAAGCAGCTGACTCATTATCAAACACTATCTCTAAACAGGTTGTTTAAAGCTTTTAACATTGGTCCTGAAAAGCTAGGATCCATGCTACTAGCCCTTCACATAGAGTAATATTTATTCCTAAAATTGAGAGGCAGTAGAATTGTTTACTTCTTTTGAGATAGGGGGGAAAAGGTTACTTTGAGGTATGCAGAGAGGTTAAATGAAAAAAATAAAGTTTAAAAGATAAAGCAGAGGTGGGGATTAAGGAATTGCTCGCTCTTTGGTCTGCAGTTGTCACCTAGCATTTTAGGGCACGGAATTCTGTGTGTTACCAGATTCAGCACCTCTCCCTCCACCTCGCAAAGTAAATTGTAGAATTTCGCTCTTCACTTTGGCTGCTGCAATCATGGTAAAGATGAGAGGCAGGGAAAGAATTCATGCTTTATCCTGCATGCACTGTGAAGGGGAGGAAGATGTAGTAAAAACCATGTGTCTGTTGACCTCTTGCCTCTGTACCTGTATGAGCTACCAAAACCTTGGAGGTAGACAGCTGCAGAATATAATACACCAGTTCTTTCTCCTCCTATGTTAAGCGAGGGAATGGAATAACAAATAAAGCTTTCAGTCCAGCCTCAAACTCACCTGCTAATATGCGTGGCTCCTGGAACAGCTGCAGGAAGGGAGTGATACCTGAGAAAGTGTCGAATACCTGAGAAAATGTCAAATACCTTTGGTAATGCCTCTTGTTCTAAACACTCCAGCCCAGACTGATCAGACAGACAGTAGAGAGTATTGCATTTCATTTAAGGAGCAGCATGATATCTGCCTCAGTCAGGACTATCCTGGTTGGGCTTTCATCAAAAGCATCTGACCAGCACAACTAAGAAGTAGCCAAGAGAACACCAGTTTGACCACACCGATTTGTTTTTTGCATGTCTCCATGAGTACAAATGGAGAATTGATTTTAATAAAGGTGTCTTTATAGGATTCTTCTATTGTGTCCCGAACAGTGTCTATCAATAGAGGATCTGTCCTTTCTGGTGAACAGCAATAACGCCTTCACTTCATATCACCTTCATTGTCTAGGCCTGGTTCCCTTGAGGACATACGTTATCGTTCTGCAATGAAACAGCATCAAGCAAAATGTTACCAGAATTGGGAATTGCTGTGTTCACTGTAATGCTTCTTGTACTCAAATAATATTCTGCTTTACCAGTGGAAAAAGCAGGCAACCAGCTTCTTTAAGGGCTGTGACAATGGACCTGTCAGTCACCTCAAAATTTTAATTCTGCAAAGAGTAAATGGGTTTGTTCAAATCTTCTAGGGACTTCCTTCACTGCAGTTGCATATATTTGCATAGTGATTCACAGATAAGTGCATGCCAATAGCCACTTCTGTGAACAGATGTTGACAGAAGTATCAACAGAAGTATCAGAGTTACGTGAACAAGTACGTCTTTTTGCATGCACAGAGAAATGCATAATCTAGTAGTATGCTGGAAATTTCAGTTAGTTCTGCCTTCCAACATGTGCATTGAGTCACTGCATGCTAATCAGTCTTTGCAGAAGTATTGATGCTTCTCAGTAATATCAAGCAAGAATTTAGAATAAGAAAGGGAGAACCAGAAGAGTTGTGCTGTAGTAATATTGGTAATAAAGACACTGTATGCATATTTTATGACATCTTTTTAAAAAAAAGCAACATTCAATTTAAAATGGTGTGTTTGTCAAACAGCACAGTGATTGAATATGTTCTTAGTCATTATCTTAACAATAATGTAGCAAATATTGAAATAATTATGTAAAACTTCAAACATTTGGTATGGGCTGTTTTAATAACAGGTTTGAAGGAATCCACTCGGCTATATATCTCCCTCGCATGTTGGGGTTATCAAGATGAATCTTATGAAACAGGGACATGTAGTAGAGAGCTGTCACAGACCAGCATGATACAGTGGAAAAGAGAACTAGTTTTGAATCAAGTCTCAGCATCTTTTATGCAGCAAAAATACTTGTTAGCTAAAAAGCAGGGATAACCTACTTTGCTGATGACAGAAGCAAAGGCGGCTTTTATAAATGGTAATATGTTTCCAGACAGTAATATATTTTTCAGGCCAAAATTAAATTAAGCAGTGTATAGCTGAAACTCAAGTCAGGGAAGCGAAATGCATATAATTCTCTCTGGTTTTGTTCCTTCTCTTATTCTTGAGCAAGTAGACAGTGCTACTCCAGTAATTAATCAGTTTCTGTAACTAAATGCAAAATCCGAGATGCACTTAGACCATGGATTTTTTTTCAGATTTCTGTTGTGATTAACATGGACTCTATATCTACTTTTATTTTTATGTTCTTATTGCTGTTTTCTTTCAGATTATACATAATTAGCATTCTCTGAACTTTGTTTTTGTTTCATCAGAGTATGAGATACTGGAAATCTTGTTTCTCCTTTTTCAATACTCTTCATCATGCTTTTGCTTATGATCTGTGCCCAAGAAATCAAATTTTCCATTACTAGAAACAGTCTAGTAACACTTTTTTCTTCTTTTTAACATGGCAAATCATCTGAAGTAGACCCTTACCCATCTGGAGCTCTCCTTTTATTACAGACAGGAAGCGGGTGGCTTGATGAGAGCACGCTAAAAAGGAAGCAGAAGGGCAAAAAGAAAAGGGTTGGGGAGATAAAATCTTCAGTTGTTGAAGATTTGTACTTAAAAAGTCAGGTCTGAAAGTCCTGTCCTGAAGGTTAATTTAACTACTCCAAACATATACTGAGAGTTACCAACAGAGGCAAGCTTTTGCTAATGGTTGTTAGGTATACTCTTTTTTTTTTAATGCCAAAATGGGTTTCCACGTGACTCTCTGAATACTTGTCCGAAGTTTTGTCCCAATTTGCCAACCTTGGTGTTTTGGGGGTAGGAAGGAAGGAGGCATATACAGTCACGCAAAATTCTAAGGTTTAAAATCCTAGTGTGTTTTTTTTCCCTGTTACTAAAAATATTAGGGCACATTTACAAATACAGTTGCTGCAGATGAACAACAAATTTCCCTATGTGTCATAGCTAAAGCCAAAAAGGAGCATGAATTGCTGCTTCACTAGAGTCCTCCTATGGGTCTGCCTAAAGAGGGGGATCAGCTCACATGAAGGAAAACGGCTCCCTATATTCACATAGATAATTACGTATCTGCAGAGCCTGTATCTGAAAAGGCAAGTGAATTCCCTTGCAGTTGTACTAGCTTGGGAGATCTCTTGCGTTTCCTACTTACAGACACAAAAATAGGGCTAAAGGTCTTCCCTCTGGTCTTTTATTATGGGCATTTTTTATGATACAGGTACATTTTGTTTTCTCCAAATCTTACTAGAAGCCACACTTCACGTAAAGCTAATTGTTTCACAGTGTGCCTTTCCATTTCAGAAAATTTCAGCAGGAGTAATTTCTATCACTTTTTATGCAAGAATTTCTCACAGGTTGAAATTTTATCTTAGTGACTTTGACCTCTTTCAGAGATGCAAGCTTCCCTTGACACTACTGTTGAAATATAACTACTAACATTAGATTCCAGCCCATGTTCTTTTTCTTAGTTACTTGGTGTTTCAATCTTCTTCCTGTATCTGAAAATAAAAAAATTGAAATTAGCCACAGAGATTTTGCAAAATCCTCCTTTCAGCATGACAGTTCATATTAGTGAGGCTATCTTACCACCATTTAGTGCAACACCTGAATAAACCTTGGGTACATTAATTTTCTTTAGTTCTCTCTGTGGATTGCCCCCTCAGTAAGATGCTGACAGGCTTTGACACCATTTACGTGGTTGCAGTTGGCACAGTCACAAAAACAAAATAAATCTGAGCTTTCTTAATTATATAGGTGCTACCTCATTATTTCCTAGGAATGTTATACAGTGAATTGTCTCGTTTGTGAGATGCTCAGGGGTGACTGCGGCATAGGCTTAAAGCAGAATTCCCAAAAGTAAATTAGTGACCATCTCTGCCGCTACCATTAGATTACTCAACCACAGTGATTCTGTTCTATAACACAATGTTTGTTCTACCAGGCTTTATACACATCATCAAATGCAGTGATGGATAGATATGCTAGGTTGATTAGTAAAATCATAGACCAGTGCTCAGCAAAACATATTTGGACTGATGACAAAAGCTTTTATACCTTGAAATTTACAGAATTGCAATACCCTCCTTTGCCAGGGCTCTATAAGTATTCTGTATTTTAGTACATTCAAAATGCAGCAACCTGCATCCTTACAGGCATTCAACTAGCTTTACTTTCTCTATTTCATTTACACGTACTGAGTGCCAATACAGTTTGTTTAGTCACTTTTCTGGTTTTTATAGTAGTGATTTGGGCCGTAGAATTTTATCTAGAGATAGAGGGCTATTTCTCTGACCCATCCACATACTAGATGAAGCCAGTTGCATTAAGAGACAGCAAAATAAGTGCCCGAGTCTCCATAATACAATAGCTAGACGGAAAACAAGACAGACTATAGAGGAAAACCTGCTTGAAGGTGAGTTTAGGCCTTCTGCAGTAACCATAGTCCTGACTTTATCAAGGATTTCTGGGAAGCACAAGGACGTTAACTTACCTGTAGATTTCTCATCTCTGTTGTTTCTGGTTACCTTCTTTAGCAATTATGTTCTGCTAAGTAGAGGACTGAACGGTAAAGTATAGAGCAAAAACCATCTTGAGATTTGTTGAAGATGCTAAAATATGAAATGGATACTTTGCAGTACAGTGAGTCCAAGCTGGCTGATGTCAAGAAGTGATATTTAATAGATTCTACTAAAAATAAGTGTGCATGTAGCTATTCAGTATTTTTAACTCATAAAAATGCAAGTTTTTCAAAAGTCTAGTCTCTGGAACTATTTCACTGATGAACCTCCTTTCCTTTATAATAAAAATAAAATCACATTTTGGCTTGGTTCTCTATAACCAATTCACAAAACCATTTAAGTCTGCTTCCCAAATTTTTATTTTTGTATCCTATTTTTCAGTAGTTAATGAGCAGTGCAAAGTATCTGTTGCTGAAGCATGTGGTTTGAGCAGCACTGGTCTCACTGGGCACTGATTACTAAACCAGAAGTTAGTTGGTAAAGCTCCGAGAAGCAGCTGAAACTTGTTTCTAAGCTTTGTTAGGATCACTTCCATGTGTTAGCCTATGAATCAAATGACGTATCATTACTATCTCTTCAGATGTGTGTTAAAAAAAATACTCTTAGACCCTTACCACATGCTTAATGACGGCAAGAAATTAACCAGCTGATTAAAACTCTAATCTTTTATGCTGTATTTATTTTTTTTTTTATCAGAGCATCTAAAAGCTGCAGGTATGGTTACAGGGCTGTACACACACAGGAAAAAAGTGATCCTGCCACAAAAAGTTGACAATTAAAGATAAGAGGCAAAAAAAAAAATAAAAAATGGGAAAGCAGGAAGCACTGACAGCATCACTCACACGTTTTTGGTTTGTTAAGACTACTGCTAAGGTAGCCGAGGTTTGGTGGTGGTTGTTTTTTTTTCTTAAGAAAGCAAAAGAAAGCTTTGTAAAGATGGATGAAAAACAGGACAATACAGTAACTGAAGACTTTTGAGGGCCAGGCTGGTGAAAGCAGATGACTTCTTGCCTAATAATCTTACAGTGCAAAAATGGAAGAAGCAATATGTTTGAAGGAAATAAACTAGTCAAGCATCTGTTATTCTAAGTACTTAAGTACAGTCTTAAATTCATCCTTGTTCTGCAGAGCAGTGGAAGTAGGTATGACTGAAGCATTGCCTTGTACTTAAGTGAGTGCTGTACTGAATAAGAGTTTGTAAAAGTCTGTCATCGAATTGCCACTCCATCCTATGCAGTCCTCCTGCTCAAGCCTGGGACTATTAAAGAATTCCCTTTAACTAAAGGGAATAGCATTTTACCTATTACAATGCAAGTAGTGCTTTAGACTAGGTAAATACTTCCTAGTTCTTAACGTGATATTTAAGACTGTAATTCCCATTTCACACTCTATAATTTAGGTATTAATCCTTGACTCATCCTTGACATTCTACTTCACACCTACAAGTACTTTGGTGCACAGTGTGTTTTGGAATTTAACAAAATTAGATATACTGCACTTTGCCAGAGAATGACTAGGAAAAAAAAAAGTACTTTTTCCCTAAGCTAGCTGACTAAAAAGCACACTTCTGCAGCTTTAGCAAGTCTGTGTGTGTCAGGGCAGCTATTCCAGCACTTCACAGGGGGTCTACATCCACTGGAGATGAACAAACTGTGCAGAATGGAGAAACAGTTTTAACCTATCACCTAAATTTGTTTTACATACTTTTCCATGTGTGTGCATCTCTGTGTATGTATGTACTCCCTATAGAAGCTACAAATATTTCAGATGGGAACAGTTCTGCTTTCTCTATCTATTTCATCGATGGTTTCTCCCTCTTATCCAGTTCCTATGGGCCACACCTCTCCAATTATTTACTTGAATATGTATTTCAGAATCTCTCCAACATTTTCTAGCCTTATTTAGTGACTTTTAAGACATAGATCAGACAGAGAATGGTCTGGCTTCTATTTTTCTTTTTCAAGTTAGATTGCATACGTGCTAGTTGAAACCCATGAGACTTAAATGCTGCGTAGGATGTCAGTGGCATCTGGTTTGGGAGCCAGAAGCTGCGGATGGCTCCCTCCCACTGATGCCTCTCAGTGCCATTGCTCCCTTTGTAGCTTCTTTTTAAACACCCTGTCTGGCACCCATGTTATAGCTGCCAACGCCTGCTCTAAAGCAGAGGTTGATGTGTGGCAAAGATCAAGACTCGAAAGACATTGTCCTGCCTGTAATTAGGGTGCCAGTTTGTGTGCCAGAGCCAGAATGGTTATGTCCTGGAGGAAATGGCACACTCTGCTTGCCTTTAGCTTGATGTATTTTTTTGCCCCTTCTTATCATCAAATGTGTCCTGAATCTCATTTGGTTGGGTCTTTGTGCATGGAGAAGCAATAGAAACTAAAAATTTGCAGAAAGGATGAAATGTAAAAAAAAATTAATCCCAGAAGAGCAGCGGCAATGAAGGAAGTCTTGGGAAGGGGGGGAAAATGGCACATTGTCACCTAAGGAAGAAATATAGTGTGGTTATACCTTACTGAAATGTAGGGAGTACTTGCGTATTGTGCCCGTGAATTAAAACAATGGCAAGTCACAGCAGGCCTGCCCTGGTGGCCCACTAATGGTAACGATCTGTCCTTTGCTCATGCTTTCCTTGTTGTTTCTGTTTTCTTTCAACGAGCAAGTAGGCCCTTTTCCCAGCAGTTTTTGCTACTGATATCAATGAGAAAATATTTAGATGGTAAATTCTTTCAGGCAGGGATTATTTCTTCATTGCCTGCCACAGTGGGACTTTTGAGCTATGACTATGGGCATTAGGGACTCAGAAAGGCAAATTATGAAGAAGAATAGTACTGGAATAGCACAAATTGTAAATGATTTATTTCCTGAAGATTGTTTAAAGCAGACAAACAGAGTGCTTAGCTAAATCTCTCAGCAAAATCCAGAGCTGTAATGAATTGAGGAACAAAATGCAGCTGGGATGGAGCCATCCCTTCTAATCACAGCAGAAGGAATCCATTCAGTTAATTATGTCTTGGATATACGATCTTCTCTACCCAGGTCAGGCCCAGGCTCCTTCTCACAGCCAGCTCTAGGTTTAGGCAAGCCAAGCGGACTGCTGGGGAGGAAGGGAGCCCGTACAACAGCAGTGGCCACAGAGCTCTTTGCCAGAGCTGTGTTTCGGTTGTTCGCTTTGCCACGCAGCTATTCCCGGGGAGTTTCAGTCCCTCCCAGAGGCAGCAGTTGCTGCCCCAGCCCCTCCAACTCGCCCCGTGGCAGCAGAGACTCAAGCCCAGGCTCTGTGGCAGAAGAGACCCAGCAGCGTTTGCTGTTGCCTTGCAAGGGGGGAGCTCAAGCCAGTCTATTTTTCACTTGCCAAGTTTTAGATTTTATCCTCCTCAGAGTATTTATTAGCCAACCCAATCTGAATGTACATTGCTATGGTTACTCTTGAATAAATTCTCATTTTGGGGGGAGGACAGGGGAAGGGTCTTTCCACCGTGATTGCCTGTCATCTCGGAGCCCTTCTATCTTTTCCCTTTGGAATCAGCTGCTCAGTCTTGGACTCACCATTGCCCTAGTCCAACTTCAATTGGTGAATGTGACTTAAAGGAACAAATCAAAGTGGTAGTGATAGAAGGCCTCAGAGAGAAGATGGTGAGAAGTCTGGGACTAGATAACATGAATTTATTTATCACAGAAATATGCATGACTTGTAAGAGTAAAGAAGTTGTGGATGTGAAAATGAAAGGACACCTTGCTGGAATAGTAATGACAAATAGGCTTTTTTTTTTTTTTTTTTTAACCAATAATGACAGTATCTGGCTCTGTCACAATTCTCCAGACAATTGGGAAGTCCAATGGATTATTAAGTAAATTAACTAAACAGTATCCTTTTCTGAGATGACAAAACTTAGTGAAAAACCTTTGCAGAAGACAGACAGGGCTTGAAGAGCAGAGTGCTTGAGGGGCTAGACAAATATTTTATTTTGAGCATCTCAAATGCATTCTTCATCAAGAAAATGGTCACCTGTGTTCTTCAAAGGTTCTCACATTTCAGAATATCATGGTGGCTTTTCAGTCACCTACAGACGACTATAATTCTCCTGTTAGCAAAGTAACTGAATACATTATTTCTATGTGACACATTCTACTTACACCATCTTGCTCAATTATACACAATATGCACCGGAGGAAAAGGTGAAAAAGTAGTCCAATTTGCAGCAGAGAAACTGGGAGATTTTAAGAAAAGAAATTATAACCCTAAGGGTATTGTAACCCTAGAAAGGCCTACCAAGGAGGTTGTGCTGTCTTTCAAGAGAGGTTTTAAATTGTGGGTTAGAGAAACATCAGTGAAGAATGAGCTTGGTGAGGTTAATTTTGCCTCAGTGCACAGGGATTTGGCAATTTCTCGAGGTCCCCTTCTGTCTTGTATTTCTGTGAATCTGTGCTTCTGTTGTTGTTATTTGCTGTCCTTTTATTGATCTATCCCACTATGCTGTTTGTCATTTAGACTGCAACTCTGCGTTAAGTACTGCCTTCAAAGACTTTTTCCTTTTCCAGTAATCCTTTTCCTGGAGAGCACGCTACATCTCTCTCCTATTAAGCACATACTATTTCTGTGTTCCAGTCCTCACCTCCTCAGGCTTTTATAATTGTTTCCAGCAAACTGCATTTTCTCATAGGCTCCAGGCATTGAGAGGAAAATTACAGCCTAGTAGTGAAAGTTCACGTAACTGAAAAATGTTAATGTCTCCCAATGTGCACTATTCATATGGGGTCAAACAGTGGGCTCGCAGAAGACGGGTGTAAAACACAGATTGATTTCAGTAGTGGCAGCATTTGGCTAAAGGAGCCTGTGGTATACAATAGAGAGCTGCTATAGATGCTGTCCAGCTAGTCCCTTTGGTTAGGGACCCTTTAATTTAGTCATACACCATATCCCATTTTCAAGCTAAACCAAGTACAGTGCATTCTGCCTTATTTCTATAGCCAGACCACTCATTCTCATTTGTTATGAGATCCACTGTAGCCTCACCGTGGATGTTGAGCCATCACAGGAACAAACTATGAGCCCCTTTGGGCTTGAAGGAGGAAAAGGATTCTCACGGAGAGCTCATTTCTGTGGGCTCTTCATAAAAGCAGTAAGGAAAGTGAGGCAGGATTACTCTGAAGTAACCTTTGGGGTAATTGGTTTTTGTTGGCTGCTGACTACATACAGAGCCCGGGTAGAACAGCTTCCCAGCTGAAGTAGCTGGAGCAGAAGGAGGTATGTTGGCCCAGTTTGAGCTCCAGTTGTCTCCCTGGTCCAGCCATGATGAGAAATTTGTTGTTGGATGATTTTGTGGGAATTTGTTCAAGGAACTCTGTGACAAAGTGTGTTTCTTACATGGCTTGCTGGCAGAAGCCCTTTTCATCCTAATACTAAAACATCTTGAATACCAAATCCTTGCTGCAGTCAGTAAATTTCAGTTTAGGACCTGGTTTAAATAGAGACTGGTTTTATCTGCGTGCATTACACAGCTTGGATTGAGCTGCTTATATTCCTGTACCTACACAGGGCAAAAATACCAGCCAAATAAGAAATACATGAAATACCCCATATCACAGGGTTACAGCCAGCTGTTTTATGGCATGCTGCAATATTCACTCCATAGAGCAATTGTCTCCTCCTTCCTCTAGACTCTGTCCTACTCCTTTTTGGCACATTGCTATTTCCATCTACCTACCACTTGCAGTTCCAGACAGACAGTATTTCAGGGACAGACCTTGCAAAGGCATGGTCAATTCCTTTTAACTTCAGTTTTCTATGTGGTTCCTTTGCTGGAAAGGTACCTGGTTAGACCTTCATGTCACTGAACCATGGTAGGAGGCTATAGGTATTTGCCAATGCTCTCTGCCTGCTAGAGGACTAGCACAAGGAAGGTGCAAGAAAGATGATTCAGAGGAAGCAGCTGGCACTGACTGGCTTCAGTCACCATTGTAATGGTGCTGTGCCCACTAACCTCTGCTGCAGAAGCTGTCCCCTTTGTACACCCCAAAAGAAATACTGTAAAAAACATTCTCCTAAGTTAGATGGTACTTCTGTCTTTCTTGCCTGTGCTGGGCATCTCTAAGAGGCACAAAATTCTGCATAACTTTTCATGTTTTCTCTAAGCCTACTATAAGGTTACCCAGCCTAATTTGTAGGTGGTATCTGTCCTTGCTGACTGGTGATTGTTACAAGACCTCTTGTTTGCGGTGCACCATACTCTAATAAAGAATATAAGAATTCAGGCAATGGCAGAGCTACTCTATCTCTTGAGTTTAATGAAGTGGACCCCTTTCACACTTGAAATGCCTACTTGAGATACCTGGGAGACATTCTGATAACCTAGGAGTTTCTGTTATTGTTATAACAATGACAAAGGTGGTGTATTATCACACAATAGCTCTCTTCTTGCTTGTCTCCTTTGTATATATATATTTAAAAGCATATATGTGGATTTATATGTTTACATACTATAAAAATATCTTTATATATTTCTTTAAATCTGGCCTACTTGAAACTGAGATGCTTTTTGTGCACATTTGACCACTTCAAAGGGGGTAACAGAAAGAAGTAGTTATTTCCTAGTATGCTTGTATTTAATAATGCTTTTTACTGTATGGTACTCATCTATGTTTGAAACAGGTATAGATAAAAGAAGCAAGGAATAGAGAACAGCAAGGCAGATCATCTGGACAGCCAAATAATAACTGTGTGTTCTCTGTTACAGAAGCTTTGTAACACAGAGCTGTAAACAACGAATACTCTACATCTCTCCCTTCTGAAAAGGAGATTTAAAAAATCCGTATTACTTTTATCATTTCATTAATTTTGTTTTAATATTTTAAGCCCCAAGTTCAAGCTGACTTTAAGTAACTTCTAAAGCGATAAGGGGCTAGGCAGAGGAAGGATTTCCAGAGACTGCTTCATAGCTTTTGAAGTTCTTTCTATGACAGAGACCGCTGATTGCAGCCTGCAAAGGTATTAAATACTGTCACTTCTGCTGGTTTGATCATCAGTGTCCGATTTCTCCTCTCCCTCCTTTTCTGAAGACATTGTTAGTTTTAATACTGGGCATTCCAAGACTACAATGAATATGACCGTTCAGACAAGGTATTTTTGGCCTTTGCTAATTTCCTCAACTGCTTTTTCAAAATCAGTATTTTTTAATTGGTCACTTGAGCTTTTTTCAGTGACGTTGATCCTCTGATGCATGTCACTTCAGAAGCATTTTCCAAACATTGTAGGCGTCACGGAGCAATTTTAGCATAAAAAGAAGAGTATAACTAGAGATGGCGGGGGAGCAAATTACATTTTGTATATATAGTATTAAATGCTTCCATTAGTTGCCATAGGGATGGGCAGAAGTTGGTCTGAAATGACAGCTTTTCTGATGCTTGATGTGTTTAAAAAGAAAACATTGCGGGGAGGGTTTTTTATTGTTATTACCCTGGGAGTCTTTTATAGGGGAGGGGGAAATATTAAAGTCATATTTCTCAAAAAAATGCAGTGAGGCTACATTAACAGCCCAGGCACCACCTTCACCTCTCTGTGGAGATACTGACCTCTACAAAACATGCATCTTTGTGGCTTCAGGGCTGTAATTCCACAGCTGCTCTGAGCTCCACATTTCCTTCAGTTGTGAAACACGGGAGCTATCACCGCAACCCCTCCTCCTGAGCAGTATCTGTAGATCTGCTGCAGTAGTAACCCAAGGAAAACCATGTCCTGCAATTACTGCTGTGCACACCCCAATTACAACAGAACTGGTGAGACCTGGTTGTCAGACTGGGCTTTTCTATTTGCTCGCTTTAGCATTCACTTGTCTTGAACATTAGGAATCAACAGAAAGGAAGCCCTGGATTTATAGTTATGCTATGAACTCCCACACGATCACGTCAAAAAGCGAAGAGGTGCAAGTCGCGTATCTCAGCATGTGATCTAAGCCTGCAACCATTCGATCTTAAAACTATCATTCATGCCAAGCGTGACCAGGAGTAGGATGCCAGCTGTGCGGTTTGCTGGCATTCAGGTCCCTGGAAATTTTGCGTGGATGGTATGTATGCCACACAAGCAACACTTGCTGGTTTTGCTAACTAAAAAACGTAAATGGTTCAGAAATGACTACTACACAATATGCGAATGAGAGTTAATCAGGAGGCTTAATGTTATAAATTTCAGTGTTTCTGAAGGCAGTCAATAAGAGAAGGATCTGCCCTGTAAGGAATGAAACTGAGGCACTGTACTTACTGAGTCTAATCTAAATTCACTGGACCTTCCATTGAGTTTTAGTAAGTTTTTAACAAGCACCTGTGAAATGATTTTTTTTTTTTTAAATCAAACTTCTAGGCTGTGCCACAAGTGCCTTTTTTCTTCATTCTCCCGAAAACAATGTTTTATTAAAATTACTTATCAGCTTGGGGGGCACTGAGAAAACATGGAATGTTATTTTGAGAAGACCACCCATAGACTGTGAAATGTCATTTGTCAGGGCAATTATTTGCAGTACATGCTGTTCTGACAGTTCATGGGGATATACCTCACTAACGTGACTGTAGTTGTCTCAAATAATTAGTGAAACTTGGGCAACAGAATAAATGCATTATTTTTCTTCTAAACGGGGTTGACTGAAAATAAGTGCAACCCACATAAAACAGTGGACCTGTCCTTGGCTGATGTTGTTTTTTTAGAAATCATGTCCAGTCTGGTGGTGTTAAAAGACCTGATCTTCTGTCAAGCTGAAGAAACTGGAGGAGCGGATCTGCATTAGCTGTTCCATGGTGGAATGCAAATTTGGTGTTAGTCCTACAAATTCCTACCGAAGGTGCAAAGAGGTTTTGCTCAAAGGCAAGCAGAAATTCTTTGAAATCATGAAAAACATGAAGAATTTGAAGTACTCTCCTGAGCCTGCAGTGTGTGGTGAAAAAGGAGGAAGATGTGGGCAGAAATCAGGCGTGTCTGAGGAGACAGGAGAACTAGTGTAGCCCCCGTCGTGTTCGTGGAACACATAGCTGCAATATATATTCCTCTTTTAGGCCATACTTTTGCTACCAGGCAGAAGTAACTTGAGAGCTCTACAGTCTCATGATCATTAAGAAAGAATTAGGTTCTTCTGACTTATCATCTTGCTCGTGACTTTTGACATTGCATAGACCTGCATTACGCAGGATCAAATCCTTCAATGAAGTACAGAAAACACAGCAATATGTAATTGCATATACTTACACATTTGAAATGCACAAAAATATCCAACTCATGCACATAAAGAAACCGTGTCCAAACTAAGTTAAAGGTACATGCAAACTTTGGAATAACTCCAGTAGTGAGGTACAGTAATATGTGTCCAGGAATACTCAAGGTATCTGGATGATTTTGTCAATTACATTCCCCTGTTTCATTACAAGTCCTATAAATATTCCCACTGCAAAAGATGTGGCTCCTCAGTAGCTCCAGAGCAACATGGGGTAGGAAGCTAAGGCAGGTGGATGTTTCTTCTGAAGCTCTCATTGATCTGTCTTCCTAAGGAAGTTAATCATAAAAACCATAGGCCAAACAGTTTGAAAACTGTATCAGAAGATGATGCAGTTTTTGGAAGATAGCACAGTGTAGAAACAGGAAAGGAGATTGATTGTTATGTAAATTATTCAGAGACTGGCATTCATATGCATTATTTATCTATGTACACACGGTGCCCTATGAATATTAAATCTCATGATGTTATTTGAGGACTACACCTTGTAATTTCATTAATACTCCATAGTTATATCTTTGCCTTACATAAAGTCAGTTGGCAAGAAGTCATTTGATTTTGTTCTAACCAGACTGCAATTCCTAGATTTTTATCAAATGTAATCATGTTACTGTATTTATGTCCAGCTGCTCAGTTACTTCAGAATTGTTTATCCCATTTAAACCAGCAACCAACTGAAACCAGATTTAGAAATGATCCACTATCGGTGCAATTGCTCAAAGGGCATCAGGACACTGTAAGCATACATTTGTTTCCAGTTTCCCAGTGCTGGTTTTCACTTTCTTTCAATGAAGGTTAAGACCAAGATCATTAGTACCTGTGTTAGTGCAAATTAAAGGCATTCCCTACTACATCTTTGGCCAGTCGCACTGTCCTTTGCGTGGGGGACAGCTCAAGATCTGGTGACTGCTCAGTCCTAGGAAGATACAAAGGTTGCATGATTTTGTTTTCTGTCACTGTTTCCAGCTGCCCCTTTGAATCCTTTTAAAGTTCCTTTGCCAGAACTTGAAAAGTGAGTCGGAAGCCGAAAGGGATGCCTCCACCTCCACAACTGCTGTGTGCTGGTGGGGCAATTGAGAAGGCTTACCCAAGAGATCTATTTTACTAATTTCATCCACTTCCCCTGCCACAGATAGCTCTGCGTTTCTCTACTTCCACCAAGTCACCCGTGGGAATGAATTAGGGAAAGTTCCTTTTCTTCCATTCCTGCGTAATTTCTTATACAAAAAAACATGATCTGGTCATGTAATTGAGGAGGATGATGAAGGTCTATTAATGCAGAAGAAGTTCTGCCTGTATAAGGACTGAACGATTAGGCTTTAACATATGCGGTCTCCCAAAATCTCTCTTCTCTAATATGTTTATCATATAATTATGACTTCAACCTCTCCTCCCTCAAATGAAGGCGTATCAAACTGCCATATATCATCTTAGAATAGACTTTTTCCATGCAGGATAGCTAACCTTTGTTCTCCATGACAGCACTTTCAAGATTTTCTCAACTAGCAACTTCTTGAACTTGTTCATGACACGGGATGCTCGAGCTTCCTCTTTTCAAGTTCATCTCTTCTGCATTGGAATCCACGCAGTTCTTGCTTTGGAGCTAAATAACAAGAACGTGACCCTGATGCTATGAAAGCCCAGACCAAACCTTCCACTGATTTCAAGAGCCAGGGCTACCTTTATGCTCTCTTCAGTGTTTCTGGATATTGATAATTTTTATGGTAGAAGCATTAAAAATAAATACCTCTGCACTGGGAGTGCCTCTTCTTCTGGACAACTCCCTTAAAATTCCTAATTGGTTTCAGCCTGAGGACCCCAAGAGGGACTTGTACAAAATTTGCAGAAACTTCTGAAAGCATCAATGTTAGTCCCTATCACTGTAAAGTATCTGTAACCCTAATCTTAATATTTTTGTGTTTTATTGTATGTTGTGTGCATCATAATATTTGTCTTGCATTGCAAATAAGAAATAGAGAACATATTTGTGTCCTAATTTTGCTAGCAATCCTCTCTTTTTAATGTATCTAAGCTCAAGACTGATAATTATAATTTCAAAAACCCCCATTCTTCATAGCTTAGGGGCTTAAACTTTTCTATTCTTCCTTTATTCTGAATGTATCCCTCAGGAAACAACTCTCTGTAATAATCACCTTGCCTACACTTCTTCAGTCACACATTACATTTTTGCTCCCACTTTCTTTCAGGTTAATATTAGTGTTTGTCAGCAGCAGACTTTTTTTCCAAGGCTCTGAGTCATTACAGTAACAGTTATGTTCTCAATAGAGAGTTCAGGGTAGGAAAAAAACCCAGCCCTATGCCTACATGTATCTGACTGTTAGAAAACCAGAAGGCTACTCACTCCTTTTAAATGCCAAGTGTTCAATTACTTTCCTCTTGAGGTTTTGGGGGTTTTTTGTTTGGTTTGGTTTTCTTTTTTTAATTTGGGAAAAAGTCAAATGTGATGCAGTAGGTTACTTAAGCTCATGATGAGGATTGCTGGCTTCAGATTTTTCCAAAGCGCGACAGTTTTTTTCCAAGTATTTCTTTAGCAGAGGTCGGTTGGTTGGTTTTATGGTCTAGTTCACAAAGAGTTCAGCCTCAGTCTAGTCCTCCGTGGGTATCTGTGTATGTTGCAAAACCATTGCACCCATTATCCTGAACATGGATCTGTGCTGATAAGGGGTCCAGTCAAGAGCAGAGGTTTTGCAAGTTTGGCTTCAGGGCTTGATAGAGCACAGGGAAGCGTTCAGAGAGTCGCAGAGTACAGTTTCTGGTTTTGGCTACTGCTGTCCTTCCCTGCCCCCTGAGGTGCTCTGCTGTTCTTTGGAAACCAAGTCAGAGTACACATCCCAATGCACCGTGCATCAGCTCAAGAGCTGTGCAAAACTTTCAGAGTGAGCCTCAAGAATATGGGAAGCCTGATCTGGGGATCATGCCTAACTGAAAACAGATCTGTTTCACCTGAACATTTTTCTAGATATGGAGGCTTTCCAACTGAGCTGGAGGTAATGGATTTCCTTTTCTGAGGGTAGAGCTCTCTCTGGACTGCGGGTCAAATCTGAGCCTACACTACCGTCCTAAAGACTTTGTAACCTGGCAGGCAAGGATTTCCCTCATGGTGATGAATGCCATAGAAGAATATAAATATAAAGGTACAGTTATCTTTCTTGTTGCTAAGTACCCCCTAGTCAGAGAGAGCTCTTAGCAGCTGTCAGAACTACTGCACTATAATTTAAAGTGAACTGTAAATCCCTGAGATGGATGAAGGTATCAAGATGGATGATCTTGCAATGGTCAGTAGAGAGGCTGCTGGTGATTTCAATGACTATGCTTGTCAGTGACAGTGGAAGATGACAATGCAGATTGAAAGGGTGATGGCAAAGAGGATCAGAAGGATGCACCAAAGGCTAAAGGACAGGTGCTATAAAACATTGCCCAGCATGCAAGTGTGTATTTTTTTCAGCCTCCTTCTGACTGGGAGATCCAGTGCCCCTATTAAAAAAAAAAGTATTCCACGTTGCTTGCAAACATGCAGGTATGATCCTTGGAGTGAGGTATAGCATTCTCCTGTCTTCCATTTTTCCTTCTGTGTCTCTGTGTTGCCAGTCTTTCTTCTTTTTTCTGATTTTCTTTTGAAGAAAGTCAGCTGGGCTAAACAGGCAACTGGCCCCTGGTCCATAAGATAATGGATCCAATAATTATGAGAGGATAGCTTGGAGGGACCTCTTGTTCAGTAATCATCATGCCAAATACAAACTCTCCAAAATGCAGAAAGGAAGATGCTAGCAACTCTCCAAACTGCAAAGAAGGTGGCTTGCAGTGTTCTTGCTGTTTGTTTTTGCTTTAATTTGTGTTTAGGAATGAAAATGTTTGTCACACCTCTGAAAACAGGAACACAGTTTGCATAAGCCAGATCCGCCACTAAGGTGGCACTGTGAGCCGCCTACGCAATCCAACCATATTTAGTGGGGTGCCAGTGTAGGACCAGCCATACCAGATTCTACCTGCAGTTCGTATAGCTCACCCTTATCTTTTATACTGTCCGGGTGTTTTGAAGAAGCATGTAAGAAATCTTAAGAGTGGAAACCCACGGAGTAATCTACTCACGGGGATTCTTACTTTCTAACCTGCACAAAAAAAAACCTGTACTGAGGGTTTATTTATCTTCTTGGATTTCTTGTAAAAGCCAAAAAAATCCTATGCTACTTGATATAGAGTTTTCTGGTACTGAAACAAAAATCTAACCTTTCAGAGCCCACAGTTTTGAGCACCGGTAACATTTGGTGGCAATGGATATCAGAGGGCATTTATACCTGATCTTTTGAGCAGAATATCTGCAAATATGGGAAGACTAAGCCTGATTGCTTCCTGAAACTTCCCTTGGTCAGAACTTCTGAGTCTAAATTTGTCAAAGGATCACTTTATCACTGTCTTCTTCAATTTCTGATCCACTTCCAAAATGAGACTTTGGAGAACTACAATAAGACCTGATGGAAGAAGCAGGGTGCTGGCCCTCTTGTGAGGGATGCCCATGCAACGCCATAGCATGGCCCTTGTTAGCCCCTAGTGCCTGGCCTCATCAGGATTCCAAACAATGTGAAGCTCCAATAATGCTAAACTAGATGAACTGGAAGCCACTAAGAGATAACTGTGCTATATTTTAGTTTATTAACCATCCAAACCCACTTTCAAACTCGGGAAAGGCAAATTATAATTGAAAAGATCTCAGTAGAAACATATTCTGCTTTCATGGTCTATGGATATGCATGTTTAAGCTATCATGCCATGACACTGTGCTATTTGATTTATGTTTTTACTGATGCTTTGACTGAGTAGTTTGTTGCAATGTACTGCTAAATGGAGGAAAAATCAGAAACTGCATCAGACAACCACTCTGTATTTCATTCTAGAAAATAGCTGGCAATTATAATTACTCACCATGTTTCTGGCTCAGAATAAAAGTGGCATTGCACAAAAACCACACTGAACATTCATCGTGATTAGAAAATGCTCCATACCTTGGAGTGCAGTGGAGACATAAGAATAATTTTAAATGCAAATTAAATTGTGGGGGTAGCAAGGAGAACAGATAAAAGACAGTAAAACAAAGCCTTTCACTTTCCTCAAATTAGCAGGCTAATGTAGTATAAAAAAAAGCAGTTCTACTCAGATCTGTGCTAAGAGCTTTCATTTCATCATAATATAAAACAGCAGATCCGTCACCTTTCTCTATTCAGTACTCTTGATTTCGAGGTTGAAGTGAAAATTAGAAGCTGTTCATTCTGGCTCACAGACTGGGTTGCATTTGCTTAGTCTCATTCCATGACAGTAGGATGGAAAGAGGTCAGTAACACTGGTAAGTACTTATCTCCTGCATCTGATTTTATTTATTTATTTTCAAAATCTTTCACAGTGCTTTGGCTTTTTATCAATGCATATTTCCTGAAAAAAGCTACATCGTGTATTTTGTAAGAGGCTGTATCTTAAGCAGAAACGCAATGATTCCTCGAGAATGCTTGTATCAGATATTAGAGCTCCTTCAAGAATGAATGAATTACTTAAAGTAGGAATTCTGTAATAGGAAAGGTTTCTGGATAATCTATATATTTCATAGCATCACTGGAACATTTTGTGTGTTGCTTTTTCTGTCTGCCTTGTCCAACAAGCAGTACCAGATAAGAAATTAATCTCTTCAAGATGTTATTTGCGTTATATTCATAGCAAAACATTTAACAATCTCATTAACCTTGTGGTAAATGATGGAGAAAGTAGGTATTTTACTTACTGAAAGCAAATTATTAGACAAAACACAATGTTACAGTTAATCATTATGAAACACTTAAAAATATCTCAGAATATGAGATGCAACAAGGAAGATCAGAGTGAAAAACAGATTCTGAAGGAAACTTGATGTAGATTTTTTTTTTTTCTCCTTGGGAAAGTTTTTATCAAATCAAAACCAGGGGCTTAATTTTTCAGTATGAAGGGTGAGGGGGAGTGGGGGAGATGATCGTAGTGTCACCTCCTGTTGCTAAGTAACAACATCTCCTGGCCATTTTTATCTGATAAAGGAAGTCCAGTTGACGTTATGCATTATTCATCAGAGTTCCAATCAAACAATCAAAATTGTTTGCTTACACTGGGGACATTTAGTAAGATCAAAGAAACCCTCCTTGAAACTACTGGAGCTTACACCACTGCCAGGCAGCTCTTGATACTCTGCAGTAAGTACCATTTCTGGTTTGGGAGTGCTACAGTAAAGCGAATTGCTAAGGAATTTTAAAAGTTTTCTCATCAGGACAGGCTTCTGAATTTTAGAGGGGACTGCATGTTGATTGATGAAAACCAAATTGAAGGAAAAAGGGAAAGCTTTGGAACCCCGGTTTCCTGATTTTTGCCAACATAATTAAAGGAACTGCTTGAAGCAAGGGTCAGACTCCCTGCCCCAAACCTTTCTGTTAGGTTTGCACGGAAAAGGACCAGAGGTATTTTTGTCTGTCTGTCTTAAAATACATGTTGTGCAGAGCTGTTTGTATGCTTATGATTATATACTGTAGCTAACTGAAGTGTGGAAGAGAGAGATGGATTGTGTGTTTTCTGCAAATCCTGTTTTTTATGTGAGTTGTTCAGAGTAGAAGAAAATGCAGAAGGCAGCAAGAAGGCTGGAGAAGGATCATGGTAATGGGCATAATCCCAGGAACTCTGCCCGGCAGAGGCACACCCGATTCAGTGTACATCTTGGACAGTTGTAATCTAGGATCTAGACAGATCTGAGGTTCAGAAGAACGCCAAAAATATAAACCTTAGCTAAGAAGCAGTGGTAGGAGTAGCCTACGATTTCTTAATGATTGCTCTGATCACGTCTTTTAAAACTGATGGCGGGATGTTCTGTTGCTACTTCTGGTCAGTAAGAGGGGAGAGGGAAGGCAAGGTTGGCTTCTGGTCATTTAGGTGGAATGAAATATGCAGAATATTGTGTAGTCTTTTCTAGTGCAGTGTTTTGGCATAAGTGGCACAAATGCTATCTTTAATGTAGTCCGTTACAGTAGTGCCTACTCAGAGGTGCTGGCTGTGGATCTGGCTAAAGAAGGTCCCTGCCCCAAGCTTTTCTGATCTTTTTTTAAGAGCAAATGTAACAGGCAGGTGAATTTAAGTATGTATTGTAAGAGATGGAGATTGTGGCTAGAATAAAGGTGATTGTGCTAGGAAGGTACTAGGAATCTTGCTAATACTGCAATAGGACTTTTCTTTTATGTCTTTAGACAAGGATTTAAACCAAATGTCTTAAAATAGAAAAGGATACTTGTGAAGTTCTATGAATAGTGATTTGAAAAGGCTTTGACCCCAATATGCCAAATGAAGTACTTCAGTGACTGCCTACACAATTCTTTCCACAAAGAAACTCACCAGCTTTTTTCTGTCTGACATCTCTGTGATCTTTCCCAGGAATCTGACTGATCATCCGTACTGGAGTATTGTACACAAACATAAAGTTCCTTCAAAATGGACTACTTTTTGGATGTCGAGTCTGCTCACAGACTGTTTTACAGTCAAGGAGCTCAAGGTAAGAAACTCTGGTATTGACTCAGAAAATGACTATTTTAACTGTACAGTTAAGATGTATAGGGCCAGACAAGGGCCAGCCCTTGTGACTGACCTACTGAAGGGTAGAGAGGCCGTAGGGAAAGGCCTTCAAAATGCATGGGGTGTAAAAGGGATTACAAGAAGACCAATGATAGGGTTGATCTGCCCTCTCAGAGGGTAAGGAAAAGCTATGAGAACCGTTGGTTGTGCAGCAGGAGCAAAAGGAACTCCCAAGATCGAGACTCTGGTGTTGCAGAACCCAAATGGACAAGTCAGAGGGGACAGCAGTGGCCCACTTCTTGCTCTGTGAGCTTGTGGTGTCCTTCCCCTTCCTCGTTGCTTATCGATGCTGTCAGGATCATAATGTGGTGTTATCTAGTGCTGCAGGAAAAACTGGTTTGGGAAAGCCCTGAGGCAGTCCAGCACACTTTAGGCGAACAGCAGGCTCTCACTGGTCTGTATCCTTTCCTGTGAAATGCTGGCCCCCACTGAACAGCAGCAGTGCGAGAGAGGGGAAGAGTAATCAAGCTTCTTTGCTTTAATGTAGTTGAGACTTGTTCACGACATAGATGATATTTTTGGTAAAGTCAGTTCACATTTTTCTCACCAGCTCTATTTTTGGAGAAAACTTGCAATTTCGGAGAGGAGAGGTTTTTTGTTCTTTAAACTTTAAACACCATATTAAATTGAAGAAAACTGTAAGAACCAAGTAGCTCTATCAGCCTTTTTTGTTTTTACATACTGCCTGTTTTCTGAAAATGTGATCCAGCTTTTGTCCACCATTAATTTCATCAGTTGCTAATCAAATTCAAAGTCTGGCCAACAAAGTTCTGCCTTCCCTCTGGAGGCCATTCTCCCAGAGCAAGACCTAATCCACCCCAGGGATGCCACCGTCCCAGGATATATGGGGGGCAGTACCACCTTTAACCTTTGGCTCAGATGAGGTGCTGCTACCCAACACATGCTGCATTGTCCAGCTGCTGCCCCAGTTGTTGTGATATATTTTCATCTGTATAAGTCACAGAAAACCTTTCTTGTCACAACACAGCCTTCTGCATTGAACAACAGAAGCGAATGCTAAGCACCTCAAAATCAGGGAAAAAATCGGCTGAGGGCAATGACTGATTTTACTGGCTTTTTCTCCATCTCTAAAATGCAATGGATACCTGAGCGTTGCTACAGAAGTAATATTAAAATAAGTTCTTCGATGTCACTATGAGAACAAATCCCTTTCTAGTCCAGAGAAACTAAAATTCAGGAATCTACAACTTACTGCTTTACAAGCTATAGCAATTTATCAACAGCATCCCTGTGCGCTGCAAGGTACAGAGGGGACTACGGAAGAAGGAATATGCATTCATGCAATGAAAGTCTATTACAGTAATGTGCACTAAGTGACTAATAAGGGTTGCACAGGCAACCTTCAGTGTAAGTATTTCCAAAAAGGCAAGGGGAAATAAATATTATCTTACCCATACTTGGAGAAATTACACTGTTAGCACATATATAAATGCTTGTACTGATCAGTTAGATGCATGACTGAAATTTTAACCTTAGCACCTGGTTGATTCTTTGTTTTAATGCAATTATTTTGCTTTTTTTTAAATGTAAAATGAGGAACAAAATTTGTCATGCAGAACTGTATTCCTTGATATAAAAGTCATCAGCAGGGGGTTGACATTTAGATCTGTCATGCGGGCTTCAATCCCTTGGCCAAAACCAGTAGGAACCAGCACTGAGAATTGGGGATTTTATTGTCCCCCTGCTTGTGAAGATTTTATGAAAGACGCCAATGACATACTTCCACTGTACATCACAGCATAGTACAGAGGCTCCCAAACCCTAATTACCTCCACAACTGGAAGCAGTACATTGATATAACAGCCATGCTGCACTTATACTCTGTCCCCTTCAACTTTTCACCTTCCTCTTTGCTCCTTTTACTGCATCTTCCCCAGCTCCTGTCCTTCAGACCTCTTACCTCACATGCTTGTGAGACCTCTTCCCCAAACTCCAGTACTCTCCCCTCTCTTCGTCTCCCTGTGTCTGAGGTCAGCTGTTTTCCAACAAGCTGGGTGCCAGAAGGAAAATCACTCTGAGCACAGAAGTGACAATGCTTTTGCTCTACATTCTCAAATGCTGCAACGCAGCAGCCCCCTGGCAACATGAGAGGTGCTTGAGGGGAAGGATGGATGGACAACCCCACTAGCAATAGGTGTGAGAGACGAAATGTGGCCTGTGCAAACAAGTTTCAGGAGGCTTTCACTGTCTGAGGTAGCACTAGCTCTCTGAGTGACACAGATGGCTTCAGCAGGCCAAACAATAAACCCCTGGAAGAGTTTCATCATCAAGGTTTCCTGTAGCAAATGCCTTTATCATCATCCTTAGCCCCAAACTTCTTGATGGTAGCATGCCCTTCCTCTGAGCTATCTTACCCGCCCCGTACACAACAAGGAACTCAACCCTATTGAGTGTGCATTGATGCTGCCTATACAGTTCTGATGTCGTCCTTGTACCTTGTGCCAAATTTTAAGGCATTTCTATATGAGGCAGGCATTTCTATATGAGATAATGGCATGATTTCTCCAAACATGGGCAAAAATAATATATTTCTTTCTTTAACTGTCTCTCAGAAGGCAGATAAACTGCATTAGCTATGAATTTCTGACACCCCCCCCCCCCCCCGCCAAATACACTAAATGTGAGGCACCCATCTGCCCTAAATAGCATAGCTCAAGTAGCTAGTTTGGAACTGAATTAAAAGGTCTGCAAGAAAGCATTGTCACCAGATCTACCTAATTGGATCACCAGTAACTATTTGATGTTAACATAACAACATGGTGCTATTAGGAAATCATGCTATCAAACAGCATCTGTATATGCATTAAAACTGCATTATGACAGAATTGACTGAAAGAAGACTACAGTATTCTGCTATTTAATTAGAAACAACATCAGAACACATTATATGTATTATTATTACTTTAGTTATATTATTAGTTATTGCATTACAAAATGCTCTGTTTACAGACTGTAGAATGGGGGTTTATGACCCACTTACTCTTTCTGTGAGATTTGAAGATTTCTGCTTTTTAATCCTTTGATCCTCCAGATCAAGAAAAAGCTCCTTTCCAATGTTTTCACGTTAATGATATGACAATGTTACAAATGGCAGCTGTAAAGCACTCATTCTCATCTGTACCCACTCCTTGTGGGTGGAAGAGAAGGGAAGGAATGGGACTGCAAAATGTTGGGAAGGAACTCAAAGAGCTATGATGACATTGCTAGCAGATGATGCCAAATCCCAGCTGACCTCATGTCTTGTGTAGTTGAATGCAGGATGCTCTGACCTCAGCAGACAGACTGAAGCAGGGTTTTGGCCCCCAGCAACTAACCAGTTCTCTATCCGTTACTGCCTGCAACACCCCAGCCCACACCTCATACCTACTCCTGCAGAAAGCTGCAGAACTGCCTTTGATGCTGTAGGGTAGGAGGAGAGAGGTGTTACCTTATCAGCTGCCTCCTTTCGCATCCTCTCCTTCTGCAGAAGCAGCCATCACCTCACTCCTGTGGGCTGAGCGCAGAACAGAGGATGTTTGGCCATTCAGGCTGCATCTGCTGTTCAAACATCTGTTCCCTGTTTCCTCCAAGGAAAGTGAAGCAGGAGGGATGGAAAAGTCACAAAAGCTGGATCTGGCAGTAGGATTATCTAGATTTAGAAAACTTGGTAAATGAAGCCAGCTGGCTGCAGTCTTCAGATACAAGCCAGAAATATCCTAAGCCCCACAGCCCTCCCTGACTGTCTCTTCTGTGGCCATATGTTGGGATCTAGGAGATGGGGGGTGTCCTTGCCAAGTACGTAATGCCTGGTGACGCACTGGCAAATCACAAGCAGGAAAGAAGGGACTGTGATCCCCTGGATCTAGCCCCTTGCCCTAAGAAAGTCTGAATCTGAAATCTAAGCATGGAGCTGGACATTAATTTTCAAAAAGTCTTTTCCCTCTGAACTGCGTGGAAGATACTAGTCATTCTTCGATGTAAACATATTCTAAATACAAATCTACCATGGCTTTCAGGCATTAAGCCTTAAAGTATATAATGGGGCCTGGAATAGGATTCAGCTCACTTATGCCTTAGGTGTCCTCAGTGAAGATGCTTCCACCCAAGACTTCTGACTAGCCTGGCATGTATCAGTGGAGAGAAACAGTCATTTAAAGTGCAGAGTTCACCTAATCTTAGACATCTTCCTTGGGATAATATAAATCTTGCCTTATTCTCTCCAGTGATTATGAAAGCCTAGACACCTAACTTGAATGAAAGATGCCTGTGCTAATGGCATTTGTTTGCATACAGGAATCATGTGTTGGCAGGCAAAATAGGACCTAATTCAGGAAAGGGAGTAACTTCCCCCAAACAGGTCAAGTTGTAATCCAAACGTGTAAATGTGCAGATCCTGTCTCAGGTGTAGC
This sequence comes from Aquila chrysaetos chrysaetos, assembly GCF_900496995.4. Taxonomy (NCBI): domain Eukaryota; kingdom Metazoa; phylum Chordata; class Aves; order Accipitriformes; family Accipitridae; genus Aquila; species Aquila chrysaetos. The sequence continues at coordinate 19,111,405 of NC_044021.1, forward strand.
CTGCTTTGGAGAGACATCTGCTTTGATCTTGAAGTTCTACTTGAAAGAAGTTATGCTTTGGAGCACCAAAAGAAAGACCTCATATGTGCCAGAGCTGAGCAGGCTGGTGCTGAGGAGCAGCAAAAGCAGGCTGCTCCGTAAGGGAGAGCAAGCCAAGGTCGGCAAGACGGGCAGGGGCAGCTGCCTCGCTTACGAGAGGTAAAGCACTGAAGCACACGAGCAGGGCAGTTCCGCTGACGGTCACCAGGTTCAGCCAAGAGTCCAGATCATCAGGCCAGACCATGGCGATGAGGCAGGTATGAGGCCAAGGAGGACATCAAGTCAGCAGTCTGGATGTGGATCAGTGAGGAACGTAGCCAGCCACAGGCACAGCCGCAGCCTCACTCAGCAAGCGTGCAACGGCCTCAGTGTAAACGTAGCTCCCAAAAGAAAGGGAGGAAGCAGATGTTGAGGCTTCTTGCCGCTTTCTGTAACAGCTCCAAAGCTGCTCAGGGCTGTCTCCAACAGCTGTGCCATGTCAGAGAGCCTGCCTTGAGCATAGCCAGCTAAACTCTGTGCAGGGATTGCACGCAGGGCCCTGGCTGTTGGTATCTAGCTTTCACCTGGGCTTGTTCAGGATTAAGAAATGAGGAACCCATCCCTTCCATTGTATACAAGGGGGTGGAGCCCCTTGGATGAACTCTAAGAGAGAAGAATGACTTCTGCCCAGTACGTTATAAATGAAGGCTCTAGGCACCATCATAGAAGGAGAGTTGCCCATCACAGACTGCACATAGCACCCTTCTGTAGCCACAAGTCTGACGGAAGGGGTCCTAAGACTCACCCCCTCTCTTGGTGCCTCTAGCAACCCCACACCACAACCTGACGCGACAGGCTGGACATCGTGCGGTCAGGATGCCATTCTGGGCTGTGTGAGTCCACCTTTGCACTACAGTCGGACCCTCCAGTCCCTGCTGGGAGTCTGGGTTCTTAGTCGCTCTTAGGCGACTTCTGACTCAAGGATAAAATAGTTTCTAATTTCCTGGAGACTTGTGCATCCACTTTTCCAGTCTTATCTCCTTTTGCACCAGCAGGGGGCACGAAGCTTAAAATTAACTGCATTAACTGAGTATTGCCAAGATGCTCCTACATACCTTGATGTTGCTTGCCAGTCCATTTGGCAGGATACACTGTGCATATTTAAACAACTGAACAAAACTCTCTTGAAGGCTTATCCTAAACTATCTTTTGTATCTATAAATAATTTACAGATCCACTTACATTAGGTATGCTTTTACTGGTTGCAACATTCCTGCAATCTACTTGATGAATATAAAGAGTGAATAAAAAAATGTGAAGTAGAAAAAAATATGGAAATAAAAATATAGTACACATGGCCAAGGGATAACAGATGCACAAGATTGTATAGACACATAGGGGATGACTGCTCAAAAGATTTCAGGAAATCCTTCTTCTTGATCAGTTTTCCAGGTTTAATAAAATACTCCAAGGTATAGTTTTAATTCCACATTTTCCTCTCACACTCTGTCTCCACAATATATTTATTTCACTGTGTTTCACTTTTGCTCATTTATTTTAATTCATACAGTGCTGATTCATTCTAGATGTTTGACTTTAATCACTGCTGACTACTCAGTGCTACTTCCCTTCTGCTTTTGCGTATTAAATCATGTCCAGTATTTTACAAAAGCATATTACTGCTGTATCCCCAGATCCTAATCCAGAATGATTCCACTGCAGATGTTCCTTGTGTAAAGTAACATTAGGGTACTCCATCCACCAAAATTTTATGATTAATCCATCCTATAGATTAACATATTTTCAAAGTTATGTTATTTTGCAGCTCTTTTTCTTTTTTTATTCATGTGATGTCACTAGTTCTTAGACTAATAGTATTAATAATGGAAGAATTACTACCAGCAAATGTGCATTCCTGCTGTAATTTCCCTCCCTTTAAATCCCGGGAAGTAACAGATCAACATCAACCTTTTCCTCATCAAACTTTTTTTTTCCCTTTTACCACCTCCTATTCTGGCACACCCCCATTACTGAGAATTTAGGAACAGGCAACTGAGTGCCATGATCAGAGTCTCTGGTTTGCAGAATCAGGTAGCCTGGCTTCATCAGTTGTATAAAGTAGCTCACAATTAGTTGCAGTAACTGTACTTCAGCTACTTTTTGTTCATTTATTTCAATATCCAGTCAGCCAAATTAAAGTCAGAAGAAATAGGGATCTTCTAATTCTCAGCAGCAAATCTGAATAAAACTAGGATGTTTGAGATCTAGTTGTCTATACCCCTAAATACTGAAAGCTTTAGAAAACCTATGCATGGATCACACTTGAAAAAAATTTGATTCTGAAAACTAAATCTATTTTTTCCTATTAAAAATTAATTTTAAATAAACAAGCCTCTACTTGTCCCTATTTCATAATAATTTAGCTGTTTTGTTTATTTATTAATTTTTAATAATCTGTTTTCTGAAGCCTATGCTTTTGGACACAATGACAGAGGAACAAGCATGTTTCCTCTAATGGGTACAAAAAATGCTAGTTAGGCATATTGAGCATATGTTTACCCAACCCAAATATCGCAAACCAGCATAACAAGCGTGTGCATAAAAGTGGATATCCTTTTGCACGTGTACCATTGTTTGCAACCTTCAGGCCTGTGTTTGCATACTATGTATCTAAGTACTTTCTTTCAGATTAGTGATGTCCATCAAACTGGTGTCAAAGATCTCAACAGCTTTGCTTTAGAGACACGGAGCAATCCATACACATGTGCTTCTGTGTTTATCTGGGAGACACAAGCCTATAAATCATTCCTCATAAATGACAAATTATGTCTTCACCAGTGCTTGCACACATGTTCTACTCTTTTCCTCTCCTGCCAGTCATATCCCATTTCCCATCTCTAATCCTTCAAATGTTTTCTTTATCAGTTGCATTTAAAACAAGACTAAAGTGAAGTGGCATTAAATCAGACCAAAAGATTTTTTTCCTGGTAAACATCCATTTGGACCCATTGCTTGGTCTGTCTTTAAAGAAGAATATTCACAATCTAATAAATTTTTTTTTAGCACAGATGGAATATCATGTTCTAAATGCATCGAAATGTACCTGAAGTAATGTTTTTAAAGCTTACATTTAGCCAAAAATACATTTCTGTGTGCATTATCTACATGTTATGCCATGGTGAGCCCTTTCCACAGAAGCATGGAGGAGGAGAACTGAATAAGAAGGTCATATGTTTCTCTAGTGGAAAAAAAAAAGGCAGCAAAAAAAAGAATCCTACTCAGTCAGCAACAGCAGCGCTGCAATTAATATATATTCATAGGTATTCTACAAAGTTGTTCAAAATTTGCCCTGAGAAATGAGGGTTTCCTCAAAAAAGTCTTAAAGATTTCTGATGTAAAACAGTATTCCTTTACGGCTATTCCTATGTCATCTGAAGTTGCTTGTGATTATATGCGTCAGAAACATACCCTTTCCAATGTATCTAGGTCTAGACATCTCCAGCAGGAACATTTTAGCATTTTGCTTGTACTAAGATTAAAATCATCAGGTCTCAAAAGTTTTTGCCATTTCGAGGTAAGAATCTGCTATGCAAATTAGGGTTTCTAGATGAAGACCCTAGTAAGCCAAAAATGACCAAGGTTATTTGTGTCACCAATGAGATATTTCAAAAACATTTTAACAAAAGTCGATTGATAAATGTGGATGGAAAAATCTAGATTAATATTTCACGTTTTCTCTGACTAATTTTTAGGAGGATGTCTTTTCACTTCTGAAAGTTTTCCAATTAAAAATGTCTAAAATTTTTCTAAAAACCACAGGTCTTAAAAAAAAAAATCAATATTATAGCTCTTCAAAACATAAAGCTAGTTCTTGGCAAACAAAAATTAGTATTAATATTTTTATTAAAATATGTGGAAATGTATTTTAATGGAAAAAAATGGAAGCCATCAAAAATTCTTTGCAAACTGTCCCCCATGTTCTCATGAATTTCAAACAGCATTCAAAAATTGGACAACCTGTAGATGTAATTAAATATGTTGAAATGATACATTCAAAATGCCTCTGAACATGCAATATAATAATTTATGTATTTCACATTTCGTTCTCCCAAACACATACTAGTGTTGTACTTCAGTAACGTAAAATATTTTGAGACACAAATGTGAACTATATGTAATCAGTTCTAAGGTGTCATTACATACATTAACGCATTTCTATTTTTAAGGTATTTTTCCTCCATAAGCAAACTTTTCCCTTTCTAGCAAATACCAGAGAAGATGTTGCCGCAATGTGCCAATCGTGGCGTAACCCCATGAAGAACAATACAAACAGAATGAAAGAATTTAACCAAAATGACTGATTTGCCTTGTGTGTGCTGTTAAGAGTGGCTGCTTAAAATGAGGTTTTGGACGCTGGTCTCACATTCCATTTGTGGCATAACTGGGCCCCTTAATGTGTATCATAATGTCATTCCTTTACTCCAAGACCTTCAAGAGGACACTTTCTAATTTTCCTGAAAAACCATCTCCTAAAAATGTGTCCCAGAGGCTGAGCTGGTTTGTGGAGAGCAGCTGAAGCTAGAGATACTAGTGGATTATCTGTGATGGACCCAATGGTCACACTGGGCAAATGTTGACAGCTTTACTAAAAAATATATGGCAAGTCATTCTTGTAATAAGGAGTGCTATGGATTATGGTTAGGAAAAGAGTGTGTTCAGGTATGTTCATGGCATGCATAAATATTCAGCGTCACTGTATGGCTATCAGAATGTGATCAGCTATACTTTCCAGTTCCATGGCTGCCTAAGAATTGATGTTAGGTTTTTATTGCAAAATGTTTTTATACTTATTAGCTTACTCTGAAATTTTTCCAATGTTTACTTAAAATTTTCAGTCATTCTTGAAAACTCCTTTTGGTAATACACACAAAGGGGAGATAATCATTGTTGTCGAAGTAACATATAATGAATACCCTAAGAAACATTTTCCAGCATCCACCTACCTCTAGTCAAAATGAATACAAGCCAGATCCCAATATTTTGACCCCAAAGGTAAAAATTATTTATAAACAGTTATGTAGAAAAGCCCACTCTTATTCTCTGTTTACCATAAATGTATATGCAATTTGGTGTTGGGGTTTTTTTTCTTTTTTCAAATAGATTCCTATCCTGTGATCTAGCCAGCCCTGAAATGCATGGGTGCCCTTTTCCTTGCTTTAACTACGGCTAGATCATGCCAGTTTTAAAAGACAAATGTTTTACAAGGTTGTTTTATGAGATGATTTTTACAATGCTGACTTCATATACAGATAAATCTTCCTTAAGTGTAAATTTGATGATGCAGTGCACAAAATTCTCTGTAGCAGAAATTTTCCATTCTCTTTTATCTTCATTACTCTACTTCCCTATTACAAGGGAGTAATAGTTTACAGTCTAGTCACAGTGTTTACTTTAGCTTAATCTAAGTAGTTGACCCCATTAAATCAATTTCAACTCTTGCCCTCTGCTTTTACTTCAAATTCAAACCTTAGGTTAGGAATCAGCAAAAACTTGAAAGAAATCCATTTAAAACCAGAAAACAAGCAAGTTAGACCAGAAATAACTGCTATGTCCAGCAGCACAGATTTACTTGTTTAGTAAACTACCTAATGCTGCAAAGTGAAAAATAGAGCGTGACAGCTTTAGTTAACTCATACTAATTATATGCTATCATACCTAACACCTAAGTCAGGTTTTAGGCATCTGAAGGCTTCTGATTGACAGGTATTATTTGGAACTCTGAAAAAGTTTTAAAAGAAAGAACCACAGTTAACAGGCTGCAGAATATGCTCTTAGTCACTATCAGTCGTGCTCTCCAGTCCCAGCAGGAAAATATAGTTCATTATTAGTTACTTGAAGTGTGGTGGCTTACAAAAGCCCTAAGATAAAGGCTGTTCTGCCAGATAATGCCCAAACAGCAACATCCAGGGTTTAGGCTCCTAGGCTCTTACAGGGTCCCACATGAAAGTTAATGTTAACAGTCCCACACTAAGGGTAAGGACAGGCTTTCAAGCTGAAACTCTCTTTCCAGCTATATATGAGGCAGAGGGGAGAGAAACACACTGAGAAGGTACTTGTACATGGTGCTCATGCTTTCAGTGATCAGCCAGATCCCAGCTAGCATTTGTGATAATCTTTATCTACCGAGAGAGAGAACTGAGGTGGATATATTTATAGAGGCTCTTCTGTATTTGATTTGTAATTTATAGGTTCAGCACCCAAAGCATTCAACAGCTGCTCATAATTACATTTCACATGAAAAACACCTACATTAAAGGGACATTATCAAGGCTGTAAGGTCAAGTGCTAAATACCTAGGCAATGCCAGAATGATGTTTGCCTCTACAACATTAATTCAGTCTCCTTATACATATGTATTTAGTACGGTTTCTAATTGCATGATGACACAGTAATTTTTTACTATCCTACCATTTGCTTCATCAGTGCATGGAGTGGGCAGTGCTCACTTAATGAGCCAGTATTAAATATTTTGCTTTCTCCTCCTTGAAGGCATGGCCCCAAGCCATTTAAACCCTGTTCAGAAAATAGAAATCTTAATTTCCTCATGGGCTTTTCATTGGTGCTTCACTAAAGTATATGAATACTTTACAAATATTAATGAATTTATATCCTCACAAAATCCCTACTGAAAGAAAATGATGATTCTCCCTGTTTCACAACCCCGAAACTAAGACATAAAGTGATGAAGAGCAAAAAGTAGCTGTTAATTTTGAGTGCCCAAATCAAGACAACAAGAAAATGAGTTTTGGAATAGTTGTTGTAGGCATCATGTCATGTGTCCCAAGCACAGCTTCCACTGATTTCTGCAAGCTAAGCGGTCACTTAAATACTTCGATTACTCAGGCATCACAGCCCCAAAAACAGCATTCAGAAAAAGAGAGACTACAGCTATTGAGAAGCTACAGTGAAAAGAGTGGTTTAAGTGGCAAAACTAGGAACTTTGAACAAACAATCTGTGGCAGGAACAGACCTATAACCTGTGTGTTTGGGGCACACGACACAGCAATCTTTCCTCTTCTTGGCATCATTCAGTGCAGCCCTTAAATTCTGCAGCGTGTGAGGCAGGGACCTTTCAGCAAATAGCCTCTTCTACTACCTGCTACAGATCCTCTTTCCCATTGAATGATTTTCTTTCTCTTCTCTTTTCTTCTTTTTCTCCCTCTTCCTTCCCCTTTCCATTTCTCCTTTCTCCTGCTATTCTCCTCTTCATTTGTTCTTTCTTACCAGCTCGTCGGGCAACTCTACTCACTGTGCCCACTCTGATGACAGCGTCTTCTGAGGATGACATAGACCGGAGACCCATCAGAAGACTCCGGTCTAAGAGTGACACCCCTTACTTGGAAGAAGCTAGGATCTGCTTCAACCTTGATAATGGTAAGACCAGCCCTTTCCCAAACAGCGTATGATGTTACTTAAAGACTTTTTTTGAGATGCAGATGGACCAGATGGTACCTCCTCGTTCACAAGTGGTATGGTGGTTCACTAGACATCCAATGGTGTCACGGCTGTCTAACTACAAGCACCTGCATATGTATCAACAGGGATCCTTTTCAAAATTCTCCTGCAAGTACTACCTAAAGATTTTCCCGTTTTAGCTAGGGCGAGCCAGTAAAATCGGAGCAAAAGAGAATGGCTTTGCAAACAAGATATATTTATATCTTACCCACTCCAGGCATCCAGAAACATGAAAGTTTTTGTGGACATTTATGAAGGGATTAGAGCTAACAGCAGACTTCAGCTAAACCCAACATTACAACCATGGAAGAACACCCAGCACACCCCAAAACCTTTATAGGTTTAATTGGCAAAAGTTCACAGAAAAATTCAGACCAGTTAATGCTACTATCATTGCCTTCAGAGTTACTGAGCCCAGCATTCCCTGGTCCTTTTTCTCACTGAGGTTGACCAAACCAAAAGATGTTGGAAGTACTGACAACTTAGAGACTTTAAGCAGACTGGATTTTCTTTAAAAAATCTGAATGGGATGAACTAGTCCACTCCCTGGCACATATTTTAACCGTTTAACTCTCACTTTATGTGGTACTTTCGTGCTACCCAGATTTTTTCTAAAATTAGCATTTTTCATTACTTGTATTACACCAACATCTAGAGTTCCCAACTGAAACTGTAGCCCTAACATGGCAGGCAGCTTCCAACCGCAGGGCAACTTCTACATAAAGAGCCGATTCCTAAATAGAGAAGACAGAATAGGGGAGAAGCAGCAAAACATTGTCCCCAGTCTGCAGCTGGAGAATGGAGTCACATTTTTTTCAGACACCTGCCAAAACGACTTAGGAATACGCGTTCCAAGCTTTAAGTGACGGGCCGTTTTAAACACTGAGCGTAGGCTCCTCAGTCCCCTTGGCATTTTAAAGCGCTTGGCCTGGTGCACCATTCTGGTTTACTTAATGGGTTCACCCAAGGAAAGAGGAGAAGGAGGTGAAGGGACTTAGACTTCCCACCAAGTCTCGATCCGGCCTTGAGTTTTAGGACCCCTAGGCTAGAAGAGAGCAGTTCGGGGTGTCCAGGGCAGGGGCGGGAGGCGCCAGGCCTGCGGCAGGGCGGCACCTCGGCCAGCCAGGCCCATGGCGTCGTGCGGCACCTCAGCCGGGCCGAGCTGCTGGGGGGGGGGCGGCAGTCACCTCAGCCGGGACCCCGCCCCGGGGCGGGGGGGGGGCACCTCAGCCAGGGCCCCGGGCCGGGCCTACCCTGGGCAGGGGAGCAGGCGGGACACACCGCTCCGTCGTCGTCCCCCCCCCCCCGCCCGTCCCGGGGCGAAGGTGGCCGCCCTGAGGCGAGCGGGCGGGACTCGGCCGGCGGAGGCGCTGACGGCGGGCAGGGGCAGCGGGCAGGGCCGCCGCGGCCGCTCCCGTCCGCCGATCCTTGACGGGTTTTCCCTGTGTCTCTCCCTCCCTCACTCCCTCCGCTCCTTTCTCCCTTTCCCTCTCTCCTTCCCCGTCCTCCCCTCCCCCGCCCCGCGCCTCTCTCCCTCCCTTTCCCTCTCTCCCTCCCTCCCTCCCCGCCCGCCCCCTCCGCCCCCTCCTCGCCCGGCCGCGCCGCCGCTCGCCCTCGCCAGCTCGCCGGGCCACGCTGCTCACCGTGCCCACATTAATGGCGGCATCTTCCGAGGAGGACATCGACCGCAGACCCATCCGCCGCGTCCGCTCCAAGAGCGACACCCCCTACCTCGCTGAGGCCCGTATCTCCTTCAACCTCGAGACAGGTGAGAGACGGCCCGGCCCGGGGGTGGGGGGGGGCGGCCCGCCTCGCTGACAGCCGCCCGTGGACCGGCGGGGGAGGCAGGGAGGGAAGGGGCCGCCCCCGGCGCCGCGGCCTCCTCCCCCGCCAGCGCCGGCGGGCTCCCCGGGCGCCGCCGCCCGGCCCTGCCCTGCCCTGCCCGGGCGTCCGCTTCTCCGTGCCTCCCCGGCCTCCTCCGGCCTTGGCCCACTGACCGGCTGCCCTTACTCCCCCAGCTGTCGCCCGCCCCGCCGGGTGCCGGCTTCCCTTCTCCGTTCGGCGCCTCGAAGCCTGCCCTCTCCCAAAGCACCATCCTCTCAGCCCGCTGAGAGTGGTACGGCATCCCCGCAAGACTTCTGGTCAGCCCCTCCTCGCCAGGTTTCTTCTGGCGTCCCTCCTGGAGAGGCTGCTCTTGGCGTTTTGCACATCTCTCCCCCTCTCACTCTTTGCCTTCTTCCCCTGATGGGTTTGTGCCTCAGAAGTGCAAGGAAACTTGCACCTGCGTTGTCCGCTTTTTCTCAGTCTTGGGAGGTCCCCTGTTGTCTCAGCGTTGCTTTTTGTGACTTGACGGGTGTAGAGGCTGATGCTTTCTACTAACACACCTCCAGCTCCCCACATTCACCTCCTCCTGCCCATTATCGGGGCGAGCCTCCTGCAAGTCTCTACCTGACCTTTCCGTCCCCCTTCTCCACTGCCGCTCCTTCCTCTCTGCCACCTCTTCCTCATGGCTCCCTTGAGATTTCAGCTGTCCCCTTCAGTTCATCCTGCACATGGTGACTATCCTGTTTCTTCCCTACTAGGCCTGTGGTTTTCCCTCTTTCCCTGACCTTTTCTTTCCTTACGTGCTCAGTTAACAGTAAACTACACCAGGGGTTACTTGCTCTCAAAAACAAAGGAAAAGAAAGTTCTTTCTGTTGGTTCTCTGCACCAAACCAGACTTCCTCTGTCCGTGGGGTGGGCGTGAGGGAGGATCTGTAGCCAGGAAGCTCTACTGCAGCCTCCCTTCTGTCCCAGCAGCAGCGCACAAAATGACCCAACTGTGTAACAGTCTTTGATGCTGAGCCTGTCAGCTCACTGCCAGCTGTAAAGGGAAAAGAGCTGCCTGGGAGTTGCTGCTTGCCATGCTGCAGTCTCCCTGTCCCTCCTCCCCCCTTTCAGCTGGCAGAAAGTTGGAGATGGCAGAGATGCGTTTTTTCCTCCATTTGGGGATGGAATGGATTCCCCTCCCCCTCCCGTTATCCCTGCTGTAATTACACCCTTGGTAATGGCTAATACGCTGTTTGGTTTTACCATTGACGGAATGGTTGGTTACATCATATGGCAGGTCATTATTTCTTTCTGATCATGACTTCTTAAATATTACTAAGCTGTAGGTAAGTTGGGTGGCATTTCAGGGCACAGGCTGGAAGACAGTGCCAGATGCCAGGTTTCCACTCTAAAGAACTGGGCGTGAAAATGGAAAGAGCATCGCTGTGCGTAAGGTGTAAATAAAAAGAGGCTGTGTATGGTTATTTGACTGCTGAAGTAACCCTGCATTGACTTGTGCTGTCACAGGTAATGTTATGTCATGTAGTTATAAATAGATAAACCAGTTAAGAGCAAGGCACCTTCAGGTCACCTGGTGCCTCACATCTCTATGCTGAGCTAGACATGCTGTCTTCGCTAGAAGTCCCAGAGGATATGCAAGTCTCTAGGTACCTCTTTCCTGCAATCCACTGAAAAAATTGATAATTACACTTAACTGCTTTCTGTTCCTCCCCTCTCCCTGGCTCTCTTTAATTTATGTCTTTACTTTCAAACCTGGGAATGGAATTCCTTTAAAAGAAATAATTAAAAGAAACAGTACTGGTGTATCAAGAAATATAAATGAAAAATGTTCTAAGTAGTGCAAGTGTGTGTTTTCATTAATCCATCTGGCAGTGAGTAGTTTTGAGCTTTAAAAAAAAAAAAAAAATTGCTTAGCAACCAATATTGAGTGAGTGAGCCAAAAAGCAAGTGAAACATGCCACTGGTACCCACTTTATTTCTGAGCTGTTGGTTTTACTCTTCTGTTTGCTCAGAAAGCAGAAACCAAGCAGCCTGGGTTTGAGAACTCTCTATTCCAAGGAAACAGCTGTTAGAAAATTTGTTTAGCCACTTTTGCTCGTACTTAGTAATGCTGCGTGGTGCAGGGTTGGCTTTTGAAACTTCTTAGTTATGAGGCGCAACGTTCTTGAATTTATTTTTTGGGGGTATGTGTGTACCCCCCCCCCCCCTTCCTAAACTTACCTGCTTTTCATTTTCGTTGCTGCTGGTGATGTTACTGAGGTGCCACGGAAGGTGGCGGGTCGCTCTCGGTGTGCCAGGGGTGCTGCCTGGCCTGCAGGCAGAGGGGCCCGACCTCCCGCCTCGCCGCTGACCCCGCCCTGGGGCGTGGCGGGGCGTGGCGGGGGGCCGGGCCGGGCCGGGCCGCCCGTTAGCCCGCGGGCGCTGTCCGCCGCCCCTGGTGCTGAAGCGCCGGCCGGCGCGGCGGGGGCCGGCCGCGGTAGCCGGCCGCTCGGCCGGGGGTGGAAGCTGCGTGTCCCGCCTCGTCTTGCTCTCCCTCGCTGTCCGTGGGTTGGCAGTGCACGTGTGTGCACGAGGGTGGGCGTATTTCTTTGCCTGTGCAGGGGGAAAGTGGTAAAAAGAAAGTAACGCTGTTTCTTCAACCCGTTGAGGCAGTCGAAACTAAAGGGATGCTTGGGGCGCAGGAAATAACCTCTTTCTTACGTGCTTATCGCTTGCTTTCTGTTTAGTGCATTCCATATCTACAGCTGCTGCTCAACCACTGCTTACTGAGCTGTTTTTCCTACAGCTGCTACAAGCCGAGCTGCATTCCCCAGTCATTGTCTTCTGTCAGGACACGGTCAGGGCTTGGATGCAGCGTGCAGCTGCTTTGCTGTATTGGAACTTAAAATCCACTTTTATTAATGAAACATAAGCAGATGCAGTGAATACTGCTCTTCTCCGCTCTTAATTACAACCACTAGTTAAGAACTAGCAGGTTTTTATCTACTTCAGCTGTAAGGTATAATTAAACCATTACTGCTGTTATCTGTATTGTTGAACAACTGAGAGATTGCATACACAGAGTCAATTATACAATTTGGGTATAGCACAGATTTGGTCTGGATTGTAAAAACCCCACAATTTATAAGTGATTAACAGTGCAACTTCTACCTGCCCTTCTCTTTCGATTATATTAACAGTTCTGCTTTGTTTGTTTTCACAAAATATACTTGTTTGTTATGTTTGTTTCTAAATGTTGGTCAATTAACTCACAATTATTACCTAGCATGAGTTAACAAATGCTGTTCAATTAGTTGTCCCCGGTATGGGTTTTTTGCTGGTGTTCCCAAACTGATTAAAATACAAAGCTGTTTTCCAAACTCAGGGTTATTCTCCCTACTGTTATACATATGCAAATCCTATTAATCTGAGTTATGTGCTCATATCAAGAGGATAATGTTTCCCAAAGGATTTAAATTACCTCTTCTACCAAAATTAATGTAGCTATGCAACATTGTATTGGGTCAACCCACCACAAACATCATAAAACTATAGACAGATATGGATTCCTTTTGCATATTTGATACTGAATCAGTCCACATACAGAAATTAATTTTTTAATTTTCTGAAAGACTTCCTCCAGTGCGACACTAGAGGAATGTGGAATGTGCTCTCGCTTTTGGGTGGTGATCTTTTGGTTTTTTTATTATGATTAGCAATCTGGCATGGCCCCAGCTCTTAACGTCCATCTTTGGCTTTACATATACATCTTCTTAAAAGCAGTTTTCTAATTGTCTTTCTAACATTCTGATTCAGGCATCTAAAAGCTAATCCCAAATTACTTCTGAAAACTTGGGCTTCCATCTGTGACAGTTGTCCAATAGCATAATCCCTTTCCTGGTCCTGTGCCAGCTCACAAGTTCAAGTGTTTTTTACAGGTTTTGACCTATTACAGGTTTTGACAGATTTCTATTCTTCCTGTTGCAAAATATTATACTTTTAAAATGGCAATGCATGGTAGGTGGCTTTCAAGCTTGATAAATTAGCAGAAGTGGTGACTGATAAGGAAATAGATGACTTAAAACTCTCACTAAATGATACAGGTTGTGTGAGCTTTTCTTTTGCTTCCCTCTTCATGCAGCTGCTTGGGGAATGCCTGTCAGAATTTTATCGATGTTTGTTAGGGGAAGGGAGGACTACCACATCGAGTTGATCTGTTCAGGTTCTCTTTTAGCCTTTCAAGTGTCAGTCACTATGAAGGTACTTCTATATACAGACAGATAGTCTTACTTCTTCCTAGCCGAAAAAGAGTAAGATTTGTGCTGCAGTCCTGTGCTGCAAAGTTGATTCTAGCAGACTGGCCTCTTGTTAAGTGGTGCAAGAAGTTGTCTTTATCTCAGCTGCCATGGGACCTTCCTGAGATCGTTCAGGGAGGTCACCAAATGTCAGTCTTTGTTTGAACAAGGCTGATTGTCTGCTTAGAATTTAACCTGGGAATGGAGACTCGGGGAGAAAGCAAGCCAATGCCTTGGAGAAGGTGTAAGGCTAGAATGACTGCAGTAGCTCTACTAGGGTTCAGCAAAGAGGGGGTGTTCCTTCAGAAAGGATATATTTAGCTTCCATGCTGTGAAATGAGGGAAGGGGAGCTTTTGAATGTGAATATATGCCACCCACCCTGACTTAAAAGCATGCACCAGTGGTGCAACTGAACAGAAGTCAGTGGCCCAAGGGGTGCAGAAGCTGGGCCCTGAAGGTGGGGAGAGAGAGGTAACGATACAGCAGACCCGATATGGATGGTGCAGCCTGTGCTGGCTATGGAGCCCAGCTGGCTCGCTCGGCCCTGAAGCGCAGCACAGGTTTTAAGTGCACTGAAGTCACTCAGTAATCTCACTGAAGTGGCTGGATCCTCAAGTGATGTAAGTAATTTGTTGACTTCAGCCAGGGATCTGAGCCAGACTGTAGAAACATACATCTCTGCTTCCCTTCAATGATGAAAGATCTGTTTTATCTCTTTGTGGTACGGAGGCACGTGTTCTCCTGGAGTGTGTTCTGGGAAAGCAAAGCTGAGAGGGAAAGGACTGAATGGCTCTGCACAATTTTGCCATGCGTGTAGAAGAAAGGTCCTTGTGTCTAGAAAGGCAAGCGAACTCGGTACCATTTACTGTTCTTAAGCAGTGATGAACAACTCACATATTGGTGAGGGGAAAAAAACCCATGGCAGCCTGTGTTAGTGCTGCTGCAAGCAGAATTAATTCACAGGGTGTAAAGAGGGAGGAGGATCCTGGCAGAAACTGCTGAATGGGTGAGACAAATGTTAGTGAGCTGGGAAATGTTCATAGTCGGCTGTTTCTGTGATGCAGAGCTGGTGGGGGAAAGCCAGGATACAAAGGGTGACTGTTAGTTTTATACACGGGAACTTTCCTGGTCTGAACCAGGCACAAAGTTGAAATCAAAAGCTTCTTCCATTTTCACTGTCCTGGCACCGTCCTCACTTTTTTTGGGCCCTAGTACTTCTTACAGCCTTCATGGTAGGCTGCCTTACTGTTATTATTTGTATCACTGTATTTGTTCCATTATATAGCTTTAGAGCTGTGCTGAATACTTTTCAGAGAGTAAAATGATCTGTGAATTTCCTTTCTAATGGAAAGATAATGTCATATGTATTAGCCTCATACATGTTAATTTGTCTAGAAGGGTACGATGCATTTTTCTGCAGTGATCAAGGAGGAGGTTGTGCACTTTATTTTGTCACTGTGTAAAATAAGAAAGAATATCTATACAGTTCACTGAGGTGGGTAAATTCTAAATAGGTGAAAATAAAGTGAAATGACTTGACTGGATTTTCTGCAGGAAATCTCCATCCCATCCATTTTTAATTTTCTCTAAAACCCACCATTTGATTTAAAAATCTGTTTTGAAGTTTCTGAGTTTGCCCCTGGTCATCCTTACACATGATTTAGTACACTAACCCAATTAATCATCTCTGCAGTCATTTGAAATGTTACCACGTTTGGAGTTGTGTTTTTTCTTTCCTGTTTATCCGGTGTAAGTTTGCATATATCCATAATAAAATATTCTGCATGGTTTCATGATTAGAATAAATAATCCTTAAAATGATGCAAGAATTTAAACTACTTTGGATTTATGGGGCTCACAGATTAGAAGTGATGTTGAAGGGGTAATCTGAAGGGCATATTCGTATTTTTAAAAATACTTTCAAATTATGGTGGCTTTAAGGTTTCAGGTAGAAAAGATTGGACTCGAGAGAATGGGGGAGAGAGAAGTATGCAGTTGTAGGCTTTCTAATATGTGTGGGAGGTTTTCTTTCTTTCTGGAGAAAGATTAGTAAAAATGCATGCTTGGAAAAATGCCACCTTCTCTCTCTGTTCTAATCACTCCCTCAGATTATTGTCATGGAGACCCTCTCATACTTAGGAAGCCAAATCACCGGTTTTGGCAAACCATTTCTTAATACCTTTATAAAAGGGCCTGAAGAACTGGCCTCCTTTGCATCAGGCTTTGCGTAACCAAAACTTGCGCCTGCACGTTAATTGAATGATGACTATTAGTCTTAATGCTGCTTAGTTTGGAGTATAACTAGAGATAGGATGTGTGCCCCTCACTCATTTTGTGGCTGTTTTCCTACCCCAGGAGCATGAGTGCACACACCAGGAAAATCGAGCCTCCAAACTGACTGCCACCCACCGTGTGGCAAGAACACACCATTTGAGATAACTGGCCCTTGCCAGGGCTAAATGGAGCGGCTGAAAGCACCTCTGTATCAACATCGTATGCGGCAGGTAAACAGTCTGTTTTGAGGGAAGAGGCCTTAATGCCAGCCGAGGTTTTAACTCTTGTACTTGGCTTTGGAGACCTTTGGTTTAAGACTATGACCTTCAGTGAGTGCCAGATGGGAATAAGTTTACAGGTTCTCCGAGTCCTGTAAAGGGGAGAGATGCCCCTGCTTCCCCAGCTGTCATCCAAAAGGGTTTGTTGATGCAGGCTTTAGTTAACAAATACAATTGGGGACAATTTGAAGGGAAAGGCATAGTCAGAATGATGGAACTGGCAAGAGGAAAATGATACAAGATCCGTTTCTCTGAAAGCTGAATGTGTTGGTGGAATTGGCTAAAAGGAAGCTTTTGTATTTTAACTGTTCTTGTGGCGCTGCACATGTGCATCACCTTTCTGGGTGAAGGGGGGCAGCTGATACCCATGCAGTCAATGGCACCGACATTGCTGTGGAACAACCGTGATGGGAGATAAAAGGAAGGAAGGTACATGTTTGCTTTGGGATCAGAATATGCAGACCTGATACTTCTTACAGCTGTCTGCTGTACGTGTGATTTTAAGGCTGCTGTAGTGCTTTGTTGCTAACTTGGTTCTTCAAGAAAATTGACATGGCGGAATTTGCCCAAGTAAGAAGTTATCTCTGTATTTGCCTTTGCTCGATGAGCTTGTTGGGTTAACACAACCAAGTTTATTCCTGCAAGCTGGGACACTGCAGAATCCTTTTATTTTTCTTGTTTCATCAGGAACCACAGTTTTCTTCTTGGAACCAAGTATTTAAGGAAAATACATTTTTCCAAAACTTCTGATAAAATTGTCAGAACTGGCATCCCTGTTCAGAATTACTAGCTGTAAAATTTAGTAAAAAGAAAGAGCCTAATTCTCAGTAACAGGTATAATTAGCTTTAATGCTTAATTACTCTGAGTCAACTAATTGGTTTCATTGGGACTACTCACAGTAATACTCACAGCTAGGCATGTGAATGCCTTCAGAATCAGTCTTGAAGTTTGTAAGTTTTTGCAGTATGACAAAAGTGATTAGTGCAGAAAGAATGTCCTGGACTGTCTGTTTTCAGATAACGTAAAATGTCAATGCTAATGAATATTGTGTTATTAGCAGTTGTTTCTTGTGCTTAGACTTTAGAACATAGAACCAGTGTAGAATATTATGCTTCTGTAGCAAAATAAAACTTGGCTGCACTCACGCTTTCTTGGTGACGAACATTCATCACAATGTATCTCTTGTGGATGAGGTGCAAAAACTGTCAGTTATAACATTTTAATTATATTAATTTAATGTATTTTACATGGTAATATAACTTGTTGATATAGTCAACTAAAAATGTGTTCTTCGTTCAGAATACTTTTAGGGTAAAACTGTTTATAATCATGCAATAGCCATTTATAATCATGCAGTTCTGTTGCCTTTGTTTAGAATACATTGGTGGTCTTGTTTTATACTGATATGCTGAGGCTATAGCTTGACCCTCAGCACATGGCTGCCTTCCCTAGGTTTTGTTGTGGAGCCGGTATTACTGAATATTTGAAAGAAGATAATTATTGCTGTTACTGCAGACTTTGTAATAATTTTTATATCTTGAAATTACAATTCAATCTATAAGAAACACAATGAAGATGATGTCCAAAGAAGAATTTAAATGAGTAGCAAATTCAGCAAGAAAATAGGGAGGCAGAGTTGAAAAATTAAACGCCTGTGTTTCTTCTGCACTCCAGGCTCACTGTGGTTTCATTCTGGTTATGAAGTACGTAAGATAGGGGAAGTATGTGACAAGTGTTTGCATGCTGATATACTGTATGGACACATGCCATTTTAACTATGATGGGTAACAACTGCAGCGCATATTTCAGTTAATCAGAAAATCCTTGCTATGCATAATTTATGGTGCAGTATAATTTTTATGGTTAATGCTTACAGTACTTGGACAGACAGACATCTGGTTAATAGTTTATAAGCAAATTAAATACTTGATGCATTATTAAAACGGAGGGGAAATTTCATAAAGGCTAAATGTAGTTCTTTGCTAGAGTGTTGGAAATAGTTAAAGCCTGATGCAAGCTTGATGCCCCAAATTGGGCAGGACCTGTTTTGAGTGTGGCACTTGTCTGCCTGTGTGTCCTTATGTCTGTTCTGTGGATAAAAGGGTAAGGAGTCTACTGATGGTTAGATTTGAGAACTGACTGGGGTGCATGTCCTTGGGAAAAATGTTCCTATGTTCCCTCAGTCAGTCAAAAAACCTAAGTCAGTCAAGTGTTGCAACAGTGTTAAGCCATCAGAAACAGCCTTAAATTAAAAGAGGCTGTCTGAAGCTAGTCCCATTTTGCTACAGCTTTGCGCTAAGCCATAGGAATCTTTCTCAGAACAGAAAGTATGCCCCCAGTTAGGATGAAAGGAGAAATTAGTAGTTATATTGCAGTATTCTTCGAGAAAGAGATTACTCCCATTAGACATCTGTAATGGTCCATTGTTTTCCTTGCTGAGGTCATGAGAGTAGAGTTTTCATCCATAGCGTTTTTTCTTCTGCTTAATTCTCTGTTTTCTGGTACTAGAGAAGTGCTGGAAACAAATGCAGAGACCTTGATGTGGCTATGCTTGATGCACGAGGCATCTGTAATGTTTGGAGGAGAGAGGCTCTTCCCCATGCCCTCAGCTGCGGGAGCGTGTGGGCGTAAAGGTCATGTTGTGCGGGCTGCTGGTGAAGAGGTCTGTAGTTGAATATCTCATGCGATGCTCTCAGCTTCTGCCTTCTGTGGGGTTTTGTTGTTGTTGTTGGCATCTCTCTTTTCCTGCCGTCTTTTCCATTCTCCTGTGTTTATCAGGGCTACGTATGCTGGCAGCAGCAATATGTTGGCCTGCAGTTTCTTAAAGGCTGTCTCTGCTGGGTTGGGAGAGTTGCCATACCAGCATTTAAAGCTGTAAGTTGGGAACTATGGCTTTAAATGATCACCCTATATCCTTAGGACCTCTGATAAAGAGCTATGTAATATACACAGTGCTTCCATGAATCCAATTAAGGCAATCATTCCCCAGAGCAATGATCGCTCCAGCTCTCTGCTTAGTGAGTCCTCTTCGGGTTCTTGTGGGTAAAGGTGGTTTATTGAAAATACTGAGGTGGAGAGTTAGGAATAAACTGCATTAAGCTGCTAATGAGTAGTCATTGTTTATGTTCAAAGCAATTTGGCATGTTCATCCATTCATGAACAATTTTTTTTTTCTTATCGCCTTCTTTGTTCATCATTCCTTATGACTTACAGTACACATGAAGGCTCTTTTTAGATTTCACAGTTGTGATGAACGGTTTTCCAAAAAACTTTAAAAGTTTGTTTCAAAATTATCACAATTACTTACTAGGTTGAAATAGCCAAAAAATAAATGGAAAGCAATTGATCATTTTAATTTTCTCTGTGTGGAAGCATGGCAAAATCTTGGAGCATTTCAAAGCTAATAATAAAAAATTAACTGGGGTTAACTAATAACCTGTTCAATAATAGCCTGTAATTATAAGGCAAAAATAAATCAATGAGGCTGGATTTGTTATTTAGTCTCATCTCAAGGCTCAGAAGAGCAAACCATTCTGTGAGATAAATTTGATAACATTGCTTGAAACAATAATTTTTGGGACAAATTAATTTATAAATAATTTTTGTTTTTAAAAGAGAACAAGATAGGCATCGCTGAATAACCTTGGGGTCTAACCTTGCAAGCTTTCCCCTCTGCAAGCAGTGCATGTAACCGCCCTGTCAGTGTTAAAGGAGACCCAAGGGGAAAGTGGCAAAAATGTTTGGTCGGGAAGTATCGTTACACAGATGGAATATAGCTTTTTGTTAGCGGGCTTCATGACATAATAATAGGAAACCAGGGGGAAAGAGTCACCAAGATTAAGGCAACGTAGGGCATGTGATGTCATTAAAAAATGGCAGGGCTTACTAAACTTAGCTGCTGACAGTTAATGCTGCCCTAGGCAGCAGAAACATGACTTTAGCAGGTACCCACCTAAGTGGCTGTATATATACCTAAAGATACGTGTCAGCAGCCTTAGGAGCATGCAGGGACCATCTGTTAACCAGCATGAGTTTAAAAGGCTTAAAGTGGGCAGCAGAGGGATCGCTCCGAAAGATGTGCACTTGTTCTTTCAATTACCCAAGCCAGTGGCTGGTAGACAGGTCAGGAGCGGTGATAGGTGTTCCTTCCTTCATCATAGCTCCTTCAGGTTACATTTCTCTCCGTGGCTTTTGGCAATGCTTACAGGTATTTGTAGCCAACTGCAATTTATAGTGCCTAGTGTTGAGAGGGAGAAAAATGTAGGACCTGCTTGCTTATCTTTTTGGACATATATCCTGCTTTAGAACTTCTTTCTTCCCTCTGTCTGCTAAAATAAAACATTGTATCAGCTATATATCAGTGTAGTGAATAAGGAGGCACTTAGCTTTCCTTAATGCTCGTAACAGAAAAAGATTATTGTCAGCAAGAGATAGAGGGATATACTGAGGAAGTGGACATGGTGACAGTATTAGCCATAGTAAAATCCAGAGCTGTTTTAGCAAAACATCATTCAAAACATCTGACCTCCCATATAACTTTTTGTCGCTACATTGGAACACATTTGGTCTTCTTTGTTCACTTGTGTGAAACTATGGGATTAGCTTTATGTGTGCAATAGAGCTTTAATGTATCATAGCCACTAGTGTACATCCAGCTTCCCTTGTTGGATGGTATGTTGTGCATGGTTTGCCTTTGGGAACAGAGTGTTTTACCCCTCTTAGAATTTTACACTGAATTTAAGGCAGAGTTTTAAAGTGGATTAAGCAAGGAAATGTAGGTTCGATCTTAAGAAGGTATTCTCAGTAGCTTAGATCAACTTTCATATTTTGGTTCAGCTGGTGTTGCTATCTTAGATCCAGGATTGTACATGAAGGTGCCCCTCATCTGTTTGTTTTAGTGGGCAGAGGGGTATTATTGCTGCTGCTCGCAGTGTGGCTCCTTAACTAATATGTCATTCAATGAACGCGAGAACATATCTGTTGTCCTTCCCCTGTCTTCAAGCGTGCCCTGAAGACTCCAGGATAAGTCATCTCCAACCTCCATGTATGTCCTTACCATGAGGAGGAAGGAGAGTACCCATATTGTGTCTTTCTCCAATCACAGTGGCCTTAATAAGTGAGCTTAATAATTGTATTTGCTAGCAATTTTCCCTCTCCAAATTTTGGGAGGGATCAAGACATTTTCTGGGAAGAACTGGTATGTGTGGAGTTGGGGGGAGAATGGCCAAAGTGGATTCAATCAGTAAGATGTGTTTCTTTCCCTGAAAAGAAGATTGTTGGACTGAAGAAAGATGCTCCTCTGCGCTAGAATTGAATGTGCTAGGTTTTTTTTCCTGCTTATTGGGTTTTAGAGGACTATATTTTTTTAATTTAATATCTCACTTCCAGTAGAAATTACCAAAACAGTTTCTATAACTGTCTCTGCACGGAGTGTTTTATGTGAGCCAAAGATATTTTTTTCTTGGTAGATCTTTTTTACCTTGTGGCACAACTGCACAGGTATTTATGCGTATCCTTAAAAGTTTTTATTCTCATCTGTAAACTAAAACCTTGGGTGCTAACCTCTTTCTTCTGACAAAGTCCTGTGATGCTTTTCCCTTAGGAATCCCCTTCCTTAATTCTGTGCCATTCTGTGTGGTAAGGGGGATGCTCTCTCTGAAGGACTTGTCGTCCCTTCTGAAGTCTGTATTGCAGTCATCTTTCTTCTGAGATTGGAGAACTAGCCGTTATTTGTAGCAGAGCTTCTCTGTATTGTTCTTCATATTGGCTAAAGAAGTGGCTATAAAAGCCAGTAAAGGTTCTTTTTCAACCCTTTTTCTCCTGACTCAACAGTACCTTGAAACCACATTGGCCTCAGAGCAAAGGATTAAGTACACATCTCGTGCAGAGAAGCTTCTTATGTCAGTGTAGTATCTTGTCACTGCACTTGCATTATTTGCCCTGTAAGGATTATGAGAATATGTTTGTTATAATGCACACCTCACCTTGGAAACCCTTTCTGGTAGCTTCATAACTAAGTAAAAACAGTGCTTTTGTTAATTTTTTCAGGCTTCTTTCTCCTCCCTCTCCCCTCAGGAAAAGGATAAAAAATATGAGCAAGTGAGTTTCCTTTTAATGCAGTTTTGGAGTAGTTCAGAGTGGCTTGAAAACAAATGAAAATGTTCAGAAAAATAGGTCTGACTGATTTCCTGTTCATTTAAATTATGTGGTTATCCAAAGGCCCTGTTACATAATAGGATTTTTAGTCCCCAGTGGGTGGGAAATACTTATCTGAAACTCTGCTTACTTTTTACACTGTATCAGAGTGAGTCTCCCAAAACAACCTTTAAAGGATTGCAGGGTAATTAAGGTTCACTGATACAACGGTAACTAGATGGCTATATTTAATTAGTCTCTCTGTAAGGTAGAATTGCTGCATGATATTTGAAATGCCCTTTGAGGAAGATAATGAAATATGTCTTACAGGAGCTTTAGTGTGATGATCAGTGTGGTTAGTATTTAAATTTGCTGCAAAGAGAGCTTCTATTACACAGATAACACAGCTTCTGATAGATCACCATTACAGCATCCTCCTTCACATAAATAAATACATATTCTATTACAGTTCTGTAATTAACCATGGAAAAGAAAGAACTGCTGTCTCACAATGATACTGACTTCCCTACCCACCTCCTGTTTTGGCTTATTGTGACTGTGGAAGGACCCAGTTCAGGAAAGCACTGATGCATCTAGGTTCATCATCAGACATCAGAAGTGTGTTCCTGAATTGGTCACTAAGTTGCAAATGAAAATCTGCTCTGTGGAGATCATAATTTCAGTACCTTCTCTTTTTTTTGTGTTTGTTTCAGAAAAGAGATAGTAAACCAGCACCAGGCCCCAAAAAAAGTCTTGGCAGGAAGCGGGGCAGATGAGGTTCTTCTCATATATTCCCATTAGGACGCTTGCGTTGTCTCAGGAGGCACAGCACAGACCCCAACGTGCTGGCACACCTCTTCAGAACTGTTTGCAATTCTGTGACGTATCATGTTCAAAACCAGGCTGTACCCATGCCCGGAAGAGTGCAGGGAACAGGCATTGGAGAGGAAGGGGAAGACTTCACCACATCAGCTGAAATAGTGGTTCTTGCTGCTCTCACTCCTTGTGGTTCTTTAGAGCCTTGTGCTTTCCCTGCTTCCACATTCAGTTTCGACTGGGCCAAACTGGGTTTGCTAGACCAACCTTTTGGAAATCAGGGCCACAGATGCATGTGTCTGATGTGCACCCTAATACATAGCTGGGATGTACCTAGGGCATGCACCTAGTTTTAGGAACACAGGAGTGTTCCCCAGGTCCCCAGTAACAGTATACCATTAACCTTTGCATAGCCTCTTCCACCCTGCTTGGGCTGCTGGCCCACACAGACTCATAACACCTCTTGAGTTAGACAGGTTTATGGTTGCCAGATGTGCTGGGCTGCTTGTGGTTTCTGCCCTAACACAGTTTCTCTGTGGGGAAAAAATCCAAGTCTGCCAAACATTTGTCAGGGATTTCCAGATCTGAAGCAACCCAGTCAGAACAGCAGTATAAGCCTGTCCCTGGATCCTTGTAAGTCTGTGTACTTTACTCTACGTTCAGAGGGCATCTCCACAGAGCATGCCTGGCCAGTCTGACACATCCTAGAAACATATATATTTCTATCTAGGAAAAACTATATCCCAGGGCAAGCTACCCACCCCAGCCTTACAACTGTCCTCAGGATGCCCTCTGGAAAGTAATTTGCAGCTGACCTCATGGTGCCTGCACTAGAAGGAGACTTTTCTGGGCTGATGAGGACACTGATACGCTATATACTTTGTTGTATTAGTCCACTAGTGCACCAGCGAGGTGAAAAAAAGGACAACTTTCCTGTGTTTCTCATCCTAGAGGTGCTAGCAGGTAAGTATTAATTGACTATATTGAAATACTACTAGACACTGCTGAGTTAGATGGATCCTCTGTTCATACAGAGGAACTGATGCACTGAATCTGTTCTGAGGTCTTGTTTGAGGCCTTGAGCTGTTGTTCTGTATAGTGTTTAAAGGATGGCCAATTCAGGGGTTTGTGACTCACAGTTCTTTAATTGTTGCAGAAAACATTGGTCATACTCATCGGAAGGTCAGAAATAATATACTCAGACGAACATGATCTCTGTTCATGGAAGTCATGGAAACAGTTTCATTTTCATCATTTGGAGTGCAGGGTGATTACTTCGTTGTTGATTCACATCTTTAAAACATTGGGTCTTCTGTATTTGTGGAGGGAAGCAAGAGAAATAGTTGTAACAGCTAGCAGGTGGGTCCATTTCACTGGGCATATCAAAAGCATCAAAGTTTAAACCCGTATGGGAGTGTGCACAGGGTTTGGGTTCTCCTAGACCAGGCTTACCAGGCAGTGGTGGTAGTGATGAATTCAGTTTTCACTGGTTCTGATTTTTCAGAATAATGTGACCCATGTGATGTCAAAAAATTAGTAAGTGCCAAACAAGAAGCTTATTTGAAATAAATGCAAAGCTAGTGAATTGTTGTTCTCCCGACAGATGGTTGGTTGCTTTGAGCTGGGTTTGCTACCCAGTACTTAGAAAATCTCTTCTAGCTTTAGTGTGGCAGAGAGCTTACTTTGGTGTATGGCCTTTTAAACTTACTCCCTAATTCAGCATTGCTCTTCACTGGGTGACCTGCATGTAGTTTTATTAATTGGATGCTTTTATGGAAGCATGGTAATGTCTTGGGGTTTTCAGCATGGCCACTGTTGGTTTGTTTGGCAGAATTTGAAAGAAAAACAGCAGAAAGTGTGACAGTCATGGGTTGTTCACATCCACTTCTTGTCTGTTCGCTGCCGTGGATCTGAACTGGGATGGCTACTGGGACGTGGACTTTGTGGGTGGAAGGACTTGGGAGAAATGAGGGAGGAATCTAGCCCAAACGGTTGTGTCCCTGAAGGATTTGATGAAAAACACAAGCTATGAAATATGGATTATCTTCGCTGTTCAAACCATGCTTTCAAAGCTTTTAGGCTCCAAATATTAATGCACTTCCAAAGCTATATTTATTATAAAAAAATAAAATGAAATAGTGGAGGTCAGGATTCCAGCAGGTTTTCTTTGAAATAGTAATGATTGTCAGATGATACATTATCTGGCAGTTAATGGGGTAGCAGGGGGCCTAGTACTAGAATCTTAAGTGCCAAGAAATGAAAAAGCCAAATGTTGTCACAAATATTCTGCACTCTGGAAAAAGATGAAGGTGAAACTGAAGGGCCAAGCTTTGCCTTCCTACTCAGGAACTTCTTTTTCACAGAAAGACTAGAGTTAGTGGTGGGATGTGGAGGGTAGAGTGATATTCCATCTAAAGAAGTATGACATATTCTAAACTTAAGTAATTATCAGTGATCAATAAATTACAAGCTTGTTTTTAGTCTGTGTTTCTTTTTGTCTGTTTCTTTTTGTCTTTAAACCTTTTAAGTTTTGAATGTGCTCCTGCTATGGTGTTCGTAGAACAACTTAGCTTCTAGAGATCCAGTACAGTAACAAAAAGAAGAAAAAAAAATTAACCTGTTACCACCAGATTTGTAATTTACAGTTACCTTGGTTTAATGCAATGTGAACATTAAAAAAAAAACCAAACAACAAACTTGTGGGGAGCAAGGGAGGGAAGAAGGCTCTCACCTAGAGCTAAGAATATACACTGAGGGCTTTTTGCTTGCTTTACTGCTGTATTCTTAAAAAAAAAAAAAAAGTTAAAGGTGGAATTTTCGTATCACTGCTGTACAGACTGGTTTGTTAACGTGAATCACCACAAAACTGGTAATCCTCAAAGTTTGAAGCTTTATGCTGAGGCCAAAAGTAACGGGTTCTGAGGAGCAGCCCTGTTTATTTCAGTGGAACTACACAGGTGAGAAGGGGCTACAGAACCAAAGTCTGCCTTGAAACCCAACTCAGATGTACTGCTGTCCGGGCTTTGGGAAGGTGGGAGGGAAGGGCACTTAGCAATGTGCCTCCCAGAGCAGAAGGCCACTGTTTTGTCTTTCTGCTTCATGGATATGGGAAGACCTGTTTTGCCCATGTGGTCAGTCTGGACCCCGCTGAGCAGTTGTCCTCCTGCTGGGATGTGTGTCCAGCCAGGGTAGATGTCTAGCCCAAGGACCATTAATGTCACTTCTGTGTCTCAACGCCAGCCGTGCTCTACTCATGTGTCAGGGAAGAAATCTGCCCTTCAGGGCTTCCCTGCTGTGGTGCCGTTCTGTGCTGCTGCCATTGTGGAGTTATCCCTTGAAGACACAAGAATATTTGTCCCTCAATATTTGTCTGAAAAGCACCAATACTTCCTTTCTTGTTTAGATCTGTGTCAATGAAAAGGAATGCCTGTGAGCTAAGCTGTTGTAAACCCAGTGAGAAGGAGATGTAAATAATGTAAGCCCTCATGTTAAAATTATCTGGTTTTTTTCCACCCTCTGCCTTGCTGGTCTGCAGGTAAGATTTGTTACAGGGTGAGACGGTCAATAGATCTGGTTGGGCTTTTACTGAGTAATCCGGAATGTGGGATAGCAATGCATCAGTCATACTGGAAGCTGAAAGAGGATGAAGGTCATGCATTTTGCAGCCTGGTATAGATACTGTCCAGTGCATGTCAGTGGCCCTTCTGAGCCCCACAGACTTTGGCATCAGCAGGATCCTGCCCTGGCTTTCTTCTAAGTGCAGTTCTTAAGTAGTCTCCAGGGAGTTGTTTTTTCCTCTTGGCAAGTAAAGTGACTGAAAATCCAGGAAGTGATCTTTATGAACATGATTTAAATTCTCTGTATTGCATTTGAATACTAATTCCTGGCCAGCCCTGTGCTGTTCTTTCTACTTGCTAGTTCTCAGCTACTGCTTATGTAGATTCATGTTGCTCTGCCATCTTTCAACTCCTTTGCCTGGAGGCTAAGGCATGAAAGCCGACACGGTGAAGACCCCAATCACGGCCATTCAGGTGCTGCTGTGCTGGAAGAGGTCACTGTAACAACAGGGTCAGAACAACTTGTTAATTCTTCTTACCACAGAAATCAGTGACCTTCTAGGAGAGCCCTAGTGTGCATACATAGATTTAGGTTTTGACGATTTGATCAAGGATAATCTGAAGTGAGGAGTGAAAAATTGGAGGTTCAAACCAGTCATAGTTCACCATCTCTCAGGCCAGTAGGGTTGCCAATTAAAGGGTGCTACCTTTATCTGTATTTCAACAGCCTTGTGAATGAAGTATGAGCATTTGCCCTAAGGAGCAGCTTAAAAAAAACCTCGAAGGGTTGGGGGTATGCTGCATTCATTTGTAGGTAAGGGAATGTTGGCTTTTGGGGTTTCTTTTGGTTTTGGTGGTATATCGTTCAGCTAAAACAAAAACATTGTGCTGTTTCATATGTGTATTTACTACTTCGTAAAGTATCACCACTAACCATCCCTGTACTTTATTATAAATTTCATGCTTTTCTTTTGATGCTGCTTCATAAGATATCTAATGTTGGATTCCACTCCATTGCCATGGGAAAGTAGTATTCAACCAGACAAAAGAAACACAGAAAGAATATCTTAAAACTAGGATTTAATCTGCTGTTTTGCTGTACAAGTGTATCCTGAGTATGTGAAAAAACATGCCCTCATTCATACATTCACCCACACCTGCAATCCCCCCTGCAATCTATGACCCTAATCTTGAAATGCCTTTTCTAGCCTTAATTGTAGTTTTTAAGAGAGACAGTCGTTGAGACATTGCTCCACCTGATCAGGGTTTCTACTGAAAGGCCCTTGCTAGACAGGGTTTACTTCAGCTTACTGCAATGTTTCAGCCTTGCATCATGGCAGGAGCTTGAGTTACCCCTGTAGAGTGTGGAAGGGTTTCCTCCCTTTTTGTTATTGTGGGGTTTAGTTTTGTTTGGTTTGGTTTACTTAAAGTGCCATAAGGACATGAATTTTCAGGAAAATCTTCTTTCTGAGGGCCAGATTCTGGAAATTAGTACTAAAGCCAGGTACCCTCTATTTCATCATTTTGATTGTGTAGAATTAATCAGACCTGGATGTGTCTGCAATGGAAGAGAGCATTGTTTTTGGAGAACTGTTATAGAGATCAGAAAGGGAAACCTACTTCTCTTTACAAGACCTCTTTTCTAAAAAGAAATACTTTCCTAAGTTACCACATGCAAACAATAGTTAGGTACCACCATCTGTTGTAGGTGTAGCAAATCCAGTATTAAGGAATGCCTGTGTGGCCATGCAGTCAAATAAGACATATATTTAGTGTAACTGAACATTTGTGGTAATGTGTTTTGCTGATAATTCATACTGACAGTAAGCTCTGAAAATATCAACCCGAGTATTTTCTGACAAAACTTTCCATGTGGCAAAACATAAATTTGCCTGTAGTCGTTTAAAAATTGATGTGATGTCCTTGTGTGGCTTCCTGAAGCATGGTACTATTTTACGAGCCAGTTGTCTAAAGAAAAAATAAATGCATCTCTTGTGAAATGAGTGTTGAGTGCCTTAGATACTTATATTTCTTTATATTTATTTTGTAGTGCTTGTTGGACCTCCAAGGATATCTTTGAATCCTTCTCTTTATTTTTTTCTTAATCTAAAAGAATATAGAATACAGCTGGTTTCTATGCATCCCTCACTTTTCTCCCTTCAGGTGCTTTTTAGAGTTCAGTTTTCAAGGTAACTCAGTCTATAGGTAATCCTGAGGTAGACTACAGGTTGATAGAGGGGAAAGGAGATGATAAAGTAAATATTCCTTAGGTATCCTGTGTCCCTTCTACCAAAACTGTACTATGCTGTCTTAAGTCACCAGTAGTGCTGCATCTAGCTCTAGTTCACCTATGGTGAATGTCAGCTGTGATGCTGTTTCCTGACCATAGGTGAATGTGAGCTTATTGTTGTCATATTTTTAAGATATATCTCAGAGCTGTTTCACATCGGCCATCTCTATCACGTTTGCTCTCATTGGTTCAGTTCTCACTGAAGCTTGAGAAGAGTTTCTGTGCTTTTTTGAGTAACTTTGCTGTTCTTTTCCCATTGTCCTTTAACTTCTCCAGTTGCTGGGTAATGATGAATGTAGTTGCATTTTTATACCTTTTCAATAAAACAACTTGTAAAATTTCCTAGAGGTTTGTTTGGTTACTGGAAATCTCAAAACCAACCAACCAACCCATAAAACAAAAAAAGCCCACCACCACCACCAAAAAAATCCCCAAGAAAAACTCACCACCCTTTAGATTCAAATTCTTTCCATGTGGAAGCTCAAATAAAAAGCACTCAAATGCTGACTAGAGCTTACATTTTGGCTGTTATTTTAATTGCTACAAATCAGTTGTGCTTTATTTATACTTGAGTCTCTTCCTATCAGATGGTTTCCCTCTTGCCTAGGAGAATACACTTAAATCGGTTCCTTTCTTCCTAAAACAATACATTTTAAAAGTATTTCATATACTATGCTGAAAATTTTAATTTAACCAGTTTTGGTTTTATTTTAATCAAGATTTTCTTTTCTGAACAAACCAAGGAGGTTGGTTTGTGTTTGCAACCAAATGCAGCACACAGCTGGAATTTCAGTACATTTCCAAGCATAAGCCAGAGAAGCAACCTTTGAACAAGATTTAATAGGATGGGCAGACATGCTATTGGCAAAAGATGTGAACTGATTCATAAACTGCTCATGGTTTTTTTTTTCTTTTTTTATTCACACAAATTTAGATCTAGCACTATGTGCTTTTACATGGTATCTGTCAGGAAGGAGGTTCTGGAGGGGGGGAATGTCCCCAGGTATTGATTTACCCCACTGTCTTCTTCAAGAAGCTTTTCTCAGTGTAGGTATTTCTCCTACAGCTGCCAGCACTGTAAACACAAATATAGATACAAAGGTTCAAAACAAATTCTTTTTTAAATAGATAAATGTGAATAAAGTAGTGTTCCTGATGTCTAAGGAAAAGATCCAGCAATGGAAGCTGAAAAATAACACTGGGCTGTCTCCATGGTCAGCAGAGAGGTCACCATTTCGCAAACGGTTCATTGGAGTTCTTCCTGCAGAATCCAAGCCTTTGTGCAGAGAAACACCTTAATTTTTTGTTGAAGCGGCAGGGATTTCATGCTTTGGAAATGTACTTGATCAAAGGAGTTTGCTTAGACAGTTAAGCTGTTAAATCTCTTCAGTCAACTTGTGTTTTGCAGGCCTTGGGCAGCTCTGGATTCATCAAAACAACATGCTTTGCAGTCCAATGTCCAGTTTCTGGACTTGATCTCTTCTCCCTCTGCCAACTATCTGACTTCCAGATATTTTGAAAGCTTCTTGGTGATGGAAGCGGCTACTCGTGTGGTGTCTTTTTTCATTATGGTGTCTCCATCACTGGGCATGAGACTTCTGTATTTTTAACTGACATGGAAAGCTCAGAGTTGGCTAGCTTTAAGAATGATTTTTCTATACTTTCAGAAAATTAACTTCTGTGAAGTTGGTTTCCCCATATGGCTTCTAGTCTGGGAAAATACTACTTTGCACTTTCACAGCTTGATTAAAATTTATGAAAATTTTAGAACCATAAGATCTTCCATTACTACATGGGGGAGAAAGCAGAATAACCAAAATAGGATGAAGCTGTAATGAAAAGCCTTTGACTTAGAGTGCCGATTAACTGAAAATGAAAGCAGTTTGTGGTTTAAGATGTACTCTGACCAAAAGCTTGTATCTGGTAAAGGCTGTTATTTGAGAGAGGGCGATGGCTGTGGAACAGAGCCTTGCAGATTGTGGAAGGAAGCTTTCCAAAACACGATTGCCTTCTGTAGTCAAACACCATTTAACTGTTTCACACTTGAAAACCTGGGAGTTACTCATGTAAAGGAATAGTTTCATGGTGGTTCAGGCTAATCTGTGTGTGAACCGCCATTATCTGTCCCATCCTTGGCCATGTCCACCTATTTCCTCACTTCATCTGGAACTAGCACTTGTCCAGAAAACCATCTAGTAAAAGAATAGGCCCCAACGAAAAAAGTTTTTGGCCAAATCAGCTGTCTGGACCAGCTCTCCACATAGGTACAGTGGCACAGGCATTTACAGCTAGGAGGGAAAAATCCCATATCAACTTGGATTTAAATTGGATTGCCTTGCTGTGGAACCACACCTAAAGCCACAGCGAGGGCAGCAGGGAGAAGCAGAACTGCCCTATTCTCTCTTCAAAGCATCAGTCGTTTGTTGTTGATGTACCTTCCTGTAGGAAGAAAAAGTGACAAGATTCTGGCTTTTGGGGTAGGGTATGGTGTAGAATGATTAAAACTAAATTGGTTGAACATAATACACTTTTACATTGGTGCAACTAAAGGCAGAATCAGGCCCAGGATATATAGGAAGGACAGAAAATTAACTGCTTCCTCCATAAGCTATTGTTGGCACCAGAAGTATTTAGGAATATTTATTGCTTTAATTTAACTAGGTCATATACAGAACCTTCTTCTTTTTGTCTGGCAGAATTGGATGTAGGAGCTGTATTAGGCACGTATGGTAATTTGAATGTGTTGCAACATCACTGATTCCCCCCCCCCCCCCCCCCCCAAGCTGTGTTTTACCTGACTGCCTGATGAGGATTGGGCACTAGTAGTCAAATGTGTCCTTTATGCAATTGTATTGTTTTCAAGAGAATTATGCCCGAAGGATGCAATTTGAATGCAGTCAACTGAGTCATGCAGATCTAAAGTAAGACTGGTACATTAAGAAGACAGACTTAAATAGAAGTCATACCTTTATCTAATCTTATAGGTAGTAATATAGTGCAGCAGATGAAAATAGAAGATTTCTGATGACAATAGTAAGCCATGCTGCATGACTTGCACTACTAAATGTAGCCTTTGTCAATTATTGCTGATCTATGTCTTATGTCTAATAGTAGAAATAGTACTGGTTTCAAATACTTGCCATATGTTGTGGGTATTACTCAGTGAGTCTCCATCTTGTACTCTGCAAAAAATATCTCAAACTTACTTGAAGGCCTTCTGTTTAGTTAAGCCTGTGCTTAAGGTTAAAACTTCACAGTGGAGTCAAGGACACAGTACACAGTTGTTGTAGTGTGGAAGCAGAAGAGAGATTAAGTCTCTCGTTACTTTCTTAATGTAGTTCCTTGAGGAATGACGCAATATCTCTTACTTTCCTAGAATAGGTTATTGCCTTCTCCCCTTACTTTTCTATGATTTTTTTGGTTATGATGACTTGCTTTTTGTTAAACAGGTGAGGGAAGAAGGCAAATGCCCTTGCACACTCTCCCTTCCTACCATTCAGGAAGGAGGATTAACAACATAAGTATGGCTGCTCTGACATCACATTTCAAAGAGTTGTCAGCATCAACAAAGTTCAGGCTTGTGTGTATCAAAAAAGAATCATTAAACAGGACTAGGAAGAGCTTCGAAGAGATCATTGTCTCCAACTCTCTGCTCATGTAGCTTGTTTGAGGGTTGACCTGTGCATTCTTTGCCTGGTTGAGAGCTTTGAGCTCTTCTGTATTTCAGAAGTGCTACTAGCAGCATTACAGTGGGTAAAGGTGTATGTTTTTCTTTGTTTGTATGCATTTGTTTAGCTAAACATATGTAAAAGCATGAATCATATAGTGGGACGCTGTTATTGCTGTAAAAACATTGGTTCCCCAAACTGAAACAAACTGTACTTTCAGCTTTTATACCAGTACAGCCATATCCTCAGTCAGATAATTTTGCTGCTTTTAACCATTGACTCTGTCTGTGCTACTTAAAGCAACAAAAGTCTTAAATGTGAGCTTAAAAGCCTGTCTGTACTTAAGTATTGCAGTGAACTGAGACCCAAGGAGTGGTCTTGCAACAGTCCTCACTTCAGTTAATTGTGGGCGTTCTGGCCTGTAAAAGCAACTTGGATAAGGATTTCAGCAGCAGGATTTCAACCATCATAACAATTTCTCCTGTGTAAATACAAGTTAAAACAGTAACCATGCAATGGAAATCCTGAAAATCAGCTCTTAAAGCATTCATCATTTCATTTACTTGCTAAACTGTCACTTCCATATGTTTTACAGTATCCATCCAACCATAATTTTGGCTTCTGGGTATTCTTTATTGTAGCAATGTGCTGTTGAATGTATACCGTTACTTTCTTTATATTACTTAAGGGATGGGTTTTCAAATTCATGGTTTTCAATGGTAGGCATGAGCCTGCCATACAAAACTTCTGTTGACTTCAGTAGTGTCAGCTAGGTCAATGATTAGTGCTTTAGAAATCCTCAAAAGAAGGTGTGATAGGAACTATTCCTCAGTTTGTCAGAGTTGTAAGGTTAGAGGATTTAAAAAAAAAAAAATTAGGTTTTTCTATAAGTAGTGTTTTTATTCATACGCATTTGGACTTGTACAATTGGGAAAGTTGATTTGATGTTGTTTAGAAAATGCACTGCATACGTGGTGTCCAGAATAGAAGTAATTGATCAAACTAGCTCCTTTTCAGTGCCAGAGTACGTTGGGGCATGTGTTCCCAGTGCTTTTAAAAACTGTCTCTGTGAGCATTGTTCTTTCACTGCAGCTGGACAAGACCTCCTGAAGGCAGGTCACTTGCCTGAGTGAACTTTAAGGTTGTTCTGGTCTTTGTGTACATTCTTTGGCCTGCAAAGTGATTTAAATTAAAAACCTGTAGGAAATAGCATAGTATAAACTTTTCTAACACATTTTTACTAATTATTAGCAAGCCAGGTATTACTCAGTCTTTTTTTTCCCCCAAGCTTCAGGAAGCTGAAGAAAAAAGGCTGTTTGGCATTCTGTCTTTTCAGGTGACTCAGCGTGGAGAATTTAACTGGTGGTAAAACTTCAGTACTTAAAAGATACTGTGGGGCTTTTGTGGCTGCCATGGTGTGGAGACTGAGCAGAAGACCAAAGCTTGTGCTTGTACGTGCAGAGGGGCCTCCTACAACGCTGTATATCGCTTCCTCCTCTCTGTTGAGGGCAAGAAAGGAAAGGATAAGAAACATCCATTCCATTCGCCATTGGCAGAGGTCCCTCAACTCAGTTTGCCCAGATACTGCCAGTGATGGGTGTAATGGCTTCTGGCTACACAGACAAGAGGCAGTATTCTGCAGTTTTAGAGCCATTGAAGGAGTCCTGTGAAGTAATTAGTGCTCTCCTAATGATATGGGAACTGCCAGTTTGAAAACTATGGCTATAAACTATCCCTCTCTTCTCCTTCCTCACCTCTTGCTTTTTCTTTCTCTGGGCACATCTCTTCCTTCTTACACATGCACACAGATATGTTCTGACCCAAACTTGCTGGCATTTGAAAATGATAATCTCCCCCCAAGTCTGTTTTTAGGTCATAAAGCCAAGCAAATGTGTGATAGCATGTTTTTCATTGCTTGTACATGCAAGTGTTAGCCTTGCACCATTGCCCATATTGCACTTCGTTAAATTTGTCTTTTAACACCATAGTGAAAACAACCATGAGAGGACTATGGGAAACTTTTGGGAGTTCTCACTGGATAATAGGCTTAATAACTTAAAAATAGGAACCATTAGCTCCCCAGTCCAAACATCACCATCACTCTTTAGATTTGAGCAGCAAGAGAAAGGCTTATGGTTACTGTGTTCTTGTGACAATCTTAAGCTAAGGGAAAAATCCCTGGAAAGGATAGACTGTCCATTGAAATCAGTGATTGTTTTTGCCTAGGAGAAGGACCACAGGACCAAAGGTAGACACATCCTCCTTCTACTGAAACTCTCATCTTGCCAGCCTGTTTTGAAATGTATCACAAAATATGCCCAATAGCATTCAAATACAGTGTGCAGTGCCAGCTAATGACCAAAAGCAAATGATTCCTTAATGTTTCATTTAAATATTTCTGTGTTTGTTTCTGGAATTCGAGAAATCCTAAGTCAAACTGTGAAATTGTAAAAGCTGAAAATTATGATTTAGCAGGGACTGCCTAACTGGGGAGTGACATTGGCTATTTGTCAGGAGCTGGAAGACTCCTGCTGAGGAGCTGACATACCTTTGGTATGTGCTGAAAGTTGGGAAGGGGCTACCCTCTCCCTGACATGGAAGTAAAGGATTTTAGATGTCAGTTCCACATATTTACTTCTTTCCCTGTTTTGCCCTGAAGATATCAAACAAGAAGGCAGTAGGACTTGTCATAAGCGGCGAGCTTACAATGCTCCTCTGCAATATTTTAAAGTGCCCCTGCAGGGCTTAGGTTGTTGTCGGTCTCTGAAAACTGATTGCAAGCATCAGCTTTAGATCCCTTATGATGACAATGAGAACCTTTCATGAGCGTTTATGCAGTGCTTTGATACCATCAGGTGGAAAGGCTTTTTTTTTCCTGTACGCATGTAAAGGATCTGTATTTTTTTGGTAATGTTAATAGAAATGACTTTTTAAAATTACATTTTTCTCATAGTGAAGACGTCTGAGCGCTAAGAAGTGCTAAGAAGAGAGATGTAATGATGCAGAAGCCAGAAAATCATAGGGCTGTTGCTGGCTGTCACTCAGATGATTTTGTGTGACTTAAAATTAAAGAGATGTATATCAAGTGGCAGGAGTGAGTCACCAGAATGGGGATGACTCAAGTTGTTGCTATGAATTCTGTGAGGAATGTTAAATGATGGGCTCCCACAGCGGCAGTGCTGCAAGTCTCTAGGTGACAAGAAAGGAACTTAAATATTAGCAGTAAGATGAAATGAAATTTAAGATTACACTGGGATACACTGGGATCAATAAGACTTTTGCCAGTCGTCCAGTTTCACAGCCTTGGAACTTCATATAGGAATATGTTACTAAATCTTGTCATGTAATGCTGTCAGTAAGGATAAGAGTAAGGAGACTGATGTTCAATACAGTACTTCTGATTGTACTCAGGTTTTTATATAAATGATTTAACTCTCTTTAAGCATAGGACCAGGTATCAGCCTTGCTATGATGAAGACTTTAATGAATATACTGGAGAACTAGCCTGGAAGCCAGGGTATGCCAGGCATGAAATGAGAGCTGCTCAGTGAAGTGTTAAGGTTCCTGCACTCCAAAGATCATTTTATGTTTTGGGTGCAGAAGGTCTGAGCGTTATAGTGGTGCCATCATGCTTCCAAGTAACCACAGTTCAGAGCAAAAGTACAGCTGGAAAGTCTACAAGCCTGTTGAGTTCTTGCAATATTTTGTTTATTGTGGACAGGGGAATCAGTTGTTTAAATAAAGGAAAGGTGAGAGCATGAATGGGAAAGGAAACAGCCCTTCTGACTGAGCATTTTCAATAGAGTACCAGAAGGCAATTTGGACTGGTGCACAAATGCACGGCTGCAGAAAGCTGTAAACTAGTGACCCAGACAGAATGAAAAGAAAGTGAAATCCCCACCTACTCCAGCTTTTGTTGATGCTGCCAATCTAAAGTAATAATCCCGACAAAATTACCTTTCTTTTGTTCTGTTGACATCTCTGAACAGGTGAACAGGCTCTGTTCAGCTGTCAGCTGTATGGCATACAGTGTCCGGGTCCCTCAACGTGATGCTTCATTCCTGGATTGTGTGAAACGGGATAACATAGAAAATGCACTTACTTGCTTTCAGGGAGCATGGGTGATGCTGTGTGACAGTCCTAAGGTGATGAATCTTCACAAAGGTCTTCAAATAGCCGTAATATTATAATATATTTAGCTTCAAGTGCAAATTTCAGCCACAGAAAAGGATATAAGAGGAGGATATCTATTCCAGATGGAAAATTCCTGGTGTTTAGAGCAAGGGCACTAGTCTTAAAATAAAACAATTCTATGGTTTTTCTAAAGTTACTGACTGTCAGGTGATTACTCCCACTGACCTAATAGCTGTTCAAGACCACAGTGTTAATACAGCTATGTAAACTGCCCTTGCAAGCTTATTTTTGCAGCCCCTGCATATACAAATGCCTGTTTCTTATAAAGAACAAGTGATTCCTTAGTAATCTTACTTATGCAATTGCCATGGTTCTTTATATCCATTTGTTCGTTTTTTTGTTTTCCCCCCAAACCTCCTGTCACCATGGAATCCCAGCTCCCTTCGATACATCCAAAACCAACTCTTATGCATTGATCATGTGCCTTCTGAAAAGAGGGTGAGGCACTGGACTTTAGGTAGTGTCAGAGTCCTGGTGCCCATAGTATTAGAGTTCGTTTGTCTTTAAAAAGGCCAAGAGTTTGAAGCTCTGATGTAGTTCTTTCTGGCTTACATAAGTTCTTAGGGCCAGTTCTGAGATTTGCTCACTCCAGAGTTTCATGAAAAATTTTGGTGACTTTCTCATGTCAAGGATTTGGCTGGCTATGCTAATTCAGTTTCTGGAATCATACGTATATTCTTCTGGAGAACAGAGGTTCAGGTTGAGCTGTGCCAGAATAGGCTTTGACTCATCTAACCAAGCATTCTTTTTTCACCTGCCTAGTGAAGGTTGAGTTTTGGAGGGTTTTGTTTGTTTTTCAATTCTTCTGTTATGCATCTCTAACTGTGCATTGCTATGCATGGGGAGGGAAACACTTTCCAGGTGTCTTTTGGCCTCGGCTCTAACATGTCCCTATGTCCTTCTGTTAACTTAGTTACTATAGCCAGAGCAATTCTTTGTCGACAAATCTAAGACAAATACTGTTCTTACTGATGTTTTGGCTACTCCACTGAATGGTGTGCAAAGCAAAAATAGACATTTCCCAACTACCTTTCAAGGTGCTGAAGCTCCACTAAATATTTAACCTTCTCACATAACAGGTAGCCTGAATAAGAGCTTCTATGAAGAAATTGACAATCGAAGCAGTTCAGAAACTTTTCAGCCTTGACTACTCCTACTCATTTGCTATTCTTAGTGCACTCTCTATTGCCGTCAAGAATCTAGCTCAAAGCTCTGAGATTCTTCTCACTTCATCAGTATCGTAAGACTCTTTTTTTGCGTCTTTATTTTTAGGCATACAGTTTCTGGCAATTAATGTGCAACCTCCTTTCCTGGGGAAAAGTGTGATTGTTAAGTACTGTAAAAACAGACTGTGTTTCGTGGATGTTTGGGGGTAGAGAATGAACTTTCTCCTATTTCATTCTTCCTCTGCATCGGGGGCAGATGTTGGTAGTGCAGCTGATTCTGCTTCAGTTCTCTCAGTAGGATTATCCACACTCCTAAATTTCTGTCCTGCACTTGCTTAAATGTTTTACTGTCTTGGAGCTTAGTCTGAAACAATGACTAGGAAGCCTGTTCCGAAATAATTAAATATGCATCAATGAACAAATGAATAAATGCAGCAGATTGCAGAACAGGAAACACAGTGTTTAAGGAAATGAACTTTGCTCATTTAATAAGTGCTGCTTGGTTTTTTTTATAACTTGTGATTTTACTCATATAAGATACTAGCACAGAGTGATCCTGTATAGGACAGAAGAAGAGCTGCATATATGTGTAGAAGATGGAAGAAGCAGAGAGTCAGACAAGGGAACTCCAGGGAACTTGATCCTGCCTGAATGAAAGCAGTGCCGTTGGCTGCCAAATTCCCTTTCCTTAGCATCAGGAGCAGGTCTGAAGGGGGTACAATGACATTCCTTATTGGTTAGTGTACACTTGTTACTAAACAAGATATAAAGAGCTTGTGATTTGAATAGTAGCCACAGAATACCACAGACCCTGAGGAAGGAATCACTTAATATGCTTGTATTTTACTTTTTGCAGCAGCAGAATATTTTTGAACTCTTGAGAAGAAGTAACGGTTACTCAGGAAGACAAATCAGAGAAGAATTTTTGTATGGGGACAGAAATGGCGATAGTTCAATGCATCATGTATGGCAAGGAGCTGCCTATTTCCAGAAGATGTACAGTCACCTCCTCCCTTTCTTTTTTCCTTCCTCCCTCCCACTAATATGTGCTGACCTCGATGCTTTAAAGGTCCCTTCTTGGCCTTTAAAAGTCCCTTCCAACCCAAACTATTCTACGATTCTATGCCAGTGGGGTAGTGCAGAGAAGTAGCCACTCTTTGATTGCAATTGCTTAGTTAAAACTTTCACCTACAGAAAACACAGTTTTGCTGTGCCAAGTCCCAGTTGGTGCATATTTCGAAGGTATTTATGCTGATTCCCTCCCTGCAGGAGCAAAGCAGAGCTTGCTAAAATGAATTCCAGATGGAGGGTGCATCCCTGATCATACATGACTACATACGGACCAAGTCAGGACAGTCCTGACACTGTGCTTGCTTGACCTAAGTGAGGAACCATCATCTTGGAACTCAAAGTGGAGGGAGAAAGTTAAGTAAGTGAGAGTCACCTACTTTAATTGAAAAGTAATTAGGCAAGAACACCAGCAGATTGCAGTGATAATTGAGAAGCCATAGAACAAATTGTCGCCATGAATTTTGACGTTTTGCAAAGCGTTACACAGAACACACCAGGTACAAGTGTAACATCTGCTGTTCTTCTGACAGTCTAAGTGTTTCCTCCTGGATTACTGTTTTACCTTGAAGTGGCAGTAAATATGATTAAAAATAGGAATGAGGAAATGTGGGTGTCATCCATCTGATGCTACAGAGTAAACACAGTCTGTGAAAATGAGACAACTGGTAGGACAATACCCCAGTTGATGAGAAAAAGCTTCAGTTGTGTAGGGAGCAGAGGCCTTTTGACTGGATAACCATAATCTGAGACTGTCAGTAGGAAATGAGGGAAGTGC
Source organism: Aquila chrysaetos chrysaetos (assembly GCF_900496995.4). Lineage (NCBI taxonomy): Eukaryota > Metazoa > Chordata > Aves > Accipitriformes > Accipitridae > Aquila > Aquila chrysaetos. Next base: position 19,151,268 of record NC_044021.1, read on the forward strand.
AGTGGTGGGAAAAGAGTAGATTCATCCTTTGGATTTAGTCAACATACTGCTCTAGTTCGGAGGGATTATTGAAAGTTTGGGATAAGTTTCTGTTCTTCATAAAGAGGTCAAAAGCTTAACCAAGGAGCACTATCTAGAGCCATAGACTATATTCTGCATGTAGGTCAGCCTGTTTGAAAAGCACCTTTGTGTCTGTCTTTAACTGATGTGCTCAGAAGCCGTGCAGAAAAGCATAGACTGATTAAAAAAATGCTAGAATTAAGCTGAGCGGAGAAAAGCCAGACCTAACCTGCTGGAGTCCTTTGAAGATCTTACTACAAAGATACAGTAGGTGTTAGTGTGCTTAGCGATTTGTCTCCAGCTGCTAAAATCAAAGCACTCAGTGCTTCGGTATAGAAACCAAATGATCACATCTGTACTGCGCAAATATTTAGCATATCACTCACCAGACCCTTCAGAGCTCAAGCCTCTATGACTACAGCCAAACATAAAAACCTGTGGGTCAGCCCATCTTCTTTTTGTTGTTATTGCTATTATTATTGTTATTATCATACTTTTAGTCCTTCTCACAGGGGATATGACAGTGATAGTTTACTTAAAAACACGTGACAGCCTTCCCCCTCCATGTGTGACTCAACAGGCGCTGTTGAGAGAATCAGCAGTGCTTTTGTTGTCTGCTCCTACAGTCACCTTTGCTATAAAATGTGCGTATCATTGTTACTTAAAATGAATATTCCAGTCATGTTCTTCCCAGAAGATTTTAATATACTTAAAATTACTGCATCTGATCCCACTGGACTGCTTTTATGCCTGGAAGAAATCAGGAAGTAGCATACAGTATGTGCTTTATTTAAAAATAAAAAAACCAACCCAACAAACCCCAAACTGGAGTGGTTGTTTAAAAACACAGACCTAGAAAAGGAGACTGACTTTCTCATTAGACCAGGGAAGTGGCGGTGTAATTCCTTGCTGGGATGCCTCAGTTCTGACCTGGAGAAATTGCCTGTAGGGTTGTTTCATTCCTTCACTCGTTCAGTTTGTGGCATCTCTCATGATCGGTATGGATTTCATAACGGAGCCGTCCCTCAGGCTTGCGTGTAGACTGTGGCCACCAACCCCTTTCACACAGGCTACTGATGAGCTGTTGCAAAGTTAATACTTTTTAGTCATCACCACCAAAGTGGCCTGTATCTGATTTAGACACCCAGAGCTCAAAGGCTTCATACAGTGTTTCCAGGCCACCGCACAAGCTGTTTGTCTCTTCACACAACCTTGCCATGGAGAACCCAATAAAACAGTCCGGCTAGATTATCAGTTCTAAAACCATGAACAATCTCCTGGCTCTTTGCTCTGGCCTGGTCAGGCTTTGAGAAAACATTGAGTTTTCCGACTGCACTGAGAAAGCAGGAGGAGCTTTTGTACATTGGCCACGTGTGTCTTGGGTTGCATTTCGCCTGTGAATGTACAGACACACAGATGTCATGTATTTGTGTGTAAAATGGCACCTTTCTTAGAAATGACATCTATCTGAGATGTCAAGCATGTGCAGGCACCTTAATGATCTAACAGTAAGAGACATGCTGAATAGAAATATTTTCCCTGCTTTGCCTGATGACAAGTAAAATAAGAGCATGGAATAACTCAACTCCCACCAGAAAGCGTGCTGTCCCAGCAGCATTATTTTGGGGTTGATGGTAGCTGTGTCATCGCTGGTTTTCCAAGTGCCACAGCAGCTACTGACCTACCTGTGCTCCAGCGCTGCCTAAGCCGCAAGAGCTATTTCATGCAAAATTACTCTCTAATTAAGTTGCACAGTGGTAGAGCTAGCACAAGCTGTACTGAAAAGGGGATGCCGCTTTCCAGTAGGTACCACAAGCTCAGCATGACATTAAGCAAATGGAATAAATGTCTCTTCACAGCCCAGTGCTCGCTGTATTTGACCTTGCACTGCTGGCTATTGTATGTTGGCTAAGAGTACCCTGGCTATACTGTAAACGGGACCCTGATAGTGACCCCAGTTACAGTAGAGCTATGCCCCAGCCATATTACAAAGTGAGTTTTGATTCAAAAGGTAGGCTGGGATGTACAGTTATGTTGCATAACCTGGTGCTGCTCTGTCAGGGTATTATTACCTGAGGCACCCTGAGGAGTTGGAAAGAAAATGAAGAAATAAGAAGTCCGTAGATATATATGTTCTGTTGCCTCCACTGTTACTGGCAGGTGTTATGTGAGTAATTTCCATGAGAAAAATGTACTCTTTTGTTGCTGTTCTTGACATTCTGAAATGCACACTATTTTATGTAAATTGAGAGAACATTTTGTAAGAAATTGTAGATGGAGAATATATTAAATCTTCTGCTAAAGGAAGGAAAAATTATCCTAGGGAGACAGATCATCCAACTGCAGAAACTATCCACCTCAGAGTGTGAAGAGATGGGAAAGTGAAAGGCATTAATCTGGTACCGTTAGAAGACTACATGAATTATCTGGGCTGGTTACAAACCAAAATGTAATTAGTTATGGTTAGTTGCTTGAGGTTACTTTAGACATCAAAGATGGAGGAAATGGGGAGGACAGAGTGGTTACTGAAGTAGGGGTAGGGAATTGCTTTATTAAGCCTAGTGCCTATGTGAACATTGCCTTGGCATTCTGTGCTCTGTGCTGCCAGCTGCTCTGCTACGTACACACCCATTCCCAGCTGTTTTCTGTGGACCCAGGAGCTCTTATCTGTAATGCAAACTAAAAATTTTGGTGTCTTTCTCTTAGAAAAAAAAATAGTGAGACACTCACAGATGCGGAAGTAGATCCAAAAGAATTCATAGAAGTACAGAATATATACTTGTGGACAAGTAATGGATAGCTTGGCACTTTGCTGTGGCAGAAGGTGTAGTGTTCATGAAGTTGCTGTACAGCCGTCCCTGGAGAATGGTACGCTCTTTGCTTATACAGGTCAAAGCGACCAAAAAATGAGCATCACCCCCTGCCTCCCAGGAAAACTCTTGTTCATTTTTTACAGCTGTGTTTCACATTTGTTTCTTAGTGGAACATTACTTGCTTGCACTGCTTCCATTGATACACCATTGCTGCTTCGTCTCTACACAGATGACTCTTTCTGGAAGGGTAACCCTTTTGCTGTGGCTTTAAGTACTCCTCTCCTGTGTGTTGGTTTTTTTCATTGTAAGTCCCATGGTGAAGCAAAGAAAGTCATTACGAAGGCTTCACCTGCTGTAATAAATTTTGTTCCTTATTTTAACTGTTTAGAGTACTCAGTCTCCCTTAAGTAATGAAGTAGAAAATATGACTGGTGACACTAGTCTGGTCTCTGAAAATTAAGTGGAATTGCAGCTTTTCATACTGCTCCAACCAAGGACAGCATACCACTGTGCTATACCAGGAGCAGAGTAAACTCCTACGACCATTGTTTCACATCCTCTGCCATTTGTCCAAGGATGGGATTAAATGATTTTTGTTACATTTCATGAGGCTGGCACACAGCGTGTTACTTTAGTCAGCCAACGTGGACATAGAGTTGGGACATTGCACTCTTCTCTTCCATGTTCCTCCTTGCCTGTTTACCCATCCCTGGGGAGATACAGGGAGGGCAATGGATGTTGACAGTTTTCCTATTCCCCTCTCATCCTGTTGCCAGAGTCAGAATGTGAGAAGGGATGGGGCAGCCAACTCCTTCATGTGATTGCCCTGCTTTATATGGGAAATAATCTGTCCTAACACAGTCTCAACTTTGCTATAAAGACTGACCTCTTTCTTTAAAGGCCACCTGTCACAGCCTACTATCCATCATAGCTTTCTTGTAGTGAAGCAGAGGGATTGATAAGCTCGGTGTTCTTGCCTAGCAAAATCCTTAGGGCTTGCTCAGTCTCAAGGTTTTTCTTTTTTTCCCCTTCAAACTTGAAAGGAAGAGGGAAAAAGTGAGAGGGAATGTACCTGCAGCAGGTGCTCAGAGATCAGATCAAGATACTGTCTGTCATCATTGTGTTTAGACTGCCAAATAAAATAATGATTGAAAATGAAGATTAAAATTGGAAATCTTCTTTCATATCTAATGAAAATCAGTAATCTTGGCATAACATATGGTGCTGCATTCAACTCTTAGTGCCGTAGGAGTAGTTTGCAGCTGACAGCGCATATGTCTGTACAGTGTGCTTCAGAATCCCCAAATTTAGATATTCCATTGAATCAGTAATTTTTTAAGCTTGAAATGTAAGCATATTCCTCTTCTCCTTTCATGTCCTGCATCGCTTCCCACACCCCCAAAAAGCAAACCTTGAAAAGTTAAGCATTTCCTAATGCTTTGGAATTATCTCCTGTGCTCATTCAGAGTGATCCTTTCTCTCATCCTTCCAGTATTCCTTTGCAAAAACAAAACAACAACAAAAAAAAACCCAAGGAAAAAAAGGTACTTACATTTCTGTTCAGGAGAACAAAGGACCCCAAACAACCTCAGGTGGCATCTCAGAGCTCATATAATACCCTACTGACTTGCTAATTTCCAGTTCTATAAAAAATTTGCTGCAACTGCCAGCATGGGTTTGAGCAAAAAGGGTGTGAATTATATGTACAGTGTGATACTGCGCTTCTTCCCTGACTGACATGGTAGAACTTTCAGGATACCTGAGCTTTCCCTTTGCAGGGGATTTACTAATCCAGTTTCCAAACTCATCTGCATACCTTCACCATGCATAAACTCTCACTAATACATCAAAGCGTGCGGAGAATTGTATTCTCCAGGAAGAAAGAATACAGAGTTCTCTCGTTAAGGTCTTGCTTTGCTTGGATCCTTCAGGGTAAAATGTCACTTTTTTTTTCTTATGCCACTAGATTTTGTTTGTGTTTCATTACCAGTAGCGCTTGTATCACATTTTGATACAATTTATATTCTGGTATTTGGATTCCAAAGCAGAAGACCATGTGTACATTAATTAAAATTTATAAAAATAAAATAAAGAAAGAAGTTGTTTAATGAACACAGAAGTAACACCTCCTTAGTCTGAATCAGAAGTTGGGGATAGCACGCCTTTGCAAATTCATGTATGTTAGCCCACTCTCCCGAAGGCAAAAATCTAGTGAGTAGTGAAGAAAAATCCATCCTTTGCAGACTGTGGCGCACAGGCTGTGTGCAGTTGTGTATCAGCGTGCGAGATGGCCTCCTTTCAACCTGTTTTATCTTTCCTGAGGGCTCTCTTGCTTCTATCACCCTGCCCTGTGTACTTAACTCAGCTTTACCTCCATTCTCTCACTGAACTGCAAGCTGTTTTCATTGCCCCCCACGTGTAACTTGCTTGAAATCCATTGCACCAGGTTGGCAAGCCTTTTGGCAAAGGTGCTTTTACCCTACTTTGTCAAATGGAGCCCATCTCACAGCTCTTCTTCCTCAAAGAGGGATGCTTGGCCATGAAAGCCAAAGCACTGCTTGCAACACTGGCTGCAGAGCCAGTTGTTAATTCTCAACATGCCTCCGTTCCTATCCAGGCTTTCCCCTTCACCTGCCATATCAAAGAGGTCACTGCCCGGGCTCTACGTCCTCTCTCTCTGCTCTCCAAGATTTTTTTCATTCTTGAAAAGGTATCTGTCCATCTTGTTCTAGTTATTTGTGCTAGTTCCCCACAAAAAAAAGAGATATAAAATTATTTCAGAAATTGTGTTTCTGTGATATTTTATAATTTTACAATGTCTGTTTTGTGACTCTCTGAAAAAGACCAAACACATTATACTAATAGTTCTGATTATTTCAAGTAAATAACTTGAACAGTGTTCTTGCATAAAATGCAGAGAATTGATTATTGGCTTTAATAACCCAGACTTTCTGGAAATGCAAGATTTGCTTCCCAGCAGAGTTGGCTCTATACTTTATTCAGTTTTGAGAAAAAAAATTATATATGTTAGAACTGTATGGACCTCTGTCAGTCTGAAAAGATTTCAGGGAAACAAGGTTAAATCTAGAACAGAACACATACAAAATCATCTGGAAAACAGGAGCCAGAGCACTTTGCTGGTATTAATGAACCCTTTCATTCATTTTTCATGAGCAGTGACAGAAGTGATGTTTTGTCTGCAAGAATGTCTGCAAAACTCCATCTCACTGACAATTCTTCAATAGTCTTTTCAATAGAATAATAATTTATAATATAAATAAATCTTTAGGTTTTCCAGCTGATTTTATAAAAAGTTTCAGCAAGGGAGCAGAGAAGCACTACAAAAAACCCAAATCACATAGGTAAGCAGCTCTCAGACAACTTATATGCTGAAAGTTGTTTGCTCAGGATATTTGAGAAACTTAAACAAATTAGGAAAAATCAAAGTGTTTTGTAAAGTGAAAAAGAAGCTAGATACTTCTTGGCAACATCTATCTGGTTTGTTTCATGCTGGGTTTATTTTTGGAACTTAATACTTTCATCTTCTGTTCCCCTACCCCTGAGAGTTAATGTTTTTGCTACCTGTGACAAAAATTGCTTGCTCTTCATAATGTCATGTTCTGAGAGAGCTGGCTGCTATAATCTGTCTTCTTTTCAGTGCTCATCTTGGATTCTCATACTGATCCACCATATCAGGGTTTTAGTACAGTCCAGCAACATATGGCGTGTCATGAAGAAACAGTTTATATTCCTCATGCAATCTCCAGCAAAGGTGATTAAAAACTAGATAAAGCTCAGATGATTTTTAATAACCAAGTTTTACCTTTTCCATGGCATTTTCTTGCTGGCTTTTAGGAGTATGTGTATGTGCTGCCCTCTAGCAGGATATCCTATAGCATAGCTATTTTTTCTAATAGATGCATAGGGACACTGCTTTTTGGTACACAGACATTGCCCCCAAAAGATAGGCTTATACCTGGGAGCCCAATTGCAAAAAGGAAGTATCACTCAGAGTTTCTCTACCTGTCCCCACTATCACTTTAGGAATACTGGTGGTCTCGACCTCTTCATTAGCGTGGTGTTCTTAGATAGGTGTTGCATACAGATGAGTGGTTGAGATGGAATTTCCATGCACCCCTTGTCCATCAGTTGGGCAGTTTTCTCTGGATGCCATGACAAATATTTGTGCTGCCTTTTCTGAAGTGCTCAAGAGCAGCCCCAAGGGCTGTCCTTGTAGTGGGAGGTTGAGCTCTTTTAAAAAAACAAACCAGCCACATTTGGACACCAATATATCTCTGCTGGGACCAGGCCTCTACTGCCTTGAGGTCTGCTACAGCTGTGGAGGGAATAATCTACAATATGAGAATTACTGAAAGGTAAATGCTCATTTGAGCCAAAATACTGGAGCTGAAACACCAGCCTGGCCCTCCTCAGAGACTGAAGGATGCTCTGCATGTCTTAAATAATATGGGAGAAGTAAAAACATCACATGAATGACATTAGAAGTGCCAGGGAAAGACGTGATTGTCTAGATTTAAAGATGATGTAATACAGCTTTCATTAGGGAAAAGTTGGAGGCTCAAACACTGTCATATTTTGTTTCCCATGTAAAGTTGTAATTTCATGCCAAATTTTAATTTATTTATCTCTGGCATATGAAAAAATGCTGTTTAATTACATCTAAATATGATAGGGTACATCTTTGAAAATGAACCTTGACTTACGAAAACTTGTAATTTATGCCATTTATAATTACACAGATTGAAAACTTTGTTTAAAGTCTCAGAGACAGGAACCAATCACTGACTTCTTTTTTCTTTTTCTGAATTTGTATTTGATTTTTAAGAGTGCTTTCAAGTGAAAGTAAAAAAATCAGCCTCAAGCTGTTAGCACAAGTACCCTTCCCCCCAAATTAACATTCTTTTCAGATTTTCATAAAGATATGATAACTTCTGAAAAGTAAATATTTCTCTCCTGTATGTTTTTTGTACAGTGAGACCATCTCTTATTTTTGTTTTGTGTGACACCATGCAGATGGTACAGATGTTGGGAGCAAAGATATGAAGAGGCTAGGATTGTTTGGCCAAGAGAGATGGCAAGTAGCAGGTCACTCAGGTTTGTCAGCAGGTGTAGGAGGACAGAAAAAATGCTTCTTCTCTTAACTGCAGCTGCTCAGGAAGCAACCGTCATCAGGTGCAGGATATATAGCTAATGCTTCCAGCCATGAAATGAGTTGGGGACTCTAAATGCTGCCTGTCCTAGTAGTATTTCTCTTCAGAGTGCACCAGCTGAGCCTGTTGCTGTGGATTTGGGCTTATCCCCCTACGGTATTTAAGGAGGGGGAAGAGAAAGAGAGAGCTTCTATCTCTGCAGTTGCTGCTCTGGCATCTCTCAGCCTCTACAGAGACATAATGGCACACTAAGCCTTCAGAGGTACTGTAAAGCATAACTGCAGTCTTTTGACAGGCTCTTTCTATTGCTGGCAGTTGTCTTCATTTGTTCCTATTACTGTGTCAGTTATTTGGGGTTTTTTTCTTGTCTTGAAGTGATTTTTTTTTTTTTTTTTTTTTTTTTTTTTCCCTCTAACCTGACTTTCTGCATGGAAAGAAGGGTAAGGTTTCTGTTTACCAGGTGATGCTTTTAGGATGTGATACTGGGGGGGGCTCTACCCAGGAGGGGCAGTGTATTCCTAGTGTCATTACCCTGCATGCATTTAGTAAGACTGGGGGGACCAAATGAGGTACGTGCTAACTCCTCATAAAATAAGCAAAACAAAATGGGAGTGCTGAATGCTGAAGAAGGCAGTTGGTTTGAGTAATCCTTGTTTGTTGAGAGAGAGGCTTAAAGGTGTATTTAGAATGAACTTTTAAGTAAATTGCCCTGTGGCAGGACTTGGTAATGTTTTTTGAAATGTCCTTCAAGAGATTCAGAAAAAGTTCTTAAAGAATCGTATTGCTAATGTGAGCGTATCCTGTATCAGCAAAAGTCAACAGACTCATTTTGGAACCTTCTTTCTTTTCTTCATCCTAAGTATCTTGCCACTGCCTTGGAGCATAGGGCAGGAGGGACAACTGGCTCAACTCCTGAAGCAGTTCACAAGTTTCAAGTCCCATGATAACCTTGTATAGAGATTTCATTCAGAGTGAAAAAGAGAGCATCTAGTTCAGGTCTACCGAGTTACAGTGTGCTCCCAGATAAACTTTGGGGCCTTTAGTACAAAAGACAAAAAGTTTCAGAGGTTTCAACAATATATTGGGGAAAGTTCATAGAAGTAAAAGAGTAAAAATATGTATTAATAAAGCCATTCAGTACTGCATAGGTATTGGAGCTCTTGCTGATACCTTTGCAAAGGGACGTTTTATGCAATCTGCTTTGAACAAGAGTCCTAATACCTGAGTCTTGATGCCTGGACTCATTGTATAGCTGAGTGCCCAAGAACAGGATTCACAGAGAGCCATAAACTGGTCTGAAGGCAGCCTAAGGAAGGCTGCGGGAGGTGCTGAGGAAAGGGTTGGGGCCTCATAGTTCAGTGGTTTTCCCTGCTGTCATAGTTCACAATATTTGTCCTCTGCTGCAACTGTAAAAAAATAGCAATTCCACTGGGACCAATAAGAATGTGTGTGAAATGGTAATCAGAATAATAATTTGAATAATTTTGAGCATTAATGTGATTACAGTAGCATCTGAATTCAGTGTAGATCATCTTAGTTCCAGATTTCAGCAGTTTGTATCAAAGTCTGAATTTTGATGGGTGACCATACTTAAACCCTAGTTTAAATGTTACATAGTTCTTCCACTAATATTAGAAAAGCGGTAAGCATCCTTATCCTAAAATCCATTCTTGAACAATTTGAGGAACTGTCAGTTTCTTGATAGTGATGGTGTTCTTTGCTGTTGATTGAGATGCATGATTCAGTCACATAATGGGGTTTTTGTGTGCCATTGCTATGGTTGTGCACAGACCTGACTGAATTAAAGCTGAGATCAGTGGTCTCAGTTGAAATAACCGATTCTATGAATTTGGCATGAAATGTTTTCCTGAAACACAGTACATCAACTTACTTTAAGATTTTAGTATGTCTACATACCTTTTCCAGGATTATGTTGCGGATTTTCCACAATCCCTATGAGTAGGGCAATGGGAGGTGATTTTACACTAGAGTTTACTTCAGTGCTAATGCCCGAGGTGATGCACAGCAAGGAGCAAATTATCTTGCACTCAAGGTCATGTGTCAGAAGCATCCTTAGGTGTGCTGCAGTGCAAGAGGAGATGTCATTCCTCTGCCCCTAAAAATGCACTTTCTGGCAGGAAGACCCACCGCGGTGGTGCTCTTGTTTGTTTTGCTGGAGGACCTCCTATGCCATGTGTAGTCAAAGTGGGAGAAAACTGTGAAGATGCAGTGTGCATGTGTGGGATACAGTCAAACAAATGCCACGCAGAGGAAGTGTTACATTCTGAGCACAGGAAATATTTTATGCTTGAAAAAGTATGTGTCCCCTGTTCTGTCTGATATGTTAAAGAAGGGAGAGAGGAAAGAGTCTTCTGAGCTTGTGCCTGTGCTCCTGCCCAGGTAACCAGTAAGGTATGCTGGCCTTCTCATTTTCCAGTCAAAATAAGAAAATGGGGCATCATTTAGCTCTGTAACTCCACATTGCAGCAATCAAGTTACTACCTGGCTAGAAAGGAATAAATTGTATGTTAGTAGTTTTGTCTCTTTCCTAGGGATCTTCTACAAATGTCTTCTAGTTCAGCCTAGCAATGTCACCTGCCTGTGGTCATCAAGTAGGCAGGTTCAGAAGGTACAATTTGGTATCCGATAGCTGCTTTTCTTAATTTTTTCTGCTTGTCAATGCAACAGGCTCTTTATTTTTATGGGGGGGGGGGGGGGGAAGGAATTAACATATTTTAGTTCGAGGAAGATTTTACGTTTTTCTGATGTTTGGGCTCTTCCAGCATTTTTGTGAGCAGCTACTGCTTGAGGTTCATTCTCAGCCTGTCCAAGTGAGCTGTAATGAACACTATATTTAAATAAAAAAAGCTTGTCTCCCTACTTACCCCTTCTTTGGGAACATGTATTTTACGTTCACTTTTGGTTTGCTTGTTTGCGTGGGTTTTTTGCCAATATGGATAACCAAAAAATTGCTAAACTTAATTTGCAGTGGTGGAAAACTCTGCTCTGTAAGCCACCCACCTAACTGGGGAGGACTGGAGGGATTAGGTGCAGGACATGGCTTGGAATGGGGTCGGGGTTGGGTTACATATCTGCAAAGATTGAGTACTCTGTACTTTCACTTCTGAAAGCCTGGTTTTGCTCAATGAAAGTAGCTTTTTTTGTTTGTTTTTAAAGGAGTAACATTCTTGTGCTTTAATTACACCCTTGCAACTCTCCAACTCATGAGTAACCTTAAATGTGCAAAATCTGAGCATACAGATTTATAAGCCTGTTTTCCAGTGGTCAGTTAGAGATGCTTTTAGATTAATACAACACCACTGCAGAAGTACATGTTGCAGTGCCCTCAGTGCGCGCGGCCTGGGGACAGAGGCTTGGGAGGCAAGAGCAAAGCACTTGTTCTGTAGTTCAAAAAAATCACTATTAGCTGTAAAACAGCTGTTACCATTTTGAGCAAATAAACTTAAAATACCATACCAGCTTCTCTTTTACATTGTTTTTCACTGCTACTTGATACTCCATAGATGAAACTGAAGTGCAAGAGTTATATACCAAGGAGCTTGCCATTGATAACTGCATCCATGTTTCTGTGCACTGAGACCTGAATGTGTTGGCCCACGTTTCAGATAGCTGTTGACTCTCTGCCTGGTTGCTCCTCCGCAGAAATGAGATCTAGTAGAGGATACAACTGAAATTTGAGCGGAGTGAAGGGGGCCTCCAGATCTGCATGGCTGTATATTCTGACTAGAAGCAAGTAGACCAGTCGTGTTTGGATTTTGTGATAAGCTGCACCTGCTCTGCCCCTTATGTGTTTGGTAATATCAGGAATTGAATCAGATGCATTTTCCAGAGTGTTACTAATTCAAACATGCACATATATTTTATTAAATAAGGAGAAAGTATGGCAAAATTAAGCAGAAAAAGAAAAATTAAAGAAAAAAAAAGCTGCCTGATTCTTAGAGACCATTGTAAAAGATGCCATAGAAATTAGATACAGATACTGAATTTAATGTAATTTGGGTCTTTGTAATCTAATTACATAAGCATTGCTATGGTTTGTTTTGTCAACAGAACTATGAGGGGACTTTAAAAAAAAAAGTATTTAAGTCAGCATAAGATATAAAAGCAATTTCCTTTAAACTGGAAAAACAAGAAATCACAGCACTGTGTATTCAGTCCACATAATAAATCATATCATATTGAATGCTCTAGATCTGAGAGGTGACATTGAGCACTGGAGACTTTCCAGGAATCAGCAGTAGCTAAATGGTACAAATGGGCAAGATATCAGTCTTTTGTTTCTTGTCCAGGTTAAGGGTAGTCCCTTGGAAATAAGAAAATAACAGGATTTCCCTGGCTTGTGTTGGATCTCCAGTATTCATCTAAACACAAAGAAAATGGGGATATTTTTTCAGTTAAACCCTCCAAAAAGGAAAGAAAAATAGTATCTGGAAACTATTGCTCAAATTCTGCCCATTTTAATTGTAGAAGGCGGCCTGTTTTGGAGCAGTATGATGTGAAGCAAAGGAATGAATTCAGTGAATATGAGGGCATTGAGTCTGCAGTCTTTAAAGCATATAGCTCTTACTGTTGTATTCCGCCTTCTAACTGGTGCTGCCTGTCCAGTTTGAATTTTGCACCCTTTATAAATGAATCAGTGTTTCCTATTCCTTTCTCTAGTGCATGAGTATGGTCCATGTGAAGCAGATGACTGCTGCTTCTGGGAGACTCACTGGAGCAAGTTCTCACCTAGGTTTCCACTGATGACCATGCTCTTGCAAGCACAGGAGAGGATCTCGTGGCGCTCTGCTGGCCTCAGGTGGGAGGTGTATGGAGCTGGCCACACTTGCTGGTGTTTCCATGACCCTCCTGTGCTGGTGATGCTTTGGGTCTGAAGGGCCGCGCTTCCAGCCACCAGCACTGCTTCAGCAGTGCTTGCAGTCCCCTCCGTTGGCAATGCATCTATGGGTTTGCAAGCCTCTGATCTAAGTCCTGGCTCTGCTGGGAAGTGGCGATGCTTCTGGGTGTGTTGGCATAGCACAGCAAGCCGTGGTATTTTAACCACTATGCCATTTAGGCCTGCTACAAAAGGAATTAAACATTAGTTGAAGTGTGAGCTAGTGCCTGAAACCTTGTCTGTCTTAACTTACACCAAGAGTTGTCCTGCAGGCAGCAATGTTGGGGAAGAAGTGTTCAACGTAAATTTACTTGTGATCTTGTTTGTGTCTTCCACAAAGTTCAGAACAAGCTATACTTTGTAAATAATATGTTCATTTGCTCGGAAAACTTGTGCAAAAAATGATGCATACTAGAACAGAAGAGTTGGTATTTGTAGCATGAAGAATATTTAATATTTGGATCAGAGCAAAAATGCGGTGGTAGGGTTTTGTGGTGGTGGTTTTTGCTTTTGTTGTTTTTCTTAAAGCACAACCTCTTTTTGCTGGAGTACTCTTTGGGTCACACAAAAGTGGCAATATTTAAACCTGTTTAAAGCTTCCTGCATGAATATATCATCCCATTTTAAAACAGACTGTGTCCTGTAAACTAGCAGGCATAGGCTAGTCTGAAGAATATATATCTGAACTCAGCTGGGTATCCTGAACTAATTTAATTCTACTGGTGTAAAACGACACCACTTAGTTCTTCCAGTGTAATGTCTATCCAGGTGTAAAATCACACCCATAATTAGGCCATAATTAGCAGGTGTAGATCAGGAAGGCAGTTTCAAACCAGACCTTGTCCTGGTCCCCACTTCCCCTGATCTGGCTGGTGCCATGCGGCAGCCTTGGAAAGCCCGGGTCTCCCGTGCGTGAGGGGAGGTTACTGCGAAGGCAGAGCCAGGCTCTGTGTGGAGGCGCACAGAGGCGGGATGAGAGACAACGGTCGTGAACGGGAACAGGGGAGGGCCCAATTTGCCAAAGGCAGGGAAGAAAAATTTAAAAAAAAAATATCTGTCACCGTTGACTGCAGTCAAGGCCTGGACCAGGCTGCCCAGAAAAGCTTCGCGGTCTCCATCGCTGGAGGGTTTCAAGATGCAGCTGGACAAAGCTCTGAGCACCCTGGTCTGTGATCCGGGGTGCTGGGCTGATCTCAGGTTAAAGTAAACTGAAGGGTGTGCTTTAGGAATATTTAACATGCTCCACCCATTAGGGGCTGTTCTTACTGGTGTCTTCAAAGGAGATCTGAAAGAGGCCAGAGGAGTGTGGATGGAGTACAGCATAGAAAGTATTTCTGGGTATGGAGAGCAGAACAGGAGAGAGTGCTGACCTGTTTCTGAAAGACAGACTTTGAGATCACTGAAGTATAACACAGTGAAGGACACTGTACATCTCATGACTGTGACACTACTTGACCCCAGGGCACACCGCTTTCCTAAACTGCGCAATTGTTTTCAAAGACAGATTAAGAAAACTCTTAAAATTGTTCCTTTATCATCTTCCTTCTCACACCCACTTAATTATGTTGGGCACCTGCCTCTGAAATTAGAAAAATCATCTTATATGATCTACCTTACTTAAAGGGAAACACTTAAGTATGCAGATTACTTCCCCAGCAAGCAGTTCTTCACGACGTAAGCACATTTACTGATGAGTTAGCTGACCTTTGCCTTCTGGGCCCTGATAGTCATGTAACTTCTGCTTGCTTTCAGGAGCACATGCTGCATCTGTCATGTTCCTGTCCTGGGTTTAGTCTGAATGGTTACAGAAAGAACTAGTATATGTATTTCTGCAGTACAGAATTCTGTGGTGTTTGTTTTAGAGTTTCTGCACTGGTATCGTTCATAGTCGCATTGTGGAGATAGAGTGCAGAGCATCTTTACAAAGCATGCTAACTCTTGCATCTGAGTTACATTTAGCACAAGTCACAGGAAAACTTCCAGTGTCCTTGGTATCTCATCTGGTATTGTCAGGCTTGCTTCCAGAATCACAAATATCTGAATTTCCAGTGGTGGGTTTTTTCCATTTCACTGACCAATAATGTTCTTTGGTGGGGTTTTTCCCCATAGTGTTATCCACGCTTCAGCATTCTCTGGACCAGCTAGATATTGAAGGCTAAATAAAATAATTACTGCTGTTGGTGGAGGATCAGAATTAGTTTTTGCAATTACATTGCAAGTATTTTGAGACGAACATGGTGGGAGCTCTCCTTTTCTCAAAATGGCTGCCCTATATACCAGATTTCTAGTCCAAGAGACAGTTAACAAATCTAGCTTTTCAGGTTCCCAAATTAGATTTAACATATACACATCATTACTTCCATGAAATGCTTTCAAATTGCCCTGATTACAAAATACTTCTTGTAATCAGATCAAGTTGAACAGGAAATCCCAACTAAGTGCAGTATCTCATGAGTAATTGCTGTACAAATACTTTAAATAAATTGTGAGCAATTTCTTATGCAGTGGCTTTAGCTAATGTTATTAGGATGCTTAATTGACTTTTCTGTGTGTCAGGTTTAGCCATAAAGCTGAAATCTGAAGGGAAGAAAACATCTGTACTGAAATTGAGGCACGGTACTTCATTTGCATTGAGGCATGAGTGACAATTTTTCTTCCATAAAACTCTAAGCGTTGATTAAAAATGAAAAAGAAGGAGATTGGGAAAAAAAGCTGGAATCAAAAAGTTGAGGACTTTTTGGAAGTACGTGTTTGGATATGTGGAGAAAAAGATTTGGGGGTAGGATGGGGAGCACGTGCAAGAGGAGGGGAGTATCTGTAGACATGGAAATTTTTTTTTTTTTTTGTTCAACGTGTGTGGGGAAACCCTAGTGGCAAAACCAGCCCTGAGATACGGAGACGAGCATACTGCTCACTGAGGACCAGCTTGAAACAAATTCTTGAACCATGCTCTCTATCCTGGTGGGAAGTAAATGTCATTACATAGTGAGTAGAGTCTGTCTTCTTTTTTTTTTTTTTCCCTGTAATTATTTTTCTTTTCCTCTGGTAAAGCCTTTAAAAGTTTTGAATTTGTTTCTATGTGGCATGAGGAAATTTCACAGGTGGCTTCCACCCTTCCTGCAAGCATTTTTAGAACACAAGCTTGTTTCCTGCCTGGTTCCACTGAAGTGGCTCGAAGATTTCTGTTGAGTTGGGTCTGGGTTGGGGTGGTAGAGGGATGGGGGGGGTTTTGTGGGGTTTTTTTGCTATACTCTAGGTTGAGTGCACTGCACGAATGGTTGGTTGATGGGAAAGTCAGCTTTTTTCGTTTGTGTTTGAAAGTTCTTGTACATCTTCGATGACATTGTCAGCACCTGGAGACAATGTTGCACACTAAGAAGTGGATGTTACGTCATCATGCTTTTGTTTGTCATCTTGGTTTAGTTGTTGAATTTACATCTAACTTGTCACTTGAATGTTTAGTCATATAGACTGATTTATATCAGTTACGTATTTTGTTAACAAACTAGATTGCTTTGATCTGGTATAATACAGGAGTATTTGTCCAAAGATAAGGAAAAAGACACAAGCTCGTATACGTAGGCTACAACTATGCAAAGATGATGTACTTCTATGAAATGAAAGTGAAGTTTGTCATTCTAGATGATTTTGTAGTCTTTTCATGTCAGCATTAGTATACATTCAAAGACTATCTTAATTTAAAACACTACCATATCCACATAAAAGAGCACCCCTTTGATTTAACTGTTGGTGTTTAAGGCAGAAGAGAGAAGAAAGCCTATAGAATTTTGCAAGCTTTTCATTGAATCAAATCAGTTTATTTTAAACTTCAAGTTACGTGTTTTATTTCAATATAATGGTGATGTGAATCTTTCACATAAAATTAGCAGGCACTGCAACTTGTTCTACAAGTAGCGCAGCACTTATTTGCATAAAACATGAAGCTAAAACCAAAGGACTTCTCTTACATTTGCTGTCCTGTTTTAAATTATTTCCGTTTTAAAAACAAAAGCAAAATATATGTTGAGAATTGCTGTGAGGGGAGAAAAACCTCTTTTTAACATCCCCCCCAGTCCCTCCCCCATTAAGACTATTGATGAGAAACTGCTTGGAATATGCATGACTATTGCTGAGGAACTGCAGCAGAGATAGATTTAATAATTAATGCATGGGAATTATTTATTTCCCTAATATATTGTAAAGCTTCGTCATTTCAGTAATGAAAAACAATCTTGATGGTGCTGGAGCATTGAAAACATGAAGGAAGATGAAATCAGTTACTAAGACTAGTTTATCACTTGAATATGTTGGTTTAATATTTTTAAATTAAATGTTAAAGCTTTTTTTATGTATTCAATACCTATATATTGTTTGTTAGTGGACATTTGTTAGATTTCAGTGGGACCTTACAGAAATACTGATCAAAGTGAGATTTTTCTTTCATCAGGAGATGGTTCCTTTCGTAAAAAGTATCTGTTAGAAAATACTGTCCCTGATTTGGCATTCACTATTGTCTAGCTTTTGCTCATGCATATATGACTTGTTCCAATAGAATATCATTTCAAATGTCTATTAGATATTTATTTTTCACAATTAAGCCAGTTACTCCAGTGTTCATGTTCTGCTTTTGGTTTTCTCCTTCTGCAGTATACTGCTTTTACTTGTCTTAATTTTGTGTTATTGATATGGGGCTGTTTCATAAATTTATCAAGCTCATTTCTAATTCTAATCTCGTTCTCTAAACTGCTTGCTGCTCCTCCAATCCAAAACCATCCACAATTCTTAGGTGCCTTCTCCAATTCTATCAGAGTAACTCTGAAAATATTGAATGCACCCAAGCCCAAGATCTCCACAGGGATCCTACTTAAAACACGTTCTTGGTTTGTGCTGCATGATTAATAGCTACTTTTTTAGATAGATGTTTTCAACCAATTGATCAATCCAACAGTGATTTAAGGGAACAATGTCAATAGGCTTAATAAAACACAACACTTGACATCACCTCTTCTGCTCCCATTCTCTTTTCTGCCCTTCTGTCCAACCCGTGAGGTCAAGAAGGAAATTAAATTGATTAGACTTAACCTTGTTCTTGACAAGTCTGTGACTTTTGGGGGTTGGGGTGGAGGAAAGGTGGCATACAGCTGTTTGTTTAATAATTTAATATAATTCCAGGCAATTAAGTTGACTTGTCTATAAGTCTTTTTTCTTCCCCCTTTTTAAAGACTAGACACTATTTGGTTTTTCCCTAGAAATAACACTTGCTGGTTTTTCCACGTTTTTTTCCAGCTTGTTCCTAAATAATACTGGGGTAAATATTATCATCCTGTTGATGTAAATAAAACTAACTTAACTAAATATTTCTTGACCTGTTCGTTCTGTATTTTGACCTGTATTCCTCCTCCATTGTTAAAGCTAATTTAAGTACTCTGTTCCTCATCATAAAAAGTTAGTTATAACATACTTTAGTCTCTTTGTAGGCTCTGCTTCCCCTTTGATTAATGGACCTGTTAATTAATTGAGATAATGGTCTTCCTCTTGTTCCTGGGGTACTTAGAGAATCCTCACTAATTGTAGGTCATTTTGCATTTTTACCTTTCTGACTTCATCTCTACCTGTTTATTCCTTCATATGAATAGTGAGCTATGTGGTTTTGCCTCCATGTTTTGTATGATTTCCTTCTGGTTTTTAAGTGTTTAAAGTGTCTCGTTGCTCCTTATTAGTGTAGTTGTTTGCTGTGCTTTTATTATGCTCCATTCCACTAACTGCAGTTCTCCTGAATATCCCTGAGGCTGTCTTTCTAAGTTTCTAACAGTTTGCTACAGCTTTTTTAAAAATAAAATATAATTGTTCTTATTTTGTATTTATTTTCTTATTGCTAAATCCAGGAGCACCTGCTCAGGCTTGCTTTTAGGCTGATACTTAGTTTCTAGCTTTACAGGCATTTTCCTATTGGACAATGCAATTAAAGGCATGATGTGGTGGTGTCTGACTACAAAAGTGTCATGGACATGCTGGAGAGAGTCCAACAAAGGGCCTTGAAAATTATTAAGGGACTAGAGCATCTCTCCAATGAGGAAAGGCTGAGAGAGCTGGGACTGTTCAGCCTGGAGAAGAGAGGGCTCGTGGAGGATCTCATCAATGTATATAGATATCTGAACGGAGGGCATAAAGAAGATGGAGCCTGGCTGTTTTCGGTGGTGCCCGGTGAGAGGACCAGAGGCAGTGGGCACAAACTGAAACACAGGAGGTTCCCTCTGAACATCAGGATAGACTTTTTCACTCTGAGGATGACCACAAAGGTGATGGAGTTTCCATCCTTGGAGATACTCAAAACCCAACTGGACATGGTCCCAGGCAGCTGGCTTTAGGTGGCCCTGCTTGAGAAGGGGGGTTGGACCAGATGACCCCTGGAGGTCCCTTCAAACTTCAACCCTTGTGTGATTCTGCGATGGCTTGATGCTTCAAGATTGTGGCATGTTCTTGTGCTCTGTGATTGTCACTCACTGCAAACACTTCTGAAGTACTATGGCTTAGTATAATACTTCAGAGACTAATATGTGATGAAACTAAAGCAGTTTTGGAGATTAACAGGCAAGTTTGGGGTAAAGATAATATGACAGGGAGCACTGATGCTGTCATCTGAATGGTTATGTTTGGGTTTTCTTTGGAGAATTTTGTTGTTGGGTTTTTGGTGTTCTGTTTTTTTTGTTGTGGGTTTGGTGTGGTTTTTTCTTTTTTTTTAATTGTCACAAAAAAATATCTGTATGGTTTAAGTCTGAGCTCAGTGGACCTGATCAGACTTCCTTCAGGAGCACAGGCTTGAGAGGACACTTTTGGTCATCAAGTCCAACCTCTATCATAGACATCACGTCAAAGATTTCTCCTCCTAATCAGTCATCCTCCTTCCATACTCCTTCAGTTAGAGAGAGAAGCAGCAGGCAACTGTTTCATTGACAACTTTTAGTGACAGTGTTCCTGTCTTACCCTAACTTCAGTTATTTATAGAAGATTGGAATTAGTCATTTGGAGTGGCATCAAATGCGACTGTGTCATTAGTGAGAGTTTTTCTGTGGCACTGTTCCAGAACCTATTTTTTTCTCTCCTCTTCTGCTTGCTATATGTGGCATTCCAATATGTAATGATACTTCTTGCTGTTATCACTTCTAAATGTAGTGTCTTGTCAAGTAAGTGTCCATCTCTTATCTCGGGAATCCTCGGATTCATTTGGTTTATCTTTTGTGGTCCGTCCAATTGACAGTCAATCAACGCAACTTTATTCTAAGTCCCAGAAAGCTCTTACTTGTCAGGACTTCAAGCTAACATTGCTCAGGGAACATTTTTTTCTGTTTTGTGATGAACTGGCAACAAATTCACTTGGAAGAATTATGTTAGATCAGCAGGTTTCCTTCTTTGTAATTCCATTTCAGTTGAACTGATATTAAGACTGATCGTATACACTTTAGACATGTTTTTTTCTAGGTGGCTTAGATGGCCTGTTGTGGTTTTCATAGCACCACTCTAACAGACAGAATTTTAGAGTTCTGTTCATGTGTTTGCAGAAATGAAGCTCATCTAGAGTTCAAACAACTTGTATTTAATTTTTTCTTCAAACCTATGAAGGTTCTCTCTTAGGCAGTCCATGATGTCCTTGAAAACATAAGATGCAGGCCATCATGATGATGGAAGCTATGCCCTGTGGCACTGCAAGAATCCCAGTGGTATTTACCCTTAGCTTTAGCTTGGTTGGGATGAAGCAGTACAATTGCTCACTGGCTGGAACAGCGGTAATCATATTAGACCTATGCTGCCTATAACCTGGCAGACTGACTTTGAACTGACACTGCTTTTAAAGCATTTACTGCTGTAGGTGGCAGGGCCTGACTCTGTCTGAGACCTCCTTAGGCAATGTCCTGAAGGATACATATGCTCACATGCCAGCTACATTTTTCGTGATTGTATTGTAGTGCCTTGGGTCAGCAAGTGAGAAGGTTTTTGCTGTCATGGCCTCAGTACACCTGTGCTCTCCTCCACTCTCTTTCAACTTAAAGATTCTCTTTGGTGTGAACACTGAAGCCCACACTTGCTGCCTTTTTTATTCTATCACCTGTTGTCCTTCTGTATCCAGACTTTAAATTTATATTTTTATTTTTTTTGTTCAAGGTGTGAAGAAGTCATAAGGAGAGGGTGAGAAATACCTCCTTAATGTGATGTTAACATAACCTGTCATAAAACACAAGTTAGGAAATGCAAATGCTTCCCATTATAAAGTTTTGGCAACAATGGATGTGAAACGACCATTTAATCTACTCTAATATAAATGGGTTAACTTTTCTTAATGAATTTTTAACTTTTGTCATTTCGTAGGTAAAATCATTCAATCCTTATGGCAGAACGTCCCCTGTTTTGCAAAAAGTGTATGTAAGCTTAACACTATTGTCTTATGGAATTTTTATTTTTACTTTTTTTAAATAAAGGAAATAACTCATCTGCTGGGGGGAGGGAGAACCTGCACATGTCAAGCATTTCAACGATCTCAGAATAGACCTGGGAGACTTCATTTGGTTTAGAGGAGAACACTGAGGAAACACTCTCTTGCTACAGTTTATTGCTCAACAGTAGCATAGCAGAAAGATTTAAAAATAGGTAGAGAAAGAAAGATAGCACAGGCTTGCACAGATTTTACTCAGCTTAATAGCTTGAACAGTGCGAGTGGTTTTGTGCTCAATATTACCTGTATGCATGTGCTGCTGTTGTATTGTTTGCCCAAGATGTTCAAACATCAGTAGCTATGGTTGGAGGACCACACCACGGGCCCCACCTTTCCACCCTCCCAGGATGGGCAGTTTCCACTTAATGCCCTGAAGCAGCAACTAGTTTCTTCTCTTTTTCTCTTTCCATCGATGTGTTTTAGCTGCTGAAAGGGCTTGTTACAGTCTGACAGAGAGCTGGGCAGACCCTGCTGGCTCTGTGGAGAGGGATGGACATCTCCTCTACCGCAGCCTGGGACAAGATCCAGGTTTCTGCAAGAGAGGGATGAGGAATAAACTCTTTTGCCAGCATAGAGACAGGAGCGTTTTCAGCTCAGCTGCACATGCTCAAAGCCAGCTCGGAAAGGAGGTGTTCAGCCGCCTGGGCTGTGTTTCCTTCTCAGACAAGGCTGCCTGCTCCTGGGGCAAAGGCAATGGACTGAATGGAAGCAAGCTGCCTGCCAGATCCGGCTCCAGGGCTGCCCACTGGACTGCACTAATATACAAACTTGTTGGCTTATTTTAGAAGTAAATTTGCCTATTTTGAGTTCATGCATTGTATGCATGTGTGTGTGGCTTGCTTTTCCGCCATAGGACATCTGTTGAGTCGCTTCTGCAGGCAGTCCCAAGCATGTAGAACATATTGGCCCAGCTAGGCACTTCAGGCACTATATTGCAGTAAAGTTTTAGGTCATCCTTCTTGCCTAGAAATAGCTTATTTTGGTTTTTAATCTTTATTTAGAGATTTTTCTTGCTTTCAAAGTTTAACTGACAAGGTCTAGTCCTCTAGTTGTTCTTGCATGGATGAACAGCCCACACTGCTTGCCACGGTAGGTGTTCTGGACCAACAGCGTATCATGTTAGCCTAAGCTGCGTGGTACTACTTGAGTATTTATTGAAAAGTAAGCAAGCCTAAACCTTCATATTTCTCAGCCATCTATCCTGAAAAGTTTACTCTCCCATTCCTTAATAACTTTCAGACAAATAACAAGAGATTTTCAATTTTTTAATCTATTTGTTAAGCTTTCTACCCCTCAGTTGAAAACATGGAAATGTCTATTCTGGAGCAGACTTTTTTTAAATGGCTTTAACTTTTATGAGTTGATGATTCAAGAACCAGTTGATTGATTGAATCATAATAGATGACCTTTATAATCCCACCTTATCTCTCCCATTTCCTCTCCTTGAGGAATTTATATGCAAGAGGCCATCATTAATATATTCTCTTGCCTTGCACAGTGGCCGAATGATATTGTCCCCACTGTAGAGGGACACTGAAACAAAACTTCTCTTAAATGAGTGAAACCTGTATCGAAGCCAATAGGAGAGATCCCTACCTTAAGAAAAGGATTGACTTTTTATCTCAAAATTTAATGATAAAAATATCGCTCTCCTAGTTTCAGTGGTGAGGTAACTAAGGTCTAAAGAAGCAACACGGCTTGCCAAGATGACACAGTGGGTTAATGGCAGAGCAAGAAGTAAAACCAAGTCTCTGACTCACATCCTGGTTATTTGATACTTTGAACCCTATTGTCTTGAGCAACTTCTTGGAGGTCATTGAGGAAGTATTTTGCAGAGCAAGAAATAGCTCCCAATTATGCATATTCTTAAGATCATTTCCTTAGGAGTGTTTTCTTATCCTCTCTTATTCTATAGTCTCATTTGTTTTCCAGTGGCTCTAGTGAGCTTAATCTTTTCCTTAAATCATGTGCTTGACTGCTGTCTTGGCCAGCCAAGGTTTCTGACAACAGATTTCTTTCTTTTTTTTTTTTTTTTTCTTCCTTTACCTGAAAAAGTCATTGAAGTAAAAGTTGCCTTATTTTTCTTGCTTATTAAAACTGCAAAACTGGTGAGACTGCAAGTTACTCTCCTAGATCTATTAGCAAGTTAAAATTTATGTAATGGAAGAATGTTTCTTCAGGTTTGTAATGGAAGATTTCTTAAGCATTAAGCTTGATATAGAGAACAGAATGTGTTTTCATCAGCCCAAGGGGAAATGTATATGTATGTATCCTCTATGGTGGAGTTGTAGCATTAAAAAAAAAAGGCAAAAAAACCCCCGAACAACCCAAGTGGAGGTTGGCTTTCTGAATCTTTGTGTTTTGTCTTGTAACAGGAAAATACTCTTATTTCCTGCAGTTTCATTTTTGAAAATTAGTGTAGATCAGTTCTGTAGCCCTTAATTACAAAATGCCTTGTTAACTTCAAGGACAGGAATGCACTGGTTCATTCTCTCTGAAATAGCAAAACTAATACTCTGTTTTTACTTGGCTCCTTGACAGTGTTCAGATTCTTATCTGTGATCGATATGAGCAGAATTGACTCTCTGTTCTTTGGTTCCTCACGTTTATGGTATGAGTAAAAATCTTTTTTCATGTGTCGGGTTTACTGGTGTAGCTATTGGTATCCCTGATCATTCACGTTATCCAAGTAATGAGATGTTAAAAAGGTGACTTCTATGTAAAATACATCTATTTACAGCCTCCTTGTCTCCATATCAGAGAAAGTGTTATCCTGTCTCTGTGAGGTTATTCATATTTTGTCTGTGATGAAAACAAGTTTAAGACAGCCACTAAGGTTTTCTTGGCAAATAAGCGCTTCATATAAAGGTATGAAAAATGTACTTCATTGCTATCTGAATTCTTGGTATTTCTGATGCTTTATTATCAGTGTCTCTAATTTCTGCCTTTTTTTTTTTTTTAATGAAGTGGAAAAACTGAAATGCTCCAAGAAAAGCTGTCCTCGTAAACAGCCAGAGTTTATAACACATCCAGCTTAATCTGGGGGACTCAAGAACTTGCTTCTGTGTAAGGTGGTCCTGAAATCGTGGCTGTTCAAGGGTTAGCACTGTTTGCATAGTGTAGTAGATAAAGCACTGTTTTGTTTTGTGTTTGTAACAGCTGGATCGGAATTACAGGTTAAGCAAAGTGTTTAAGCCTCTTCAGGAAAGTTTCAGGCCTAAGAACAAACAGTGAACCTAGCTCTTTCACTTTGAAATGTGAAATACAAGTGGCCACTTTGAGTTTTATCTGTGATTCTATCCATTTCTATCACTTGTTTTAGGAAATTTTGGAAGGGGCAGAAGGGAATCTTTTGTGTACAGAATGAATGCTTTTAAGCGACTTTTATGGTGGAGAACCTAGACTTTTACTTTTTCAGGCACTGAAGGGCACTCGCAAAGCTCCAACATTTGTCCAGTGGCAGAGAGTGATTTAATCTGATAAATGATTAATACAGTCACAAAAAGAAGAAAGAGCTTTTGCGATTCACAAAGCTTCAAGAAAGGCAATTAAACAGCCACAGGGAAGACACCCAATTAAAACTGTCTGCCAGCTGTTCCTTTTTTCTAATTTAAAAATAGCTGCATTTAAAATATAGCAAGAAGAAATTTTGAGTCTGAGCACATACAGTCCAACTGATTATTGGCCATCAGATTTTAGTATCTTGTATCACAGTGGGTGGGAACTGCTTAACAGCTCCTTAATGGGCCAATATCTTGTTCTCATTTATTTCTACAGTTGTCGTGTACTCCCTGTATTTTATTATGGGTCTCTGCAAATGGCTTTTCCAGGTCTGAGAGAGATGTAAAACACTGAGACTAGGTATATTCCCAAACAGAAGAATGAGGAGTTTCTCTCTTTCAATTTGCTATTTAGACCAAAACTCTTTCTTGAAAAAAGTAATGAGCAGGAGATGATTTTGCAGTACAAATTGTGAAATGGAGAATGCGAGTGCC
The DNA here is from genome assembly GCF_900496995.4 of Aquila chrysaetos chrysaetos. Taxonomy (NCBI): domain Eukaryota; kingdom Metazoa; phylum Chordata; class Aves; order Accipitriformes; family Accipitridae; genus Aquila; species Aquila chrysaetos. Next base: position 19,176,692 of record NC_044021.1, read on the forward strand.
AGACTTTGTTGTTTTGAAGTTCCATTTTCAGAACAGTAAAATGATTCGTTTGATTAGAAATGCAGAGGAGGGAGAAAGTTTTTCTACACCCTATGAAATTCTGTTGGCACTATCTTGAACTTAAAATGTCTATGGATTTACCATGTGACCCTGCATACATGTGTACATATAACATATAAATATTTGCACTTTTTTGTTAGCTCAGAAGTAATTTTAAAAGTTCCAGTGATTTAGCAGTACATAGAGGAGCTCCCTGGAGCCTTCTCAGCATGTTATTGCAGTAAGAGCTATTCAATGCCAGCAAAAGATGCACAGTGCATACACCCACAAAAAACATTTGTACTCTGGCCAAGCAGTTAATCACAAATAATTATGTGAACAATCTCAGTTAATGCATAAGCTTGTTATCCATATTCATATTTTCATCCTCTGATGGTCCTTCAGCACTGTTTATTGCAACCTATTTTGGGAGATGCTGAAGATCCTTTTGGGAAAGGAAGAACACAGTGATTCTACAGTGAGTGTCTCAGCTGGCAGTGTATGGGCTCATCCATAAAGGAAAAAGCCACAGAGGTGTTCTAGATGAGTGAAAACATGGTTTAAGCTTGCAATGCCAGTGAACTCAGGGCATGTTTTCACTGTACCCTAAACTATACTACAATTTCGGAAAAAGCAGGGCTGTGCTGCTATAGGGTTGTAGTTGGAATCGGTGCTGCTTGTGATGGTGTAAGAGGTGTATTATGTTGGCTCCCTAAACCTGCAATTAGGGATCAAAGGAATCCTAGTTCATATATGGAGTCAAAGAAGTAACCACTGAAGTCTTTAGGAGTTTAGAAAACATCACCTGATAATGTTTCCACTGGACTTAGTGGACTCGGTAGTCATTTCATAACGAGATATTCTACACCTTTGGTTTGTGTACTTGTCAACTGCTTTTGTCATATGCCACAAACAAGTGTTGGTCCTTCCTTCTCTACAGGAGCCACATTAAATAGCACAGAGAACAACAGAAACATAACCAACTTGCTGTCTATCTCATTAATAAATTTAGCCTGTTCATCTGGTTTCCTTCTTAGTAGTTAAATCATGTCATGTAGGCTTCTTTCAGTGTCATTTTGCCCACCTGTTGAGGAATGACAGTAGTATCGCAGTTAACACCTTGCAGATACAACACCTAACTGTTGTCTCAAAAACACTTTACAGACACTAATTTTCTCACATCTGTAATCCTACCTTATGCAAAGAATCAAATAGAATGTACCCTTTAAATAGATGGGACTTCTGAAATTTAAAAAAAAATTTAAAAAAAAAAGTGGGGACTAAGGTCAGTGAAAATGAATCTGTCTCTGTAAGCATGATACAATACAGAGGCGAGGCACCTGACCAAACATCACCGTGCAGAGAGCTAAGGTACACCAGCCTGGATTGAGCCCTAGATTACCCAGGCTCATTGGCTTTTAGTGCATCACTAGCTTGTTTAGAGGTAACACTAATATTGTTGCAACGCACTGTCTGTACTTGGGGTAAAGATACTCCAAGGATCTGTGCTGCAAGAGCTCTGCTTCCAACATAAGGCTGCACTTCCCCACTTTATTTATGTCACACTAATTAGTTCCTTTTTGATGTCTTTTACCTTCATCTTACTCTGTATCAGTAATTGTGGGGAAAAAAAGTGTGTATTTGAGTGCAGAGAGATTGGGTATCTTCTTCTTGGTCTGGCACAGCAGAAACAGGTAAGGCTTTGGCATGCTGCACTGTGCCCTCTTCTCTGTCATTTTTCCCTCCACTACAAAAATGGCATCTTTTTATTCTCCTTCCACTCCTTTCAGAACTAATAGTATTTCTCCTTATTTATAGAAATCTTTTAGCTAAATTACTGTACTTTCATAGGCTTAAAACTATTATACAAACCCTTTTCAGATACTTGCTGTTCTCAGATGTCACTCTGTTATGCTTTGGTGGCTGTGCTGAACTCCAGCTATTGAACTCGGCAGGACTGGATGAGCACAACATGGGCAGCTATTACAGCCTCCTGCAGGACTCTCAGGCTGACGTTGAGCATCAGTCAAGGGGAAACGGAGTAGGACAGGACAGCCCTATGAGACCCCTGGAAAGACTGCTCTTGTTAATGTACGTAGTGATAACCTGGGAAAAAATAATTTAACACCAAGGTCAAAACTTGAAGTCTTCTATTTGTGTCTAGGCTTGTTAGGAGTAGCCTGGACCTTGGAAAGCATCATTAGGACAAAACTAAGCTTGATGAATTGGTGGCAAAATTGTAGATGAAGTACAAGCTGAAGTACCTTTACACTTGACAGCTAGGTTTAAACCTAGCTCTGTCCACTCAGGAAAGACATCAGACACGCTGGAGAGCTAGTGACAAGCAACTTTTGCTTGGTTAAGCAATCTGTTTTACTGTGGCTTAGTAGGTTTACCCACCTTACTGTCACTAACCAGCCCAAGGAGATGTTTCTGCTGCTATGGTCAGGTCAAGCTCAGAAACAACCAATTTTGTGGAAACCCTCCCGGGGCACCAAGAACTGGGGCTGGCTTCCAGCAGGAGCCCTCTAATCCAGTTGAAACACTGATGCTTGAGAGGGTTTCTCTGCCATGGAGGGAGCTTCCTCTTGCTCATCCCTCCTCCCTTTTGCCAGTGGTGTCAAGCTGATGCTTTGTGTGGCCTCTCTGAAGTGTGGAAATCACTTAAGGAGGAAGGAACAGGTTGAATGATTGCATTTTTATTACACTTATCTTCCAAACTAAAAATCAGTTGTTTTTAAAAGACAATAACCCTAAATGATGAAGAAAAATATTAGCTATGACATTAACCAGCAACACTTGTCTCTTACCAGTTCTGCTAGCAAATTCGAAGGCCTGTGGAAGTGTCTTCTGTTACTCTGAAGGCAGTAGTACTTCTCTCCCCAATGATGTTACAGAGACCTCTGACCCTCTCTGACTTTGACCCGGGTCTGTAACAGATCCTGAGACTGCCTTTCCTAATTTCACTAATTATTAGGAAAATGATATTTTAAGATAATGACTTTTTTTTTCTTTTACTATTTAATACCGGTTTGGTGGTTAACAAACATTGCTACACCATCACCTTTTGTTTTCTGAATGTTCCCTATGCTTTTGTACCCCTTTTATGATTACGACCCTGAAGGTTGTTTTTGTTACCCCTATAGACTGCAAACTTGCATCCTACATTTACAGCTGAAGTTCTTAAAATATGATAGAATTAGCAATGTAATGTAAATCTGGCACCGTATCTTAATGGATCCCAGCCTATATCCTGGTGACATTACTCAGTCCTATTGCTAACTATATTGCCTACCTGACTACTCTTCACATTAATATTAAACAGTCTATTTCCCTTTTTCAAAGGGATGTAACTTCTACCTACTCTGTATTGCCACATTCTCACTTAAATCGAGTCTCCCTTCTCTAGGTGATAAAAGATTAATGTATCTTGGTGCCTTTTTTCCTTTTCTTTTTTACTCCTATGTTCTCAGCTCAAACTTCTTCATAGTCAAGCCACACTAAGTCCCATAATACCAAAGCCAAAAAATCATTATCTGGGTTCTGACTAACCTTAAGATTGGTGTTTGAGTTTGGTCTATAAATAGCTTTGTTCAAGCAAGATACATGTAATTGAACAATTTAGAAAAAATTGCAAATAGTAGAACAAATGGAAATTATTGTCTTATGTAACATTTGTGTCAATGCCCTAGAATTGGCATTAATCTAAATAAATTTAATGATGGTGCTGAACTATCCTGAAAAAAAGAAAGCAACTACTATGGAAGAAATTGAAGAGACAGGGAGGGGGAAAAATTGCTCCAGTCACTGTGTGGGTAGCTAGTAACTTGTCTATTGAGTTCTCAGTGCAGAAGAAGATTTTCCTTAGATTAATACTTCTGTTGGAAAGAGTGAATATTCAAGTTTCTGCATATTTTTCAAAATCGGATGTCACTTTGTATAATAGAACTTTTCTGACAGGCATGTTTCTTAATAACATGTTCTTAGGTAACCACAATGAAACTGATACCTCTCCAAGTGCTATGTAATTTGAAGTTGTGTAATAAAAGCAATATATTTTAGAATTAAATCCAGGAATCTAAACACTGCAAGGATATCTTTCCTTTCTTAATTCACAACCATGTCTAGTACAAACATGTTTTTATATCTCATGAGCATTTAAATGCTATGTTACCATTTCCCCAAACACTACTAGTTTCTTTTTAAGAGCTATTTAGCACTAGCCTGCCTTTAAGGGTAATAAGATAATACAATAGGTAAATTGTTCTCACTGTTTATCCAAGGCTTCTAAGCTTTCTTAAAAGAATGGGGTTTCCCAGTGCAGTTAGGGGGTGTTGTAGCCACTTGGGGACATAAAATGAGGTATTGGAAAGCTGGAGTGGGTTGTCTGGGTCAGGCCACATATTATTGGAAGTCTTTCCGTCCTGGATGGGCTGTTTCAATGCACCTAATCCCCCATGTGGAAGCTTCAAATGCAAATCCAGCTCTAGACTTAAAGATGTTAAATTGAGAATTAATATTGGGGAAGAAAGGCTCTAAGGGGATTTTTTTTCATTCATGTGAAATAAATCCTCCATGCAGTGGCTGATCCAGCTTGATACCCTTAGCGGAAGGGCTGCTGAACAAGCATACTCACTGCTGAGACATTTCTAAAGCTGTTTAATTTTATCACCCGGCCCATAGAATTGGAGGCCAAGAGACAACTGTCAGCTGCTGCTTGTCTCAGTGTGAGCATTGTCAAGAATTATGTCTCACCGCAGCCCGTCTGAGCTCTGTAAAGATATGTCAGCTTACAGGTGAAAATAATTTTACCCTAAAGTGTGTGTGGTGTGAGGTTTGGGGATTTTTTTTTATTTTTTTTTTTTTTTTAAATGCTTCAGGACTGGGAAGGGAAGAAGGGCTGCTTCTTGGTGGCATCAGGGCGTTGACAACCCATCACCAGCAGGAACAATAGTTGGCACCTTTGCAATGCTTTTCAGCATTCAAGTGCTTTACACACATCAGTTAATGTTATTCACCTTTCTTGCTTCAGCAACCCTTAATTTTCCTCTCCTTAAGAAAGGGGAACAATTGCCTGATGTGATTGACAGTTTATTCAGAGCTAGAATTATCTGTACAAAGAGGGAGCTGTGGGTTGGGGTTACTTAACTAAACCTCTCAAATGGCAGTGGACTGAGTGGGCTGGCAGTGCCAGGGCAGCTCTCTGGCAACTGCAACTAAACGTGACGGTACTGCGGCAAAGGCACAGGCAGAAGTTTATTTGGCGGTGGTCGGTGAAGAGAGATTTTAATGCTTTGCCTGACTTGCAGAGTTCAAATAGAAATTGTCACTGGTTTGTTTTTTTCCCCAATTAGCCAATGCAATTATATTTCAAGTAGAAAATACAGGCCGGCCATATGTCTTTACATACTGCGTTCAACTCTAGGTATGAAATGTGGGGTATAAAACTCTGGGTATGGACATGGCACTCCTGAAGATAATTGTGAGCTTTAACGGGATTTAACTGCTGTCTGGAGGCCAAGTGTGCATACATCAATCTGCATGAGCAGTGAAAGGGGAGACTGCACGAGAGCAGAAATGTTTGATGTTCTTTGTTAGTAAGTCTTGGAAAATTCAGGAGAGCGAGAACATTTCTATAGGGTTGTGCTGTTCTATTTGTTGTTTTTTAAACCATCCAGTACAGCTGAGTGCAGAATATTAGTTCTGCTAACAAATGTGGGCAGTTCAGAACTGAATGAGTTAAATTGTCTGAGTAAATATCTGGTTGTTTTGTTGGTTTGGATTTGTTGGTTTTTTTGTTGTTTTTTTTTATTTTCCTTAAAGTGTAAGCTGAATTTATATTTAGCTATACTATTGGACCATCTCTTACCATTCAAACCAGTGAATTTTTAGAGTAATTTCTGTCAATGCCCCTACAGTTATTTCACTCTATCCCTTTCTTTCAACTTTCCCCTGTGGATCTTATCCATAAAGGTACCTGCAGGCAAAATGATCAACAGTGTGGCTAAAATGTTTCTTGGCAGCATTCTTCCCCCCCTAGTTTTGCAAGAGGCAGTATTTTTCTACCACGTTTTGAAAATTCAGGTCACCTGATTGATAACATCTCTTAAAGAACTTGAATTCTGCTTGATCAGCATGAGGAAGATGATATAGCAGAGCATTTACTTGTGCATGTTCAAAGCTCCTAACAGAAATAGAAGTTAACTTGATTTGACGCAATTCTTTGCTCTAGTGAAAGTTTTCCTGCCTGAAGGTTTGGCTTGGCACAAAGATGGGGCTTTACTCTTTAATGGGTCGAGAGAGGAGAGAAGGAAATTCCTGCTGTATAAGGAAATATGTGTAGCAGCTCTGTAACCACACAAAATCGATTTTGCTCTCAATATTTAATACATAATTGGAAAGAAGTCTGCCTCAGAGACTCTGGTTCCCAAGTGGGTAAACTGAAACAATGAAGGCTAATCAGTTTATTCCAATAAGAAAATCAAGGTACTCTGCAGAGCCAGATGGAACATGCTTCCTGATACAGTGATAATTCATTAATATTTCACACTTTATTTTCCCTTCACTTAAATTTATCATTTAGTTACGTTCATTAAAAAGACTAGATATCTATCTGAACCATGTAACTCGCCCAGTGGGATTACTAACTTCATTTTGCAATGAGAAAATTGAGGTTCTCGGGAATAGTCAATGGCTAGCCAAAATCACAGTAACAACTCTGGTCACCCAAATAGCAATACTGTTGTTTTCCCAGTTCACTTCTTTCTCAGCCTCCTTAAACCTGCTCCATAGTGTCCTGAAAAGCAAGCAGGTGTGAGTGGAGTTCACTCTTTTGAGAGTGTGCTGAACCCATGAGTTTATTTGCTTTTTAAAAATTTTGCATTTAAATCTACTTATCAGAAGGCATTTTATGAAAAGACAAAAATCTCCTGTGTTCCACCACTTCTATCTCTCTCTGTTTTGATACTAGTTTATAAAATCGTGTGCTGCTTTCCTCTGTTAATAGCAGTACACTTAATTCAGTTTATCTTTGCTTCATCACGGAGCAGCTCAGAATAAAGCCAGTAAATAGTGTGCCAATAAATTAGACATGATGCCTGTTAGTTTCAAACCTTTTATTGGCAGGAGTCCCTTGAAAGTCAGGGAGGGAGGGAGGAACTTTCTCCTTTCTGCTAGATGTTTTGTTTTCCAGCAAGATTTAACTGTGCTAGGCTGAGGTTTTTCCTCCCTGTGACTTCTGAAGTCTGAGGCAAGTCCTGCCCAACTCCAGCTGATGTCCCCTGTCCCCCCTCCATCAGAACATTTGCTGACTTAGTGTTGCTTGCTCTGGCTTGTTTCCAACCTCCTTCAGCATCCCTCCTTCTCCTGGGAGCTGTCAGTCTGTGCCTGGCATCTGTCCCCTTTTCGTTTCTGGAGTGGCAAAGCAAAATATGATATATATATATTTAATTATTATTTTACCAGTGTCTGCCTTTTATCAATAAATGGTCCTTACTGAGATTTAAAGGCATTGCAGCCTTGAAATTGTACAGTCCTCTTCTCCTAAGGAAGGGAATATTTGCTTTACAGGTCCTAATACTGTTCCATAAAATTCACCCTACTGTGTAGCAATTGTACCTCTGGGCAGGAGTAATTTTTCTCACTCTAGAAGTGTGCTGTCGCTTTCAGCAGTTGTTCTTTATGGCTGTATCTGGCTGGAGTTTCTCTGTGAGCTAGATGGGAATCTTAGCTTACAATCACAAACCAGAAGTGGCACTAATCAGTTAATACTTTTTAAGAGACCAGTCTGGCTTTGCCAAAAAAGTAACTTTGTGATCAGTCTAGGTTTAGGTTAGATAGAAAAAGCCTGGCAGAGAGGCCTCTTACATTTCCTTTCATTACTACTTTGAACGCGTTGCTTAACTGGTTTTGATCTTGCAACCGTAACGCATGTCTTCCTCTCATGATGCTCGAACCTTGTCTTTATGTTTTACTCATGGTTTCTTGACTCTTCATCCATTGAAGGTTGTTCATAACAGTGACGTAGTTGCTTGCTGGCTGGAATTTTATGCCTTCTTTACGTTGCCTGTTTGCAAAATTGAAGACTGACTTTGCTCTAGCACAGCTGTTTTCCAAAGCCAGGCTCTGGCACTGTACTGTTCCTCTCCTCCCTCAGTCTTGTCCTGAAGACTTGCTGCAGCCAAGACCTCCCGTCATTTTGTAGGTGCTGAGAACATTGGAGTGCCACTGAAGCATGCTGCACCCGCCTTATAAATGGTCCTTGTGGTTCTGGTTGGCCTGTATCGGAAGAAATACAGTAGAATGGAAATGGCACAGGGGTGGTGAGGATGATCAGAGGTAGGGAAATAATTTTGTAGAAAGAACCACTTAGGCTAGGAGTCTTCAGCCTGCAAAAGATACAGCTGAGAGGAGGTATGATACAGGCATATAAAAGAAGTTGGATGGAAAGGGGAAGTAGAGATCGGCTGTCCAGGACCCTTTCCAATACAAGGGCTAGGGGAAGTCACGTGAAGTTCAAGTGGTGCAGGGTTAAACCATACAAAGGGACATGGTTCTTCACACATTGTGCTATTAAGCTGTGGAATTCCTCAACACAGGACGTTGATGCTAAAACTGTATGTGTTTTCAAGGGAAGACTGGAGATGTTCATGGAAAAGAAATCTATCAAAAGCTATAACCACAAAAACATTTCCTTTTGGGTCCGGTAGTCCCTGAGCCTCCATGTATTCAAGCCTGAAAGAATAGTCTGGGAAAGGATCATTTCTTGCTCTATTCTTGAGCTGTCCTGTAGGCCTCTATTTTTGACTACTGTCAAAACCAGGATACTGGGTGAGATTGCTCTTTGTTCTGACCTGGTGGTGTTGTTTTTATGTTTTTAAGCATCTCAGCAATGATCCTCAGGGATATAAAACAGAGAAAGTAAGCGTGGCATCTTTCTACAGGATCATGGCAAATGCACAGGCGGTGTAGTTAAGTTTATAGTATTATAAACCAAAGGCTGTTGCAGTATTTCAAATAAAAGTCCACCGAGTCAAATGTTGTCCTGATAGACAGGAGCTATGATGCTGAAATCCTTCAGACTGACAAGGGGAGTAAGCCCAAATCTCTCAACACTCTTCCCACTTCTGTACGATGTGAAAGGTGGGCAGCACTACCCCTTTTTTTTTTTTTTTTTTTGAAGGGGTCAGATACTACGGTATTTGACTAGCTTGTTCAGCAAGAACCTGCCAGATGGGAGACTTGGGGAAGATGCTTATAATCAAGTGATTGGGTCAGTAAGAGTGGAGAAGTGCAGTATGCCTAGATGGGCAGTTCTAACACACCAGGAAGTTAAGGTTCAAAGACAAATATAAGGTCTTGTATAGTTTAGGTGGCAGCTGAATCTACTCTCACTCTTTATTTTCTTCCAATCTTTCTATTTACATACTTAGCCCCTATCCATACTTAACTTTCAGCATTTATTTTATCTAGCTGTTAATTTCTCCTAACACCATTTTACCTGTACTCTCATACACATTTCATACAATCATTTTAGCATAATAGCAGTTTTCCAGTGTTTGTAAAACTGCTTTGAAATCTGATGGAAATGCCAGAAGTTTTCTACTTATGTTCAGACCATAATTTTTTAGTTAGTTGTATATGTTGTGATGTTATTTTTGAACATCAGCCACTGTCCTGCAAGCCTAAGAACTAAATATGGAGAAGAAAAACAAGAAAAAGTTGCCCCATTAAGATAAATCTGAAGCATTGACTATTAAAAATACTTTGGTGTAGATGGTATCCACTTAAAATCAATTTCCAGTGATGGAAATAATGTTAGCATACTACTTGTCATAAGGAACACTGTAAAATGAGAAGTTAGAGAAACCATTAGAGTTGTCTCAAATTATTATTTTATTGCTAGCTATTCTACTGTTCATTAATAATCTGGAACTTCCTGCCATGAAGAAATACTTTAATTTTAGAAAATGTCAAAAGAGTGAAATTTGAAGCAATTCTTTTACAGGAATTGGCGTTCTACATGGCAGTTGACAAATGATACTGTGGGATAATTTTTTTTTTATATATATACATGGAAGTTAAAACCATTCATGAATATCTTGGGAGATTACTCTCATTTAGAGCATTTAATTTCTTCAGTCAAATTCAGAGCACTCTTTAAAAATGATAACTTGTTCCATAATACAGCTGAGGTTTTAAATATAGCATATGCATTTATAAACTTTATAGGAATACAGTCTTCTGTGCCTTAGCATTTAAAAACTGCAGGCACAGAATAGGATTGCAAAGGTCATTTATGTATAATCTTGTCATAATATACCTTGCAACATGGTGTCAGTCTGGAATCCTGCCTCCACAAATTTCAGCTGGCACAGTTATAAGGAGTCATTTGCCTGCCACTGTGTTGTAGATGGCAGCATGATTGTGTTTGCTTCCAGTTAAGCCTAGATAATAGGAAATGAGCTCTGCCTAAAAAAAAAAAAAAAAAAATTAAAGTAAAATTTAAAAAAATCTAACTATTGTTATCCTCTAGGATTAAAACCAAGACTTCTTGAATCCCCTTTTTCTCTCTTCTTTCCTCTTTGAGGTCTGTAAAGCTACCTGGTTTTGCAGAATCTCTGTTGCTCCACTGATACTGCCCTTTGTGTCTGCTAAACGGGATTATAGACTAGTCTGCAGTTTCTGGAGTCAGCTACTTTTCAACAGCAATCAGTATGGTTTTTAAACAGATGAAGAGGGCATTTAATTAAGATGGAAAATTCATTGACTTAAAACATAGTCTGAACTTATCAGCTGAAAGGGTGAAAATGGCTTCTGTTGATGCAAATGACACAGTTTATATTGATGTAAGTAGAGCCTTCACCAGAGCTGGTTTGGGGGTTTTTTTGTTTCTTTTATACGGAGCTGATCAGAAGACAGCAATTCTCTTCTATGGCTATTGTAAGACTTAAGAATTTTACTTTTTTTCTGCAATGAGAAATCTATTTGAAGCATTCCTACCTGTTTTGAAAATGTCAGTCACTTTCCCTTCTTCCAGAAAATGTAGCTAGAGAACTTGAACTATCCAATTTTAATGCTGCTGTAACTTCAGTATATGATCCAGTGGCAGAATCATTTAATCTAAAGTTTCTGATGGTCTCTGGTCTATAATTCTAAAATACTTGTATATGAAGAAGAGGAAATAATTACACATCAAAAGCAATGGAAAGATATGCAGTTTTGCTACCTGATTTTAGCATGACACTAAGGTGGGCACATTTTCCTTCTTTTAATGTGTATTTCATGAAATAACTCATTGACTTCAATATAATCCATGGCTGATGGTACTGGGAGGTCTGAATGTAGGCTTTTTTTTTTTTTTTTAAAGCATACTTAGATGAGTGCATAATTACTCTGGAAAATAAAGATAAGCATCTATAGAAAAGATGCAGTGACACAGTTGTAATTCCATCCTAAAATCTTGCAGATGTGGAATTGCACTAAGATGAAAAATGCTTTGGAATCTATTGCAGAGAATTCTAGTCATTTAGATGATTTCTTAAGATTGCTATCAATAAATGTGTTCCGGTCATACTAAAGCTGAGAGCACAAATGTTTGTCATACAAGTAGAGGATTTTTATTCTTTTTACTCGATGGATGTGTGTGAAGTTGAACTATTATGATGATGAATCTTGAATTCCTTTATTTCTGCAGTACTATCCAAAATAGACATAGCTTTAATCCCTGGAATCTAGCCTAAGAGTGCCACTGAAAATTGTAGTTTAGCTATTTTGAAACATTAGTTGCAGGTATCATTCTGAAAATAATTGACCTGTTTTGTACTGCTCTCTTATACCAACATTTACTGATATCCTCCTTTCTTTCTGCCTTGTATTGTTAAAATAAAAGCTAGAAGAGCAGTAGATAAAAATTATGTACGTGTGTGTCTACATCCAAAGCCAAATAATTTTAATTGGAAAATCTAGAAAGCCATGCATTGTTTCCTTATAGTTGAACTAATTCTGAATTGTACATCTGCAAAATGCCCAATAACTTATTTTCTAAGTTCAAGTTCAAAACCAAACCAAGATCTGGCAGAAGAAATCAGCTAGCATGTTAGTAAGAGTAGCAAATGTACGCCATGCCTACTCCCCTAGCCAGTGCTTGATTTATCATTGTCAGAAATTTCTCCAAGAGAATTAATGCAGATAGCCGTATGAGTTGATTATTTGTGACGTACAGTCAAAATTTATACCAAACTCTTTCATATTTATTCTACACCTCTATCCCATATTGATGATAACAGCTAGAACATAAAAGAGGAGTTGAGGTTTCGCAGGAGGAAATAGTTACATACTCATACAGTAGAACAGAGTTAATACATTGTCTTTGCAGTGAATTTCATTCATAGTCATTGTGCAATTTCATTGCATCAGTGCAATGAAAACAATAATTTCCCAATTTAGTGGATAACCCATAAAAATTCAAAGGATCAAACAAGATGTTGTTCAGAGTTAAACTATGACATGGGAATGAGAAAAGATGCATATTCTGCATAGAGCTGAAAATTAATGGGGTTTCAGCTAAAGTCTGGAGAAAGTAGTCTATTCCCAAAAATATCACATAAGGCTAATGGTTGCCTATCATGACTGAAGACAGCTTTGTCTGAAACAGTAGAGGAATTGCAATAGCTGCATTACTTTCTGAGCTTGATTTCTACTTTGGCCATTACTTGCCATGAGTGGAAGTGAGTATCGTGCTTTCTCTTGGTTTGAGGTGCGTATTGAGCAATGACCTGGGTTACAAGCAAGATGGTCAACCTGCTGGCGTATTTCCCTTAGTCCCCTTGTGACTGCCTCTGCAAAGAAATATTGTAGCCATGATGTCATGTCCTCTTGAGTGGTGTACAGTGAAGGCGGGTACATTTTTTTAAATATTGAAAAGAAAAACAGTGCTTCCTTTGCACTTAGGTTTTCATAGTAATGGCATTTGAAAATAATACCATTCTAGTTTTAAGATGCTTTTTGTTTTAAATCATGCCAATCTTGAAGTATGACCACCCCAATATATGCTGGTTCATGCTGCTGTTCATGTTGTCCAATGTACCAGAGCATATTCTATCCATACTTTATATATTTCTAAGTAACTTTCTGCACCCACACAATTCTTGCATGCTACTCATGGAGAAAGTTGCTGGGAGATCTTAAGTTTCATTTTCAAGTCTGAACAGACTAATAAATCCATGCTCGCGTCTGGATGTTATGTGGGACTGAGAAGTGTAATCTGGTAATACTAAACAATAACTACTAGAATGAATACTAGGATTTTAAATTTCTCTAATCTTGAAAACTTAGAAATGCTACAATTTCCAGTATACCCAAGTGTTTAAAAACAGCATTACATATCCCTGGGAGTTGAAGTCCTTGACAGCTGGGAAAATACGTCGTCCTCGACAGGCTGGAAGGAAGCCGTCAAGTGATATGGCTTAAGTGTGTTTCCAGTGCGGAGATTTCTGCGTGGAGCCTCTCCATGGGTTGCTCCTGCCCTGGCTGAGAGCTGTGTCACAGCAGATATTCTCAGCCTCTTGTTTGACAAGAGGTGGGAGAAAATCTAGCGCCCATGACTAGGGAGAGTAAATGAGCAAAGTTCTCTGTAGCATTTAATATAATTACAACAACAACAAAAACCCACAAAAAAAATCCAAAACCCAGGAAAAAACCCAAACCCAAACAGTAGCTTCTATCTCTGCCTACTTTAACTTTTTATCTGTGAAATATAAAATACCAAGTGACAGGAAAACATCATAAAATATGAATTACAAAGTAACTCAAGAAGAATAAAGCATTTATATACCTTAGAAATAGCCCTAAGCATGAAGTCTCTGTTTATAAATAAATCAGTGGCATTTTTCTTAAACCTAAATTTTAAAACATGTGATGGTGGGAAATCCTGCCAAAACTTTCCATTTCTGTTGCCTGAAGATAGGTATTTAAGAGCTATATCTAGTGGGCTGCTTTGTGGAAGTTTTGAGCTGTGCAACTCTCATCAGATTGGTCAAATGTACAATTTCAGCATTCAGTGCCATCCAAAACTTACTTTAGTCAGAACTTGATTTAAAGAAACACCAATGCAGCTTGCAGATGCCAGTTACTGAGTAGGAAAAATAGTTTAAGGATCTGCTGGACAGTATTTAGAAATGACTGGCTCTGTTTCTCATACATCTGTTTTAATTATTATGAGGGGACCTCTAGAAACAATGGTTGCATATATGTTCTCCCTGAAACTTAAGAATATTTAAATGTCTTTCCAAATACCCCATGATTAAGCAAACAATGAGATACCAAATAAAGCAAATATTACTATATAGACTTTGCTCAGTCAGATTTACCTAGAAAGGTACCCAATTTCTTCATTTCGCTTCCCTTTTCATTCCCCTGTGCAGCTTCACAGAAAATTTCCTGTATTAATCACAGCTCAGTAAAATAAAATACTTCATCAAAGATATGGTTCATTTCTTTAGTGAGTTACGTTGTTTTCACTTGAACAATTCTAACCTCAGTTAAGGCTTAGAGATGCAAAGTATCGGAGAATAATTTAATATTGGAGCAGCAAGGGCTCTGTTTTTAATTAGTTCTGGATAATGCTGCATTTACTAACTATTCCTGTCAACTTTCAATTCCTCAGGGAAAGGGTTTATACCAAGTACAGTGCAGAGCCCAAAAGCATTGCATCAATTTGTAACGCTCCCACCTGAAGTGCATACAGAGACAAAGCCTAAAAACTGAAGTGAATTCAGATTCTGTGTGCACTCGTCTGTGTAACTGAGAACAAATTTTACATTCATGAGATTAGGCATATATGAGTGTGGTGTGTGGTCTTCCAGACCTTGGTCCTGCCTCCTGTATTGCTTACATATCTTCTGTACAGGTCCATGTGATTGTGGGCGGGGGGGTGGATTTGTTTGTATGGTCCTTGTAGAACCTGGCCCAGAAAAGAATGAGGTTAGAGAAAAGGCTTCTGCTTTGTTTCAAAATATCTCCTCTTTTATTATTTGTTTACGCTTAGTTATGTGCTGCTGAGCTCCATGGTCTCAACCCAGGGCTTGTTTGCGCTTGCAACTGTGTAGGTACACAGCAATTTAATGAGCATAGCTGTCTTCTGCAAAAGCTCTGTTTCCATTTAAACAACCCTTCTGCTGAGTTTAGCTCCAGGCTGTTCCTCACCACTTAAGCTCAACAGATGGGGGACACTCCAAAACTGCAAGGAAACTGTTTACACAGAGGTGATGCAGTGATTCAGATAACTCGCTTTTACATAAGTTAATACAACTTTGTTGAGACTTTGGGCTGCCATTAAAAAAAAAAAAATATGGAAAATGCTACTTTGACATACTGGATCCCCTTGGGATTTTGATATTCAGAGCAGTAGAGTCATTGAATGCTACCTCAGGGTGAGAGGGAAATAATTTTATCTGGAATGTATCCAAATATAAACATCTCTGGTTTGAATTGATGTTTTGTTTGATAAATGATCTGCCTTATCTACCCATTCTTCTATTAGTAGGAATCATTATCTCATGCAAATGTGTTCTTCTGCTGACATTATGGTTTAAGTAAGCTGGAGTTCATTTAAAGTGGCTTTGGTATTTTATTGCCTTTTTTACAGAAGTGAAGGAACTCTCTTAAAACCGGTTGTGTTGTTGAGATGCACTTGAAGTCTCGGCCTCTGAAAAGATATTGTGAATTAACTACTCCTGAAGCATTTAGTCTAGATTTTTCCTCTTACTACTTTAGGAATCCTTCACATTTAAAATGGGGTGACTTGGACTTGTTTCAGACCAGAGGTCAACCTCATCCAGTGTCCTGCCTGGCAATGGCTGTATCACATGCTTCATGAAGCTTTTCTAGAGTTTTCCTTCCCTAGCATGTAGCTAAATCATGTCCTGAAGAGGGACAAACCTCTGAAGAGGGATAAGCATATATCTGTTATCTTAAGCTGGACTTTTTACTGAGAAAAAGTATTTGTTTTTCAGACTGAAGGATATAGCATAATCTTACTAGAAGTATTGGTCTCAGTGTGACGTTTAGTAAGGGACTGTCTCTTAATATTAATCAAATGTACTGGACAGAGTTCATTTCCCATGTTATTGCAATGATACAAGCCTCAGACATTAGTGGTGTTTTCTTCATGTTGTGTCATATTTTAGGTCATGTTCACTGACTTTCCTCTAAACCAATTACAAGTTAATCATATGTATTAAAGAATTTCCCAAGTCTGTATTGTAATGTGAGTCTGCTTTGCTGGGTTCATTACTCATTTCTGAGTCTCAACATGAAATAATTTTTTAATATTCCTATGTATAAGAAGGACATGAAACTTGTTTTTTATTTTCTGTATAGACTCTTTTATATTTACTTATTTATAGTTTTGTTTGGCAAAGTGAGAGTTCTTTCCATGCAACAGCAAGAAATGCATTTGTTCAAAGAACGAACATTTTTTATTCTTATCTGTAGATACGATGTGAAGAAGCAGCATGCTGTACTAGTTGAATGTAAAATAGTTTTAGCATCATAGACCCCAAAGCAGAGATTTTCTCACCCTATATAAGACAAGTACAAGGCTAAATTCCAGCCCTTCCTGCTTTTAGGAAAAACTGTAGTACCTTAGCACAGCCTTAAATAATAACTGTGCAAAAAAGCAATACAAATACTTGAATAAGTAAGACCTAATTTTAACATACACCCATGGAGACAAGCTTTCTACTCAGCCTTGCCAGCCTTGCCATGCTTAGGTTGTCTGAGCATGAGGGAACTGAGTCTGCAGTAAAACTAATAACAACTAATTCTACTTGATTATGCCATGTTGATTCCAGAGCTGCCAAAGCCTTGAAATGTGGCCTTTATTAACGTAAGAGGTTTCTGTTGGTTTATAGAGGAATCCCAAGGTGAGGATATAAGGGCTTTTATGCATTCTTCCCTAGTTATGGGTTGTCTTTGAAAGGCTGAGGAGAAGTTGAGTGATAGTTTACCTTTTGAAGAGGGGGAAGAAAAAGTACTTGCCTGGGGGAAAAAAAAGGGAGGTGGGGCTGTGTTTTCTGATCGTAACATTTAGTGCCACTATAAACTACAGGTCAGATTAGAACATTAAAAAAAAAAAACCAAACAAAAAAGCAAATTAAAAAAATGGCCCAGTCATACCTGGAGAAATGGCTTAAACCACTCTTGTTGCTTTTCTTTACTGCATTTTAGCCTTTGTGTCAGTACGTAAGCCCCTAGCACGTTTATAGGTAGAGTTTTAGTCCTTGGGCTCTGCCACCTGGGAATGCTGATCCAGCAGTCCAGGCCAGAGTCCTGGTGCTCCCTCCTGTGCTCTGGAGTGGTAAACAGCAGCCAGGTCCTGAGTGGGGAGTCACTTGCACGTGTGAAGTCAAATTTGGAAGGCACGTGATGTAAAGAAACTATTCCACCAGCCATCGCCCCCCCATCCTGCTTCTCTTTGTAAATAATCCACTTCCCTAGCAGGGCTTGTGCTGTTTCACAGTTCTGCTAATTGTTTTTAGTCTTTTTTTCCATCTCCACCATTGGATTGACTGACAGCTATTTCACCCCAATCTGGCTGCTCAGAATAGAGCCCAAACATGGAAAGGATATTAACTTAAAGACCTTCTTCCTATCAGCAGACCCACAAGGTCTTCGATGAGCAGATCGCTGTTTTTACTTAGTACTCTGTCATGTGAATTCACTGCATGTGATGAAGGAAAATGGGAGCATACCCTCCACTTTCTTAAAGTATCCAGCTGCCCAGCATGCTGCCTCCATCTCTATAAAAGAGTAATGTAATGACCGTCACAAGTAATAGAATGTAAGGATGTTTTATGTGCTTTTAGTTTAAAAAAAAAAGTTAGTAGAACATTATTAGAAATTACTTGAGGGTTGGGGAAAACTGACAGGGAATAGTAATTGTGGAGGGGAAAAAAAAATAATCCCCCTTTAATGCAGAAATAAGGTTGGCAGGTGGGCCCTAGAGTAGCACTGCCCATACCAACTGGCTGCGTAGGTTTTGAGGGGGGAATGGGATGAACACAAAACACCTAAAAGATTTCTAAGCATGTGTGGTAAGCATGCTGTCTGCGTTTCAGTGGTTCTGCAGAAGCTCATCTTTAAATGGTAAAAAATAAATAGCAATAAAAAAAGCAGGGACATATCAGTCAGAGCAAAAGAAGCAAACAGCATGACAGATCGGCTTAAGTTTAATAAGTTATTGAGAAACTCCTGGGGTAGTTATCACAGAGCTTCAAAATTGCTGAAATATAAATCCTATACTGTTATTAATATTTCAGTCGATCTCACAGGGAACAGGTCTTAATTTTTCAGTGGTGCACCAGTGAAATAGCAAAATCTATTAAACCCTCAGAGGATTTCATCAAATCCTGCCAAAGAAAAACCCAAAACACTTTGGAGAAATTGGCCTCTTAAATTTATAGCAAAAACCAATCACAGGAAATTGGCCTCTCTGGTGCCATACACATTAAATGTGTTATGAATCAAAGTCGCTAGTAGTTTCTTTTTGAAATGTGAAAAATGCTGCTATAATATTGTGCTTAGGAAAAAAAAAAAGTTGTAAAGATTCCTCCCTATGGGGAAGTGGTATTGGGGTGAATGCTTTGCTGAGACAGGTTTTACAAATTCTCACCAGGGCAGTAACAGGCTGGAATGAACTCTTGAGGACTCCTGGGAGTTCCTCATAAAATGCCATCAATTTTAAAAATAAACATTGGGAGTACTTCTTCCCCTGAGGTGGGTGGACTTCACTTTCCTAGCTGGAGACTGCTGGAGCATCCTCAGCAGAGGTAACATCCCTGAATTTCAGTCTTTGCAGAGCAGCTGCTTGCCTTCAGTGACTCATGCTCAGATAACCACGCTTGCAGTGAACAATAGCCCAGGCAACGAATCCTTCAGGTTCGTGTCTATTGAAAATATTGCAGAGAAAGCATGACAGTCTAAGCCGCTGCTTGCGTTATGATGCTAGTCCTAAAGGCTCAACGCAGGAAACAAAAACCAACAAAAGAAAACATTCCCAGCCCTCTCCTTCTTCCCCAAAGCACACATTTATGCAGTACTTCACATGCCTGGCAGATGGCCACCATCTTTGGGTGGGGGTTTTTTGTGTGTTTTTCTGGGTGCAGTTATTTTTGACTGCATAAACTAGGGAGGAAGAGGAGAGGGTTGCAGCAACAGGAAGGCAGAGATCAGGGGAGGTTCAATAACTTTCTCATTTCTGCTTCTATTATGAATAAGGTAGGGTATTTTTGAGACAGCCCACTGGCACTCAGGATACCTGGTTGTCTTTCTGCTGCAGATATTAGGCAAAGAAAGTCAAAAGGAAATATTTGTTTCCTGCTCTGAAAATATCTGGCAGTTACTGCAGTCTCTCACTGATGCAAACCCCACAGTTCTTAAAACTTCTTTCTATTTTTAGTGATGAGAACATTTTGTCAACTCCTGTTTCTCTACATTACTGTATCGCTGCATTATTTGTCCCAAACCAGAAATCCACAAGTAGATTGCCACCTTAGTGGTGACTGGTGAAGGGTTCTTCTGTATGCTGGGAAGGAACGGGCTGGTTCTCCCCTTCAGGCCACTGTGTACTGCGGGTGGAGGACCTGTGCTGTAATGTCTGAAATGTAACGAGCTTGTGGGGGCTAACCACAAGGGCCAAGCATTCGTGCTTCCCAAAGTACCTGAGAAAAACGTTGGGAGGTTTCTTGTTGCTGAGATCAGCTTGAAAAGGTTCCTCTTCCCCTCAAACCAAGAGCCAGGAAAATCAAGTCCAGATGACATAAACTAGCATTGTTTTAGCTCTTTTTTTTTTTCTTTTTTACAGCCTTAATATTTTTTTTCCCCTTTCTTTCTTTAACACGTTGTGTTTGCAACCCCAGGAGTTACCCCTGATTTAATATCTCTGTAACAGGGGATAGAGTGAAATCCTCAGGATCAAATATTTCCATTAAATAGCCTGGCAGAGATGCAGAGCTGTTGGTTCTGTTTATTAGGATTTGCATTCGTTTTGCAGCAGCTCATGGGATAACATGGGAAGGCCCAGCAGAGCTAGATGCATAACAAAAGGACAGTTTGGATAGGATTCACGTCCCCTACCAAGGGGTATGTTCAAGGGAGGCATCTAAATCTGAGCTAATCCTCTTAGGCCCCATTTACAGACAAAGGAACTTAAGAGACACTTCAAGGCTTTAAAGGAGCAATTCATTTTCCATATTGTGATGGGTACTTTAGGGGGAGATGAGCTGCTGTCATCTTCTTTCCCCACTGATTTTAAAGGGAACTTAGAGGGACTACCTCAGATGTAAATGTTTATACTACAGCGTATTCATGTGGTGATATGAATACATGCAAAAGAATAGGGGTTTTTATCTTGGTAACTCTACTTTACAACTGCTACTGTGTTGTTTGGGATTCATAGCACTTTAAGTGACAGTACAATGCAGTTTTCCAGCTGAATTCTTAGTTTAAGAATGCTCTGTCCTTACTGCACATACCAAACCCGGTCCTAACCTGTGACTTGAGCCCCTGCTCATTCAGTGGTCTAACAGTGATAACAAAATCCTTCCAAAAATCTGACCGTGGCAAACGGTTACACTGAACTAGTTTTATATGAAATATTTTCAATGTTTATTTTTGGTTTTGGAATGAACAAAACCGTAAGTATTTTTTTTAATAATACTTAAGAGACTACAGCATAAGATGGCTTTCTTGCTTTTTAAATTCAAACTAGCTACTTCCAAAGAATTCCCTTTTGGATTTTCTTAGCTGTTTGTTTTGAATCAAATGATAACACTTTATTTTAAAAGTAATAAAAAGGAAAAACTGTGGCTGCCAGAGTTCAGGCTGCTAATGCAGAGCTTGATTAAAGTACCATGTTTTCTTCAGTCTCACGCCCACACAGCTGTGTGTGTCCTTGTGATGAAGAGAGAGACTATCAGCCCTCAGCTGGATTGCATAGGGTGCTTCTCCACCCCAGAACCTTCAAAATCAGACGATGGAGAACAAAAAAGAGAGGTTTTCTCATGGCTTTGTTTTCCATCTGCACTTTGGACTGGATCTTCTCTGAGTGTAATGATAAAAGAGTTGCTAGACACTGTGTTTTAATTTTGTTCTTCATTGAATGCTGCCTATGTTGCAGGCTTTATTTAACTAAATAGTGTGTATGTTTGTTTGATACCATGTTTTAAAACAATTGGCTGTTTTGAGGTAGGAATAGTAATAAGCTGTTTGATTGCATTCTTTAAAACGTGTTTCCAGAATGAAGTGTCATTTTGCTTTGACCCACTAAGACCCACATTTCAGATCCTGCAGTATGGGAGCCTATGAAACACTACTGCAGTTATTCTAAGTTAAAGCTTTCCTGAATAAACAGGCAAACAATTTTAAGATCTCTAATGGTTGCTGCAGGGGTGGAGGAACACACTATGTAACAACACCTTTTGTTCTAGTAGTTGAAGAATGGTGTAGTTCACAACCTGGAGCAATGAGAAGGTAAAAGTCATTTTTAGTCTCTCTGAATACCTGAAGGTGTTCCTCTCATTTGATGAATACTTCACTAAAATGTGAGCCAATACATAGAAGCAGCAGATGCTAAAACACAGACCTGCAGCTATTGTGTATATATGAAGAGATGATTTTCGGGGTGTAAATGGAGAGTGAGAATTAAATGCGTGCCCAACTGTGTGTGTTGGAGACAAAGATGTACATCAAAGGTCACCTTCATTAGTTAGAAATTGGTGTACCTGTCGTTTCCAGTAGAAGTTTATTTCACTTGCTTGTAGATTATGCTGGGTAAGGATTTGTTTTGGGGTGTTATATACACATGTTTAGCCCAATGTCTTAGTGAAGTAAGCAGATGGTGGTACTTGTAGGTAGATGAATATTGTTCCAATGTGTAATCATCTTTAAGCTATGCGGGTTAGCATAGAACAGGTGCTGCAATCATCTGGTAATCGGTACGTTACGTGTAGGTAGGTCCTTGCAGCCATGTGTGTATTGGGTATGTGCACAATGGTTTCAGGAGAGCTTCTTCAGTGTAGCTACCTTAGCACTTAGTAATGGGAATAAATCCACATCTTATAGTGTAGCGTTAAAATCAGACACTGTAAATGGTAATTATGCCTCCCATGCTTCTCTTCCTCATGCTCTATTTTCCACTTTATCAATACATTCCAGTAATGATATCTCAAGTAATCATTTCTTCAGCATCTCCACCTGTTCAGCATGTCTAGGTTCAGTGTCCTGCATACAAAAATCTGGTGAGAGAATCTATTGCATTTTCATCTAAAGTGTTTCATCTGCATTATTAAATGACAAGGGGCCTGCAAACCATAATTCACTGTAATGAAACTTCAGTTAAGTACTATTCTTATAAGCAAACTAGTCTCTTGGAGGACTATTTTAAACTATCTCTGTTTATTCCTGTGAAAATCTGCTTGACCTTTACTTGGAGACGTCCCTTACCATATGACCTGATGCAGGCAGGGGGAGTCCTGCGAGGAGTCACACTCCTCAGAGCGTGCATCTGTGGTGATCAAATAATTCACACCCTTTTCTCAGCAGCAAATCAGTTGATGTTGAATGTGCCAGACCTATCCAGAGATTTTGGGTGAATTCCTAGACACATTGAAATCAAGGGCTAAGCTTCTTCCACTAACTTCTGTAGGACCAGATTTTTATCCTTGGATGTTCTTGTCAGAACGCTTTTTTTAGGTATGTGACAACAGTGACATTTAAACACCCAATCTTAAGATTTCCTTGTGAGTTCTCTAGCCCAACCAACTCCTTTCTCTAGCCAAAAAAGCCTGTCATAGAAGTTAATAAAATACTTAAAGAATAAATGACTAGAGCAACTTGTTGTGAAGTAAGTTTCAGAGAGATTATGAATCCTACTTCATAATCTGGGATGCTGCTGTTATTTCTGACTTTTAAATGGAAGACTTAGATTCTGTGGTTCTTGACAGCACTGAAAAATCCTGAAGTGTCTGAATAAATGAATGATGAAGAGAGTAGTGCAGTATTACACTGTATTCATTACTCAGCTGTATCTCAATAGCAACTTGATTATTTTCCTCAAGGAGGGGAGAATATGAAATTATTGTTTATACCTTGGAAGCTACTAGTGGATGAGTGATCTTGCCTGATCAGAAGACTGTATAGAGCTTCTGAGATTCAGCTGTGTCACTTATGGCAGGCAAAATTTCTTGCTTCTCCTAAAATGTAGGTAGAGAAGAAGTGGCAAGAGGCTTTATTAGCTGGGGGTTGGGATGGTGTTGATGGCCAGTCTTATGATATATTAGATTTCTAATGCACCATGACATTCACATTTTTTCCCCTGACAATGAAAAGGCTTTTGCTTTTCCTCATGATAACTATTCTTAATTTAAAATAATTAACAAAATCAATGACTGCAACATATTCCACTGGTTTTTTTTCCTCTTGAAATTCATATGAAAGAATACGTAGTTGATGAAAAGGCATACCGAGCTGCAATTTTAAAGTAGTATTAAAATTATCATTCGTCTTTGTGTACTTAACCTGACATCAAACCCAGGATAACAGGAGGGGTCAGTCAGAAAACTTCCAATTATAAAGTAACCTTTGACTGTTCAGGTCAGTGAGTAATCTTATGCCAGTTAAGGCACAATCTTTCAGCAGAATTGTTTCTTTGTTGGACTCTCTCTAAAAGAAGTTTATCTGTACTAATCAGGGAAGGTAATTTGGGATTTTTTTTTGTGACACATTGCTATTTAAATATACATTATCTGATGATTTCTCTTATCCAACAAGAAGAGTGTTGCTGCTGTCTAATGTGAACTTGGTTGCATTGTTATCTGCTGAAGATAAAAGGTCAGATGCATTGCTCCTTTAGATCAGCACAGCTGTATTTGGCCTAGTCTGCACAAGCTGAAGGTACAACTGAAGCATTTCCTTGCCAAGTGACACTTCTATCATCAAAACACATACAAATAAGTTCCTTTTTAAATACTTTTTACAGAATAAATAAATGTTACATGTTCTTCTATATTCTATCTTAACCAACAATAAAAGTGAGTGACTAGAATGGCCCTGAACAGTAAATCCAAACAACAATAATGACCAAGGTGAAGACATGAGTAGGCATTGCTCGTTAGCTGATCATATCCTGAGGAGCTCTAGTCATGGGATGCCTTGGCCTGGAGTACTCCTGATGCCAGGGGTAAATAGCTTATCCTGCAGGAACTTCCATGACAGTAGCAGGCACAATTTATGCCAGTCTGACAGCTTGCTTTATATATTCATTACGCGTGTGGTTACTGATTTATTAACAAGGCTTGATTTCCTCCCCCTCGCCCCCAGCACCCTCCCTCCATGAGCTTTGTAGAACACATCAGAAATCGTTACTTACTGGCACAGCAGAGAGTTGGCAGGGACAGAGATAAAATCAGGAAACTTGGATCATGCTAGTTTGGGATTTT
Organism: Aquila chrysaetos chrysaetos; assembly: GCF_900496995.4. Taxonomy (NCBI): domain Eukaryota; kingdom Metazoa; phylum Chordata; class Aves; order Accipitriformes; family Accipitridae; genus Aquila; species Aquila chrysaetos. The sequence continues at coordinate 19,201,228 of NC_044021.1, forward strand.
TTACATTCTTACGACGGCGTTTCAATGGGAAACTTAGGGATGAAGGAGATGCTGAAGATCTATTTATTGCCACTAGTGGTGCTTGCCATCAGGTTGGTGAGAGGCGGCTTTCTCATCTTCCAACTTTTTCCTGTTACGGGAGGCAGTTAATTTCAGTGGTTTTAAATAGCTGGAATAGACTTGCTCAGGGCTTTGTATTGACTGGATTTTGAAAGATTGATTGGCACCCTACTGAGAATAAAAGCCAGCATAAATGACACGAGTCTGTGATGTAGCTAGCTGAAATAGACTTTCAGAGTCCGGTCCCCGAACAATCCTTCTGTTGCTCAAGCAAAAAAGTCACCAAAGGAGAGCCCAGCTCTGTTGCTAGTGGTACAGTTGTGCTGGGCAGTCAGTCATGGGAGGAAAAGGAGAACAGTTTGAGGAAATGAGCTCTTTGCTGGTGCAAATTGGTGTGCTTGCACTGAAGCAGATGGGGCTGTACTGGTATTCCATCAGCATAAGAGGGCAAGTGCACCAAAACCCATCAGGCACTTTTTACTGTGGCTTACTACAAAATGCGTTTCCTGGTCTGTTCAAAATGTGCTCGTGTTATCTCCTTGATAGCACAGAGAAGTCTCCTTCCAGATTAAAATGTAGTCTTCTGCAGAGTGGCTGAGAAATTAGATATGCTCCTGGAGACCATTTGTCTCCTGGGCTGCTTTCGACCAAACATTTCACTTGGTTCTCCAAAGCAGTGAAAAAGCCCAACCATTCATCTCTATTTCACTGTTCTGTCTGGATACTTTGTCACTTGGTGTTCAAGAAAATAGCTCATCACACTTACGTGTCCTTTTCTCCTTTCCACGCCATATTACTTAACACCTGGCTAACACCACCCTGAACCTTCTTCTTCACATCTCTCTGACTAGAAAAACTCCCCCAGTGGAAGAAGAGTAAATTTTTTTTTTTTTTTTTTAGTTAGAAATCTTTGTGACTGTATGCTTGCTTAGCTGTGTTCCCACTTTGTGCAAATGTTGCTGCTTGCAGGTGCATAGGCCACTGGCTGCCTCCCTGTTTGTGCCCAGTGATTAGAGCAGTCCTGAAATAGATTTCTTCATGCTGGTGGAGCCGTGTGCGCACAGAATGCCAGTTTGAAAAATTAAGAGTTAACAGTGCACATGGGAAAAGGCGGTGGCATGCTTGACTCTGTGATCATGTGCAGATGCTGTTCTAAATAATGGTGATAATGAGACTACAAGAAATTAATGGTAATGACTGGAAATACAAGGCCAGTCCCTTGTGCGCTCCCCAGAGTAACACTCTTCACAAACACTCTTAGAGTGTCAGTCTCGTTTCTATATTGTCCGTTCAGAGAGGCAGCCTCGTACCCCTTTTCCACAAGAAAAAGACAGTGGTTTGTCATTGATTCTTCACGTAGCACGTGCACCAGCTATGTTTGCCTATTTTCTTCAACAAATGCTCTCCGGAGAGTAATGTGCTACTGTCTGCGTTGGGGTGCAGGGGCTTGGTAGCTAATGGCTGGGTCACGGTCTCCAGCGAGATTTAGGTTCTCAGCTCTTACTGAGCATCAGAGAGAGCTGAGCACCCAGCTGCCTCTTTTGTCCTTGCAAATATTCCCTCTTGCTAAATGATCTCCTCTTTATCCTTTTCAGTAGATTATAATTTTTTACTGGATTTTGCTGCAGGTGTTAGCAATTGAGCAGGGCAGGGGATAGGGACAGAATGGATCCAAAGTTAATCATCACAAGTGGTCCCACAGCCGAAAAAGGGTAAAGTCAGATTTTCTGTAGACTTGCTCCCTGTCACTTGAAGTCTTTGCTGTTGAAGGAGGGCACAATATAAACTGGAAGCTTTCCTTGTAGCTCTCCCACTCATTGCATTCTCTCCGACTGTATCTATACCAGTCAGTTAAATAGGACGTGTTTCTGAGCACTTGACCCCAAGGGTCCTTGGAGGGGTTCCCTCGTGTGTTTTTGGCCATGGCAGGCGAGTTCTCCCAGACAACCTCTGGACCTTGTTCAGGAGGAGTCAGTGCAGTACAGCAATCATTCCTACTGGGTGGTTTGCTTGTGGGCACCCTTTATAAGGATAAGGGAGCTGAATAGTGCCAATGGTGGCTGTCCCATGCCCACTGTGTCGGAGAAGACACCCAGGCACGTCTTGTCAGTGGTGCCTGTGGAGGCTGGGCTGCTGTCTTGCTCTGGGGAGCCCATTCCCGGTGTCTCTGTGCCAGAACCAAAGCCTTGCTAGCTTCACGGACACTGCAGGAAGAGGTCTGGCAGGGTTAGATGAACCTCAGCCCCTTGGGTCCGCATTGTCCGGTAGTACAGGCATGAGAGTTGCTCATGGTGATGCCTCAAGGCCCATCAGAAGCTGAGGCTGAACAAATCACCCAAGTATTTTTTCCTTCCCTGTAGAAGCACTAATGCTACTAAGGTTGCTACCCTGTGACAGCTTTGGCCACTAGGTTTCTAAGTTATTGGGAAGGACAAGGAGAAGGAAACACATACAGAGTGTGTCAAGTAAATGTCATTTCCTCAGGCCACTGATAAAACCAGCAAAGTTGATACTGCTGATTTATCTTTTAAAAACTCCAATAACAGTTGCTGGAGAAAATGTGCTGACAACTTATGTTTTTTTGTCTATAATTAATTAGTGCCTAAGAACATTGTATTATTTTTGACAGTCCGCTGAAGTTCTGGAATTGATATTTCTTGCAAATAGCTTCTAAACAGAAGGAATGTATTTACAGTCAGAGTTGATGGATTTGAAATCATGATTAAAATAGATTATTTAATCAGCCAGCAGAAATCTTTTACTTAAAACATTCATTTTTGTTTTCTGTTTCATTTGTACGTGCTAGTTATTTTCCAGAAGAAGCATGCATTCTTAGGGCATACATGACCGTTCAAACCATGTTGATTTGCAACTCAATAAAGCTTTTAAACTAAAAGCTAGGATTACTTTGCTAAACTGGCAACTGCACATTATATAATTGTCTACATACTTTCATTCCAAATGAATGCATACTAAGTATTCTTAATTTTTAGTATTTTTTTAATTGGTGAGATTTACTGGATGGTTTTTTTTTTGGTTTTTTAATCTGTCTCATGTCAGACAATCTATGAATGGAATCTCAATTGCACTTTCATTAGTTCCATGTCAGCAATTTGAGTTGTTTTTATTTGATAAACTTAATAACATGCATACTGCCACAGACAGAAAGTCCATTTAGCCTAGTCTCTTTTTAATACCACCTAATAGCTGATGCCTAGGAAAGAATATAATAATGAGGCAAGCATATAGTAATACTTCCCCAGTGCACTATACTGGTCTCTGGAGATTTGTAGCTTATGGGCTGTATGAGCCAAATAAGCTTTTCTATCTTTAATAGCCCCTGATAGATATATTTTTTTCCCTTCCATTTATTTGTCTGAATGCTTTATGAACTTGGTAAGATTTTTAGCATCTCTTCCCATAGCAAGTAGTTCCACTGCTGAACTGTGCGTTGCATGAAAAAAGCCTCCTTTTGCTGTTTTTATCCTGCCACATGCTGCTCTTAATGATTTCATTTTATTTCTATTAGAAGAAACAGTGAACAGTCATTTCCTATTCACTTTCTGCAAGCTAATGGGGATTTTATGGATACCTGCCATCTCACACTCTAGATCCTGACGAGTCCTGGTCTGTTTAATTGTTCTTTATGTGGAATCTGCTCTCTATCTTTGATTGTCCTTTTGTCTTTTTCTGTACCTCTTTTGATTGTCCTGCATTCGTTACCATGCAGAGGGAACCACTTTGGCCACCATTCAAGATGTGAGTGTACCATGCATTCATACAGAAAGTGTTCTCTCTAGCTCTCTTCTGTAAAGATAGCTGTATTTAATATTAGTGTGCTGGAAATTATTACAGTGCTTTACAGACAGAGGGGAAAAATAAGTTTGCGAAAACGTATTTTGTGTTCAAAACTAACTGATCCATTCAAGAGCTCAACTATAGTTAGTGAATTGAACTAGCAGGTTTTGGTCATGCACTGCTCATATTCTTAGAGCTAAAAGTTCTAGAAAAGAAACTTCTGCTGTGTTGTTTTTGTGTGTGGGTTTTTTTTTTTATTATTTTCTCAAATCCTTGTTGATTTTGTTCAAAGCAGAAGGAGTTAGCTTGACACCAGTAAAGATGTGTATGATTTCATTATGGGGATTTGTGTCAGGATGAACTTTTTCTCACCTGATCTTTCTGGGAAACAAATGATGCCAAGTACCCTTGGAGAGAAGATTCCAGAGTAGGAAGAAGCATACTAAAAAATGACAGTTTTCTTACTCCTGATTTCTTACAGGCCTATTTGCACACATTTTTCATATAAAGGTTAATAGTATGAGAATTTATTCTAGCTCAACCCTGATGGGTCTCTATAGTCTTGCCTAACAGAACGATGTTAACATATGTATTAATTTTGCTCCTTTTAATTTATTCTTCATACTGTTAAAATTTGATACACGTGTTAGTATTCATAAAATGTTACCTGTTGTTATTTTTGACTTAACTATTACAAAAGTCATCATTGCCTGGACACAATGTATTATAACTGTAGACATGTGAAATCTTTTTTGCTTTAATATTCAGTCTTACTAAAAAGAAAAAGAAATAGTGGCATAATCTGATGTTCCCCTTGGCAATGAAGTTTGATTCATTTGTATTGCCGTAATATATTTTGCGTTCACAATAGGTTCACAATAGGTTCAGCCATCTTGTTTTCTTAAGTTTTTGACAATCAGTGAAATCTTAGCAATGCCATTAGTTTTGATAGGACTTCGGACTGACAGAGCTGTGGTCAGTGTATGATCTGTCACTCATAGCACCTGATCTCTTGCATGCTGAGATGTGCAGTACTTACGGTTGTGATTGGTGTCTGTTTTGGTTCCTTAAGTCACCCTTTGCTCAAAGTGGTGCAGTCAGTGATGGTGTGATTGCCTCTACATCTAACAAAACAAGAGTGTCAGCTGTATTGTTTTTTGAAGTTATTGCTGTGGTTAAGTAGAGATAGCCATGACAAAGCCACTAGATTTAATTTTTTTGTACTGTAACATTTCAATGATCGTTTTGTGCCATTGATAGGTGTCAGCTAAGCCTTAGGCAGCTAAGTCATAGATGTGATAGTTTATTTGAGTGGAACTGTGTACTTTACATCATGTTTCTGGATTTTTTGCATTGTGCAGCATGCCATCATAGAGAGCAAACAGCCCAAATCCCTCGTTTCTTAGGAGTAAGTGCATTCCTCTAAAAAAAAAACCAGTACAAATATGAATTTGCTACAATCAGTTGAAAGCATAAAATCAACACTCACTTTTGTTTGACTATAAGCAAGGTAAGATTTTCACAGAGAGAAAATATTTTTTTAGATTAAAAGAACTATTTGGAAGAAACAGGAAAGCTTGCAGGCCCACAAGCCTTGTCTTCTCCTTTATCAATGTAAGAACCCATTGCTCCAAGTGTCTCATCCAGAAAGGCATATTACAAGCTGTGTTACCAACAGGCATGTATAAAATTAAAAACAAACAATCAAACACATATTTTATGTTTTCTCAAAGAAAATTTTAGCGATGTGTTTCCTTTCCAAGGCAAAAACTTTGTAACATCTTACTATGAATTTTTATCCCTGGGCAAAGCTGCGCTGTACTGTATTTAACTAACAGTTTCTCTTTGAATGCTTGCCTTTCTTCCTATTTAGGCTGTGTTGTGTGTGTTAGCCTCAGCTGGGGATTCGAGCTTTGATTGTAACTGTGGAGTGAACTGGGATCTACATTTCATCAGCTCTAGGTCACACTGTGTAATGAGGGCATTTAGCTGGAGGGTGAATAGACAAGGGAAACAATGGAAAGCGACTTCACTAACCTATTGAATCAGACTGCAAATAAATATCAAATGTTTTGCAATTGTTTTCTTAAGAACTGTGATTATAAGAACATGCAGTGTTTTATATCCTGATGAAAAGGTTTTAAGGACAAAGGCTGCTGCTACGTGATATAACGGATGAAATACATGATTTTGTTTCAGTCCTTTCCCATTGCTGGTCTTTGTAATTAGAATCCTGGGCATTGTGTAGAGAAGCTGCCCATTTTCAAAACAAGCTGATGCATCTTTTAAGCATGTTAGAGGAGCTTGGTATGGCATGAGAGCTAGGTATTAATAATAATACGAGAGCTAGATATTATTACTAATAGTACGACTGTTTACAGTTGTCAGGAATGACTGGCAGGCAAATGTAAGTGAAAAAAGCCATAACCACTCGCTTCTGAAATCTGTAGACACCTGCTTTGAAGTACCTTGCAGGAGCATCTCAGACTTGTCAGGCTCGCTCTCTAAGTGATGAACCACATTTCAGGAAGACTCTGTTGAAATAAGGGTCTGATCAATAAGGAGAGTAACATGAATCTTAGTGGTCCAGATAAATTTGCCTTATGGTATCGCCCAGCACTGCCTGAAATACAAATCTCTCCCTTCTCTAAATCTATCCTTCCTCCTTAGGTTTTTCCCATTTTTGTTCTGCTGTAGCTTTGGGAGCGTAAGGAGCAGGATGCTCGAGAGTATGGCTATGTCTCTAAGATCCGAGCTAGTTTTCCTTCACGGTACCTGTGCTGCCCCTTCCCACTCACACATTGAACGCTGTTCCCCAAGCAGAGTGGCTGGTCCTGGCAACCTTGGGATCCTGCCCCACAATCAGGGTGTTGCTTTTGCCCAAGAGGTTTACCCATGCGTTGAGCAATATGGGGAATGGACAGTGACGTGCTCCAAGCTACTCAGTGGGCCAGGTTTATCCCTGCTGTTCCTCTGGGCTCAGAAGGAATGAATTCAGCCCTTTGCTTGCATGTAAAGTCATCGGCTGTTGCACAGGGACTGCCAGTGTCTCTACTCCTAGTCATTTCAGTGGTATTTCCTTCCCCTTACATCAGTCAAAGAATCACTGGCAAGTACTAAAGAGACAGCCTGATCCTCTTGCCCACACAAAGGATCTCAATAGTTAACAAGCTTGTGCATTGAAAATGAAGAGAGAAATGAGAGGGAGGGAACACATTAACTAACTACCTGAACGATCACTGTTGTTAGAAAGTTGGATACTAAGGATTTATAATTTTAGCTAGTACCTTCAAGACTTTCAAAACAAAATGATGATGTTAAATGAGAGGGACTGTCACAAGGTACAATTAAAGGGATGTAGAAGAATTGTGTTAAGTTTCTATGCGAAGAATATAAATTAGAGTTGTGATTTTGTAACAGGTCTCAGTGTGGATGCGGGTCTTTGCAGATGGGAGTTCCGTCTCAGTCAAGTTCTTTAGGAAAAATCCGTAATGGGAGTCTGGACTTGCTACTGCAGCTTGCATGTGCCATGCTGCCAGGCAGAAATCACAGCCCTGACTTAGGTGTCTCTCTTCCATCTGCTCTGCACCAGGAGATTTTGGCACCTGAAAATGAGATGCACCAGAGTTCTTGTTTTACTAAATCTTTCACATAAAATGCTTAAAGGTTAGTTGCCTATGTGAATGCTGTGGCTGCCGGGTGATGTGCTTATTCTTCCATTTCCACAACAGGTATCTAATGAGGCCATTGAAGTGGAACAACTTCAACTGCAGTTTGGTAATGCTATTGCAGAATACCCTATAGCATACTCTTTCTGCAAGACAGATCACATGCTGTTATTTCCTGCCCGTGTTTGTCTGCTATAGGTTCATTTGAACTGTTTATCTTTATTGCGATTTTCAAAAGAATTCAATTTAGTACTCTACACAAATTGATTGATAGGTGTTTTCACTCTGGTTTCCAGACCATTATGAAAGTGATAACATGCTCCAGGTGACTTCATGCAGATCGTATCAATTGGCTGGGAAAACTGTTAGTCTGCTCATCTCAATGCAGATGTATTAAATTCAGTATATAAAACCTGTATTTCCTGTTGCACAAAGTTCCCTACTTAAGGCTAAATTTTGTGCCTTTTTTTTTTTTTGTCTGGCTGAGCAAGATTAATCTACAGCAGGCAGTAAGTAATGCCAGGTTGCAAGGGCCCACTGCAAATGGACTTTGATTGAAGTATGGGTTTGCACATCCCCTTCACAAGGGTGTGTGAAGAAAAGGAGCCACCGGAGGCCTGAATCTAAGGATTTGGGTTACCAGATAACAGGCTATTGCCTGCAGGAGGGAGGATTGGTGAAGTAATTCTGAGGTTATGTATACACGTTTACTTATTTCAGCTTCAATTGAGACTGAAGCCTTTCTGGACCTTTCATATAGTCTTGAAAAAGCAATACTACAACGTTGTAATAAACTTGCAGACTAAAGCCAAAAGATATGTACAACTTCCCACATCCTGAGAAAAACTACAAAGCTTAACATTTGTGGGTTTGTGGGTTTTTTTGTTTTTTTTTTTTTTTTTTCCCCCCGAGGCATGCATTTCTCACACAGCCAAGGAGGAAAATTAGGCCACTGTAAAACTCAAGAAAGTATGGGTGTAGCAGAACCAGACAAGTCAAGAAAATTGCAGAGATACAGACTTCATCTAAGAACCCCAATCACCAGCAACTGACAGTGCTGTAGCTGAAGGCTCGCTCTCCTCTGACACTGATGTTGGTTACTGAGGACAGTAGTTGTTGCTGCTTGACAATCTGTCAGAAGGCCGCTCTCAGAGTTAATTTATAGTCCCATTCTAGAGACTGTCTCCTTATGGTTTTGCATTTTAATTGTCACTCTTGCTGGAAGTTTTACCAGAGAAGCCAAAAGCTAAGTGAACGTGGAGAGTGACTCTCCTCTTCTCCTGGGAACATTTACTCATGTTTTAGTCATTAGCTTTAAATTTCAGGTTAAGGTATGAGCACAAGCTGGACAGATGTTTGCTTGTGAAGGATATGGTGCGTATAGCACACGCTGTACTTGTGCATAAGTGATGCATGTTTTACCATGAGTCCTTAGGCTGTTGTGAGCTGCACAAAGTGTTGCATTAGTTACATTTCACTTCCCATCTCTGCGTTCTGCGTGGCCTCTCTGCCGCAGTTGGTAGTGCAAAGTCGCTTTCTTGTTGGCCATGTGATGAGAAGTCTAGGCTCTCAACCAACCACTGTTTGGCAAAGTTCCCCAAGTACTTAATTTCCTCCCTTTTCTTTCAAGTTTCTGAGCTAGAGTGCAAATGCGTGAACACGTCATGAGAAAAAAAAAAAAATTTTTGTGTTACTTCGCACCCAAGTAAAACCAGGAAGAACTAGCAAATCTTTCTCGCATGCACACACCCACATCCACGCTTTTCCCTCTCATCCCTGTGCACACACTCCTCCTTCGTTCTTGCATAATGCTCTTGCACTAAGAAGAGTGGGTGGGCTGAAATAAACTGCTTGATGCTCATCTGGCCTAAAGAGCTAAATCTTTCAAGATTTCCCATCCCCACTGCTTAATCACTCCCCCATTGTCTGTACCGCAGTTGATAATCGTGTACACATTTGTCTTTTCCAAATTTCTGAATGGTTACATCAAATAACTAAGCCTTATCTGGTAAAGAATTGCAATAATCTCTCTATTGGTCTGTTTTCTTTGTATTATGAAGCCTTTCGAATTCCTCTTAAAACTGCTGAGGTGTGGAGATTTTCTATCTATGGTTAATATGTTTGCTCTCAGGCAATGCAGGCTTAGCTATATTAAAGTTTGATAATACAGCAAGATAAGAGTTAGAAAGTTATCAGAACTTTTCAGCACTTAATAATAAGAGCATATTTAAGACCATCAGCATAGGGCATGACCTCAGGGCTTAATACTTTGCTATTACTGTTGTCTGGTGCCGTGATGAGGAACTGGAGCAACTATGAGACATCAAAACTAGTATTCTGCAGAACAGCTGCTTTTGCAGAACTTTAAGAATTTCCCCCTCAGTGATGGATTCGCAGATCCGTGTACTAAATACTTTTCCTTCATCCTCAGCACTCCCTTACTCTCCATCTAATCCAGTGCTGGGCTGTGACCAGCGTTGATGGGTTGTAAGGAGGTGCACAGAGCACTTCAGGGTGTGTAATCAGAGACTTATTCTTCTCATTATCAGTCTTGGAGCAATAGGAAGAAATACCACCTTGCTGTAGCCTCCTAACAGAGAAGCTGCTACATCCTTCCACTCTGTGCAAGTATCCATCGTACTGACTGTCACAGCAGGAACTTGCCGCTTACCCTCAGCACATTTGCCTGGCAATCTCAGGCACTTCTATAAATGTAGGTATCCAGTTGCTAGAGAATGAAATCAAATCAACCTATATTTGGTTGTCAAGTCTTGTGCCGACCAAAGGAAACTATGAAGGAGCAGTCTGCACGCACATTAACAGCTTAGAAGGTAACATTTTTCACAGAAAATGGAACTTTCAATAACTGTGAGACTTCTGTGGCCTCCTAGCTCTAAAAACCACTGGTAGCATTTCTGGTTTTTCCTTCTACACACTCCCTGTTTTTCGGTCGGAAGTCTAATTTGTACAATACCTGTAACATCTCAGGGCTCGTTTCATTTTCCTTATTACGCCCACTCTTCATCATTCATGGGGGCTTCAATTATTCTGTTCTGTAGCTTAGTCCCAAATACAGTGCAAATTTAGGGATACCTGATTAAATAAAAATAGGAAATGTAGTGGGCTTGCACTGAGCCTTGACAAGCAAAATAGATGTGTTTCTTTCTAATAAAGAAATACATATAGCCTGTACAGCATCTTCAAAATGTATTGAAGGCTGTGGAACTTTCTCCTTTGTTAACAAAGGAAAATGTTTTTATCAAAAGGATTAACCATTTTTGAGTAAACATAGCGTATGGAAAAGCTAATGGCATCCCAGCCCTGGAAATCAAAAGCTTCTCTGGGAAACAGCAAACACAGACTTTGCTGTTTTCTGAGGTGCTCACATCAGGAAATCATTCAAGTTAAATGTTTATTCTTCCTGCTTCTTCTGAGTTTTAACTTCCCTACCGAAACTGCTACCAAAATGTGATAAAAATGCCTGTTGTGCTGGTGGTTTGGGGTAGGAGAGACTGGCATTTTCACAGCAGGTACGTGAGTGATTTAGATAAGTGTACATTTGTATTTATAAACAAGGATGATCTGCAACCCAGAACTGAAATACTAGTGGAGAGTAAATAGGGAGTTTAGGATTACAGGCAAGGATAGAGATAAAAAGGCACGGTTAAGACTGATGTTGAAACTCATAACTACACATTGTCCACGTTCCTATAGTTCAGAGCATGATCACCTTGCAAGATGAGAGCATCTTATAAACTTTTCTGTTAGACCACGGCTGAAAAGACATTATTTTTTCTCAGTTTTATGTCTAACAAGATTATCAGGGGTCTTGTGTGTGCCAAAAATTTGATCACAAAGTTGAAACATGTAATGATTGGATTTTGTGCGTTTTCTTAGGAAGGCTGTATGGCAGAATAACTTCATGAAAGCTGGAAGTGCGTAAAAAATGAATCGTATCTTGAAGTGCGAAGGGCTGCTATTTTTACCTTCTCTGCCTGGCATTCTAAGCCTGTTTGGTTTTCCTCCCTGCCATGCCAGCAGGGTCATCAGCCTCAGGGGAGGGCTGGGATATTCTGGGTACAGGTATAAGCTTTTTGGACTTACACACAGAGTTATTAGTTTGTTTTTTTTTTTCCTCTTTAAACATTACAGGTTTTTAGGAATGCCAGTTTATGGGGAAAAAAGTTGAAGCACAGTGTCTGGTTTAAAGCCAAGGAGAATTGCAGAAGTCTGTCTTAACCAATTCTTTTTTTTTTTTTTTTTTTTAATTTTATTTTAAAGATACCACTTATTTGTCTGCCCTGCTGTCCCTCTGTAATGCAATAATCATGGCTTAGAAGACAGAGTAACCACTGCTTTTTCTGGTTAATTGAATCAGATGGTTTCCCCCAGTTGTTGTTTTGTTGTTGTTTCATTTTAAATTACATTTAATTCATTAGACCCTACAGAACATGTTTAGTAGAGGGAGATCCAGCTCAGACCAAATTGAGATAATCATACAGAAACTCTGCAATGTCACCAAAACCCCCCATCTTTAAAAAGGTATTTTAAAGGATTAAGTTGGCTCTTGTCAGGTGTACTGGCCTCTTGTGGGCCTGGACAGCCTGCCAAGCACTCCCCGCAACAAATACCCTGGCAGGTCACCACAGTTCTATGCCACAAGTTTAAAATGACTCAAACTTGTCTGTCTGTGCTCAAGTCTCTCATTTATTCTTTTCCCTCTATTATTTTCTTCTGGAAGAAGAATCTGGAAATGGGAAACAAACCAGCAAATTTTCATATAATTTAGTTAGTATACAGAGAGATTGCATTTTCTTGAAGGAGAACAGAAAATAGAAAAATTCCTCTATTAGAAAGAAATTCATCCCAGAGAATCTTCTTTTACAGAGATGGACAGAAAGAGTTTAATTGTAAATTTGTCTACATCATGATGAATATGACCCAAGAGTACTTCTTCCGTGGGGCTTTTAAATTTTACAGCAGTAAAATTCTGTCCTGTCTTCTATCCTATCTTTGCTATTGCACCTTTGTCCTTTAAAATGCTGTCTTGACCATTTGCGAAACAAAGCTCCTTTCGTAGCTCAGGTTTCTAACACTGTCACTGCACTCTTTGGATCCTTTCTGCTCAGCAAGTTATTTATCTAATTTTGGAGCTACTGTTTATGTACTATCAGTCCATTGACCTCTCTCAGAACAATTTTTATGTCGTCTATTATTAGCCATGCTTATAACGTGCCCAAGAGCCACAAAAAAGGTGTCTTATGTATGGTCAGCGCTTGCAAAACAGAATAACCCAAAGGGCGTCCAGGGTAAACGGGAAGATGGATACAGAGAGGAGGAATGGGCAAGCACAGTGAACAATATGATGGCACTAATGGGGATAGTTTTGATGTATTTTGCGTTAAGTAGGGCTGCTTAGGCTCAGCAGTCAGCTCCCCTGCTTTGAAGAAGTAAGGAAAGGTGCGCAAGGGGAGGAAGCGAGGAGAGGGACAGGGAGACAGGAGGGAAGGAGCCCGTGCCAGGCAGGGACGCGCGGGCAGACCCAGGGGAAGCACGCTGAATTTCCACCCTCCCTGCCTGGCTGCTTTTGCAACTGTTCTTCCTTGTAGCTGCAATCTGCAGCCAGACTTTCTCTCTCATCTGTCCCATCTCCTATCAAACGCCTCCGTACTTTCTCCTCCGCTATCCATTATGCATAGGAGTGCTTTCCACAAAGCTTTGCAAAACTGTTAGTGTTCTCCTCCCTCAGATTTCTCTCTCAAACTTACCTTTTGGGGGAGGCCCACAAAATTCTTGCTGATTATCAGGTGTTTGGGGGTGTGCGTGTGTGTGCACATGTGTGTGCATTGGGGGAACAGGGTCTCTTCTTGGCATGAAATTTAGAGTGTTTATTTGGGGCATGTTATCTGCAGTTGCTTTCTGTATCTGCATGTTGTATCCCAGCTTTACAGTTGTACTGTGTAACACTGGCTGTGCACACGAGTGTTCAATGTGCCTCTGCAGCGCTCATCACAGTCACGCTAGGCACCAACGTACTGTTGTACCTCTAAGAGCTGAAAATTAATACATTTTTTTTATCCCTAATAAAACAACTAGGAAAGATCTCCAATGCTTTCATAGTCTATTATATTATGCAGCGTAGCTAACCCCTGTGTGGTGTGGGTTGAGCTCCTTATTCTCTGCAGATGCAAATAATCCCTCATTTTCCTGTTTTTACTACACAGCTTTTTCTTTCTTTTCTTTTCCTTATTTTCTCCTATTTATCCCACTTCATGCTTTGACCCTCTTTTCCCTCACTGCAGCCTTCTGGGTTTTCTTAGAGTAGTTGGGAAGCTCTTCTGAGATAAATCTGGTTTGTTTATCTTCATTTTAAGTCTTCCATTCATACCAGACCCCAGCCTGCAGGTTCACAAGTCTCCATCATTACATGGAGGCCCATTTTGGTGGTCCCTCTGTATCACTGATGCAACAGCATCAGAGAGACTATCTGTGTGCTGCTCGCTTCTGCCTGCACTCATTAAAGTTCTAATGGCAGTTGTCCACGCCATCCCTCACATCCAGAGAAGGAGGATAACTGATTAATCTGTTCATCCGTCACTAGCAAGGCCTTTCAGACGTGTGTGTGTTGGGTTTTAAAGGCTTTATATGAGAATTCCCTTATGTTTTTTTCCAATCTATGAAAATCTCTTTCAAATCCCTCAATTGCCAATGAATGTATTTGCTTAGGCCATCATTCCATGCTGTTTTCATTTTAACTAGCTGCCTTCCTCAGAGTTAGTCCATGTATCTCTTTGTGATGAAGGAACCTGCATTATATGAAATCTTGCTATTAAATCACATTTTTTGCATTTGAAACTTGATTCTGTAAAGCGGTCTATTCTGTGTGACGTCTCATGTTACAAAGTTTAAGTAAATGAGTTCTCCCTACTTTTGGCAAGAAGCAAGGAAATTCAGTGATTACTCAGAAATTCCCTTGGTGCAGGGTCTCCCTTAATTTCATCCCCATTGAATGGTGGCATCATCCATGACTGCAGAGCTCTGCAGACCTCACAGCGTTTGTTGTGCTCCTCAGCCTCATCTGGTCCGTAGGGTCCTGTAGTTTGCTTCTGCAATTGCAGTGCAAGGGTTGGAGCCTTTTTTAATAACTATACGGTAGCATGCAATGCCAGAGAGTCAGTTATCTTGCACACAGAATGCTCTCATGAGGTCTTCTGCAGAAACATTGATAGCACGAAGGACTACATGTCAGTCTTATTAACAAAAAGTGTTTTAGTTTAAATCTTGACATGCAAATTACCACCAACAAGCATGATTAGGCCAAAGAAAGAAGGGGCAAAATACAAATATTTGGGGGGAAAAGCATGCAGTCCAGGAACGCTTGCTTCAGATCACACACGTGTCTATTTGGCTTGACAGTGGAAGTTCACAAAACATGTGGATGGTAGGTATTGCAAGCTTTTGTGTGTGACAGAGTTCTCTGTTCTTCATTACTCTGTATAAAAGCAGACAGTTCTTAAAGTAAATGAAATCTTGGCATTTTGGGCTTCTCCCTAAAATCCCACACAAAGTCAGATTTTCATGCAAATTTTATGCAATTTTATAGTGCCGTAATTCTGGTGCTTTCACAGGATGTGACCCATTTTGTGGGAGAAAGGGATAAATAATAACTACATCAATTAGATTGGGTTCTTAACCAAGTGAAACGAACCAGGAATTTCAGGTGATGAAGTGAGTTTTCTTGGTGCTTAAAGCCTCCTTAGCTTGTTAATATTTAATACAGGCTTTGAGGACAGCTTTATTTTTATTTTGAATGCAGTCTACAACAATTCCCAGCGTTGTTTTTTACTGGGAAATAAAACGAGGTAAAAGAGTCTGTCAAAACAGACAGATTCAGGGTTGAATCTTCCCTATACAAATTCTATTTCTAGTTTCAGATACCCTCGCAAAAGAAAAATATGAGCCCTTCCTGACACAAGGTCTTATACCAGGACTGAAATTGCAGCTTCAGGGTTAGGCAACCTATCAACAAATAGACCCAGGGCACTAAGCTTAAATATAATGAGCTATGACATCTGTATCTAATAAGCACTCTATATTTGTTATCCATTGGAAGAAATGGAAAGCTAGACAGTCAAGTCTAAATAATCAAGACTTGTTTTATATGCATCTCATTAGTACTCATATGCAGTCACTGAGAGGTCACACCAAGTCACACTGTTCATCCTGTTACTGAGTTAAGATTAATATTTCTGGGGCATTACAGTAAATAAGAGGAACAATAACTTACACTACATAGGACTTTGACTTGCATATTTAAAAGTATACAGTACATCTTGATCAGATTAACTTTGCTTTAAGTATTTTTCCATTAAGCGTTTTCTCTTTTTCTTGCAATGATCTGTCCTGTGAAATTAAAGTTGTATTTGTAAGAATCCAAGTGAGAAACCAGATTTGAAAATTCTTGAAATTTGAAGACAGTCACAGCTAAGTGGGAACTTTCTAGCTTAGTCTCCTTGCCCACCAAATTAGATCTCATGTTAAATTTGCAGATATACAATACTTTTTAGTACTGAGAAACTTCTATACTTTTATGTTTCTTGTAAAACCTGGGCTGCTGTATTTACAGTATCCAACATCCTGCCATGACTTGTAAAAATAAACAAATTAAAAAAAAAAAAAAATCCACAAAAGTCTTGATGCTAACATGATTTTTATAAATTGGACATACACCTGGCTTGCCTGAATGATGGCTGTTGCTGACATGCTGCTTTTCCCTAGTCTTTCAGTTCCGTAATGGCTCAATTCTGCATCTCTTTCATCCATAACAATATCTCTGTTGCACGAGCGTGAGCTGGCCTCATCTCTCATAGAGAAACACAACTTGCATGCAAAACGTGAGCTGTGCCCTGGCAGGGAGATAAGCTGAATGCAAACAGACTTCTCATGATTTTGATTCTCCATAAAACTTGTAGATCAAATGATTTTCATAGTCATTGTTTTCAGATTCATGGTTTTGGTTGAAAAAGGTTACAATTTCTCTTCTGCTTCTCTCCTCCCCCCCCATCTCCCCCCCCCCCCCCTTGCCTTTTGTCTATCTTAGCACCTGGCTCTTAAATGCTGTACATCAAACATCTTTTGAAGGGCTTAGAGATTAAAGATTGTAAGTTACAATTAGAACAGCTATAATGATGATCAACTCTTAGTTCCTGCATAATGAATAGGAAAATGAGTTACAGGAGACTCAACTCAAAGCTTTAGCCAAGATTTGAACTGAATCTTTTAAGAGTCATTTTTATATTGTGATTTTGGTTGAAAAGGAAGGAAACAAACTGTGGTCCTTCTTTTTGGATGCTGGAAGTTCAGATGGTTTGGAGAGTAGGCTCAGACTTTCAGGTGCTTACTCAACATGGAGCATTTCAGAGTTTTGAATTTTCTTACCTGAGACACCTTCAAACTTAAAGCCTTCTGTCAAGGCATAGTTATGTTTTCAAGTGACTGAAATGCGTTAATTAGGCATTAGATCGGGGCGGAGAGGTAAGACGTACATTTTTTTCCCCCACTGAGTGATGGCTGATTCAGGCATGTCAAGTAAGGTGGTTATTGTGAAGTATGATTGATGTGTCTCGGTCTGTGTTATTATCCGTACCTATATGCAAAACCATGTATTTTGCTTTAAATAGCAAAGGAGAGCCTGCATTGTCACGGTAAACATGATTTTAGCAGGATGATGTGGCTGCGTGAGCTTTTAAAGAGATTTTTCTCTCTGAAAAAAGGAGTATGCATTAGTGTTTTAGATGGTTTCATATAGCAGCCAACAGACTCCTTTAGCAAGAACTTCAGCTGGTGGCAGTGCTATGGTGTACCTCTTCTCATAAGGAAGGCCTTAAGACAAATAAGCTTGCAAACAATTTGAGTGTAGCTCTGCATGTGGCCCGCAGTAGGGTAGTGCTTGCCAAAGGCTTGCAGAAGAGTCAGCATCCCTGGCTGGTGGCGAGGCAGCGGAGAGTGCTGAGGGAGGAGACCGGCGCCAGTTGATCCGAGTTCAAAACTGATCCTCGAAACCGAGCCAAGACCCATCGGTAATGGAAATGACCAGGGAGCTGTTGTCATCTCTCACCGGGAAAAATGAGCACCCTTTGCTCTCTGAGGTATAGTATTGTGTATGTGTCTAAGCCACCTGAGGGTCTGGTATCTGGTTTCCAATTTTGGGACCGCTGTTTCTTTTCTAGAACTACTCAGGACTTGCATAATTGATCAGTGGTACCATAAAATGACACTCCCTCTCTGCCCCCAGGAACTAAAATTATTTCAGAGCATTCTGGATATGTTCTGTTTCTTGTGCTGGCAGCTATCTCAGCCCATGTTTATTGGGGAAAAAATGCAGACTGCGTATTTAATATGAGAAAGAATTGTCCTCCTTTTTGACTTGCCAGGTGTTTGCTCTTTATTTCCAGCTATACCAGGAATGAAATTATGTGAGGAAATGATTTACCAACTTTCTGCTAGCATCTATATCACCTGCCAGCTCAAAGAAATGTTTAGAATTACAACTCAGCTGTCCCAAGAGGAAGAACTATGCATGTCCAAAAGCAACTTTATCTGTATCTGATCATTGTGCCACTCAGTTTCACCTACGATGAGGAAAACAATTCTCTGCCCATTTTCCAAAGCATATTGCAATTTTGGTCTGAGTTTTGATAAATGTAACCAGGTTATTGTGTACAGAGGTTCTAGTGTGAGCAGCAGGCTACTTATGGGTCCCTGCCCTGCCTTGTGTCCAGCCTTGTATATTTATACATGGTGAACCAGAATAATCTTGGACTGACAAGGTGATTGTAAACATGCACCAGTGAAAGACACCCTTTATGTATTGTGCAGGGGGAGTTTCCACTTTGTTTCCTGCATCTCTATATTGGAAAAGGACTTTCCCTGTCCTCATGAAGTTCCCTAGTCTGTAGGAATCATCCACTTGATTTCAGACCATTCTCCATTACTGAGTCCACGTTTCCATTCATGCATCCTAGTTCTTGTACATCTGAATGATGGTTAGCAGAAAGGTAAACATGTTAACACATAAATGGTATACCTAGAAGGATACCTCTGAAAAGTAGTTTGGGCTTACCTGTCAGGCACATAATGGATCTGTATGTGGTCCTCCATCTGCAAAAACTTGCAGCTGGCTTGTTATTCTGAGTGCTCCATAAACAGCTTAGGGCAGTTTAATACTTTTCAGATTTTTCCCTATTTATGCCTATGTTACCTGGTATGATTGTGTCCTGCATAGCCTCAGTCTTCACTGCATATAATGCAAATGATTCAGCCTGACCTCTGGGCTGAATATAAAGGAGTAGTATAGTAAAAACCGAAGATTTTTCAGATTCAGGATACCACATTAGTACTTGTAATTGCCAAGTGCTCAGAGAATAGGTCAATGCCTAGGAAAGGCATTGAAATCATTGCTGCTTAGTTCTGTATCTTTGCTGCTGACACTAAAATGAGTGGTAGGACCCCATCACGTGCAGCGTGTGCCAGACTCCTGGTTCTTCCATGCAGGATGTTGCTGAATATTACCAGAACCTGAGTGCCTGGATTTCCCTCTCATGGAAACAGGGAACCAAGGGATGCCTCATCCTCCCATGGAATTAGGATATGTGCAGGTGCAAACCTGACACCAAGGAAATGTTCACAGGTTGTGTGGTTTTAGACAGTCTGTACATCCTTGGGAAATCACCCCAGTGTATTAGAGGACCTGGGTCTTAATCATTCTATACCTACCTGTTCAGTATGTGCACTAACACCTCTTTCCTATGTGTGAGGAAACCTCACTATTTAGATTGTGCAGTCTTTAAATCTCCATCTAAGAAGAAAATCTTGCAGTGCTTCTGAAAGAAATAACCACAGCACTGTGGGCTGTTCCTGCTCTAACATTAAGCTTTTATCTTACACAAAAAGGATACAAAAAAGGGGCAACCTATTCCCCCTGCAGATCCTTTCTGTTTGTTAAAGGTGCATCAGCATCCACAGCTCTGCGGGGCTGTGCACAGTAATAATCTTCATTGTGTGCAACTCCCAATTTGGTGCAGGGCAACTTGTTGACTAATTACTCCTGAACTAGTTTGACATTTCTAGTGCACAGATTTAAAACATTCAGGAATAAGGAGATCTTTGCTTTTCTTGTCTACCAATTAATTATTTCAAGAATAGTCATCCCCCAGAGCTGGGAGGGGAGAAACATAACTGATCACAGCTTGTTGTGCTGTATCGGTCCAGAATCCAAGGCAAGAATCAAAGGCTGCTCCCGACACAGCGCTGTAGTCCTTTATTCAAGCCCAAATGAAATCCCACTGCGATGTGTCAGTGCAATATTTACTTTGTACTGATTGCATCCCAGGCTGCCGAGCAGAGAGCAAGGAGCTAAGAAATCCCCGTGCCGATAATAACCCTCGCTTGTCAATTGGATGGCATTAGCAATGACTACATTGGTACAATTCCGCTCTGGTCAGATTTTAGTTTAATTTTTAAACTTCACCTCCATCTTGCGGTCAGGCTAGACATTGCATGCAAGATGGCTTGCTTGCTGTCTTGGCAGTTCCTAAGCGCCCATTTTTCTGGTTCACCACGCAGCTTGTATCATGGTGTAACTGCATCTATTGTAAATGCGTATTGTTAGGTTTGGGTTTTTTCCTTCCTTTCTTTAAGGGTGGCTGTGTGGGGTTTTTTTGTCAAAAGCTTGTCCTGGTATTAAACAGCGTCCTGCACCAAAGCCGTTCTTTTTTTGCAGGTAAAGTGAGGCAGACCATCACACAGCAGAGGGTGGTTTTGTGGTGCAGCAGAGCTAACCTAATGACTCTTTCCCACCCAAGCAGCGTTCCCGCTCTTCCTTATTGCCAGCACGGACACAAGCCCCTACCCTCTTCCTTTGCAATGCCGTGTCTATTCGTAAGCTATTCATTTTTTGTTATTGTAGCACTAATTTTTTCCAGATTAATGAGCCACGCAAGGGAAGCAGCATGAGTGAGCTGTCTGCAGGGAGGAGGAGGAGGAGGAGGGAGATGGATGCCTTTTGGCAGCAGAAAGCCATTGTATTAGTTCAGCTGTTAAATGAGATCTCCGTTATCATAGCATCTGTCCTTGGGTTGCCACTGCCCAGTGTTTGTTTTCTTCCAGCACAGCTTGCCACTTCCTTAGAAGCCAGTGAGCCCTTGTAGGGCTTCTGAAGGCAGAGGGAAACTCACTTTCCCTCACTTGGGAACATCGAGCCCTTTCCTTCAATATTTCATGACTGATGTATGGGTTAGGAAATTGCTTTTCAATAATGCAGGAAAAAAAAGTTAAAAATTAAATGTATCTTGTGAATAGAGAGCCTTCATTTTAAAGAATTACCTACATGGCAGCTGTGAACAGCTACAAAGAGGTGTATTTTTTTCCATTAGCAGATGAGCGAGAGTTAATGGGTATCTAATTTCTGCTACCATTCTGTTTGGATAAAAGAAAAGTGTGCCTCTCCCTACAGTAAGATGGTGTAGTCAGTGATTTGTGACTCAAGTTTAAAAACCAATTTTTTTTTTTCTCATCCAGAAGGCTTGATAATGGAGGAAAAGAAAGGATCAGTTAGTTTCCTGATGCTTTAATGATCCAGAAAATAAGATTTAATCAGGTCAATTTATCTTGTCCATGGGCTCTGATCCTGCACCATTAAAGTCAATGACAGTTTTGTTATTGACTTAAAGATGTGCAAGTTAAAACTTAAATGTGAAAGGATGCCTTATAAAAGGATATTAAAATTGTGGACAACTCACTGAATTACTCATACCAAGTCTCATTAATCAAGTCACAATTGTTAAACCTTTCTCTCATGACTGTTATCTTTCCTGGAAGACTGCAAGTCATAGCCCTGTAACTCAGTTTATATCCTAGAAAATAAAGACTGTTAAAGAAACAATCAGTGTGAAGATGCTTATGAGGAGTTGTATAGAACTTTGATTTATCTCCTCCTAGTGGTCTGTGAATTTATCCTTCTAGCAGTATCTGCGTGTGCCTTCTGCAGTACCTGTTCTATTCATTCACTTGTCATGGTTTTAAGACCTGTTAGTTGTATCTCATCGCAAATTTGAGGTAATTGTCTCCCTTACAAGAGGCAGCTGTAGTTCTCAGAAAAACAACAGAGTATTTGGTTCATTCTTTGGATCTTTGTTAGTGCAAACCTGGCCTTTCTCTGTCAGTTTGGTAAAATGGACAAAATAAGAGGAAAGAATCTGAAATGGGTTTCTGAAAATTATGGTGTGTAGTGCAGATGCCACCCGTAGTCACTTTCAGTACTGTACCGCATGTTATTTTGTCACAATATTTTTACCCATCCTTAAGGAAGAAAACACTGTTCAATTTAACATGCTCAGCTTTTGAATTTGGTAGGGCTCCTTAACCGTAACTTAAAGAAAGATTGCTCTGAAAGTCAGCTCCAGTGCCCACATTATTGTTTAATTATCCTGAAATAACAGTTTTGTTACTAATTACATAATAGTACCATCCACCCTTTACTGCAATTAAATTTGCAGTGCCTGACTATTACAAACTGTGTTGTCATAATAAGGGTAGTTTCCTTTATTTGCTTATGCTGAGTTGCAGAATCTATAATTATATGCACGGATCATCAATTTTAGACTTGTTTGTATAATTATAAGTAATTGAACATGAAAGCAATTTAGGAATATCAGACTATAAAGTACTCTGTCTATTGTGGAGTTGGAACAATTAGTAGATTAGAGGGATGATTATCAGTTAAGAAAGAGCTTCATAATTTTGTAGTAATTTAAATATAAACAAAAAACCCACTTCATGAGTTCAACAGTAGCTTGCCTGGCTTAGGATCAGGGACAGTCAGATTTTCAAAGTTACTCAGCTACGTGCACATCCAGAATGATTTTGGGTTGGTCTAGTGCGTTGATAAATTAACACAGTAATTTCTCCCAGTAATACGTTTTATGGACTGTATTCCTTGCTGTGAATACAGGCATTATTAATAGCATTATTAACTTATTAACAATACATTTTATTGCTAAAAAATGAGAGGCCTATTAAATATAAACCTATATAATTTCTTGATATTCATTGTGCATAGAAAAGAGCTTCTTAGTGAAAGCAAACATTTTATTTGGAAGAACTTGCTGAAAGGCTTGGTGCAGAGGAAAAGAGCCATTCTTCCACACATCAGAAAGGTACATCGCAAAAAATATAGGTGTGTGAAAGTACCTCTGACTTTCTGTCTGACCAGAAAGCAGATGCTCTGAACTTTGAGCAGGACCAAAAGGGTCAGAGCCAGGGGCCTGCTTAGCTGGGCGCATCAGAGAGCAGTGCCCGTGGGTCTTGCTCCCCATCAGGGCTACTGCATCGTAACCTCCGGGGTCCTGCCGCTGCAAGCCAGCGGGTATATTCCTGGCTGCAGAAAGGAGTTTCATCCAGGGCTGACTTCATCCTTCCCCAGCAGTGAAGGCAGGGATGAGGGGAGAGGTGGTGTCCTCTGCTGAGCTATGAAATGCAGGCAGCACCTCTGCTGGCGTCGCCTCAGGCAAGTTGTCTGAGTGTTCAGGTGTTTTTATACGTTTTCTTGCAAGGATGCTGCTGTTACAAGTCCCTCAGTGGTAGCGTGGTGGTCAGCTTGTTCTTCCTAATGGGGACCAGAGGAAAGAGATGTGCCTGGATGTGCTGGGTCTGGAAGGAAAAATAACCTCAGCATTCAGGGACTGATCATCTTCTCTTTCTTTCTCTTTTTATTGATATTTTTGTGGCTGCCAGTTGCGGTAGTTGGGTATTCAGAGTGCTTCCCTACCAAAGGGTAGTGCTTGGAGCACGCTGGTGCCTCTCCCCCTTGTATTCAGTCAAATCAGCTGGTTATTTTGGGGATCCCACAAATGGCTCTGGTCACAGGAGACAGGTATTTGGGACCTGATTACAAAACTGTTTGAAGAAAGGGTGGTTTCTGTAATTTCCACCTCCAGGGGTAGTGGCTGGAAACAAAGCACTTCATAGAATATCTTTTTTTTTCTCCCCAAAAAGGGAACAGTCTTCTATAAGCTTTCATCAGCTTTCTTTTGCTTATGTTTATTTCTCATACCTAAAATACATAAAAGCAATAAATATTAAAAAGATAACCAGATTCCCTTGGATTAATATCATTTTCTACCAATACCGAACTGAAAATTCAAAGGAGCAAAGCGAGCCAAACTCAGCAAAACCCATACAACATGGGTAAATATAGCACCATCTCTGCAACACATGAAAGGAAATCTGCTTGCAGTGTGATCCATGGCTATTTTTTGTCTTGATTGTGAGATTTCAAGCCTAGGTAGGTTATCGCCCAGCTCTGTGTGGTTTGGAAGTGCCACTAGGTGCTGGTGTGCCATGTAGTTTACGTAGCACTGACATCTGGTGGCAAGAGGCAAGATGAACTCAAGTTGCAGTCCAGCCAACTGGGCTGCAATAATCTGCACTCTCTTCTCGTTCGTAGTGTTTCCATGTATTTTCCAATAAATGCAGCACATTGGAAAACTAAACAAGCGTGGAAGATTTGGGGCTTATTAATGCTGCCGCAGGATAAATATTAAGGAATAATTAAAAGCTGATGATAATAAAAACCAAGTAGCAGCTGTTAAGTGGTAATTAAAGTTGGGGTGCTGGGAGCGGGAGGGGACAAAAATAAAGATGCAAATTCAAGGCATTCCTTTAAGGTCTGTCATCTTTCCAAAGTAATTAAAAAAAAGTTTTGTATGTCCTAATAACGTTATTAAGCACTCACCAATACAACTTTTGGAAATGCTGCAAGGGACCATTCTCTTCTACTCTTGCCCGCCTCTAGTTAGGCTTCAAAAATGTTAAAAGCTTCATCATCTTTCTTTCCCACCCCTGTTTTTCCCCTCCTCTTTTCTGTCACAGTGCCTCCAGTGAGAGTCTCAGGCTTGCAGCTGGCTGTTGTCAGAGCGCTCTGATGATTCCAATAGCAGTGCCAAAACCAAGAGCTTAAAATCATGGGACATCCCCCAAAAGATACTAAAACTTCCTGAGGTATTTTTAAATTAAATTTGCAGTGCTTTCTATTTGCACTCTGGAGTTTGAGATGTGAGGGCTCACATTTTCAGGACTATCCATCCATTTCCAAGAGCTAAGGTTTTGTTTTCTCTACTTTTTTTTTTTTTTTTTTTTTTTTTTTTTTTTTTTTTTTGTCAATAAAATCTGGTCCTGATGTGCTCACCTGGTTCCACGCGAGCTGGGACCTCCAGAGAGCTGCCAGCTCCCGGGAGAGTCACAGGAGAGCTGCAGCTTGGCTGCACTGAGCATCTGGAGAAATACAAGTCTCCACACACCCAAACCCTCTCTGTGTCTGCACCTCGGTGTTTAACCAGAACCTTGGATTCCTGTAAGAGACAGTCATATCACTTATGGCCCAAAATAGTAGTGACCCTTAACAGCATCTTAATTTTCTTGAGTGTATGCATTAAGATCTTAAGAAACATCATCCTGTGAATAATTTCTCTAATTATTAGTCTCAGTAAGCAATAGCTTAAACTCTCTGTGAACTTGTGAGATTTTTAAAAGGGAAAAGCTATTTCCTGACAGGCAGAGCTTGTAATTCTTTGATAGCTGCTAGGGGGCAACATCTGTTAAATAATATCATCCTTTTCTGCGTGACTAATGCTAGGATCTGTAACAGTGATACAGTGAGGAGGAAGCATGTAATAATTACATACAGAATTTCTGTGCTTGTAGGAGGTAAATAATAACACTGAGATGCATAGAAAATGAAAGAACAGCAATGGCTAGGGATCCTGATTGTATTTAGATGACAAGATGCTAGCTTATAGCTGCACATAGATAAGTATTCATCTGGTAGATGTGTGCACAGACAAGTGTTTAACTTTGTCATACAGAGTGCAAACAGACCATGCAGGTAAGTGAAATTAGACACAAATGTAGTTTCCATGCCACAGGTATTGCAATAAACACTGCGGTACTGCTGCTGCTCCGTGAAGTCTGGTGACTAAATAGCTAAGTCTTTTGCAGAAATTTAGTCTCTTTGCACTGGGTCTTGTAGTCATTTGAGGGCTTACAATCATTGTAAATGGTTCTAATGATTAAAGTAGGATACTAGAAAGCACCTGTTCTGGGCAACTAAAAAGGTGTTTCATGTTTTTTGACCAAGCTATAGAGGGAAAGAGGATTTGTACCCAGGTTTAACACAAGTATAGGTGTGATCACAAATTCAAGATCAAAGAAATAAAAAAGACTGCAAGTCTCTTCACAATTCCTAAATTTTATACACAGTAGGGTGCAACAAATGCATGTTCAGTAACGTACTTCACTTTCTATCTTTATTAGCATCTTTGACCGTTATCTTATGCCAAGCCTTTTCTTATGTTCGGGTGATTGTAACAGTAACCGTATGTCATATTACCTTCCTACTCATGCTGAACTCCAGTGCATTTCACTTAGGAGAAACTCATAGATGAGAAATTTGTTTGAAGTTGCTAGATAGCATTGCTTTTACAATATTTGATCATTTATGAAATTCGGGAACACAGATTCACGTATTTGTTCTAGGACACGCTCACATGCTGGCAGATGGTTAGTATACCCACGGGGAACATATATTTTATGAGCACTAAACTGGATTTGCAAGAAAGAAAGAAATTCACCATGGAAATAATTCAAGAGAGAAATGGTAGAAATAATTCAGTTTCTTTTATTAAAAAACATTTATCACCACCATATCCTTTTAAAGCTAATATACAAGTGTGGGTACATTTAGCAGAGCATGAGTTTTATAGAATTCAGGCACAGACATAAGCAAGTGAGTTCTTTTACTTACCCGAGTAGTCCAATTGAATTCTTTACAGGATACGGGCCCTGGGGAGTGTGATGAGTGGTTTAATTAGTTTTAAACCATCATATTTAATCAAGCACTATGCATTTTTAAACTGCTACATTCATTCCACTTCTAGGAAGGCAGTTTCAGATCTTTTTATCATTAGTAGTTCATGAGACTTTGGAGCTCTAGATTCAGTGTGAAGCAAATCTCTTTAATTGACATAACCATGCTTTAAAACTAAATGATTATTCTCAAAGTCAAACCTTAGACTTAAACTCAGCTTACAAGAAGGAAGAGCCGTTAGACATTTCTGAGCTAAAATTTTAATTGGGATATGGTTCATCTGCAAAGCAGACAGAGTTCATTCCATTTATCCCTATGATAAGAAGCTCCAAAAGGCGTACATGATAGGACAGTGGGCAAAAAAAAAAAGGGAAATATACCCATAACAATTAATTTCATTTTGCTGAACAAATTTTTCAATCAGAGCTGCTATGGGACAACTGAAATGTTTGGTTTAAATTTTTATAACTTCATTCATCATGCAATTATCAAAGCAAAATAATGACATCTTAACGTCTTACAGTTGTACTAAATAAGCTTTGATCAATTTAAAGGGAAGGAAAAAGAAGGATAAAGGCTCTTGCTATGTTGTGACTTTCTTATTAGTTGCAAAGGAAAATACATAAATTACAGCTTTCTTGACCTTCTGTGTAGAAGCAGCACGCTTGTGAGCAAAGAAGCTGGTTTGGGCCGTATTCTTTGCTGTCTTAAGCAGGTTTGAGCTTTGCTGATGCTATAAAGCCAGTGGGGCAAAGTTGGGTTCTTATTTGGACACACGGACTCTGCTAGAGGCTCCCCACCACCGTCCCCATGAGATGCTAAGAGGATCCGGAGCAGGTTCTGTGTCCAAGATTAGACTGCAGCTGTGTGGGGGCAAGTAGCCCAGAGCTCCTGCAGACCTGCTAGCTTCCTTCGGTAGGTGTGTACCTGTTCTTCAGCCCTCTTGTGTGGCATCCCTTGGGGGCAGCTCTGGGGTCCTGGAAATAACCTCTTAGTGAAATGATCTGGACGTGGCATGTGCCTTAGTGGCCCTATTGTGCTGCTCGCAGATTCAAGAAAATGTATTGGACATTTGAGGTCAGTTTTGAGATTCTCCTCTGAAACTGCATGGGCAAAATGCATACTTTTTTAACAAGCATGGAGTTAATTTTTAAAATCACTTAATCTGCCTTTTTCACAAACGGTTTGTATAGTGGATTCCAGGAAGAGTCTTTTGGGGAAGTGTCCCCTTGTTAAACAATGACTGCCACTAAATTTTGAAGCATGAGATCTTACGGGTTTTAAGAGGGTTTTTTTTTCTCTTCAAATTTAAAACAATCCTAAATAGTGAATTAGTTTTAAAGAGCCTGCACTGTCTATAAGACAAAACAAGAGACAGCTGTTTTTCTTTACATGATAGATGGCATCACCATACCGAAGTGCTTTGGAATGATGTATGGTTATCAGCCTTCAGTCTTTCTTAATTGCAGTGGTAATGTTATGATAAAGCGTAGAAGTTCTGGCAAACTGGAGCCTCTCTGAACAGCGCTAGTGCAAGCACAGTCCTTGCTCTAAAAAGTTTACAATCTAAATAGATAAGATGGCCAAGGAGATGAAGGGAAGTGCTTGCTGAGGGAAAGGTAAAGTGAGTTGCAGAAAGTCACACAACTCATTTATAACAGAGCTAAAAATGTACTTCTCGGTGCCCTCAGAACTAGGTGGAGGTTTTCTAGCCAGTGACAGATTTAGGGTTTGCTGTCTCACAGTCCTTATGATCTAGTCTCAGGATTCACAACATCGCAGTAAAATTTATAGTGATTGCTTCTACCCCTGGAAGGACTTAAGGTATCAGATCTGAAATCTGCAGAGTCTTATATATGGGAAAGCTGTACTTGCGTCACTTTTAGGTACTTCTAAAAGTCTATCAGTCAATTCTCTACTTAGTACATAATATAGGATGAGTAATTTCTCCAACCCCCACCATCACCCCGAACTCTTGAGCACTTTCGGGTTTTCTGTATATGTGAAATATCCAGTACGTGATGGTATGCCTGTGGGCTAAATGTTTTACTGAGTTTTGTTAAAAGAAATACAAAGTGAAAGCATCCCAGGTTCATGACTTCATGATAGACTAGCGAGAAGCTCTCCACCAAAATGGTTTCTTGTTTTCTACCTGCAAATGCTAATTCATCAGAATTACAGTGTTCTTTGGAAAGAATTCAAAATGGACAAGAAATTACAGTGTTCTTTGGATGGAATTCAAAACCAATCAGAAAGCAAGTGAAATTTTGCTGGAAATCTCTCTGGTTTTCTTTGCGTGGCTTCTCGGCATCCTGTGGTCTGCCTTTTAAAGGAGCTGAGAGTGTGGAGCACTGGCAGTGCTGGTTCCCCAGCTCCCAGGAGGCACCTCCTCTGTTAGTACCACTCGCTCAGGCGATGGGTTATCCTCTCAGCTTAGGGTGGGGATGAAGAGCACACAGGAGAGGAGTGGACCCCTGGCCTGCCTGACTGGGGGAAGAGGGCTGTCACTTGCCTATAAATGTGTCTGTAGACAAGGAGATGCAGATATGCTCAGCAAAATTCTGGCCCGTGATCCTTTTTTCCCTGAGTCACCTGCATTCACTAACGCAGGACACCTTTAATGCTGCTTTTTTTTGTGGAGAATTGGGGTTTGGGAGAATGCAATGCTGTTGTGGTTTTTTTTTTTTTCTTCCATGGCACAATAAAAGCATATGTAAGAAACCTCCACAAGTTGAAATTAACTCCCCCCCCCCCCGGGGCTCTGCTCAGTGATATATTTACACGTTAGAAAGAGGAAGAGATGATACTCCAATATTCTTCACTCAGATGCATTTCTGATAAGTATTGGCTGGGGGAAGACTTTCAGTGTGAAAGATGCTCAGCGGTAGGAAGGTCTGGGACTTGTCAACCACAGAACAAGGCAGACTTCTGAAGAACCCAAAGTCTCCAGGGTAAGGCCCAGATGTTTCATGCTAGCTGTGGAAGGAAGCTTTCCTGAAATACAGGCACTGTGGAGCACGGCTGTAAAGGGTTATATCCTAATGAGCCTGTCTGAAGTCCTGACCAAAAGACCACAAAGGCTTGCTGAGACCAAGGCTCCAGCTTGCAGTGCTGCAGAGATTTCAAGATAAAAGAAATCCGGTTTTTGCTGCTGTGAGCTCTGCATCCCCTGCTATGGAGGTACTTTAACCTCTCGTCTTTTCTTAAGTGGACAATCTACCCTATGCCTCTTCAAGGCACACTACAGAACCTGAAACCTTTTTGATGTGGTTTTCTTTGTAGTCCCTTAATTTTATTTCACTCTGAATGTAAAGGTAGAGGCTTTATTTTTTTTTCTTTATGTACTTTTCCTTCCCCAGGTACTGTGGTATGATAATTTTCTATTTCACTGTTTTGGCAACCACTTTGGAATATGCATCACTTCTGCCACTAAAAAAACCCCAGTCTGTTGTATTAGTAACAAAGTGATCTGGTGGCAATAGGATGAGTACAGGAATTCATAACGCTGAAGGTATGCTGCAAGGGACCCACTCTTTGGGTTGACATTGCTGCAGAAGTGACCTCATCGAGTACAGAGCTCCAGGTTCTTGGTAGTGAATGTATAGAAGAGGATGGAAGTTGGGAGCTGGGGCCATAAACTGATTCATGTTTTGCCAGAAGAACAAATAACCCGGTACTCTTCTTTGACTTTTGAGTGTTCCTGAGGGGCTTCTCTAAAGGATTTGAGAGTCCGTTTTCCTGTTGTGGCTGGATGTGTGAATGTGTGTCAAGGTTGCCAGGCAAGATTCTTCTCTAAGACAAGACCTCGAAGGCCAAAGTTCTTATCTTCATGGTCAGAGATGTTACTGTTTTTTAGAAGAGTAAGATGTACATCTTAAATTCTTGTTTAGTTTGACTTGTCTGGTTGGTTGGTTTGCTTAGACTTCCCTCTTGCCCTTAGCAGTTGTGGCTTCTTTCTTTGGTCACAGACTGGGATTTAACCTGGGAGGGTTGGTGCACAAGGAGCTTTGATTTGTTCTGTAGCAGCTACTGGTGCATCACACGGTTCTGCGTTGTGTGAAAACCCCCTTCAGAGTAGAATCAAATCCTATGGACACCCCTGCAGGGAGGTTCCTACAGTATCTCCTTGCACCTCCTGTGGAGGTGTGACCTTTCTTCATTGACAATTTGGGAGTTGTTTGTATGTGTTGTCATTGATTTGTGGTGTATTAGACATCAGCTTTGCAGCTGAATTTAGCTGAGCGGCTTATTTTTTTTGTGTGAATTCAATTTAGGTTTGGATTTTTTGTTTGATTTCTTTGAAAAAATTTAGGAAACCAAAAATGTTAGTGTTACCCATAAGAGAACGCTTTCTTTTTTTGCAGTGGGAGCATTAATTCTTTAAATTTGAGATTAGAGAAGCAAAAAGGCTGCTAATTGCCAGGATGTAGAAGACAAGATGGTCTCATTCCATTATAAAGGTAGCTTTATCAACAAATTGATGAAGTCTGAGTATTGGTCAAGCTAGTTAGCTTTGACGTTTTCCCAAGTGGTGTGCTAATTGTGAGGGTGATCCTTGATGTGATGAGCACAGGCCCACTGATGCTGGAGCAATAAATGATTTTTGACACTGTATTTCAAAAGAGTCACAGCAGTAGGCTGTGGATTGTGCTCCGTCTGATTGTACAGAGCAGGTAAGGGAAGTTGGGTGGCTTTCAACACCTGAACAAGGGTCCATAGAATCATTGAATCATAGAATGGTTTGGGTTGGAAGGGACTTTTAACGGTCATCTAGTCCAACTACCCTGCAATGAGCAGGGACATCTTCAACGAGATCAGGTTGCTCAGAGCTCTCTCCAACCTGACCTTGAACCAGGGATGGGGCATCTACTACCTCTGTGGGCAACCAACCTGTTCCAGTGTTTCACCACCCTCATCATAAAAAATTTCTTCCTTATATCTAGTCTCAATCTACCCTCTTTTAGTTTAAAACCATTACCCCTTGTCCTATCGCTACAGACTCTGCTAAAAGTTTGTCCCCATCTTTCTTATAAGCCCCAGTTAAGTACTGAAAGGCCGCAACTAAGGTCTCCCTGGAGCCTTCTCTTCTCCAGGATGAACAACCCCAACTCTCTCAGCCTTTCCTCACAGGAGAGGTGTTCCATCCCTCTGACCATTTTTGTGGCCCACCTCTGGACCTGCTCCAACAGGTCCATGTCTTTCCTGTACAAGGACTCCAGAGCTGGACGCAGTACTGCAGGTGGGGTCTCACCAGAGCGGAGTAGATGGGCAGAATCACCTCCCTCGACCTGCTGGTCATGTTTGTTGTTATGGCAGCCCAGGATACGGTTGGCTTTCTGGGCTGTGAGTGCACATTGCCGGCTCATGTCCAGCTTCTCATCTACCAGTACCCCCAAGTCCTCCTCCGCAGGGCTGCTCTCAATCCCTTCATCCCCCAGCCTGTATTGATACTGGGGGTTCATGCAAATTAAGACTGTGGCTGCACATCTCAAAGAGCTACAGACCAAAGGAGAACATGTTAGAGGAGGACAAAAGAGGAACTTTATCTCCCATTAGTTCAGTGGTGTTCCCAAAAACAGTACTCCGTGTCCTCAAGGTGGTCAACACATACATGGGAGGAAGACATTTCATTCTAAAGTTGATACCTCCAGCATGAATTGCATCATCTACATTGCATTAATCTTAAGTGAGCTCCTGGTATTGTGCTAGGGTTTTGTATTTACTGGGGAAAAAATTGTGTGGGTTCTTTTGAACTTTACTTTTGAAGCGTACAAATGGGTTTTTTCATTAACTTTGTGCAAGTAGTGCAGTCTGTGCTCTCTCAAACGTTAAATAAGAGAATAAAAGCATTTCTCTGAGAAGTTAGAAAGTAGAGATACATTAAAAATGCCGTAGTAGGAATTCAGTTTGGATCTTGGTTCTAAAAGAGAAAAATTTTCATTTTCTCCTCAGTACTGGCAATTGCTGGTTCAGTCTCTTCTACCTGTTGTCTCAAGGTTTACTCTCTAACATTTTTTCCGTCTTTTTCAAAACCCATGGCACATAGCTGAACAGGGTTTTTTGAATGATTGTTAATTTTGATGTCCTTATGGTAATTTAAGGAAGTCTTAATAGTTTCCTACTTTTTCTTCTTTGCTCATAGAGTAAATTACAGTAAGTGGCAGTGCGATTATGCATGTCATAGATGAGTCTTTCAGACAGCCCTTTGGTGGGTGTTATGATGAAAAATGTCTGCTTGATGTTACACTGAATATAGCAGAGATTACTTATGAGCATTTTATTGTGTTTTCTTAGACATGTTTAAGAGGCGCATAAAGTGAAAATAGCAAGAAGTGTACTAGGTAGTACAGGAGGTACATTTTGCTTAACGGAATTGAAGCCAACTGAGCAAGATGGCAAAGGAGCCTGCAGGCTTATTTCAAAACCCCACCTACATCCCTTCCCCTTCTGCATATGGATTCACGCCTGGGATCGGACTCAGGCTCTGGAATTAGCGTATGAGCTAAATCCACACCTCCCGAAACTGGAGTTCAGATCCAGCCCTTCAGGTTTGATTGTGACAACAAACTTGGCCAGTGTAGCACTCAATTGCATTTCCATTGGTTACATCTATTCCAAAGGCAGGACACTCCCACAGAATGGCTTTCCAAAATCCCCCTCTTGTAGTGCTCAGATGCCTGTTTTTGTCCAATTAATGGTTGCCAGCTTTTGGTACTGGAAAAAAAGAAACTTCTGTTCATAGATTTGCTAGAAGAAGAAAAAAATAATTGTTTGCATAAGCATTTCTCGCCAACGATCTGGATGTCCCTGGGTACTTTCTTTGTTTAAGAAGCTCACAGTGGTTGGAGTGAGGCATCTTCTGCACATGTCTTCTGACAATCTTCTTAAATGGGGGGGGTCAGAAAAGATTATTCCTTTTGTCTCTTTCAGTCCTTTAAAAAACAAAAGAATAATAATTTCTAAGGCATTTTGCTGCTGCACCCACCTGATTCCAGCTCTGTGAAACATTGACCCTCTCAATGCTCCCAGCTCTTTGTCAGGTCATTCAGGCCACGGTTCACAAACACTTAATTCTCCCTGGGGGCATGAGATGCGGGCACTGAATATTAAGGGTTTGTCTGAGTGCCATACTGAGCACAGAACTTTAAACCAGTGTTTGGAGATTTATTTGTCTCTGCAGCTTCCTAAGCCCTCAGGAACGAGTTCTTTCTCTAACACACAAGGCTGTGTGCTTCACAGGCGTGTTTTGTGCAGCCCTTCTCCCTGATCTTGCCTGGTATAGAAGTTGCCCTATATGCAATCAGGGCATAAGGGAAGACCCAGGGAACTGCAGACCTGTTAGTCTAGCCTCAGTTCCTGGAAAAATTATGGAGAAGATTTTACTGGATGCTATTGAAAGGCATTTAAAGAATAATGCAATCATCAGGCACAGCCAACATGGGTTTAGAAAGGGAAAGTCCTGTCTAACTAATTTGATGTCCTTTTATGATAAGGTCACCCGCCTGGTGGGTGAAGGGAAGGTGGTGGATGTAGTTTTCTGGATTTAGTAAGGCTTTTGATACTGTCCCTCACAACATCCTTCTGGACAAATTGTCCAGCTGTGGGATGAGCAGGTTTATGGTGCACTGGGTGAAGAACTGGCTGAATGGCAGGGCTCAAAGGGTCGCAGTGAATGGGGCAGCACCTGGTTGGTGACTGGTCACCAGTGGTGTTCCTCAGGGCTCAATTCTAGGGCCAGTTCTGTTCAATATATTTACCAACGATATGGATGCAGGAGTTGAATGCACCATTAGCAAGTTTGCTGATTGTACCAAACTGGGAGGTGCTGTTGACTCTCTTGAGCGTTAGGAGGCCTTGCAGAGGGATCTAGTTAGATTGGAGCATTGGGCTATGATTAACGGGATTAAATTTAACAAGTCCAAATGCCAGATCCTGCACCTGGGACGGAGTAACGCCGGGCACGAGTATAAATTGGGAGAGGAGTGGCTGTAGAGCAGCCCTGCAGAAAGGGATCTGGGGGTGCTGGTTTGACAGCAGGCTCAATAGGAGCCAGCAGTGTGCCCTGGGAGCCAGGAGGGCAAACCCCGTCCTGGGGGGCATCAAACACAGCGTGACCGGCCGGTCAAAAGAGGGGATTATCCCGCTGTATTCACCACTGGTGCGGCCTCACCTTGAGTACGGTCTGCAGTGCTGGGCCCCACAATTTAAGAAGGATGTGGAGGTCCTTGAATGTGTCCAGAGGAGGGCAACAACGCTGGTGACGGGGCTGGAAGGCATGTCCTGTGAGGAGCGGCTGAGGACTTTGGGCTTGTCTAGTTTGGAGAGAAGGAGGCCGAGGGGCGACCCCATTGCTCTCTGCGGCTTCCTGAGGAGGGGACGTGGAGAGGGAGGTGCTGAGCTCTCCTGCCTGGGATCCAGTGACAGGATGCGTGGGAATGGTTTAAATCTGTGTCAGGGGAGGTTTATACTGGGCGTTAGGAAGCATTTCTTTACTGAGAGGGAGGTCAAACGCTGGAACAGGCTTCCTGGAGAGGTGCTTGATGCCCTAAGCTTGTCAGTGTTTACGAGGCATTTGGACTATGCCCTTCATACTATGCTTTAACTTCTGGTCAGCCCTGAAGTGGTCAGGCAGTTGGACTAGATGATCATGGTACGTCCCTTCAACTGAAATAATCTATTCTATTCTATCACTAGGAATAGCATGAAAGTCTATTCTATTTGACTTTAGGGGAGCTGTATTAGGCAAAACATGGGCCCCGCATGGTATTTTGTCTACGGTGTATTGGCCATTTCATTTCCCATTCTCACCTGTTCCCAGAACTTTGTGTTCTGAAGATGACCATTTTCACCTGGGTTGCATTGCCACCATCCAAAAGTGCGAGCATCTCTCTTCAGCTGCTTTGTTTTACCCTTGATCCCATTTAAAACTTACCTTGTTTAACATGCAGTAAGTTGTAAAAATACACATATCTTGAAAGGATGAGAGAGATATGGCTGTTTGTGAAAACCACCAGTACTTGCATCTGAGATCCTTCAGATGACCCCTGCGTCCACCTCCACGTTAAAGCCAGATAATAGCTTTGTCATGGTAATCCTGCTTTGCTATTCTCTCTCACTCACTACCTTGACAGCCCCAAATTCCAAGGAACTACTTGCAAGCTAAGGTGAGAGAATTTAACCCACGTTTTTGCATAGGCAGTTCCAGACCTTCAGTGAGACAAGAACAAATTAGTCTGGTGTATATTTAAATTCACTGTTAGGACAATGTAGATTTTCTTGAACTTCCTCTCATTACAAAGAGCTTTAGGTAAGCAACCCAGAACTTTTTAAGAAATTTATTCAGTAAAGACACCATGCAAGTCAGTAGATCTACAAAGGGTTAAATTTGGCTCCCAGGTGCTGGCCAGAATTCCTAGCCAAGGTATGAAGATACCCACAGAATAATGAATTTTCCCTGTGGTTTGAACTGCTTTTCTACCGTTGATTTTAGCTTTGACCTTGAAGCCAAGTCTCATCGTGTTTGCTTCTTCCTCCTGTTTTTTCCCGAATGCCACTTGCTCGGCCCTTGTGAATCTACAGCCTATCTTTTTATAGCAGTCGACAGAGCTACTGATCACATTTGATGCCCCTCTCTCAAAGGATACTGAGGACCATTTTCATGCAATTTTCATTCCCCTGCTTTTGTTATGGCTCTGGCTACAGCATCCAGATTGAATGGATGGGGGAGACTCATACATCATCAAGCCAAGCAACTCTACCTGTACTTTTACCCTAGTATAGCTGTCTGTGTATTAAAAAGGATGTCGTGTGCATTTATGGTTGAACTATTCCTCACGTAGACACATAGTTATTTTTCTTCTCCCAGAATCATGTGGCCCTTCAATATAGAGGCAGCTACTGCCCTCCTCATTGGGAAGGATTTGGAACAAGCTTGCATTTTTAAGAACTACTGGAATGTGACAATGAAAGCAACTATGCTGAAAATAAGGCTGCTTTTGTAAAGGGTGTGTGCCATACAGAATTTACGCTTTGCGTGATCTGATGCTGCACAGCATCCAAATGCCTTCTGTACAGTATCGTGTCTTTGAGTGGATAACCAAAACCATGTATGGTGCAAGACTGTGGAAAGCTTCATTTGTATTCATTTATGCTACTCATTGCATGAAGGTCTTTGCTAAATTAGTTGTACTAAAGTAC
The DNA here is from genome assembly GCF_900496995.4 of Aquila chrysaetos chrysaetos. Taxonomy (NCBI): domain Eukaryota; kingdom Metazoa; phylum Chordata; class Aves; order Accipitriformes; family Accipitridae; genus Aquila; species Aquila chrysaetos. Next base: position 19,237,873 of record NC_044021.1, read on the forward strand.
TCTCTAATAGCCAGGTGGGAATGGGGCTGCAGTGTGGTAGGTGCTGCACAGAGAACCAGTGAGAAGGGACCACCACCAAGACCTGTGCCAGTCACTAGACCTGTAACAGAACTTCAGTACACACTTTTTAAAAATGATGGGTTATTCATTAAGAATTATTCAAGATGTGGATCTGGAAACATGTTAGCTGTCAATATTCCTTTGATTTTTAGCCTTAGCTTTCCCTATGGCTTTAGCCAAATAATTTTACTGTCCTACCTCAGTGGGCATATCTGTAAAAGGAAAATTAGTAATCTGTGAATTTCAAAGGAGTGTTGTGAGGATTAATTGGTTACTTTTTCCGTTGAATGTTTTGGAAAATGAAAGATGCTGTACAAGTATTACTGTTGTTTCCAAAGCATTTTTGTTTTGTGAACGTTCTCTGAAAAACAGCATTTGTATGCTAGGAATATTTATATTATGGACTGCTGCTTTTTTTTTTTTTTTTTTTTTTGAAACATGCATTTCAGTTGCCTGTGTGAAACACTACATAATATGAACTATATTAGTAAATTACTCAAAGTATTACAGACAAAAGACTGGATGCAGAACTCTCTCACTATCTTACAGTCCCCTGAAATGCCTCATTATTTAGCAATACTTAATCAAATTTAATCTGCAGTAAATCTCTCTGTGTCATTAAAATTCTGGTAGGCATTACTTTCACACTATTTCTAGGGAGCTTAAAGTAGACAAGGTTTTGGATTTTTTTTTTTTTTTTTTTTAAAAACGTGTTATATTCAGGAAAGGAAAAATAATTTGATGGGCTTGCTTCACAGAGATAGAGCATTAAAAATAAGTCTGTCTAGCAAAACTAGGATATAGTATTGCTGTCTCTGTTTCACATATACGTTCTGCTTGACACCAGATTGTTTTGCCCATTTTCCACTTTGATATGTCTTAAAGTTTTTGGGCCATTTTGATGAAATGCGTTTTAGTTTTTTCATGTTTATCTCTACCATGCAGAAACAAAAGACAGTTGGTTCGGACACACTGTATTGAGTTCAGTGAACCCAGTGGAGCTGCACCAAGAATGATGGCTGCCCAAAATGTTCAGCTTTTCTGTGAGGAGCACAGCACGCGACTTCGTTCTATGCTGTGGTGTCTCATGGAATCCCAGCTCCCTGAGTCATGTGAACATGCCAGAATCACAGCTGTTTGAGGTTTATTTTTAAAGCACAGAAAGTAAAAAAATAGACCAACCACACATAGTGAATCGAAGTGCAGTCACACAGAATGCTCTTCTGTATTTATTACTGTTTTTAAAATACTAAGATTTAAGATCTGGGGTTTTTTTAGACCGCACATGATGAAACTGGCAAGAGGAAACATCTGATTCTTCAGTAAATGTTGATCCCGTTAATGAGAGTATGCCTTGCATTGCTAAGCAGTTGTTATAAGCAACTAACCTGAGTCACAATGTAGATGAGGCTGGAGACAAATTGGGTTGAGAGGAGAACTTCTCTTTACTGGAGCAGACAAGCACAGGCCTCTCAAGATGAAACTGGGCAATGCTGTGTGTCAGGCCACCGAAGACATTCATGAGATGACCGTCGGATATTGCTTTCCTAACTATTCAGAAAGCATGCAGTAGCACTAGTCCGTTTGACTTGCTGCTTCTCGTTCAGCTAGTGATTTATAGGGGGCAACTGTGGTACACGCTGCTGTCTTTTTCACAAGACAGGTAATAGATTTTGATTCAGATCCCCATTGTATGGACTTTATTCTGCTTTTAAGCTCCCCTTTTTCTCTTTATTGTAAAGGTTTCTGTGCCAAAGCAAGATAAAAAGTTAAACAAGTGCTATGTGTTCCTTCCAGAGGTCGATAGTTTTAGGACAGTAAAATCACAGAAATCAGTGTATTCTGTCAGTTTTCTGCTTTAAGCCTTTTCATACGTGCCTGTTTTCATTTAGAGTCCAACACCAAATCCATCCCATCACTGAGTCCCCCTTGAGTTTGGGGACTTCCACACCAAAATTTCCAGCAACCCAAGCAGTCTTCAATGGCATCTTCTTTTTTCCATTTTTATTGTGAATATTAATTTCCTGTAGGTTTCCCTGCATGTGCTTTGCAGGGGGTAAGTGGAATGGGTAAGGAAAGGGCAGCTTGCTGGAGAGACAAGAGTGTCAGGGTGGTGTCATACCCAAAGTGGAAAGATTTGGGGAGAGGAAAAGGGTGCAGGAATCCCAAGAGACAGCCAGGGCCTGTGTTCAAGTGCTGTGTGCTGGGAGATCAACCCACGTTTGTATGACTCTGACCACAAACATCACCAGCTCAGAATGAGCGAAAAGGTCATGTAAATGGCAGGGTCGGGTATGCACCTTTCCTTCCAGTAGCACCTCTTTTTCCTGAGCTTATTTTCCAGTGCGCTGACTTTTGTGGTCATGGCCATCCACCATTTCTCAGCTTCCTCCTCAGTGGAGGATGGCAGTACATAGTCATCAGGGGGCACTTTGGAAGACTGAAAGATTTGTATTTGAAAGTGCTCCAGGCTGGATCGGATCAGATGGAAAGTTTCAGAGGGACAGATATCACAGACCAGAGAAGGGGCAAAGTGCTGAGGAGCTGCCCATTTCCCGCTGTGGGTCTGTGCACCTCCGTTAGTGCCTCCTCGAGCAAGATTCTGGTCTTCGGCTGGCTCTTGGACGGATTTTGGCAGCATCAGTACTACCCCTGACCATAAGGAGAATTATAAGCAAGAGCTGTGTTGTGCAGGGACTTGGATGCAGAGACAAGGCTGCTTGCAGCAATACGTATTTGGTGTGGGGAGCGGGGGGAGGGACACCCTGGGAAAAGAGAATGAACAATTACATGAATTAATCTGTAAAATCAGTGAATTGGTAAAAATGAAACCGACTACCTCATTACACAACTTAAATAGAAAGAAAACAATTAATAAGCAAAACTATGATCGGGGAAGAAATACTGCAAGCAATTTGTGAAAGAAGTTGAAAGTCAGCTAGAAGCAGTCTATCAACTGAAGCAAATTAAGCAAACGTGGTCCTGAGGGGCGAGGGGAACATAGGGGGTATGCCTAACCACATGTGGACAGGGCGGGCGTGACAGCATCCACCAGAGGTGGAGATCTTTTTATTGGGGCTCACATCCTAACACAATGCCTGGCCATGCTGATGGGATGTCCAAACCATAGCTGCAGGAGTCTGTCATTACAGTCAGATGCACCACAGCAATGAATCCAAACGCTCCTTAAGTTTGGGCGAGGGGGGGAAGAACTGGCTTGGGCTAGGTTTTAAATCAGACACAAACTCCACAGTTGATCCCACCATGACGAAGGCCAAGAGGTGTCTGTGCATTTATAAACAACTCCTTGCTAATTTTATTGCATTCTGCACAATAAAGACTTTCCAGAGCATTATGATGGAGCTGTTCTAACCCAAAATCTCAGATCCACATATTTTTATCAGATCACTTTAGACTTTATGAAAACCTGATATTGTTCTCCTGGTTGTGAACAACTTTGAACCTTGGAGAAGGCTTGTATGGGACGTGAATTTGAATTTAAATGTTTCAACTATTTTTATACTGTTGAACCTTCTGGCCCCCCAAATCTGATAAACTCACATTCATACATATCCTCGCCTCCCCAGCAGCCGTTCTCTTATTGAGGGTCTGTTGCAGCCTGTTTGCCTGCCTATTTCAAACTTCGTGTACTAATGGGTTCCTTTCTGACTTAGGTGAGGTTTACGCTACTACGTAAATCAGAGCTTTTCTGTGACAGCAAGCCCTGGGTGAATGCAGACTGGGAGAGTTACAAGCTGCTAATTGCACGAAGATAGTAGTTCCTCATCATCATTTGGTTTTATTTATCTCCCCACTCCATATGATTTCCAGATCAAAACCCTGAAGAGCTTAGCACTGTTTGAATCCTCTAATTGTGCTGCTGCAGCCATGTGACTGCCTGCCTGAGTAATTCCCTGCAGAAGGAGACAAACTGCATGTTACAAAGCTCAACAAATAGTGTTTAAAATGTGAACGGGTGGCAGTAGTATACAATACCCACGCCACTTTGTCTGAAATTTCCTACTACTGCCGCAGCCGCGTGGAGGCTTGATTTATGGTAGCAAGCTTAGGGATCTGAGGGAAAGAGCATGGGTGGAGAGGGAAGGCTAGCTGGACCTTTGGCTTGTTTGCTCTCCCCTTCGACAACCCTCTGTCTCTGAAACCAGTTTCACCTATCGTTTATCAGAACAAATGGTTCCTTGGAGGTCTCAGCGAGGAGGTAGGAATCCCTGCCTTGCGGAGGTAAGGAGCAGTTGCCTTCCCCACCGCCGGGAAGCCTAAATCGTTCTTGCTGTTCTGCAGTGGTGTAAGACAGAATGAAAAAGAGACAGCAGCTGACATAAAATATGCAGGGATTTGCTAAAGACCTTCTTCATTTATAGGTAATATATGGGAGGGGGGAAAAGGGCAGATAAAACCCGATTGTTCCCATTTTACGAAAAGCCTCGTGCTGTTTTCAGGACGGGTAATTGCATTGATTGTTCCAACCTCTGTATCTCCCTTTCATATGGGAGCTGGTCATTGAATTGCAACTTGTTTTTTCGGCTGGCTGACAGCGGAGGAGAAGGGGCTGTCTGGCACGGCGAGGCTGGATGGGTGTGTGTAGAGCGTGTGCGTTTTCAGAGCACAACGCTTAGGAAGGCTGTTGCTCAGTTGCCGAAAGCACAGCTGTTGCAGAGCGAGGGAGGGAGCCTGGCAGCAGCCTTGTAATCTCTATCAGGTAGGCAAACACGCAAACCATATGCTTATTCCTGCCTAATTTTATTTGTCAAAGTGGTGGTGTTATTAGCGGGTAGCATTTGGGTTCACAAAGTCCTCTTTTCTGCTCGTGGCAGGCAGACGGGGCTGATGAGAGCAGCTGGGTGTGTTTGTCCAGAAGCTGGTATGTATGAATGAGGAGATCAATAGCTGTGCTAAAAATCACTGAGCCATCTGGGATTTACAGATAGAGGATTGACTTGCAAATCCTACTGAAATTGAGATCTGCAGTAACTGCTGAATAACACACGCGCGATAGAGGTGGTATAAAAAGTTATCTAGGAGACCTGAAATGGCCTAGTGGTACTTTTCTCAGCCCTTGGTTGCAAAGAAGCTTAGGAAGGGGTGAGAAAATGCTGAGGTAGGGCGAAATTATGTTTTGCTGCTGATTTTTTCAACTCTGTTGTTGACATGTGATTTTGAACATACTGCAAGATGATAGAAAATGCAGCTATATTTTACCAGTACCTGGTGGCTACATAAACCAGTCTCTTTACATCCGCATGCAAACTGGGCAAGCCCGTAACCAACGGGGAGAAGGGGAGAACACAGGCGGAGATCAGAGAAAAGGCTCATTCAGGAAAACAGCAGAGGATGCACTTGGAAATGGAGTTTAGATTTCGAGTCAGTTTTATGCTTATTCTGTGCTCTGTGATTATGCAGAACTACAGCAGCTGTCAGACTGCAAAAAGGAGCTAGGGACAAACTGAGATCTGAGACTGGAAATAAAAAGTGCAGAAACAATCTTCTACTGTAGGTGAAGGCAGCAGTGCATTCGTAGCAGAGACTGGTCATCTCTCTAGTACCTTTCAGCATGGATTTTAAGTATGGAATTAGTCTTTCATTGATTAGCAGAGATATTTGACTGGTTTACTTCACACGAAGAAACAGAGGTATGGGAAAATGTCCTGTGGGCTTCTGGTCAAGCTGTTCTAAAACATGGCCAGGAATGGAGAGGTTGGTTGCTGGCACAGGATGCCGTGATTATAGACCTGCCTAACAGTCAGGTGAATAGATATGTGTTCGTGGTATGGAGCACAATGGGTATTCTGCTCTATGTAATTCTCTGTTGTCTTTCATAATGGACAAAAACAGATGTTGAAACTCAGCCATCCATAACCACGCTAGACATCTAAGTAGGAAAGTAGTAACGTTTGGAGCCTACTAAAACTAAACAACTTAGCCAATGTTGAAGAAGAAGTTTGGAAAAGAACTGGAAATGCAAACCAAATCCCCCAGTGTTTTATCCGCTAACCCATTCCAGTAAAGCAAAATAACAGCTTTTCTCTTTTAATGGTTTCTTTTTTTCCTGGTGGGGCATGACCTGACCTTATGTTAGCTTGGATAGTTGCACTGTCTTTCTGTGCTATTCTGGTCTCTAGTTTCAAGAGGTGGTTCTAGTATTTATTTTATGGAGTTGCTGTGTGTGGACCTACATCAAAGAGGGGAAGATTTTGGTGGCAGGTGATGTCATCTCTGAACTACGTATAAACTAGTTTGTAAATAAATGGGGGAACGCAAAATAAAATGTGGGACATGATTGTTAGTCCTCCCTAACAGTGGTATTGCTAACTGTGCTGCGTGTTCGGAGGTTTGTCAGTGTTAACAGTATTTGCCAAATCTTTTCCCTGAATTTATTTCTCAGTGGAGATATTCACAGTAAAAAGGCTTCAGGTAAAACTTGGAGAAGTAGAAGGCATCCTTCATATCTGTAGCTGTCACTGGCATCACACAACAGATGTAGTGGTGCTGCGACCTAACTCTCCTGCCCTTGCTGACGTGTTAGCAGAGCTACGCTTACTGCACTGGCCTGCCTAAGAAGCAGAGCTGGGCCTTTGTAAACTCCTGTCTTTTATTGAGACTGCAACCCTGTTTGTTCTGGTCCCAAAATATAGGCCATGGTCAGTTGAAATTGAGAGGCAGTTGATCTTGTCTTTTGTCTTCTCTGGTAGCTGTACCCCAAGAACCTCTCTTCTCCTGCGACCTAGACCACTGAATGGCATCACTCTGCAGGGCAATCTCCCCAGGATACATTAATCACTTGTGTAATGCTATTTTTAAGTGAAATTATAGGGCACATCTGTGTAGTCAAATATGTTCACAGCTCTCAAGGAAGCTTGCTATATAAGTCCTATAAGTAGCTAACAGTATATCACTACAGTATCTTTCAAAGATATTGAAGAAGAATTAAAAAAAATAATTTGACTGTCTTCTTACAAAATCTTTCTCCATGCTCCCCACTCCCAGGAAATCAGAAGTTGAATGATCTGAAACTTACTTCAGCATAGTCACACTTACTTCCATGCATTACCTCCACTGAGGGCAGTAAAAGTTAAGAGTAGATAGCTAGGAAAGCACAGACCTGTGGATTTTCATAAGGGGTAGTCGGTCTAATTTAAGACTAGACTGTTAATCTCTGAAGGAATCGTCATGCTTTATTGGATAGATGATCTGCAAATGAGAACTTTTCCAAGGAAACTGGATGTGATATGTGACAAAGGAAGAAAACAGTCCAACACAATCTTTCATATGTTGATTAGAAGAAAAATTCTGGTTCAACAGAGAAGCCAGGATCTGATAAATCATATTGAGAAACAAACTAGAATTTACTCATTTTTTACCTTGATCTTCAAGCAATAGACTGCAATAGGTATGTGAGTAAAGTCCAGATTCCTCAAACTTTCTAATCCTACTGCTATCAGATAGTGGAATAGAAGGCATCTTCAGCATTTTTAACAGCCTATCAAGCTGGAAAAGAAGCAAATGTTGCCTGTTAGAAAGTCTGTGGTTTGGTATTAACCTGAGAAGGTGAAACAAAACAAAACAAACCCAGAAAAATCTATGCAGGGTTGTATTTATGAAGTAGAATGAGTAGGGGAATCACAGAATTCACTTCCAGGTGAAGCGCAGAGCAAACTAGCTGTAGCTGTGACTCTGACCAGTACTGCAGTATTTCTGCCTCTGAGTAATTCTTGTTTCACCTAGTCTTGGTCTGATAGAGCTGTCTGTAAGAAATGTAAGAAAATGTCTGTAAGAAATGGCAAAATGTACCTGGTTTTCTAGTTCTTTTAACCAGTTGTCAGATCCCCATAGAGTCACAATGTTGACAATTTAAGAGAATGCTAGGAACTTTTTTGAGTGCAGCTGTAGTGAAAAAAACCTCTCTTTGCAGTAAGTGAGAGCATTTTTTGAGAGATGAGTGTTGTTTAATAGCTGTTTCCCCTCCCTAATGACAGATGCAAAGAACAAGGAAGATGAGCAGAAGCCCACACTATGGAATAAGTAATATTCTTCCTTGAAAATAATTTTTCTCACACTTCCAGTTGTTTCAGAACAGTGAAGCAGGAAAAAAGTCCCATGTGTTGCCCAGACTTTACTCAGTACCTAAACAAATTGGAGCATTACTCTCAATTTTCCGCGCTGTTTTTCTAAATCTAGTTTTTTAGGGGTCTTCAATTTGAGTTAGACAGCTTTTCCCAAAATTATTTTCCAACTTACCAAAATTCAGTTTTGAGTAAACCAACTCTACTTAGCATCACAGAGTAATTTAGGTCGGAAGGGGCTTCGGGAGGTCAGGTGACTGAGTATAATGGTTTAATGTTAAAATGGTGCTCCATTCTGTAGCAGTTCAGTGTAAAAGTAGGCAAGACTTAACTCTTTGGAAAATTTAGATTGTGAGTCTTTAAAGTCATAGAAGGGATTTGGGAGATTCTCTGTGAAGAGGGACTTTATGCAAAAGCTTTGGGTTTTTTGGTTTTGGGTTGGTTTTTTGTGTTTTTTTTTGACTTACACAGTGGGAAGCTCAGTTTTGCTGAGCATTGCAAGGCCAGGCATTCCTAGAGAAACGATGTATTTTCCAAAATACTCCACCTCTTCCGGATGTAATGGCAGGCTGGGCTGCAAGCCGTACTTTCCGTGGTGTGTTTTGCCCTCAGGCACTCGAGTCTGTTCAAGTGTGAATCCAAAATGTTTTGAAGCATGGAGCATTTGTCTTTTTCATTTTGATAGTTTATCTACACTTAGAAATGTATTGGGAAAACAGTTAAAAACCAAAAAGCAAAAACCCTTCAATATCTTGCTGGCAAACGATGATTGGGAGAAGCCCTCAGAGTCTGCATGGATTTGACATCAAGTCAGAGCCTTACCAAGAACGAAAGGGATCTGCTTTTGAAGTCAGCGCAATTACGCAGGGGATGAATCTGTCTCCCCTTATACCTTTCCCACCTTTTGCTTAATGTGGTGCAATGAACTAAAACTTGAAACTTGTAGAGCACTGTTCCCACTAATAGAAATATCTGCAGATTAATCAGGCTGCAGTACTTAACGTTAAATCTTGCTTATTATAATTGACTGTTATGTCATGCTAATGGGATTTCTTTCAGTTTTACTGCCTGCATGCTGCTGATCCAGACAGCCAAGAGTTTTGGTATTATTTTATGCTCAACTATGCCTTACTGGATTCCGCGCCCACCCCCCCACACCCCCACACCCCCCCGCCCAGGATGGGGAGGGGGCATAGGGAACAGTAGATGACTTCTCTGTTGAATATTTTTTTTATCTGTATCTGACACAAGTGATTAGGAAAGGTGTATGTTTAAGCATATGAGGCTTCTGAGGCATCTTAGTTTTAATTAACAAAAAACAAACAGAAGCTGAAAGTAGTGTTGTATCTTTGTTAAATATCCAAAAGAAAAGAATGACTGAGAATAAGGATGGGGAGTGGAGGGGGAAGGATCACATTTTTAGGGAAGGAAGAAAATAAAGAAGCAATGGCTTTTCTTCTTTCATTTCTGCTACCATAAGCAGTTATACAGAGTAGAGTGAAAAGATCCAAATGATGTAACTAGCCAAATGTACTTTCTCTATTTCCCAAAGGCCAAGCTAATCTACTCACTGGAGACCTGACCCAGATGAGAGTTACATCTCCTGGGGAAAACTTCAGGTCTTGAAATGAGCACTGAAGGAAGGTTGGTGGGATCATTAGCATTGAGAGGCCAGTCCACTTTCTGCCGCTGTGCCTAAGCCGTGACCACCCATACTTTAAATCTACCTGGTTTGCTCTAGTTTTTCATGGATATAATATAACTGCTCACCCCACAGTGAGAAAATGACCCGTGGAGATTTCATCTGTACAGACACGTTTGTGCTTAGGATGCAAAGTGGGCGTAGTTCTTTGAGGGGAGAGACGGGCGTAGCATCTAGGTGACTATTATTTATTACTCCTATTTTTAAGACAGATCTCAAGTGAGAGTAAATGACTTAGCCATGTTGATCTCGATAGACTTATGCTATCTTACACTAGCAGTGTATCAAGCTAATTAGTATGGTGTTCTGCATATTTATCTCGGTGTGAAAGAAGCTTTGTCCCATTCATAAGCCATGTAGATGCAGTAGCTCCAAGTCCTACGCATATAGTCATGAGCAGCAGGAGTGACTAACCTCCACTTAAGAAACCTCCTTTAGGCCTGAGGTGGTGGTTTTCCCCCTTCTGCCAAAACAATAAGCCATCTGCAGAGATAAATAAGTGCTGGCGTCCTTATCAGTTATTTACAGATGCCTTAAATAGCAGAAGCAATGAGAGGCGTTCAGTCTGGATACCATGGTGTTGAATGGTGATTTGCTGGGGTTTTTGCTTTAAAAAAAAAAAAAAGTTAAGAAAATGAACCCACCACCGCCAGTCTAGAGTGGGCCCTAAGACGTCTGGCCTCGGAGAACTGTCAGGCTATGGAGGGTGAGGAGAAACCATCTGACAAAAATCAAACTGCCAGTGCCAGCAGTTGTAGGGGCTGAACAGAGACATTTCTTGCAGGGACCAGAACAGTTTGAAGGAACCATGTTTTGAGTCTTTCCTAGCCTTCATTGTAGGCACCGAAACTACTTACCAAGTCCACAGACTGCCCTAAGGGGTCGGCTGCAAACCAGGGGCAGCAAATTCACGCTCAGATGGGGCACAGACTGTGCTGTATGCCAAACTCTTTCCTAGTTAGATCAGGATTGTGTCCATCCCTCGTGTAGGTTGCCCAGAAACTTGTTTTGTGGAAGTCATTAACTGGCAATCAGCCCTGCGTGTGTTCATCTTTTTATTTCTGATGCCTAACTTTTCAAGAGAACAGTGTTGGGTCTTTTTACCACCATTAAAATTGACCTGTTGTTTTCAAGTCTTTGAGATCTCTAAGTCATTTTGGAGTGGTTTTGACCTGTTTTATACCCGAGCTTTCTTGCTTACAAGCTGCTTTTCCCTGAAGAAATGCTGTTATAATTGCTGCACTTGCAACCGTGCTTCTGTCGCTTATGTGACACTGTGTCTCCAGGAGTCATGCTCTGCTGAAACAGAGCTGTTTCTCTGCTGTCTGGTTGTAAAGTCCATGGTGTCATTTCAGAAATTGTATTTAAAGATGGGATTAAAATTGGTGGGGTTTAGGCTTACTTTTTCCAAACAATTGCTGTTTTGTTTGTGTGTTAACGTGGCCAGCTGGACACATCTTAAAGGGAGCTGCCTTTTACAAAATTCTCACCCCTTGTTTTTGAAGATCTTTAGTGCACTTCAAGCTAGGCCCCCATAGTTGCTAGACATATTTGAAAACTTGGATCTTCGGATTGACCTTTTATATTTGTATTTGTTTTTAAATCATCTTACTCTGAGACCTCAAGCTAGAGGCAAATTAATCATAATCTGGTGACATTCCATTAGGGAAACAAAATTCTATCTGAAGTCTCTATGCAATTATTACAGGCAAATGTTCACTGTGTCAAAACCTCAGAGATTAAATGTGATAAGACAGTGAAAAACAATATCCATTTCAAGAATGCAACAAAATATTAAGTTTGTGCTGTGAACTAGTTTGCAATATACTTTATTCTCCTTAAAACAGATGGAAATTATCTAGAATGGGGTATTGCATCAGTAGACAAAAGGTGTGTGTGTTTGTTTCTTAGACCAACTTTCTGTGTTACGTGAATGTCCATGTTTGCATAAGAACATAGGTATGGTGCATTCCTTGTGCTCCCGGCATCTGTAGGGTGTAACTGGCAAAGCACTGGAGAAGATAACTCATTACAATTAATTTTGGAACCTGAAACAGTAGTTCAGGGGAGTGGGACAGTGACTTCTGCACAGAGTTTGGCACTGAAGGTTGGCAGGGATGTAGTTGAGTGTGGCTGGTGCTTGGAGCGTTTGAAGGGAGGGGACGGGTTGCTGCTGGCTTGCTTTCATCTCATTCTCTCAAGCGGGCAGTAGCATACCTGACAGCTGTCTCCAAAGGAGAGCGATAACGTGCCATTGCTCAGCCTTGTTTAGGGCTAGGAAGAGAGAAACACTATGTTTATAGCTTTCCTAACACACACCTGTTCTTTTTCATATGCTGGCTTGTCTTTTTTTGAGAGACTGAGAGAACGTATGTTCTCTGAGCAACGTGCTTGCCATTTGGGGTGCCAAAACAGGGCACATTCCCTGTATCTGAATGGGGTGGCTGTTCCCTCAGTGAAGGCCCTCGCTCCAACCAGCCTGGAAAAGGAGAGTCCAGAATGCATAGAAGCTGTTGCATTTTTATCAAAGCAGCAGTGGTTTTCTGACAGCTGTAGGTTGACCCTTCTGCATGCATCCCAGCAACGCGGATCTCTGCCACTTGTAATGAAATGCCCAGTTGCCAGAGGAAGAAGGAACTGGGTACCAGTTGAAACTCAACAGGAATATTTTCGTTGGCTTTACTGGGCAGGATCTAGAAGTCTACAATCATTACTTGAAACTGAAATTACATTTTGGCAACATACAATTGAATGCAGACCCGAGCGCTCTTGAGATGATAATGAACCATAAAAGCTCGAAGTACTAGATTATGATGCCAGCTCTTATGGTAGGCATCAATTTATCAATTGTCTTGATATAAATGAGTATCTCATACCATGCTAAAATTGTGTTTCTGCAGCAAATCAAAGCTAAACAGTATGATTCACGTACAGATAGATAAATCGTAGCTATGGTTAGCAATGCTCCCCCCCCATTTTTCCCAGTTTCACAGGGACAGTGAAGTCTTCAATCTTTGCTAGTAAGAAGCTTTAAAAAGAGACAAAAAAGCTAAGGAAAGTATCAACAATCCAGCGTTCATAATGAAAAGTGGTTACTGACAGGAGTCCTGTCTTATTTAAGCCACTTCCAAATGTGTTACCTAGAGTAAGAGAGCGGTGGATGGCAGTTGCATTGCTAGATTATCTGCTGTACTGCAGAGCACGCTTTTTGGCTGGTTAAGCAAGATTCTGCTTGCGGGAAGAGATACGTTTTGAGCCTGACTGGGGCTTCAGGTCTCTCTTTGTGAGAAAAAGTGTACCCCCGAAGGGGAAAGAGGCACTCTGCAGTGCAGAGCCTGCTCCGGAGGGGCTCGGCAGCCGCTGGCACTGCAGGGAGGAGTGCTGCTGGGAAGTTGCGCAGGACTTGGGCGTACGCTGCTTACGCTGGTATTGTTTCTGCTTGTCTTTTAAACGAAAGTACTGCTTTACAGTTTCTAATGTCCCCCACCACATAATACATTCCCTGTGAAATGTAATGGAAAGTTACTGCTGTAATTAACTCATTGATTGTTTAAAACAATTGCTAATTGTACCTGGCTGGAAAGCTGGGAGGATCTCACTGTCACTAATGTGACTGGATAATTATAGATTTTTCTTTTCGTATTTTTTCTGTAAAACATGTTTTCTTTGCAGGAGCTTTTATTTCTGGCCAGCTAACTTTCAGTTCCCATGAATGGCAGATGCAGGGTAGCAATCAGCCCTGGGGCAGCAAAGGGGATGAAGATATTTCAGACCTCAATAACTCTGCTCCCTTAGGGACATTCTAGGCAAACAGCGCATTCATTTTTGTATGTAATGCATGGAGGCTACTATAAAGCTGTGAAAAACAAAGGTCTGCGCAATAGCAAAAAAGTCTATGTACTACTGGAAACATCATTTTTGGGAGGCTTCTTCTAAGTGCCAGAATATGGTTCAGTTGTTCTTTTCTAGAAAAGGGAAGAAATAAAGAGAACAAATATCCTGGAAAGCCACCTCTGAGATGCTGCTCCTGCGTGTTGGCATAAGAGCCTGTACACAGCCTGCCACAACCCACGCACATTCAGTATTTCTTTTCAATAGGCAGTGCAGTTGCTAACCATTACCACAAATCCTGGGGAAGCTGGCAGATGTCAGCTATTTCATCTTCTGCCCCTTATAGCCAGTTAACAGTATGTCTGCGTGGCACAACGTGTTAGCACAGTACTTCTTCCAGATAATATGTTATGCCCCATGCATCCCTGTGCAGCAATGCATTGCTCTCTGTGGAGATGTCTCTCTTAAAGCAAATGCAGGTCCTAAGCCTTGGAGTAGTAGCAACTTGCAGCCACTTCTTGCAAAGATATTGGGAGACTTTAAGTGAATGTGTCCACAAGGACTGACTGGAGCCACCATAAAAAGCAAGCTACTCTCTTCTGATGTCTGTCTTGCAGCTTTATCTCAGACATCCCATCAATTTGAGCAAACCATTTCTCTATCTCAGTTATTTATCCGCAGAATAAGTACCTGTTTGTCTGTCTGTAGTGGGACAGGGACTCTTTCTAAGTCTTTACTATAGTGACTAGCCCTCATATCTTTTCTAAGACTTCCAGGGCATATTGTGGAACACTTATAAATAGTAGTATTTTCTTCAGGGGCTCTGTGTTTGTTTATGCAGTTTAGCTATGCTTTAGGTATTGGTGTATCTTGAGAGATTTTGCCATTTCAGTGATGCCCTAATAATAATCACCACTGTAATGGGCTCATGCTACTTAAGGACTGAATTCAGCTATCCTTACTAGAACTGAGTAGTATATTTTCCTTGCTCTACATCCATAAAATAATATTAATGCCTAAAGCAAGACATATAGGAGGCCTTCTTTACACGATATAAACCTTAAGGAAGTCAAACATTTTCTTTGAATTGAACTTCCCACAGTGTGGCTGGAGAGGTTGTGAGTGTTTTTTTTCTTTTAAAATTACATCTGTAGTCATGGGTTCACTTGTGTCATACTGAACAATGCAAAAGACATTATACAGCAATATTTGCATGTATTTGCATCCAGCTTAAAATGGCAGGGGAGTTTAATTCTGCATTAATCTGGGCATTAACTTTATAGTAGTTATTTCATAGCTTTATGGGGGAGGGTAAAGCTGCTGAAGACTTGACACAGATTCAGTAGGATGTTCTTCCCATAAGACAAGGCCATTTCAGCATATAGAGGAGGAAAGTTATCAAACAGAAATCAGTCTGGGACATGTGTTTTAGGAAAGGCCTCAAAGTATTGTGGTAAAGGAGCACGTTTTTGAGGAATGAAGTGTGCCTGGCTTGTTTGTTTGCTTTTCAGGGTGAATGGACTCATGGCGTAGCCTCAGAGCCACTGACATTCTCAAACCTTGAGGCTGAGAACGCAGCAGCAGACGGAGTCTATTGGGCACAAGAGGAATGTTTTCTGGTTGGGTTTTAAGCATGAGAGGAAGCAGGGGGTGTTTGCTTGTATAATATCTTATGACCAGAATTTGGTAGTATTAGGTTTTTGCCAAGAAAGTATATTCTCCAAAGATGCCCAGTTTAACTCAGTTGAATGCATCTAAAAGACAAAATCTGTTGAATACTTATTTAAATTCTTTACCAGCTTAGTGGGTTGGAAGTACTCCTCCCATTTCCATTTCAATTCTGATATCAATGACTCCCTTTACAAAGCCTAAGAAGCAATGAAGATTAATTTCTTCAGCCTAGATCTGAATCTAGCCTTAAATACTGTAAGTGTTTCTTTCAGTCCAGCTCTGAGAAGAAAAAAGCAGAGGAAGGTATGAATAAATTCTAAAACTTTCTGACCATATGCCAACACTTAAATGCTGTATTTGGATCAAAAATCAGTGCTAGTGACCAGAAATAAAAATTTTTAAAGCTCTGCTCTGAGAAACTACCTTGAGTTAAAATGGGGAGGGGGCGGAATAATTTTAATTGTTAGTGGGAGAAGTACTGCAGGAGATGGTTTTGCAAAGTGGCATTGATCAGGACTGTAATTAAATGGCATCTTAAAGAAATTAAGAGAAGCTTAGCATAGATTTAGTTTTTCAGGAAAGCTGGATTTAGAGTGCTCCAGATGTTTTGCTTAGAATAAGCTTCATTGACCTGGAATATGAGAGTGTGCCAGCATACTCAGTGGAGCATTGTTAATGCCTTTGGTTGGGTTTGTTTCAGGATCTTTGGTTTGAATGTCAATGTATTTCATTTTGTGAGCACAGTGATCTATAGAGAACGTTTAATCTACAGAGATTAAAATTATACAGCTATACTAAGCATCCAAACACAAAGCTTTGCATTGTGACTTTTCCCTCTTCTGTTTTGGTTTTAACTAAGTCATCCCAAGTGTGTAGATCCATTGTTTTCTGAAAACCTATTTTTGCAATGCTTGCATTATCAAAAATCTTTATTAGGACAACTGTGTTTGAAGAATGTTTTCACCTTTTTAAAAGGCCTGTGTCTTATCTGACCTGTCGTCCAGGCACCTTTTATAGCTAAAGATATCAGAAGGCGATGCCTGCAACAACTGAAAAATTAGCAAAAAACCTCTGTAATCATCATTAAAATGATAGTTAAACAATATTTTGGTTGTGTTCACCCTACATGAACTGCCCATCCTCCCAAACAGTAGACAATTGCAAGTTATTAATTTACAGTATGTTGGCAGTTTTAGACCCTCAGGACTGAAAGATACTGATATTACAGTGTCTCTCATCTCAAACAGTGCCGTGCTTCTTGTCAACAGAGGCAAATGAATCAGGCTTGCAGCATCTCCTGTGTCTACTGACGCATGGAAGAACCACCCTAAATTTTACAAGTATCTATTAGGTGCAGGCAAGGTGTATTTTCTGATTTGCTTCTGTGAAGCAGTTGAGGTCTGTGTTCTATATCTGAATGACCATACTCAATTTCAAAACCTATGAACAAAAACAAAGGTCATGGACATTGTCCTTCGTGCCTCAGGATCCTCAGGACCGTGAGTCTTCTTTGCTATTTTCCCAAAAGCAAGCTTTCTCTTGGTAATTGTTTGTCCCTGGATGATACGTCATCTTGTCAAACCTAGCATCGCCAGGTCTGAAACTGTACAGCTGCAAGCTGTTGGATATCCTGGGGGTGTGTATTAGAAATCTTGATGTTTGTAGAAGGGTCCCAATGTCACCATTACTGTGCAGCAAAAATGCTTTGTTACATGCTCAGAGTCAAATGCATCAGGAGACAGAATGTAAAGATAATAGATTTATTCAATCCATGGGCTTTTAACAACAGAAGAAAACATCAGAAAGATAAGGTAACAGAACACAGTAGTATGTATATGTGAGAGTAAAGAAGTTCCTTGACTGCTCTAGCACCTCAGCTAGCTTCTAATTTTTTCTCCTGAATCAAGCTGCAATCCTTCCCCATTCCTTTGTTGTCCAAAATGCCCGCTTCTTTCCGTCCTTCTCAGAGGATGGGGAGAAGACACAGAAAGGAATGAAGGAAAAGAGATCACCTTCTCCTGTGCCATCCAAAGCTAGACTCCCTTTGTCTCTCCTTGCAAACCTGTGCTGCTTTTTCCTAGCCATGGGGACATTTCCTTCCACCTCCTCCCTCAGATGCTTTGCTTAATATTACTTGGTTGTACCTGAATTAGCCCATTCCTGTCTTGGAGACATTAACAAGTCTGAAGACCTACTCCTAAACTCCATGCTTCGAGCTTCTTATAACTATTTTAACTTTGGGAGAACTGTCAAAATACAAAATCTGATTGGATAGACTGTGCAGCCTAGAATGGGGAGCTGAAGACTGGTTAACCTCCCACCTGCTTTCCTCCACACTGTTGGTTTTGTGGTAGTCATTCTAGGGACCCAAGGAAATCCATGTTTAAAAAGTTCACAAAGTCCAGTTACTCAACTTGATTATACTGCTGCAGATGCCTAATGTGGTCCCATTGCACAGACTCAAAGTAGAACATGCAGCAGAGTAGCGTTGCTTAGTGGTGTGCTAGATGAAGCACTATGGTGTGTGGTATTTTAAATCCTTGCTAGGTCAGTGGCAATGACAGTGGACTGTGTAAGTATAACCCCATTGATGGGTCAGGTCACTGCAGTTTCTCTGGGGTCTCTGTGTATTAGCTTCCTGTCTCTTGTCCTTGTTTTATTTCTTTTCTTCTCCCAGGCTCACCTTAATTTCCCAGATTCCTCTTCTCCTCCAGCTTTCCTACCTCTTTCTGGCCCCTTAAGTCTCAATTCTTCACTATCTCTAGCCTCTTCTCTTCTCACATACTTCATTTACTGTTCCCAAAATGTAAAAAATGGAGAATTTGTAATTCTGAGTTGCTGAAAATTTCTGGTAAGGAGCTGAACTACAAGTTGTGCTTTGCAAATACCAGGGCTTCTCTGACAGTAACCCAGTAGAAGAGGCAGTTGTCCATTGTGTGATGATAATGTTGTTTATAGCTCTTGCTAGCAAGCCAGAAGCTGACGCCATTCCTTGGTACTAACACGCCTTCTCTTTCTCACTGAGGGGATTTGTGAGAGCAGAAGCAGACTCTTGAAAGATGCTGATGAACATGGTGGCTAGTAAAGGGCACCTTATGTTCTTTGCTTCTTTATATAGACGTCAGTTTTGCCCAACAGGCACTGTGCAATTTCTAAATGCCCAGGCAGGAAGAACTGGCTTGTAATTGAACGTAGATTCAAATAAAGCTCTGGCACATAGTTTCTGTAAGGTATTGGATAAGCTATGCTGCCTTTCTCTTTATCATATTTAAATTCTACTTTTACAGTTGTATCTAGCTGAATCCTAACCTTTTCAAGGCTGGGCTGTTTGAACAGTACCTTGTATAAAGCACCTCCTCATGCAAGTTGAGGTGCTTATTACAGATAATTACTTATGAATAAGCCTTTGTCCCAAAAAGCTTACAAGAGACCAAGCTCATTCCACACAGCCTGATGGAATAAATCAGATGGCATTCACGTTCAGTTGGTACTGGCTTGACCTGAATTCAACCTATCTGATATAAAGATGAAAATCTCTCCATATCATTATAAAACCCCTTCAACCATTCATCATCTCTAATTGCTAACTTCGTTATCCCCTAGCTAAGCATCAAGCCAACTATTCATAATAGCTTTATAATAAGTTGCTTCGTTCTCTACAACTCATATGCTTTGTTTTCTCACCTTCTTTGCTTTTAAGTCCTGCTTCGGTCAGAAGAACAAGAGAAAGAGCAAAGCAAACACTTGTTCCCCATTACTGGTCCCTGCGCTTCCACTCGGAGGCCAGATTGGCCTCACAAAATTCCTGCTGCTCTCCCATGTGCAGCTGCAGCTAGTGCCCTATATTGTCACAGGCTGGAAGCCCTTCCATTTCCCCCTCTGTTTCTGTGCAGACATCAACAGAGTGGTGCCTCCGGCAGCCAGAGCAGCCCTTTTTCATGGGATACTTGTTGTGTTTCCCAGGATATTTGTCTTCTGGCAACCAGAGTGTGGAGGTGACATTCCTTCAGATGGAGGTGATTAGGAAGTGTTGGAGGAACCTCTATCAGGAAAGGTTACAAGGCATAATTCCAAAATGTGCGTAGTTCAGGATTTCTCAAAGCAGCTAGAAAAATGGTGAAATGTGGCCAGAAACAAAAAGCAGTGCCTTGATGTGAAAAGCTTATTTGCAGCTTATAGTGCATGAGATCTCTCAAGAAAAGAAGCTGCAGGTCCCATGAGGAAGAAAGCCAAAAGGCTTCCCTGGAGAAAACTGAAAAGCTATGTATATTCCCATGAGGGCAACTTGCCAGCTTCTTACTGAAGGGTTGTAGCATTGTCACGTCCCACTGAAATATCTTATCTGAGTGGTTGAAAGCTGTTACCCTGACAAGCAAGCTTGGTCGCTTTGCAGTTGCAGAGTGCAGAAATATACTCACACACCCCTGTGATGAGCTAGTCTTTGGCCCTAAACTGCCTTTGGTTGTTAGCACAAAGATGTACAAGTCAGAGGAAGATATTACTGATTGAATGTTTTAGAATCATAGAATAATTTAGGTTGGATGGGACCTCCAGAGCTCAAAGCAGGTCTAGTTAGATCAGATTACTTGCAGACTTATCCATTCCAGCCTTGAAAACCAACAGAGATGGAGATTTTACAACCTCCCTGGGCAACTTGATCTTACGCTTGGTTGTAAGTAATGAGTAGTCTCGCCTTTAAGCCTTAACCTATTGTGGGGAGGGGACAATATCTTTTTATGGAGAAGCGTCTGCTGCAGTGCAAGCGTCACAAGAGAATGCAAACTATGTTCTCTCCTGAATCTTCTCACAGCATGGTCTTTAAATACTGCTTATGAACAATAAGTTCTTAGTTGTTCATGGTGGTATAAGGAACATAGATGTGTATAGCCTCTTACTATACATTTAGTTGATAGATTTCCAGTTATAACCCATGAAGTGATTGAAAGCTTCCATCTGCTCTTGGCCTCATGATGCACTTAGAGCCTTACCAAAGTCTTGAAGCACCAAAGTCTTGAAGCTGCCTTAAGCTCAGAGGATTACTGCACTAGAGAAACCTTGAAGAAGATCATTAGGACAAAAAGTCTGTTAAAATATCAGAGTGCATTATATACTGCAGTCCTAAGCTCTGCTGGAGCCCCTTGGAATTTCTGTAATATAAAGTAATAAAAAAGATCTGCACTATTTTGCTGCATTTCCTCCACTGCGAATGAAATGCATATTGTACTGCAGACTTCCTACTTCAGCCTTCCGTCACACGTTCTTCTCTGGTTTAAACCTGTGGTAGAAGCAAAATCTTGCTTTTTGTGCTCCCTTTGCCCCTGAAGACTTAGGTTTTGGCAGATAGGCATTATGGATCATGCAGGTGGAGCAGTTGGATCCGTAAAACCTCGAAAAATAACAAATTTTAGGAGTAAGTTCTTATTTCTTATGAATAATTTACACACGATGGCTAAGATTTCAAAGAGTAGTATAGGTATGTAGTTATACATTATGACAATGCATCATTGAGAAAGCTGAATTAGTTTTTAGCTGTTAATATTTCCTCCTTTTATAAAAGGCCATGAAAAATTACTAAAATCTAGTCTGGATCTTGAGGCTTTATAATTATCCAATGGGCAGATGATAAAGAGCTCGGCAAATTTCACATTAAAGTATGTTCCAGGATTTCAGCAAAAACTGATTATACAGCTATTTCGCCAGATCCTTTAGCACACTGCAGCTTCTTGCTATTCAAGGTTTTAAAGAGACAAACAATGCTTAATATGGTCTTTTGTCAGCAAGATGCGTTGATGGCACATGTATTGTCTGTTGGTGGTGTAGAGACTAGCCTGGTTATGTTAAACTCTGGGGACAGTAGGGGAATGATGACGTGGGATTTATGTAAAGCCAAACTTTTCCTTCTGCTTTGTGCTTCGTACCAGTCCACAGTGAAAGTACAAGCAGCGACTAAGAGATAGGAGTCTGATGAAAAATGACTGGGCTGCAGTAAAGATAATAGGGGCTAAAAGGAGGAGAGTAAGAATCCTTTTCTGCTGCTTTTCTTTGGAGCATGTGAAAAGCACCTCATGCAGATTTCTGTGCTGTTCAGAGGAGCCTGTGTTTATGCTGAAGGAGGAAAAGACGGAAGAAGATGCTCATTATATTGTCAGAAGCTTCTTGCTTCATTTCAGTACTGCAAGCTGCTAGCTCACTGGGAGATATGTATAGAAACTGCATGCTATTCCTAGGGATTTGTGTTGTCTTTTTTTCCTAATTTGAGAAAAATGTGAGTGCTTATTGAAGTGAGGAGATTGACAGTGTGTGCTGCTGCTGGGCCCAGTGGAGGCAGATGCTTATGAAAGCTTCCCCCTACAGCTTTGCCAGCATACGTACCTTAATCGTCCTTTGCAGCTGCCCTGTAGTCTTGGCTCCTGCACTGTTCGTGTGTAATTACAAAGTGCTTTTCAGTGGTGGGGAAGCCTCTGAAGGTTGGGAGGGTCTGTCAGTTCAAAGGCACCCTGAAAGTTTAAATGTCTATTCACAGCTTTCCTAGTCTTCTCTCTCTTCTTCCTCCTTCCCTTTATCTGCTTTCTCTTCCGACTGAATGTTACTTCCCTTCGCCTCATGTTTCCTTCTGAATTTCTTCCTGCCTGCCTACTCATTTGTACCTCTATAAGACCCCACAAACATTTAGCTCGCTTCTTCAGCTCAGCCTCTCATCTTTGTCTGAACATGGTCAGGGTTTGACTTTACTGGACTTGCCGTCTGTCTTTCCCCACATGTCCATCTTTCAAAGCTTTTGCATTTTATGACTTTCTCAGATTGCCTCAAACACAATGGCAAACACAATGGCTGGAAACTACAAGAACCATAGCAAGCTGTTAAACTGAAATGAAACTCATTAGTTTTGTGTGGCTGATCCAGCGGCCCACAAGAGATACGGCAAGTCCCAGGTTGTTGGCCTGGAAAGTTTGGGTAAGAGTGTATAACTACGTTACTGCAGATGAGCTCTTTGGGGCTAAGTCTGCAAAACTTATTCTTCTTCATTTGCCTTTATTTTTTTGTGTGAAAGTGTTCCCTAAATGAGTGTGCTTCATGCACAGTCATATCCCTGACCTTCAAGTAAACTGTTCTGAACTACAAGCAACAGACTTAATATGAGTCATTTATAAAGGCAAAAAATCCAGTCATCCCTATTATGTGCTGATCGTAACTTTGTCCGCTGTAGGCTGGTGATCTCAGTAGCCAGTAGAGAGTTCCTGAGATAGTAACTATCCATTTAATTGCTTTGAAATAAATCTTTTGGTCTGTCTAGCAATTTCAAGTCATGCTCTTATTTTAGATATATTGCTTCACCAAAGATTCCTGCAGTCTAATCCTTCTCCATAATTTTGACCTGAGAAGCAACAATAAAAGTAAGGATTATCAGCAGGGAATGTTAGTCTGTGTATATTCTTAGGGAAGCCATGCTACTTGATATCATCAGGAATTAATTTGATTAGTCATGTAGACAGAAGTGCGAGGGCAATTTGTGCTGAGAGCAATGCTTGTGCAAGCTGATTGACTTCATTGCAATTGCCTGTGATGGAAAGTTCAGTTTGACCTATTTTCTTAAATTTTCCTTAAAGCCAGATGACTCAGACCTTTCTGGAGCCAGGGCAGACAGCACTGTGTATGGCTCAGTCCTTGAGTGCCTGTAACAGGGAACGGAAAGTGTTAGACCTCTGGGATTTTGTGATACTCATGTCTATCCCCCACACTGTAAAAGGAATAGAGCTTCATGATATCCCAAGTGGCAGATCTAGAAAGACTGAGGTTTTCTTGGGTGTCTCAAGTTGATCACCCAAGATTTTCAGGCACTAGCAATTACAAGTAGATTTTTTTTTTTCTCAGCAGTGTTTCTTTTATTCCCATCTTGAGACATCTGCAATTCTTGAGAAAATAGCAAGAAAACCATAGTGGCATCCTGAAAGGTGATGACCATGACCTGCTTTACTGAGCTTTCTTTGCATGCAGGAGTCTCCAGAGACGGCTGTTCCCAGTTGTCAGTTTGTCACACACAGAAAACTCGATTGGTTCCACAGAGTTTCAAGTTTCTCCATTGTGTGTTGCAAATTTGGGGCTTCGGCTGTATTTTCCATGTTATTGTGAGTCAAACATTTGATTTTGTTCAAATTAATATTCTTGTTATGAAACAGTTGTAATGCACATCTCTGGAATCCTCTTATTGCCTTCTTTGCTTTGCTTTTCAAACACATAGTTTTACTCGGAGCCAACAAAACCACAAGTGCCTAGTTTCTATACCTGTAGGAAGCTGTATAAAACTAACCCATGATGTGGGAGGAGTTCTGCCTGTTAGCCACCCAAAGGTGGCCAGTACTTGACTTTATTTACAGTAAAGGCTTGGACTCCTCATCTGGACCTTCTCCCTCCCTTTTTCATGGCTAGGAGCATTTCTGACAAAAATAAGTCATATTCAGTTTTTCCCCCAGGGTCTCACTAGACACACAGGCGCGCACACAGGCACACTCTGCCTTCTCCCCTCACTGAGCTTTTTATAGCGTGCTGTGGGGGAACATAACCTTGTGAGGAATTATAGATGCAGCCAGATACCTGACTGTGGGTTTGGTTTTGTGGGTTTTTAAAAAATATTTTTCTGCACCTATATATGACAGGTCTGGTTTTGAGGGAGGAAGGCAGAAGGTGCAGAGCTGTTTCTCTCTTTATGAGCAGAAGGAAGAAGGTATATTTGGGGGGGGTGAAAATCTTAGTGTGTATTTATTCTCCCGGTGTCAAGCAGGGAGTAACTAGCAAGGAAGCTGCTGCATGTTGTGAGTCTTCAAGTCACGAGTGCTGTTGTGTTTTGGTATATGTTAAGATGTGCAGCCATGTGAATTGCTAAATCGGCCAGGCAGAACTTAATTCAGATTCCTCCTTGGTTTCAGTCTCGTAATTGCACTGAGGTTTTGGAACTGCTTTTTGTTAACTTCAAGATTGCAGCTATATCTATACTGAGGGTGCAGCAGTGCTACTGAGTCCCAATTCATGCCTCTGCTCTATCCTGTGTCTATTATCAAGGTAAAAATGGTGTAGGCTTCCATTCCTCTGGAAAGCCAGTTATGCGGGATCTGCAAAGTGCTCCTAACAGATTACTAAAACCCCAGGGCATGCCACATCTGAATTAGATATAAAAATTTAGAGTGGATTTTCTAAGATGGGAGATAATGACCTTATTAGGACTGTAGTGACTAGTGGCTCTAGTGCTAGGACTTGCAGTGACTTTGCTAGAGCTAGAACGTCACCTATAATTTCAGGGTAAAGATTGTCTCTTCCTTTGAGCGTTGTCTAATGCTAATGCTTGCTTGTTCAGCTGTTTTACAAACCCAGACTCCACATTGGTTCATTGCTGGTGTTTACCCTTAGCTTCATCAGGCCTTTGTGTGTTAATTACACATGTTATGTTTGGGCATTCAAATGGCAGCTCAGCAACTTTCCACCTGCCCTGCTGGGTAGGATGACATCTTCCTTTTTATCCTTAGAAGTCCTTTACCATCAGCAGTTCTTCACACTTGCAGCAAACAGGTGTTTCTAAGCTTATGTGGTTTGTGTGTGTAACCTTTTCTGTTCATTTTTATCACACCATATGCTATCACATTGAAATAAAGCAGGGCTTCTCCTGAATAAGGAGAGATCTCCATCATGGCAAAGCGTGTGCATAAGATGTGGAGAGCCCTACAAGTAGAGCAAGAATGAGCCATGTGATGCTTCAGCAGTGTTGCTGAATGTAGGAAGGCCAGGAAAGGGCATTTTCTTTCCTTTCGTCTCCCTTCAGTTTGCTTTTGTTTGTGCGTCACTCATCACCTGGCTCTCTTGGGCTCCTGACTGCAAGGAGTAGCTGGGATTGTTGCTTAAGAATGTGTTTATAGCTGCAGAACTAAAAAGGTCATATTCTATTTTGGCCTGCAGGAGTCTCAGGCTGATTCTCTCTCCTCCTTGCCCTCCCAGTTTTGCTGATGTGCCATGCAGTAAGCAGAAATATGCAGAAATACTGTCAGCCTAGCACCCTGGAGCCCCTGCCACGGACCAGAGTCCTGCTGCACTAATTGCCTGGCAAAGAGAAAATACTTGGGTATCCAGGTTTGAGTTGTGGCTTGCAAGTAGAAGGATTCTCCACCTGGCAACAAGTTCCTTTGGCAAATATCAGCTGTCCTGAGGTGGCTTTTGGGGCATTTTTTGGCAGTGAATAGAAGACGATTAAGGGCAACCAAGTTGGTGAGGGGCCTGGAGCACAAGTCTTATGACGAGCGGCTGAGGGAGCTGGGGTTGTTTAGCCTGAAGAAAAGGAGGCTGAGGGGAGACCTTAGCGCTCTCTACAACTACCTGAAAGGAGGTTGTGGCGAGGTGGGTGGTGGTCTCTGCTGTCAGGTGGCTGGAGATAGGACGAGAGGAAATGGCCTCAAGTTGCGGCAGGGGAGGTTTAGATTGGATATTAGGAAAAATTTCTTTATTGAAAAGGTTGTCAGGCGTAGGAACAGGCTGCCCAGGGAAGTGGTTGAGTCACCATCCCTGGAGGTATTCAAAAAAGCGCGTAGACAAGGCACTTCAGAACATGGTTTAGTGGGCAGGGTTGATGGGTGGACTCGATGATCTTAAAGGTCTTTTCCAACCTAAATGATTCTATGATTCTATGCTACCAAAGGGGGTGCTGTGTTCGTGGCTGATTCCTCTGTTGTAGTCAGTGGATCAAATTGTACATTCTTTCCTCTTCGCTCCAAGTTGATCAGTTTGTTTCAGTATGTGTAATACAACATTAATGTATGCATTAATCACCAGCGCAGCTGGTAATTAGTTAATTTACCTTTTATCTCTTCTTTATTCTCACTGGGATTCATACTACAGTGGGCAGAGGAAATAGGAAGGAAAGGAAAATATTTAGAAAAAATTGCCAAGTACAGGGGCATCCATGCAGAAACATCACTACCTAAACAGACTGTAAAACAAATGAATCATGGTGTTTTGGTTAGAAAGACTAAACTGCTGAGAAGTGATGCTGCCTTGTTAGTTAGACTTGGGTTTATCTAGCATTTTCACCCAGACAGTGCCATTCTGTTAGCCACAGCTTCTTCAGGGGAATTCTACAGCTCTCCAAGACAACCTTTGTATTGAAGAAACATGGTTGTGAGGTTTCCACACGATTTCTAATGTCCACCTCTTTGTGCTGGAATCAGGAGGGAGCCTGTCCTGCCTGCACAGAAACCTCCGTGTTGTTCAGCTGAGGGGCTTCGGGCAGACTTCAGGGGTGTCCTCACTGGCATTGGGCATTTGCACAGTGCCACAGCTTGGAGAAAGAAGTAAGAGGAAATCTCTTCTGTGGTGTGGATGATGCATCAAAAGCTTGCCTGCTTTTGGCTGCTTGGTTCTAGCATCGCTTTTTGCTTTCATAGGGATTGTTTGAGGGCACAGTGTCCCAAAAAAGACTCTCAGCCAGGTGATCTGTGACGGGGGGAGACACGTTCCAGGGAAAAAAATGGAAAGCGAGGGTGGAGCCTCAAAGATTTGGATGTAGACATGAATCTATATCTCAGTAGTCATCTGTTCAAAGGGGATGCTGCTTTCATCTCTTCTTATGGACAATGGAAGTGGCAGTCTCCTTAATGGCAAAAGCTGCGGGGGGGAGGAACTGAAGGTACAAATGGTTTCCCACCTTTATACAAGAAGCAAATGTGGGCTGGGAATAGGATGCGAGTTTGTTGATTCACTGTCAAATAACCAACTGTCTGACATCCTCTTCATTGATTTTGTTGTCCAGTGTGCAATAAAGTTATGCCAAGGTTTGTAGCCGTGTATTGAGGCAGTGAAAGAGTTATTATGCTTTTTTTTTTTTTAACTTATCTTTAAAAACAAGGCAAAGCAAGTCATTTTCTGCAGGAATACTGTAGTACATTCGTTTTACATTATTTGTCCTGGAACTGATTAGCAGCGGCAGCTTTCACCATAATTACACAGATCATAATTAAACATATTTTTGTTTTATGAGCTGTGGCAAATGCAGATTCTCTATAAGGCGGCTCTTAGGAATGAATGCAATTTGCATGTTATAGCAAAGTGCATGTTACAAGAGACATACTAGCAGATGGCTTCAGGGCTTGTTTGCATTCAAAATACATAGCACCTGCAAGCAAAAATGCGCTGGGCTTTCTCCATGATAATTTGGGGTTCTCATCCACACGGAATCAGTGTTACCCACTGGACCAGTTATTTAATTCCCAAATGTCCCCGAACGTGTCCGAGCAGCTGGGCTTTTGCAGTCTCCTGGGATTTGCTTGAAAAACTCGGTCCATTTCCAGTAATGTTTGGTGGTTCTTTCGTAGTATGGAGTACATGTGAAGCTGGATGGAGTCACTGAAGAGTGTTTGTCCTGACCTGTAGGAATAGTTAGACAGATAGTCTCCTTCTAGTCTCTGCCTGAGAAAGAGGTTGTTCCTGTCCCTCTCTAAAAGTTGTTTGGGGTTGGGAGATAATAAGAGTCACTAAAAATGCAGGGTTTTGGATACTAAGTCTATTTTCAGATCTGAGTTGAATTTCACAGTTTTCGAATAAAAAGAGTTGGAAGAGGAGGGATAAACACTGTTGAAACAAAAAAGCTTAAGTTTGGAATGAGTGAACTGTTTGGACTAAGCCTGATGGAACATGTTTTTCCTGTTTGCCCTCTCATTTTGCTATAAACAGTAGACCTCTGTAGTTGAACAGTCTATATAAGTGTTCCCTCTCTATTGTATACAAACACCTTCAGAGCACCTTGAAATATGATTTCATAAAATTTGTCTGAAAAACAGAAACATCAACATCACTGTTCTTTAGCCAAGGAGTGGAGATATCAAGACATTGTAAGTAATTCAACCAAGGTCACAGAGGGAGACTGCAAAAGACTCATGACCTGACCCAGTTGTTCATGTCCTAGGTCTTACCCGATTCTCAAACTACAAGACCATTTGCCTTACAAGACCAGCTCTGCTGAATGTATCACTGTAGTTTCCTTTCCTAAAACAGGTGAGGCTCAACACCCCAATACTGCCCTGAGACAGCAGATACAGTATTCCAGTTTTGAGTTCACCCTGCATTTTGTTAGCACTCATATTTCCCAAATTTGGGGAAGTTGACATTTGAATGTGCTTTCCTTTCCTGACCCATTTCTGTAATGCAGCAGTGCAGAGTACCAGTGACAGACAGCCGTGAACTCTAAGCAAGTTCAGAAGGTTGAATTATGGTCATGTCTTCCGCTTACCTAAGTATTTTCTGAATCACAACTGAACTGAAGGTGTACTCAAAGGCAATGAATAAGGTAGAGGGAAATCCACTGTGAGCGTCTGAATGGCTGTGTGACTGGTGAGAGGAATCAAACTCTTCTCAGTTTTTTCCTTCCAGATGTGCAATGTAGCAAACAGTGTCTCAGCATCAGGCATTCGAAGGGACGACTTTTCAGTGCATTAACTCGTTAACTATATGATACACACATTTGGGAAATTCACCTGCTTGTTCCTGAATCATTCTATGTTCCCTGTTCTCCTACCGCTTACAGGAAGTGGGTGAGAATTTTAGATGAGCAACACATGCAAAATCAAGTCCTTTGGGGCAACACTTAACCTGAGGTGACCGACTCCATTCAACATCAAACTATATACATAGCCCAGTGTGCAGGATGCTTTTGCGTGGCTTAGTGGCATGATTCTGCCGAGAACATGCTTCAGCCCTTATTTCTGTGAGGTCTGATAGCACCTAGTCTGATTTGTGAATGCTGCTGAGAAAAGTAAAGCCCTGCAATTTTTGCTGTATGTGGCATCTCAAGGTTTCAACTCTTGGGAGCGCCAGGTGAGAAGTCAGACCTGCATCAGAATGACGCAGAACAAGTAGGTCAGCAGTTTTGTTGCATGCATCTTCTGTGTGTCTGTGTGTGTGCGTGCGTTTGAGAAAATGGAAAACCATGGCACTGAATCCTTAAGTTTCTGCTCTGTTTTTTAGGCAAAAGTCTCACTGACTGTTTCATGTGCAGCTGAAGAGAATCAGGGCTGGTTTGGCCTCTTGTTGCAGTGAAACATGTGGCAACAATATGTGGAAACGGTGAAGAATTGCAGAATGAGTGAATTTCTTCTAACAGCGAGCAAGGGCTTTGGCTAAAAATAAGGAGAATGGTGTTACTCTTTGCTGTGTTTCGTCTGCCCCAATTGCGTGCTCTCTGCTTAGTGCCTGCCAAACTGATAGCTTGCTGAAGATTTAAAGGAGCAACACTCACATTCCTGTAATAGCTACCAGAATAGCTGAGGTTATCATCTCTTTTTCAGGGTTTCCATCCCGAAGCCTGCAAGAAGCAAGCGTCCTCACCCCTGCTCCCCCCTCTCTCTGTGTCACAGGCACCGTGAGCTGCTGCTTCGGCAGGTTGGGCAGCTTGGGCTGTTTACCGTGCCGTGAAAATAGACGGCACGTTTTGGGGGCAGCTGGGAAGCAAGGGATTGACAGAGCGCCTGGCCAGAGATTATAATCCCCTTCAGACTGGGGCAGTTTTGGAAGCGTGCTGCCCAGGCTGCGGGCACCCAGGGATGACAGGGCTGCTCTCCGGAGCAGCTGCAATTTGGGCAGCAGGCAAGGGGGTGGTCATCCACCAGATAAGCCGTCAAAATGAATTCCAACTGTCTGCGCCTCTCTGGTCAGCCTTGGCCTAGGAGGAGCAGTCCCACTGCGGGGGGGGGCTTGGGCTGAAGTCACCAGGCGGTGCCAGCCACTCTCAATGGCTGTTCTTGTCAGGCCAGGCCAGGCACGGCACCTCCTCTGGCTTTTAAAAGAAGCAAACGGGGAGAAAAAGCAAGAATTGAAAAGCGGGGGTGGGGGTTGCAGGCGGGGCGTTGGCTTTCCTGGGGCAGCTGAAGCAGAGTGGCCCTGTACCCCCAGAGGCGAAGCTGCCCGCCGGCAGACCGTTCTTTGTGTGTAAAAATACTAATTGCGGCGGGACAGGCTGCCGCGCAGCCCGAGCGGGAAGGCGAGGTTGCCGTCTTCGCCGGGCTGAGGGAATGGCAGCGCGTCCTGCCAAGGGACGGCGGCGCCGGCAGTGCCCGCCACCCCAGGGGGCTTGCCAGAACCGGGGCGGGGGGGGGGGGCACGGGAGGAGAGGCGGGCGAAGCGGAGGGAGGCTCTGCGCTCCTGGCGAGCGTGCAGGCGGCGAGGTAGCCGAAGCCGTCCTCCGGTTCGCCACCGGACTTGCCCAGCGGCCGGGGGTGTGAGGCTGGCGGCGGGCAGGGCCGGAGCGGGGACGCGCCGAGCGTCCTCCGGCCAAGCCCGAGTGGATTGGTTAAGGAGCGGGGTCGTGGAGGGCAGCGAGGCTCAGGCAGCGCTTCTGCCTGCTCTGCCTCCCGCCTCCCCTCCTCTTCTCCCCCCCCCGGCCCTCCCCTTCATCCCCGTTGTGTGTGTGGCAGCTAAACAGTGAGGCGAGAGGGAGCGGATGGCGGATTGCACGCACGCCAGGCAGCCTGGGATGCTCGCTTTTTCTCCTTCTGGCTGCGGGCAGGGCTCGATTTCAGACATGAGTGGAGAGAAACCTAAAAAGAAAGCTTTCTATCTAGTGAGGATGAAGCCACTGAAGGAGCCCACCGCCACTAACAACAATGTCTCTTTTGTGATACACTGTCACATAGGCAAGGAGATCAAACACATTTGCAGCAACTGCAGTCGCGGGGAGGAAGCCCGTGACGGTGAGTGCTGAGATCCCGTGGGTGCAGGAGAGAGGCAGGGGAGCGCGTTTGCTTGCATGGGGGGGTCGTGTACATGCGTGCGCTCCCGTCGGAGGCTGGGATGCTCGGCTTGCCCCTCCACAGATCCCAGGGAAAGAGGACAGGGAGCGCGGGAGGAATGCGCTGGGCATCGATTCAGCCTGTCGATCAGAGAGACGCCAAGAGGGACAGGTCCCCTCGTTTGCCACAGAAGCTTCGTGCTAACAGTTAAGGCGCCAACTCTTTGTTTTTTTTCTTTCCCTTTTTCCCCCCAGTTGCTATAGAAATTGCTGTGTGTATCGATTGTGTTTCGTTCCCATTCCCATGAATTTTAGATAGGGTTTTCTGCCTTGATACATCAACTTTTTCCCTGTCGTGCTGCAGTAGAGTTTGCTTGACTCAACTCAGTATCTGGAAGGACTGGTTCACCCGGAATCCAGCTAGCGTGATTTTCACCATGCTGTCAAATGCATAGGGGAAATTGTATTTTTATTGGAATTAGTATAGTGCTCTTCATCAGACAACTGTTCTCATCCCTTCCCCCTCTCCTTTTGAGCAAAACCTCCAGAGGGCATTCAGAGAGTGACGGTGTAATCAATCACAGGTGTTGCTACAGGTACGTATATGCTTTTTATGTTTCTGGGAATGCAAATATTTGAAGGCAACAATGACAAATTATTTGAATTTTGCCAAAGTCAGCAATTAGGAGAAGCTGAGAACTAAAAGGAGCATAAAAGCATTCAGGCAAAAAACAGCCTCACAGATGTTACCCCACATTCTTGTTCAATGTTGTATTACTTCGTTTTGCTGTGTGGTTTTACATGTTACTTAGGATTGAAGGCACTCGACTTAGGACTCCCTATTAACCGATGTGGTAGTCAGATCTAATCTTCTGAAGGTCAGGGAAAGGCTTTTTTTTTGTGATAAATGTGCATATGGAATTGTTACCGTTTTCTGAGCTGAGGTTCTCAGTAGTTGTTGGCACTTCATTTTTCACCTTTTGTTGCTGAGGGTGATATTATTATTATTATCATTATCATTATTATTATTATTATTATTAAAGCTGCTGTTGTTTGCTCTGTGCAAAAGAACAAAATATTATTTGGGATCCGATGGTCCTTTGTCAACCACAGGTCTGCAGTTTAATGAAGTAACTGTGGTTTTGCTAATGTCTCTTCAGAATTAGCATCCTGCTAGTGTGATTATAGTTTCCTTTGATTAAAAAGCAGCTAAAGCTGAACAGAATTGCTTTCAGTGGAAAGGGAGAAGATAGCCTGAGAAGCCTGAAAACCCACAGTGGGTTAAGCACTCTTACTGCTTGTGCCACTACAGCAGAGGGAAGAATGCTATGCAAAATGTTGAGTGTTTTCTTTCCTCTTATGTGTTGCTGGTGACAGCAAGCCCCACAGATATTAAATGAAGGGCTACGTGCAGCAGCAGCAGGTACTTTACACTATTAGCGCCATTTATTTATCCTTAAAAGCAAATGAAGCCATTTGTTAAAAATATGCTTTCCTAGATTAATTGAATTGACCTAAAACTCAATTGCATCAACATCTTTTGCTGGAGTTTTTTTTGCAACCTGGTACTTGAAACCTTAGCACAGTAATAAAAGAACATCGCTTTCCTCCCTTTTAATGCACACGTGTATGCATGGATGCTTACGAACGTATAACTCCAGTTACTTGTACTTCTTAACAAACTAATAGGTATGTATTTAAGGACTTGGCTTCCTTTTTTATGTTTGATTATTTAGCTTCAAACCATTAGATACTCTGAGGGGAAGGTGTGCCTCGTGAAAGGAGATAATCTAGTAACCCTAGAGAGGCAAATAGAGCAGAGAGCCTTCTAGCCAGCAGGCTTCCAGAGCACCTCATCGGTCCATTTTCACCCCCGCCTTCTGTGGGGTAGGATTTCATTCCACCTCATGCAAATAACTTTCATGGTCATAATTTAAAAAGTACGTAATACCAGCACAACCTTAATCTTTTCTTTCCCACCACCATGCATAGATATGAGTTTCTTTCAGAAAGTAAAACTGTAGTCCCAGCAATGCTGGCTGAGCAGGCTCCCTGGCTTGATTCTGACACATTTTTCAGGACTGAAAAATGCCAGTTTTTTCCTGGTTAACAACTGTTCTAGACCTTTGGGGGTTTGGCGGGAAAGATGATACAATGAACTGAAATTATGATGTGATCATAATATCAGCAGGACAAATCAGGTAAAAACGTGTGACCAGCCCAGGTATGGAGAAACCTGTAGGGATCTCGAGATGTCCCTGCATCCTCACAGTTGCACAGCCTAAAGAGCACCCGGAAAGGGGACCCTTAGTACTTTTTATAAGGGAAATGCACATAACTTTGCAATGTGGACACCCCCACCCTCCTATTCAAACCTATACATAGTTTATACATGGTCTTGCAGGCCTGAAACTGCACTAGTGGACCCAAAAGTACTGTGTGGGTCCTGTGACCCGAGCAACTGTTATATTTGTTGGAACTGTGTACAAAGACCAGGATTCAGTCCTTATAGCATAGGCAAGCCAGTGGGATACATTGATTTAATGCTGAAATACTCTCCAAATCCAGTTACAAGTCTTGGATTCTAGTCATCGTCTTAACTCTGCGTTCTCATCGTACTACTGCACTGGCAGAACTGGAGAAGGAAAATTCATGCTGAAACAGGGAAATCCTTCAAAGACCACTAACTAATCTAGAAAAAGTCATGACTAGGAGAATAGCAGAAATAGCTGTGAAACCAAAGGAAAAGATGGAGGCAGGTGCTGAGTCCTATGATATCTTGGAAGGGAGGCCATGTGATTTCAGAGAGAAGTCAGTGAAGGAATTCAGACATGCAGATGGGCTCACTGAAGTAAGGATAAAGGGAGTTGATGTGGTTGCAGCGTTTTGATGAGGTAAAAAATAAGTGAGAAGCTCAAAGAGAAGCAGGTTACAGTAATGCAGATGGAAGTGGGAGATGCTTTAGTCATTGGACTGAATGGAGTAGATGTATTTAATGCTAATTTAGGTGGAAAATGGAAAACAGAGGGGGGTGTATAAAGCACCAATGCTGCAAGTTTAGGTGACAGATTAGCAGAAATGGTGTTGGAAATGGAAAAGTGAAACTGTATGTGAGGGAAGAATGAGGTGTGTGGTTTCATCCGGTGAAGTTTGAGTGGCCACAGGACATCCAGGACAGGATGCCAGAGAGGCAATCAGACATGGTAGAATGAACTAAGAG
Organism: Aquila chrysaetos chrysaetos; assembly: GCF_900496995.4. Taxonomy (NCBI): domain Eukaryota; kingdom Metazoa; phylum Chordata; class Aves; order Accipitriformes; family Accipitridae; genus Aquila; species Aquila chrysaetos. The sequence continues at coordinate 19,272,195 of NC_044021.1, forward strand.
GGAGAGGTCAAGTGTAGAAAGATATGAGTCACCTCCAGGATAAAAGAGCAATCACGTCTGAGCTCTGAATGCTGCCAGAGGAGGGCTGCAAGGGAGATGCTGGGAGAAGCAGGGTGGTGAAGAGTTGCAAAAGTCCCAAGAAAAGACAGACAAGAAGTGAGGAGACAACACGAGTGGAGGTATTTTGAAAGTGCCAGAAGCATGAAGGGGAATGAAAATACCTTCTGAACGTAAACATGGGAAAGTGACTGATAAGTGACTGTAGAGCAGAAGGAGCTAGAACTACAAAAGATCAAGGCGCACTGGGACTGTGCGATGCTGAACATCTCCTGGTATGTACAGAGCACTTCTCAGTGTATTGATTTCAGTGGTCTCTGGGAGGGTTGTGGGTGGCAGTGCTGGGTCATGGCAGATGATGTGACTGATGAGCAAGGGAACAGTAGTTAGAGGAACAAATACAGGGAGAAGAGATTTGGATGGGTTTTAAGGTGTTAGTACACTGAAAACTGACTGCAAATCTCAGTCTCCTACAGAAGTCTGAGCCTGGGTGTGGAACGTGGTTTAGACACATCTCTACTTCAGTGTGGCTAGAAAGAACTGTAGAGGTTTCAAAGGTACTCAGAAATGACCTAACCAAAAGAGCAAGTGGAGCAATTGAAGTGGGATACTTTTGATTTTTATGCAGAGGATCTGACAAGAAAACTTAAGTGGAAAGCAGCTACCTAACAGTGCATTGGAACAGAGGGACTGCACAGAGAAGAGCGTTATTTTATCAGTGACAGATGAGGGTTCTCAGTTCAGATCCCACCTCTGCAGAGGATCTCTGGGCGGCTTTGGACATGTCCATCCGTGCATCCCTCCATACCTAAGTTGTCTGTAAAATGGAGACAGTTGGATTTCCTTTCACCTGCCTGCTGGTCTGTAAATAGACTCTGAGTCCTTTGGGGCGGGCGGCAGGGGGGCTGTCTCTTGCTATTTGCAGTCCTAGTGCCAAGGACTGTGGGGCTCCAGGTTTTTGGGGTCTCTAGGCACAAGTGTAGTGGAAGTATAAATAATATTAAGGATCAACATACCCAAAAGGTTTCATTCAGAGCTCAAACTCCGTCTGTTTATTGTATGCTCTTACACTTCAGGGTTTTGCTGTTTAAGTAGAAATGATTCCTTCTCTTATATGCGTGAAAATCAGTGTGGACTGAGATATTGTTGCCGTAGGAATTCCAACACTTGTTTTTCTGCTGCCATCCTTCTTCTAGAGCTTCCAGATAAATATCATTTCCAAATGGAAAGGGGGATCTGGGGGGTGGTGGGGGGGGGGGGGTGGTGTGTGATTCCCACCTGGAATTGAAGACTCAGTTATTTTTTTCAATGAGGAACTTTGAGAACATTTACTTTATCATCACTTAAGAGTTTGTCTCCAAGGTGATTATTTTGCTTCCCACAAAAGTAATTATTAAATTAAATAGTTATCTTCTAGACAAGCCGTAATCCCTGCAAGAGCTGTGTATAAAAATAAGTTTTCCTCCGCTAATTCTCACATTATTTCAAATGGTAACTGCTCTTCCATTACCATCTCTAGAGTGAGCGCAGTATGTGGCTATGAGGCATTGCAGTCATTTACAATTGTACCTGTTAAAAATCCTAAAATTTTTTGGAGGAAAAAAATTAGACTACACAGAATGGAAAAGTAGGCAAAAAACCAGCGTACCTGGTCCTGCTGTGAAGTGTGGGAAGATGAAAAATATGTTTGAGGTTTCAACAGCTGATATAATTATGCAATGTTTGTCTTTAGTCTCTGAGGGATAGTTACCTTAAAGAAAGAGGCGGAGGGGAAAAGGCATGGGCTTTCATTGCGGGGTGAAATATGTCTCCTTGACAGCACAGATCATAAAATAAAATTGGTTTATTTTTGTCAGTTGAACTCTGTAGCGTTTGATTTGGGTGAATATGGTGCAATGCCAGAGAAAGCTGATGAGATTGAGCAAATATATTCCACATCCCAACAGGCTGCTGGGGAGCCGGGTGGGACACTTTGCTCCCACCAGCATTGCTTTCTGCTGCAGAAGATACGAGCCCTCAGTGTTTTGCAGGCTCAGAATAAATGTGCCCTTCTAGGAGGATGTGATTCCTACTCATGGTAACTTCCAGATGGCAAAATCCCAAGGCAGGCAGGACATGTTCTTACCTTTCCTTTACCAGGGAGTAGGGAGGGTAGAGTCCCAGAGCCCCGTTCCCATCAGTGTGTCTTGCATGTTAGGGACTAACAGAAGCTCATCAGTTACGTGTGGTTTTGTCCTGAGATCAGAGACTACAAGGGCTGCGCTGTGCTGGTGTGGCTGGGCATGGCCTGCAGGCGGGGAGGAGAGGGACCAGGAGGAGGAAAGGAAGAAAAAGGTTGTAAGAGGGCATACCTCTGGTTTATACGCTAAGACCAGCAAATGTAAATGGCTGGCCTGAGATATGTAAGGCTTTCCTTAAATACTAGTAGTTATTTCAGTTGGCTAGTGTGCAGTAAAAGAAAAGGGATAGGGAAGGAGAGGAGGGATTACATCTTCTACCTTTTATGTCCCAAAATAAAGCTGAAGAAACACCACCAAGCCTGGGGCAAGTCATTAACTGCTCATGTGCATCTCTGTAGTGACTAACTCTTATCCTGTTAAACTGCCTGTAGCAAAAACTGCTGGCCACCAAGCAAGCCAGTTGTGTACCATTCCAGGCAAGGCTGTGCTGGCAATGGGAAGTTCACAGCCGGGCTTGCACGGGCTGTCACCCAGCAGAGCTCCGGGCTTACTTTGAAGAGCCCTGGAAGATGCCTTGTCCAAAATTGCAATGTAATTTACATTACTGACTGAAACTGTAGGAAAAATACAGGTAGTAAGCGAGGTCTTCGCTTCAGTAAATTAGATAATATGGGGGGAAAAGGTGTACACAAGATTGGCTCAAGCTTATGCAAGCAGATGTCTAAGTCCCTTGTTTTCCAGTGAGAACTCCTGTATCCCTACCGGAGAAACATTAGCCACCTTTTCTGGGAACTCTGTATATCTGTGTCATTGCTTTGAGGATTTTTAGGAACAAAAACAACAATAATGATGGAATTGGTCACAATGGCTCAGCACCCTCTCATTTTTATTACTTGGTGTTGACATAAGGACACTGATAAGAGGACATCTCAATTCTTCAGGTCTTTAGAGAGCAGATGGCTGGCCTGTTTCAGTCCTGTCTCTTCTCATTGATTTTTCTCCTTTTCAATGCTGTAACTCAGTTGTAAGATGCTATCAAAAGATGACCATCCTAGTCTCTATTCTGAGAACCAAGTTTAAAGTCTTGGGATATGTAAGCCTCTTAAATGCAAAGATCGGGGCAACACTGAACACATGATGAAAAATCAGTTCCTTGTGGGGAGTTCAAAAAAGCAGATAAAATGCCATCAAGTATGATGAAAGCAATACAGTGGTTTTCCTGTATTTAACAATAATGCTCTGCTCTTAAGTATTTGTTGTCATCTTGAGTAGTGTGCCTAGTTTTGATTCTTCTGTATCGAGCTAGATAGGTCAGAAATATAATACGGAACTGTTTGATAAACCATGAAAGGCCACAAGTTTTCCATGTGTAAAAGGGGGAGGCAATGCGTTAAAAAGGGGGCAAGATGTGGATGATGGCATAGATCATGAAGGAGCGGGTTCTCGTCTCACTCTGCTATTACCAGAGCACTTCAAACCATCTGATACTGTCCTGGCTGAACAACCTTGGCTTTCTGTGCCTTTTTTTGCATCATCCCTATGTCCTATTTTATGTTTAGATCCCTGCCCAGGTGGGCAGTTAGTTTCCATTTCTGTGTTTTGTTTTTTTCTGAGTACTTCCCTTACTTGCTTAGAGATGTTTCTCTTAGAGGATGGTTTGCACAGCTGGCCTCTTTCTTTTTTGAAACTTGGGATTCTTTAGAAGAAAATGAGATATATGGAAGTACCTTACTTTACATCCACGACTGGAATTTTATTCATTAATATCATCACTGCCTGTCAGAGCTAAGCAGCAGAGAAATACTGTGTATGTAGCGAAGAGATCAGAAGACTCAGTATTCTGCCATGTGACATCTCTTCCTTTCTTCTTTTTGTTTGACTGTTTCTTTTCTTTTAGTTTGTAACCACTACTACTTATATCAGTTTGTGCTATTATAATACCTTCTGCCTCTGTTTAGAAATGAGAGTTCATATCATATATCATATATCATTAAAAGCAGCAGAGTTCATTTATGGGCTCCTTGACTGATGAGCAAAACCTATCCTTTGAGTATACTGTTGTATTTCTAACATTATCATTCATTGCTGCTACCTCAGCAAAAGAGGTAGACATTCTACATCAATTTTTGTACTGTAAGATTTTATTTCTTGATCCATTTCAGTAGCTGGTAGTAAATGTATAGCTATTCCTTTGTATCTCCCAAGATTGTCTTGTTGTGATCAGAGGATACTGAATTTGGCTTCCTGTTGTTATCACCTTATTCAGCTCCCAATTAGCCAGAACGTAATTTCAGAAGTACAGTGTAAGTGTATGCGGTACCACCTTGCTAACAGTCTGCCAGGATGTCTAAGATTAATTGGATATGTTTGTAGCCTGTTAAATCGATCACGCCAGGTCTCATGCATTTTCTCAAATCCATTAGCCTAAACCCAGCATTAGGGCACCAGAGCAACTGAAGGGCAGCACCAAAGCCTGCAGTGGTTAAGCCAGCTCTGGCTGGATCTTGCAATCACTTTTTTAGAAATTGGAGGGTACTGTGATGTTTGCCATTATCTAGATGGATGCAGCAAAGCTGCAAATGGCTGAAGTTGGGACACACTTGGAGGCCCTATTCTTCCTTTGTGACTTTGATTTGCACACTTCTCGGAAAATAATTATGTTCCTGCCATACCTATAGGCTGGAAAACTGCCCTCTTGCTGCTTTTTGGCTCTTGCGAAGTGACATGAATCTTCATTGGTCTGTAGCTTTTAGTCTCCTTGTCTCAGGAAGGATTGGGCAGAGAGGAATAAGGTCATGTTTGATCTTGTCACTGTCACCTTTCCCTGACTTTCCTGGCTTTGGGTCCAGCTTACTGAAGGTGAGGCAGATCTAGCAGAGCCTCTGCCTTTGGATGAGACTCTTAGATTCAAAAGAAGATGAATTATTTCTGTCACTCTGAAAAACAATGAACATACGGTGTAATTTAAATCAAAGATAAAATCATTCATTACAAAACCACCTGCTGTAGCTTCTTTGGAACCACTAGACATATCATTCCAGCTTGGTTATGCCCAGGCCGCCCTGTCTAAAAGATACCCTCAAAATCATAGTGCCCACAAGCCATTATGATGTGCTGTTGAAGCAGATCTCATGGACAAGCACCGTTCCTCCACAAAGGAAAGGTCTGGATCCCAAGTGAGAAAAACCACATATAAGAGATGACCAGACCTGACTAACAGCCTCTGCAGATTTTCTCTGCATAGAGAGTGGAAATTTTGAAGGTTTGAAAATATGACTCAGGAATAAAAGCTAAACATTTCCCCAGCTACGCCCCACTTCTCCCCAAAAAGTAAAACTGTGTCCAAAATGTCCAAAGAGAAGAGGAGGGCAGGTTTCTGCATATGTATATGCTTTATAGTGTGCTGATCGGGACATGGACCAGTGTGAGACGCACGCAGGCTCCAAGACCTTGGTTTGTGTAACTGAGATTACTAATGTGGGTTTGGCTTTCTGTGATTTATCTGATTTAAACACTGTTTTCCTTGTGAACTCAATGTGCTTGTGCTGTGCATGGAAATCCATGAGCCTAAAAGAAAATAGGGAGATCCTGTAGTTCCAGTGAACTGATGCTTCTTTCTCCTATTCATCTCAAGTTGGCAGAACAGCCAGTTCACTAAGCAGCAAGGCAGGCATCAGTTCACTAATACATTTTCTGGCATTGCATGGAGGCTCAAGAAAGACGCTTTTTGGCAGTATTTTTCTTCGGGGTTATTTTCATTTGTTTTTCTTTCCCTTAGCCTTCTTTGGACATTGGGCCCTGTGTGATAGATAAAAAATTAAAATTGCAAGCCTATATGAAGATGGGTGGCAATTTTAGAATTCAGCTGTTCTGAGCTAGTACAGCTATTTGCTGTGTTTAGCAAACAAGTGAAGGTGTTCTTTACCTGCTATGATTCATACATTTCAGATTTTTGCATTATTATTGCTTTTGTTGTATACCAGGCTCCTTTTTTATATGTTTGTGTGCAAGTACCTGCAAGCATATCTGTTTTGTTTCTTGTTTCCTCCCCTTGTAGCAAAATGCTTGGGAGACTTGTCATTCTGAGCACCATTACAAACCTTTTAAAGCTTGAGGTACTCAGCCGGATGTCGTGGTTCAGGCCAGTCTCTGACTTGCAAATTCAAACCAAATGCTGTTTAGGTGAAGAAACTTTTGAAAATCAGGTTTGTGTGGTGAAGACTGCGGTTCAGTTGGAAGGGTGTGTGTGCAAGTTTGACATTTGACTTGACAGAAGGGGATCTGTGATACTTGTAGGATGTTGTACAGAACTTTGCCCAAAAGAGATCAGTACTTAAAACTGAGAACATTGTTCCCCATAGGTTATATGGACAGAGGCAATTGGTATTGTCAAAAATGCTCAGAAAGGCTTATGTTGTAGTTGTGTTTTGGCTTTTTTTATCTGCTTGGTAGCAGAATCTTGGTAACTTTGAGAGGGAACTTTCAGCATTTAGGGAAGTCAGATTTCATCAGTTTGTTGCTTTGTCCAGTGCCAGCAGTCAAGGGGTGAAAAAAGATTACTTTAATTGTAAGAAATATCAGGTTTTGGTTGGGTTTTATCCTACTTCTGTATTAAAATGAAGCCTTATGCAGATGCCTATCACAGTTACCTTCAGAATGTTGCAAAATGAATTTTACTGCCAATTTCATGGTCAAGTGGCTCTGTGTAGGCACACCCATCACACTGCTGGGGCACTCCGCTCGCATTTGCAGCTCGCAAGGTACCACTGGTTCCTCTCAAAGCCCACACAAAGGGGTCATTCCCAGCAATACAGAGGAAAGCCCTCATTAAGACCGTGCTGTAACGTGTTCTCTGCCAATTTCTTTTTCTGTAGGGGAATTTTAGCATGCTGGAAAGGTCCCTTTTACAGCTTTGGCCAATAAAGTCCTCTGACATCAGTAAGGAGGCATGTTTTAGTATGCAACCAGCATGTCTCAACCCCACATGAGAAGGACCACACATAATGCAGTTCATCTCCCTCGCTCGTCCTGCTCATCTCATTAGTCACGAGCAAAGAGCAGAAGGCCATATTTTACCTTCATTTGCAAAGTTCTGATAGCCCTGAGGACAAAATACATCCCTAATTCCCAAGATGGTCGTCCAGTCACTAGATGGCTTGGGTAAGGTAATCTTACTCTTTGTGGCCTTTCCCGTTCACTTTGGTATGGTCTGGATTTCATTCATTTCTCTCTGCTAACATTATTTCCTTGTATAAAGCTGCGGGAACTATTTCTGTAGCTTTTTCAATGATCGTGTTTTCTTGGTTCCCTGTAGTATTTTTTTTCCCTTAGCTCTGATCTAAACTCTTTCTCGTTTTCTGAGCTATTTCTGGTTGCTGGACTTGGAATTATTCATGAACTTGAAGCTACGTGCACAGATCCTTCCTTTGACTGTAACATTTCTTCAGTAGATATACCAATTTGATTACCTGATGGGCTCCATCTGTTTTTTTAAAGGCAGCAGCTTTTTTAAAACCAGAGGCTTTCCTCTAAATCTACTGAGCAAGAGCAATAGCCTGCAGAGCTCAGCAACCATGAGGCACCCTAGAACTTAATGCTAAAAAAAGAGGGTGAAAAAAAGTGAAATCATAGCTATGAACACCACACAGAAATACTCTGTGTATTTTAGCCAGCAGCCTGCCATGCTTTATTCATGACTTTAAAGGAGTCATGGGTATTTTTCTCTCCTTCAGGTATTCATCTCTGAAACTCAAGCCTCTACCGTAAGGTCCTAAACAGATACTTCACCATGGTTAAGGGTCTAAACTAACCATCATTTGAATCAACAAAAGAATTCCCATTATAATGACAATCAGCAAAGACTATAAGTAGCTGCACTTAGGTGCTCAAATCGGAAGTATTTAGTCCTTATTTTAAATTCCTGAACATGAATACAGACTGTCTCCTTTCAGAGTCCAGTGAAACATAATTTTTTTGCTAGGCTGTTACTTTTTTTTTTTTTTTAAACTCATATTTATGCTCATTATAAATGTGCCATTTGGTATAATTACTCTTTTCCTCTTGGCCAACTTCCTATCATCTTCTTTAAAGAACAGAAATAGAAGTTTCTTTTTCCCAAGAGAAGCAATATAGAGTTTACAAGGGAATGGTTTGAACTTTCTAGCTCTTAAATGAGGTACTTTATTCCTTTTCTCCCGGCCATTAAAGTAATTAAAAACTTAATTTTTTTATCTTTATGATGATAGTGGTGAGATGGTACTATTGTGTTTAGAGAGTTTAATGTTTGTAATGCCAGCTGTATCCCCTCCCAACTTCTTGTGTACCCCCACCCTACGCGCTGGTGGGATGGGGTGAGAAGCAGAAAAGGCCCTGAGTCTGTGGAAGCACTGCTCAGCAGTAACCAAAACATCCCTGCGTTATCAACACTGTTTTCAGCACAAATCCAAAACATAGCCCCATACCAGCTCCTATGAAGAAAATTAACTCTATCTCAGCCAAAACCAGCACAACATGTATTGGAGGAGTTACTGGTGTTGCCAGTGGTTGGTGCCCACTTGTAAGGAGACGGGCACAAACACCACTGCAACTGTTCTGCCTGGTAGCATTTCGTTAGTTGCACATAATGTTAGAGCCTTGGATTGCAATAGTCCTGTGGGTATGACTCGTGCTCAGCTTTCTCCTCTGAATTTTTTGGTGTTGTGAGATTTAATCTTTTTCTTGTAGGCTCGGCAAAATACCTTTTAAGGAGGTTTAGAGAGTTGTGTTTTTCTAATGCTGTATGCTAGAGGACACAGATAGTTGTGAGTAGGCAGGTCAATTCCATCTTATCAACGGTTTGTTTTCAGTCTCAGAAGCTGAATGGGTTGGATATGGGTTCACCCAGCTCCCGACACGTTTGCCCTTAGAGGCTGCTCCCTTCCAGGTTGCGCACAATGGGCTGGGGCTTTCCAAGAGCCTGTTTCTGTAATGGTAACTTAGAAGGGCCAGGTTTGTTCAGCAGATGAGCTTTTAGTATGGTGATGTGATTGCAGTATGAGGAGGATGCCTTAGAGGCGACGCCCTAGATGGGAAATGCTGCTTGTAGCTGCCTTTTACACCAGAACAGGAGTTTTTTATGGCAGTTCTTCACAGGCTGAAACATGGATCCCTCTCACCGGGTGCCTGGCCAGCTCTGCTAATGGGGCTCCATCTACCCATCCGTCCTCTCCTGCTTTCTGGAGAGAGGACCTAGGAGACAGCACCTCACCTCTCTCATCTCTCCCCTCATGCCTTGGATAGAAGATCCCCTACCAGAAGTGAAAGGGACACTGAGAGGCAGTATCTTCACTCCCCTTTATTCTCTTTTGTGCAGAACTGGACAGGATCAGGCGCTCAACAAATCACAGCTGTGACCAGCAGTTTCTTTCAATCCATGAGTGAAGCAGAAGGAGGTTTGGGTTATTATCCCAGGGTAAAGCGCAGGAATAGTCTTGGGAGAAGGTTGGTTGTGCTGACACATGAACGCCCCTAACTATAAGGAGCTGTGCTTCCACTTATGCTTTCTTTCAGACCCAGTAGGTCTTGAATTCTTTAACACAGTTTTAGTGGGATAGATGGGGAGTGATCTCTCATCCATCATAGTATGAAGTGTGGTAGTGTTCCCAAGGAAAATGGGAGATGTGGGCTTGAGCTTTCTCAAGAGGAGGTTGAAAGTGACCCTGTGATTCTCCTGTCTCCCAGTAAGTGCTCTATGTGCTCTAACAGAAAAGTCCTTGCATCTCATCCTACTTCCTTTGCTTTCTTAGAAGCACAAACTGTGCATCTCCTCCCTGCTTGCTATTTAGGAAGGGTAAAATTTCACTTCCTTTCAAGCTGAAGTTTCTTACCAGAGCAATTTCTGGTACTTGTGGAATTGTCTTCCTATAGCCCCAAGAAAAGTAGGATATCTGGTTTGCTTCTGCTGGCCCTGTTTTTCTCTTGGCTTTTGGTTGTGCTCCACTTGTAGTGGCTTCTCTGAGTCCCATTTTGGAGCTGCAGAGTCTCCACATAGTGCATGTTGTACCCAGGACAAGACCCTGTGTGTTCTGTTCCAGCATCTGGGCACCCAGAAGGGAGGAGCTGCAGTACTGTTCATTGGATTTAGCCTCAAATCTATATGTAATAAACGCTTCAGAGTTGGAAAACCCAGTGAGTAATAAGAGCAATAAGGGACACACAAAGTAGCTGATATAAGTGAAATATAGCAATCCTTATTTTCTATAATTGCAGGGTTTATAGGAAGAGATTATGTAGCTATTGATGACATAACCTGATAAAGTGCTTTTGTTGCAAGTAAAAATCTTGTGTACTATGTTATAATAAAGAAAATATGTGGTGTTTTGAGAGATTTCATATCAATAAGGACATTTGTAGAGTGATGCATGCAGTGCAGTATAGTTTGCAGAGGTTAAAAAATGGCTTTCAGATTGCAATCAGCATGAATAATTAACGTTTTACGTCAAAATGTGGGGAAGTTGAAAGCAGGGTCCTAAAGGGATTGGAATTCCAAAGCTATTCTTTGCACTTCTGTACTGACACAAGAAATACATACACTGAGAAAGAGAGGTTGCAGCAAAGAGCAGAGCTGTGCCACAGTCTGATGCCTGTGCTGAAGAGGGCAAGTGTGAAGGGTGAGAGATTCAGTTTACGGACACAATACAAAGTGCTACACACCTGGGGAGCAGGAATAATTGGCAGGGGTTTGGAAAATGTGAGTGCTGCTTAGCATGCAAAGGAAAGCTACTGACAGCCTCTTCATGGCTCATAAACCCACTACACTAACCCAGTCAGTGCCATTGCAAATGCATACATCCAGTGGGAGCTGTTGTCAACTGAAGAGGTAATCATCCTCCTTTGGCAAGACTGCATTTAGACTGCTGCATGCCATGCCTTGTCTTTCATTGGAAAACAGAGCTTTGAGAAGTTAGGAAAAGTTTAAATGGGCAATTCAAATAGTAAAGGCAGGGCTGATGAAAATTAATTCCAGGTGCAAAGGGAAATTAAAGGGAAATAACAGATGATAATAGAAGAGCAGAAAATGAACCATTTTCCTGAAAGAAAAACAAGGTGTTTTTTTAATTGAAAGTGTTCCCATTCAGGTAAAGAGAAGACATAAGTGCTCAGCAATTAGAGTAGTTGTTCAGGTTTCCTGTCATTTCCAAAAGACACATGGTGTGTCTACATCTTGTGTTGAACAAAGCTGCTAGAATAAGGTCTGTGCAGTCTGAAGTGAAGGATACTCAGGGTGCAGAGCTCAAAAGAAACATTGCAACAGGAGTTCGTTGGAAACTAATCTGCAGAATAAAGGCTGGTTGGATGTGGATTAACAATAAGGAGTATTTTGTTGGTTTTTTTTTATTTACGGAAAGTTATTGTCATTAAATAAAGTGGCACATTTAGTTAATTGCATCTTTAGGGCCAAGATCATTTTCAGCCTGTTACTACAGATTTGCGCAAATATCAACAGAAAGCACAATGTAGCCATTGGTGTTTCCTAAGGAAGGCTTAAAATCTAGCTTTGTGAAGTAAACTGCCTCTTAAGGTAATCATATGTCTGATTAAGAGCAACCAGTGTTAAGAAATGGTCTGAGAGAAAAGCTAGTGTGATTACCGGTGAGGAAGGTAATATTAAAGATCATGGATAGCATGGGTGGGCTTCAGCCTTCAGCAATGAAATTGCTCTGTGTACCCAAATGCGGTAAGAGTGTTTTTCTTCTAAAATGGAAGCTAGGTACATTATATATCAGCAACCTTAATAGATGCCATGATTCCCAAACAGACATGGGAATGACAAAACTGGTTGTCATTCTCCAGGAAAGCTTAATAAGTTATGTTGTTTTTGGGAGGGCCTTCGATCTGCCTGCTGTGCTTCTCGAATCCAAAAAGTAGGTGACCCCTATGTTGTCTCTTACTGGACCTTCTGGAAATCGACACCCTACTGAAAGATGTGGGAGACTCATAAGAACATACAGAAGAGGTCCGAGATGGCCTGGCCTTTTTTTTTTTTTCTCAGACTGGTAAATTGACTGTTTTGAAGAACTGCTTTTTGAACTACTTTTCCTTGACTTTCTGATTTTGTCTATGTCTGTTGTCCATGCAGTACATTACAGCCCACAAACCTCAAAGTGACTTTAACCAAAAAAAACCCCCAAACCCAGGGTTAGCTTCAAAATGAAAAAAAAGGGGGGCATAAGAGAAGAAATTAGCTTTTAGACCTTCTAGTGTTTTTAAGTCTTTGTAGTATATTTCAATCATGTTTGTAAAATTCCTTTTACATCACTTGGATGCAAAATATTTTGGTTTGTGGTGCTTTTTCTCATTAAAACCACGCGTCTTGCTTAAGCCCTTCAGTCTATATGAACTTCAGATATCTTAAGGACGACAGTAAAATCTTGAGAGCTGTCTCACAGCCAAACAGCCTGTGAAAAGCTCTCAGGTTTAGTTTCCCCATTGCTATTCTGGGATGACAGCTCGGACAGCGGAAAGTGGGAGGGGAGTACATCGCCCTCTTGACTTAAGTGCAGATCCCAGCATCTCTCTGTGTCTCGGCAAGATCTCTCAGATCCTGGAAAAAAGTCAGAACAAGTTTCCAAAAGCACTGAGTATCAGCAGCAACTGTGACCCATAAACATCACATTTGTGGCACCAGCCTCAAGATGAGACCTCAGCAGTGTGACTACAGGCACTAATGCACGTGGCAGTTCCCTCTCCCAGTTCAGCAGACTGATCAAGCTGGGACTGCTGGGACTGCTTTCCTCTTTGAAGGAAAAAAAAAAAAAAAAAAAAAAGTGCAAGGCCTGGGTTGGTTTCCATTCGTGCAAGTACCACCTTTTTTGGGAACAGCAAGGGTGTGAAACCAGCCTACGGAGCCTGCTGTCAGCAGTGGGTGTCGCAGCCCACAGCCAGTCAATAGTCATTAGGAGCCAAAAAGGCAGAGAAACCCGGCCAACTCAAGCGAAAGATGCAGCAGCAAAGAAGAGTGCAGAAATCTGGCGTTTACTTCTCGCATCATGGTCTGCTTTTATTCTTGCTGTATTAAAACTGTCATGGCTTTATGCTAATGTGCTTCATTCCTAGCCAGTGATTATTATGCTTTGAATTAGCAGTGCTCTTGAGGGTATTTTTCATGGAAAAAAAAAAGAGGTAGTCCTTCTGAGAAATAGGAGCAAGAGGGGAAAAAGAGCTGTTACTTGCATTAGCTCGGAGCTATATGTGTTTGGAGAGGATGAAGGAGAAGGGCCATGTTCATGGCTGATGGAGAGCACAGCAGGACTCCCAGGGCACAGATCTGTGTGAGAGACGATACTGAAATTCAGGGAAGAGCAGTCAAAATATGGAAATGGTTTTGACGCTGTGTTTGGCTTTTAATGAACTCACCCTTTGGGTAAATTCCTTTTGACTCCAGTGTTAGTTTTGCCTGACACTGAATCCATACTCATTTACCCTGAATGGGAAAAGCTTCCCAGGGGCAGTGAAAGCGCAGCTGGTGTGGGACAGGGGGGATGTATGTTATGAAAGGAGAGAATCTTTAAGGGATGACAGTTCTCCAGGGAATGGCCTCAGCAGTACCAGTTAGGACCAGCTCTCAAAGAGAAGTTGCTGCAGCTCTGAGATTTAGTAACTAAGGCACCTGGGTAGCAGAGATGCTGGGGAAGAGGAGAGAGGGTGAGCAGCAAGAGGAATTTCATTATGTTTCAGCTGTGGGTTTATGCAGCAGGAAGCCTAATTCAGCAGCAGTTGTGTGTCATTCCCAGTTTGCCTAATGGGCCACTTCTACACCCTGTATCCCCTAAGTAAGGCAGCAAAGACAATACTAGCCCGTTACTTTTAGCAGCATCTCTAAAAAAATCACAGCAGTGGAACACTGTGATCTTACATGTTTTAACTAGAGGCACCTTAAAAATGGAGGAGGGGGAAAAGGCATGGTCCCTTTGGATCTGCATATAGAAGGAGGTGGTCTGTATCCCATGCTGGTCTTCAAAGCCCAGTAGGTTCCAGTGAAATCAAAGTATAAGGAAATTTCTGATTTCCTTTTCTTTTTACCCTCATGGTTTGTTCAGCATAACCAGGCAATATCCAGCCTCAATGCAGCATGTCCCAGCCCCTGCATAGGACAGAGTCTTGTAATGGGTTCTCTGGATATAAGAAGGTATCTCTCTAGGCAGTTGGGCACAAAGAACTGGAACAGAATGAAATGCTTTGGCTGGATTACCTTTTTTTCCTCTGCTTTAAATGGAAAGATGTTCTCAGAAATGTCAGGCTTTCTCTCCATTAACCCAAAGAATAGTTGTTTTTAACCATTTCCACTGAAACAGTTGGCCGCTCTCTATCTTGCGGGCTAGCTTTTTTTTTTCTCCAGAAAGTTACAGGCAGCTGTATCTGGCAGTGCTATTTTACAGGAAAAAGGATTGTGTTACCAATGTTCAAAACAAACAAAAGAGCAATAACAAAATAACCAACCTTCTTGCACAAACCTGAGGGGCTCAAATAGTATTTCAGTTTGGAGTTCCGATAATGAAACCTCCTTTGTGTTAGAAATGAGTCTCTGGCTGTTCCCATGAAAACCAACCTAAATGTGGCACACTTAAAACCTCGGAAAAATTTCCATTGAGACTCATAAGAATTTGCCAGCCAAAATCTCTCGTGATTCTGTCAGTGTGGAGTGGGTGTGTTCATCCCTTCACAGCGACGTTCTTGCTGAAGTTCCTGAGCCTGTGCTCATGGCTGAGGTTAATGCTTAATGTACTAGAGGTGAAATAGAAACACTGGGCTGCTGTCTTCATAGAGGGTGAGGTGACGATCTGTGTCCTCTCCTTATGAATCCAGACTGTGTGTGCAAACCACTCAAATCAGCTTTACTGGCAGTGTTGCATTACAACACAAGTCTGGCAAATCGTATCCCTTAAAAAAACAAAGCAAAACAAAAACCCCAACAAGAAACAACTTTAAAAAAACCCACAAAACCCCCTCCTGTATGCTGACTGAATTACGCAGATGCATTTTTTTAGGGAGAGAGAGTGCACGCTTCAGCCCAAGGCTGGGAGAGCTTACTGCAGCCCTGGCATGGAGCTGTGGCATGGAGACACCCTCTCTCCTGGGCTACTGGTACCTTCCCCCTTTCAGTGTTTCCCTTTGTGGTCCTGGCTTACCTCTCTCTGTGCCTCTAATCATAGGGACGTTATTTCTCAAAACTATCAGCAAATGGGGACACACACACACACGACACCATGCAATGTAACTGCGCCAAGTGACCACCCCCAGACTTCTCTTGCTGTCGTCGGGGAGGAAGGGTAATTTCAACTCTTCAAATTTTTTTTAAGTATTAAGCCTATCATGATGTATTACAATGTAAAGGTTGTAAAAAGCTGAATTTTTTAACAACAGAAGCTCAGTGAAAACCTGTAACCCCCACCACCTAGGGAATTGAGCCCTAAGTGTGGACTGTATTAAAATTCGCCAAGTCCCTGTGTTAAAAGTTAAGTATAAGAATTGGAAAGGAATGAGTGAGCAAAAAGGTGGGACTGGAAGGAACCGTCTGAATTTTTAGCACCCTTTCTGTCACTAGGAAGTTCCTACTGCAGCCGCTTTTGTAACCCAGGCAGTTTTAATGGACACGGTAATGATACCAGAGAGTCATTATTTATCAGGGACCTTGCTCTTGATAAATATTAGTTCATGGAAATGTCTCTTTCCATTGCAAAAAAAGACTTGCAATCTTTCCTTTAAGCAGTATTGCATCACTTTGGGGGAGCTTTCTCTTCCCCAGTCTCTGTTATGTTTTCCCAGGAATGGCTGGTGGATGGACTGCCAGCTGTCTAGAGCAATGCAGAACAATTTGTTAAAGATTGTAACTTTGCTATTGTAATAATCCATATTCCTATTGAATCTGATTGTTAATACCGATTTTTAAAGTAGATTATGGATTCCACTGGAAGGACAGAAAATAATGTTAAAATAATAAGGACTACATTTTTTTCCCCTTTTCACTGTTCTCTGTAACCATGGAAAATTTTGACCATCTGTGTGGTTCTCTGATAATTTATTAAAACATTTATTTCACTCCCCCCCCCCCTTTTTTTTTTCTCTTTTTCTTGCTGAAACCACAGCTGAGGAAGTGGAAAGACTGGCTGCAATGCGTTCAGATTCTTTAGTACCTGGGACTCACACGCCTCCAATCAGAAGAAGAAGCAAATTTGCTACTCTCGGAAGGCTTTTTAAGCCATGGAAATGGAGGAAGAAGAAGAGTGAAAAATTTAAGCATACTTCAGCAGGTAATAGTTGTGGTCGGGTTGGTTTGTTAATCTGGAACTGTTTGCTCAACAAGGCTAAAGATTTGTAGTGCAGCCCCAATTTATACGTGTTTTTAAGGTAGCTGAAGCTCGGCTTGGAGAGATTCCTCAGATTCTAAGAGATCTTTAACTTCATTACCAGCTTTTTCTTTTAAAAAATCCCAAACATGTTGGGTGCACTACAATTAACGCAGCAGCTTGCCATAGCTGTATATTCAGGTTCTGCCACTAGAGCTAGAGGGTAACCCAGAAGAAATCTTGTTACATTGATTTAGCAGACTATGGGTAAAGGAAATGGCAGTATGAAAAGACAATGCTGGTGGAGGGTTTAGCCACATTCAAGCTCCTGTAAGTGCTAATAGAGGAGCGAGACAAATACATGACAAAGAAGTTGACATTGTATTGAATAACTTGCATAACCATAAATTATTTGTTCCATTGGGCAGGAAAGATGTGTCACTTGTTTTCGAGAAAAACAAATCTCTCTTCCTGCCACACCCCTCCTTCTGCCATAGCTGTCGAACACTCCTGGTTTAAGACTCTTTTTAATTAAAAAATAAGTATGGAAAACTACAAAAATGTGTTTTTATATTGTAAATTGGTCTGAGCAAGAATCCCAGATCCAGGCCTTGTTGCACATGGTGGAAGTTTGTACCTGGCATGTTTGTTGTCAAGCTCTGTGATCTGTTTAGAAGGTTTATTTTCTTTGTTCTTGCATGATGACTAATAATTAGTATATGTGGTTTTGCAAGTCTTGAGCCTGGATTGTCTGTGAGAAAACATGAATTTTCTTCTGATTTCTTATTGTTCTCACTAGAATTAGAAAGAAAGCAGTGAGGATCTTGCTCCTTTAAGTGCCAGAAGAGACTTGAGTTACAGCCCAGTTGCTCTCTGACCTGTTTATTGCACAGTGGAAGCTTTCAGGCAGGACTTGACTGTACCTTCTGGCACCCCAAAGCCTGTACTCCTGAAAATGGCCCATAATTGTTTGAGAAGTCTCATTTAGCTAAGTGTGAATTCTTGCACAAGGTTAAATGCAGAATAAGAGTTTTCAGGGTTCATACCTGAAGGTGCTCTTTACTTTGTGCTGTTTAAGCTGCTCTCTGATTCGTCAGGCAAAGACTAATGAACCGGAATAGATGGCTGTATTACTCTGAGTGACGATCGTATTTTTTGACTTGACAGCTGAGAAGCTATTGTCACCAAAAATTACATGTTTCTGCAAAACAAAAGGCTTGTCTTTCATGTTCTGTATCAGTCATAACCATAGTGCAGCGTAGCAGGATTTCCGTGATAACTGTATAGCTCTTAGTGATACGTGGACGCTGTGGTGACAGCTACTTTGAAGTTAGTTCCAGCATGCCAGGTTAGTTGGTTACAACTCGGGGGATAACCACAACAGTTCAGGACATACCACGGGTTGCAAAAGCCTGCCTAGTATTTATTTGTATGGTTTATCCAGCTCCCGGAGCTGGGGCTGAGCTGCATCCTGCTGCGGTTAGACTGATTAGTTTGAAGCTGGCTTGAATATGCCTGTATAGTCTGCTCTAGGCATTACAAGAAGTGTTACGTAGAGTTGCCCCATTTACCAAAACATTTGGAAAGTACACAGTGATTAAAAGCAGAGTAAAAAAATGTATTTCCTCTTCTCAGAGGAATAGGAAGCTTCACCAGACATGCCAGCATATCTCCTCCCCCAGTAAGAGGGACTTCAGTGTCTGAAAAACTAATTTAAAAGCTGTGTCTCCAGGTTGCAGGAATGTTTGTTGATTGCAGTACTGGATTTGATCTCAGTTGAATCCAAACCCTTCCTTTTTTTAAAAAAAAATTCATTTCTAGTAAGCTAACAGTATCCTGCAGCTGCTCTGCAAAATTGGTATTCCTGTCAGCTCCCCTGCTCCTAACTGCAGCAAAATTGACAAGGATGTCAAATTTGCTGAGCACCCTGCAGGAGGTGGGGGGAGAGATTTACTTCTGGACTGTATGAGAGCTGGGGACCCCACAGTTTCCATCACCCCTGACCCTGGGGAACAGGAACCCACCAGGATCCTACCAGACCCCCCCTGGCAATTCAGCAGCATTGGTTGAACCTAGGATGTATAATACAAAAGATTTTACATGCGGAAAACTAGCATTTTTCTGCCAGCATTTCCATGACCTCTCGTCTAATACCTCTGATCTCACTGAGAAAATATATTTAATTTTTATAATAAATCAAAGGACAAGCTTATGAGATGGCATAATGAGAGCCAGCATGAAACTTCGTATTACAGGCTTATTTTCTTCTAGTGCACTGATAAATGTGAAGCTTGGAAAAAAAAAATTCCCATTAGTGTCCTACAGGCATGCACCCAAGCCTTCCCACCTGCATAGAACATCAGTAATTATCAAAGAATAAATACTAATACAAGTATTTTATTAGGCTCTTATTTGCTGCAACAATAGATTCAATTATTTTTAATGTCAGAAGTGGTAAGGGTCAAAACACATGACCTTATCTGTTGAAACTTCCTTTGAAATTAATGGGAGTTTTTTCTGGGAGAGGACTGGAAGAAAGAGAGAGGCAGGCTGATATTTAAGGTTGAAAGGTTGCCGCCTTCTTGAGATTTCCAAGTGCTAACATTTTGTATCCATATCTTTATCAGACTAAAAGCTCTGATTATTTATTCAGAGGTGAATGCTTTAAAATATAGTTCAGTGGTCAGTGGGCAAAATAACCTTTTAGGTAATAGGAAAAGTTATTTTCTGACACCTGGTAATTGCATACGATAAGATAGAAAATCCGCAATTTGATTGATGGAGGACCTTAACGTTATGCTTATTATATATGGTTCCTTTCAGCACATCAATACTTACATCATGATGTTTGAGCATAACAAGTCCCCCATCCTCCGTCTTCATTATTGTATTGCCACTGACAAGCAGAAGGTTAAAAGGATGCATGTGTTTCATATACTTTATATGTTTATAGGTTATGTTGGTTTTGATATCTCTGTAGCAACTATGCAGAAATGTTCAAAGTCTAACATTGCCTTGGTGCTGATTTAGTCATGAAGGTGAAACTCATGGTTTTTGATGCAGACATCTAATGCTTTTGCCTTGCAGTTGGTCTGTCTGAGAGCATCATCATTAGGTATTTTGTAGAGCAGCCAGAGCAGGTAGAAAAGATCGTGCTATGGGGTGGTCTGTTGCTGCAGATGGTAAGCGCCAGATGAGCCCGCATGTGGGGTTTGATTTGAGCAACCTCTTCGGCTGGAAGGTGGAGTATTAAGGAGGTTGTTCAGGACATGAGTGGCAGATGGGTTCTGTCTATGGACAGGCTCAATCTCAGAGCAAATGGCAAGGGAGATTATACTGTGTGAAGGACACCAGTGTACCACAGCAGGGCCAGAAACAAGTTAATTCTCACAGTAATCCTCCTCTTGGACAGAAGTGAAGCTCCCCCCAGCACAGAGCGTTTTTCAGTGTCAGGATTGCAAATCATTTTACCACAGAAGGTCCTAATGAAGGTTCTTCGATGGATGCTGAATCTCCCACAATACAATATAAACACTCCTGACAGTGAAGTTTTATATATAGGGAGTTAGACAAAGAAATTAAACTTGGCCACAACGTTATTCCTGCTACAGTCAAAAGTGTGGTGTATTTTTCTTAACTTGCCTAAAATTTCATCTTGCACAGAAAGTGCGGAAACCTTTATTACCATGGAGGGCTGAGGGCCCCTCACGGCAACGAGCAGTATGATAAAGCTGACAACTCTAGCTTTGGGAGCACAGGCAAACTTCTAAATGGTAAGATTATATCAGTTGATGGGACAGTTTCTTAAAACTGTTAAGGTGCACTCTCACTTATGGCAGAAGAAGCTAGGAAGAAACAGTTCTTTGCCTGAGCACGTTTCCTTGGCTGGATGCAGCTGGGATGGCTCCAGCAGGCTGTGCAAGGTTTTTAAAGCCACACTGGGCTCTCTGGGAATCAGCAAAGCAGCTAGCAAGAAAGCTGTCTGTCTCCTCAGCTAGACCTTTGTCATTGTTTTTAATACCTTGATGTTGTTCTGCTCGCCTTGATGTGAATTTGAAAACAGTTCCTGGATGTGCTGCTGTTTTATTGCAGTGTTGTACATGTGCTGGTGAAATGTCATTTCCTGGTGATGTTTTGGAGAAGGAAGTGCTTCTGAAATAAAGAAGCCTGAGGGAAGATAGGTTCTGGGCTTACTTGAAATATTATTGAAGTTTTTTGTCACAGTATTCATTGTCGTGGTGTAAG